>NW_026622886.1:1365500-2731000 GCF_023065955.2 Ursus arctos
TGCCGGGGAACGGGGAGCGCCACCAGCAGAGGGCTGGAGTGCAGACACAGGCGGGGGTACCAAGATGTAAAAAGGTGTGAAAAACACCCAGCTACTTTGGGGAGGGAGCAAGTGTGTCAAATTAATACCGTCCCAGACTTCCTTATTTCCTTGTTCTTTTTTTTTTTTTTTAAGATTTTATTTATTTGAGAGATAGAGACAGAAATAGCGAGAGAGCAAGAGCAGGGAGGAGGGGGAGAAGCAGGCTCCCCGCCGAGCAGGAAGCCTGATGCGGGGCTTGATCCCAGGACCCCAGGCTCATGACCTGAGCTGAAGGCAGACGCTTCACCGACTGAGCCACCCAGGCACCCCGCTTCCTTGTTCTTTATTTCCATCTGCATCAACCATGTCTTCACAATCCTGTCTCGTAAGAAGGGCAGGGGTCACTAACCCATTTTACAGATGAGGACAGTGAGGCACAAAGTATGATGTTTCTTTCCCAAGATCACTCGACCAGTGAGCAGGCAAACAGCCCCGACAGACCACATGCCATGTCCTCGGCCACACTCAGAGCTGTGCAATGCCGTGTGGTCAGGGCTGGCCATCGTGTTGCTCTAGGCCTCACTTTCCTCCTCTGTGCAGCTTGTCAGGTGACAAGCCCCACCTGGAAGCATGGCTGTGAGGCTCTAGAGAAAAGAATGTGGGATCAGGGGAGCTCAGTACCCTGCATCTTGTTCTTCCCGTGAGTCCTTCCCAGGGAGGGGTGAAGCCACTCTGAGTCTTCAGGCTCCCAGAACAGTGCTCTTCACACCAGAGCCTCACCCTGGGCAGGGCCTGGGCCATCGCCATGTGCCCACTACACATCTGCTTGCCCTGCCGGGGCCTGGGGTCAGGGCTCTGGACTCAGACAGACCTGGGTGCGAATGCCAGCACTTACACTTGCCGTGTGACTGTGTGACTTTGGGCCTCGGTCTCCTGATGGGGAAAATGGGGCCGATGGCAGCTGCGGCTGTCGTGAGCATTCACGAGACAACAGGGGTAGAGCCCCTAGAGCGGAGCAACAGTCCAACCACCACGGGAACACGTGTCATCAACCCTGCTCTTCCCTCTTGCAAAAACCTGCAAGTGTTTCCTGGGATGGACACAGCTATGACCCTGTTCTCCCGCAGGAGGCAGGCGGTGAGGGCCCTGGGCTGCCTGGGCCTTGCCAAGCACGCCTTTTGGTTAGTCTCTCTGTCCTCAGCTTCCCTGTCTGGGAAACAAGGGCTCATCCCCCTCACACCCACACGCTCCTCTGGGCCCCCATGCAGAACCGGCTGTGGTGGCCTTCCTGACCCCCGGCTTTTGCCTTTAGAGGATGCCACATCCTCTAAAGGAAACTCCATCCTTCCTTCCAAGCCTGGCTCCTCCACGGAGTCTCTCCCCTCCCTTCAACGGGACCATCATATGCTCATCCATCCTATTTCCTGGGAGCCTGGGGAGCCATGGATGGCTGAGACCCAGTCCTGGCCCTGCAAGGGAGTCTCACCTGGTGGGAGAGACAAGGGTGCACCTATCACCATGCAGTGTGGCCCAGCAAGCACAGGGGCCTATGAGAGGGGGGCAGACCCCCACAGGCTTAGACAGCCAGCACCACAGGGTCATGACCGCTAAGCCCTGTCACTCTGACCTGGGTCAGAGTGCCGCCCCATCCCTCCCCACCACCTGAAGTGTTTCCAGCACCCAGACAAGCAGACCAGCCTCCTCACTGCCCCCCACCTCCCTGAGGCCATCACAGCAGGGGTGGGGGCACAGCAGGCTCTTGAGCCCTCCAATCAGACCCTGCCCTCCCCCACCTCGAGCCTCTTGATGACTCGTTTTTATTTCGGCTGGCCATGGTTCCCCGCACCAGCTCAGGCCTGTGGGAACAGCTGGCCTATCACCCTCCCGAAGCCCAGCTCGGCCTGTAGCTCTCTCAGAAAACCGCAGCGGTCAGAGCAGTGCTTCCAGTCCCCTCTCAGCCCTGCAGTCCGAGCAGACTTCACAGAAACAAGCACTGCCCACATCCATCCCAAGAGGTGATTCTGAAGTCTGAACCTGAAGCCAAGGGAAAAGCATTCCCTGCGCCAGGCTAGGTATGAAGAAGGCTCCTCACGCGGCCTGGCGTGAATCGCCCTCTCTGACCACCAAAATCCCAAAGCCGCAGCACTGCTGTGTGCATGCACGATGGAGAGGGTTCGGAGCCCAGAGCAGACTACTCTGCCCCCACCCCCGCCCCGATTTGCGGTTTCCTGCTTTGCACAGCGGAGATTACAGATAGCACCTACCGACAGGATTAGGACAGAGAAGGCACTGGTTTTAGGGCTGGGATATTGCAGGCACTTAGCAAATAGTGACTTTTGGATCAGAATTCCTATGCTGGGCATTCAATTCAATATCCGCTCTATGCCCAGTAGACACAGGTGAGAAGGCCGGGGTGCCCACCCTCCACACAGCTCTTCCCACCTGCTTAGAGACGTGGAAAGGATATCCTGGCACCTCCACCCCACACCAGACCAGACTGCTGTGGTAGAGGCTGGGATGAGGTACAACAAAGTGGAAACACTTGGAAAACAAAGAGGACCCCATTTGAATTGGGCTTTGAAGGGTGAATAGGAGTTGGCTCACTGGTGTCAGGGAAGGAGGGCGTTCTGGCAGGCTGCATTCAATCGTTTATGAAACCCCTGTCATCTCCCACATTTTATCTGATCCTGACTGACGCCCCTGGGGCTGGGCCGTTCTGGGACCCACATCTGAGAGACCAGGAAAGCGAGGCTCAGCCAGCACGAGGGGCCCAGGCCTGGAGCTACTGACTTTATGTCAGTAAAAATGCTGCTGTTCTCCCTCCTCAAAGGCGCAGTAGAGATGGAACCACTTGGTAGACTTCCTAGGCCCCTAAGGCTGTGCCTGGTGCTCGTGAATACTCGCGGCCCAGAAAATGCAGGTGTGTCTGTGAGGCGATTCAGGGGAAGTCGTGAAATTCACACAGAAGTCGTGAAAATATTATGCTTCTTCCCATGTCCTGTTCTAGGGTCTAGTATCCACCATGCTAGGGTCATTCTCTTGAGCATAAAGGCCCTAGGCCAGGGTGGGCAAATAGACTTCATCTCGTAAGCAATGCTGCCAGGCTGGTAGGTTGGTAGGGCTGCCCCCCCCCCCCCCGGGGCTGGGCCCCAGCGGGGCTTAAAGAAAGAGTGCCGCCGAGGGCAAGATTGGCCATGATAAACTAGGGATACCCAGTAGAGCAGTGTATGCCTCAGGCCTTCAAACACGCCCTCTCCAGTGAGTATAGCCACTGCTAAAATTCACCTTAACGCCAAGTAACGCCAAGCTGGAGGCCCAGGTCTTACTGGGGCCCAGGATGCAGAGGAAACCTCCATGGCCCCTCCTCGGGGAAGATTTTTCTGACTCGCGCAACATACTGTTGAGTTAGTCTCCTCTGTGCCAAGGGCAGAGAGAGCTCCAGGACGCGAGGGCGTAATTCGGTCCAATCAACATCCATGACCTTCCTACTCGGTGTGAGGCATGGGCGCTGGGGAGATAGAGAGTGAATTGGTGGCTCAGCCCCAGCCCCGCCCTCAAGGAACTCCTGGTCCAGTAGGAGGGAAAAGACAGGTGAGCCGCCAGCTGCAGCACGGGCTAGCTGTGGGTGCAAAGTGCCTGGGAACGGAGAGGAAGGAGAGGTGGGTCCGCTGGGGGAAGCCAGGCAAGGCTCTGCAGGAGGTGCTCCTTGAGCTGGATGTGAAGGAGAATGACAAGCTTCTTGGGTACCTCGGGAGAGAAGGGACAGTCCTTACAGGACACCTGTCCAAAAACGTGCACTGAGCCTGACCTGAACCCCCCAATTCCCTGTGGCATCCCACAATCTGCCCAGCTACGATGATGGGGAAGCCCAGGCCCCAATCCGCTCCGAGGCTGCCAACAGGGGTCGGCCAGTAGGCCTGGCCCACAGCCAAGAGAAAGCCAGAGGGTCACGTGGCAGCAGGGGAAGGAAGCCCACATTTCCTGGGTGCCTACCATGCACCGGATACTGGGCTTACCTCCCTCTGATTGAAGGGCCTTCTGCTGGTAGCTCCAGTGGTCCTTGCTAATGACAGGAGGGGCGCAGACCAGCCCAAGAGCTGCGTAGTCTGGTACCATATCTGGCTTTGCCCAGCTGTGCCCATCCCAGGAAACAAGCTACAGAGCACCTGCTAAGTGCCAGATACCCAGATGGAAGGGCAGGTAAAGTAGAAAGCACACCGCCTGGAAAGGAAAACCAGAGAGGCTGCCAGACAGTGGCCCTGGGTGAGCTGGGGGAAGTGGGCAAAGCACAACCACGCCCTCAATTCTGTCATTAAATGTGAGTGGCTCTTCCATCGTGCCAAGTCCTGCTCTGGGTGCAGGGACTCGGCCATGACAGAAACAAAATCCCTGCCCTCGAAGGGCTCACCGTCTAGCAGGGAAACCAGGTTGCAGGGACACTGTTACAACATGGAAGAAAAAGAAGCTTCAATGGAGCCAGCCAGCCATCCACCTGTGCCGAGCCCTTAAGGGATTCCTTCAATGTTCTAGGCCCTGGGTATTAGCAACTAACAAAGGTGACAAAATCTCTCCTCTTTCAGAGTGTCTGTTCTGGTGGAGGAGAGGTACGACAAATAAATGCATAATGGAACACAGGAAGGATACACACGGAGAAGGAAAAAATTAGGTGATAGAGTGACAGGTGCTATAATTATATGGAGGACTCAGGGAAGGGCTTTTTGACATTTGAACAGAGATCAAAATGATGGAAGGGAGCAAGCCATGTGGGGAAAAGTGTTCGGGCAGAAGGAACAGTGAGTGCAAAGGTCCTGAGGTAGAGACTGGTGTATTTGAGGAAGAGCAGCGAGGCCAGTGTGGATGGCGCAGCATGGGTGTGCAGTGCGGAGAGTGGAGAAAGGGACGTTCAGAGAGATTAGCAGGGAAGACCATACATGAGGTCTCGTCGGCGGGGCAAGGACTGTAAGATGAGAAGGCACAGGAGGTTTTGCACAAAAAAGCAGCTTTCTGTCTGGCTTTGTCCTACATGAAAATGAGTCATCATTAAATAAACGCGATTTATTTAAGTTTCGCCACAACCCTGTCAGGCAGGAAAATAGTGCTCCAAGAGGCTAGGAAACTTCTTCAAGGCCACATAGTGATCCCGGAGCCCGGGTTCAAAGGGCCTGGGGAGACGGGCATCGGACAGCCTCATTAACAATGTGCCAAGTAGGGGCACCTAGGTGGCTCAGTCAGTGAAGCATTTTACTTCGGCTCAGGTCGTGATCCCAGGGTCCTGGGATCGAGCCCCACCTCGGGCTTCCTGCCTGCTTCTCTCTCCCCCTCTGCTGTTCCCCCCTCTTGTGCTTTCTGGCGCTCTCTCTCTCTGTCGATAAATAAAATCTTAAAACAACAACAACAACTTGCCAAGTGAGCAAGAGCCCCCAACCTCAGCAAGCACCTAACGCTCACACCCTTCCCACCTTGTCAGTTTCCTTCCTCCGGAAGGAACGTTTTAATACGTGGTTGTCAGGAACTGAATGTTTTGTCTCCCCCCAAGTGCATACGCTGAAGCCCTACCCCCAACAGTACTATACGTGGAGATGGAGCCTCTAAGAAGTCAAGTTAAATGAGGTCATAAGGGTGGGGCTCCGATCCTGTATTTTGTTCCCACAGCCTGAGGAGACTAGTACAGCTTTTGGCCAAGAGGTGGGATGCTGCTGCAAGAAATACCGAAACATATGGAGGTGGCTTTGGAGCTGCACGATGGGCGGAGGCTGAGGGAGATTTGAGGTGCAGCTAGAAAAACCCGATTGCCATGAAGGGATGGCTGTAGAAATAAGGAAGTTAAAGGCAGTTCCTATGAGGCCTCAGATGGAAATGAAGAACAGGTTATTGGAACTGGAGGAAAGGTGATCCTTGTCATAAAGTGGCAAAGAACTTGGCTAAATTGTGCTCTAGTGGGGCGCCTGGCTGGCTCAGTCAATAAAGCTTGTGGCACTTTTTTTTTTTAAGATTTATTTATTTGTTTATTTTAGAGAGAAGGGGGAGGGGCAGAGGGAGAGGGACAGTGTCTCAAGCAGACTGTGCTGAGCACAGAGCCTGATGTGGGGCTTGAGTCCTTGACTCTGAGATCATGACCTGAGCTGAAACCAAGAGTCGGACGCCCAACCAACTGTGCCACCCAGGTGCCCCAAGCATGCGACTCTTGATCTTGGGGTTGTGAGTTTGAGCCCCATGTTGGGTATAGAGATTATAAATAAATAAACTTTAAAAAATTAATTAATTGTGTTCCATTTTCTTGTGAGAGGTAGAATTTGCAAGCAATGAAAATGGTTACTTAGCAGAGGAGATTTCTTTTTTTTTTTTTTAAGAGATTTTATTTATTTCAGACAGAGAGAGAGTGAGCACAAGTGGGGGTAGGGGCAGAGGGAGAGGGAGAGAGAGACTCTCAAGCAGACTCCATGTTGTGTCCAGAGCCCAACGCGGGGCTCGACACAGGACTCCATTCCATGACCCTGAGATCATGGCCTGAAACAAAACCAAGAGTCGGACACTTAACTAACTGAGCTATCCAGGCGCCCCTAAGCAGAGGAGATTTCTAAGCCAAGTATGGAAGGTGTGGCATGGGTCCTCCTTACTGCTTATAGTAAAATTTGAGAGAAAAGAGATGAATTGAAGAAGGAATTGTTAAACAAAAGGAACTAGAACTTGAAGAATTGGAAAATTCTCAGCCTATCCATATTGCAAAAAATGAGGAAGCGCGTCCTGACGAGAACACTAAGGATGTGGCTGAACAACCATTGGATAAGGAGATGAGTATGGGTATGAACCACATATCGAATCAGCTAGCAGCAGAAGTCAGAAATAGAGATGGGATTATACCAGCAGACACACTACCACTTAGAATCAGAGGGGACAGAGAAAACTGGATGACAGAACGCAGGAACGCTGCTGGACTTCCCGAATTCTACAGGACCGGACCATAGAGCTATTTAGAAGCAAACATGCTTTATCCTTCAAGAAAAGGGAAGTCTGACCCTGAGTCACAGATCATCAGAACTGCCTTTGTAGGGGCCACCGATTCCTTTTCAGAGCTGTGAGGGTGTGCTGTACCCTGATGGGCCAGCGAGGAGGAACAGCAAGTCAAAGAAGATGATTCTCAAGCCTTTAAATCAAATGGAATTCGCCGCATTGGGTTTTAGACTTGCTCGGCCCGTCACCGCTCTCCTCTTCCTGACTGATCCCTTTTGGAATGGGAATGTCAATCCTATGCCTGTCCCGCCACTGCTTTTCAGGAGCACATAACCTGTCTGGTTTCACAGGCTCACAGCTGGAGAGGAATTTACTCTGGATGAATCTGCCTCCAATCTCACCCAGACCTGATTCAGATACTTAGATGAGACTTGGGACTTAAGACTTTAGAGTTGATGCTGGAATGAGTTAAGACTTTGGGATGGAATGAATGCATTTTGCATATTATAAGAACATGAATTTGAGGGGGCAAGGGGCAGAATTTATACACTAAATGTTTGTGTCCCCCCAAAATCATATGTTGAAGCCCTAACCCCCATTATGACTGTTTGGGAAATAGGACCTCTAAGGAGGTAATTAATATTAAATGAGGTCATAGGGTGGGGCCATGGTCTGATAGGGTTAATGTTTTTATTAGAAGAGACACCAGAGAGCTCTTCCTTTCTCCCTGCCCACACAGGGAGGAAAGGTCAGATGAGGCCACAAGGAGAAGGCAGCCATCTGCAAGCCAGGAAGAGAGTTCCCATCAGAAATTGAATCTGCCAGCACCTTGATCCTGACCTTCTAGCTTCCTGAACTGTGAGAAAATAAGTTTCTGTTGTTGAAGCCACTCAGTCTACGGTATTTTGTTGTGGCAGCCCCAGCAGACTGAGACAGTGGTTAAGAGAGCATTTGTTCTCAGCTGAAGAGGGAGATGAGTTCCTTGAGGGTGAGGATAGGGATGGGGCATGCTTGGTCAGGGCACATGGGAGAAGAGCAAGAAGCATGTGAGTCAAACAAAATTTATCTCTTTTTAAAGAAAAAAGTGCAAGAAAATGAAGGAAGGGAGGGAGGGAGGGAGGGAGGGAGGAAGGAAGGAAGGAAGGAAGGAAGGAAGGAAGGAAGGAAATTGTCCAAGGAGAAAACAGGCCAGAGTCTCCCCAGGATTCCACCACCAGGCAGGGCAGTCCCCTCTCCCCTACTCTAGGTCCATATTCTTATAATTTGGGAATTTCAAGCTGAACTTACCTCAAATGGCTCTTCCCAGAAATAGCCATGAATTAAGGAACCAACAGGAAACAATCCCCTCAGCACGTCAGCACAGTATGTCACCACATACCCACGTTCACAAGCGAGTTCAAATCCAAGCCCTGTTCCTTATTAACTGTATACAAGTCGCTACATTTCTAGTGTTTCACTTCCCTCATTTCTAAAACAGGGACACTAGTACCTTCTTTTACTTCCTTTTTTTTCTTTTTTTAAGATTTTACTTATTTATTTATTTGATAGAGAGCAAGAGTGGGCCTGAGCACGTGAATGGGGGAGTAGCAAGGGAAGAAGCAGACACCCCACTGAGTGGGGACTCCCAACTCAGCGCTTGATCCCACCACCCCGAGCTCATGACCCCGGCGGAAATCAAGAGTCCCATGCCTAACTGACTGAGCCACCCAGGCGCCCCAAGGATACTAATACCTTCTTTACGGCATTGTTGTGAAGATTCAATGAGACGCCAGGCACAGAATAAGCATTTAATATCAACCATGGCTATTGTATGATCATTATGATAACTTAACAAGAGGGGCAAAGAACATACACAGGAAATCCACAGGAACTGTGAATCATGAAGAAAAGACACTCGAACTCACTGAACCGCAGGATAAACAAGACTCCACTTGGCATCTCTGCGACTACTGTGAGAGGAAAGCCTGCTTAATGCAGGCCGAGGAATGGGCACTCTCCAATGCGGCAAGCACACAGAGAGCGCGGACTGCCAACATCTACCAAAAAGAACAAGGCACCCAGTTGCCCTTCATTCTCCCGAGTACAGCCCCCAGCCTGTTCCTTTCCCAGTCACTCAGCTGGCCCTGCACTGGACTCAGCCAATCATAATGGTCCTTTTACTTGCCGGTGATTGGATTAGGCAAGGGCACGCGACATCATCCTGACCAATGAGAGAGGAGAGGAAGTCAGCAAAGGGGTTTCTGGGAATGGTTTTCTTCACACTTCAAAAGGGACAGAAGCCATCATTCCTTTCCTGCCGCTGTATGACAGCAGGTAGTGAGATGCACGCACTGGGGATGGCGGAGCGGAAAGACAGACCAAAGGTGTTGAATGACATTTCTGACCCCTCAGTTAGCTGATCCTGGGACTGCTCCGCCTCATTTATCACCTGAGATTGTAATAAACGCCCGTTTTGAGGTAGCAATTCTGTTACTTGCAGCCAAAAGCCTTCTACATGATAAAGCGCCCTTTCCTTTGACCCAGAAACTTCACTTCCAAGAATTTAATCTACTAAAATCCTTGTACAAGCACTCAGTTATATTTGTACGGGATGTATTTTTTTAAGAGTGAAAAACTAGAAGGAACTTTAACGTCCACCAGTAGAGAATCAATCCATTGAGTTAAAGTACACCCTTCCATGGAATACAATGCAGCTATTGAATCTATTTATATGCCTTGTCATCGGGATGCCGCCATTCATAGTTGAGAAAGAAAAAAAAGCAGCAGATTCCAGAACATTCTGTATTGTATGATCACATCTGTGTGCAATGTGTGTTTACATCAAGAGGAAGTCTGAAAGATATTCTCCAATTTAACTGGTTCTCTCTGGGGACTGGGGTCTGCCAAGGGGCAACAGGACACAGAACACTTTCTGCTTTACGGACCTCAGCATTATTTGGATTTTTTGCACAGAGCAAGTATTAACCTTGTAATCTAAAATACAAAATGAGATGACTAACTTGAGACCAACCTGGTAGGGCAGAGGCCAAGTGGGAACCAGTAGCCTGTTTTCAAACCCAGTGTTCCCAGGTCTGCCCAAGTGTCATGGGCCGTTCTTCCCAAGAGAAAGACCAAACCATTGACCTGCAAACCATGAAGGAAGCATACTTTTTCTTTTTCTCTCCCCCCCTCCACTTTTGAGAAGAGTTTGATTTTGACAGGATTTCAGAGATTCAGATCTTCATCAGACCAGGCAGAAACTGCGCCAGCCTCTTCAAAATCTCAATGCCTGGCCCTGTGCTTGGTGCAGAACCAAGTGCTCCGTAAATGGTGGTAAAAGAAATGGACCAATGAATCAATTCACCCAACCCAGGCATTATATAGATAAGAATGAATGAGTTGAATAAATGAGAAAAATGGACACTGAAATAATCAAGTAATAATATTAACATTTGCTGAGGGGTTACCATGTGCCAGGGGCTGGCATGATCTCTCTCTCTCTCTCTCTCTCTCTCGGCATGTCATGATCTCTTTAGACATACTACTTTTCAGCACACCCTGTGAGACAGCCTGTCATCCTCATTTTGCAGAGGACAAAAGAGAAGCACAGAGAAGTTACATGACTTCCCCAAGGTCACACAGCCGGCACATGATAGAGCTGGGATTTAAATCCTGGCAGCCTGGCCCTGGGGCCCACACGCATCACCATCTCTGTTGCCCATTAAGCAACCAGACTCAGCCTTAGGACTCCTCAACCTGTCCTCATGCTCCAGTCTGCCCCACCCCCAAATAATTCCCTCCCCTGATCCTGAATCCCCTTCTGAATAATGTACAACCTCTCTTCCTTTTCTTGGTCACGTTTCATGAAACAGTAGTCTACACTGTCTCTACATCCTCACCTCCCACTCCACTCCCCAAATCTCAGCAACCCCCCTTCCACTCCACCAAAGGTGCTTGCCAAGGGTCCTCTCCATCCCAGAGACCTCCTGGTTGCTGAGTCCAGAAGAGGGACAGTTTGTCACTCGCCTTTTTCAGGACTCTCAGCTGCAACTGCCAGGTCCTTCTCACACCTCTCTGATCGGTCCTGTTCTGTCTGTTAGGGGCTCCTCTTCCTCTGCCCAGGTCTCAAGACCAATGCATTCGAGCTTCCGTTTAAGGGACAGTGCTCCTGCTCTCCTCACTCTGCATGCTCTCCCCAGATGAGCTCTTACATTTCATGATCTCATGAGTCATGTCGATGACTCACAAATCTGTTCCTCCTGCCAGGCTCGCCCCCTCCCCAATATTTCAGATTCATGTCTCTTACTCTCTGAGTGGTGCTACCTAGATGTCCAACACCCAGGCTGCTTAGGACCTCTATGCTTTTCCAAATCCTGAGCCCTCTACCTGGAATGCCCTCTCCCCACACACGCACCTAGCCAACTCCTATTCATCCGTTAAGACCCAGCCTGAATACTTCTGTGCCCAGAAAGTTCTCCCGGGTGCCCATCCCAGTTGGGTGCTCCTCCAACTTCCCAGGTTCCAAACTTAACTCAGCAGCATCTCTCGTGCTCCTCCTCCTCCTCCATTTCCCCCGAACTCCAGTGACAGCTCCAACTGCCATCCTGTTCTCAGTCGCCAGTTCCTTCCACCATTACCTCCGAAACAGTTCTCCACTCTGCAGCTCCTCCCACCACCTCCATGACCACGGCTCTCAGGCCCTCAGCATCTCCTGCCAACAGCCTCCGACAAGCCCCCTCCAATCTGCTGCCACTTGCTGGTCGAAGATGTTTGTCCAGCACGTATGTCAATGTCACTCCCCTGCTCAAAACCCTTCCAGGTGCACACGTGCGCACACACTGATGAATGCGGCTTTTTCTTTTTTAAAGGTGAAAACTGAGTAAGGGCTATAGGCTCCTAAGTACCAATACCAACTTTCTGGTTTTGATCCCGTACAACCACTATATGCCATCATCAGGGGAAGCTGGGTGAAGGGAACTCTTTGTACTATTTTTGCTACTTCCCGTGGATAAAAGTTGAAAAACAAACAAAACCTTCATGACACCCACTACCAGAAGGACAAAGGCCAAGCTGCTCATCGCGGGCACGCAGCACTGTAGGGAGCGCCTGGCCTCCCCTCCAGCCCCATGGCTGGCCTGGAAGGTTACACTCTGATAATGTCAGACCCAAGCTACCCACTCTGTCTGGAACAACCCTCACACCCACTGCTTCCTGCCCACCCTGGCTAGCGCCTGGTGCTTCTTTAAAGCCCAGCTGAGGTGGCTCCTCTAGCCGGAAGACTCTTTCCCCAACCCCCACCCTAACGCAGCACCCGAGGCTCACCACAACCATTGCACTCGCCCTAGTTCACCGATGGTGTGTGCTTACGGCCCCATCTCTCCCGGAACTACGAGCTCTGTGAAGGCAGAAGCTGCATGTGAATCATCTCTGGGCAGCACACGGGGACTGTAAAGATGCTGATTTCAGTCCTTTATTAAGCTTTTTCTCCTACCAGGCATAGTTCAAAGAGCTTTAAAATATAATACTTAGGGGCGCCTGGGTGGCACAGCGGTTAAGCGTCTGCCTTCGGCTCAGGGCGTGATCCCGGCATTATGGGATCGAGCCCCACATCAGGCTCCTCCGCTATGAGCCTGCTTCTTCCTCTCCCACTCCCCCTGCTTGTGTTCCCTCTCTCGCTGGCTGTCTCTATCTCTGTCGAATAAATAAATAAAATATATTAAAAAAAATAAATAAATATAATACTTAATTCTCTGGGCCCCTTGGTGGCGCAGTCAGTGAAGCGTCTGACTCTTGGTTTTGGCTCAGGTCATGATCTCAGGGTTGTGAGATCAAACCCTGCACCCGGCTCTGAGTATGGCGAGGCGTCTGCTAAAGTTTCCTTCTCCCTCTGCCCCTCCTCATGCATTCTCTCTCTCCCTCTCTCTCTCTCTCAAATAAATCAATAAATCTTTAAAAAATCTCACAACACCCCATAAGAAAGTACTATTATCATGCCCATATTACAGATGGGGAGACCAAGGCACAAGGAGGTGAACTAACCTCCAAGGGTCACACAGATTGTAAGTGACAGAGTGGGGACTTGAGCCCTGGCACTTGGGCTCTGGAGCCCACACACTCTCACCTCCCAACTCAAAGGTGCTTCCTCCCCATCCCCACCAGCTGCCTCCAGCCTCATCCCACACTCCACCTGCCTGGCCCTCACCTACCCCAGGTTTTATGGAAAAGGAGCAGTCAGTGTGGACTGCAGACTTGCCACACACTGCATGAACACTACCTGAGGTTACGTCATCTCCAAAGATGGCTGACACTTCTCCTGACTCACAAGGCCCTCGACAGCTTGCTCAGAGACCAGCAAAGATTCCATTTTGCTGTCCTTGACCTCACTTGTCAGAATCCCAGGTCAGCATTTATCCCTTACCCCACAGGCTTGGTACACCCTGTCTGTCCACCTAAGAACTCTAATCCAAGGAGGTCGAGGGAGGGTCTTGGCTCATTTCTGGAGCTTATGTGTTGGGTGTCATGCACCTCTTACGGCAACGGTTTTGAATCTGTGGACCATGGCAAGAACTCAGGGGGCCATGAACTTGGATAGGAAAAAACACTTACAAGTTCTTTTCACTAACCCCTACCTGGTACTTAGCATTCCCTTTAATTACGAATGCAAGCCATAGGCTGCAGGAGTGTCGTGCTAGAAATCGTAGCTCTTTCCCTGTCACATTTCAGCTACTGTCCGCACAACAAAATATTGTTCACGCTCATTACAACTTCAAAATCATGGTGCTTGTATTAGACTCACTGCCAGATCTTGTTTTATAGTGCACTGATAGAAGAGCCCAGCCACGGTTCAGGAGAACTGGTTTCCTCCGCAATCCTGTGTATTTTACTTTATGCATTTAAAAACAGGATTCTGGGGCACCTGGGTGGCTCAGTCAGTGAAGCGTCCAACCCTTGATTTCGGCTCAGGTCATGATCTCAGCATCCTGGGATCTAGCCCCATGTCCTTGTTATCGGGCTCTGGGCTCAGCGGGGAGTCTGTTTAACCCTCTGTCCCTCCCCCTGCTCATGCCCCCTCTCTCTCAAATAAATAAAATCTCTTAAATAAATAAATAAATAAGCAAATAATAAAACCAGTATTCTGAGAGGCTGTTCCTGGGCTCCCCCAGGCTGCCCAATGGGTCTGCAGTGCAGAGACAATTTAGAAGCCCGGTCCTAAGGAATCATGTTATATCCCCACCATAATCTCAAAGGCAGGTGCTATTATCCCCACTTTCCACAGAAAAGCTAGGCTTGAAAATAAATAAATAGATAAAGTCTTAAACAGAAGTGAGGCTTGGAGAGTCTCTGACCTGCCCAAGGCCACCCAGCTGCTGAGGAAGAAAGCTAGAGGCCCTAGGCACCAGGTCAGGCTCCACCAGAAACCACCTGTCAAGGAATGAACACAAGAAATGGACCGCCCACAGGCCTCGGCAACTTGCAGATTGTTTGTTTTTAGCTACCTTGAACAGAAACCAAAGTTCAGGAAACTTCCCTCAGCCCCCCCCCCCCCACGGCCCCACTCTAAGCCAAGCCAAGAGTAAGCGGCAGAGCATAACCCTCCCGCCTGCAGCCCTCTGCTTACAAACCGCTTTTACTTTGTCTTCTGCTCATAGCTACTTGGGGGCCGCAATGCATGGGAATTGTTCACACCCACAACTCTGTCTCCAGGGGTTCTGGGGGACCTGGTTCCAATCGCAGCACAGCCCCACCCTAGCTTTGAGGGCACCTCTCTGAGCCTTGGATTTGTCATTCGGGGGATGGAGCTCATGATATACCCGCCTTGCAAGATGATTTTGCAGATTTCTATAGTGGGCCCCTAACCCCCATATCCAAGAGATCAGACATTTGCTTTTCTCCTGCACCCGTACTGTTAGAGAGCACCTGGCAACTTACAAAAGTACCCCGTAACTGCTTTTTGATCAGTCAACACCAATTCCTTTGCAGTTTTTATCTATCTAGGCCACTCTTTTTTGGCAAGGGCTGCTCCGGACCACCCTGCTACTATTATTCATTTATTCAACAAATAACCACAGAGCACCTTTATGTGCCAGGGGCTCTGCCAGATGCTGGGGGAACGAAGTTAATAAAGTCCCTGACCTTGTAGAACAAGAGGTCCAGGCGTGGGAAGACACATAAACAGGCCAAAGTTAAATGCACACGGCAAGTAAAGCTACAGAGAAGAGTTAGGACCAAACTGAAATCGGAAATGTGGCAGGGAGTGACAGCCCTTCGGGGAGGGAGCATTTAAGAGAAACAGGAAGGAGCCAGCCATGGGAACACAGAAGGTAGGTAAGTGCGCACCAGCAAAGCGTCCAGCAAAGGTAAGGGCCCTGAGGTGCGAACAAGCTCGGAATGTTCGAGGAAAAGACAGAAAGCCAGTGTGACTGCAGCGCTAGAGTGAGGGCAAGCCAAGTAGGAAGCAAGTTTCGAGAGGACGAGTAAGGCTGGTTAGAAAGCTATGTGCAGGCCGGACTGGGGAGCCAGCACTGCGTTGTGTGTGTGTGAAGAAGCCACTGGAAGCTTTACAGTAGAGGAGGGACAAGGTCCCATTTAAATCTTGAGAAGATCCATCAGGCTGCTGCATTGAGGGTAGATGACAAGAGGGGAAGCTGGAAGATGAGTTAGCAAACTACTGCAGTGGTCCTGGCCGGATCAAGGTAGGCAGTGGGGAAGATTCAGGAACATTCTGGAGGTTATAGCCACCACAACCATGCTGTCACACCAGTGGTCTTAATATATTGTTTTCAAATTCTTTTCATTTCAGTCTCTCAGCACACCCAGGGAAGATGGGACTGAATTGGTGAGGCCATTTCACAGAATGAGACACTGAGGCCAAGAGTGACAATATGATTGTGCCCCCAGAACACGCAGCTAGTGTGTGCTGGAGTTGAGAATGAAATTCAGGACTTTGGACTCCCTGCCCTAAGTTCCTCTGCCTGCCAGGGGGACAGGGCATGACATGGAATGCTCCAGAGAACAAGAGCACAGATGAACCTCTGTAAACCCCGGAAGGGTCACAGCTTCCACCTCCCCTGCAGCCCTCACAGCAGGTGATCAATGGATCTCACTGGCTGACCCCAGCACTTTGGAAGACAAGGCTCTCCCAGGGAACGTAACACCCTGTTCCCTTTCCAAGTCACAGCGTGGAAAGGATAGGAAGAGCTGGAGGGCCGGTGACCCCTCCATTTTCTTCTTCTGCAAAATAAGGGCTTCTTACCTTTTAAAGGAGTGTCAAGAGGATTCATGAGAATATGGCCCAAAGCACAATACAAACAATAGATAATTGAGATTTCTGGATAGATAAGAGCTTCAAGGAGACTAAAAGAACTTGTGGGGCGCCTGGCTGACTCAGTCGGTAGAGTACGCGACCCTTGATCTCGGAGTCGGGAGTTTGAGCCCCACATTGGGTGTAGAGATTACTAACTAACTAACTAACTAACTAAACAAAATAACTTGAAGGCACCTCTCTTGCAGAGCAGCTAAGACCCTGGGCTCAGGAGGGCAAACTGCCTGGCTCCCTCTGACCCCGACTCCCGCCTCTACGGTAGCCCAGTGATCTTGGACCCCGTTTCCTCATCTGCAAGATGGGGCTGCGAAAACTCGTTCCTGCCTCAAGGAGTTGTTGAGCGGATTCAGTAAGAGAAGGCCCAGACAGCGCCAAGCACAGGGCTGGCGCACGGCAGCCTTCAGTACGTGGTGGCTGGGGTCCCGAACGGCCGCTGCTGCCATCAAGCCCGTGGGTCAGGCTCCGAGGTGGGGCTCGGCCCCGCGGCTGCCCGAAGTCGCCTCCGGCTGGGTTCTGAACGCAGCAGTGGCCCCACAGCCTGATGGGGAAACAGCGCTCACGCACCTGCAGAAGCCATCAGGGCGAGAGCCGAGAAACAGACCTCCTAGGGAAATAAATAAGGCAGGAAGGAGCCCCATAGCTGGTGATGACAGAGAAAGGAAAGCGAGCCCGTTTTCTATGGGCCATTAAATGTGATGAAAGGAGCTGGCTTCCGTGGAGGCTCCCAGGAGCTGACACGTAGCAGTCACTTCATCAGGCCAGGCCGAGGCTCCAGCTTCGGCTTGCAGCCAGACTTCCCCAGAGGACACCTGCACCTCTGCCCTCTGGAGCTACCACTGCCCGCCCCGTCGCTCTCTCCGCCCGTCCCTCCCAGTCCCTAGTCCCACTCGGAGCCAGGTCAGGAGCCAGGCTGCCTGGGTCTGCTCTCCAGCTCTGCCGTTGCACCTCCCGTGACAGTTTCTTCATCTGTAAAATGGGGACAGTTATAGTGCTTACCTGTAGGGCTGTTACAAAGATTAAGTAAACTCATCTAGGAAAAAGCACTCACAACAGGGCCGGACTATAGGAAATGCTGGCTTGGGTAATGGCTACAGGATTAAAAATTTTAAAAACCTACCACGCGTAGTTCTCACCTGACTCTCCTGCCCTGTTCCCCGGGGCACTGGGCTTCTCCCCACAGGCTACCATCACACACCATCAAACCTCAGGGCTCGTTTTCAGAAAGGGAGATTTCGTCCCAGAGAACCCCAGGGACATGAACTCACACCTGCACCCCACATCGTGTCTGGACCAGGTGGCCTGCCGCTTCCTTCTTCACACTGCCCTGCCTTTGCCCGGCTCAGTGCTTCTCCTCAGGATGCCTTCTCTGGCCTTTCTGAACCCACCTCCCAAATGTTCAAGTGGTAGTTCTTCTAGGAAGACTTCCACCCCGGGGCAAAAAGAAAACCCTTCCTCCTCTACAAGGGGGTATAATTCAATATGACAACACATTGGCTGAATGTGTCCTTCTGTCACCTCCACTGGGGCCTGGGGCACAGGGGGTGAATCAGACCCAGTGTCTGCCCTTGGGAAGCTCAGGTTAATCCCCCGTATCTTTCTCCTTTCCAAACGACAAACTCCTTCAAGGTGTCGAGCCAGGCACCCGCAGGCACTGAGGAAGTGAACTTAGATTCCACACTCAGAGCCCAGTCCTCCTTCACCACCATTCTGCCTTCTCCAGGCATGCTTCCAGAAATCTCCTAAGTACTTTCACTGGGCCAGCCCCGTGAGTCCCTGGGATATAAGGGAGTTCAGTAAAACTCCCCAGCCTTGGGGAGCCTGCTGGTCTTTGGGCTTAAGGCCCCACCCCCATTGCATTTACCAAATCGACTGTCCTGGTCTCTGTTCTTCGTCTACACATTTGAAATGGAGGCAAGCCAATTCTGACACCAATCTCCACATAGCACCCTCGACAGTCACATAAGCCTGGGCTCCAATCCAGGTGGCGGACATCGGGCCAGCCACATGAATCCTGCATTCCTCAGTTTTTCCATCTGTGAAATGGAGACAAAAATGCCCCCGCTCCCCCCCCCCATTGGAACCACCGTAAGAGTCAGAATGTCCATCAGCCTCCCGGCACAGAAGCAACTGTGGCCAGCCCAGGAATTCCCTTCCTCTTCTCTCCCCCAGCCAAACCTCCTCATTCGGTCAAGCTCAAGATCCAGTTCCTGGAGGAAGCCTCCCCTAACTTTCCCAGGTTACCTTGAGAGCTCTCTCTTCTGCTTCCTCCCACTGCATTGACTCCAGTATTGAGCACGTCTTGGTCTTCTCATGGGTTCTACTAGGGTTGACTTTCTTTCCAGCCAGACTCTAAATGACAAACTCAACCCCAAGCCTGCCCCACAGCATCTCACCATGCTCACAGAAGGCATTCAAAAACTAACTTGCTAAGGTGGCCCAGGCCTCTGGGAAAGGCTGAAGACTGGAGTCCGAAAACTAAGTGGGAATGCTAGCTCTGCTATGTGACTTTCCAGGGGGACGTTCGATTCTAGAAGCCTCAGGTTTCTCATCTGGAAAATGAGGATTGAATAATGTCTACCTGACATGGTTGCTATGGAGCACAGACGAGCTAGCATATGTGAAAGCCCTTTTGTTATAAACGAAAAAGTTCTATTTAAGGGATTATTATTTTCAGAGTCTCAAATCCAAACCTACTGACGCCTTAACTTTCTTATACCTAGAGACTAGCTCATCCCACAGAGCTTCTTAGCCCCAAATAATCCACCCACACCCGCATTCTTAATTGTCCATCCCAAACAAAAAGCCAACAGCCTAGAATTCAGAGGATCCATGGGACACAAACCTGGTTCCTGCTCAGGGACCACAAAATCTCTGATCCTCAGATCTCATCCCTCCTCAACACGGGTTTCTCCTTCCCAGCTTGAGGTACCTCGTGCCTCAAACCTGCCCCAATAGCATTTTGACCAGGCATCATTCTACCCCGCAGTCCAATTTCTATGGGAAGTCAAAATGGGGAAAGAAGACTTTGGGGGGTACAGTTGTCTGTGGGGAGGGGGGCAGTAGTAGCCTTGGTAGTAGAACAAAGATGCCGCTGGAATTTTGTGTCCAACAGTTGCTAAATGTACTATAATTATTCCATTTGTGTGAAAATCCAAGGATCTGCATTCTGCTATTTTCATGGGACTGGATGAATTGCAGATGCTGAGGAAAATGGTAAGAAGTTGGGGTTCGAAGTCTGGTACCTAGATACCAAAGTCTCTGTGAGCAGCCCCAGAGAAATGAAATCCCCGACAAAGCTGCTGTGGGCCCCCAGTCCCCCAGTCCAGGCCCAGCCCCCTTCACTAGCCCCAGACTCCCCCTTTCCTGGCTCCAGCCCCTACTCTTCCCCATTGATGCCATGTTGGCACCACAGCCATCAGGGGCAAAGGGAACGTTCCTACGTTTTTTGTTTTTTGTTTTTTCCTCCTGGGAAAACTGCTTTGTCTCTGCGAAAGACCCCAAACCAGGCACCTTATAAACATCTGAGCCAGAGAGATTTTAAAGGGGAAGAGGGGAAAGGAGGGAGCAGGCCCGGGGAGGGGGGTTTCCCTGAGGCCCACTGAGGGTGGGAGGAGGGTCCGAGGCCCGGATCAGTGACTCTGGGGCGCCCATCTCCGGGGGGCGCCCCCAGGCGCTGGAGCTGCCCCCCTCTCCCCCGCAGTCCCCGCGCGCTCCCGGCCCAGCGACCCGCCCCGCTCAGGCCTCCCAGCCTAGGGACGGATCTCGCGACCGGAAATGCCCCCCTGCCCAGACCGCGCCCCCCTTTCCTGCCGCCCCCTCCCCCCGGGCCGGGCCGCAGGCCCCGGATCCCCGGGCTCGCGTGGCCGCCGCAGCCGGCAGAGGCGACCCGTCGGCGGCCGCAATCCTCGGCCCTTGCTGCGGTCCCTTCAACTCTTGGCGCTGCGGGGCCAAGGCGCACACAAAAGGAAGGGGTGCGCTGCCAGAATCGCCCCTGCCAGCCCCCTCGACCCTCTTCGCGGGGGCCGGCAAAGCATCCGCGCACCCCAAAGCTCCGGATGCCGGGGCGGGAGCCCCCAAGGAAGAAAATTCCAAGGCACCCCCCTGGGAGCTGCAGGGGCGGCCAAATCACCCAGCGGCAGGTGCCCCCGGCCGCACAACTTTGAAACTTTGGGCAGGGCACGGGGACGGGGAGGGAGAGCCCCAAAAAAGAGGAAATGAAGATTTGGCGGCTCTTTCTTTATTTCTGCAAAATGCACTTTGCGGGTGGCCCGGCGCAGCTCCGGCCTGGCCAGGGCTCCCCGCGCCTCCTCCCGGCCCGGCGCGGCCCCCGGGCGCCCCCGAGCCCTCCCGCGCCCGCCGCTGGGACGCGGTCGGGCCCCGGCCTCTGCCCCGCCGAGCTCGGGCCGCGCGCAGCACTCACCTCGGCCGGGCTGCGCTCCCCGCGGGCCTGCGCCGAGCCCGATAAATGGTATGCTATGACTAGAGGTATGATTACGTTATTATTATTAGTAATAATAAGAGTAAATGCTATTTAATTACGGGCGGCCGCATCCTGCTCCCGGCGCCGCCGCCCCGGCAGCTCCGTCCATGTGGCTCCGGAGCGCTTTACTTTCATTTCCAGCCCCCTCGGCCGGCCGCTCGCGGCAGCACCCGCTGGAGGCACCCTCTCCCTGCAGCTCTTCCTCCTCGGGTCCTAGAGCGCGGCTTCCCTCGCCTCGCGCCCGGGGTGGGCGGCGCGGACTGCGCACCTGGGGGCGGGGAAGTCCCCCTGCCCCGTGGAAAGCTCATGCCTGGAATCCACCTTTATTTTCTTTAAACGTGGCCTTCCCTTGTAGGGCTTTTTCGGTGGGCAAGTCTGTATTTGTGGGCTGATGCTGGTCAAGCTCAGCACCTCGGCCCTTCCCCATCGGTGTAAAAAGCCCCCGCGGTGCCAGGTGCTTTCACAGAAAGCTCCCCCCAAAACCCTAGCTGTTTTGTGCCCTAAGCAAGGATGAGGACCGGAGGCTCAGAGAGGCATCAGACCTTCAGTCGACTGGTGTTTTATGTTTGAGATCTTTCCAGAAAGGATTTGAAGCTACTTAGACCCAGTAGGTAAAGGGAGATGAACCAGAGAGACTGGCTGTATGGCATCCCTGGCACTGGCTCAGAGCGGGTCGGGCCTGGACTGGATTTGAATCCAGAGCTTCTGATTCCAAATACGGCGTCATCCTCGCTACCACTACCGGCTCCAATGATTCCAGAGGACTCCCCCATCCCATGAGAGTTCTCTCATATGTCCTTCTTTCCCTCTTTTAATTTTGTGCACACACACGCATGCACTTATACACACACACACACACACAGGTATGTGTGTGTGTATATATCCACGTACATATGTGTGTATTTAATTTATTGAGGATCAGCTGTGAGCCCGGCAGACTTTATGTTATCTCTTCCCCAAACCTTTGCAGCAGACACATCTTAGGAGCTGGGGATATATTGGTGGGACAAAAATTTTTTTTAAGATTTTATTTATCTGGGGCTCCTTGGCTCAGTCGTTAAGCGTCTGCCTTCCGCTCAAGTGTGATCCCAGAGTCCTGGGTCCAAGCCCCTGCATTGCATGGGGCTTCCTGCTCAGCGGGGAGTCTGCTTCTCCCTCTCCCTCTGCCTGCTACTCTCCCTGCTTGTGCTCTCTCATTCTTTCTCTGTCAAATAGAGAAAGGGGAAGCAGCAGGCAGAGGGAGAGGGAGAAGCAGGCTCTCCGCTGAGCAGAGAGCCTGACTTGGGGCTCAATCCCACAGGACCTGAGCCAAAGGCAGACACTTCATGACTGAGCCACACAGGTGCCCCGTGGGACAAATTTTTAACGTTTAAACACACCACAGTAAGTGCTAGGAGGGCAAGCACCTGGAGATGTGTCTACTTATTTAATTCTCACAATGATCTTGGAAGGTTTGTTTTGTTGGTTGATTGATTGATTTAGATTTATTTATTTATTTTAGAGAGAGGGAGAGGATGAGCAGGGGGAGGGGCAGAGGGAAAGAACAGACTCCCCTCTGAGTGAGGAGCCCTGGGAGAGGAGACTTGTTCTTAGGACCCCAAGATCATGACCTGAGCCGAAATCAAGAGTCAGATGCTTAGGGGCGCCTGGGTGGCTCAGTCGTAAAGTGTGCGCCTTCGGCTCAGGTCATGATCCCACCGTCCTGGGATTGAGCCCCGCATCAGGCAGCAGGGAGACTGCTTCTTCCTCTCCTACTCCCCCTTCTTGTGTTCCCTCTCTCACTGGCTGGCTGTCAAATAAGTAAATAAAATCTTAAAAAAAAAAAAAAAAAAGGAGTCAGATGCTTAACTGACTGAGCCACCCAGGTGCCCCTGGAAGGTTGATTTTAGCATGCCCATTTTATAGACAGAACACTAAGGCCGGGAGATTCATTTGTCCCAGGTGGCAATTCAGACTCCAGAGCCTATGTGTTTTATATGACCTCCCACGATTTTCTACTCTCTCTGCCTTAAGGAAGCCTTGAGATGGGGGGGAATACACCTGCACCATCAGATGTTCTCAGACTCCTTTTTCTGTGAATGCTTTCTGTCTCCTCGATACTCTAAGAAATAAAAACGGCAGCCTCTGGCATGAAGAGGATGGGCATTTATGTCCAGAAATGAAAAGCAGAGTGCAGAGGCTCTCGGACTTACCGCAGAGCAGGGTTTGCTTAAAATGCGGATTTCTAATCACCTGCTCTCAAGAGATTCTAAGTCAGCATTTCTAACAAGCACCCCTTGGGGATTCTGATATTTTGTGGGAAATCAATCCCTGGGTTACCTGGGATAGACCCAGGATCATGGGTTAAAGGCAGCCACAGGCAGAGCCTGACAATTTAGGGAGGCTGGGTAATATGGTGTGATTAGGAAGACCGGGGCGGGGGGGTCGGAGTCCCAGCTCCCACCTCTTGCTAGCTGGGTGATCTGGTGTGGGCAATCTCACAGCATCAATTTCCTCACTTGTAAAATAAGGATAAGAGTATCTGATAAATATGCCCCCTGTACAATTTACAGTGAAACACTCTTGAAAATTGATCAGATTAGGCACCACTCTTGCTATCACCCCCATGTTATGGAGGAGGACACTGAGGCCAGTTGGATCCCCACATCTTGCCTCAAATGAACTAGCTGGCAAATGATGTGATTCCACCATCCCCAGTGGCCAGGAAGAGAACACATATCCTTAAAAGACTGTCCATCATTTAAAAGGGATTCAGCTGGACATCAACCCCCCCTTCGATCTGACATCAACTAATGAAACTGTCCATGCTGCCTGAGATGGTAAATGGGCCTTTACAAGATGTCAACCCTATGTGGTGGCGTTTTTGAGAGAAAACCCTCGAGGCTGGCACCAGTAGGCTGCGTTTGGGGAAGGCCAATGTCATTGGGCAGCAAATGCCCTATGTCCACACACTGAAGCCCAAATAGCAACAGCCGGCACGTCTTATTTACTATGAGCCAAGTACTTTGTACATGTTGATTCTCTTACACCCTCCCCCCTAAAACCCTATAAGGCAGGGATTGTTTTGACCCAGTTTTGGATGAAAAAAACAGGCACAAAGCAGTTAAGTAATTTGGTTGAGGCCACACAGCTAAGAAAGAGGCAGAGACGGAATTCAGACTCAGGCCTGTCTACCTATAAAGCCTGCCCCCTGCCCCCATGATGTGGACATCTAAAGTCTGGATGCATCCCTGATCACCCGTAAGGACCAGTCCCCTGAGAGGGTTGCCAGAGAATGGGAGTCAGACACTCATGCTCTCACCTTTGAGGAACTGACAGTTATGTCGTTAGGTTATCCCTTCTGCAGGGAGCACCTCCTCTGCTGAGCTCAGGGCTGCCGGGGTCCGGCCCTCAGAGATGCCTTGTTATCTCCTGGGGGGGGGGGCTCTAAGTGCATGGCAGCCTTTGCCGCAAGCATGTGCAATGTTCATTCAGTCACTCAACAAACGTTCATTGCCAGGCCCCATGCTGGGTCCTAGACTCCAGAGAAACCCCATGTCCCCACAGCTCTAGCATGGTTCCATGTTCCAGCCCTCCAGCAAGGGATCTTAACTTGGGGTTTAGGGAAGGGCCCTGAAGATGCGACGCACAACTTGAGGCTCAGGTCGGTGATAATAAGAGCACTATCCCCACAGGGTCATTGTGAGGATTAAACGAGTCCTCGCATGCAAAACGTTGAGAACTGTGTGATGAACTAAAAATAAATAATAAATTCTTCTGGGAAGTAGTCCGGAGAATTCAGATTCTCAAAGGTGAGAGTGACTTAAAAAGAGAGAAAGGGAGGGCACTGAGATAGGCTAGTCCCCAGACTAGCATACAGGGGAGGAAATGCAGGCAATAAAACGTGGTTACATTGTTCCCAATGTGTCATTATGAAAATGTGCAAGCATATGGAAAGGTGAAAGGACTGAGCAGTGAATATTCACACGCCCTAGATCATGCTACAATTGTTAGCATTTTGCTCTGTTGCTTGATCACCTACTCATTCAGCCATCCAACCACTCATCAAGCCACATAACATTTCTGTTCAAAAAAACCCAAAACAGGTAATTTTTAACTTATTCTTTTTTTTTTTTTAAAGTAAACTCTATGCCCAACGTGGGGCTTGAACTCACGACTCTGAGATCAAGAGGCACATACTCCACTGACTGAGCCAGCCAGGTGCCCCTTAACTTTATTTTTTTTTTTTAAGATTTTATTTATTTATTTGTCAGAGAGAGTACAAGCAGGGGATCAGCAGGCAGAGGCAACTCCCTTAATTTTATTCTTTTTTTTTTTAAGATTATTTATTTATTTATTTAACAGAGAGAGACAGCCAGCGAGAGAGGGAACACAAGCAGGGGGAGTGGGAGAGGAAGAAGCAGGCTCCCAGCGGAGGAGCCTGATGTGGGGCTCGATCCTAGGACCCCGGGATCATGCCCTGAGCCGAAGGCAGACGTTTAACGACTGAGCCACCCAGGAGCCCCATAATTTTATTCTTAATACTCTTTTGCATTTATACTATTTTTTAAAAATTTCTGTATTATTTTAAAAATCATTTCCATTTTGGAACAAAATAATTCTTTTTTTAAAAGATTTATTTGGGGTGCCTGGGTGGCTCAGTCGGTTAAGCATCCACTTTTAGCTCAGGTCATGATCCCGGGGTCCTGGGATTGAGCCCCAAGTAGGGATCCCCGCTCAGTGGGAAGTCTGCTTCTCTCTCTCCCTCTGCCCCTCCCCCTGCTTGTGTTCTCTCCCTCTCTCTCTCAAATAAATAAATGTAATCTTTTTTTTTTTAAGGATTTTATTTATTTATTTGACAGAGATAGAGACAGCCAGCGAGAGAGGGAACACAAGCAGGGGGAGTGGGAGAGGAAGAAGCAGGCTCATAGTGGAGGAGCCTGATGTGGGGCTCGATCCCATAACGCCGGGATCACGCCCTGAGCCGAAGGCAGATGCTTAACCGCTGTGCCACCCAGGCGCCCCACAAATAAATAAATGTAATCTTAGGAAAAAGATTTATTTATTTATTTGAGAGAGAGACAGCACGCGGGGTAGGGGACAGAGGAAGAGGGAGAAAGAATTCTAAGCAGACTCCATGCAGGGCGTGGAGCCTCATACGGGGCTTGATCCCAGGACCCCGAGATCATCACCTGAGCCAAAACCAAGAGTTGGACATTTAACTGACTATGCCACCTGGGCGCCCCTAGGAACAAAATAATTCCTTTTTTTTTTTTAAAGATTTTATTTATTTATTTGAGAGAGAGAGAGCACAAGCACGGGGAGCGGCAGAGGGAGGAGCAGACTCCCCACTGAGCAGGGAGCCCAATGCGGGACTGGATCCCAGGACTCTCGGACCTGAGCCAAAGGCAGATGCTTAACCAACTGAGCCATCTAGGTGCCTTGGAACAAAATAATTCTTAAAAGAGGAAATAATCTATCAAAAGCATTTGGTATCAGGAAACTCCAGAAACATTAGACCAGATTTTAAGCTCCTCCACAGACGACATCCTTTTCTGTCTCACTCACCTTTGGATTCCCAGAGCCGGAACAGTGCCTGGTACATAGTAGATACTCAATTACCATTTGTGGAGGGAATGAATTATTTTAATTATGGTTATTTATCAAAGTTTAAAAAGGTCATGTATTCTGATGGGGAGCCCTGGGCTTGAACCCAGGGGAGAATGTGGTTTGAGTGGTCTTTAACAGATGATGTAGCAACCGCTTCCCAACAGGGGAGGCGACACTGGGGGTGAGGGGACAGGCTCCCCTGCAATGATGGGAGGCCAGGCCCACCACCTTTCCCTAGGAGCCCTAAGCACCCGCACCCGGATGGATCTTGGGAATTTCTCTCCACATTCCTCACATGTCTGGCATAATTCAGGCATTTGTTTTTGATCTTACTAAATGGCAAGTCTGCAGCCTTAGTAGCTCTTAGTACCAGTATAAATATTGTTATTTATTCCATTTACAATTAGCATTTAAGTTTGTTTTCAGGCACCACAATGGAATTTAAAACACTCAGTTAAAGTAAACCAAACTAATCAGAGGCAGCCTGCTTTTCTCTTCAAAACATTCTTTAAAAGAAAAGAGAAAAAAGCTGTGTAACAGAGAAAGGTCTGAAACATTCCTCTTTCCCCTTATACCCACCTCATACTCACAAAATGACTTGTTTTGCATGTGTGTCGAAAAGGACCCCAGAGATCTGGCTTCTGCTGTCTCTTATCTTGGGGTGCCTGGCTGACTCAGTTGGTAGAGCATGACACTCTTGATTAGGGGGTTATGAGTTCAAGCCCCATGTTGGGCATAGAGCTAACTTTAAAAAAAAAATCTACTGTCTCTTGTCTAAATTTCTGTGTAATTTGAGCAGGTTACTTAACCTATCTGGTCCTCAATTCTTTGTGTTGAAAAGAAGAAAGGGGTGGCTTGAGATGGCTCTATCCATCTGTCAAAGTCTATGATTCCATTTACTGGGCATGGCAAACTAGCTCTCAGGTGATAACTTGAAAGGGAGAGAGAGAGTTGGAGAAGGAGAAGGAGAGACAAATGTGTTGCTTGGAAACACTGATGGCTCTGGACTCCTCTGACAGTGTGTACCATTGGGTAACCTCCTTCTCCTTTTTAAACCCCAGTCTTCCCATTTTAAAGTGGTTTGAGATAGAATCTAGATTCAGGAGTAACAAACAGAATCTGGATCGCTAAGGGGAGATGTCTGGCTGGTTTGGTGATTTTGAGCTTTGAATGTGAACATATTCAGGCAGAACATTTACTCTCCAGTTCTCCACAAGCTCCACCAGGCTCCCATTACCTCCTAATACCTCTCTAGCCCTTGAAGGCCATTGTTTCTTTTTCTTTCTTTTTAAATTAAGTAGGCTCCACACCCAGCACGGGGCTTGAACTCACAACCCTGAAATCAAGAGTCCCATGCTCTACCAACTGAGCCAGCCAGGCACCCTGAAGGGCATTGTTTCTTGCTAAGAATTCCCTTCCAATCCTGAAAACCCTATGATCCATCAGCTAGGCGAGGACAGGAAGATCACCTAAGATGTTCTACCATCTGCCCTTCTCTTCCCTTTGGAAGGTTTTGTCAGAGGGTCAAGGGAGGCCTCAGGAAGGAAAACTGGAAAAGTGAGGCTGGGGATCACCCCAAGGGAAATCCAGACTGATTTGATCAGTCCTAGCTGTAATCAGCACAGGAATAGCATCAGGCCTAATTGGGAGCATCTCAGCCTTCTCAGAGGATGACTCATTTTAAGCAAACATCCAGTGGCCCTGACTGGAATCCAGTTCAAATGAGGAAACGTGTAGCACTTACGACAGGTGAATCCCGGAAAAGATGCTGCCAAGATGGGCACAGTACCTGCCCTGAAGCTCTCCCAGGTTGACAAGGACGCTGCCAATAACACTATTAATGTTGTGAAAAAGCCCTCAGAGCTGCAGATCAACCACGGTGGGGACTTGTAGCTTGCTGTAGGGCCCAGAGGAAGGTGACTCATTCTGGACAGGGTGGTGTAGAAAAGCTTCCCGGAGGTGATGGCATTTGACATGGGGCTTGTAGGCAGAGGAGGAGAGGGAGGGTGGAAAGAGGACCTACATCTCAGTAGTGGTGTGAACCAGGGTATGGAGTTTGTTTTCTCATCTCTGTGTTGGAAGGGGTGGCAATGATGCCCACTTCCTTTGTGGTTGTAAAGATTAAATTAACTGTGTGTGAAAAGATCTGGCACATAATATATTTAACTTTCAATTGCAGGTAAACCAAAAGCATGTGTGTGGGCCGAGTTGTGAGAGGTGACTTTGGAGAAGGCTGCATATGTTGATGGTGATTATCTCTGGGTGCTAGAGTTTCTCGGGTAATGTTTACTTTTCTCTTTATCCTGTTCTATGTTGGTTGAAGTATTTATGGCAAACACATGTTATTTATGTAATGGATAAAATGTTCTTTGCGAAGAGAAAAAAAGAAAAGCTATTTGTGTTCTGATACCTAAAAAATTCAAACCTACAGAAAAGTGGCAAAAGTATTTTAAAAAGCTCCCATATACTCCCTCACCCAGATTCACTTATTTTGAACATCTGGCCACATTTGTGCGCTCTCTCTCTATGTATATACACATTTTTTTGAACCATTGGCAAGTCAGTTGCTGGTATCACACCCCTAATTATTTCAGCATGCATTCCCAAGAACAAAGGCAGTCTCTTACATAACCCACCACAATAATAAAAATCAATAAATTTAATATTGCTACAATACTATCATCTAATATACGGTCAGGTTTTGCTAATTGTCTCCACATTGCCCTTTACGGTAATTTCCTCACCAGTCCAGGATCCAACCCACGACCATTGATTGCATTTAGTTCTCATGTCTTTTTAGTCTCCTTTAATCTGCAACAGTTCCTCAGAGTTTCTTTGTCTTTCATGACACAGACATTTTTGCAAGAGCACAGACCAGTTATTCTGTAGCAGAAGAAATTGTAACACAGTTTGGGTTTGGCTGATGCTTCCTCAGGATTAGATTAATTTTATGCACTGCTGACTGCATGGTGACGCTGTGTCCTTCTCACTGCATCACATCAGCAGGTGTGCAATGAACGTCGGTTTGTCGTGTTACTGATGTTAACGTGAACCATTTGGTTAAGATGGTGTCTCAGCTTCTCTACTCTAGGGTTAACTATTTCCCCTTTTTAATTATCAAATAATTTGCGGCTCTTTATGTGAAAGGCTTCGAATGGCCTTTCAATTTCATAGGAGAAAAAGGCGAGGCTTCCCTTAGAAGAAATGGATACCTATTTCTTGCTGAACAGATCCAACAGCTCGCCTTCGGTAGTACCAGCCTTTGTCAATAAAGTTACGTGAGCGTGAACCTTTCCGGAAGGGCTGAGTCGGATGGACCGCAAGGCATCAAGGGAATTGTAGTCTCCCTGGGCGTCCGGGGTTACACGCCTCCCTGTGGCCTGCTGGAGAAAGAGCCAGAAGCCGAAAAGGGAGGGCTCAGAGGGAGCAGGCGGAGGAGCGCTTGGGACGCGATGCATCACGGGACTAGTAGTTTGCGGGCCCGCTCTTGCCGCGGCCGCCGCGCCCCGCGCAGAAGAACTAGACTACCACACCCGGTAGGCCACGCGCGCGGGGGAAGGGGAACCTGGCCTGGGCCTCGAACAAATCAAATCGAAGGAAAGAAACTGCCGGCTTTCAAAATCCTCCTCCTCCGCCATCATCAGCCGCCGTGCGGGGAGCAGGTGGTGTCGGGCACGCGAGTGGCGAGAACTGCCGGGAGAGCTGACGGAAGAGCGGGCTGGGTATCGGGACAGCTGGGTTCCGAGGCGGCGACCCCGACCTGACCTGACCCGGACCCTAAATCATTCCCCGCCCCTGCCGGGCGGCCGCGCGCGCTCAGGTCGACCCACGCGGCGGCGCCGCCTGTTTACGGTAAGGGTCGGGGTCCCTTCCCTTTCCCCGTCACCTGCCTGGGATGGGGCGGGGGGTGGCGCGGCCCTGCAACTGGGCGAGGAAGGTATGGCGCCCCTGAGCGCCTTGTGGGTGTCTTCTCAGCCTTCTCCCCTCGCTTCGACGGCCAAACGCGAAGGGGCTGAGAGAGGGGGTGCTGGGGGGCGCAGGCCCCTTTCCCAGATGGGGAAACTGAGGCTTGGAGGGGGCGTCTGGCGCAGCTGCCAGCAGTGGCGTCTGCTCTTGGCGTCGGTGACAACTGGGGGCGGTGCGCGTCCGCCGGGGATCCGGATGGGGCTCCCGCGCCGCCCGCCTGTCATTTGCGGCCCGCACTCGAGCGTCGCTCCCCTGCCGCCGCCTCCCAGTAGTCTCACGCCCGCGGAGGGCCTGGGCTGGCGCTGTAGCCCCTGGGATCGCCATGAGTCACTGCTGACGCCTCGCAGGAGCGATAGATGTGCACCTGAGAAAATCTGCGACTTTCCTGCCCAGAAAGGAGAGGATCGTTCGTGTATTTACTGTTTGTCTTTGCCGCCGACCCTTTGCAGACCTTGGGCAAATCAAGTACCTCTCTGTGCTTCGGTTTCGTAGTCTTTAAAGTGGATGGTGCGTATGTGTATTGGACTGAGCAATAGGCCCTTTTCTAGCTGAGAAGTTCTGTGTTCCAATAGGAACATATCTGGGAGCCCCACCACCATTTTTCTTGCCTCAAATTGTCCCATCCCAGAAGTGCAAGTGGTGGCGGGGTTTCAGGCTAATCTTTATTTAGTTTCAGCTCTTCATTCTTGGAGCATCTTCTAGATGCCAGGCTTTAGGTTGCAAATAAGTGATCATGTCAAAACATCTATCAGAGCCTGCTCTTCTCTGTGAGAAATCCACCAATGACTCTCCTTTTCACTCAGAGTACAAGCCACGTTCTTTAAATGGCCTTTGTGACTTGGGCCTCTTGCTGATTCTCTTTTCTCACTGCTTGCTTTCTTTCTCCTTCCCTCTCTGCACTCCACCCCCACTGGTCTCCTTGCAGTTCCTGTAATCTGCCCCTCCAACCCCCCCGCCCCCCACAAGAGCCTCTGCTCTTCCCCCAGATATCTCTCTGGCCCAATCCTTGATATGCTTCAAGTCTTTGTTTCTTTCGTAATAATATTTTCTCTAACCATTCTGGTTTGGTGTGTGTGTGTGTGTGTATTGTTGTGTGTGTGTGTGTTGTTGTTGTTGTTTGTTTTGTTTTGTTTTTTTAAGTAGGCTGTATGCCCAGTGTAGAGCCCAGCATGGGGCTTGAACCCATGACCCTGAGAGCAAAACCTGAGCTGAGATCAATAGTTGGACAGTTAACCAACTGACCCACCAGGCGCTCCTCTAACCAAATCTGTTTTAAATTGCAACCCCCAGAAAACTCCTTACCCTCTTCTCTGTTTTTCTTCTTATCACTGTTTTAAGATACTACATATCTTGTTTAGATCACATGTTCTAGGGGGTGCCTGGCTGGCTCAGTTGGTAGAGCTTGCGACTCTTGATCTGGGTGTTGTGGGTTTGTGCTCACGTTGGGCATAGAGATTACTTAAAAAAGTAAAATCTTAAAAAAAAAGAGAGAACACTTACTTTAAGAGGGCAGGATTTTTGTTTCATTCGTTGCTGTGCTCCCGGTACCTGTAACAATGTCCAGAACACAGTAGTACACGATAAGTGTTTGTTGAATGAGTAGACGCCTCCTTACCCAGAAGAATAATTCATGCTTACAGGTAAAGCTAGGCAAACCAGGGTGATCAGGGTTAAGATAAGGACAACGAGGTGGGAAGCGCACTGTAGGAGCCCAGAGGAAGCCTGGGGCGAATAAGATGGGGGGGCCATCACAATTGTATCTTGAGGATGAATAGATTGGGGAAGAACATGTTCTGGATAAGGAGTCTCTGTGGGCACCTGCTAGTTCTGTCCCCCATATCAGTCTTCCTTGGTCTCTCCTGATTACCTGCCATTTCCTCATTGGGGAAATGGAGTAGTCCTTTCTGCCAGTCCGCTGAGTTCTGCCAGGCTGGAAGCTCCTTTCTTCAGCAACTCTGCCCTTGATCTATTGTGATGGTGGCTGTTGTGATGTAGAGACCTCTGGTCTCCTAGGAACCTCTGAGGTCTGGCCACCATGGGTTGCCCAGTCTCCTGGGCAAGGTTGAAACTGGACGTGCAGTGGGCTGACCCCTGTGCCCCACCCCCAGAGACATGCCAGCGTGGGTGGTGGGGCATTTCCTGGGATGGATGACCTGGATCCCATAGCCATCTTAGTCCTGTTTGAGGAATGGGACCCTCAAACAGAGAGCAGCCAAGATGATCAGGCAGGTGTGTGCTTGGGGCTCTTTGCAGCTATTGGTCTGGGACTCAACTGCTGTTCACTGGGGGCCCAGAAAATGGACAACTCACATGGCTATGCTTGGTGTCCCAGCTGGGGCATTTGGGCAGGGGAAGAGTTAAAGTGAGATAGTGACTCTCCAGAGGCTAAAATGATTTTATTACATTCTTGCCACTTTCTCCACCTTTCTAGAATTGTTCCTTCCGTAATGCTGTTTTCATTTCTCCCAGTAGTTTAGCTGTTGGAGTTTCCATAGTAGGGGGTGAAGGGGTCAAGCCCCTGAAGTGGCTGATGTCCTACCCTGCCCTCCCCAACCGGGGGCGGGGAGAGCAGGAGACTCCTCTCTCTTAATGAAACTTTGTCCTGCTCAGTTTGCAGATTTCCAGGGGAGCCCAGCAACGTGGCCAGCATGGCCTCTGAAGACATTGCCAAGCTAGCAGAGACGCTTGCCAAAACCCAGGTGGCCGGGGGACAGCTGAGTTTCAAGGGCAAGAGCCTCAAACTCAACACTGCAGAAGATGGTGAGTTCCTGCTTGGGCTGGCCCCCTCGGAGGAAAGGGAGTGTGCGAATGACCACTTACTCTTACTCGGGTTCGGGCTTGTTGAGCTGCATTATCACGTTGTTTGTCCTAGTAGTTCTGTGAGATATCTTTGGGCCCATCCCGCAGTGAGGCTCAGAGATGATGTGTCCACAGCACATATAGATTTCCCTGCCGGTGGTCATGTTTTTGGAGGCCATCCTTGCTGGTGACCGCTTAGGTTGGCAGGTGGAAAGGGCCCCTTTATGTCCTAGAGGGAGGGGATAATAAACACCGAGGGACCACGACAGCCGTCTTAGGATATAGCCCCTGACTTCTTACTTCAGACCATTAGCACCATGATCCTAGGCTGGTCTGAGAATACTGGTTGCCTTCCCCAGAGGTAAGGCTCTCTCGGGAGGTCTGGTCCATGCAGCTGAATGCCCCTGGGAGAGGGATGGATGTTACTGTCTGTGTGTAGGAACCAGGACTGGAGGGAATTAGGAACCAGAATGCAGGCCCTGTCTTTTCATCCCTAGCCAAAGCATGGCTAACACTGGTCAACCCCGAATCCCCTGGCGTTTGGAAGTGAAGGCACCTACGTCAGTATTTGCACGGCCTCTTGAGGTTCTGGCCCAACCAGGGAAATTGGTCTGGGCTAGGCTGGTTGTCATGGAGTGCAGGCAGGCTTGCTCTCCTGCACCGGCTCAGAAACTGCCTGAGTCCTCAGGTTGCTGGGAGCGTGGCCGTGCACATTCGTTGTATCTCTAAAGGGCCTTAAAATTTACAGAGCTCCTCCCTGTGCCCTTGTCCCTTCCGATCATTCATCATTCCGGAAGGAGGGAGGGAGAAATGTTACCATTTTATAAATAAGGAAAAAAGATCTGAAGACCTAACTTGCCCAAGGTCATACAGCTGGTACATAGCAGAGGCCAGGATTTTAACAGAGGTCCAGCTGAATCCCTGTTCCTGTGTTTCTCAGTAGACAGTCAGCTCAGTTCAGTAAATGTGAATTTGCTATTAAATTCCATTCACTGAACGCTGAGTCAGGCAGTCTTAAGTGCCATGCAAGTTGTGTCTCAGTTTATCTTCACAAAAGTCCTTGAGGTGGGTTTCATCCCCGTTTTGTAGATTGGAAAATGAAAGCCCAGGGAAGTGATAGGACTTGCCTAAGGGCGCAGCTAGAAGCCGCGAAGCTGGGGTTAGAACTCAGGCTTGTCTAGCCTTAAAATCCATGCAGATCACCACTTCACCAGCTCAGGCTGGACATGCTGCCTCCATTTGGTAGGTCACCAGGGATGCCCAACTTACAGCCCCAGCCTCTGAGGAGCTCCTAACCTGGAGGAGAAAGGAGGCACTCAAGTAACTACCGGGGGCAGAAGGTGAAGCATACTCTGAGCGACGTGAACAGAAAGCTGTGGGAAGTACGGCGAGGGAAAGGGGTCACTTCTAGTTTAGGGGGGCCCCGGAAGTCTCCATGGGTGAGGTGGTATTTGAACTGTCCTTGAGGGGGAACAGGCACTAGAGGCAGGGAGGACCACATGAGTTAGGCACAGGGGCTGAGACGCGTAGGGTGGGCTTGGAAGAGAAGAAATCAGGATGCCACAGGAAGCCTAGTGCAGAGCCCCTTGAATGCTGTGCGGATGAATCCTGGGCCCAGAAAGGGCCTCCATCTTGGCTGCGAGTGAGCTGGCACCGTCAGGAGAGGGCAAGGGCCTGTGTGAGGAAGCCACAAAACTGATGATGGGAACAGGGCTCTTTTCTCTCCCTAATAAGCATTTAAGAACCAAAGAAAGGCCTTTCTGCTTTCCATGGCTGCGTGGTGAATACCTGGAACCTGTTACCGTGTGAGGTGGGGGAGGCTGAAGAGCAAGCCCTGCGCTCAGCCTCCTGACAGCTGGCTAACCGGCAGTAGTTGGGACGCAGCCCTGACCGGTGTTCGAGTTACATAGAACTCCGTTTGGGATTGGAAACCAGTGCGAGAGGCCACCCAGCAGTGATCCTCCCTGCTCCTGTCCCTGCTCTTCCCATGTCGGTGCTTTTTCTTCCCGGCTCGTGTTGTGCCTGTGACTCTCCTCGGAGCTGAACTCGTGCACAGTCCCCGTGTATCTCTGTGCTTGCAGCACTTGTACGACAGAAGTCTTTCCTCGGGGCCCTGGCATCGCTGTCGCCTGGCTCTCAAGGACTGCATAAACATTCTTGTGAGCCGCTGTCCTCCCTCCTTGTTCACCTGGCCAGTCCCTGGGTGTTCGAGGGGCTCCGTTTTGGAGCAGGTCTTCCAAAGGCCTGAGAGATTATCTCAGCCCTCGCACAGCGCACTGTGTGCCAGCTACAGAAGACGCCTGGGCAACTGGGACCCAGGGGAGGGGGGGAGGGATTTAGGGGCTTCCTGCGGAAATGGGGTGTGGGGGAGTGCTGCATAAAATCCATGATTGTGCACGGAAGCAAGGATTTGGGGAGGAGCACATGGGTAGAGTTTTAGAAGGCCAGTCTGAAGCCTAGCTCTGCCCTTTTCCTGAATTCCTGGGCAGAGTTGCTTCATTCCTTGAACCCTCAGCTTCCCCTTCTAGAAAATGGGAGGTTCATACCTGTCCAGCCGTCCTGATTGTGAAATGAGAAAAGGAAAATGAATGCTGGTCACCACTTTCTGGCTGTGTGACCTCAGCAGGCATGTACGTCCTGTCTCTGTGTCTCGACTCACTCGGTTGTGAAATAGACGTAACAGTAACTATTAGGTGCGGGGGGAAAATGCTAAGTATTCCTCTCTGCGGGGCATGGTAGTGAGCTGAGGCAAAGTCCCGGCTGGAGCTCGTGACCCAGCGAGGAAGGGGGTATGAACAAAGTCTCCACGTAATGGTCAGGTAATCACTTAGAAGAGGGTAAAATTGTAGCAGGCAGCGTCTGTGGGGAGACCAGGGCTGTGAAACCTGCCAAGCAGGATCTGATCTGCTTGGGAGTTCAGCAGGGTTCCTGAGGAAGTTTTGCTGGCGGCTGGGGGAGGGAGGCATGTGCAGAGGCCCCCACTGGGACAGCTTCTCTGGGAGCTCCTTACAGGTTGCAAATCACCACCTTTCTGAAACCCTTTCTGTGGCCTTTCTCACCTAAAAGGTCAAATCCAACTGTTCTCTCCTGCACACATCTCCATCTCTTCCCCACCCCCCCCACTCCGTCTTGTGCCAGCTAGGCTGGCTGGGTGTTGTCTCGTGCATCTTGTGTGTTTTTGTTCGGATTGTAAACACATGGTCACTATGGTATATAGAAACATTGACAGAAAGCAAAAAAACCCACATCTTGGTTATCTCACACCCTAGGGTACAACTTCTATTAATTTGGGTGTTTTCTTTCTAGCTTTTTTCCTAACCATAGCTGAGTTCCCTTTTTCTTCTTTCTTTTTCTTTCTTTGGACCATAATTAGAGATACTTTAAAAACCTGGTTTGTAACCTGATACATTAGGAATAAATTGAGCAGATGGTGGAAAAACACAGAATCACCCATAATCACAGCACCTAGAGATAACTGTTTTAACATTGGGTTTCTATCCTTTTAGACCTTGTGGGGGGTGTGTGTGTGTGTGTGTGTGTGTGTATGTGTGCGTGTAAGATAGAATATCTAGCATTTTATTTTTTTATTTTTACTTATTTATGTATTTTTTAATAGGTGTAACATTTTAAAAGTGTGATCAGACCAAACACCTGTGGAAAACCTCCTTTTTCATTTGTCACTATGACATGAATATTTTCCAAGTCAGGTAAACACCTGTGTCACCATTCATAATGACGTCAGTGTAACTGTATAATGTACTTCGGTGAATTAACTTGTTCTTTGTTGATAGATGTTTAGCTTGTTTGGAATTTTTCATCATAACAAAAACAATACAGTGATGAACGCCCCACGCATGAATCATGTAACACTAAGAGCCTTTATGCTATTGTACCTGCTGGTCCTCTCACTTGGACGCCATTTCCCTGCTTGGCCTCGTGCACTCCCTGTGCAGGGAGGCTCCACACTCACCACCATAAGGGTGCCAAGCCTCTTCTTTGCCCCACGTGGCTAGTTTCTTTCCTCCTTTGGCTCCCAAGCCTTCTATCCGAGCCCTTTTTAACACTCAGTACAGAGGAATTTTCTTTGTAGTCGTGTCCCTGCTGGACTGTGAACTCGTCTGATTCTCCTTCACAAGCCAGGGCCCAGCACACAGCAGGCATACTATTGCTGCTGGAATTGTGAGTGACGCAGTAGTGGCCGGACTCTCTTCTGCCTCAGCTGTTCATGACTCCCAAAATCTAAGTGTCTGTTCTTTGGTCCTTGGCAGCCAAAGACGTGATTAAAGAGATTGAAGACTTTGATGGTTTAGAAGCTCTGCGCCTGGAGGGCAACACGGTGGGCGTGGAGGCAGCCAGGGTCATCGCCAAGGCCTTGGAAAAGAAGTCAGAGTTGAAGGTGAGATCTGCATGGTGAGCAGGCCCTGCCTGGTTGGGGACAAACTTCCACTCACGGCACCGCAGCCCCTGCCTATGTCCTGCGTTGTTGGCAGTCACCATGAACAGCTCCTCTTGTGCTGGCCTCCCCAGAGGGCAGAGCACTGGCCGGGGCCCCTCTCCCTGTGTCATGTGTCCATCTGGATCCCCCAGTAGCAGACAGAGTGTCAGAGGTGTATCAGGTAATATGCCTGAAAGATAAAGGGGGAGGAAGTGGGACTGGACAGGGAGAGCCTTCAGCTAGCATTGGAGATTTGGCATCTGTGAGGAGGGAAGGGCACAGAATTGGGCCACGAGAGCCTTGGACTATGGGGCCATTCTGGCATGCACTGAGCCTCCCCAGCAGGGACCTCCAGAGCAAAGATTGCCCAAAGAAGACTCGCGTGTTGGGCAGAAGTGGCCAGACCTCAGTTCAGATGCTGTGGTGGGTTTGGGAAGGTGCTGCACTCATCACAGCTGAATGGCGAGTTCGTTTTTAACGGTTAGATTCAAGTGGTGCTCCTCTTTGGCCAACACGGAGCTCCTTCTGTTTCATTGTGTCCTAAAGGGGGGTCCCACGAAACACCGTTCCTTCGAAATGCTCTGTGAGACCTCTCTGGGATATCAGGTGTTTAAAATGTCAGGAGGGTGTCCCTGCATGCTCTCCATTCCTGGGAATCCTACTGTGTATCAGCACATTAAAGCCTCTGCAGAGTCATGAGGGAGAGACCTGCTTTTCTGACTACAAATGGTGCTCAGTCCTTGCAGGGCCAGGCTAGTGCTGGGCTCTTCTGCACGTGTCGTTAGTCCTTGGGCACCCCAGGTAATAAAGATGGCGTCCATGTTGTAAGTCAAGGGAATTGAGGCTCGGAGAAGCTGAGTAAACAGCTGAGGATCCTAATGCCATGAGTAAGCCACACGGCACACTCTGAAGCCCGGTGCTCTTTCCTGGCCCCACTGTGCTTGCTCAAGGGAAAGAGTGCAGGGCAGCGCAAACGGAGTGGATTTGCCCACTGGGGACCTGGAGCTGGCTCGTGAGGTGGTCCTTGCTGTTTTCTCAGGAAGATCGTGGTCAAGGTTAATAGCCAAGGCGATGGTTGTTTCTTCTCTTCTGCCCAGGGCCTCTCGTTTCCCTGAGCAGAAGCTGGGACGTTTTCCTATGAAAAAACTCAACCCTCCCCAGTGGCCAGTGAGGGACAGGAATGGAGGAGATGTGGCCCCGGGCCTGGAAGCTGTAGGAACTGCGCTTTGTCATCTGAAGGTCTGGGTTCAAGGACTACTACCCTGTGTTCTGTGGCCTTGCACCGATCTCCGCTCTGAGTCTGGGCTCCTTTATAAAAATTTTTTCTTCCCTATGAGGCTGCCGTGGTGAGCAGATGCAGGCTTGTGTCATGAGAGAGCAGGAGTGCCTCGTGCATCGTGTCATCCCACGTGCAGGCCTAGTGCCTTGTGTCACCCCACCCTAGTGGGGTGGGGGCCGCGGCAGGTGGGAGCTGCCCTTGACCCCAGTAGTGCTCTGGCCAAGGTGCTGGTGTGAGAGATGTTACCTCTCCTGTTGGAACACAGGCACAAGTTAGGTCTTGACAGATGAGGGAAGTGAGGTCCAGGGCCACACATGCCAGGAGGGGGCTGGGCCTGGGGCCCGGATAACAGCCCAGGCTCACAACTGCTCTGCAGTAACTACTGCTCATTTAGAGATTGTTGAGGCCAGGAGCTCTATTTCAGAGATGACATACCAGGGCTCAGAGGTGGGGAGTGGGGAGTGGCAGGCCTAGAGTCCGGTTAAATCAGAATTGGAACCTAGTCCTTGTGTCCCAAATCCCCTTGCTGAGCCTTGGCCCATCAGAGTTGGGTTGGGGAAGCTTCAGGGTGAGGAGCCAGTTGCTAGAGGTTCCGGTGCTCAGGCTGTGGCCGCCTGTCCTGGCCCTGGGCACCTGCATTCAGGCGTAACTCACTGAGTAGACCCATATGGACTGTCTCCTAAGGCTCCACGTGTGTTGGTAATTTGCGTTACTGGAGGCCTTGAGAATTCTACAAAAATCAGTTTGCCTAGTACTTAAGGTTGGATTTAGTTCATACATTTCAAGGACTGGATTTTCAGAGGAAAGTGCTTTCTCTGGGTTTCATCATTCCCAGGTTTGGCCCAGGAAAGACTGGGGCTGCCAGAGTTGATATTTTGGGTGGACACAGCGACCAGAGTTGGAGGGTGGCTGTGTGCTTAGAGACTAAATTCTGCTGGCCTGCGAGGTAACACGATCTAGTTGTAGGACCACCACCTTTGTGGCTTTACCTAGTATTTTCTTTAAATCAGCTCATTTTGATATAATTTAAAAGAAAACATGATCTCTTCTGTAAATGGAAGGCGGTATTCCTTACCATAAAGATAACAAAATAGTGCTACTGAATTCTAGTCACCTAAAGGTTGTCACCTAAAGGTTCTGAGCATGAGGCCTGCTCACCCTTTGTTCAAAAGGCAGACGAGCAAGAAGTGGAGAGTTGGGCAGGATCCACCAGCCCCAACGCAAGACCACCTTCTGGAGGTGATCAGAAGGGTTGGAAAGAGTCTCGAAGGGTGCCTGGCTGGCTCAGTCAGTAGAGCCTGAGACTCTTGATCTCGGGGTCATGAGTTTGAGCCCCATGTTAGGCATAGAGATTCCCTTAACAACAACAACAACAAACACCTTAAACGAGTAACTTCCAAGCTGCTGGATCCTGTATTGCTTACTTTCTGCCTCTGCCACTCAAATCCTGTCACCTGTCACTTGGACCCACAGTGTATGGGGAAACCGGTATTAGACACAAGGAGTCTGGCATATTGGCCCTGGTCCTGCCACTGCTGTGCCTTGGCGCCTGGGGCCAGTCTCTTCCTTCTCAGAGAGCCTGATTCTCTCCTAGAAAACCAGAAGGTTGGGCAGATCAGCATTCCCCTACATTTCTGCTGAGCCCTGTATGGCCTTTGGTGGCCTTCAGGTACCTCCAGCTTCAGCCAGAGCTGGACCAGCTTTTCGTTGAGGAAACCCAACTTTAGAAGTATTGTAATGCTCAGCAGTCCATGGCCACAAGGATGAGGCGTTGTCTGCAGGCCACCTCGAGGGGCTCCACTGACCCTTCTCTTCCTCTTCCTTCCAAAGCGATGCCACTGGAGCGACATGTTCACTGGGAGGCTGCGGTCCGAGATCCCACCAGCTTTGGTGAGTGCACCAGGCCACTGTTCCCCTCCCCTGGGCACAGGGACCCCTTTGGCAATTCCCAGGACTATTTTCACACTGTGTTCACGCTGTGGGTGACTGAGGTGCTCAACGGAAGCCAGGCAAGTGCAGCATCTGCCCGTGTCCTGATGGGCTCAGCCTCTGGGAGACTTGAGACCCAGTCACTGGAGATGCAGCAGAGCCCCAGGATCCCCGGGTTCATTCCTGAGCTTTGTGCTTCACCCCCACTGTGGATCTCGCTCCCTTCACTCTTATCCCTCTTCTCTTTGCACTTCCCTGTTCTGCTCCCTCACCCGCTTCTGTGGGCCCCCCTCTCCCTCCGGGCCCTCCCTTTCTCCATACCACTCTTTTTGCTTTGCTTCTCGTGGGTGGCTTCCATCCACTCTGTTTTCCATTTCCCCATTCCTGGGGCTCAGCTTGGCTTGGGTCAAGTTCCCAGCCTGGGATTGGGTGGCTGGAGTGGCAGGGGGCGTCACTGAGCAGAATGTGGCTTGCCTGGGGCTCAAAGGAAGGAGGCAGGGCTGGTAATAGGCAGCCTTTCAGTAACATGGGGCCCAGCCCATGAGGTGCCTTCAGGATGAGGTTCTTGGTCAGTTATTGGCATGACTGTGTTACTGGGTCTCTCACCCTGTTTGAGCTGGGCTGTCTTCTTAGACCTCCATGCGTCTAGCCAGCACTGTGGTTTTTGAGGTGCCCAGGGACCACCCTCATTTCTAAAGCACCTCAGTCTGGGGGCACCTGGCTGGCTACGTTGGTAGAGCAAAAGACTCCATCTCAGCGTCGAGTTCAAGCCCCATGTTGGGTGTAGAGCTTACATTTAAATGAATGAATGAATATATTAATTAGTAAGTTATTAAGTTAGTATAATAATGATGATGACGATGCACGTTAGTCCGGTAAACAACTAAGGGTCATTCAGGGAGTGACAGATGCCCTAATGAGAACCCCAGGGGGAGGGCTCCTCCGTTGGGGGATTGAGGAAGCCCTTGGGGAGCTGGTTCCATTAGTTACCAGCCTCAAAGGGTGAACAAGAACCAGGTGAAGGGAACATTTAGAGTGTAGGTTAAGGAAATTCATTTGGGGGTTTGCAAGTAAAAGGATTTAAAGTTAGAAGAGGGGGTGAAGAAAATGTACTTGGGAGATAGGAACTTTGGGCCCTGTGTGCATTGTTTTACCTGAAGTTTAGCATTTAAGTTTCTCAGTGTTTGAGGGAGGTGTTCTTATCTCCATATTACTGATGACCAGAGTGAGTCTTAGAAAGGGGGACAAGAGAATTTGGGGTCAGGGAAAGGCATGAGATGCAGGGAAGGTAGAGCAAACACAGAGGGTTTCAGCAGCTCTGGCTGCGGGAGGGCTGGAGGCCAGTGGGGCCAGGTGACAGGGGCTGGGCCTTCTGTGGGCAGGGGCAGCCAGAAAATGGCCCTCCATTGCTGAGTCATGGTGGGGAGGACAGTGGAAACTGCCTCAGCTATCCTGTCTGAGGCCTAGGCAGGGAGAGTGTCTCCCCTCCCCAACTCTGTCCCCTGGGAACCCCGTGCAGGATGCATGCCCGGCCCTGTTTCGGCCCCCAGTCTCTGGCAGAGCCTCCTCTCCTCAGCTGTCTCTCCTGGGGAAGTGTAGGTATCCCCAGCCCAGCAGGTTCCCAGGAGAGCTTAGCATCTTGCCGCGTGGTCTTGGGCTGTGGCTCGGAGATAGGCACCCATCTCCAGGAGCCCTGGAGTCAGCACCAGGAGCCCCGGAGGCCTCAGTGGTGCCTGTCTCCTTCCTGCACATCTGCTGAACGTGCCACTTCTGCAGGTCTCCCTCCCTCTGTGGGACCGAGAACTGGCCTGAGGCTCTGTTTGCTCTCTTCTGTCTCCCACACACTGGCCAGCCAGCTTCCTCCTCTGCTGCCTGGATCACTGTCTCACACTCCTGAGCGGGCTCTCGGCCTCCAGTGTGCCCTCCTCAGGTTTGGGGGATGTGTGTTCTATATCCCTCACCCACGTCAAAGCCCTCAGAGCTCTCAGGCTCAGGTTCATGGTCCTTGGCCTGATGTTCAGGGCTCTAGCCTGATTTGATTCCTCTCTTTCCTTCCAGCCTCAGCCTCTTCTGGAGTCCACTGCTTGTCTCTAGACACACAGTATGCTGCTTCACGCTATGTCTCTTTGTTCATGTTTGTACTGTTGGCTGGAATCTCATGTTTGGTTGATTCTCATTCAGCCTGAGCTCAAGTGCCCTCTCCTATAGGAAGCTTTCCCTGACCACCCCCATGTATACCGCACCCTACGCCCCACCTGACTTGGGAGACCTCTTAAGGGTTTTGGGTCCTGGGTATAAAATAGGGACAGCTCTGTAGCGAAATGGTCTGTGTCTCTGCCTGGGTGCCCCCTGAGGGCAGGGGGGGCCTGGCATAGAAGCTGCCCCTGGGAGGTATCTGAAACTGAGCTGAACCCTCTCTGTGTCCAGACCTCACTAGGGGAGGGACTCATCACAGCCGGGGCGCAGCTGGTGGAGCTGGACCTGAGCGACAACGCATTCGGGCCCGACGGCGTGCGAGGCTTTGAGGCCCTGCTCAAGAGCTCTGCCTGCTTCACCCTTCATGAGCTGAAGCTCAACAACTGTGGCATGGGCATCGGCGGTGGCAAGGTGGGTGCGGCGGCCCTCCCCCGCATCCCCATCGTCCCTACCCTCCCTCCCGCCCTGCCCGGTCTCTTGCTGTGCTGGAGCAGGAAGGATGTGCTCTTGGCCACCATCTGGGATGGCTGGCCTGTTGTTTTTCTCTTCAGAGGAGAACGGCCTCAAAGGCAGCAGCCTGTGGCCAGTGGGGAGAGGAGGTGGAGGCCTGGAGGGCGGGGTTGCCAAGCAACCATCCCCAGTTCTCGTGTTGTCTTGGCAACACAGAGGCAGCTTCGCATACATGCGCTGACCTGCTGGCTCTGCAGAGCGCTGGGCTTGGGCATCCCAGACACGCTGTGCCCTCAGAACAGCTGGCAGAGCCACGTGAGGCCCGTGTGGGGGTGTGGGGGAGGGAGCCCAGAAAGGGAAACGGCTCAGGCCTGGGCACAGCTTACCTTTTTCCTGGACTGGCCTTGCCGGAGGTGCCTTCCCCATCCTGCCAGCCAGTCAGGCCAGTCAGTGCAGAAAGGCGTCTCTTTCCTTCCTGGAACCTGCACTGAGGGAGCTCAGCCTTGTTTATTCTTTTTTTTGACCCGTTCTCACTCCTTTAGGCCCAGACACTAGAAAGGCCAATTCCCATCCTCCCTATCCCCACTTACGTTCTGACCAAAAGGAGAAAAGGGCTGGGACACAGGGACCTACAGTGACTAAGGATGTCTTCTCTTTGAAGATGGGTTAAATGCCTTACCCTAATTCCCCCACCCACACCAAAAAGCGGGTGATGTTATTCCCAGTGTTCCACCTAACCGGACTGGGGTTAGAGACCTTGGGTCAAGTCCCCAGATGGCATCGCTGGGGTGGGACTAACGTGGGATTTGAACCTGCTTCCGTGCCCGTCAAAGCAGCAAGAGGAGCCTGTGTGATGCTCACGCAGGCTGAGGAGCCAGAGTGGCCTCCCCTACAAGGGGTGCCTGTTGCCTCTTGCCCCATGGGAGGGAGAGCTGGGGTGTGCTCCTGGGTGGCTCAGCCAGCCCCTCCCCCCCACCCCCCAGTCTAATTGGGCAGTAAGCCGTGCACGTGTGTGAAAACATTAAAATGTTGGCATCAGCACAGAATATAGGTCCAGCCCAACCTAGAGCGAGGTGTGCTGAGGGAGCTGGAGATGCACCTGGGAAATGCCCCAGCTTTCCATTGGCTCTCCTCTGCTGCGTGGCTGGCCAGGGAAACTGAGGCTCCTAGAGCTGCCTGGGGCTGGTGGTAGACCTCGCCTTTACTCGAGTGTGTGGCATGGCTCAGGGACGAAGATGGTGTGAACCCTGTAGCCAGAGGGTCTCCCTGGCAGCCCAGCTCCATGCTGGAATTTGGCCTGTACTTGTCTTTACCTCCCTCAGTCTGATTCAGTGAGACCTTTTTGTCGAATCTTGTGGGTGCTGGCCTTGCTGACCTGCACCTCCTGGGAGCTGCGAGCGCCAGGGTCTCTGGGTCCTGTGGCATCTGTTCCCTCCAGCCAGGATGTATTCACTCTGACCCATGTGCCACACACGTGGGAATTGGAGGGGCCCGAAAGATTCACTGGGAGTGAGATGTAGCCCTGTGCTTGGAGCTTTCCAGACCCAGGGTCCCCAGGTTGGACTCTTGTAGGAGCTGTGGCCTCACCATGGTGGCCCCAGAGGGAATTGGGAAGAATGGGATGCACTGGTATGGTTGGTTCCCACCTCCTCAAAGTTCCTCAGGAGGCTGGTTTACGGCGGAAGTCCACAGTCTCTGTGCTGAGCACGTGCCCGATCCCCCAAGGAGTCAGGCTGGTGGTGGCCCTTCTGTCTCCCGAGGACAGAGAGCTATGCAGTCAGGCTGACCTGGCTGCCACTTGTGGCTCCCCTGCACATTTGCTGGGGGACCTTGGCCAGCGCAGTTACCTCTCTGAGCCTTGGCTGCCTTCTTTATAGAGTCAAACCAATACCACCTTCCTCCTAGGCTTAATTTGTGGTTGAAATGAGAAGGTGTGAAAGTACTTTCTTGAGAGTGCCGGTGATGTAGGAGAGACTCTACAAACATTGCTTCTTTCCTGCTGCTCTTCTTGGGAATCTTTTATGTTTTATTTGCCGGGGTCTTTCTGACTCCCAGCAACAAGCCAGCATTTTTAAACTCTTGGTCTGTTGGTATCACCCAGGTGGAAGCTACCTGCTGGCACCACCCCAGCCGTATGGTGTGTGTCCGATGAGTGTGACAGGGCCATGGTCTCGGCCAGCTCCCCTTAGGCGCTGGGCAACATGAAAGAGATGCCAGAAGATTTGGGTTCTGGTCCAGAGTCTTCCACTTGTTTAGCAACCATAGGAATGTCTCTGTGCCTCTCTCAGCTGCGGTTTTCAGCTGGAAAGTGGGCATCACCATAGCTCCCCCCTGACAGAGGGCTTCCGGCAGCACAGTGAGCTGACTCTGACGCCCCTTCCCCAGGAGCTGTCTTTCAGTTGACCTCTCCGTGTTGGTGTCCCCCGTCCTTCCGGGTGTCTGTCCCGTCTCTCACACGAGGCTAGACCCCACAGGGTAGTGGGACACACACATGAAGCAAGCTGTAAGGTGCTGGCTGCATGTGCAGCATGACCGTGGTGCCTGTGAGCCGTTCTTTGTCCCCAGGTCTGCCACCAGTAGGCGGCATGGGATGTCGAAGACCAGGGCTTCCTGCCTCAGGGCTGGGCCTCTTGCCTTTTCCCCCACAGATCCTGGCAGCGGCTCTGACTGAGTGTCACCGGAAATCCAGTGCCCAAGGCAAGCCACTGGGCCTGAAGGTCTTCGTGGCCGGCAGAAACCGTCTGGAGAACGACGGAGCCACTGCCTTGGCAGAAGCTTTCGGGGTGAGTGGTTTCTGCACACCCTGCCCCGCCGTGCCCCGAGGCAGCAAAGCTGGTGTGCATCCAGCTCTGGAGTTGAGGTGCGAGACCCAGGGCGAGTTGCTGCCCGCCCCCCGGCGCCTGCTGGCTCGTTCTGCAGCGGGGCACAATTCCAGCCACGTGTCTGAAAAGTTGCGTGACCCACCACTGCAGGTGCCTTGGTGGCGGCTCCCCGGAGTGCTGTTCGAGAAGATGTGAGGTTGCTCCGGTCCGTGGGTGAGGTCTGCCAGGCTCGGAGTGGGAGCAGGGGTGCCAGAGCAGTTAGCGGGATGACAGCCTGGCACGGCGTTGGCCTGGGCTCACAGAGGGTCGGTGTCTGTGTACTGGGTGGCACAGAGATGGAGTGGTTAGCCTTACCTTTGAGATGGGGAGGGAGGGGAGCAGTGGTTCAGGGGCACTTCTGCCCTACTTCTCTCCTCCCACTCTCCTCTCCCTTCACAGCTGCCCCAGTGCCCCCCAGGACACTGCTGAGACCCTGACCGTGAGTTCCATGAGAGGGCCACACCTGCCCCAGGATGCTGGGAACTTTGGAGTCCATCTTTCTTTTCTCTTAATTTAAATGTTTCCTTTGGCAAACCGTATTCTAGCAGCATTAACCACACTCAGGCCAGAGCGGCACTCCCCGCCGTCTCCCTGCCGGGACTCCTCTACCTCAGGCAGAGAGTGAACGTAGCAGGGGAGAAGTGCCTGTGTCTTACTGGACCCCTGGCTGCAGGGAGCTCCTGCTGCCTCCAGAGCGGGGGGAGCCTGGTTGCCATCCTCGTAAACACCGTGCCGTTGAAGGTTCTGCCTTCTCTGTGTCCCTCAATCAGCTTGCTGTCCCCAGTGCACTGTGTCTGTGCTAGGCCTCCCACAGATGTCCTCCAGTGCTCTTGGAGTGGGGTTCTTCAGTCGGGGTCCCTGGGATGTCTCTAGTCTGTGGATAGAATTCAGGGAGTCTTTGAACGTGAACGGGGGAAGATTGCATGATTATTACCACTAAAGTAACTAAAATGTAGTGTTACCTTAAATTGTGAACGTGGGCTGTAAACCTCAGCAACTTTTGAAATGCCCGTGATTGTGGTAAGTATAGAAATCCCAGATATTTTCACGTCGAGTTACAGTTGTTACAGAGACGTAGAAACCTCTGTTTCTCACGCATCAGTGTGATGGTAGCTGTGGACTTGCCTCCAGGTCCTGTTGTTCGGCGCCTTGGTACTAAGGAGTGCGTGTACTACTGCAGCACACATTTGGGGTTTTTCTAAATATTTTGCGGACTCTCTTCCAATTGAATGGATTTCCTTTGTGGTCGTATATGATTTATCTTAAAATTTTGAAATATACTCAGAAGGGAGCCAGGGTCTTTACCAGACTTCCCAAAGGGTCTGGTATCAGAAGATACTGAGAAGCCTTGACTGGTAATATTCCTCAGTTGGCCTGCCTGCATTTACTCTTGAACCCCCTGTGCTGTTCTGGGCACTGTGGAACTATAAAAGGTACCTAGGTGGAGAGTTCTCACAGGCCTGGCCTCAGTCCTTGGTAACAGTAGAGGCGGGGACATGGCTCTCTTTGGAGCTCAGAGGCCGGTGGGATATAGACAGGAAGGCGACACTGATAGTCCAGGTTGATGAACACCACGGTAGAGGAAAGACAGTGCTCTGGCGGCATAGAGGAAAAGCACTGGACTGGGCCTGGTGGGAGGATCCTGGAAGCCCTCCTGGGGGAGGAGGTGTCCAAAATGAGAGGTATATAGAAAGACAACATAGGAGTCAAATCTACCAAGAAAATGCCAACAAATAAGGACAGAGTGTCCCAAGCAGAGAGAAGGAGGTGTCAGAACGTTGGGATGATAAAGGGCTAGGTGGTTGGAGAAGACCCCACCCCCCAGAAAAGGAGGGAATGTTGGGCACCAGTTGTACTGTGTAAATAGCACAGGAGAGCCCCAAGAAAGACAGGCACAGTGGAGCTGCATGCAGTATGCAAGGAAGGACTGTGGCTGACCCCTGGGCCAGCGCCCACAGTCCTTGCAGGGTTGAGGACACCAGATGCAGGAACCTGTGTTCTGAGCTGTGTGACCCTGCATAAGTTACTTAGCCTTTCTGATCCCTAGTCCTCTCTATCTGGTGGAGTTCCTAATCCCAGGTAGGTCTCCTCATGAGATTGTGGAGGGGATCAGATACAGCCCTGCCCAAAGTTCTGCTTTGAGATCTGTGCCCCTTGATAGCCACGGATGAGCCTAGGCCCAAGCTGATGGCAGCCTCTCCCCGTGTCTCGTGTGGTGCCCCCTTCCTGCCTGCTGGATATTGTTGGCACTGGGCCTATCCCTGGACTCGGGAGCCTACCACCCTGCTCTGTCCCTCCTGCCCTTACAGATCATTGGGACTCTGGAGGAGGTCCACATGCCACAGAATGGCATCAATCACCCGGGTGTCACAGCCCTGGCCCAGGCTTTCGCCATCAACCCCCTGCTGCGTGTCATCAACTTGAACGACAACACCTTCACTGAGAAGGGTGCCGTGGCTATGGCCAAGGTAAGGCGGGAGTGGCGGCGTCAGGGTGGAAACAGGCAGGGTCTGGCTGCTGCCTTTTTGACACACCCATCGACAGGTGAACTCCTCTGCCCATCCACCAGGTGTGTGCCCTGGCTCTTTTGAACATTCCAGAACAGGGCACATGTCACAGGCTTGCCTGTGCCCTTTTTGGGCGTGTGCATACTGCCTTCCTCTGAGCTGCCTCTGTACGCCCAGCTGTTGGTGCTGGATTTGTTCTCAGAGGCTGCATGGAAGGCTGCTCCAGCCTGGTTTTCTCACTGATTCTTTCATCAGCTGTTTATTGAGACCTGTACCTAGTGCAGGCCACGAGGAGTTGAATCAGACTCTGCCTCCAAGGAGCCCCTAGTTCGGGGCGGGGGGGGGGGGGGCAGCGACAGTGCAGGTACTGAGTCTGGCTGGCTGGCGAGACCTCACAGGGCCCCAAGCCCCACGAAAGGCTAGTCCTGCTGCTGTGGGGTGTTTGCAGAAGTGTGTGCAAGTGTGGGGGAACACACAGGAGGTTCAAATCAGACTTAGGGCAGGCCAAGTTGTATAGGACAAGTGGACTTTGAACAGAGAGGGGTGTTTGGGCAGAGGTATCAGCAGCATGGGAGAGGCCCAGAGGTGGGAGGGAGCCTTGTTCCATTGGTCCTGGTTTGAAACGACCAGGGTTCAGCATGTGTCTGAGGACTGGAGGAGAGGAGAAGGGGACAAGACCTTGTGAGCTTGCTAACTCTGAGGCTCTCCCATGAGTAATAGGCAGCCGTGTAGGCTTTTAAGTTGGGGGTTTGATTTGGTCAGATCTGTGCTTCAAGAAGGTTCTGGCTGTAGCATAGAAGTAGGGTAGAGGGAGGTTTGCCAGAGGCGGGGAGGGGACAAGAGCTGGTGAAGTACTGAGAAGGCCAGGCTAGAGGGAGGGTGATGGTGTGGCGACTGACGGGGTGTGCCGTGGGCTCTCGGAGGCCTGCACCCTCACCCTGGCCTTTGCCTCCTCCCCGCAGACACTGAAGACCTTGCGGCAGGTGGAGGCGATCAACTTCGGGGACTGCCTGGTGCGCTCCAAGGGCGCCGTCGCCATCGCGGAGGCCGTGCGTGGGGGCCTGCCCAAGCTGAAGGTGCCTGCACTCACCCGTGTCTTCCTCGTGGGTCTGGGCTTCCCCCACACTTGGGGTTGCTGCTGTGGGGGCAGGGGTGGGGTGGTCTCGAAGGCCAGGTGGGCCTCAGTGCGTGGCTTAGTCCTTCCACACCTTCCTTCTGATGTTGTGCAATTCCTTTCACCTATGTGACGTGAGCCGGTTTCTTCATTTTCGAAATGGGAGGAGGGAGCAATGAGGTCATTAGGGTATAGTGTGAGAGAACATTCTGAGCATCTGGCACGTCGCGAGGTAAATGGCAGTATTTTTTTTTTTTTTTAAGAGAACTCTTTTTTTTTTTTTTTAAGATTTTATTTATTTATTCGATAGAGATGGAGACAGCCAGCGAGAGAGGGAACACAAGCAGGGGGAGTGGGAGAGGAAGAAGCAGGCTCATAGCGGAAGAGCCTGATGTGGGGCTCGATCCCATAACGCCGGGATCATGCCCTGAGCCGAAGGCAGACGCTTAACCGCCAGGCGCCCCAAATGGCAGTATTTTTATTATGTTATTATGCCTGGCTGGAGGACAGCCTGCCTTACCCTCCCTTGGGGAAAACAGAGGCTTCGGAGTAGGCCCCAATCCCCTGGCCTGTGGTTCTGCTTGCCTCTACTCCTTCCTCTTATTTTTAGGAGCTGAACTTGTCGTTCTGTGAAATCAAGAGAGATGCTGCTTTGGCTGTTGCCGAGGCCGTGGCGGACAAGACCGAGCTGGAGAAGCTGGACCTCAACGGTAATAGGGGTGGTGGCCTTTTCCCAGACCTGCCACGCGGGCCCTGCTATCCCTCTTGACCTTCCTTCCTCCCCCCACGCCCTCCTGCTTATGAACAGGCAACACGCTGGGAGAAGAAGGCTGCGAGCAGCTCCAGGAGGTGCTGGACGGCTTCAACATGGCCAAGGTGCTGGCCTCCCTCAGGTAGGGAGCTGTGAGCCAGTGGCGCCTACGGTTATACTGTGTGAGGCATTAGGGATGCAAGGAGAAGGCAGTGAAGGTTTCTGACCCGTGGGACTTCATTCCGGCAGGACGGGTGGGCAAGGATAATTAGGTTACTGTATGTTCAGCAAAGGGGCAATAAGGGTCTGAGAACAGTCACCCTTTGGAGTGGGTGAGTGGGGGAGGCTTCTGAAGGGATGACCTTTGATCCGAGCTGACAGGTAGGTAGGGGAGCAGTGAGGTCAGGGTGGCAGTGGGGGTGGGCTCAGTCAGGATTAGAAAGGAGTCTGGAAAGGAAGAGGTTGATGCAAGAGAGTGGGGAGTTCTGGGTTTGCGGAGCCCACATGGAGCGGGAGCAGGGGCCGGGGTGGCGGTGGGGCTGCCGCCTCTGTCTGGATGGGAGTCGGTTTGGGCCATCAGCATCCATCCAGTTCCCTCTGCCCTTCTAGCCCTCAGGTCATCTTCATTCACCTGTCAGCCTCTCAGTTGTGTCCCCTCAGGGCTAGGCCTGTGCTCCTGCTAGGAACTGGGGGCTCAGAGATGGCCCCAAGAGGCTCACGGTCCCAGAAACCCACATACCCCTGCCCCCCACAACTGCAGCTTCCTGTGGGCAGTGAGATACGGGCGGCCCAGTCTTGGCGTCTCAGCCTGGGCAGTGTTCCTGCCAAGCCCTGGGCCTCAGCTGTGACAGACCGTTGTCTTCCTTTTCTCTGTTTCCCCAAGGGGACTGGGGGCCCATTTGGGACAGGGATGATATCTGGTTCTTCCGTGTTCACAACATGGGCTTCTCTGGGTGATGAGAGATGAATGATGGGCTCCCTGGTGACCCACATGCCCCCACCCTGGGAGCAGCTGCTCCCCCGCCCTCTGCAGGCTCCCTCCCACCTGCCCGGGGTCTGTGGGTTTGTGGAGCCAGTCTTCGGAGCCAACATAGGCCACTGGGTAGGGAGGGTCTGCTTTAGCCAACTCCCCTCTGCAGTGATGATGAGGGCGAGGATGACGAGGAGGAGGAGGAGGAAGAGGAGGAGGAAGAGGAAGGAGAGGAGGAGGAGGAGGAGGAAGAAGATGAAGAGGAAGAGGAGGAGGAGGAAGAGGAGGAGGAAGAGCCACAGACAGGGCAAGGAGAGGCGGCATCCACACCATCAAGGAAGATTCTGGACCCAAACAGTGGAGTGAGTTCCTTGTCGTTTGCCAGGATCAGAGCCCTGGCCCTTGAATGTGAAATCCTGAGACATCTTCCCGGGGGTGGTAGGGGTACTTAAGTACCTTGGGTGCAGACTGTTTTTGAATGCACACTCCTGTTAAGTAAAAAAAGAAAAGTTTTCCAGTGTGGCTATACTTATCTTTATTTATACTTAGCACAGATGTGTTTATTCATTTGTGCGCTGTGATGGGATTATAGCACGTATTACGCGGCTGCACTGTTTATTATGAAACACGTATAAATGTCTCTGAAAGAATAGGGTAAAAATCAGCATAAATAGAAATTCTTTTTCTACCCATCTTGGTGACCTGTACGGACAGCCCCCCGTTCTGGAGACTGTGGCCCAACCGGGACACTCGGTGTCGCCTGGCTTCACTGAGAGGCTGGTGTCGTCAGGACGGACATGTCTGTTCCCTCATAGACTCCCAAGCTTCTGGAGAGCTACGGGTTGGACAAGGACCCCCACGCTCATGTTGGATTTCAGTTTTTTTTCCAGTTTAGGAAAGCATTTCCAAATGGGTGGGCACCCCTCGGGTTCAGTTGTTCTCTGGGCACCTCTGGTGCTCGCTAGCAGTGCTTCTCCCGGCTAGATGCGAGCTCCTGCTGGGGTCCCCTTTGGCCCCCACATGCCTTACTGCATCATTTCTGGGTCATCGTGTCAAGGGGAGGAGCCCCTTGGCCTGAGGAGATGGCTTGCCCCCACCCCAGAAGCTCCTGCAGTAGGAGCCAGCCAGGGCACCATCTGCGGGCCCCTCACCCTTTGGGGACTGCCCGTGAGCGGGAGGGACAATACTGAACTCCGAGCCTTGGCCTCCTGGAGTGAGGGGTGCGTGTTCTGGGTGAGGCGTCTGGGTTCGGACCTCTGCAGAGCCACCTGTGCCACCTGTCCCTCAGGAGCCAGCTCCCGTGCTGTCCACCGCGCCTCCTACAGACGTCTCCACTTTCCTGGCTTTCCCCTCTCCGGAGAAGCTTCTGCGCCTCGGGCCCAAGAGCTCCGTGCTGATAGCCCAGCAGGTGGGTGACAGCGCCGCCAATTCCAAGCCGGCGGGTGCTGCGGCTTCGGGAGCTGCAGGGGGACAAGCAGAGCATGGATTGGGAGTGGCCGCTGTCGATGGGAGTGGGGGACTGACCGGTGTCTGTGTGTGTTTTAGTTGCAGGCGTAGAATTTAGTGATTCGTCAGTTGCATTTAACACCTAGTGCTCGGTACATGACGTGCCGTCCTTAATGCCCATCCCGTAGTTACCCCATCCCCCACCCACCTGACTCCGGCAGCGCGCAGTTTGTTCCCCGTAGTTAAGAGTCATGGTTTGCCTCTCTGTGTCGTTACCTTATTTTTCTTTTCCTTCCCTTACGTTCATCTGTTTTGTTTCTTAAATTCCAAATATGAGTGAAATCGTATTTGCCTTCTCTGACTTATTTCACTTAGCATAGTACCCTCTAGTTCCATCCACATCATTGCAAATGGTAAGGTTTCATTTTTTTTGATGGCTGAGTAGTATTCCATTGTGTGTATGTCCCACATCTTTATCCATTCATCTGGCCGTGGACATCTGCGCTCTTTCCATGGTTTGGCTCTTGTGAGCATTGCTGCTATAAACGCTGGGGTGCAGGGGCCCCTTTGGATCACTGTGTTTGTATCTTTTGGATAAACACCTAGACGTTTGTTTTTTAAATCCACGGACACATGAGTGAGTGTGACCCGGGTATCTGTCAGACCTCTGCAGGCTGCAGATGACGTGCCACTGGGAGTGCACGTGGGCTGCCGGACTAGTGACGACTGGGGAGTTAGGGAGCTTTCCCAGGACTCACTCATGTGCACACCTCGACTTCCCTCCCAGGTTCTGCAGGACCGGCTGTTCTAGAACACCTGTCCTGCCCAGGGCTCCCACGGAGGCCACATGCCTACCGTGCCCTTGCTCCGGCCTCGCTTGCTTGCTGGTCGTTTGCTCACCCAGCGGTTCGCTCCGAGGTGGCTGTCAGGCGCCTGCTGTCTGCAAGGCACTGTCCCGAGTATTCGGACACAGTTCTGGTCTTTAAGCCTTTTGGCAACCCGCCGTGTAGACTGCGTGACCCTGTGTTACAGATGAGAAAACAATTTTGATGAACAAAAGTGATAAATATAGAGAAATTAAATGGGTCCGCTCTCAGAGCTGGCTTGGCATTTTGGCTGATGTCCTTTATATGTTTTATCTGTGTTCTTTTTTTTTCTTCCTGTGATACATGAGATGAAAGGCCCACTTTTTCCTGTAATACCATTTGTCATCTCCTGTGTCTTGTTGTCGTGCTCTCCGTCCCCACCCCTAAGTGGAGGTCGCACTTAGGCAGTGCACTGTGTCTGCCCACTCGCACCGTTTCCCCTTGTCTCCACCTCGGTGAAGTTAAGCTTCCTCGCACGTGAATGTTGTCTGTACTCTGGGTTATTCAGGTTAGATTGCAAGAAGGGGGTCATGGGGTCATGGGAATAACCGTGCTTAATGCTGACTCACTTACTCTGTATGTACTGCATACCACTCTGGGCCAGGCACATGCCTAGCCCCAAGGGGACCGTGTGGGGTAAGGCAGGACCCATCCTTGCCCACTAGAGGCCTTGGCGAGACACAGGCCTCTTCCAGCCAGCAGCAGAGTGCAGGGACGTCTTCACTGCGGCTCTGGCCCCTGGTGACCAGCCATTGTCTCTTGTGTCCTCAGACTGACACATCCGACCCAGAAAAGGTGGTCTCTGCCTTCTTGAAGGTGTCCTCTGTGTTTAAGGATGAAGCCACAGTGAGGACAGCCGTGCAGGATGCAGTAGGTAACGCGGGATGGGTGGGGCGTGGCTGGGTCTGCGTCCTTGCTGCGTCAGGGCTCAGATGATGTTTATAGTTGCGGGAGCCCCTTGTCTTCGCACTAATGTATGTACTGCTCTCCGCCCCCTCCTGCCTGTTCTTCTGTTGGGTTCTTGCCATGGAGTAGGCTGGCTGTTCTCTTATTTTTTGCAGATGGGGAAACTGAGGCCTTTCCAAAGCCATACAGTTATGTCTAGTTAGAACTCATCCAGCTGGCATGTGCCATAGGAAGACCAGATAGTCACGGCCCCAAGGCCCTTATGGGGGCGGTCCTCTCAGAGGAGAGGTCATGAGAGCTGAGCTTTTGTCCTCATCTGAGCCTCTGCACACAGTCCCCTCCACCTGGAACCCTGGAGGATGCTTGCTTTCCCCATAGTGTTCCCAGGGCTTCCTGAGATTTCCTGGTCCCGTCGTGACCCTCCCTCGCTACCCCATTCCCTCCACTGCTTCCGTTGTAGCACCTGTCACCTTCCAGCTTGAGCGCGCATGTCTCGGCCCCGCTGTGCGGGCCAGGCTCGGTCAGGCAGGGAGGGAGGAAGGGCTGGGCATGTGGAAAAGGGCAGAGAGGAGTAGAGATCCGTGTGGTGCTTTGTCCTGGATTGGCGCGCCGTGGGTGGCATTGAGGCAAGAGGGCCGGTGGGGCGTGAGGCCGGGTAGGCTGGCGAGGGTGGGGTGGAGCCTCTAAGTCTGCTCCCTGAGGTCCCAGCCCTGTGGGTACTGATGGGAACAAGTTACCTGAATTCTGTTTCCCTGAACAGCCTAGCATGGAAGCACGTAGCCCCACAGTGCCTGTAGGCCCTCTGCCCCACCTTTCCCTCCCTTCTCTGCTCATCCCTCGCCCCCACAGAGTACCTGAACCCTCCTCCAGGGCGATCTGCCTCACTTCATCTCCACATGCACCCCCACCCCCTGGTTGTTCAAGGTCCCCAGGCCACTTCTCAGTGTGTGAGGTCAGGACGAGAAGGGCAAGGGGTCACGGCTGGCAGGTTGAGCCTTTCCCCTGGTGCCGGCCGTCCCCTCAGCCTGGGACCTGGGACTCATGTAGAAGGCAGGCCCAGCCCGCGTGTGCCAGGGCTGCATGCCTGTGGCTCGCGAGCAGCCATTCGCTGCCATAAGCTCCCTGCCCCCTGGCCATTTCTGCCTTGCAGATGCCTTGATGAAGAAGGCCTTCAGCTCACCGTCCTTCAACTCCAACGCCTTCCTCACCCGGCTCCTTGTCCACATGGGTCTGCTCAAGGTGCGGCTGCGGGGGAGGGAGGACACCAGGGACGGTTTAGGCCACGCCTGCCCACCTACCCCATCCCACCCCTGAGCCCTGCTGGGGCCTGGGTCTGCTTAAGCAGCCTTCCTTCATGGTGGGATTCAGCTTCGCCTCGGCCGGGGGGCTCTTGGAGCCGGGGCTGGGTGGTGGAGACCTAGGGCTTCCCAGCCCAGGGGGCCTTGTGGCTCACCCCGCCTCGTGCTGTGTGTTCCCTTCACAGAGTGAAGACAAGATCAAGGCCATTGCCAACTTGTACGGCCCTCTGATGGCGTTGAACCACATGGTGCAGCAGGACTACTTCCCCAAGGCCCTTGTACCCCTGCTGCTGGCGTTCGTGACCAAGTGAGTGTGCTCTCGTCGGCTCGCGTGGCAGCCGCATCACGCGTATGCAGACGCCTAGTCCCTGGAGGTTTCCCTGGCCTGCTCGTTCAGGCTTGTGAGCGGCTCTCCGCATCCGTGCTTGCGTCTCTCCCTCGCTGTGCCAAGCTGAGGACGTGGGGCTCAGGAACGGTGTCTTTTCCTGAGAGACAGAGGACATGGAATGGCCTCCCGTTTCCTAATGAGGAAGCAGCACCGGATAGTTAAGGGGTTTGTCTACACTCGCTGTGCTGATCAAGGTCCCGTCCTCAGGGATGTCTCTGGGAACAGTTCTGTGTCCATTCCCTCAGCCACAGGGCTGCGGCCAGAAGGGCCTGTCACACCGCCTGCCACAGCTACAGGCCCCTCCCCTGCAGATGCTGGATGCTCAGAGACTTGGAAACCTTGGCCTTGTCCTAGAGGAGGGTCCTGGGCCATGGTGGGGCAGTGGCCACAGTTGGGTAGCAAGGAGTCTTCAGACCTAGCACCTATGAGGGGTGGGTTGGAAGGCCTGTTTCCCTGTCCTCACTGAGGTTCTCTGTGGCCCCAGCCAACTCCTGGCCTTCCTCAGGCCTTAGGCTCCCTATTTGCCCCACCAGGCTATTGAGTGAGGCTGTCTCTGGTGATTCAGACCATCCACACTTCCTGTGAATCCAGTGCCTTCGGGGAAGGTGGGAATAGGGCAGGGGAGAGAGAACGTAGTCCTTGCCTGGGGGACGCGAACAAGTGTTGTGGGGTAGTCTGGCTCAGGGCATGGTGAGGAACACCGGCCAGCTTCGGGGACTGTTGGCGCCATGGCCTCTTTGGCGCCACGACATCTTGCAGTCCCCTGTGCTCACTGGGCTTGTGCTCTTGCATGTCTGCCCACCTGCCTTCCACCACACCACCCCTTCCACTGCAGTTAGACTGGCCCCTGTGAAAGGTTGAGCTCTGGGGCGCCTAGCTGGCTCAGTCGGTGGAGCCTACGACTCTCGATCTTGGGGTCATGAGTTCGAGCCCCATGGTGGCTGAAGAGCTGTGCTTGGCCCCTCTGCCTGAGTCCAGGGCAAGCCCTCACCCTGGCCACAGATCTCATGGCCCTGCCTCCCCACAAGGTACACTGTCTCCCCACAAGGTACACTGTCTCCGTGCCTGTTCCCGCAGTAGGGGACATTGCCTTGACCCCAGGGCTTAGCTTACTGGAGCATCTCCGTACAGTGGCCCCAGCCCCTGCCTGCCACCCCCTGACAAAGCCCGGCTCCTTTTGTCTCCTTCAGCCTTTAGTTAGAATTGTTCCCTTTGCCTTTTTGTCTTTCTCTGCATTGCCCTTGAAAAGAAACCCTCGCCCTTGCCCTTGTTGGTCAGTGACAGGCTGCTTGTCTGCCCCCAGCACAGGCCTCAGTCTATACCACTTTAAAAGAGGGGGATTGGTAAAAAGCTGTCCCTTCGGCCTGCTTTGAGGTGACTGAGGGACCACAGAGTGACAGGTACATTCCCCCTCCTTCAACTCCTGGCCAAATGGTCTAGGATCCCAGGGCGATGCTAGACCAGGTCAGATGTCTGTGGGCTGCAGATCCTGGCTGCACCCTATACCCGCCCAGCCTCCTTTCTTCCTCTGTAGTGAGATTCATGATCTTGATGGTGACAATGACCAGCCCGTTAACACGTGAGGACCCAGGTGGGACTCCCGTGGCTGTGAGGACGCCGTGGCCCTGTGCCCACTGGAAGGGCCCTCGGAGAGGCTGCTGGGTGGAGAGCAGGGGCCTGGGTTCCTGGCTGCACGGGCCTGCGTTCCGGCCGGCTCTGGGCCGTGTGGCCTGGGGTGCATTGCTGCGCCTCTGAGCTTCACACACGCCCCACCCCACAGTGTGCAGAAGGCGAGGCTCCTAACATCTCCCTCGCAGAGTCATCGTAATCGTCAGAGAAACGGAGTCTGGCCCATTTCTAGCCTCAGAAATGGCCCCCAGCCCCTCTCCATAGTGAGGAAAGTGCCCTTGCTGCAGCCTGAGCTGTGTGGTGTTCCCTCCCACCCCCTACACCGACTGTTCTTTCCTCACAGGCCCAATGGTGCTCTGGAGTCCTGCTCCTTTGCCCGCCACAATCTGCTGCAGACGCTGTACAAGGTCTAGATGCGAAGCCGGCCTCTCCCCACCCCTTGGCCTGGACCAGTGACTTGGGAAGGGACTCGGATGAAGGACTCTGGCCAGAGGCAGGGAGGGTCTTTGTCACTTGTGTCATGTCGGTCCCCGAGTGTGCGTGTCGGTGTGGTGCGTGTGCAGGTGTGCGCTTCCTGTCAGGGTTGGGGTTTTTAATGTCTCCCTGCTGGACTGGCTCTGGTCCCACTGGAGGGGAGCTGGCCCCCCTGAAAGGGCTGCAGGCTGCTCTGCCATTAAACTCATTGCCATCTGAGGGCACTCTGCTGATCCATGCCTCAAGCTCGAGGCCCTGGTGGCTGTCCCCTCCCACCTTGCCTTCCCTACCCTTCTGGGCTGCACCAAAGCCTGGGGAGTTGCTGTCTGTATGCCGTCCCCTCCCTCTGTGTTGCGGCTGGGCTGCGTTTCCCGCCCTGCCTAGGGCTGCTCACCTAGTGGCTGACTTTGCTTCCTGTCACTAAGCCCTGGTCCTGTAGCCACTGCCGTCCCCACCATCCATCCCTGCTGGGCTGACCTCTACGGCCTGTAGGGCAGAGACGTGGACATGGGGCCATGGGACAGTCAGCAGAAGGCAAGACCCTGGTTCCCGTGCCGTGCGGACAGGAAAAGCCAGTGGCAGACACTGGGGGTCTAGTCTAGGAGCAGGGATTGCTGGGTAGATGGTGCTGGCTTCAGATCCAGTGGGGCCTGCCCCTTGCTGCTGAGATGTCTGACTGGCCTGGGGGCCAAGCTGGAGGGGGCTCTTTGGCAGGCCCAAACCTGTCCTCCGGCCCAGGGGGTAGGGGCAGGGCCGACGGAGCCTGAGCTGCAGCTCGGGGTACTCTTAAAGGACCTGGACAGGGTGGGGACTGCGCTGGAGCCTGCCCCCTGATGCTCTGTGCTTTCCCCTTTGTGCTCTTTGTGTGTCTGGGCTGTGCCCAGGGCTTCACAAATAAAGTCATGTGTGGCAAGTGGGGACTGAGAAATCTTTCACCTTATTAAGTGGGCAGTTCTTGGGGCTTGGTACCTGGAGTCCCACCTCAGTCTGTACGGGCTCGTCCGTCTGCAGAAGAGCCCCTGCGCCAACCTTGTATCGTCCCACGGGGCAGCCTCTCCTGCTTAGGCCCAGATGTGTCTGGATGTGCCAGCTCCCCTTCAGTAGCAGTTCGTGCCCAGGAGCGGGCAGCGACTCCTGGGGGTCAGGGAGGGTGGAAGGATCTCCTTCTCTGGGCACTGAGGGTCCTGAGTTGGGCCTGTGTCATGTCTCCAGCTTTATTACCCTTTCCTTAGCCTTTGGGCTGCAATTCCGCCAGCCCCTACATTGCTCCATTTATGGACCTGGCTAAGATGGACACTGTCTGGATTTTGCCACGAGCCCCACTGGCTGCACAGTCAGGAACCCCCCTGGGTCTGGCTAGCAAGGTCACTTCACAGGGTTGAGCTTGGCTGGGAAGCCACCACAGGGTATCTGGCCGTAGGGCCCGGAGTGGAGGTACCTCCGTCAGGGTCCTTCCTTCCCTTTGCCACATGTGGTATGAAGACAGCTAAGCAGACCCTCCTTACTGCCTACCTTACACAGCAGGCACACTTGGGGAGTCCGTGTCTCCCATAGAACTGAAGAGGTCCCTCCAAGCTTTCTTGGGGGCAGTGTTTCCTTATTGGCTGTGGACCACTCAGCCAACAGGCACCGTCTGTCTTGGCCAGGTGGTGGCAGAGATGCCCATGCCTTGCCCTCTAACCCCCACCCTTTCACCAGGCCCTGTTTTGAGCTCTGGGCCACAGGCACAGCTTTTGAGGGGCTCCCAGTCTGGTGCAGGAGACTAACAGTCATGGCCCAGTGTAAGGGACAGTGGGCAGTGAGGTCAGGGAAGTAAAAAGTTAGTGGTGCAGGAGGGGGGTGGCGCCTGGGTGGCTTAGTTAAGCATCCAACTCTTGATTTCGGCTCAGGTCATGATATCAGGGTCGTGAGATCGAGCCCATCATTGGACTCTGCACTCAGCTGGGAGTCCGCTTGAGATTCCCTCTCCCTCTTCCTCTGCCCCTCCCCCTCCCTGTTCCTGTGCACGTGCTCTTTCTCAAATAGATCTTAAAATAGAAGGGATGCAAGAGCTGAGTCTGGAGATTCAAGTAGAACTTCTCACAGGTTATAATTTAACAGATGGAGAAATAGGTTCAGGGCTGAGTTAGGGGCCTGCTCAAGGTTCTCTAGCCCGGCTCTTTCTTCCAGGCTGCCTGGTGCTGGCCCCTGTCACCTCCTAGGTTATGAAGGCAGAAGCTTCAGTTCATACTGAGAAGTACACCACGGGATCTTATTTAACCTTGCAACAGGCCAGCACTGCCTGGCTCCTTGGACCCGCACACTGAGAAGGGTCCTGTTGGTCTCGGGTGTACGCCCTGTCCCCTACTCAGTCCTTCAGACCGGCTCAGAGTTCAAGACTCCTGACCAGCTGCAGGTGCAGGGAAGGGCCTGAGGCTCAGTCTCTAACTCAGCTGCTTACTGAGAGAGCTGTGTAGCCTTTGGAACTTGCCCTGACTCCAAACGCTCCCAAGAACGACAGCCAACCCTGAGATTACAGAGGCTTCGGGTCCGTGAGTGCCATGACTTGGGGTCTGCAAGATCAGAGATGCCTTGGCCTAGACGGCATGTAGCCCCCAACTCCGAAAGGCCTGCTCAGCACCAGGCTGTTCTCACTAAAGGGAGTCCAACCATGGGCTTAGGGCTAAACCAGCAATAATTTCATTCTGAAGCTCAGATGAGAAAACCCCAGGATGCATGGCCAAGCGTGCTCCCAAGCAGCACTTCCTGATCACAAGAACCTAAAAGCAACTCAGGCCAGTATCAGGAAAGGAGATCAAATGTAAAGCTATACAGCGTAACATCGCACAACCATGAAAACGCATCAACTCTGGCTACGTGCATACCATGGATGAATCAGGAAGGATGTTGAGTGAAGAAAATCTCAGTACCATACCCTGGGTTCAAAAGCAACTGTGTTTAGGCATATGCATGTATGTGGGAAACCCAGCGTTCGAGATAGGAGTTAGTCTGGGGAAGGCCGGGGACAGAATGGAGTGGAAGGACAATCACACCACAGCCGTCCACCAAACGTTCAAAGTGATCCAGATCCATCCAAGAGCCATATTTTTTTAAATAGAGGAGGTAAAGTACAAGAGCATTTTTCGATGTCGCCAAAAGCACAAGGCATAAGGAAATTTGCCTGTCAAGATAAAGAGTGAAAAACAATGACCAAAAACACCCCAAGAATTTGCAAGGTGATAGAATACAAGAAGACTGCAACATAACGTTGGTTGCATGAGGATTAGTGTTGAAAATAGTACATCCAGTTGAAAGTTGGGCAAAGGATATGAACAGGCAGTTCACAGAGGATGCAACCTGAGAAGCAAAAAATATGTTCCCCTTTACTGGAAATCAAGGAAATGTAAAATAAAACCACAGAGATGCCATTGGACCAGACTGACAGATGTCATTGAGAGGTGACCCCAGGAAAGAGCTGAATCTCTTACATTCCGCCTGTTGCTGGAGGGATATCAGACTAATAAAACCACTTTAGAGGGTGATCCGGCAGGTACTCAGGTGAAGATCGTGTTGCCTGTGACCCCAAATTCCATTTCTAAGGATCTGCTTTAGAGAAACCGATGTACACATGCACAGGGTGACAAGTTACAAGGGCGGTTTCATAAAAGATTCCAGAAAACTAATAACCTAAATGTCCACCGGGGGAAAAGTGGTTAATTACAGCGTGTACAGCATGCAGTGAGATAATATGCCGCAGTTACGGGGTGCCTGGTTGACTCAGTTGAAAGAGCATGTGACTCTTTTTTTTTTTTTTTTAAAGATATTATTTATTTGACAGAGACAGCCAGCGAGAGAGGGAACACAGGCAGGGGGAGTGGGAGAGGAAGAAGCAGGCTCCTAGCGGAGAAGCCCGATGTGGGGCTCGATCCCGGAAAGCCGGGATCACGCCCTGAGCCGAAGGCAGACGCTTAACGACTGCGCCACCCAGGCGCCCCAAAAAGAGCATGTGACTCTTGATCTCAGGGTTGTGAGTTCGACCCCTACGGTGGGTGTAGAGATTACTTAAATAAAAACCTGTAAAAAAATTTTTTTGAAGATCTTATTCATTTATTAAGCACGAGCAAGGGAGAGGGAGAAGCAGACTCCCCGCGGAGCAGGGAGCCCGATGTGGCTCGATCCCAGGACCCTGAGATCATGACCTGAGTCGAAGGCAGACGCTTAACCAACTGAGCCACCCAGGCGCCCCTAAAAAAATTTTTTTAATGCAGCAGTTAAAGAGAATACAGGAGATGCAGGAACTGTCTGCATTCATGTGAATAAACCTTGAAAATGTTGAGTGAAAAAAAAACCAAGTTTGCAGAACAGTATGTACTGTTGATAGCTTAAAGGTTTTAATGCCATATATTATAGTGAAGTTATACTACCTCAGGAAAGTGGTTGCCTCTGGGGGGAGAGAGAGAAGAGAATGAGACAAGGTGGAGAAAAGGGGTCTTCTGACTGCCTGCACTCCCACTTCCAGTGTATGTGCACCCAAAAGAAAGGAAAGCGGGGACCCCAGCAGATGCCTGCATGCCCGTGTGCACAGCAGCATTACAATAGCAAGAGGTGGAAGCAGCCTAGAGTCCATTAACAGGCAAGCAGGTTAAAATGTGGTCAATATACACACGTACTGGGTGCGCAGTCGGTTGAGCGTCCACCTCTTGGTTTCAGCTCAGATCTGATCTCAGGGTCATGAGATCGAGCCCCGTATTGGGCTCCATGCTCAGCAGCGAGTCTGCTTGAGTTTCTCTCTCCCTCTTCCTCTGCCCCCACCCCCTGCTCACTCTCTCTCACCAAAATAAATATATCTTTAAAAATACACACACACACACACACACACAGTGGAGTACTGTTCATTCATAAGAAGGGCTGAACTTCAGACACGTGCTACAATATGGATGACCCTTGAAGCAGTGTGCTCGGTGCAAGAAGCCAGACACAACAAGTAATGTGACTGCACTGGTAAGAGGCAGCTCGAAGAGAGGTTGCTAGGGGCTGGGTGAAGACACAGTTACTGTCTCTTGGGTGTAGAATTTTTCTGTTTGGGATGACGAGAAGGTTCTGGAAATGGGTTGTAATGGTTTGCACAGCATTGTGAATGCATTTAATGCCACTAAATTGTACAGCTACAGGGTTAAAATTGTAAATTTCATGTAATGTACATTTTATGTAAAATGTAAAAGACCAAACTACTGATCTTTTAGGAGTTCGTGTAGGTGAATACCTTAAAGACCTTGGGAGTATAAAAAGATTAATATATAAATCTGCATTTAACCTCCTTGGTTTGCCATTGTAGGGTATTCACACAATGGATACTGTGTAGCAATGAGAACAGAATTTTGTTTATCAAAAGGCATCATAGGGGGTCTGGGTGGCACTGTTAGTTAAGGATCCACCTCTTGGTGTCTGCTCAGGTCATCTCAGGGTCCTGAGATAGAGCCCTGCATCGGGCTTCGTGCTCAGTGTGGAGTCTGCTTGACATTCTCTCTCCCTCTGCCACTGCCCTTCCTGCTCATACTCTCATACATGCTCACTCTCTCTCTAAAATAAATAACTCTTGGGGGCGCCTGGGTGGCACAGCGGTTGGGCGTCTGCCTTCGGCTCAGGGCGTGATCCCGGCGTGATGGGATCAAGCCCCACATCAGGCTCCTCCGCTGGGAGCCTGCTTCTTCCTCTCCCACTCCCCCTGCTTGTGTTCCCTCTCTCGCTGGCTGTCTCTCTGTCACATAAATAAATAAAATCTTTAAAAAAAATAAAATAAATAACTCTTAAAAAAAAAAAGGCATCATAGGGGCACCTGGCTGGCTCAGTCGGTAGAGCTTGCCACTCTTTATCTTGGAGTCATGAGTTCAAGCCCCACATTGGGTGTAGAGATAACTTTAAATACTTAAAAAATAAAATATTGGGGGCACCTGGGTGACTCAGTTGGTTAAGCATCTGCTTACGTCTCAGGTCATGGTCTCGGGGTCCTGGTATCAAGCCCCGAGTTGGGCTTCCTGCTCAGTGGGGAGTCTGCATCTTCTCCCTCTGCCCCTCCCCCACTTGTAATCTCTCTCTCTCTCAAAATCTTCTAAAAAAATAATATATATTGCAATTATTTTCTCTCTGTGACTTGCCTTTTTACTCCCTTATTGATGTTTTTTTTTCTTAGTTTTTGTTTTTAAGTAATTGCTACACCCAGTGTGGGACCTGAACTCGTGACCCTGAGATCAAGAGTCACATGCTTCACTGACTGAGCCAGCCAGGTGCCCCTGCAGTATATATTTTTAAATAATTTGGAATATATAGAGTCTCTACAAGTTAATAAGACAACTCATTAGAAGAATGAACAAAAAGTTTTGAATGGGGACTTCACGAAAAGCATATAAAAAGCTGCTTACTCTGTTAGTCTTCAGAGAAACGCACATTAGAATCGTGTGGTGCTCCCGTACCTCAGTAGGACGGCAAAAGCGCAAGACCGACGATACCAAGCATTGGTGAGGCTGGAGCAAAGGAGCTCCGACACTGCTGGGGAAAGTGTAAATTCCTACAAACACTCCGAAAAGCTGTTTGGCAATATCCACGGAAGCTGAAAATAAGCATACTCTATGGCCATAGGTCTATCCCAACAGAGATGGGTTGGGCTATGTTCTCCAAAAGACGTGCAAATGGAGCACCTGGGTGGCTCAGTCAGTGAAGCGTCTGCCTTCGGCTCAGGTCATGATCTCAGGATCCTGGGATCAAGCCCCACATTGGGCTCCCTGCTTCTCCCTCTGCCCCCTCCCCTTGCTTGTGCACGGTCACTCTCTTTTGCTCTCTCTAAAATAAAATCTTTGAAAAAACAAACGTAACGTCGCCAGCAACCCTTTTCGTGATAGCCCCACCCTGGAAACAACTGAAATGTCCGTCAAGAGTGGAATGGATTCATTGCACCATGTGGTACCAAGAAGGTGGAGGTGAGAACGGTCCACCCAAGCAGGGAGGAATATTTTAGCATCAGTGTTGTTTAGAATCACCAGCGTGTGATGACAATAAAGAGCAAGCCAACTGGGTCCCATTGCATTTAAGTTCCCTCCCGACCGCACACCCCCTTATTGCCTGCATCAGGCAGGCAGATGGCTCTCCCGCTTCCCCCCATGCCACCGTTGTGGAATATTTATGGAATGGAGTGCTGAAATGCTGTATAAAAATTAAACAAATTTTAAAAATATGCATCACAGATGAAGTTCACAAACACAATGTTGAATGGAAAAAAACAGGAGTACACACACTGCCATGTCACTGACATGAAACTGGCGGAGTGAAATAAAGCACAAGCACAAGCCTGTGGTATGGCACTATTTCTGGTTTAAAAAAAAGAAAAAAATCCAAGCAAACTGAATAACGACAGATATAAATCCACCAGAAACATGGATCTGAACAATCACAGGATGTATAAAAGTTTGCTATGGTTTACATGAACTGTTGCATTAAAAATTTTTGTTTTGTTTCAGTGGGCTCCACGCCCAGCCCACTGCAGGGCTTGAATTCATGACCCTGAAATCAAGACCTGAGCTGCATCAGAGGTTCAACCGAGCCACCCAGGCGCCCCTGTTGCATTTTTTCTAAATGTACATGTGCCCAGGAAGATAAGTATTTGGATGTTGTTTTGCAATATTATTTGTAATAAGATGGAGGCCAAAAAAAAAAAAAAAGTTGGAGGCAACCAAAATCTCCAAGATTAACGGATAAGTAGAGTTGCCACCTGTATACAATGGAATATTACACAGCAGTTAAAATGAACATGACTAAGAAGAATCAACCAGGATCACTCGATAATTTCATGTTGAGTGAAAAAAAATTGTAGAATATCGTGTGTAGAGTGTTAGAGAATGTATGTCAATGTGTAATAATCAGGACACAGTGAACCATTCTTGGGCACCTGCTATGTTCCAGGTGCCGACATGGACCCTCACAGCAACACTGTGAGCTAGTTCCTAATACTGCTTTTTCAGAGTAGGAAATGGAGGCTCAGGGACAGGCAGTCCCACCCGACATCCCACAGCTGGGAGGGAGCCCAGGTCTGGGACCTACAAGTTGGCCCCGAGACCCCCCTGCCTGCCAGCAGGCCCGGGACCCAGCTCTCCAGGCTGGGCTCTCAGGCCTGGCCCACGATCCTGAGCCCTGAGCCGGCGCCAGGCAAGAGGCCCTGTAATTCCAGACGCCTCTCCCGCCCCTGCCTGCCCCTCCTTCACCTCAGCCTCCGTCTGGGCTGCCCACAATGCCTCCCATTCAGCCCCGTCCCTGCTGCCAGGCCTGCGGGCCCAACAGGGGGGCTCCCGCGGCATCCAGGCTGGACTGGCAGCGCGAGGCGAGGCGGCATGGAGGGGTGAGTCTTTGGGCCTTGGGGAGTACCGGGGGGTCTAGAGAAGCGGAGGGGCTGCAGGCAAGCCCCTGGCCCTCTCTGGGCCTCTGACAGGTTGGGGGACAGGGGCTCTGGGATCTGTTGGGGGAGAGATACTCCAAGGGTGTCTCCGAAGTGGTTTCTGAGGAAGGTGGTAAAGGGGAGGGCGGCTGCTTCAGCAAGCCTCCGTGAGCGCGTCCCTTGGGGCTTGTCTGAGAGCTCAGCAGGCCTCTGAACCTGGACACTTGTCCCTAAGGGCTCTGTCCCCACGGGTCCCCCTTCCCCGGTCCACCCTGAGCCTCAGGAGGATGCCAGCAGCCCCGGCCTTCAAGAGGACTGGGACCTAAAGGAGACTGAACAGTTGGCGGCGACGAGCAGTGAGGGGCTGAGGGTGGGGGCACAGCCCAGGGACCGGCAAGGGCTGCCCGGAGGCCGCGATGAGGGCTGCGAACAGCAGGAAGAGCCGGGGGCCTTAGGTGTCACAGGCGGCAAGGAGGAAGCTCTGTCGTGTGTGCTTAAGATTGGAGAGCCAAGGGCGACCCTGGAGAATTTGAGCACGTTCCAGGTGGGATCAGGAGTCAGGACTTTCCACCAACGGCAGGGGGAGATGCTGGAGGGTTTTCAGTTGGCGGTGTCGGAAGCCCGTCTGTATTTTGGAAAGTTCCCTAAGGTTGTTGGTGGTGAGCAGTGTGGGGGAGTCAGGAAAACCCCGGTGGCAGCAGTCACCCCTAAGAGGCAATAGGCAGTGGTTGTCGTTGTGAGGAGAAGGGGTCCCACTGGCTGATGGATGGATAAGTTGGGGGAAGATGGACAGGGAAGGGGATGGAGCTGCCCAAAGCGCAGCCCAAGGCCATCCCCCAGCTCTCCCATCCCAGTCCGGGCTGGTGGGGTGGCATCAGAAGGACAAAAGGGGAATAAACAGAGGCCTAAGCCTCCTGCTTACCTGCCAATGTGACTCTGACCAGCCAGTAAGGCTCCTTGAGCCTCTCGGACCCCATAATACCTGGTCCCCCAAACCTTGCCTTACACACTCGGGCCCGGCCTGGGCACCCCTCTGGCTGCAGGCCATCTTCTCACAGTGGGTGCCATTATGCTCTCTGCCACCGTGTCTGTCTGGGGACTGGTTGCTTCTCTCTCTGCCACCCTCACACTGGGAGGTCCAGGCCTCCCCCTGGACCCAGGAGCCTCACCACAGCCCGGGCACACCCTTGGAGCCTTCATGTCATCCTTGGCATTCAGCAAGGCCTCACTGAGCTGCTGGGCAGGCAGTCAAAGAGACTTGCCAGGTTGCCTTTCTGAGCCTCAGTTTCCCCCAGTGTTAAAGCTCACAATAGAACCTTTGCTGCATGGGACTCAGGGCAATGACGCCTTCCCTGGGGCCAAAGGAGGAAGACACCTGAGGGGCTCTGTAAACAGGAGCTGGGCTCAGTGAGTGCACAGCGTGGGACACTTGCCCCTGTGAACAACTGACCCTTCCTCCCTCTCCCAGGCCCCAGAGCGTCTCCTTGGTGCTGCTGCTTCCTCTGCTGCTACCACTGGGACCAGCTTGGCATACAGCTGCCCAGCGCTGCCCACAGACATGTGTTTGCGACAATCCCAGGCGGCATGTTGCCTGTCAGCACCAGAACCTCACTGAGGTGCCAAACGCCGTCCCTGAGGTCAGCAGGGTGAGGGGGGCAGGGAGGACAGCAGGAAGAGCCTGGGTTGGCACAGGTGGATCTGCCACTGCCTGGTTGGGAGACCTTGGCACGTCACTTTTCCTCTCCAAGCCTCAGTCTTCACATCTGTAAAATGGGAATAACAACCCCCACTAGGGAGACATCTACTTAAAATTCTATGTGATTGGAACAAGTGGATGACCTATAAGATAAATATGGAATTGGGACACCTGGGTGGCTCAGTTGGTTAAGGGTCTGCCTTCAGCTGAGGTCATGATCCCAAGGTCCTGGAATTGATTCCCGCATCGGGCTCCCTGCTCAGCACAGAGCCTGCTTCTTCCTCTGCCCCTCCCCCTGCTTGTGCACATGCTTGTTCGCCCTCTCTCTCTGATAAATAAACAAAAAATCTTTTAAAAAAAGATAAATATTGAATTAATTATAAACCCTGTGGGACAGAACTACAACAGGGGATATAGTAGAATAAGATAAGGTCTCTCCTCTGTGGCATCAAGAGCTGGGGGGGGAGAGAGAAGGTAAATGTGCAGCGACAGTTCAATGTGAAAAGTGTCCAGGTGGCTAGGGAGGAAGACTTCCTGGAGGAGGTGTCGGGGAGCAGGATGAAGAGAATGAGGAAAAGGTGAGGGGGAGAAGAGTGTCCAGGTGAGGAAACAGCACGTGCAAAGGCTGTAGTCCTCCGCTACTCAGCCTCCCCCTACCTCTCCCCGCTCAGCTGACTCAGCGGCTGGACCTCCAAGGCAACATGCTGAAGGTGATCCCCCCAGCTGCCTTCCAGGATCTGCCTTATCTGACACATCTGGACCTGCGGCACTGCCAGGTGGAGCTGGTGGCCGAGGGCGCCTTCCGTGGCCTGGGCCGCCTGCTCCTCCTCAACCTGGCCTCCAACCGCCTGAGCTCGCTGCCGCAGGAGGCCCTGGACGGGCTGGGCTCGCTGCGGCGGCTGGAGCTGGAGGGGAACATGCTGGAGGAGCTGCGGCCGGGGACGTTCGGGGCGCTGGGTGCGCTGGCCACCCTGAACCTGGCCCACAACGCCCTCGTCTACCTGCCAGCCATGGCCTTCCAGGGGCTGACGCGCACGCGCCGCCTGCAGCTGTCCCACAATGCGCTCAGCGTGCTGGCCCCTGAGGCCCTGGCCGGCCTGCCCGCCCTGCGCCGGCTCAGCCTGCACCACAACGAGCTGCAGGCCCTGCCGGGGCCGGCCCTGTCCCAGGCCGGCGGCCTGGCTCGCCTCGAGCTGGGCCACAACCCCTTCACCTACGTGGGCGAGGAGGATGGGCTGGCGCTGCCTGGCCTTCGGGAGCTGATGCTGGACCACGGCGCCCTGCAGGCCCTGGACCCCAGGGCCTTCGCCCACTGCCCACGCCTGCACACGCTGGACCTCCGTGGGAACCAGCTGGCCGCCCTGCCGCCGCTGCAGGGCCCCGGGCAGCTGCGCCGCCTGCGGCTGCAGGGGAACCCTCTGTGGTGTGGCTGTCAGGCCCGGCCATTGCTCGAGTGGCTGGCGCGTGCGCGCGTGCGCGCGGACGGCACGTGCCGGGGGCCGCGGCGCCTCGGAGGGGAGGCCCTGGACGCCCTGAGGCCCGCAGACCTGCGCTGCCCTGGGGACAGGGCGGAGGAGGAGGAAGAGCGGCGGGCCGCCGCGCGGCCCCGCGCCCCCACCGGCGCCCCCCAGGAGGCTGACGGGGCAGCCCAGCCCTGCCCGCGCGCCTGCGTGTGTGCCCCCGAGTCCCGGCACAGCGGCTGCGAGAGCCGGGGCCTGCGGGCCGTGCCCCGCGGCTTCCCCAACGACATCCAGCTCCTGGACCTGAGGCGGAACCACTTCCCCTCGGTACCCGGTGCGGCCTTCCCGGGCCTGGGCCGGCTGGTGTCGCTGCACCTGCAGCACTGCGGCATCACGGAGCTGGAGGCTGGCGCCCTGGCGGGGCTGAGTAGCCTGATCTACCTCTACCTCTCGGACAACCAGCTCTCCGGCCTCAGCGCCGCTGCCTTGGAGGGGGCCCCCCGCCTGGGCTACCTGTACCTGGAGCGCAACCGCTTCCTGCAAGTGCCCGGGGCCGCCCTGCGCGCCCTGCCCAGCCTCTTTTCCCTGCACCTGCAGAACAACGCGGTGGACCGCCTGGAACCTGGGGACCTGACAGGCCTGCGAACCTTGCGCTGGCTCTACCTGAGCGGCAACCGCATCACCCAGGTGTCCCCTGGAGCAATAGGCCCAGCTCCGGAGCTGGAGAAGCTGCACCTGGACAGGAACCAGCTGCAAGGGGTGCCCACTGGGGCCTTAGAGGGGCTGCCTGCCCTCTTGGAGCTGCAGCTCTCGGGGAACCCGCTCAAAACCCTGCCAGATGGGGCCTTCCGGCCCGTGGGCCGCTCCCTGCAGCACCTCTTCCTTAACAGCAGTGGCCTGGAGCAGGTGGGCACCGCAGCTTAGGGGTGGGGGAGGCAGCAGGAGGCCCCTTGCAGCATGCACTCACTCAACAAACACTGCTGCCCCCACAGTCAGGCCTGAGGCTGGGCTTGGTGGCCCTGGGATAAGCCAGAGACTATGCCTGCCCCCAGGGAGCTCAGGTGTGGTGACAGACCAGGTGGATTCCAGTGCCACACAGCGCGGCCAGCCAGGGAGGGTACTGCCAGAGCATGGAAGAAGGAGGAAGTGGGTCCATGGGGTTCTTGTGCACGTTGAGGGTGGGGCCGGAGCCACCAAGGGGATTTGCCATTATGCGGGCATGTTCAGGCATAGCAGAAAGAACCATGAACTGGGAGTCCAGGTGAAGGTGCTTTGGGATCAGACCAAGCAGGGTTTCCATCCCTGCACTGCCCTTTCTGCCTGGGCCATCTTGGGCTCTCTACTTCCCTTCTGCATGGGGCTAGCGCCCAGGCCTAGGGATGAGACGGGCCTGGCAGGAGCTCACACCAAAGCTTGGCATCTTCTTGCAGATTTCTCCCAGGGCCTTTTCTGGCCTGGGGCCCTGGCTCCAGAGCCTGCACCTGCAGAAGAACCAGCTGCGGGCCATGCCTGCCTTGCCCCATCTCAGCCAGCTGGAGCTCATTGACCTCAGCGGCAATCCCCTCCACTGTGACTGCCAGCTGCTCCCACTGCACAGGTGGGAGCCTTCACCAGGACTCTCAGCTGGGGACCCACCAGCTGTCAGTCAAGCCCCACCCTCTCCCCAGGGCACCACGCTGTGCCAGCTGAGCATCTTTGGAGGGGAGGGTCCTGCCAGAACCGGCTACTGTGCCTGAGGGAGCCAAAGTACATGGGCTTGGGGTGGACTTCTCTGGGCCTGGATTCCCTCACCCGTAACATGGGAATGCGATTGTCCCAGCCTGGTGGGTGGGACCTAATAAATATTTGTGGGCTCTTCATTAATTTCATAAGAAAATAACAACAACCTTAGACTCCGGCAGAGCTGGGCTCCAGTCCTGCTCTGTGACTGACTAACTTTGGGCCCTTTGGGACTTCTCTGTGCCATTCCCTCATCTGTAAAGGGGATGGAAGGAACTGTATCCACCTCACGGGGGTTCTTCGTGAGGATGACACGGTCAGCTCGCATATATAGGTTGATTTGAACAGTGTCTGGAGCACCATAAGCTCCCTGCAACTATTTATTACTATTACTACCCCCTTTATACAGAAAAAAGATCTGAGGATTGAAGTGACTCACTCAGAGTCCCCTAACTGGTGAGGGGCTGCGCCAGGATTCCCTCCAGAGTCTGCCCTCACCCACCAGGCTCCCCTGCCCCCAGTTCCCGAGGACCTCCTTGCTCCCCTCAGGAAGGCTCAGCACAGTGGGTTCCCTGAACTCTCTCCTCTCCTCAGATGGCTCATGGGGCTGAACCTGCGTGTGGGGGCCACCTGTGCCACCCCTCCCAGTGCCCGTGGCCAGAGGGTGAAGGCTGCAACTGCTGTCTTTGAAACCTGCCCGGGCTGGGCTGCCAGGAAGGCCAAGCGGATGTCTGCCCCCAGGCCCAGTGCCAGGAGAACCCCCATGAAGGGACGACGGTGGACAGCAGACAAGGTTGGCCTGGGGGCAGGTTTCAGGGAGGCCTCGGTGGGTGGGTCAGGTTCCAAAGAGCCCAAGGTATCAGGGATCTGACTTCTCTTGGTCCTAATTCACGTGGTTCCAGATCTGGACAATGACTATTGCTTCCATTCGTAATATCTGTCCCTGCTCTTCGCTTCCTCCACCTCTGGCTGGGCCCAGGTGGGTTTGTGAGGAAATGACTACACCCCTCATCCTGTGGGACAGTGGCCTTTCTGAGAAGCCACAGAATACCTGGACCCAACGTGTTCCTAAAAGCCATGCTGCCGTTACTGTATTTGCTGGATCATTGTTGATTCCACCCCTTCCTGGCCTCAAGGGCCTGGCTCGGCCTGGGACGGAAGGAGCAGAGGCGCAGGTGCTGTTGCCGCTGCCTCCCGCTGCTCGTCAGCCACACGCTGGCCCCTGCTCTGTGTTGTTCCGTCACCCGCCTGACATTTATGTTCGCGTACTTGAGCCCTCGGTTGTAGCAAAATTGTGCAGCACACAGTGAAGGGTGAGCAGGATATGGGGGCCCTTGCATGTGGGAACCCCTGCTGTGTGGCGAGGGCACAGGGAGGGTCTTTAGGAGAAAGGTCAGTCCTGAGAAGGAAAATGAGAACAGAAGGGGGGTCCTGGTAAGACAGAGGGCTCAGCCTGCCTCTGGACTGGCGTTTGCAGGACTTGGAGGCCTGGGAACCATGAGATGGTGTATTAGCTCTCAGGGGCTGCTGTAAAAACGTACCACAAATGGGAAGGCTTTGGACGACAGATATTTTTGTCTCACTGTTCTCAGAAGTCGGAGATCAAGGTGTTCACAGGGCTGTGCTCCCTCTGGAGCTGTAGGGGAGATCCTTCTGAGCCCCTTCCAGCTTCCGGTGGCCCCGAATGGTCCTTGGCTTGTGGTCGCACAACTGTAATCTCTGCCTGACTTCACTGGCATCTCCCCATCCCTTCACATCTTCCTGCTGGATTGGAGTCCAAATTCCCCTTCTAGAAGGTTATGAGTCATATTGGATTAGGCCCCACACTAATGACCTTGTTCTAACTTGATTACCTCTGTGAAGACCCTATTTGCAAGTAAGGCTTCATTCTGAGGTATATCTTCTTTGGGGGGAACACAGTTCTCTTCATAAGTGTTGTCAGGTAGGCTGGGAGGAAGGAACCCTTAGAAAGACCCCAAGCTGAGGGTGATCAGTTGTGCCTTAGAGGTCAGATCTGGAACTAGCATTCATGACAACGGCGTTAATCTCTGCAGACTGTGGCGCCGACTTCCTGCCAGGTGGCCTGTTGAAGAGCGTCAGTCAGTGCCCTCCCCCTGCAGCAGCCCTGGGGAGCTCCTGCGGATGCTGGACTTGGCGTGGCCGCAGCAGGTCTGATGGCTCCAGCCACAGGTCTGGGCTTTTGTTAAAAGGGAAGACCCTGCATCCTGACTCCCGCCCGTGTAATGGTGGTTGCAGCAGGAACTGGTACATCCGAGACCATTCCACCCAGCCACCCTTTCGGACATGGAGATCTTCCACCAAATGTTAGCCCTGGAGCTATAGGTCTTACATTCTTGTTGAAAGTGGCAGTTTAGTTTCCTCCCAGGAATACAAAGGAATTGAAAGATAGGGGCCCTGGGAGGCCTGGCTGGCTCAGCTGGTAGAGCGTGTGACTTTTTTTGAGCATGAGACTATTGAGCTCAACTCCCATGTTGGGCATGGAGCCCTAATACTTAAAAAAGAAAAAAAAAAAAAAAGGAAAAAGAGAAAGAGAAGGACCCTGACCTTGAGGATCAGACAGGGCCCTGAGCCCTGTTCTGGGCGGGCTCACCTTGCTCACGGCCACAGCTGGACCATGCATGCATCACGCTTTTGAGGCCCAACCTCTAGCATGCTGTCTGGCATGTGGAAAATGCTACAGAAAGGACACTGAATGAATGAATGAATGAATGAGAGTACTTACTGGTGGTAATATGGCAGACCACCCTGGGTTTAATCTCCCTGCTGTCATTTAACAGCTGTGAATTTAAGCAAACAAGTTACGCAACTCTGATAAGCCTTTTTCTCCCCCATAATATGAAGTCAAGGTGTACCTCAGGGTTCCTGTGAAGATGGACTGTGTAAACGTGTGTTTACCCTCATACTCGGCGGATGAGGCTGTTACAGATGGCAGTTGCCTCGCTTCCCCCGCCCCTGGAGCAGAGTGTCTAGACTGGGGAACAGTAAAAGAATGGTGTGTGCATTTGCACTTGGTCTAATCTACACTGGGGAGCCACTGCAGGTCATGGAGCAGGAGGCACGGGGAGTAGAAACAGTTCTTCAGGTCTCACAGACAGCAGCCCCCCCCCTCCCGCTGCTGGACTCCAAGGTCTCCGGTTCTCCCCAAGGGCAAGTGAGGTACAGAGTTGGTCCTGTGCCTGGAGTGAAAACCTCTCAGAAGCCCACATTCCATCTGTGATGAATCAAGTGGATCTTTCGGCCCCAGCAGCACGAGTCACGTATTTTCAGGTCACACTCATGGGGGTGGGGTTAGTACCAGGCTCCTGCAGCAGACAAGGTGCAGTCTCGGCCTCTGGGGAGCTCAGGGTCTTGCAGGAGAGGAACAGCAGAAACGTAAAGAAGAGTAACCCAGCGTGTGGTTGCTATGGAGATGGGGCGCTTAAATGAGGACATTTATTCTTTGTGCTCATGTGTGAACCCAGCTTTCATAATTGATCCCATGAGGTGACAGATGAGAATACACTCCTCTCTAAGAGACAGAAATCGGACAAACGACTTCAGGAAGTCTGGGGCGACCAGTCGAGGGCTGGAATGACAGCTGGCCTGCCCGCCGACCCCGCCGTCCTTAGCACAGCACACGCAGGAGTCACTTCAGTAAGGAGGAACTGAAGGTACAGTGCCGTTCAAGTCCAGTTTTCCCAGAAGCTCCACAGTCAGAGCTGGACCCCCGAACCGCAAGGCGTGCGGGGAGGAGGCACCAGCTTCAGCTGGGAGCAGGAGCCTCCAGAGTTCCACGGGGACACCGCGAGCCCAAATGCATACCCAGGCCATCTTTCTCCCCTGGGGGCTGAGGCTACTGACCTGTCATCGCCCAGGTCTGGGGTGTGTGCGTGAACGACAGAGGGGGAAGAAATGGCCCCTGTCGTTGATCTTCATTGTGTTCCAAATCTAGTGACTTTTTGGGGGAATTCAGGCTGCACCAACCAGCCACTTTCTGGGCCTGGTTTCTACACCATGTGGGGCTTTCTAGTGCCTTTAGCAAAGGAGTGGGCATCAAGTTCTCTATGGAAGAAATGGCTGGAAATCAGCTTCCCTTGGGCTGGTCACCCCATCTCTGGATAACACCAAATAGCCCAGGTCCTGAGCAATTGCACGGCCAGCACCCTACCCAGCAAGCACGGGCAGTGGCAGCCTGACAGACCAGCTTGGAGAATGTAGCTGGACACCCACAGCAGCACAGCTGCACCCCCTAAAGGACAATATGGGGACCCACCTGCAGTACATCTCCACCCAAAGACAAGAAATAAAGGTTAGCCTGCCTCCACCGTACATTCCAAGAAGAGTTATTGAAGAGATGGAGAGAGGAGACCGCTTCCAAGGAAACTAACTGGGAAAAATAAAAGCAACTGAAATTTGGGCAGATACTAGGGGAGCTTCTAGAATGTAATTTCAGAAAGGAGGATGGACAGTAAAGGACAGAGAGCCAGGAACCATGACCTGTTATCCTCTTCTCCCTTCCTCCAGGGGCTCCCTTAGGGCCACCTCAGCCAGCAGGGCTGACTACTCCCCTGCCCCATGACTCTCGGGCAGGGCCGCATCTGACCTGGTTAACATGGAGAAGGCGGGGGGGGGGGGGGGGGTGAAAGGACAGGTCCTAGCTAAGCTGGGCTCAGAGTAGGTTAGGCGCAAAGCTGGCGGTGGTCTCCCGCCCAGCTGGGGCCTCCTCATAGCACGGGCCGGCTCGCCTTCCAGTTCTGCTGCCTCTGCAGTCCCCTCTGCCACCAAGCCTCCCCAAGTGGTGCAACAGGCGCAGGCCCCACCTCCACTCCACTGTTCCTTTTGGGAAATGAGGGGTCAGTACTCTTGCCAACAGAGAAAACAGGTTAGGGCCGCCTCACAAGTCACCAGAACCTTCCTCGTTGTCACTGCTGCTTAGCTGCCTGCCAGAGGTGGGTGCCTGCATGGGGTTCCCTGCCCACCCCAGGCTGCTGGGAGGAGCACAGCGCCGTCCCCAGAGGGGAGAGGCTGCTCTACTTGGCTGCTTTCAGGCACCCACCACACCACTCACCACCAACCACAGCTGCCTCCCCCTCAGAGAGCTGCGCCAGGCCTTTATTACAGGACTTGCTTGGACACACGCACATGCACGGACTTGTCTTGCACGATGCCTGGGGGCAGCCCTCTACCCCACGGCAGGTGCGGGGTATGTGGGTGTGGGCGGAGGTTACTGTGAGGAAGAGCTTTGGGAACTGTAGCTGGAGGAGGAGTCGCTCACAGACAAATCTGGAGGCCTCGGGCAGCCCCAGTCACGCAGGCCTCGCCCGGGGTCCTTTGGCGCCCGGCCCTCACAGCACCTGCCAGAACTTAGGCAGAAAGGCTCAGTCTCCGAACTAAAGCGGTGGGGGGTGGGGGGTGGGTAGCAACAGTGGAGCCCCGGACTGGTAGTAGGGAAGGCTCAGTTGTCTGTCTCCTGTTTGATGTTCTCAATGGCAACAGGCAGCTCCGGACTCGGGGCTTTGTCAGGCGCGGCCATGTCTAGATGTTCTTCCTTCACGCGCACAGCAATGACTAAAGAGGAAGGGAGGGAAGCGGGGAGGGTGGGAGAACAGAGTGAGTATAGGTGAAACTCTGGGAAGGGCAGGGGGCTCTGACTCCCTATGAATGGGGGCCCTTGGGATGTGGCGGGGAGGTGGGAATGGCACCCTCCCCCCGGGCGGCAGGCGGCAGAGATGGAAAGGGCCCGGCTGGAGATGTGCGGCTACGTCAAATTGGTGGTGGGCGTTTGGGAAGCTCTCCAGGCCGAGTGGTCCAAGAAGGACTGCCTGGTGCCCAGAAAAGTCCCTTCACACTGGACTCTCCTCTTTTGTGCCCAGGTGGGGAAGGAGGAGGGCCGCCTCTGAGCACTGCAGCAGGCTGGCCCTGGCTTGACCCCGCCCGAGAGGCTCTTACTCTCTTCAGGAACAGGATCCGATGAGACCTTCTCTGCGCCGGCCGGCAGGTCATCCTCCAGCAGGGCCTTCTTGGACCCCTGTCTGAGGGGCCGGGTCTTGGTCGGTGGTATTCTTTTCCCTTTGAATAAAAACAGAATGAAACCCAGCACAGGCCTATCTCCATGGGAGGCTCGAAGGCTGGGGGTCTAGCGGTGAGCAGAGGGGCAGGTGCCGACGTGGGGGAACAGAGTGTAAACTCTGACACTGCCCCTCAGGGCTGTGTGCCCGAGCCTCAGAGAGCTTCTCTCCAGGAGGGGGTAACTACCAGCTGCTCCCACCCCCCCACCAGGTGTGCTTGCTGAGCTTCCTTCCTTTCTTCACCTGTGAAGTGACTTTCCCAGCCCCACCACTATGGACAGCACAGGGTCTTCCCACATGATCAACTCCATACCCTCACACGACCCTGATCCTGCCCAGGGACTGCATCTGCTTCCTCCTTGTCCTGTTTCTGGACAACCTCTTCTCTGTGTGGTGCCACCTCACGGAGACCATCTCGCTGCCACAGGCCGGCAGCTCTAAAGGACGGCTTTACCCCCCCTCCCTCCCCACCCCACCTGCCGTCCCCCCAGGCTGAGCACGCATACGGCTGAGGATCTGTTCAGAGTGGGGCCCCGCCTAAGAAAATGATATCGAAGCTCCCACCCAAGGGTCCCAAGGGAGGAATGACAGGCTTGAGGAGAAACTGCCACCCCCCCAAATATCTTACTTTCAAACAGCAGTTGTGCACTGCCGATGGGGCCAACGGGGTTGTGCTGACTTCTGACCACAGGCCAGCAGGGATGGGGATCCCTCCCCCTTTTCTCTCATAAATACCATCTTTGGCCTTTTCTCCTCGGGATCCTGAAGAGACTGAAGGCTCCCTATTTGTGCTTGCGTCCCTTAAGACACAGGCTGACAGGCCCGTTGGAGCCGAAGGGCAAAAGAGAGGAGATGGAGGGACCACGAAGAGCGCTACCTACGTGGTGACCCCCCTGCCCCAGAGGCCCAGCTGATCCCAAGTCCCACACCAGCCCAGCCGCTTGAGAGAAACACTTACTTTTCTTCCCAAACTGCTTCTTTTTCTTCTTTGTGGCCTCTTTGGCCTTCAGAGGTGTGGTTGGCTCTGTTGTTGAAAGATGAGGGGAAGAGGTAAGAAGAGTTTGAAGAGGACACAGTATAGGCACATCCCGAGACCCCCTGCCCACACTTCACTAGCCTCCCTTACACAAGGGACACCCCAAGAAGGAAAGCCAAAGTTGGGCAATGAGAATGGGGGACGGACTGGAGAGCAGCTGTCCCTTCTTCCCACCCTCGTCACCGGGGCTGCTCCGAAGGGCCTGGGTGGTTTACCTGGGTGCACAAGGGCACGAGCATATGACAGAGTGGGCAAGATCAAGGAAGGCGCTCTGCAGGCCAGAGGGAGAGGGAGACAGACAAGTCAGGAGTGGGAGGGGGGGGGACACGAGGGCCACTCTTTCATTAGAAGTGGTCCAGGAGACTTCTCGGTCTCATGCCAAAGAATGAGGTAGGCATGGGGCAGGGGGAGTGGTTGGCAGGAAGGAAAAAGGAAAAAGGAAAAAGAAAAGCCAAGAGGCCCTGGGGGCCGCGAGAGCCCAGACCTGCGGCCACAGGTGGCTGGAGCTGGTAGCCGGTGAGCTCACACCAGCCGACGGGGTAGATGTCCGGGGACTCGCAGTCCACCCACTGGTCATACTCGCTGTCCCAGCCATCGAAGTGGATGCTGAGAAGCCTGTGCACCACCCGCTTCACCGTGGCCACGCAGATGAGCCGGGGTTCCATCAGGTCCACGGCCTCCAGCTTCATGCCCACCTTGAAGCCATGGTTGGGACAGTCCTGGGGAGGGGGACGAAGCAGTGACCATGGCAGCCAGATCCCTGCCCGAGTGGGGCTGAACCGGGGAGAGGGAGTGGGCCGGGAGTGCCTGTGGGGAAGGGTCCCCTAACAGTGATCCCATTGCTCTCTGTTCCCAACACCAGCCCCTCTGGGAAAGGGAGCAGGCTGGACTGTTTGGCAGAAGCCCTGTGGCAGAGTCTGGGACTTGTACCCTGAAGTGGCTGGTCTCCATAGTACAGACTCAAGGAAGGAGAAGGGGCTGGGAATTAACACTGACGACAGTGGCAGGGCCGCCCCAGGCCCCATGCCTCCTCGCTCTCCTCACCATGTTAAAGAGTCTCGATGGGGCTGCTTTCGACTTGGTCTTCTCCAAGTAGGTGTCCCAGCAGAAAGTGTGTGCCTCGTAGCCTGGTGGGGCAGAAACACAGATGTGGAGGGACAGGAGGGGAGGTGGGAGGGAGTCTAGGAGAGGAGCACAGACCAAACAGGCACCTGAAGCTCGGTCAGGACCCAGCCCGGAGTCTCCCCAGCAGCCTTCTTCCCTCCTCCCCAGGCTGGTATCTGCTCTAGGACCCTGGTCCTATCGTATAGGTTGCTCACTGCCTAAAGGAAGAAGTGGGAGCTCTGCTCACCACGACACCCATCAGCCACGGAGCCAAGTCAGCCCAGTGTACGGGCTGGTAGTGCTGACTAGGCTGGCTCTGACAGCTCTCCAATCCACTCTGAGACTCCAAGCCCCCGGGTCTGGCCTGGCCAGGAACCTGGGCCTGTGGGCACACTTTGCCCTTTCCCACTGTGAGGACCGTCTTACCTTTTGGGGGTGTGAGCTCAATGTCATTCTTTTGGCAGAAGGTGGCTGGGAAGATGGCGTGGGAGGAGGCATGATAACAGAACCAGTCTGAGCCATCTGTGGAGGGCCCCCCATCCACACAGATCATCAGGTAGCCGTCTAGGAGAACCTAGTGTGGGGGGGCAGGTAGATACCATGGTATCATGAGCTGCACCCCCCATCCCAGGGTAAGGTGGCTATGGGTGGGACACAAGGTGGATGGTTCCAACTGGAGTTAGATCTCAGCCTTCCCTGAACTTCTGCTTCTAAGTACTCAGCCCCCCTGGAACCCATTCTTGTGAGGTTCTTTATCTTCCGCACTAGACAGCAAATGCTGTTCCCAGAGGGATTAAATCTGTCTTTTTCCAGTGTTTTGGGTGGTGAGCACATGGGACCAGCCTGGAGATGCTGGCTAGATGCACAAATCAGCATGTCCCCGGGGAGGGGGGGGGGACCAAGGTGGAGTCGTGAGCTGCTCAGGCTGCAGTAATAACGGAGGCGGTGTGCAGCGAAGTCAGCACAGCTACGGCTCTGGGCTAGGAGGGCGTGTGGCAGTGGGAAGCCCCCAGGGAGGCTGACAGGGCGGGGCCTACACCTGACACAGGACCAGGCTCAGGCCAGGTGTTCAATAAGCATCTCTCCAACGTGCCTCGGGCCTGACACGAAAGCAGGTTCTGAGCAAGGAGCAGGTTAACACCCCTACTCACAGAAGCGTGGCACTCCTGGAGCAGCCAGAGTGGGGAAGGGAGGATGGACGGGGAGTGCAGGGCTCTGCGCCACCTTGCCACCTCCCGGAAAGCCACCTTAGAGGCTGCAGGGCCAGGCCCAGGCTCACCTTGCAGATGGTTGCCACGCAGATGTTGCCCAGATTCAGGGGGTCAATGGCTTCCAGTTTCATGCCCTCCTCAAACCAACCACCTTCCGTGTAGACAGCTCGAACCTTAAAGGAACGGGACAGCTGGGGAATCTGGGTGGCCCAGGTGGAGGGTGGGGGGAGCTGGCCTCATCCACAGGCCTGGGAAGGAAACAGGGAGGGAAAGCAACACCCCGGGGTCGTGAGGCCTGGAATGGGCCTATGGGCAAGATGAGGAGTGCCTGAGGGCTGTGCCTCACCTTCTTGAACAGGTAAGGAACAGCGTCACAGTAGATTTTCCGGAAGGTGGGATGGTGGGCCATGTCGCTGCGCCTCTCTTTTGGGGCAATGGCAGGGGGAGCAAGGGAGAGAAGGGAGTTGCAGGCTGCTCACAGGGCCATCCCCCTCCCCTCCCCGGAAATGTGGGGACTGCCCTACATGTGCTGTAATCTGTATCTCGGCACCCCGTGCCTCCCTGCCTAGATCAGAAGACAGAACACATCGGGAGCACTCTGTAGGAACTCCTGAACCTCCAGATGCTTCCCACATCATGTAGCCTCCAGGTTCGAATCGGTGAAACCCTTAGGGACTGAGTGACCTTGGTCAAATACGCAACCTCTCTGGACCTCGGTACCACCATGCACATGCTGGCGATGGTCACCCCCACCACACGGTGGTGCTATGGGGTGCAGAGGTGCTCCCACCCCGGTCCCAACAGCGGACCTGACAGCTTGATGCCGTGGCCGACTCGCCGTGACCAGCCCACTGGGTGGATCAGGGGGCTCCACATGTGGCACCAGAAGTCGTCATCACTGTCGCCGTCCTCATAGAGGAGCCGAAGGCGACCCCCGATTACTGTGTCCACCACGGCCATGCGGGTCCGGGACACCTGGGACTTGTCCACCACCTCCAGCCGCATGCCTTGCCGGAAGGGGTACTTCATGCTCTCCACCATCTGCAACACCAGAGCACAGGCCTGCTGTGGTCCTGGGGCTCCCTGCCCCACCTCCCTGTGTCATCTCTTACCGTGCCCAGCACGGAGTCAGGAAATGGGCAGATGAGCCCTCCTGTCCCACCAGGTTCGACCCCAGCCCCCAATTCCCCAGGATGATGTGGGAAGACAGCACACAGCTTACAAGGTGGGCACCAAAATGCCAGCCAGTCAGTATGATGGGAAGTACAAAACCCATTTCAGACAAAGGAAACAGGTGCCCCAAAGGGCTCAAGTGACTTGCCCACACTCACCCAGATTCATTAGTGCCAGAGCTGGACCTTGAAACTGGTCCCAGCGTTCAGCCTTGTGCGCTTTCCTGCTGCCCTCCACCTCCCGGCTGATGGCACATACTACACTCATGGCCAGAGAGCTGAGGGCCCCGGGGCCTCCACGTGTCTAATTACAGCTGTGAACCCACTAGGCTGCAGCTCTGAACGGCTACCCTACTCTGACCCAGCAAGGGACAGTGACTGAGATGCCCACAAGCTGTTCTAGAGAGCCTTGATGACAGGCCACGGGATGAGGGGGTAGGAGAGTCTTTCAGGTCACTGTGATCTCAGTGCCGTCCTGCCTGGGGTAGGGAAATGGGAACAGTGAGCTCTGTAGGGCTTTCCAGCCCAGGGAAAACCAGCCCCAGCCTAGGCATGGTGGGGACTAAGCCGTGCTATTTTTTTTTTTTTTTTTTTAAGATTTATTTGTCAGAGAGAGAGAGGGAAAGAGAGCGTGCACACGCACAAGCAGGGGGAGAGGCAGGCAGAGGGAGAAGCAGGCTCCCTGCTGAGCAAGGAGCCTGATGTGGACTAGATCCCAGGACTCTGGGATCCTTAACCGACTGAGCCACCCAGGCGTCGCTAAGCCATGCTATTTCAAAGCCCACCAGGATGGGGAGCATCTCCAAGGTCACAAAGCAGCTATCAGACAAAGCTGATAAGAGTCCTACACCACAGTCAGACATCAGCTCAAAACTGACTGCCTGATTGGCCCATTTAGGAGAAAGACACAGGGTGAGGCCTGGGTTGGGGTCCCTCCGGGCCACCTTCCCCTCCTAGCCTTTCCTGACTCATTCCTTTCTTTTACGAACACCCAGGGCAGCCCACAGTCCAACACTACTTTTGTGGCCTCTGTTCAGTCACACCCAGAACCTGAGCTCCATAGTGGTAGAAGCCAGGTTTGGGAGGATTCATTTCTACTATCTCAGCTCCAAGCACAGAACTAGGCACAGAGTTAGTGCTCAATCAATGTTTTTTCTCACCTGACAAACACATAGTACACCCCTGACCTTGGCTGATGGGTCATTCATTCAAAACATTTTACTCAGCACTTATCACACTGTAGGCATCAAAGGAACTAGACTGGATTTGGATTAGAGCTTCCTTTACAAACCTACCCCCCTTTACCCTCCCTACCCCCAATCCTCAGACGCAGCTGCTTTTGTATCCACTGCAGGACTGGGTATATGACAGTGAGTCATCATGTGCTTGCTGACTGGTTCACACGGAACCAGAATCAAGCTTTTTTCTTTTTTAAAGTAGGCCCCATGCAGAGTGTAGAGCCCAACTCGGGGCTTGAACTCACGACCCTGAGATCAAGACCTCAGCTGAGATCAAGAGTTGGACGCTTAACTGACTGAGCCACCCAGGGGCCCCAGAATCAAGCTCATTTTAATTTAAGCAGTAGAGAGGTCGGCTTGATGATGCTGGTGGCCTGCACCCCCCACAATCACCTGCCTTCGCTTCAGACAAGTCCTGGCTGAGGACGAGTGAGCACTCGTTTTCAACTGCTGAATCTGCCCGCTGTGCGAGCTGCTATGAGTGCAGGAGAAAGAGCTTACAGGTTTGTTGGAGAGTATGTTGGAGAGTATGGGGCGCCTGGGTGGCTCAGTCGGTGAAGCGTCTGCCTTCGGATCAGGTAACGATCTCAGGGTTCTGGGATCGAGCCCTGTGTCGGACTCCCTGCTCAGCAGGGAGTTTGCTTCTCCCTCTTCCCCCTGCTTATGCTCTATCACGATCGCTCTCAAATAAATAAAATCTTTTTTTAAAAAAAAGTATAAAAAGAAAAATTAGCAAAATACAGAGAAATAAAGAGCAAATGAACAGTACCCAGCAAGTTCAAATAAAGCAAAAAATCATTTCTACTTTAGGGAAAAAAGCCAGGGAAAGCTTCCTCGAGGTGCTAGAACCATTCCTTTCCATAGGCCCACTCTCCACCAGCTAAGACTCACGGTGGCAACCTCCTCACCAGGTGTCCGGTGCCTTGGATGAGAGGGCCCCAGCTTCTAGTCCATCCTTACTTTCCACTCTTGGCTTCCAGACCACCCCTACCCCACCCATCAGGGTAGAATTCAAAGGCCATTTTCTCCAAGAAGCCCTCCTTGACAGCTGCTCCCCTTCAGGCCACAGGACCCGTTCAACCATCTGCCACAGCTGCAGCTGCTCGGCATCCCCTGGTCGCTGCTGTGCCGCTTACAGAGGCAATGTGGAAAGCACACCTGTGCGCATGCGGGTCAGCAGTCCAGGCCCCCATGCAAGCGAGCCCCACAACAGAGGCTCTGGCATACAGAAGTGGCAGAAACGAAGTCTTCACTATGTATCCTTGTATTCCCTTTGAATTTTTACCATGTGCGTGATTCTTTAAGTTAAAGAACTAAATTTTATAAAATTAAAATTAAAAGCCACAGAGATAATTCGGAGGCACACCCCTGGTTCAGAACCCAGGCTATTTTATAATTATTCCTGAGCTAGACTTCATTTCCTCTGCCAGACCGGAGATTCCTGAACACAGGGTCTGTATTCCCACAGTTCCCTGTACACAAGTACCTAATAAAATCTATGGAACGAATGCTCCTGAAAAATGCTATGAGCAAAGGTAAGGCTCTGGAGACAAAGCAATGTGATCAACATGGCTGGATCAGAGTCTGGGTTGGCACGGCTAGTCTGCCAGCTAAAGACTGGCAAACAAGGGAGTCTTTGAGAAATGAGTGGCATGGACAGAGAAAATGGAAAAGGGGCAGGAAGGAGATCAGTTAAGAGACCCAAAGTGCTCACTGCCAGACCTTGATATGGAAATCCACGGGAAGTGTCCTGGAGCCCACCAACCGTTTCATGAGGTACCCCTTCCAGTCGGTGAACTTGGCATGGATGGCTGTGGAGACACAGCAGAATCCTGGTTATACAGACTGACAACGCTCCCACCAACAGGGGGTGCCAGAGAAACTTATTTCTGCGTCTTCAGGCCAGCCATCACATCTTACAAAACCCGCTGTACAACCTGGATCTGCCATGGGGCTTCTGAGACTGGGGAGGACAGGAAGCAGGCTGGCAAGTGGGTTCTGTTCTGGTCTAACCTAAGACAAAGGGTGCCCCTTTTACCAAGGGCTCTGCAGGAACCACGACAGGGAATGTTCTCATCAACTCACTCCGTGGGGGCACCAGGATCTTGCTGTTGATGGCACACCAGCCAATGGGGTGGACGTCCACCGTTCCCAGGTTACACCAGAAGTCATGGCTGGCATCATTTTCAAAGCCCTCGTACCGGAGCAGTACCCGGTACCCTGAAAGAAGGAGGGCACCAGTGAGCAAGGGCGGGATGGGGAAAGGTATATTCTCAGGCCTTCTTTCTTCTCAAGCCTAAACTCGACTCTTATTCCAAGAACTCCTTCTGGGCAAGTGGGGTCCCTGTTGTTCACAAAGTCACAGCCAAAATAAACCCATGCCACTTGGAAAGCAGTATGGCATAGCAGGAAGAATTAATTTTCTGCAGCCTGGTCATTCCTGGAAAAAGCCTTAAAAGGGGGAGTTTCCAAACTTGCCATGCTTTGCAGCCTCTTCGAAGCCAGGGAAGGTAGGAGAATCCCAAGAACGGACGGGCAGAAACTCCAGCGGGTGGTCTTTTTGTTTGCTCTATGAAGCCAATTTCTGCCTGCGACACTGCCCATCTGTGCGATGTCACTCTCCGAACCTGGACCCTGTCTTGGCCAGAGGAGTACCCACCTGCGGCCTGGATGACAGAGGCGATCCAGTACACCCGGCTGGGGAGCACGGCATCGCTGTTGAGCACCTCCACCTTCATCCCCTTCATCACATCTTCCCACTGGTCATAGAGTGGGACCTGTGTGGGCATGAGAGCATTCGGGGGGACGGTGAGCAGCCTGAGCGGACAGGGGAGAGTGGCTGGCCTCATGAGCCGTCGCGTCCTTCTCTGCACCTCAGTGCACATGACTCACGGCGTGTGGCAAGCCAGGCATGGGACTAGGGATGAAGAGATGAGCAAGACGAGTCCACTGTCCCTGAAGAGCTGAGGCAGGGCTATGGGGGTGGGGGAATGGGACGGGAGGGTGGGTGTAACAGCCAGACATCCAGTCAGCCAGCCAAGTGCTGATCTTTACAGGACCAGCTCCTCACTCTATCGTCCTGGGCATATCACACCTGTGCCAGTTTGTGCACCAGTGACAACACCCAACAACGCCTGGTGCTCGCCATGTACCAGGAACTGTCCGTGGCACAAATACCACCTCTTTCAATCGTCACTCAAGCCTGGGCAGTAGTCTCCTAGCTATCACCATGCTGGCTCTCACACACTACTTCTGGTACATTCTTTCTCCACTTCTCCAACTGGTCTCCTCTTCAGATACTCTCCAGCAGCAGTGGACCCTTCCTGCTTGCCTTCCCTGTATCTAATCCTCACTTTGCACCAACAGCACCTTGATTCTCTGGAGAAACTCACCCTTTTATTCATTCTCACCCTGGCTTAAGCTAATTGGGGTATCCCATTCCACCTCTCTGGCCAGAGAGTGGGTCTCTCAGAGAACCTAGAAATGTTTATGCTACCCAGGCACACAAGGGCTGGCTTGGCAGAGCTTATGAAATCAGGTATGCTGAATGCAAGTATGACATAACTCCCCTGCAAGTGAAAACTCAGGGCAAAAGAACTTCCCACTAGGAAAGCTGTGCGCCTGCAACAGCGATGCAGAGAAACTTCCCAACTTTCCACTGTCCACGGCACTGCCAGAGTTCAGCGGCTACCAGGAGGGGATCCTGGTCAGACGACTCCAAGAGTAAAGAGGCCTCCTCTTCCACTTCCTGGCTTGGAAGACCGAACAGGGGTGCTGCTTTAGGCGGCTCCCTGGCCCACAGACAAGACAGCGGGCAGCATCTCTGCTTGTCCTTTCACTCCAGGCCCAGCCCCCCAGGGCCTCACTCTTCTGTGCTCTCTGGGCAGAAGTGGGCTCCAGGAGGATTCCCATCTGCCTCCCACGGACCAGGGGGCCCAGGGCAGTTCAGAACAAGCTTTCAGTGGGAAAACACAGAACAACGGGGAAGAAAGAAGAAAAGGATTTCTAGTACAAAGTTCCATTATGTAAATAAGCAGAGTGAGGACCTCAGAGGGAAGCATGGTGCTAGAAGGCCTTGATGAGGCTTTGTAGGAAGATGCTGAAAAAAGGTGGACAGAAAGGTAATCGAGCAAGTGGCAAAGCTGGACTGCGCCCACCCAGACCTCACCACTGTTCTCTTCCTGGTGCTAATGCCCAGCTTGGAATGCCTGGGAAGCTGGCAGGTGAGAGGGGCGGCGAGCGCCCGGGTTCCCAGCTCTTCCCTCCCTCATCTCCAGGGCACTCACATGCTTGAAACAGCTGACAGGAGCAGCTTTGTAACTGTGATCCTTCAGGAACTTCCCCCAGTCGAAACCCAAGACCAGCGCTGCAGAAAGAGGAAGAGTTGAAAGTCAGCAGCCCTGCTAGGAACCTGGCCCCCAGGAGCCTGTAGAAGCAGGTCCTTCCCCACCCGGGCGGCCCCATACCTGCCCCACCAGTGGCCATTAGAACAGGGCTGGACCTTATCCAAAAGGTGACAGACTCTCAGAAGTGGAGGAAACATTCAAGGGAAATGTCTGATCTTTCTTCCCCGGAAAAGAGAAGGGAATCCAAAGACCTTGAGGCTTAAATTCCTTTGACCTCCCCCAACCTCTCGTTGCTTATCTGAACAGGTGGGAGGGGCACAGTCAGAACTCAGACCACCTAGCGCTTATATGCTTAGAACCTGCTATACACACTCAGGGAGAGAGGTTCTTTCCTTACCCCACCACCCCTCTCCAAACCAGAGGGGGTCTCCGCTGCCCGAGGGAAATAAAAGCCACAGGGCCAAAAGCAATACAAGAGAAAAGAAGCTAATTCTTGGCTTCTGAATTCCTGGCACTTCAGGAGTGACTAAAGGGATTTTCTGGGGTAATTTCCACATGACCTACCAATGGGGAAGATGGAATCCACAGTGAGCCTGGGCCAAGCTGCCCCATCTTTCCCATTCCTGGCTCCTAAGCAGGCCACCCCAGAACAGGCACCCCACTCCCACCGACCGCCAGCAGCTTCCTGAGCACCAGTGCCCTGCTGTCTTACCGTCTTGCCCTGTTGGTGTCCCATCTGCTAGCTGTCCTGTCCCTTGCGAGTGGAGGAAGGCTCCGATTTTGGCAGACCAGGCTGCCTTGTGCAGGACTTTGGCTTTCTTGGTTGGTGGTTTACCCTGAAGGGAGGAGAACAGGTGTGTCGCCCAATGGCTGAGACTGCCTAGGTTCAAATTCTGCTATTCAGCCAGTTACTTAACCTCTCCAGTTTCATTTGTAAATCAAGTGGATAACAATAACAATCTTAACTCAGAGGGGGTGGCAAGGATGAGAGTTCCGGTATGAGGCCCAGCACTCAGTAAGTGCTTAGCTATTGTTCAGGGAGGACTGGGGTCTGCGAGCTACAGGACAGGGAGGGACACTTGTTCTATCTTTTCTTTTAAGCCTTTGATTGCTCCAGGAAATTTTCCCTCCCGGCTTCAACTCTCAGACATCTCCGCTGTCTCCTTCCTCTGGTGCTCCCACAGACTTACAGCAGAGAGTGGGCTTCGGACGTCCGTAAACTGAGTCAGGAGGCAGTATTTTGTACAAATACATGAATGTTTTGGAGCAGGTCTGTGGCTTTCATCAGGTGCTCCAAGGGGGCATCCCAAAATGTGAAAGGCCACTAATCTGGTCTATAATTTGTAACTTAAGCACTGCTCAGAAAGGCCCAGAGAATTTTTATTTTTTTATTTTTATTTTTAGAGAGGGAAGGAGGGAAAGAGAGGGGGAGAATGAAGGTGGGGAGGGGACAGAAGGAGAGGGAAAATCTTTTTTTTTTTTTTTTTTTTTTTTTTTTTTAGAGAGAATCTTAAGTAGATTCCACGCTCAGCTTGGAGCCTGACACGGGCGCCATCTCACAACGCTGAGATCATGACCTGAACCGAAATCAAGAGTCAAATGCTCAACTGACTGAGCCACCCTGCCAGATAATTTATTTAAAAAGATCAGTGAAGTAAAAGTGTGAGTTTAAAGCCCACACAGACCTGAGGTCAAAGCCTGGCTCTTAAATTTCATTTGTATACCTCTATAGTAAGTTACTAAAAATGTTTGAGCCTTTAAAATTGGAATTTAAGGGGCACCTGGGAAGCACAGTCAATGGAGCATGCAACTCTTGCTCTTGGGGTTTTAAGTTCAAGCCCCATGTTTGGTGTAGAAATTTCTTTAGGAAAAAAACCTTAAATAAAATAGGAATTAAAAAAACTCATTTTTAAGAGATCATTGGTTGAACTCAGTCCAAATGCTTAGCAAGTACTCCCAAACTGTAGCTATTAACAATACTATTATTAGCTCACCGAGGAGAGAGATTTTTCCACACCGACTAAAATCTGCACTACGAGGGAAACAACAAACAGCAATTATCTCACAAAAGTGAGAGATAAATTGTAGGAAGTACTAAGCAGAAGACCTGGCACATTGTGACTTTCAATAAATGTCAGAGCAGTGGGTCTCAAGCTTTGCTACGCATTACAGTCACCTGGGGGGGGGGGGGGAGCGTCTTTAAAGTCCCTATGTTCAGGTGGCAACTGGCTGGCTCAGTCGATGGAGTGTGTGCCTCTTAAGACTATTTATTTATTTGACAGAGAATGAGTATGAGGCGAGGAGGGGGAGGCAGACTTCCTGCAGGGAGCCTGGCACAGGGCTTGATCCCAGGACCCTGAGATCATGACCTGAGTTGAAGGCAGATACTTAACCGACTGAGCCACCCAGGCACCCCGAGTGTGTGACTGTTGATCTCGGGGTTATGAATTCGAGCCCCACGTTGGGTATATATATTTATGTGTATATATATAAATATACACATTTATATATATATATATATTTATTACATATAAAATTATATATATTAGATTTATAATTTACATAAATATATACACACACACACACACACATATATATAAAATATATATATAATAGTAAAAAATAAAGCCCAGGCCACAATCCATCCTAATTAAATCAGAACCTAGGGAGTAAGACTAAGCATCGATATTTTATTTTATTATTATTTTTTAAAAGTTTTTTTTTTTTTTTTTTGGTAATCTCTACACCCAACATGGGGCTCGAGCTCACAGCCTAAGATCAAGAGTCTCAGTATTTTGAACACTCTCCAGGTGATCCCAACGTGCAGGGAAGTTTGTAAACCAGTGTTGTGGATGGTGTCCATAGTTACCAGGAAACCACAAAGTCAGGCACCTGAGATCACAGTCCAGTTCCAGCTCTGCTGCTCTTCCAACAGAACTACCTTAGGTAAGTCATTCTTCCTCTCTGGACCTCAGCACACTTCTCAACTAATGTGTGGGTTAGACAACATATCTCTTTAAGAATCCTTCCATTTACAGGGGTGTCTGGTGGCTCAGTCCATGGAATGTCCGACTCTTGATTTTGGCTCAGGTCATGATCTCAGGGTCATGAGACTGAGCCCCAAGTTGGGCTCCACGCTGGGTGTGGGGCCTGCTTAAGTAAGATTCTCTCTCTCCCACTCACTCTGCACCGCTCACGATTGCTCTCTCTCAAAAAAAAAAAAAAAAAAAAAGTAAGACTTTCTAGGTGGCTGCCTGTGACATGGAGGCAGAGACAAGTTATCAACTTCCCAAACCTACACTGTGGTTGGTGAAACATATGCCTGTCTTCTAGCTTCCTTTCAGAGCATTTATAAAAGAATGGGGGGGGGGGCAAAGACCAAGGGTATCAGGCTCCCCCAAGGCTCTTGTTTAAAACATACTAAACACATCAGACTATGCAGGAGGTGAAGGTGGGGAATGAGAGCAGCTCTAGAAATCTGCAATTTAACAAGCTCCATAAATGGATTCCTCTGCCCTTTAAATTTCAGAGCACAATAAATAGCAGGAAACTTACAACCTCAGATGGCCACAAGCAAGCTCCTCCCCAGCCCTCTTGGCCTCTTGCCATCAGCCAGTTGGTTGCTCCTGTCTCTGCTCCCAGGACCCCAGAAGGGTCTTCCAAGTGACTGCCTCTCACCTGTAATCTGGCCAAGATACTGGCTTTCTTGGAGTTGGAGGAGTAGCTCCTGGAACAGGAAACGCTGCAGAATCTCTTAGTCTTGGAGAAGAAGGCTTCCCTTGTACCCACGATACCACACATCTCACAGACAGCTGGGAAGAGAACTTAGCACGTGACCCACCTAATATGATCACGCCAAATCAAACAAAACGATGGGCTCTTCAAAACCTGGAACGGTGCATTAAGCAGGTGAGTCCCAGCCCCCAGTCAGACTGACACGACTGGAACAGGAGCAGGAGGTTTGTGTACAGCTGAATCTGTTTTGTCTAAGATAAGCTGCCTGGCATCCCCTGGCTATATGTCAACAGTGGAGCGAAGGAAAATCCACAGGGCAACACGTGAGTGTTGGAAAGTCTGTAAAGAGGAAAACGAGAAGAAAAAAAGTGCCTACATACCTAACTTCTGTGGATTTTCTTCTCATCTATAAAGAGACTGAACTAGATCAGTGTTTCCATCCTGACATCATATTAGAATCACCTGAGGAGCTTAAAAACTACCTAAGCCTGAGATTCTCATTAACTGGTCTATGGCGGGACATAGGCATCTGTAGTCTGTTAAAAGCTCCCCAGGTGATCCTAATGCACAGCCATGATAGAGAACCCCTGGACTCAATGGTCTCTAATGGTTCTAGTTCTGGAGTTCTAAGATTCTAAGAGAAAGGCTGGAAGAAGATAGAAGAGAGAAAGATTTTTAAAAAAAGGGGGGGGGGAGAAGACAGGTAGATGGAAAGGAAGAGGCAAGTGGCAGAGTATTAGATCACTGTTCTAAAGAGTGCAGGCACTAGGGGACAGGAGTATCCTCACAGACATCTAGCCCCTCCTTCTTCACGGGCAGTCCATACACTGGGGCCCCTGACACAGGGATCCAGCAGCTGTCCAAGTAGCACAGCTTGGAAATTAACTGGCTTCCAGATGCTCTATGGGGATTCTCATCAGTAATCCTCTCCCCAGGAAGTCACTTTGTTCTGTATTTTCCACACCCCCATCCCAACCAAAGTCCAATCCACAAGCTATTTCTTGTCCTTTCCCGGATAGTAAATCAGAACATTTTAGGTGTCCTTCTCAACATCCAGGCTTAAAAATCAACCAGCTATTCACAAAAATGTAAAAGCAGCACCACATTAATGACTGGCATCTAATGTGTGCCACATAAATATTACTCGTATGAAAGACCAAAGGAAATCGCAATTTGAAATCAGATTGCAGCAGAGGAAATGCCCCTTGGGGCTACTTGGGGCACTTCTGTCTCTTTCAGAGGCCCTTAGACATCAGGTCAAGCAACTTTTACACCTGGACAGCTCTGCCCACATGGCCTATATCCCCCTCTTCCTCCATAGCCTCCCGAAACCGCCCATCTTCAGGGGACACTCTGAAAGCACCTGGCTCAGAACCACTGCCATCCAAGGAGCGGGGAGTCCCAGGGCTGAGCAAATGCAGGGGGGAGGTAGGCAGCTCCCCTGCTTCCCGATCCTCATTTTCTGCTTCACTTGACTCCTCCAGATAGGAGCTGCTCTCGCTGCCCGCACTGCTGTTATAGCTCCGGAAACTGTCATAGCCACCAAAGAGCTCCAAGTCGTCCTCCTCTTCCTCTTCTTCTTCCATACGTTCTGAAGATGGAGTCTCCTAGTGGAAGGATGACACAAACCAGGCAGGAAGAATCAGGTCTGACATAGTGTATGGACAAGGATGCAGGTGTGTGTCAACTCCCTTTTTAATTCTTGGTCAACACCTTTGGGCCAAGTGGCAGGCAGAATCAAATACCCCTTTTGCAAACACCAGGATCATTACTCTTGTTTATACAGTTCTTAACTGCAACTCATCAGAATAGCTTAACAAGACAGAAAATATGTATTAGGAATTCACCGAGCCCCTCCTGTGGATTTGTAAATGATGACATTTTAGCATGATTTACATAGAATACAATGATGTGAAAATACTCTTATTTCATAAAGACTTTCTGGGGAAGATGTATATTAGAATATCATTCTTCCCCCTTTAGCATATGTACACCAAAACAATCTCAATTCAGAAACAATTTCAGCCACAGAAAAGTTAATTTGGGACACAGACTGCCCTAAGGAGGATTTGGGAAAGAGAAGACACAGTAGTTAGAACATAGTGGGATGTACCATAGCTCTGGACTCAGCTCCGATCCTAACTAGCTGTGGGTCTTTGTGCAAGTCATTTAACCACTCTGGGTCTCAACTTTCTCATCTATGAAATAAGAAAAGTAGTTAGTTCACAGGATGTGAAATGTAAATGAGGTATTGTGTATCAGTCTAACTGGCACTTGGTAGAAAAGGTCCCAGACCAGGGCTCAAATACCATCTCTACTCCTGACTAGCTGTATGATCTGCAGCAAATCAGTCTCTTGGTGCATTAGTTCCCACATCTGTAAATGAGGATATCACCGCTTTCAGAAGCTTTGAGGGAGAAATAAGGATTAATACAAGTATAGCACTCAAAACAGTGACTTGCATGTAGCAAGTGTTCGGTACATGTTGGCAATTATTACTGGTTAAAACCATGGGCTTTCAAACCAGATTTGCCTGGGTTTGAATCCTGGCTCTACCACTTAACTGTGATTTTGTGCAAGATATCGAACCTCGCTGCTCTCAGTTTCTTCATCAGTACAACGGAGATAATAGCAAGCTTTCTTTAGATGACTAGAATGAAGACTGAGATATAAACCCTAGTTCTGTTTCCAGCAGTTCGTGACAGCTCTAAAAGCATGAGCTATTATTCTTATTCTCCTTTACTCTTCTTTTGAGCTATTCCATTTTATGTTTACAACTACATACTCAAATGTATGACCGAATTTAAATACAAGGTGACCAGAAGCCAAATGACGCAAGGATGAGTGGGTGACAGGTTGTAGGAGAGTGGGGGAAAGTTTTGGAGCCTGCAAGACTGAGTGTCCATCTCCTTCACTTTACAGCTGTGTGGCCTTCCTGGGGAGTCACCACCTGTCTGTAAGCCTCAGCTACTTTAACCATAACAACGAAACAGTGACACAGGATTGTTGTGAGTATACTGGGCGATAATGCACGTGAACGCTCCAGACACGTAGTTTTATGAAACTTTAATCTCCCCCACGTCCCACCAGGATGTCGCTGGCCTCCTAATCCCCAAAGAAACGACCACGAGAGAGGAAGGACAAAGGAGATTCAGGAGCTCTCAGATCCTGAACCCAGTTCCCTTTTCCCCAGGCCAGGGAGCTGTTCCGCCCTGAACCACTCGCCGGACGTCGGCCCCAGCAGTATGGGCGCAAATGGCAACGCCAATCGCCTCTGGCCCTGCTCAGCGTAACTACCTCAGTTTATCCATCCTTCTACTCTCCACCCTCCAGGCGTCGCTAAAAGGCCTAAAGAACGGTCCCGCGTGCGAGGTTCTCGGGGCTCCCTTTCCCAGTCACGATAAATCCTCTCCCTCTCACCTCGACGCCCCGAGTTTTCTCCATGAGACCTAACACCGTTTCTTCAACCGTCACCAGGTGCAGGAAGCCATATTGGCCTCGCGGCTCTTCCTGAGCGCAGTCATTGGCCGCCTCCCAGAGCCGCGGGCCAATCACGCTGCAGGAAGGAGGCAAAGCCGGTTCTGCGCTCGTCCGCGCTCCTGCCCCTGGGGGCGGGGAAGCCGCGGAGGCTCTTGGGACTTGTAGTTCTCCTGTGGTTGAGCGTGGAAGCTGACGTTGCTATAGCGATGTGAAAATCCCTGGGCGCTGCCCCTGCCGCAGCCGGGGCAGACCTCATTTCTGTACACTAAACTCCTCCTCTCACCCCTACCCCATTCCTTAGCAATTACCGAGCACATACGATGGGTACTGTTCCAGACACCAGGAATGACATCGCATTCTCCCTGATTAGAAGAATTTTAAGGTGCCCTTGGGCCGGGCTGGCTAGCAGAGAGACTCATCTCCAGTTCAGGCAGAAACTGGAATGCTCTTATGCCCAGTGCTATAAATGTCTCACACGCTCAAAATCCTGCAACGCTGCCCCTCCATCACCATCTCCTGAATAAAACCTCGAATATGAGGCACTCTGCCTCACTCGTTTTGGATGTCCCACACCTCCTTTAAACACTCAGTTCTAGGGGCTGTGGTGGAGCTTTACAAACAGCTCAAATCTGGAGACAGCCAATCACCCTATCAAAGATGAAGCAGTGGCTCTTTCCGAGATCACACAGGATTGGAATTTAAGGTTTAGTCCAAATTCTTTCCCCGTGCTACACTGTGCTCTAATTAATTAAGAATTGAAATGTAGGGGTACCTGCCTGGCTCAGTCAGAGAAACGTGGGACTCTTGATCTCAGGGTGGTGGCTTCGAGCCCCACTAGGTGTAGAGATCACTAAATAAATAAAAAATAAATAAACTTTAAAAAATAGACAAAAGGAAGAATCTAAATGTAATAAGTGGGGGCTGAATATATGTTAAAAATATTTCTAAATTTAAGGTCCTCCACATAGATATGAAAGTCTTTGATTTTTCCTTTCTTCAACCCCTTCTACCACCATATTCATGCAATCAACCAGTATTGTTGGTTCTACATCCAAAATATAGCCTGTAACCCTCCACCACTACCACCTGAATAGAAGCCACCAGCCCATACAACACCCCTCCAACAGTCCCTGTTTGAGTTCTCACCCTCTTTAATGCATACAGGTCATTTAAATCATAAGCCAGGCCATGTTCATCCTCTTGCTTAAAACCTCTGCTAGCTTCCCCTTGTACTTTGAATAAAATTCAAACATTTGGCAAGACCTGAATGACCCTCTGCTTTCTCTTCAACCTGGTCTGTACTACCCTCTCCACTTTCACTGCATCCATCCACTCACTTCCTCTTCTTGACTGCCAAGCTTGAGTTGGCCTAAGCGCCTTTGCACTGGATGTCCTTTGTGTGGGACATTCTTCCTGTGGCTCTTCTTATGGATGGTTCTTCATTTTTCAAATTTCAGCTCAAAGTCACCTTCTCAGGGACCTTATTTAAAGTAGCTTTTCCCTTGCCTCACTCTGTAGCCCTTCACCCATTTTATGGTTCTTTATAGTACCTGTTTCTGTCTGAAATTATCTTGTTCACTTGTTTATTTCTTTATTGTCTATCTCCCACCACTGGAACGTAAGCCCCATAGAGGCAGGGACTTAGCCTGTCTTGTTCGCTACTGTATTTCCAGAGGCAAGAACTGAGCCTGTCATGTACTAGGTGCTCAGTGACTAGAGATAGATAATAAGACTTGAAGGATTACAACAGGCTGCTTCGTAAAGGCAGAGCACCAGATTAGGTAGCATGCTGTTCTAACTCTGGTGAACTGTTTTGTTTGACCACTAACAGGGTTCTAGGCCCCGTTCCTTCATGAGGAGACTTCAGCCTTCCTTCTTGGGCCTCACCTTCTTCATCAAGTAAACTGGATTAAGTTACTCTCATTCAACTTGAAAAATTCCATGATTTCAAATGGAATATGGAATCGACAAGATTCAACATCAAGCATGATAGATAGAGTCTAGGTTTTACTTTGTACAGTGGAAATAATAGGGTCACCTCATTGGGTTGTAAGAACTAGAAAGAAATGTGCAGTGCCTGCCATAGACCAGGCACAGTCAATGGTGGTTATCATCATCCTATTAGACACCAGAAGGGCAGCAACTAGAAGAATAAAACAGCCAAGAAGAATCCCCTTTATGTGTTGCTTAATCTTTTACTAATTTTCATAAAAGGACAACCATAGGGACACCTGGCTGGCTCAGTTGGTAGAACATGTAACCCAATCTTGGGGTTATGAGTTCAAGCCCCATGTTGGACATAGAGCTTACTTAAAAAAAAAAAAAAAGTACAACCATAAACTTCACAGGCAAGGAATCTGCTCACAGCAAATCATGCTGTTCATCAAATATTTATTTACTGCATGCGAGGCACGGTGCTGGACTCTGGGGAGACACAGATGAACATCTCTGTCCATCCACGTGGAGTTCACTGCCTCCGGCAGGAAGATGGTGAAAACTTAACATTTAGGTGAGCTGAGAAGGTTCTTGGCAGGGTGCTGTGATGGAGACTAGGGAAGGGAGTGCCTAGAAGGGGATATGACTTGCCTGATGAGAAGTAGCCGGTTAGGGTAGGAAGGTCGTTTGGGGAAAGGGCATTCCAGAGACACAGAAGTTAGGGAGGGTGGTGAACAGCTCGTTGGCAGGAGAATGTGATGGGAAACCTTTGAAGGTTTTAAGTGGGGCAATAAATTGATTTGATTATGCTTTAAAAGACCACTCTCTGGTTGCAGTGTGGAGAGTGGATTGGAGATAGGTTGAGAGAAGCAGTAGTTAGAAGGCTCTTGTAATGATCCCAATAATGATGGTGGCTTGGACCAGAGCAGACTCAGAAGGCATGCAGAAAAGTAGAATTTTTGAGAAATGTGTTGGAGGCAGTAATTACTTGTACGGAGTGGATAGAGTGAGGAATCCAGAATGACTCTGGGAAGACATGTCAAATGGGTAGATGCTGGGAGCATGTTCTCTAATAGTTAAAAACCGTAGGATGAATGGGTGGTTGAATAGAAGGTATTAAGGATTCGACTTAGTCCGAGATGCTTGTGGGGAAGAGGGCAAGAAGGCGGTTGGATTTCACTGGAGGGCTCTGAACTGGAGAGCTGTATCCTGCATGTCCACATCTTTAGCACCCTCCCTTTAAGACTGAGTGATAGTCCCCAGTTTTCACATCTTGAGGCATACATACATCAACAGTACAAGAAAGTAGAAACTTGAGCTTTCCATCAGGTTCAGAGAATTTCCACAAAAGAGTCTGAAGTACCAGACTGTGGGAGAGGGAAAGAAGCAGAGTGTGAACCCCGGTGACAGGAACCGTTAGCATAAGTTGAAATGACCGTTAATTAGGAATTCAGTTGAAACGTCTTACTAAACACAGGTTGCTAAGCAACAGTGGCCACCGGAACCATGTGGCCATTCCTTCTGCCACAGAGCTCCTGGGCCTGAGTCTCATGCTGGAGCACAGGTACGCTTTTCGGCTGGTTGGAGTCAGGCCTTTATACACAGACCTCATATAGCTCTCTCTTTTCGAGGCCTCCCTTCCGTGAGTCATCATCTCTCTCTCTGTCTCTGTCTCTGGGGTCATCGATCTCTCCTACTCTACTGGATTATTCCCAATAGCAACACGAATGTGCTCTTGTGTCACCCAAACTATACAAATAAATCCCTTGAACCCACCTCCTCTGTCCGCTGCATTCCACCCCAATTTTTTGAAAGACTTGTCTGCACAAACTACCTCCACTTCTTCTTCTCCTTGCTTCTCCATCTGTCCCCACACTCCACCAAAACAGCTCTGCCAAGTTCACATACAACTTCTCGGATATACAAACATACCTCTCTTCTCTCAGCAGCATCTGACACAACTGGTCATTCCATCCTTCCTGAAACGCTGTCCTTTCTTGGGATCCCTTTGGTCTTCCTCCTGCCTCTCTGGCCAGTTCTCTCCCATTGCAGGGCCTGAACCCTGAGTATTGGCATTCTCCAGGACTCTGCCCTGGGCCTGCTTTTTTTCCGCTTTACTTCTCACCATAAGTGAGGTCTTTTATTTTTAGTACAGTAAATACCATTTATATGCCCCAAATTCACATCTTCAGCCTATGTGTTTGTCATCTGAGCTCCAGACTCCTATACCCATCTTTATAGATGACAACTGGATGTTGCATCATAAACCACAAAACAAAACACTTTATTCCCTTACCCCATACCTATTTCTCTTCTAGTTTTCCCCATTTCAGTACATAGCACTACTAAACCACTCAAGGAACTTCTTGATTCCTCCCTCTCCATCCATCCTTTCTTTTTTTTTAAAGATTTTATTTATTTATTTGACAGAGATGGAAGACAGCCAGCGAGAGAGGGAACACAAGCAGGGGGAGTGGGAGAGGAAGAAGCAGGCTCATAGCGGAGGAGCCTGATGTGGGGCTCGATCCCAGAACGCCGGGATCACGCCCTGATCCCAAGCCAGACGCTTAACCGCTGTGCCACCCAGGCGCCCCCCATCCATCCTTTCAATCCGTCTGCAAATCCCATTAATTCTCCAAAACCTACCTCAAATATTTCCCCTTCTTTCTAGCCCTACTGCCACCACTTAAATCCATCATCCCTCCCCTGGGTTCCACTGAAGCCTCCTAGCAGGTCTCTTCTCTTACCCTACCCCATAAATTAGATGGATTAACTCCCCTGTGTCACTGATTTGCAGGCTGGGTGCTCTTTTCCATACCAAATCACCCACGTCCGCCTGGCCTTCCCCCAATTATTTTACAAGACCTTTGGGGGAGGGGGCGGAGAGGACGTCACGGTTCCTGCCCTCATAGAGCTTCCATGCCAATGTGATCTAAAGGAACGTAGCTCAACGCTTTTGGCCCCGACCTCAGGCCCGCACGGTGCTAACCGCTTTCACGCGGGCCTGCGACCCGTGACTCTGGGCAGGCCTCAGTTCGCCTAGTCTGCATAATGGGACGACAAAGGGTAGCTCCGACCCCTGGTACTCCGGTAGCACGCAGTGCAGGTGCAAGCAGAGGGGAGAAGCGGTGGTCGCGGGCGGGGCGGGGCCGGTGGCCACGTGGTCCGGGGCGCGCGCCTGTTCCAAGCGTCAACCGCCGGCAGCCCCGCCCGCCCCGCCCCGCCCCGCGGGCCGGCCCCAGCGCGAGGGTCGGGCTGGGAGGCTGCCGCCCTTGCCCGAGCGAGCCCGGCTGGAGCGGGGAGGAGCGCGGCGCGGGCTCGCCTGAACACCGGGGCCCAGGCTGGGGGGGCGCTTAGTGCCGGCCGCGTAGGACCGAGGCGCCGGGGGCGTAGCGGGCAGCCGGGCCTCGGGGAGCTTTAGAGCTGGGGGCTGGCAGAGCTGGGACACCGCCCCGGGTTTGCGCCCCTGGGCGTGGGAGGGGCGGGGAGGGCGGCGAGACCCCTCCCCTCTTTGTCTTAGGTACTCGGAAGTGTGGGGCTGCGCCGGCTTGAAGCAATTAGCACAGTGCCTGGCCCTGAGCGAGCCTTTTGAGTGTCCGGGCTTTGATTGCAACCACCGTGCGAGGGGGAAACAGGAAAGGGAGTGGGTAACTGCCATTATTAAGCACCCAGGCTGGCCGGGCGTGGTCACCACCCCTTCCTTCTCGCGGTGGCAGCCGAGGCATAGAGGACACGAAGCATGTGTCCTAGGACTGTGGAAGAGACAGAGCTGGGATACGAACCTGGGACCTCTGGTTCTTGGCCCGGTGCTCCAGGCTGAGGAAAACGTGTATTTGAACCACGCTTTGAACCCCGGGAAGGGTTTGATGAGTGGCGGTAACTGAGCGAGCTCTGCCCCAATCGCCCTTGGGAAGACGTTTGGTTTTTTTATAGGCCATACTTTCCTCCTCCGTAAAAGTGGCTGGACTTAGGAAAACTAATAACTAATATGTAAGTAGTGCTTTGCAACGCTTAAAGCACTTTCAATTACGTTGTCTTAGATAATGCCTCACAATTAACTCACCAAGTAAGCTTTTTTATTAGCCTCCTTGGACGGATGAAGAAATTGTGTCCTGGAGAGGTTAGATTGGGGAGCAGTGACAGAGCATTACTATTGAATAAATCAGAGGTTTTTCAGGATAACCGCCTTGGATGGGCATAAAGCTCAGAAACAAACTTCCTGTGACCTCATCATCTGCTAGTCTAGAATAATACTTCTGCCGGATCTGCTTGCCCTCCCCAACTACCAACAGCTCTATTCCAGCAACCCAAATCGCCATAATGGAGCAATTACTATTATTTTTAATGTTTCTTTCTGGTTTGGGCTGGGCTATGGGGAGTCCTTTAGGCAAAGTCAAAACTGAGAGGGAGTCGGATGAGGAGTTGAATTCTGAAAATTTCAACTGTTTTGGGTTTTCTGAGTAACGATTAGTTTGAGGGCATTGGTGATAAATAGTAATAATTTTGTCCTTCTTATTGACAGGTCCACCTCCTAGCAAATTATTGGAATGAACATGAGAAATGTAAGTAGGGATTTTTAAGTATCAGTTAAAGGAACCTAAATTGTTATTTATGACATGCGGGCAGTTAATTTGGCGATACCATTTCTGGATGTATACCATTAATTAGCAGTTAATTATCACATGCCCATTTTCAAAGAGTATATTTAATACATGGAGAGGGGTCTACACAGGTCTGTCACCACAAGCACTGACAAGTATTCTGAGAGATGCTTTTTTTTTTTTTTTTTTTTTCCCTCCCTCTGGGTCTGTGAAAGGGAAGATGGGCTTTGTGTTTCCTAATGTCTAGGATGTGTGGCAGGTGTTTTCTGGCCTGAGTGTTTCCAATGATCCTGTAACCTCCTTTATCCTCATAACAAACTTAAAAGGCAGGAGGCATTCTTATCTTTTTTAGAACTGAGGCTTAAGCTTAGGAAGGCTAAGGGAACCAGCCCTGTTGGTGTCAAAAAAGCCCTTTTCACTAAACCACACCTTTCATGTTGTTGATCCGGGTTCAGAGTCGACAAATATTTAAAGAACGTCTACTTACACCAGGTGCTTTTGAGTATTTTATTGAATCCTCATGACAACCAACCATCCCTTTTGCTCATTTCAGCTGATCACCTTGAAATCAATTAGCAAGACTTCTAAGAAAATAGCCCACTCCCACTGGTAGGACAGGAGATAAGCATTGGTGAATCCACGGGAATGTTATGCCCCCCCGACTTTCTAAATATGATGGGTGCTGTGGGGATACCCACAGCAGCAGTTCCTATAGTATAATCCTGACGTCTCCAAAAGAGTGGGGCAAAGCAAAAATGTGGGACTTACGTGGCGAACTGAATTGGAAGAGCATTGTCTTCCACTGATGACAGTTAAGTCTGAAAATGCCATTGGTTTCCTGTGATAGATGCACACAAAGTGATTAATTGGACTAATCATTGATCTGACCCTTGGATCAATTAGGTGTTACTTATGAAAAAGTATCAGGTGGAAATTCTGACATGGCTCTCAGCCAGGCTGTAGGAAGGGGCTGTATAGGTGGGCAGGCAGGGTTCTGAGTTTGAAGGGCCTTGGATGTTATTCTAAGATATTTGTCTTTTAATCTGTGGGCAGTGGGGGCCACAACTGTGTTTGAAAGGAGAGTGACATGTTGGCTATGTGCTGTAGGTGGAGTTCTGCAGCGGAGTTGAGGAGGGATTGGAGCAGGTGGAATGGAAGCAAGGAGGCCGGGAAAAGAACTATTGCAGTTAGTTAATTGGAATGAATGTGGAAGTGTCCAGTAACTGATAAAAGTGCCAACTGCTATCATCCACTGAGCTCTTCCTGTGCGGCCAGATTCTGTGCGAGGGGCTTTGCACACTTTATCTTATGGACCCTTTGAGCTAAATATTGTTATCCCCATTTTACAGGGTAGGAGGTCATGAAGATGACTTGTATAAGGTCACACAGTGACTAAGTGGCAGAGCCAGAGTTCAAATCCACGTCTGTCTGAATCTAGAGCCTTCAGGCTGCAAATCCAAGTCTGTGTTGCAAACTTAAACACCTGTGACATGTACTAGGCAGACTATCCAGATCTCCGTACAGCAGAGCTTGCCATATAAAGGTCTAGTCTGGTTGATCTGTATCTAAGACACGTCCCAAATCTGTCCTCTTACCCTCTTTCGCCTGCCACCCCAGATGAGTCAGCATCAGTTTCTGCCTGCGGTCCTACAGTAGACACCTGACTATTTTCCCAGTGTCCTCACTTGCCAACCGAAAGCCTATTCACATAATAGCCTGACTGATCTCTTTAAAATCTAAATCGGGGTGGGAGACTGGGTGGCTCAGTCAGTTAAGCGTCTGACTCTTGATTTAGGCTCAGGTCATGATCTCGGGTCCTGGGATCAAGCCCGGCATCCATCTGGGCGCTGAGTGCAGAATCTGCTTGAGATTCTCTCTCTCCCTCTCCCTCTGCCCCTCCCCCCCCCACTGGTGTGCTCTCTCTCTTTAAAATAAATAAAATCTTTAAAAAAATTAGAATATATATTTTAATCTTTAATCTTATTTGAATCTTTAAAATTTAATATCAATCAAGGGCACTTGGCTGGCTCAGTCAGTAGAAAACACAACCTTTTATTTTTTTTATTTTTTTTTAATTTTTAAGTAATCTCTATACCCAACATGGGGATCGAACTCACAACCTTGAGATCAAGAGTCGCATGTTCCACCGGCTGAGCCAGCCAGGCACCCCATGTGCGGCTCTCTATGCTTTTCCATTGATCTTCATGTCTGTTTTTGTGCTAGTTCCATACTGTTTTAATTACTGCAGCTTCATAGTGTATCTTGAAACCGGGACTGTGGTACTTCCCGTTTGGTCCTCTTTCTCCAGATGGCTGGGCTATTCAGGGTCTTTGGCGGTTCCGTACACATTTTAGCAGTATTTGTTCTAGTTCTGTGAAGACCAACACCCACCCTCTCAACGAAGTGAAAGCAGGCACCTTATCTCTCCCACCTCTGCATCCGGCACCTTGGACGTGGCATGGCATTTTGAAGGCTCTTAATAAAACTCGTGGACTGAACAATCGCAGTCAGAAGAGAAATACAACTGTATCATTACCAGAAGTAAGGAATTATCCTTGATTCTGCTCTCTGCCACTCGCAATCCCATCTGCAAATCCTGAAGCAGATCTACGTCTCCCCACTAAACATATCCCCATATGTCCACTCTTCTGCATTCCCACTGCTCCCAGCCTCCTCCAGCTCCTGATTGGCTCTCTCCGAGACACCATGACCACCTCCCAGCTGCTCGCCTGAATCACCCGCCTCGGGCCCCTCTCCTGACTGCAAATTGATATCTGCGGAAGCAAAGAATCAGGTGTGTTATTAGGGCAGAAATGTTTACTTACGTTTATTGTGTTGAATGAAAATGTGCGAGCTGACCCTGGCGTGTGAGTCCGCTGGGTTGGTGTAACGAACTACCAGAGACCGTGTGGCTTAGACAGCAGAGCGTTCATTTCTCACAGTCCTGGAGACCAGAAGCCTAAGACTCAGGCGTCAGCAGCTTTTCTGTTTTTCTGAGGTGTCTGTCGTGGGCTTGCAGAAGCCGCCTTCTCCCTGTGTCCTCACGTGGTCTTTTAACTGTGCGCACACGTTTGTGTCCTAATCTGTTCTTATAAGGGAACCGGTCAAACGGGGGGATGGCCCGCCTAGGTGACCTCATTTTACCTTAATTACATCTTTTTTTTTTTTTTTAAAGATTTTATTTATTTATTTGACAGAGATAGAGACAGCCAGCGAGAGAGGGAACACAAGCAGGGGGAGTGGGAGAGGAAGAAGCAGGCTCATAGCAGAGGAGCCTGATGTGGGGCTCGATCCCCTAACACCGGGATCACGCCCTGAGCTGAAGGCAGACGCTTAATTGCTGTGCCACCCAGGCGCCGCTACCTTAATTACATCTTTACTGGCCCTGTCTCCAAATACAGCCACAGTCTGAGGTACGGGGGTTAGAATGAGGTACGGGGGTTAGGAATTGAAAGGGGGTGGCACGCAATTTAGCCCATCACACAAGCGACATCTGGTACCGCGCAGAACGGCTGGCTTGAGGCAGTTTCAAAGCAAGCTCACGTGACAATCCCTCAGGTAACATCCTGTCTTTGGAAAGCTGAGGTTGTGGAGGTTGTTGTGATAAAAAGTACTGTGTGTAGATGCATGTGGACCAGGAAGGGCATCCTGATTCCAAGGTTTGAGAAGGTGTGTGGTGCCAAACAGGCATTAAGTTCTTAGGACACAATACTTACTGAATTTGTTCGGACTCACCTACTTAACGAACAGAACTGTTAGGTATTTCTATAGGCCTAGAGGGTCATGAAACAATTATGGAAACACTAGATGCACCATGAGTTGTGAAAATTTGGGAACCTCCTTTACTCCAAATAGGTCAGTGGATCCCAGAGATCAGAAACGCCAGCGAAGATTTTTTAAAAAATTTTATTTATTTATTTGAGGTAGAGTGAGAGAGTACAAGGTGGGGGCAGAGGGAGAGGGAGAAGCAGACTCCCCACTGAAGAGGGAGTCCCCAGGCGGGGCTCAATCCCAGGACCCTGAGATCATGACCCCAGCCGAAGGCAGACGCTTAACTGACTGAGCCACCCAGGTGCCCCACCAGGGAAGCTTTTAATTAAACAGATTTCTGCAGGTCCCACCTCAGACCTATTAAAAAAATATTTGGGAGTTGAGCCCTGGGTCAGTTTTGGGGTCCACTGGTCTAACCTAACCCCTTCATGAAGGCCTAGGAAGGGAAATGTTTTGCCAGAAGTCATACAGCAGGTTAGTGGCTGAGCTGGGACTAGAATCCAGATTCTAACAGAACCATCAGTTTCTTTCTTTCCTTCCTTTTCTTTCTTTCTTTTCTTCTCTTTCTTCCTTCCTTCCTCCCTTTCTTTCTTTCTTTCCTTCTTTCCTTCTTTCCTTCTTTCTTATTTTATTTATTTATTTGACAGAGAGAGACAGCCAGAGACAGGGGGAACACAAGCAGGGGGAGTAGGAGCGGAAGAAGCAGGCTCCCAGCAGAGGAACCTGATGTGGGGCTCGATCCCATAACGCTGGGATTACGCCCTGGGCTGAAGGCAGACGCTTAACGACTGCGCCACCCAGGTGCCCCTGGAACCATCAGTTTCTCTTCCTCTTCTTGAGCATTTCTCATATTCACACCTGCAAATGTCATGGCCATCTTCTTAAAACCAGACGTGACCGTGACCTCAAAGACAGATAGTAATTACGTGGACAAACTCCATGTTGAATACATCAGTTGCATTTTTTTTTTATTTTTTATTTATTTATTTTAGAGAGAGAGCAGGTAGAGGGGCAGAGGCAGAGGGAGAGGGACAAGCAGACTCCGTGCTGAGTAGGAATGTGGGGCTCAATCTCAGGACCCTGAGATCATGACCTGAGCAGAAATCAAGAGTCAGACACTTACCTGAGCCACCCAGACGCCCCACATCAGTTGCATTTTAAAAATTTATATCGTGTAAGACCTACATGAGGAAAACCATGAAACTCTGATGAAAGATATTAAAGAAGAATTAAGTAAATGGAGAGATAGTTCATGTTTTTGGATTGGAAAACTCAATATTGTCAAGATGTCCATTCTTTTCAACTTGGTCTATAGGTTCAGTTCAATCCCGGTCAAAAATCCCACAGGTTCTTTTGTGGATGTTGACAGGTTCTAAAGTTTGTATGTAGAGGCAAAAAGCATGGCCAACTCAATACTGAAGAAGAGTGAAGTCAGAGTGATGTAGGCAGGCCAGGTCTGAGGATCCAGAGGGGGGTCCCGCAGGACCAGCCAAGATGGTCCCTGGGTGCATGCGGAAGAAATCGAAGGGGAGCAGCAGGAGGTGAGAGGAGAGTTTATTGAAGGTATAGAGAGAGTGCAGGTACAGACAGAATGTCTGGGAAACTCAGAAAGGAGAGAGAGTCTCATCTTTGCCCAAATTTTTGTCTGCAAAGGGGTTTTTACTGAGGATTGTAGTCTGGTGTATGTGTCCTCTTAGGCAACCAGGAACCAGCTGGATGAGAATAACCAGATGTTCTTCCTTGGAGCTGTCAGTGTCTAGCACCTGTGGTCTGGAACATGCATGATGGCTTGTCCAGTCATTTTCACCTGGTCCTTCCTTAGATGTTGTCTATTCTAGAGAAATCATCAACTCCTTGTCCTTTACAAGGAGGACATACACTATTCGTATTCTGAGGCTTGTGTTAAAGTAGGGGTGCAAGTCCTAGCAAGAATAGAAGCAGGAAGAGGAGCAAAAAGCCGGTTTCTCTGCAGTCTTTCAGTTTCCCTATCCCAAGAGGACTGACACTACCCAACTTCAAGACTTCCTATAAAGCTACAGTAATCAAGCCAGTGTGGTATTGGTGAAGAATAGACAAACGGGTCAATGGAGTAGAATAGAGAGCCCAGAAACAGAGCCACATAAAAACAGCCAACTCCTTGACCAAGGAGAAAAGGCGATACAGTGGAACAAAGAGTCTTTTTAACAAATGGTGCTGGAACAACTGGACATCCATATGCAAAGAAATGGATCCAGACAGGACCTTACACCCCTGACAAAATTTTACTTAAAATGGGTGATAGACCTAAATGTAGAATGCAAAACTGTGAACCCCTGGGAGATAACCTAAGGGAAAATCTGGATGATCATGGAGATGGTGATGATTTTTTAGGTACAACAAAGGCATGATCCATGAAAGAAATAACCAATAAACTATACTTCATTAAAATAAAAAATTTTTGCTCTGCAAGGGACATTGTCAAGAGAATGAAAAGCCAGACTGGGCAAAAATATTTGCAAAAGACATTTCTGATAAAGGACTATTATCCACAGTAAACAAAGAACTCTTATAATGCAGTGATAACGAAACAACCTGATTAAAAAATGGACCAAAGATTTTAACAGACACAGAAGTAAGCATATGAACAGACGCCCTACATCATATAACCCCAATGAGATGCAAATTAAAATAACAATGAGATGCCACGATACACCTGTTGGAATCCCCCAAGTCTAGAGCACTGACACCACCAAACGTGCTCAAGGATATGGAGCAACAGGAACTCTCATTCATTGCTGGTGGGAATGCAAAGTGGTACAGCTGCTTTGGAGGACAGATTGATGGTTTCTCACAAAACCAACCATAGTCTAACCATGCCACCCAGCGATTGTTCTTCTTGGTGTTTACTCCAAGGAGTTGAAAACTTAGGTCCTCACGAAAACCCACAATGGATATTTATAGCAGTTCCCAAAACTTGGAAGCAACCAGATCCTTCAGGAGGTGAATGGATAAATAAACTGTGGCCCATCCAGACAATGGGGTATTATTGTTCAGCACTAAAAAGATACGAGCTCTCAAGCCATGAAAAGACATGGAGGAAGCTTAAATGCATATAACTAGGTGAAAGAAGCCAATCTAAAAAGACTATATGCTGTACGATTCCACTTATACGACATCTGGAAAAGGCAAAACCATGGAGATAAGAAAAAGATGAGTAGTTGCCAGGGGTTGGGGAAGGAGAGATGAAGAGGGCACAGAGGATTTTTAGGACGGAAAATATTCTGTGTGATGCCGTAATGGTGGATACATGTCATACATTTGTCTAAACCCATAGAATGTGCAACACCAAGGGTGTGCCCTCATGTAAACTGTGGACTTTGGATGATAATGACATGTCAACGTAGGTTCACCAATTATAACAAGTGTACTACTCTGGGGGGGGGCATGTTGACAAGGGGGGAGGCAATGAATGTGTGGGGGCAAGGGGTGTAGAGGAAATCTCTGTACTTTCCACTCAATTTACTTTGAATCTAAAACCATTCTAAAAATTGAAAGTCTAATAAAAATTTTGTATCCTTTTGTGACTCATAGATGTGATGATTGGGAATTCATGCTATTATTGTGTGAGAGGTACTATCCTCAAACCTCATCACGGTCCTGGCACATTACCTGTCATGTGGGAAAAAATCTGTCTAGAAGTCAATAAACAAGTTTATGTATCCCCATTAGTAGCGTTACCTATTTAGTGAAGTAAAAAGAGGGTGGCAGGAATTATACAATGCTAAATAATCAAAAATATTTTAATAAGTATTTACCATGCACCTATTTGGGGACAATACAAGAGAAATATAAAATGTTTTTCCTGGGGCTCCTGGCTGGCTCATTTGGTAGATCAGGCAACTCTTGATCTCAGGTTTGTGAGTTCGAGCCCCATGTTGGGTGTAGAGCTTACTTTAAAAAATAATAATAATAAAACAAAAAATAAAGTGTTCCTGCAAAGCTAAAAGTCTGCTTCTTTGGTCTGAATTGTGATAAATCAATAATGCAAATGGACTTTAAACCCTCAGTGCTCTGTTGTTCCAACTCTGTATCTATAATTCAGAGGCGGAGAAAAAGTGTCCACTGTTTTTGTTTTTAAGATTTCTTTATTTGAGAGAGTGAGAGTGTGGGGGAGGGGCAGAGGGAGAGACAGAATCTTGAGCAGACTCCCCACTGAACATGGAGCTGGACATGGGGCTCAGTCCTACGACCCCGAGTTCGTGACCTGAGCTGAAATCAAGAATTGGACGCATAACCAACTGAGCCACCCAGGTGCCCGCAAAAGTGTCTACTGTTAAAGGCGTGCTCTCTAGCAGATATGTAACATCTTGTTTGCCTCAAGCCACAGAAGGAATGTAAAAAAACAAAAAACCAACCCCCCCCCCAAAAAAACCCACTCTGTAAACTAGAAAGTGCTTTACAGAGGCATATTATTACCGTTACTTTGTGAGATGAACAGCTTAGTTCCAGGACCTGTTGAAAGTATACAGTGACGCAAAAAGATGGTGTAGAATTTGAAAGAGGATTAGAAAGGAGTAAATCCCTGAGGATTTTCACTTCTGGTTACTTGAGAATTCCACTAAGTTTCAGATTTGAGGAGCTGGATGGGAGCCTTCAAGCCCAGTGGAGAAGTACAGAGATTACAATGTTTTTGGAACCCGGGACCCAAGAAGAAAGACTAAGGGAATTAGAACCATGACACCCAAAGATAAGGTGTCGTTATTCATCGGGAAGAAAAAGCTAAGGGCTGTCTCGTGTTGAAATAGGTCCAGGGAATCTGGAAGATCACTCTTCCACTCCCACCTCTGGGAATTGTATCTGGGCTCTGGGAATGAGCCCAAGGCCTTCTTAGTTCTTCCTGGTACTTGTCTGAAGTGTCTTCTGCGTAAGAAGAGGCTCAGGCCTCCATTCTGAATACAGAGCTGCTGGAGTTCTAAGAGCCAGGCTTCTAAAGGTAGGTTGAGGTGGGCTGGGGAGGAGGTTAGCCCGTGTTCACCCTGAGGGTCTTTACTAATAGTGGTCTCGGAAAGTGTTCACAGTCGCTCCCTTGGCTAAGAATTCTTGAGGAACCTTTACTCAAGAGGTCCACGATTCCCCATCACCAGCCATGCCCAGCCCCTTAGGAAGCCGTAGTATTGGTAGTTACACCCCCTTTGCAGTGGCAAAAGGGAACCCATAGCCCTGTTTGGAGCAGTTCCTAGTGATGGACGTTCCAGAGAAATGCCACCAGGCCTTGAGCAGGCGGCTAGTGATTCTTTCACAAACATGCAGGGTTTCAGTTAAGGAGCTGCACAGGGGTCAGGGTGCCCGGGGAAGAAGGGCAGAGATAAAACGGTTTTGGCACATGGGGCCCAGGAAGAAAGACTGAAGGGCTCAGAACAGTCCCTGGCACATAGTAAGCCCTTTGTGAGGGGCGCCTGGGTGGCTCAGTCGTTAAGCGTCTGCCTTCAGCTCAGGGCGTGATCCTGGCGTTCTGGGATCGAGCCCCACATCAGGCTCATCTGCTGGGAGCCTGCTTCTTCCTCTCCCACTCCCCCTGCTTGTGTTCCCTCTCTCGCTGGCTGTCTCTCTGTGTCAAATAAATAAATAAAATCTTAAAAAAAAAAGCCCTTTGTGTTTGTGGGAGAAGAGGCGGCAGATTGCAGGTTTAAGTAGGGTGGTCAGGGTAGATCTCATGGAGAGGGCGAGACTCCAGCAGACGTGAAGGAGAGGGAGTCTGCTCAGTGGGTCTCTGAGGAAAGAGTGTTCCAGACCGGAGGAACAGCCATAACAAAAGTCCGACAAGTTCTGGAGCAGCACAGACACCCTGGGGCTGGGGTCGGGGGAGAGGTGGGAAAGGCAGTGTTTCTGCTCACGTCAGGCCTGTGAGGCCCTGGGGAGGATTTGGACTTTCACTCTGAATGAGATGGAGCCCCTGACTGTTGAGCAGAGGATCCACAAGATCTGTCTTCGGCTCTGCTGTACTGGGAGTGACAGGGGGTGGTGAGGGTCGAGGGTCAGAGCAGGAGGACCTGGTAGGAGGCTCTGGCGAAATTGGGCAGGATGTAGTGAGGCCAGAGGAATCGGGTGGTGGTAGGAGAGTCTGATTCTGGAAATGTTGGGAAGCCAGCATTAACTCCCGGGGAATGGTGCAGGGTAGTGAGAGTGGGCCCAGCCCTGTTTGCTGTCTTTCCTTCTGTGCTTGATGACCGTGTTGTTTAGCCTGGGTTGGATGGGCGTGGTTGCCATCAAATGGTTGGGAGAAATAAAGGATCGTGTCAAAGGCCGTTCTCTCGTTCAGAGCCTTTACTGGGCACCCGCTACGTGTTAGGCACAGGATGACCGACGAGATAGGTTGAGGTCATTATCCACATGGAGCAACCATTCTAGTCGGTATAATTAGACAACAGCCGTGTAAGGAATGTCAACCAGGCGTAAGGGCTAGGAGGGAAATGAAGGGGAGTATTTGACAGCATCTTGGGTTACTCAACTTGAGGGGCTGGAATAGCCAGCCCTCTGTGGAGGTGACATCTGTCCTGACGCCATTTCTCCCGAGATATCAAATGCTTGCCCTTAGAATGATCTAGACCATCAGAGGATGTGTCATGACCTCTCATGGAATTGCTTGAACTCAACTTCATCGCAAGACCTTTTAAACCACAGCCAAATGGAACCCTGCGTGGAAACTGAAGGTATTGTTGACAATCTTGTCCACCACGAGGCTCAGTCAGTGAACTTCTCTCATAGCCCAGTTCCAAAAATTGTGAAGATACTGAACTAATTTTTTTTTAATGATCTTTTGGCTGCATTCATATAACCAGTTGTTTTTCATTCTTTGCTTCTGTCGCTAATAAGCTAAAAGTAAAATCTACAGCCCCTCGTCTTGCAAGTGTATAGGACTGATGGCATGCATTTTGTATACTAGCTGAATCCCTGTTTCAGCTTTATTTTACTTACTCAAATTCATTCATTTTATTTTATTTTTTTTATTTTTCAATGTGTGGCTTGAACTCATGACCCCAGAATCAAGAGTCATGCTCTCTACCAACTAAGCTGGCCAGGCATCCCTCATTCATTTATTTTAAGTGAGCTCTAGGCCCAGCGTGGGACTTCAACTCATGACCCCGAGAGCAAGAGACACACACTGTACCGACTGAGCCAGCCAGACACCCCTGTTTCAACCGACTTTAACAAAATTTTGAGATTATAATTTATATATAATACTTCTACTCCACACTCCACAGGCAACCATTATAATGATTTCTACGATCACAGTTTTACTGTTCTAGAATTTCATATACATAGAATTATGAAGTATGTACTCTTTTGTGTTTTCTTTCACATAGCCTAATGTTTCTCAGATTTAGCCATGTTCATCCATGTATCAACAGTTAATTCATTTTTATTGTGTAGTATTCCATTGTATCAATTTGTTTAGCCATTCACTTATTGATGGACAACTTAATTGTTTCCAGGTTTGGCTACTATGAATAAAGCTGTTGTGAACATTCCTTTCCTGGACAAATATTTTCATTTTTTCTTTTTTCTTTTCTTTTCATTTCTTTCCTTTCCTTTCTTCTCTCTCTCTCCTTTCTTTTTCTTTTTTTTCTTTCTTTTTAAAATATATTCATTTTCTTAATGAATAAATACCAGAAGTAGAACTGCTGAGTCAGAAGAAAAGTATATGATTGACTTTAGAAGAAGTGGCAGGGGCACCTGGCAGGCACAGTCGGTAGAACATATGACTTTTTATCTCGGGGTTGTGAGTTCAAGTCCCACATTGGGTATAGCGATTACTTAAAAATAAAATCTTAGGGGCACCTGGGTGGCTCAGTCGTTAAGCGTCTGCCTTCGGCTCAGGGCGTGATCCTGGCGTTCTGGGATCGAACCCCACATCAGGCTCCTCTGCTGGAGGCCTGCTTCTTCCTCTCCCACTCCCCCTGCTTGTGTTCCCTCTCTCGCTGGCTGTCTCTATCTCTGTCAAATAAATAAAAAATCTTAAAAAAAAAAAATAAAATAAAATATTAAAAAAGAAAAAAGAGAAAAAAAAAAGAAATGGCCAAAACTTTTTTCAAAATGGTTTTACTCTGTTCTAGCTTGGTGTGAGAGTTTGCATTGCTGTATTTTCTTTATGGTCTTTTCTAGAATTTCATCTAGCATTTAGTCTTTTGCATCTGGCTTTTTTCAATTCGCATAATGATTTTGAGATTCATCCATGTCATGTTTATCAGTAGTTTGTTTTTTAAGATTTTTTATTATTTATTTGAGAGAGAGAGAACGAGAACAGGGGGAGGAGCAGAGGGAGAGGGAGAAGCAGACTCTGCACTGAGGATGGAGCCCAACATGGGGCTCAATCCACGACCCTGAGATCGTGACCTGAGCCGAAATCAAGAGTCGGAGGCTCAACCCACTGAGCCACCCAGACACCCCTGTTTGTTTTTAACAAAACCCTACCCCTCAGTAGTTTGCTTCTTTTGAGCGCTAAGTAATAACGTGACGCTTGCATATATCCGACTGGTTATACATTCACCCTTTGTTGGGCTATTTGCACACACATTTGGCTGTTTTGTAGAAAGCTGTCAACTCACACGGAAGTCTTTGTGCTGACGTAGGTTCTTTGTTTTTTCTCTTGGGTACATATCTGCAAGTAGGGCTGCTGAGTCGTGTATTAAGTGTATTTTAGTTTTATAAGAAACTGCCAAAGTGTTCATGCCATTTTACATTCCCACCAGCAGCGGGTGAGTCCTGTTGCTCCACGTCCTTGGCGAAACTTGGTCTTGTCAGTCTTGTTCGTGTCGGCCCCTCTAATAGGTAGGTAGGGGGATCTCACAGTGGTTTCGACTCTCATTTACTTAATGCTAACCTTAAAAATAAAGCAGTCAATTATTTTACCAGCAAAAATGGGTTTATTCAGGAATAACAGAGAATTGCAATCCGGGACACAGAAGCTACAGCAAAACCATAGGCAAGTCCAACAAACAAAGGAGAGAAAAGTTATTTTATGGAGAAGGAGGAAGTTTGAAGGGGCTGTTTTGGATGAAAGTCCATTGGAGAAGAGAAAGAGTTCAGGGTGACAAGTTTCTCATTGGCTGAGTTGAAAGGGTAGTTCATTTCTTGTAGGAGATGCAATGTAAATCTTTCCCTGTTGGGGCCCGCAATTTATGATTCTTTCCTGTTGACATTCTTCTGTTGGGATCTGGAATTGACAGTTTTTCCTGTCATTTATTTTGAGTGCGAGGCTCTTTTTCCAGGCTCCCCTTCTAGCCTCCAAGTCTACTTTAATGAGATTTCCCTTTATTAATTTTCTCAGTAATTACTAGCAATGTTTAATATCTTTAAATGTGCTTGTTAGCCAGTTTTATACATTCATTTATGAGATGTCCAAGTCTTTTGCCCATTTTTATAAACTGGATTAAAAAAATAAATTGGGTTGGTCTTTTTTTTTTATTGAGCTTTAGGAGGTTTTTTATTTTTTAAGATTTATTTGTTTACTAGAGAGCCTGAGTTGGGAGAGGGGCAGAAGGAGAGAATCTTCAAGCGGACTCCCTGCTGAGCAGGGAACCCGATGATGTGGGGCCCAGTTCCACAACCCATGAGATCATGACCTGAGCCAAAACCATGAGTCTGATGCTTAACTGACTGAGCCACCCAGGCACCCCAGAGTTTTAAGAGTTTTTAAAAAATATAATCTGATTATAAGTTCTTTGTTATATATATATATATATGTATTGTGAATATTTTCTCCCAATCTAAGACTCACCTTTTCATTTTTTTTGATTAGCAGAAAATTTTAATTTTGATGAAGTTCAATTTATCAGCTTTTTTTTTTTTTTGATTAGTGTGTTTTGTGTTCTAAGAAATTGTTGCCCATCCTAAGGTTGAAAAATATTCTCCTACGCTGTCTTCTAGAAATTGTACGGTTTTAGATTTTACATTTAGAAATATGATCTATCTCAAAATAATTTTTATATTTGGTATAAAGTAAGGATCACGGTTAATTCTTTATAATGCAGATATCCAGTTGTTCCAACACTATATGTTGAAATGAATGTTCTTTCTTCATTGAATTATTTTGATGCTTATTGAAAATCAGTTGTACATGTGAATTTATTTTTGATCTCTCTCTTCCATTCCACTGATTTGACTTTACATCAATACTGCAATGTCTTGAACATTTACCTCGTATCCTGCCACTTGGCTAAACTCACCCTCGTAGCTTTCTAGGATATTCTTTAGGACTTTTTTTTTTTATTTTAAGAGAGAAATTGTGTGCATGTGGATGTGTGACTGGGGGCAAGGGAGGCAGAGGGAGAGAGAATCCCAAGTAGGCTCCACGCTCAGTGCAAAGCCTGATGTGGGGCTTGATCCCATGATCCTGAGATCATGACCTGAAATCAAGAGTTGGATATTCAACCAACTGAGCCATCCAGGCATCCCTATTTAGAACTTCCTATTTACACAATCATGTAGTCTGTAAATAAAGACAGCTTTACTTACTTATATCCAATCTTTATGCCTTTTATTTCTTTTTCTTATGTTACACTGGCTGGGACCATCACTACAACGTTGACTAGTGTTTAGAGCAGACATCTTTGCATTGTTTCTAATCTTAGGGGGAAAGCACTCATTATTTCACCAATAAGTATGATGTGGTTACTATAGATTCTTCACAAATGGTCTTTATTGATTTGGAGTAATTACCTACCACCTCTACTTTGAGAGAATTTTTATCTAGAATAGGTCTTAAATTTTGTCAAATACTTTTTCTATATTTGTTGAAAATGGTATCTGATTTTTCTCCTTTATTACATTAATGCAGTGGACTGCACTGATTTTTCTTCCTTTTTTTTTTTTTTTTTAAGATTTTTAAAATCTATACCTGACGTGGGGCTCACACTCAAAACCCCGAGATCAAGAGTTGCACACTCCACTGACTGAGCCAGCCAGGCACCCCATGATTTTTCAAATGTTGAACCAACCTTGTATTACTGATATAAACTCTATATGGATATGATTATCATTTTTATATATTGCTGGGTTTAATTTGCTAATATTTTGTTTTACAACTCAATAATATTTTTCAATTCATGAATTTTTTGTCTATGTTCACGAATTATATTATCTGCAATTTTCTTTTTATATAGTAACAGGCTTTGGTATCAGAGTTATGCTTCTTCATAAAGCAGGTTGAGAAGTTTTTCCTTCTCTCCCTCTTTTTGAAGGAATTTATGTAAAATTGGTGTTATATCTTCCTTAAATATTTGCGATAATTCACCAATGAAGTCATCTGGGCCTGGAGTTTTCTAGTGGGAATGTTGTTAATTATGAATTCAATTTCTTTAATAGATAACAGACTATTCACATATTTTATATTTTCATATGTTTTAGTAAATTATATTTTTAAGGGATTTGTCCGTTTCATTGAAACTAATATATTGACACAAATTTGTTCATAATTTTATCTTATTATGCTTTAAGTTCTGTAGAGAGGTCCTCTCCTTCATTTCTGATGTTGGTAATTTATGTTTTTTCTCTTTAGTCAGAGACTTATCAATTTTATTGGATGCTTGTTCCATTTACATTTAATGTAATTACCGATAGATGGTTATAAGTCTGCCATATTGATATTTTCTCTTTGTCCCCTCTGTTCTTTGTTCCTTTATTGTTTGGGTTAATTGAGTAGTTTTAAATATTTTCATTCTTTCTCTATTATCGACTTTTTAGCCGGTTCTTTGGATCATTTTTTCAAGTGGTTACTGTAGTGATTACGGTGTGCGTCCTTAATCTTCCACAGCTGATTCGTATTTAATGAAAAGCTTTACAGCAATGTCATTGTATTTACACCCCTACTGTCCTTTGTATTATTGTCATTTATTTTACTTTTATAAATGTTATAAATGTCACAATACACTGTTATTTTTACTTTTTTAAAAAAAGATTTTTACATTTTTACATTTTTAAGTAGTCTCTATGCCCAATGTGGGACTCGAACTCACAACCTTGAGATCAAGAGTCGCATGCTGTACCAACTGAGCCAGCCAGACACCCCTGTTATTTTTCCTTTAAACAGCCAGATGACTTTTTAAGACAATTTAAGAAAAGAGCAACCATATTTTATATTTACCCGCCTATTTGCCATTTTCAGTGTGCTTCTTTTCTTCCTGTAGCTTTGCATTTTCATCTCTCCCTCCAGCCTGAAGAATTTCCTTTAGCATTTCTTGAAGTAGGTGTCTGCTGGCTACAAATTATCCCAGGCTTTGCTTATCTGAAAATGTCTATTTCATTAAAAATTTTTATTTAATTGTAGTAAAATACCCATAAGATTTACCATTTTATTTATTTTTAATTTTTTATAGATTTACCCCCTTTTTCTTAGAAACAGCTCTTTTTTTTTTTTTAAGATTTTATTTATTCATTTGAGAGAGATAGAGAGAGAGACAGAGCAAGCACAAACAGGGGAAGAGGCAGAGGGAGTGGGAGAAAGAAACTCCCCACTGAGCTGGGGGCCCGACGTGGGGCTCAATCCCAGGACCTGACGATCATGACCTGAGCTGAAGGCAGACGCTTAACCATCTGAGCCACCCAGGCGCCCCAAGAGTTACCATTTTTAAGTGTAGAGTTCAGTGACATTAAGTACGTTCACATTTTTATGCAGCCATCGCCACCATCCATCTCCAGAACTTTTTCATCTTCCCAAACTGAAACTCTGTCCTCATTAACACGAACTCCCAATGGAATAGAGAGCTCAGAAAAATACCCCTTGCATATACAGTCAAATGATTTTCTACAGGGGTACTAAGACCCTTTAATGGGGAAAGGAGTCTTTTCAACAAGTAGTCTTGGGAAAACTGGATTATCCACATGCAAAAGAATTACCTTACATGTAAAGTTTAACACAAAATGGATCAAAGACTTAAGAGACCCAAGAGACAGAACTATAAAAACCTAAGAGCTAAAACTACAAAACTCTTAGGGGTCCCTGGGTGGCTCAGTCAGTGAGTGTCCAATTCTTGGTTTTGGCTCAAGTCATGATCTCAGGGTCTTGAGATCAAGCCCAAGTCAGGCTCCGTGCTCAGTGCAGAGTCTACTCAGGACTGTCTCTCCCTCTCCCTCTGCACCCCCCCATGCATGATCTCTTTCTCTCAAATAAATAAATCTTTAAAAAAATAACTGTAAAAGTCTTAGAAGAAACCATAGAGAAGAGCTTCTTGACATTGGATTTGACAGTGATTTCTTGGCTATGATACTAAAAGCGTAGGAAACAAAAGTTAAAATTGATCAATTGGACTACATCAAAATCAAGAATTTCTGTTTGTCAAAGGACACAATCAACAGTGAAAAGACAACTTATATGGGCACTTGGCTAGCTCAGTCAGTAGAGTATCCTCTTGATCTTGGGGCCATGAGTTTGAGACCCATGTTGGAGGTAGAGTTTATTTTTTATAAAAAAGGAAAAAGAAAAAAGAAAGGCAGCCTACAGAATGGGAGAAAATATTTTCAAATCATATATTTGATAAGGGGTTAACGACCAGAATATATAAAGAACTCTTACAACTCAAATAAAACTCCAGATAACCCAACTAAAAAATGGGCAAAGTGCTTGAATAGATATTTCACCAAAGAAGACCTACAGATGGCCAACAAGCACATGAAAAGATGCTTAACATCACTCACCATCACTCAGGGAAATGCAAATCAGAACCACGACAGAAAATAACAAGTGTTGGCAAGGATGTGGAGAAATCAGAGCCCATTTGTATTGTGCTGGGAATGAAAAATTATGCAGCTGCTGTGGGAAATAGTATGGTGTTCCTCAAAAAACTAAAAAGGAAAAAAATCCAGCAATTTTACTTCTGAGTATATATCCAGAAGAATTGAAAGTAGGGTCTTGAGATGTTTGTTTGTTTATTTACTTACCATTTTTTAAATATTTTATTTATTTATTTGAAAGAGAAGGGTAGCAAGAGAGAACACGAATGGAGGGCAGGGAGAGGGAGAAGCAGACTCCCCGCTGAGCAGGGAGCCTGCTGCGGGGCTCGATCCCAGGGCCCTGGGATCATGACCTGAGCTGAAGGCAGACGTGCAACTGGCTGAGCCACCCAAGCGTCCCTTGAAGAGATATTTATACACCCATATTTATAGCAGCATTGTTCGCAGTAGCCCAAAGTAGAAGCATCCAATTGTCCATTGACAGTTGAATTAATAAAATATATATATATATATCCCTATATATATGAAACGTATGTTCTACATAATATTCCGACATGTGTATATACACACATTTATATATGTGTATTATACATATATTACATATAACACATATGTGAACGTGTGTATACATGCACACACAGGAATGTTATTCAGCCTTAAAAAGGAAGGAAATTTTGTGTTACGTGTAAGTGATGAGCCACTAAATTCTACTCCTGAAACCAATATTACGCTATGTTAACCAGCTAACATTTAAATAAAGATTTGGGGGGCGCCTGGGTGGCACAGCGGTTAAGCGTCTGCCTTCAGCTCAGGGCGTGATCCCGGTGTTATGGGATCGAGCCCCACATCAGGCTCCTCCACTGGGAGCCTGCTTCTTCCTCTCCCACTCCCCTGCTTGTGTTCCCTCTCTGGCTGGCTGTCTCTATCTCTGTCGAATAAATAAATAAAATCTTTAAAAAATAAATAAAGATTTGGGAGAAAAAGAAGAAAATTTGACACATGCTACGGATAATGCATTAACCTTATACTAAATGAAATAAGCCAGTCAGAAAAAGGCAAACACTGCATTATTCCATTTGTATGTGGTACCTAGTCAAACGCGTAGAGACAGAAATTAGAAAGGTGGTTGCCAGGGGCAGGTGCGGGTGGGGATGGGTTCTTGTTTTGTGGGTACAGAGTTTCAGATTTGCAAGATGAAATAAGTCCTGGACAGTGGTTGCAAGACAACGTGAATGTGTCTAACACTACTGAACTGTTATACACATAAGAAATGGTTAAATGTTGAATTTTATGTTATCCATATTCTATCACAATTTTAAAAAATTTTGGGGAGAGGAAAACTAATTTCGATTTCCAGTTTTTGATGATTTTGAATAATGCTGCTGCATACATTCTTGTACAGGTTTTTGTGTGAACATAAGTTGTCCTCTCTTTAGGGTAAATATCTAGACGTAGGACTGCCGAGGTACAGGTGACAAGGGGATGTTTAACTTTATAGGAAACGGCCCAGCTGGTTTTCACAATGGTCTTACATTTGCACTCCCCGTGCGTGCAAGTCCCTCATTCCATGTTCTCACCAGGACCCTATGGCCAGGTTCCCCCTATTCTAACAGGGGAGATGTGTTGTGATATCTTACTGTGGTTTTAATTTTTCATTTCCCTAATGTCTAATGATATTGAATCTCTTTTCCTATTTTTTTGTTTTTGCCATTTATATGTCTTTTTTGGCAAAGTGTCCAGATCTTTCACTTGTTTTGAAAAATTGGGTTGATTGGGTGGTTTGCTTTGTTTTGTTGAGTTTTGGGATATAAGTCCTTTGTTTTGGATACTAGTTTTTTTTTTTTATTTAAATTGAGCTATAATTGGCATATAACAGTATACAGAATCAGTTACAGGTACTTGGCATAATGACTTGATATAAGGTATATATGGTGAGATAATCACCACCATAAAGTTGGTTAGCATTCATCACCACACTTCGTTACAAATTTTTTTCTTGCGACTCTTCCAACTGAGCCAGCCAGGCACCCCTGCAATACAGTATTACTAACTATAGTCACCATGCTATACATTACATCCCTAGGACTTGTTTATCTTATAACTGGGAGTTCGTACCTTCTGGCCCCCTTCATCCATTTTGCCTCCCCACCCCCGACTCTGTTGACCACCAGTCCATTCTCTGTATCTATGAGAGTTCAGAGGTTTTTGTTTTGTTTTGTTTTTGTTTTTAGATTCCACATATAAGTGATCATATGGTATTTATCATTTTCTGTCTGACTTATTTTGCTTAGCATAATGCCCTCAACATCCATCCATGTGGCTGTGGATGGCAGGATTTCCTTCTTTTTTATGGCTGGGTAAAATTCCTTTGTGTGTGTATCTGTATTTATACATACACATATAATACTACATTTTCTGTATCTGTTCATCCACTGATGAATGGATATTAAAGTTTCTTCTGTATCTTGGCTGTTGTAAATAATGGTGCAGTGAACAAGGGGTGCAGATATCTTTTCAAGGTAGTGTTTTCATTTCCTTCAGATAAATACTCAAAAGTGGAATTGCTGGATTATATGATAGTTCTATTTTTAGTTATTTGAGGAACCTCCATAATGTTTCCCAGAGTGGCTGCACCAGGTTACATTCCCGCCAACAGGACAAGAATGTTGCCTTTTTTCCCTCCCCGTCCTCACCAATACTTGTTATTTCTTTTCTTTTTTTTTTAATTTTATTTATTTATTCGACAGAGATAGAAACAGCCAGCGAGAGAGGGAACACAAGCAGGGGAGTGGGAGAGGAAGAAGCAGGCTCATAGCGGAGGAGCCTGATGTGGGGCTCGATCCCATAACACCGGGATCACTCCCTGAGCCGAAGGCAGAGGCTTAACTGCTGTGCCACCCAGGTGCCCCAATACTTGTTATTTCTTATCTGTTTTTTAAAAATTATTTATTTATTTAATTACTTACTGACTTATTTTTAAGTAATCTCCACACCCATCATGGGGCTTGAACTCACAAACCCGTGGTCAAAAGTCACATGTTCTATTGACTGAGCCAGCCAGGTACCCCTCTTGTTTTTTGATAGTAAACACTCTAGCAGGTGTGAAGTGATATCTCATTGTGGTTTTGAATTACCATCTGTATGTCTTTTTTAGAAAAATGTCTATTTAGATGCTCTGCCCATTTTTATTTGGATTTTTTTTTTTCGTCTTGAGTTGTGTGAGTTGTTTATCTATTTTGGATATTAACCCCTTAGCGGACATAGGATTTGCAAGTATTTTCTCCCATTCCGTAGGTTGTTGTTTTCTTTTTAAGTAAACTCTATGCCCAGCATGGGGCTCAAACTCCCCACCCTGAGATCAAGCCTCACATGTTCTACTGACTGAGCCAGTCAGGCACGCCATAGGTTGCCTTTTCACTTTGTTGATGGTTTCCTTTGCTGTGAAGAAACTATTTAGTTTGATGTCGTCCCACTTATTTACTTTTGTTTTTGTTGCCTTTGTTTTCTTGGATACTAGTTTTTGTTATATATGTGATTTCCAGATATTTTCTCCCAGTCAATGGCTTGTCTTTTCATTCTTTTTGCAAAGTAAAAGTTTTAAATCTTGATTAAGTCCAATTTATCATTTTTTGAGTCCCATGTATAGAGGCCTACCTAACCCAAAGCCATGAAGATTTTCTCCTGTGTTTTCTTCTATGAGTTTTGTAGTTTTATGTTTTACATTTAAGTCTATGACCATTTTGAGTTAATTCTCGTAGTTGATTGGAGTATAGGTTGAGGTGGTTTGCGCGTGGGTGTCCAAACATTTCAGCACAATTTGTTGAAAAGACTTTACTTTCTCCACTGAATTACCCTTTGTGAAAAATCATCTGATCATATTTGTGTGGATATATTTCTGGAGTCTCTGTTCTGTTCCTTTGATCTACGGGCGTGTTCTTTCTCCAGCACCACACTGTCTTGAGTACTGTAACTTTATAGTACGTCTTATCATCAGGTGGCATGAGTTCTGAAGTTTTGTTCTTCTCTTTGAAAATTGTTGACTACTCTAGTTCCTTCGTCTTTCCACATATACTTTAGAATTGGCTTCTATCTATGGAAAAACAGTGCTGGAATAATCATTGGGAGTTTGTTAAATCTAAAGATCAATTTGGAGAGAATTGACATTATATCTGCATTGAGTCTGCCAATCCATAAACATGGCATTTCTCTCCATTTATTTAGGTTTTCTTTGATTTCTTTCATTGGTGTTTTATACTTTGTAGCACAAATATCCTACCTACATTTTATTAGATTTGTACCTAGGTATTTCTCCTCCTCTTTCTTTTTGAGATATTGCAAATGGTACTATAAAAGGTCTCATAGTTCGGGGGCACCCGAGTGGCTCAGTTGGTTAAGCTCTGACCCTTGATCTCAGCTCAGGTCTGGATCTCAGGATCGTGAATTCAAGCCCTGTGTCGGGCTCCCAGCATGGAGCCCACCTTAAAACAAAAAATCAGGTTTTTAAAAAATATTTTATTTATTTATTTGAGAAAGAGAGACTGCATGAGTGGGGGTAGGGGTAGGGCCAGAGGGAAAGAGAGAAGCAGACTCCCTACTGAGCAGGGAGCCTGATGCGGGACTCGATCGCAGGACCCCAAGATCATGACCTGAACTAAAGGCAGATGCTTAGCCAGCTGGCGCCCCAGTTTTTTTTTTTTTTTAAAGTTTAACTGCCACCTGAAACTAATATAACAATGTGTGTTAATTATATTTGAATAAAAAAAATAATTTTATTGCCAATTCCAGTATTGCAGTGGTCTGTCTGCCTATTTCTGTTGCTTGGTAATTCTTTGCAGAGTAGATCACATTTTCCTATTTTTTGTATGTCTAGCAGTATTTCATTGTGCTGTGGACATTTTGGATGATAGGTCATAGTGAGGCTGGATGGGTCAAATTATGTTTTAGTGGGTAAATTCCTGGCAGACCACTGTGATCTTTTTTTTTTTTTTAAAGATTTTTTTTTTATTCGGCAGAGATAGAGACAGCCAGCGAGAGAGGGAACACAAGCAGGGGGAGTGGGAGAGGAAGAAGCAGGCTCATAGTGGAAGAGCCTGATGTGGGGCTCGATCCCACAACGCCGAGATCACGCCCTGAGCCGAAGGCAGACGCTGAACCGCTGTGCCACCCAGGCGCCCCCACTGTGATCTTCTGGCCTGGTTTTAGGATTCACTGGGAATGAACTTGCCTGGCGCCAAGTCCGACTGATCTGTTCGCTTCCTCCTGCTCCCTGAGCTCCGTCTTTTGTTCTCCTTACTCTCCCTCGCCGTCGTCTGTCTGTTCCAGGTCACTTTAGTATTCTAGCACTCGGGCTAGTAGGCGTGGAGTTCACACTCCTGAGCTGATGTCTCCCCAGGGGAACATCAGTTGTTCATTTAATAACTTTGCCTATAGAGGCACAATCAAAATACCTTCCACACTACATCCAAGAGGGCTGGGGCCTTCCTTGTCCCCAGTGATGTGCTTTATGCAGTCCTGGCCTGGGCAAGGCCTCTGTGGCCAGTCAAGCGATGCTTCAGCCCGTGAGAACCCCTCCCCGCCCAGATGGACACGTGGGCAGGCGGCCACCAGCTCCCGGCTTCCAGACGGCCCTGACATCCTGTCCCTCGCACCAGAGGAGACGCTAATGGGAGTTGTGTCCAACACCGTCTCCTCTGCTCCTACTCCTCTGAGAGCTGAGCCTCCTGTTCCAGATGAGGGCACTGTGGTACAGAGGGACCTGCGTGATTCTGTCACTCATTCTGGATCTGACTTCGGGCAAGTTCCTTAATCTCCCTGCATCTCAGTTTTCGCCTGTGTAGAGCTGGAGTAACTGTGGCGCTTACCTCAGTGGGATTTGGGGAGTATTAGTGGCGTTTAGCAGTGCCCGGCAGGCCACAGCTCCTCAGGAACTTGTAGCTGTAATTTTTACTCTTGCTCAAAAGCACAGAGCTAGTGGATAGGAGATCCAGGACTTAAGCCAGTCGCCGGGATCGAAACCAACTCTCAACAGGAAGAATGACAGAGGGTTCTGGGGAGCATGGGTGCAGGGCAACGTGCTGGAGCACAGCCGTGCGCCTACTGCAGCGTGCGTCGGGCCCTGGCTGAGGCGGTGATGCTTTAGCAGAGAGCCGATGATCAGAAGGCGGTTGTTGTGCGATGGTCAGGGGCAAGGCCGGGCCAGCTCAAGTGCACACGCGCCTTGACGTGGGGTGAGCGTGAGCTCAGAAGGCAGGCTGGCATGGCGCAGGGTGAGCAGGAATGTGGTGGCATGTGCAGCGGGGACAGCGTGTGGCTGGAGCTCAGATGTGCTGCGGGAGCAAGAGCTCTGTAAGTTGAGAGGAGAGGAGTCTGTGGGCCAGCGATCGGGGCAGCTTTCTGGGAGAGGCGGGCCTTGAGCCACCACTGAGCGCTCTCTGCACGCCCTGGCTCTGTGCTCTGGGCCATGGACGGTTGCACTTCAAACTGGAATTGAGACGGGCAGAAAAGCTGGGGAGTGAAGGGAAAGACCAGCTGGCCCGAGACAGATGCCCACCAGGGGACACGCATCACGCTGGCAAGCCAGCTGTGGTCTTCGGCGGGGATCTCTGCATGCAGGCCCAGAAACCCAGCTCAGCCCCCGGAGCGCACTTCCTGTCCTCAGCGAATCCCCACGGGATGAGGAAGGGTACAGAGGCTGAGAGAACAAATCCTAGCTCATAGTCTGGCATGGAGAAATTGGGAACTGATTGAGCACGCTCTTCTGGGAGGCAGGCCAAATGGGACGCCCGATTATCATTTGGCCATTGCTGGGAGCTCTGGGACTCAGGCAATGGGAGTTGGTTGGCAATGAGTGTCCTTAAGCTCCGGGAGCCTGAAGACTCATGGGTATGTGTGGGCTGACCCTTTGCCAGGGCTGGGATGTGTGTTTGAGATGGCACTGTCTTCTCTCTCTTTCAATCTCTCTCTCTTAAAGATTTTATTTATTTATTTATTTATTTATTTATTTATTTATTTATTTATTTACGAGGGAGGGAAGGAGGGAGGGAGAGTGCGAGCTCCGGGAAGGGCAGAGGGAGATGGAGAGAGAAACTCCAGCAGACTCCCTGTTGAGTGCAGAGTCTGACATGGGGCTTGATCTTAGAACCCTGAGATCACGACGTGAGCTGAAGTCAGTAGTCGGGTGCTTAACCTACAGAGCCCCCAGGTGCCCCGACACTGCCTTCTCCTGATGGAGCCGGGTGGATGTTTCTGGCCGTCCTTTATTCTTTATTGCTGTTGGCTGGCCTTTCTTCTGATGTGTTAACATCTGTTGTGGATGTCAGTGGAGCCTCAGGACCTGCTGTTTCTTGTGCTGACTTTGTATCGTCAAGCTCATCCACAGGGGACGTTCCATTTCACGTTTCTGTTTTCCTCCCTGAGTGGCTGGGAAAACCCTAACATTTCCCCTGTGTACTGATACAGAGACCTCAGGAGAACCCCGGTTCATTCACTTGCAAAGTGCAGATTATTATCATCATCCCCCCTTCAGGGTGGGCTAGAGCTGGGCTTCGCCATGCAGCAGCCACTGGCCACAGATGACTATTTAAGTTTAATTAATTACAATTAAAAATTCATTCCCTGGGGCGCCTGGGTAGCGCAGTCGTTAAAGCGTCTGCCTTCGGCTCAGGGCGTGATCCCGGTGTTCTGGGATCGAGTCCCACATCGGGCTCCTCGGCTGGGAGCCTGCTTCTTCCTCTCTCACTCGCCTGCTGTATTCCCTCTCTCGCTGGCTGTCTCTCTGTCACATAAATAAATAAAATCTTTAAAAAAAAATTTCATTCCCTGTTGCATCAGCCACCTTTCAAGCGCTCAGTGGCCCCTGTGGCTGGTGGCTCTGTTCTGGACAGTGCAGAGCTATGACATTTCCACCATCACAGAGTGTCCTCTCCACGGAGTTTAGTGAAACGATGTGTAAAAACACAGTGTGTGGTGCCGAGTTCAAGTGGTTGTTGGGCTTGGTGGCCTGGTGCCAGGGAGTGCTAGAGAAGACGCGGCCTCTGGCCAGGAGGCTTGTCTAGATGAGATAAGATGGGACATGTCTGGGGCGCCTGGGTGGCACAACGGTTAAGCGTCTGCCTTCAGCTCAGGGCGTGATCCCGGCGTTATGGGATCGAGCCCCACATCAGGCTCCTCCACTATGAGCCTGCTTCTTCCTCTCCCACTCCCCCTGCTTGTGTTCCCTCTCTCGCTGGCTGTCTCTTTCTCTGTCGAATAAATAAATAAAATCTTAAAAAAAGAAAAAGATGGGACATGTCTATGAATCGACCCATGATAAGCTCATAGCAGACTGGAGGGGCGTATGTGAGTTGGAAGATTCCTTCTAGGCTCACTGAAGCTTGAGGAGAGCAGAGAAGGGACTGAGAACGTATGCTGGGAGTCGGGTAGGGTGGGCTCCACGGGGACACTGAACCTTAAGTTGGGCCTTGCTTCAGTCCCTTGAGAAGGAAACCATCCAGACTTGTCCTTGCACCTCCTCCTCTTCTTTTGTTGCTCCTTCTGACTTCAGGATTTTTCCTGGAATTCATCAGTTGCGGGGGAAAATTAGGGCTCAAAGTTCTGAACACCCCCCCCCCCCGCTGCCCTCGTTGATGTTCTCTGCACTCCCACCAGCTGGGGTCTCTAGAACTGTGCAGTAGGTCTCCTGTTGCCATGACAACCGCTTGACCAGGCCGACACTTCATGATGCTCATACAAGGATTTTCAGTTGTTCATAAAATATAACAGGCAGAAAAAAAATGGCAGGAATATTCAGAAGGAATGAATTGGAGATGGATGTGAGTGTGTGCATGGATGCGTCGTATTACAAAGTAGAAACCACTGGGCCCAAGAGCTTCCTTTTCTCTCCTTCATTTAGTCATCCATCCATCCATCCATCCATCCGTCCAACCATCCAACCATCCATCCGTCCGTCCATCCATCCATCCATCCATCCAACCATCCATCCATCCATCCATCCATCCAACCAACCATCCGTCCAACCAACATTTATTGAGCAGCTACTCTGTACCAAGCACTGTGTTCTATGCTCTAGGCCCAGAGAGACAAAGATGAATGACATTCTCCAGGAGCTCAGTCCAGTGGGAGACACACGCTAATGGAGAACGTTATGGTACAGTGTAATAGGTGCGTATATGCTGGCGTCTAGGCAGAAGTCGAGTTCTTTAGGAACATGGAGGGAGGGCCAGAGAATGCTCATGGAGCAGGGATATGGAGCTGAATCCTGAAGGATGAGGGGGAATTCCAGACAGAGGAAACCTCATGATCCCAGGGAAGAGAAAACACATCCAAAGCATGTTTTAATGAGAAATAGTGTGACATTCTGCATGTTGGAGTTGTCGCAAGATGGTGTTGAAAGGTGCTGATACTGGGGATGGGAGCAAGACTGGATTGTGAATGCCATGCTAATTTGGAATTTGGAATCTGACCTATAAGTAATTTGTGTTCTAGGAAGTTTTTAATCGAGAGGATGACAAAGGTAATCTGGCTGTGGTTAGGGGGATGCACTGAGGGAGAAACGCTGGAGATTGGGAGGCAAGTTTGGAAGCTGCTATGATAGACTAGGAAAGAGAGTCTCTGATGGCCTGACCCAGGCCAGGGTGGGGTGGCCAGAAGGGTGAAGTTCGTGAATGACTTAGGGGCTAGAATAGCCAAGACTGGCACTGGATGGGAAACGAATAGGAGGGAGGAACCAGGAAGACTCCCTGGTTTCCTACTTGAGCAGCTGGGGGTCCGTGGTCATTAAAGAGACAGCAAGGTGTGTTTAGGGAGTAGGTGATGAGCCAGGTATCGGGCATGTGGAGTTGGAGGTGTCTAGGATATTTGAAGAGGAGCTGTTTCTCTTGCCTTTGGGGAAAGTGTGGGCCTGTGGGTTGGGGGGCAGACCTGGGCCCAAAATAGAGGTTATTAATTCATATAGAACTTTGGAAGTGGAGGACTTTGGCCAGGAAAGTGTGTTGAGAGAGCATGCAGAAATCTGAGCGGAAAAAAAAAAAAAAACAGCCAAAAAACAAAAACAAACAAAACTTAAGAAGTTGGCCAAAATTGTGAAACCTCTCTGGGAAAGGTTTAAGGCGTGTGGTTGGAGAAGGAGGAGGAAAATCAGGAGAGATGGTATTAAGGAAGTCAAAGCGAGTGTTTTAGAAACAAAGAAAGGCAACAGCATCACATTTTGCAGAAAGATGTAAGGACATAAGGGGGAAAAGTTAATTAAATGTCTTTTAAGTCAACTTTATTTCGATATGATGCATCAACAATAAAACACATCCACTTTAAGCGTGTAGTTCAATGAGTAACCCCCACCACAAGCAAGAAATAGAACATTTCCACCATTCCAAAGAGTTCCTGCTTACCCTTGGCAGTCATTCCCAGCCCACCCCCCCACCCTGCCCCTTGAAAACCCCCACGTGGATTTTTCCTACTAGAATTCCACAGACCTGGAATCATACAGTATATGCTTTTATATCTGGCTTTTCTCACCCACCGTGAAGTTTCTGAGATTCATCCGTGGTTTTGCGTGTATTAGGTTGTTTCTTTTCATTGCTGGGTAGTATTCCAGCGTATGGGTATCTGTTTGCCCAGTGACATTTAGGGTCTTTTCCGTCTGGGGCTACTGTGAGTAAAGCCGCTGGGAACGTGCGTATACAATGGACAAATGTGCGGGGTAAATGCCTCAGAAAAGAATTTCTGGGTCTTACAGTAAATGTATGATCACCTTTATAAAAAACCATCAAATTGTTTTGCAAAGTTTGGCATTTTACACACCAAACAGAAATTGAGGCGAATTCTAGTTGTGCCAGCAGTTGGTATGCTCACCAACACTTGGGGTAGACAGTCTTTTTATTTTGAGCCATCTTAGTGGGTGTATAATATATCTCCTTGTCATTTTAATTTGCATTCCCCTGAAGATTAATGCTGTTAAGCAGTTTTCATTTGCTTATTGACCATTTGCATATCTTACTGTGTGAAGTTTCTGTTTAAATCTTTGGGCCACTTTTTAAAATTTTTATTTTTTAAAAGATTTCATTTATTTATTTGTCAGGAACAGAGAGAGTGCGAGAGAGGGAGCGAGCACAAGCAGGGGGGAGCAGCAGGGAGAGGGAGAAGCAGGCTCCTTGCTGAGCAGGGAGCCCAATGTGGGACTCGATTCCAGGAACCTGGGATCAGGACCTGAGCTGAAGGCAGACGCTTAGCTGACTGAGCCACCCAGGGGCCCCAATGTCTTACTCTTTTGATTATTGTAACTTATGTAAGTCTTTATCAGGTAGAAGTCCTTGAACTTAGTTTTTCCTTTTCAAAATTGTTTTAGCTATTATATCGTTTGCATTTCCATATACATGTTATAATCAGCTTGTCAATGAAAAAATAGCCGTGGAATTTTTACTGTGATTGCACTGAATCTATAATTCAATTGAGGGACTATATCATCTTAATAATAATGAAGCTTCCAATTCATGAGCATGGCATGTCACTCCATTTAGGCTTTTTATTTTTTATTTTTATTTTATTTATTTATTTTTTTTAAGATTTTATTTATTCATTTGACAGAGAGAGACAGCCAGCAAGAGAGGGAACACAAGCAGGGGGAGTGGGAGAGGAAGAAGCAGGCTCCCAGCGGAGGAGCCTGATGTGGGGCTCGATCCCATAACGCCGGGATCATGCCCTGAGCCGATGGCAGACGCTTAACGACTACGCCACCCAGGCGCCCCTTTATTTTTTATTTTAAAAAAAGATTTACTTATTTTTTATTTTTATTAAAGATAAGATTATTAAAATTTTATTTATTCATTTGAGAGAGAGAGAGGGAGAGGGAGAGAGAATCTGAAGCAGACTCCACACTGAACGTAGAGCCCAACGTGGGGCTTGACCCATGACTGTGAGACCATGACCTGTGCCAAAACCAAGGGTTGGATGCTCGACCCACTGGGCCACCCAGGTGTCCCTAAAGATTTATTTTTTTTTAAAGATTTATTTATTTGAGAGAGTGTGGAAGGAGGAGCAGAGGAAGAGGGAGAGAGAATCACCAGCAGACTCCCTGCTGAGTGAGGCGCCAACACGAGGCTCAGTCCCATGACCCTGAGATCATGACCTGAGCTGAAATCAAGAGTCTGATGCTGAATCGACTGAGCCACCCACATGCCCCTACTTAGGCTTTTAAAATTTCTTTTGCTGGTGTTTAGTACTTTTCATTGTATAGGCATCTTACATATTTTTTTAGATTTATTCTGAAGTATTTCATATTTTAATGCTGTTATAGATATTGGAGTAGACATAATTTCCCTATTTCCCCTGCTAGTTACAACGATAAGCCCTGGGCGCTTTATATATGGAGACTATAAATTGAACAAACAAGAGGATTATGAAAGGTGGAGAGAAGGAGGCAGCCCAGATAGGGAGATTTGGACCCAAGGAATGACATGGTGGTGAGTTCTTGAGTTTCTGCCTCACGCTTCCCAAACTGGATCTGGAGAAGCCTAGAACCCAGAACCTAGAACCTAGAACCATCAACAGGCACAGACAAAAAGAAATCCTCTATCCAAAGGCCCGGGAAATGGGCAGCCTTACAAGTCAGGACTAAAGAAGAAATCAAGACATTCCGAGATGGAGGAAGACAAAGAGAATTTGTCTCCAGCAGACCTACCTTAAAAGAATGACTAAAAAAAGTTCTCCGAACAGAAGGGACATAACAAAAGAAATGGAATCTTACAACATCAGAAAGGAAAAAAAGAACAGTTTTAAGAACGAAAATATAGGTAAATACATAGACTTCTTTTTTTTGAGTTTTCTAAATTATATTTAACAGTTGAAGCAAAAACTTGAGTATTACCTAACATGGTTCTCAACGTTTGAAGAGGAAGATACTAGAATGAGGCAGGATAAAGGGGTGTGAATGGAGGTAAAGGTTTTAGTACTTTATTCAAGCAGGTAAAATGTCAACCCCAGGAGATTTTATAGGTTATGCATATGTAATGAAATAGCTAGAGTGCACACCAAAAAGCTATGCAAAGAACTGCCCTAACAAGCACTGTAGATAAATTCAAATGAAATTCTGCAAATGTCCAGGTAACTCACGGTAAGGCTGGAAAAAGAAAACGGAAATGAAAAGCAGAGAGAACAAACAGAAAATTAAAAAAACAGGGGCGCCTCGGTGGCACAGCGGTTAAGCGTCTGCCTTCGGCTCAGGGCGTGATCCCGGCGTTATGGGATCGAGCCCCACATCAGGCTCCTCTGCTATGAGCCTGCTTCTTCCTCTCCCACTCCCCCTGCTTGTGTTCCCTCTCTCACTGGCTGTCTCTATCTCTGTCAAATAAATAAAAATAAAATCTTTAAAAAAAAAAAGGCAAACTTAGGCCTTAACATACTAACAATTATGTTAATAGAAATCTTCTAAATACACCAATTGAAAGAGACTGGCAGAATGGGTTTATTATTCTTTATTTTTTAAAGATTTTATTTGACAGAGAGAGAGAAGTAGACAGCACAAGCAGGGGGAGCAGCAGGCAGAGGGAGAGGGTGAAGTAGGCTTCCCATTGAGCAAGGAGCCTCACGCGGGGCTGGGATCATGACCTGAGCCAAAGGTAGCCGCTTAATCAACTGAGCCACTCGGGTGCCCCGGAAGAATGGATTTAAAAGCATGACCCAGGGACTCAGCCAGTTAAGTGTACGATTCTTGATTTAGGTCAGGTCATGATCTCAGGGTCACGTAGACCCATGTCAGGCTTCCCCGCTCAGCATGGAGCCTGCTTGAGATTCTTTCCCTGTGCTCCTACCCCTGCTTGCACTCTCTCTCTTTCTAAAAAGTAAAAAAAAAAAAAAAAAAAAAAAAAAAATGAAACCCAAAAAGCAAACTATGACCCATTAGGGATGCCTGGCTGACTCAGTTGGTGGAGTGTGTGACTCTTGATCTCAGGGTTGTTAAGTTCAAGCCCCACTTAAAAACCTTTTAAATAAAAAATAAAAACGATCCAATTACATGCTGTTTATTTTTTTCTTAAGATTTTATTTATTTAGAGAGAGGAGAGAGAGCATGCAAACAGAGGGAAGGGCAGGGAGAGAGAGAATCTAAGCAGACTTCCCATCTAGTGCAGAGCCCGAAGCAGGGCTTGATCTCATGACCCTGAGATCATGACCCGAACTAAAACCAAGGGTCACATACTTAACCAACTGAACCATCCAGGCACTCCTATATACTATTATAAGAGATACATTTTTAAATATCACATAATGATAATTAATATAATAATTGTAGATTGAAGGTAAAATGATAGAAAAAGAAATACCTGCAAACATTAATAAAAAAAGCATGAGTGACTCTGTTAATATTAAAGTAGACTTTAGAATAAAGGAAATTACAAGGGACAGAGAGAGGTATTATATAATGATGAAAGGGTCAATATACCAAGAAGACAGAATCCTAAATGTGGGGGCGCCTGGGTGACTCAATCAGTTAAGTGTCTGACTCTTGATTTTGGCTGGGATCGTGGTCTCAGGGCCGTGGGATTGAGCCCTGTGTTGGGCTCTGTACTGAGTGTGAAGCCTGCTTAAGGTTCTCGCTCCCTCCCCCTCTCCCCCATCCCCCCGGCTCAAGTTCTTTCTCTCTCTTGCCAAATATGTGAAACATAAACTGATAGACGTCTTCACAGTTATAGTTGGGAGACTTCAACATCGTTTTCTCAACAAATGGTAAACAACTAGACATAAAATTAGCAGGGATATAGAACTCAATAATGCCATCAACCAACAGGATCTGATGGACATTATAAACATTATAGAACTATCTACCCACAACAGCAGAATATACATTCTTTTTCCAGTGCCCACGGAAACAAGATAGATTATAATTTGGGCCATAAAGCAAATATCAACAAGTTTAAAAGGATTGAAATCATACAAAGTATATTCTCTGACCACCGGAATCAATGGAATCAAACTAGAGATCAGTAACAGAAGGATAATAGGAAAATCTCCAAACACTTGGAAATTAAACAACACACTTCTAAATAGTACATGTCTCAAAGATAGTACAAGTCTCAAGGGAAATTTAAAAAGAAATTGAACTGAATGTAAATTAAATATAGCATATCAAAATTTGTAGGATGCAGCTAAAGCAGATTGGAGAGGGAAATTTATAGCTCTTACTGTTTATAGTGGAAAAGAAGAAATGTCTCAAATAAATGACCTGTGCTCCCACCTCAAGAAACTAAAAAGAGATTTAAAAAGCCCCAAAGCAAATAGAGGGAAGGATATAACGAAGATAAAAAATCAATGAGCTTGGGCACCTGGCTGGCTCAGTCAGTAGAGCACATGACTCTTAATCTCATGGTCGGGAGTTCCAAGCTCCATGTTGGGTGTGGAGCCTACTTAAAAATAAAAATAGTGGGACACCTGCGTGGCTCAGTTAGTTAAGCACCCGACTCTTGATTTCAGCTCAGGGTTCTGAGATTGAGCCCCACATTGGGCCCTGTGCTGAGTGTAGAGATGCTTGCCCTCCACCCCATTGCTCACTCTCTGTCTCACAAATAAATAAAATCTTAAAAAAATTAAAAATTAGTGTTAAGGACCTCAATGAGATTGAAAACATAAAAATAGAAAAAATCAACAAAACAAAAATCTGGTTCTTTGAAAAGATCAGCAATATTGACAAACCATATTACTAGGATCGGTAATGAAATAGGAGTTATCACTACAGAATCTGCAGACATTAAAAAAATATTAGAATACCCGCTCTATATACTATACACACAGATTTGACAACTTAGGTGAAATAGACCAATTCTTTTTTTTTTTTTAAGATTTTATTTATTTATTAGGGATAAAGAGTTAGCTAGAGAGAGCACAAGCAGGGAGGAGAGGGAGAGGCAGGCTCCCCATGAGCAGGGAGCCCGACACGGGGCTCGATCCCACAACCCTGGGATCATGACCTGAGCCGAAGGCAGACACTTCACCGATGGAGCCACCCAGGCGGCCCAGACCAATTCTTTAAAAGTATAAATTACCTCACTTCATCAAGTAGTAAAGAGAGAATCTGAACAGTCCCATAACTATTAAGGAAATTGAATTCATAAAATCTCCTGAGAAAGAAGTCTCCAGGTCCAGATGGTTTTATTGGAGAGTTCTTAAAGATGTTTAAAGAATTAATACCAGTTCTACACAGTCTCCTTGAGAAAGTAGAGGAGGAGAGAGATTTCTCAACTCATTTTATGAAGTCAGTATTTTTTTTTAAAGATTTTATTTTTTTATTTGAGAGAGAGTGAGGGAGAGAGCACATAAGCTGGGGGGATAGGCAAAGGGAGAGGGAGAAGCAGACTCCCCCTGAGCAGGGAGCCCAACACAGGGCTCATTCCCAGGACCCTGAGATCATGACCTGAGCCGAAGGCAGATGCTTAACTGCCTGAGGCAGCCAGGTGCCCCTCTATGAAGCCAGTATCACTCTAATACTGAGACCAAAGACAATAAAAAAATAAAATAAAAAGTTGAAAAAGAAAATTGTAGAGCAATATCTCTCATGAACATAGATTCAAAAATCCTTTTTTTTTGGTGGGGGGAGAGGGAGAGAGAGAATCTCAAGCAGACTCCCCTTGAGTGTGGCACCCCACACAGGGCTCGATTTCACGACCCTGAGATCATGACCTGAGCCAAAATCATGAGTCAGTCACCCAACTGACTGTGCCACCCAGGTGCCCCAGATTCCAAAATTCTTGACAAAATATTAGCTAATAGAATTCAGCATTGGATAAGAAGAATTACACATCATGACCAAGTGAAGCTTATTCCAGAGGTACAAGGCTCGTTTAGTATCCGAAAATAAATCAATGTAATCTACCATAGTAATAGGTGAAAGAAGAAAAATCATGTGATCATATCAATTGATACAGAAAGAGCACTTGGGAGGAATTCAACACCAATTCATGATAAAAACTCAGGAGACTAGAAATAGGGGGGACTTTTTCAATTGATAAAGAACGCCTGCAGAAAACCTACAACTGACATCATATTTAATGGTGAAATACTGAATACTTTCCCTCTAAGATCAGAAACAAGGCAAGGATGTCCACTCTCACCACTGCTAGTCAACATAGTCCTGGCAGTCCTTGCCAGTGCAATGAGGCCATTAGAAGGAAATAAAAGGGATATGGATCAGGAAGGAAGAAAAATAAAACAGTTCTTTTTGCAGATGATGTAATGGTCTATGTAGAAAACTACATGCAATCAACAGCCACGAAACTCAGTGGAACTAAGAAATGAATTCAGTACAAGAGAAACATCCAAAAATCAATTGTATTTCTGCATATCAGTGAGACTCAAATGAAAAAAAAAACACCTTAAAATTGAAAATCAAGGGGTGCCTGGCTGACTCAGTTGGTGGGCATGCAACGCTTGATCTCAGGGTCGTGAGTTCCAGGCCCAGGTTGGGTATAGAATGTACTTAAAATATAAAATCTTCCAAAAAAAATCAAAATTAAAGTAAAATAGCATTGGGATGCCTGGGTGGTTCATTCTGGTAAGTGTCTGCCCTTCAGCTCAAGTCATGATCTCCAGGTCTTAGGATCAAGCCCCACATCAGCCTCCCTGCTCATCAGGGAATCTGCTTGTCCCTCTCACTCTGCCCCTCCCCCACTCTGGCGAGCGCAGGTACACACACTCTGTCTCTCAAATCTTTTTTTTTAAATTTTTATTTATTTATTCATGAGAGACAGGCAGAGGCAGAGGAAGAAGCAGGCTCCCTGCAGCGCAGGAGGCTGGATGTGGGACTCGATCCCAGAACCCAGGACCACAACCCCAGCCAAAGGCAGAGGCTCAACCGATTGAGCCACCCAAGAGCCCCTCAAATAAATCTTAAAAAAAAAACAAAAGTAAAATAGCACTTATAATCACTAAAAAGAAAGAAAGAAGGAAAGCAAGCAAGCAAGCCAGCAGAAAAGAAATACTTAGGTGTAGATATAACAAACCGTGTAGGAAGTGCGTGCTGAAAACTACAAACCATTGATGAAATTGAAGGGATGTAACTAAACAGTCTGTGTTCCTGGACAAGAAGATGCAATGTAGTGAAGATGTCAGTTCTCCCCCAGTTGATAGAAGGTGTAGCACATTTCCTATCAAAACCACAGCGAGATTTTTTTTTTTGTAAATAGACAAGATTTTTCTAAAATTTATAACGAAAAGCAAAAGAATTAAAATAGCTAAGACAATCCTGAAAAAGAATAATGTGGGAAGAATCACTCTGCCTGATTTTAGACTTCTAGCTGCATCGATCAGCACTGGTGGTATTGGCAGAGGGACAGACAGAGAGATCCACGGAACAGCGTAGAGAACCCAGAAATAGCCCCATACAAGTATAGCCAACTTTTGTTTGTTTTGTTTTTGGCGAAGATACACAAGCCATCTAGGGGAGAAAGGAGAGCCTTTTCAACCAAGGATGCTAGAGGAACTTGGTATCTGTAAGCAAAACGAAACGAAACGAAACAAAACCCAAGAAAACAAGCCTCAAGCTAAACCCCTTTGTATAAAAATAAACTCAAAATGGATCATAGATTTACATGTGAAGCATAAAACTATACATTTTGAGATGATAACGAAGGAGACAAGCTCCAAGACCTCAGAGTTCTTAGACATGATGCCAAAAGCGTGATCCATAAAAGAAAAAATTATATTATTGGACTTCCATCAAGTTTATAACTTTGGCCCCAAAAAACCCTATTAAGAAGATGGCAAAGCAAGCTTTAAACTGTTAGAAATATTTGCAAACCACCCATCTGACAGAAGACTCCTATTTAGAATATATAAATTTCATCTTTTTAAAGATTTTATGTATTTGTCAGAGAGCAAGAGAGAGCACAAGCAGGGGGAGCAGCAGGCAGAGGGAGAAGCAGGCTCCCCTCTGAGCAGGGAGCCTGAGGTGGGACTCGATCCCAGGACCCTAGGATCATGCCCTGAGCCGAAGGCAGACGCTTAACTGACTGAGCCACCCAGGCGCCCCTGAAAATTTCATTTTCTGTTAATTGCTGGTATATAGAAATGCGAGTGATGTTTGTGAACTTTTCTTGTGTCCTCCCCTTGCTCAACCAACTTATCAGTTTGAGTGGCTTCTGTAGATTTGTTATGGGGTTTCATTTTTTTTTTTTTTTAAGATTTTATTTATTTATTTATTTATTTATTTATTTATTTATTTATTTATTTATTTATTTATTTGACAGAGATAGAGACAGCCAGCGAGAGAGGGAACACAAGTAGAGGGAGTGGGAGAGGAAGAAGCAGGCTCATAGCGGAGGAGCCCGATGTGGGGCTCGATCCCAGAACGCCGGGATCACGCCCTGAGCCGAAGGCAGATGCTTAACCGCTGTGCCACCCAGGCGCCCCTGTTATGGGGTTTCAATTTACACAATCATGACGCTGAGAATAAAACAGTTCACTTCTTTCTTGCTAACCATTTTGTTTTTGATTTTTTTTTTTTTTGCTTTATATTGCTACCTAATACATCCAGTATAATGTTGAAAAGAATTGGTGAGAACAGAGATTCTTGCCTCATTCCTAAGCTTAGGGAGAAAGCCTTTGCCCTCATTATATTACATATACAACGTAATAGCTTTTTTTTTTTTTTGGTAGATACTTAGGATTTTTATATCTATGTTCATGAGGGCTATCGGTCTTTAGTTTTCTTATAATTTTTAAAAATTTTGGTACCAAGGTAATGTTGATTTCATAAAAAGGAGTTGAAAAGTGTTCTATTTTCTGAAAGAATTATATATGATTTATATTGTTTCTTCCTTAAATGTTTGATAGAGTTCATCAGTGAAATAATCTTGGCCTGGAGTTTTGTTTGTGGGAAGGTTTTAATTATGAATTTAATTTCTTAAATAAATTTAGACCTAGATTTTTTTTATTTTTCTTGTTAGGTTTGTTAAGTTTTGTGTTTCAAGGGATGTGTCCATTTCATATAAATTTCAGATATATTGGCATATGCATTAGGACTGTGACATCTTTTTGACGAATTGACACCTTTACCAGGAGGAAATATCCCTCTTCATCCTTGATGATGTCCCTTGTTCTGAAGTTTACTTCTTCTTTTTATTTTTTAATTTTTAAAAAAGATTTTATTTATTTGAGAGAGAAAGGAGAGAACACAAGCACGGGGGAGGAGCAGAGGGAGAGGGAGAAGCAGACTCCCTTCTTTTTTTTTTTTAAGATTTTATTTATTTATTCGACAGAGATAGAGACAGCCAGCGAGAGAGGGAACACAAGCAGGGGGAGTGGGAGAGGAAGAAGCAGGCTCATAGCGGAGGAGCCTGATGTGGGGCTCGATCCCAGAACGCCGAGATTATGCCCTGAGCCGAAGGCAGAGGCTTAACCGCTGTGCCACCCAGGCGCCCCTAAATCTTAGGTCTTGCTCTTTGTTTATCTGCTCTTGGTAACCTTTCCCCCCTTTGCTTATTTATCTTTTGCATTAATTTGGCAACTTTTTATTATTTTTTTAAAATGTAGGCTCCATGCCCAATATGGGGCTTGAACTCACAACCCTGAGGTTTAGAGCTGTACACTCTACCGACTGAGCCAACCAGGCACCCCTAGTTCAGTAACTTATAAAACTGCATTTGAGGGGCGCTTGGCTGGCTCAGTCTTTGGAGCACGCGGCTCTCGATCATGGGGTTGTGAGTGAGCCCCATGTTGGGCGTAGAGTTTACTTAAAAGAAAATGAGGGAGGGGCGCCTGGGTGGCACAGTCGGTTAAGTGTCTGCCTTCGGCTCAGGTCATGATCCCAGGGTCCTGGGACTGAGTTCTGTGTCAGGCTCCCTGCTCAGTGGGGACCCTGCTTCTCTCTCTCCCTCTGCCCCTCCCCCTGCTTGTGGTCTCTTGCTCTCTGTCAAATCAATAAATAACATCTTTAAAAAATATATATTATTATGTTTTTCAGCAATTTTGTTATTATGTGTCTTGGTATTATTTTCTATGAGTTTATCCTGCTTAGGGTTCACTGAGCTGCTTGGATCTGTGAATGAACTTACAGTTTTCATCAAATTTGGAAAATTTTCTGTCATTTATTTCCAAAAGTATTTTCTTGCCCCTTTTTCTGGAACTTTAATTACCACATGCTTGATATTGTCCCTCGGAGTCTCTGTTCATTTTTTTTTCAGTCTTTTTTCTCTACTTCACATTGTGAAGAGTTCCTATCATCACATCTACCAATCCACCAATCATAATCTCCTGCCGTATTTAGTCCTCTGTTAATCCCATTCGTTGACATTCCAGAATGTCATGTTTGTCATGTCTAGAAGTTCCATTTGTGGGAGTCATGAGCGTCCCCCACTCGCCCCACCGTCAGGACAGCGCTCAGCGCAGGCCTGCGCCCTACCATGCCGTATGCCCTCGCTCCACGAATAGAAACATCCAGCCATACACTCATTACGTGCTGTGTTTTCTTCTTTTCTTTCTTTGTTTTTCTGCCTGTGACCACCTGGTAGCGCTGAGAATCGAGGGGTCGGTTCTGTGTATCTCATTGCAGAACGTCACCACGTAGTGCTTCATTTCACATGGTTCTTCTCACCAGGCCATGTATGGAAAATGGTGCTCATCTCGTTTGCTTCAAGGACACAAGCCCCCATCTCTCCCCCTCCTTTTGGCAGTGCCGTCTGTCGGGCTCTGTAGTATGTGTGAACTAGGAGGAAGGACTAGAATTCATGGCCAGAAATCTCTCCATCATCCTTACACGTAATAATATATAGTTGGCTCCTTTTTGGATAATTGACTGACAACATCCAGGAAGGAAAGAAAGAAAATAACATATGGGTCCAAGCTTTGTCGTTGACCACATACTTTTATTAACATGATTTTATGTAATCTTATTGTGAAATATACATAACACAAAATTGACCGTTGTAACCATTTTTAAGTGTGCAATTCGGCGGCATTAAGCACATCCACATTGTTGTGCAGCCCAAACTGAACTCTGTACCCATTAAACAATAATCCCCCAGGCCCCTCTGTCCCCAGCCCCTGGCCGCCACCATTCTACTTTCTGTCTCTACGCACTTGACTAGTTAAGGAACCTCACACAGTGGAATCCTACTGTATTGGTCCTTTTGTGTCTAGACCATAATGTCTTCATGGTTCATCGTTCATCTATGTTGTAGTCTTTGGCGATTCTCCTTCCTTTTTAAGGAATAACGGTCCGCTGCATGGATACGCCACATTTTCTTTATCCGTTCGTCCGTCGATGGACACTTGGGCCGCTGCCTACCTCTTGGCCATTGTGAATAATGAATAATGTGTCTATGAACACGGGTGTCCAAATATTTGTTCAAGTCCCTGCCTTTAGTTCTTTAGTGTATATGCTCAGAATTAGAATTGCTGGATCGTATGGTAATTTTATGTACAGTTTTCGAGGAACCACTATCCCGTGTCCACAGTTGCTGTACCATTTTACGTTCTCACCACCAACACAGAAGAGTTCTAATCTCTGACATGTTCGCCAATTCTCGTATCTTTACAACTGCTCGGTAAGGCAGCAGGGACAAGATTATCTCCATTTCCCAGCTGAGATCATTGAAGTTATGGGTTATAGACTGGTGAGTTCGCTTCACAGTCATCAGTCCAAACCTTTTGATGTTTTTTTATTGAAATATCATTGACATGTAGCACTGTGTACGTGTGAGGGTTGCAGTGTGTTGACTTGCTGCATTTATACAAAGCAATGTGATACCCACCGCTTTAACTTAGCTAACATCTCGTATGTCACGTAATGAGTTCTTTTTCTGTGATGGGAACAATTGAGAGCTAGCCTGTCAGCACCTTTGAAGCCGATACTACAGTACCGTTGACTGATCACCGTGCCGTGCATTGGACCTCTAGGACTCCTGTGTCTGTCTCCTAGTTCCAAGCTGGTACCCTCGAGCGACGTCTCCCCAAGTCCCCTGACCCCTGAGCTTCCGGTGACCAGCATTCTGCTCTCTGTGTTTGCAAGTGTGCCTTTTTTACATTCTACATATAACTGATACCAAACAGGCTTTGTCTTTCTCTGTCTGACTTATCTCACTTAGCATAGTGCCCTGGAGGTCCGCCGATGTCACAATTGGCAGGATTTCCTTCTTTCTCAGAGCCGAATACCACTCCCTCGTCTGTATGTAGACCGTTACTTCTTTACACATTCCTATCTTTTGGCATTTAGGTTGTTTCCCAAACCTTTTGATTTATACTTTACTGTGACTACCGCTTCATTCTGGTTTTGTTTTTGTTGTAGCTCTTTCTTCTTCTGTCTCCGGAGCTTATACACAATAGGTCTTCAGTGCTTCATAAATGGGAAATGGGTTATGGTTGGGAGGGGCTAACTGCTGCATAGTCTCACTTTGGGGTAATTTCTGTATGGCCAGTAGGAAGGGTGATCCACTTCCCTCTCAAAAATGTTAGTTTCGGGGCACCTGGGTGACTCAGTGGGTTAAGAGTCTGCCTTCGGCTCAGGTCATGATCCCAGGGTCCTGGGATTGACACCTGCATCAGGCTCCTTGCTCAGCAAGGGGCCTGCGTCTCCCTCTGTCTGCTGCTCCCCCTGCTTATGCTCACTCGCTCTCTCTCTCTCTGATAAGTAAATAAATAAAATCTTTAAAAAAGAATCAATCTCATAATTCAGGGGTTTTTAGTATATTCAGGGCTGTGCAACCATCACCACTGTCAATTCCGGGACATTCTCGCCACCCCAGAAAGCAAGCCCGTGCCTATCAGCGGTTGCTCCTCATTCTCCCCTTTACCCAGCCCCTGCAACCGCTGATCTACTTTCCGTCGCTGTGCCTTTGCCTGTTTGAGACATTTCACATAAACAGAACCATATAGAATGTGGTCTTTTGTGCTTGGCTTCTCTCACTGAGCGTCGTGTGTTCAAAGTTCATCCAGGTTGTTGCATAAATCACTACCTCACTCCTTTCGATGGCTGAATCTCTTCCATTGGATGGATATCCACTTACCAGCTGGTGGACGTGTGGGTTGCTTATTATTTTAGCGATTATGAATAATGCTGCCATGGATGTCTGTGTACAGATCTTTGTGTGAACATATGTTTTCAGTTTTCTTGGGTCTATAACAAGGAGAGGAATTGCTAGGTCATGTGGTAACTCTATGTATAACTATGTTTTATGTTATGGACAGATATTTACTGAGATAAATTTTCTGCAGTGTATAAATCATTCTTAAAAATATCTAACTTAAAAAAATTTTTTTGGGGGCGCCTGGGCGGCTCAGTCATTAAGCGTCTGCCTTCGGCTCAGGGCATGATCCCAGGGTCCTGGGATCCAGCCCCACATCAGGCTCCTCTGCTGGGAGCCTGTTTCTTCCTCTCCCACTCCCCCTGCCTATGTTCCCTCTCTCGCTGGCTGTCTCTCTCTCTCTGTCAAATAAATAAATAAATAAAATCTAGAAAAAAAAAATCTTTTTGGGGGGGTGGGGGGGAAGGATGGGGGGAGGGGCAGAGGGACAGGGAGAAAGAGAATCTTCAGCAGACTCTGTACCCAGCACGGAGCCAAAGCGGGGCTCGATCATGACCTGACCCGAAACCAAGAGTCAATACTTAACCCACCGAGCCACTCAGGTGCCCCTAAATATTGAACTTTGTAGAGGAACTGCTACAGTTTTCCAAAGTGGCTGCCCCCCTTTTCTGTCGCCCAGCAGCATGCGAGTTTCCACTTCCTGCACGTCCGCACCAGCCCTGATACCAGCCATCCTAGCGGGTGTGAAATGCTACATTGGCGTTTCCCTAATTACTAATGACGCTGAGCGTCTCTGTTGTTGATAACCAACCTCGGGCTCTGGAGCCCAAGCAGAACACAAAGTTTGGTGATAAAGAGGAACGATAATTGTATTACTTGGCCAGCCCAAGGAACTCCCCGGGCCAGTGTCTTCAAAATGCAGACCAGGGGCACCTGTCTGGCTTGGTCAGCAGAGCACGCAACTCTTAGTCTTAAGGTCGTGAGTTCAGGCCCCACATTGGGTGTGGAACCTACTTGGGGAAAAAAAAAAAAAAAAGCAAAACTGCAGAGCTGCCTGGGGGTAAAGGCTAAAGGGTTTTAGAGGAAAATACAGGATCGGGGCAGTTTCGATAAGAATCTGGTCTGTGCTGCTGGCCACGTCCGTCCTGCCTTCAAGGTGGTCTCCTGACCGGTCCTGGCAACAGCCGTCTGAGTCTCGTCACTAAGTACACAGGGAGGTCAGTGAGATGTCCACATTGATAAGAAGGGAGTTCCTGCACAAAGATCTATAGAAAAACAAGTTCAGGGGAGGAGGAGGCTTCAAGAATGAAGGAGAGAAAAACTCGAGTTTAAAGTCAAGCCTTGCTGAAGCCGTCATGTGTCCGTCTTATCTCCATGCATCTGTACTTTTCTTCCTTTTCTTTTTTTTCCCCTAAGATTTCTTTTTAATTTTATTCCTTTGAGAGAGAAAGAGAGACAGAGCACAAGCAGGGGTAGTGGGAGAGGGAGAAGGCTCCCGCTTAACCATCTGAGTGACCCAGGCGCCCTGCATCCGTACTTTTCTGGAGCGGTTTCATTTCCACGTGCTTATGGGCATTTGTATCTCCTCTTCGGGGAAAAACATCGATTCAAATCTGCTGCCCAATTTTTCATTGGGTTGTTTGTCTTTTTGTTGTCGAGTGTCAGAGTTTCTGTAGAGTCTGGATACGCAGACTCTTATCAGATGCGATTTACAAATATGTGATCCCGTTCTGCGGGGCGTCTTTTCACTTTCCTGATGGTATCCTTGGGTTGGATGCGAAGAGTTTCAAAGTCTGTTCCAGTCCAATGTTTTCCCCTGTTGCTTGTGCTTTAGGTGCTATCTAATCACGGATTACCAAAGTCCTGAAGACTTCTGTGTTTTCTTCTATGACTTTCGTAGGTTTAGCTTTTACTTTTTAGTCTAATGGTCTATTTTGAGTTAAGTTTTGTATTTGGTGTGAGGTAGAGGTCCAACTTCTTTCGTTATGTGGATATCCAGTTGTCCCAGCACCATTTGCTGAAAAGACTACTCCTTCTGCATTGAGTTCTCTTGGCCCCCTTATCAAAAATCAATTGACCATAAATATGTGGCTTTTTTTCTGGACTCTGTTCCATTGATCTAAATGTCTTTCCTAATGCTACTATTGTCTTGATTGCTTTAGATTTGTAGTTTAAGTTTTGAAATTTGGACGTACGAGTCCTCCAAATTTATACTTCTTTTCCGAGATTGTTTTTGCTATTTGGCTCCTTTGCATTTCCGTATACATGTTAGGATCGGCATCCCAGTTTCTGCCAAAAAAAAAAAAAAAAAAAAAAAGGAAAAAGCCAGCAGATATTTTCGTAGGGCTTGCATTGACTCTCCAGATGGCTTTGGAGAGTACCTCTTCCCTAACAAATTAGTGATGTCTTCCCAGTCTTCTGATCCATGAACAATGTCTTTTCATTAATTTAGATCTTTAATTTCTTTCAGTGTTTTTAGTTTTCAGCGTAGACGTCTTATACTTCTTTTGCTTAATCTATTCCTAAGCATTTTGTTCTTTTTGATGCTGGTCTATGTGCTCTTTAAACGCGGTGACCTCATGAACGTTAACATTCCAGGAAACCATCGTCTGGAGACCAGCTTCCTTGTTTGTAAGAGAAGCCTGGGGAACTTATCTTTAGGATTCCTTGGTTTCTTTCACCCCTTTCAGTTTTTAGGCTGTGTGTTCCACTTGCTTGGAGCAGGGCCCCTGTGTCGTGTGTATGAGTTTGCTGCCATCACTAGGGATTCCCTACAGTATGGGAGATGAAGGGTATGGAGAAGAAAGGCTTTGGAGCCCCACAGACCTTGGACATTCTGGTAAGCCATTTCCTGGCTGTGTGACCTTGAGCAAGTTGTCACTCCAGCTGTCTTCTCATGGATCCGTTGAGGCTGTTTTTGAGGATTTCGGTAAGCTAAGTAAATGAAAGCACCTGAACACTGCTCACCCCCATTGGGTCCATTTCCTAGACTGATGTGTTATGAACAGCTCAACTGGAGACTTGTGGCTCCTTTCCAGCTCTTTCCAACTTTTCACGGTGATAATTTTCAGATACACAGAAACATTGAAATCAGCTTCTTGTATTCCTGATTGGATTAATCCTTATCTTCGACCTCCCTAGCACTGCCTCTGGCCTGGACAAGGACAGTCCCCCCGCCCCCCGTTTATTTACTTCTGCTTCCACTTTTCTCTTTGCAACACTGTAGTGAAAATGTGATTGAATACTTCAACCCAGCTGTCTTTAAGCTAGAGAGGCTAGAGCTGTGAAAGCTGGATATTTACTGCTTGGAAATGGTTTAGAATTCTTGAGTATTTCCCTGTTGGGGGCTCAGATCAATCAGTCAAATCTGGGCCCCTAATACTAGGGAGAAAATGGGGGTCTTTCTGTAACAGGCATTCACCCTCTTCTGTAATCTCGTGTCACCCAAGTGGGACCTGAAGCTGTTTTCCCGACAGGATCTGATTCTCCTCTCCTGGTGGAGTTCCTCCTTACTCCTACCTTTTCCCATTCACCTTCCCTCCAAGATCCATTTTATTTTATCTAAATAAATTCTGTGCCATACGCACAGGACTCGAATTTATGATCCTGCAATAAGGAGTCACATGACTGAGCCAGGTGCCCCTCTAAGATCCATTTTCGATACTATCCTTTCCAAAAACGTGCCCAATTCCCATCGGCAGGTTTCCTGGACTCCATCTGTTCCCTGCTCACTTTCTATTTTATCTCACGTAAGCATCCTTCCATCTTCTTGCAAGGCTGCATCCGTCCTTGTGCCGCCTGGCCTGGCACATGATGTAGGTGCTCCAGGTGGATCTGCTGGACCACTGACCAGAGGCTGGTAGGCACTTGACGCATTTTCTGGGATGGTCTCTAGATTTTATTCCCACACATTTTCCTTTCTTACGACCTCATCTCCCTATTGACTTCTCGGTTGGCAGGTAGCAACACCAAAGTGTAACAGGATAGGAACACATTGTTGTCGGAGCATCAAGTGCTGCTTTTTCAAGGAGTTACTTCTGAGGCAGATCCATGATCCTCTGACGTGCTCATTCTCATCCCTGTAAGATGAGGGGTGACTAGAAGACCGTGAGGTCATCCATATGGAACCATGGAAGAAGGTCCTATATAAAGCTGTTAACGGCTAATTAATATCAAGTCAAATTGGTGAAACTGACATTTAGCTGGTCCTTGGGTTTTTCCCTGAGCTTTGGATAAATTTATCAAATCTACTTGTGAATTCACTTTATGTGATAGTTTAGGAAGACTGCAAGCTAGTGCTTTTGCTTTTTCCTCTGAATCCCATGTATCAGGCACTTACTCAAACTGATGCATTCTAAGACAGAGATGTGATGGCAAGAAATAAAACAAGGTCAGGTGTCTGTCTCACACAGTTTATTTAACAATAGGTAATAAGAAATCAAATTTAACAGTCTATACAGTGATCCAAAGTTCATATTTATAAGTAATCAACTTTAATTGCATGATTTACAACAGTTGAGGGTTTTTGCTTTCTATTTTCAAGTTTTACAGAAAGTGTGTGCGTGTGTGTGTGTGTGTGTGTGTGTGTGTGTATGGGGTAGGGGCAGGGTAAGGAGGAAGAAAGCAAGCAAAGAAGAAACCCCAGGGACATTTTGTATGTTAAAATCATCCCACTGGAATTGTTTCTTACCCTCTTTTTAATTTTTTCCTTTGTTAGATGTAAAAATAACGAAAAAAATTCTTTCAAGAAACAGAACCACAATATATAATACATCAATTTGGCAGCTGCCCCTGTATATTTTGAAAAAGTCATTTTTCTCTACATGTACAAATTATTTTAATACTTGAAGTTTTTTACGCTCAGACTTACGGAATAGAAAATTTTCTGGAGCACAAAAGTTGACTTGAGGGGAGGAAAGGGGAATTTTTTTTTTTTTTTTTTTTACATTTTTAAAAGAATGAACATCTTTGCACCCAGAGAAAAAAAATTGGTATTTTAATATATATTTATATATATTTATATATATATAGAATGTAATTTTAAAGTAACATTAACCCCTTTTGTCCTCTGGTTTTAGAAATGTTCTAACTCTTCCATAAAGTGAGGAAAATAGGGAAAAATGTCAACCATCTGCACCAGTAAATAATAACTATTAATATTACATATTTTCATTAATTTAAAAAAAATAATAAAACCTATTGGAGGTGCAAGGCAGGAGCATGTGGCTGGCTTCACAGACCTCAGCCTCCTCCCAGTGCACACCTGAACCACACACACAAGGGAAAAAAAAAGGCCGGTGGTAACCAGCCATAACAAAAATATACTCTTTGTTTTCTATCATCCCTCAGGTTCATCTGGCATGTTTGCTTTAAACCACAAACAGCTACTGCACAGTTCTTATGTGTTCCACAGAAAATTGTCTTTTAGGCTAAGAAAGATTCAAAAAAATTGTTTTCAGTACAAAAAGTCTTGTTAAGAGAAAATAATTTTTTTGCTCCCAAAATACTACAAGGTGTCTCTAGTGTATGTCTAGCGTACTCTGCGAGAGGTTCGAATTCAAGTCCGCGTTATCGGGGCCGAGCCCCAGGTCCGTGGCGCCCGCACCGTGGAGGTTTGCCATGCCCGGATTGCTAGCGAGCTGAGAAAGCATCGAGCTCTGGTCCGGGCTGGCAAAATGCCCTTGTTCCATGGGGTTGGCCTGGGCGGCGACCAGTCCCGGATGTGGAGAACTGGTCTGCGGGGAGACGTGGTGTGGCGAAGGCTGAGGCTGCATCCTTGGGGAAGGGCTGGAGTGGGGGGGCTGGGACTGCGGCCGTGGAGAAGGGACAGGCTGGGGAGAGCGCACTTGATTGGAGAGAGAAGAAGGGATCTGCTGGCCTTGGAGGTGTGGGGACTGCGCCTGGCTTGGGAGCATATGCTGCTGGGGGCTCATGGGGTTGGGCTGAGCAGGGGACCCCATCTGCTGCTGGAGGAGTCGTTGCTGATACGCCTGCAGGCCGGCCCCCGCCTCTGCTCCCAAGGCCTGGGGGAGCTGGCCCATCTGCCCCATGCTCCCCGGTTGCATCTGCTGCAGGTGGTGCTGCATGCGCTGCTGCTGCGGCTGTGGCGGCGGGGGCGGCGGCGGGGGGTAGCCCACCCCTTGCGGTTGCTGGAACTGGTTATGGTTGGCCATCCCGGGACCGATCCCGGGCCCCGCTCCCTGCTGCTGCTGCTGCATCATCTGCTGCCGCCGCAAGATGTCTCGGAACTGCGAAGGCATGGCGTTGTGATTCATGTTCATTTGCTGAGCCTGGGGGCTCATCCCTCCCATGGGGGGCTGGAGCGGCTGCTGCGGCTGCTGCTGGGGCAGGCCGGCCCTCTGAACGCCCGCTTGCATGGGGCTCATGTTCGGCATGGCTGGACTGGAGTGGACGCCCTGCTGGCCCGGCATGGCAGGTGGCTGCAGCCCCGGCTGGCCCTGGGGCATGCCGGGCTGCCCAGCGAGGGGCTGCGGATTCGAGCTGGCGTACTTGGCAGCCCGCTGCTTGATGAATGCAGCCAACAGCTGGGGGTTGGCGTGAAGGATACTGAGCACCTGTTGCTGCTGTAGGGGAGAGCTGGGAGACCTGAGAGTCCGCAAAAGGTTTTGTAAGGCTTGTTGAGACACAGTGCCTGGTTTGAGAGGGCTCACACCTACCTGGCCCAGTCCTGGCTGGGGAGCTATATTCAAGGGCTGGCCGTGCTGGGCCACTGACATCATGGCTGGCCTCGGCATCCCGGGCTGTAGCTGCTGGGGCTGAGGCAACCCTCCTTGGACCCACTGTGGCTGCTGCTGCATCCCTGTGGGCCCCATCCCTGGCTCCAAATGCCCACTGGGACCTCTGGTCATAGGGGGTGGGTTCATACCCATGGGAGCCATTGGAGTCATCTGGGGCATCTGGTGCTGTATTGGCCTTTGAAAAATTTGCACGTGGGCCATCTGGCGCTGCGTCTCAGCCGCCCTCTGAATCTGCATTGCCATTTCCACTGCGGCAGGTGGGGGCCCCGGGAGGGGTGGCTGAGCAGTCTGGGGGGGTGTGGGAGGGGTCACCTGGCCCGCCGCCTTACCCTGGGAGACAGGGCCAGCAGCCTGAGTCCTGGGCAAGTAGGGGGGCATGCTGTTGGGAGGCGTGGGCTGAGGCTGAGAGGGAGGCTGGGGCTGGGGCGTCTGCGGGGTGGCCGGCTGCTGGCCCGTCGGCGTGGTGGGAGTGGCAGGAGTGGGGGAGGGCAGGCCTTGCTGCTGCCCCACCACACCGGTCCGCTGCATGCTGGCCATCCTCCTGCGGAGCATCTGGGCCTGCTGGAGCCGGTGCTGCAGCTGCTGCTGCCGCAGCTTCTGCTTGATGTTGAGGCAGAAGGGCACCGGGCACTTGTTCTCCTGGCAGTGCTTGGCGTGGTAGCAGCAGAGGGCGATGAGCTGCTTGCAGATGGGGCAGCCGCCGTTGGTTTTCCGCTTGCAGCCCTTGGTGTGCTGCACCACCCGCTTCATCTTCTGGCAGGACGGCAGCGAGCAGTTGGCGTTGCGGCACTGGCAGGCGTGCACCAGGGACTGGATGCAGCGCTGGATGCTCAGGCGCCGCGAGTCCCCCGGGCTCTGGGTGGCTGCGGCCTGCTGGCTGTTGCTCTCGTCATCTAAGCCCAGACCTAGTTTCTCCATTTTGTGGTCATGGTTTTTAGTGTTATAGCAGGTGATACACAGATCATAATCCTGGGGGGAAAACAGGTGTGGTCAACTCTCCAAGATTTCGGTCAAAAACATCTGATGTAGTTTGCTAGGGCCCCGAAGCCCCCCTTTAGAGACAGACTCTGCCGCTCTACCACGACAACGGACCGGCCGCTGCCGCTCCCACTCTGCCTCAGCACAGGCCTCTGTAACATCTGTTCTGACGGCCTCTCGGGAACCTGGACCCCCCCCCCCACGTCCTCTGCTCCCCACCCCCGGGGCCTACCTCGCAGACAGTGCAGTGCCAGCGCGTCTCCACGTGGTGCTTGCACTCGTTGCAGGTGTAGACAAAGCGGTCCTGGCTCTGGGTGTGCAGCTCCACCAGCATGCACATGGTGGACCACTGGGCTCTTCGGAGTGAAGAGAACTCCAGGTGCTTGTCCCTTGCGAGGGTAAGGAAGGCGTCCCGCCCATCCATCAGATCGCAGGGGATGAGGGGGTCGGGATCGACGATGGGGGGCAGGGAGTTGGCGGCAGGGCCAGCGATGAGACGGATCACAAAGAAGACCTACGAAAGAGACCAGCTCAATCGGACTCTGCAGCATGAGTGTCGCAGGGCGCTGGGGCGACAGCAGCAACCAGGTGAGTCAAGCTGGATGCTTGCGAGGCTGCGACACAAACCTCTGGTCTCTTCTCTGAGCAGAACTGCGATGGGCCTAGAATCGGCATCTTACTCTCTTATTTAATAATGCCTTTAAAATAAAAAGGGCCTGGGGACAATACGGTACACGTACAGTGGACACTTCACCCTAAAGTGGTCCACTCTAAGATCCAATCCACGGCTGACCCCGAATCTCATCACAAGGAAACAAGTCAGACAAATCCAAATTGAGGAACATTCTACAAAACGATTTTGGGCCTTGACTTTCAATAAACTGCTCATGTTATGAATGAAAAGAAAGCCAGGAACCGAGAAATGGCAACTCAACCTGACACGTAATCCTTGACCAGAGCATAAGGACCAGACATCAGATGGTGGCACTGGGGGGAAATCTCCGGAGTGTGAAGCCACAGTGACGTTAAGGAGAGAAGGTCTTTTTGCTCAGAGGGTGCTTGCTGAACTACAGATGAAGAAGGTACAGCACAATGTCAACAACTGGTGAGTGGAAGTGAAGGGTACGGCAGGGGGTCCACTATGCCACTTCCGGTTTGTGGGGGGTGGGAAAGATTAAAAAAAGCAAAACCTTCTTAGTCCTTGCTGCAGAGACAAGAAAATTCTTGTTCATTAAAGTCTGAAAAGACACAACCACCCTTAACTCCCACAACCATTAATGTAAAGGCTGCAACAGGAAGCTGGTATTGCGTATCTATTTTACACTATAACTATAAACTCTTACTAAACTAAAAAATGCAAAGGTACCTTCAAGAGATAAGGAACCTGTGAGCAACTGCTGTACTACCCACTATATTCTACCAGTTTCTCTGAGACTGAAAATCTGGGCAAACTGGCAGCAACACTTGTAATATACTTGGGCAGCAATATTTGCATGAAACAAGACATTTCTAGAAAAAGAACATAAGGCAAGAGAGCACACTGAGTAGAGATACCTCTTGAACAGATGTCAAAAGTTAAAAGCATCAAGGGAGGACTGTGACATGTGTTTGACCTTATAATATTAGGTTTAAGATTACGGCTTTGTCAAAAGAGCATCTTGAAAATGCGATGCACAGGAAAGCACTGAATCTAACAAGTGGGGACTGCCTCTAACAACTCCTTCGAAATAGAGGCAAAGAAAACCATCTGGTGACTCCCCTGGAAATCTTTACTACGGCCAACCCTCCAGTCACAATCCTCATGACTGTTTCCGCTGTACGTTACCCTCTAGCTAAGACAATACTCAAATTTAAGCTAAAGTGACAGCATTAGATTCTAATTCCCAACAGGTATCCACAACTTACATCTTCAGACTAAACAGAGTCAGAAGACTAGATCCCCAACTTAAGCCTATTATAATATACTCTAGGGACCTTTCCCAACTACTTCGTTATGCCAGAATCTTGTGACACTAAATAGTGCTCGAATAGCTAATAATTATTAATAAATATTAACTGTTGATAATATCAAAATGAGGCACCCACCAGAGCTCCGAAACCCTGAGGATTACAAACGGGGTTGGACAAACTGCACTTGTACTTTTAACGCATGACACACACCACCACTGAGATTTATAATAGCTACTAATCAAAGAAACCTTATCACTTCCTGTTCTTACCTCCCACTCTGGCTATCCTCTTTTCTTTCTTCTTCTTACCCCTCGAATGATTTCTTCCTTCTGAATTTCACATGGCCCGGTACTCACATCTTCAATGCCGACCATGGTGGGCGGTGTTTCACACCCTCCCTGCTCTCCCCACAAGCGGCTGTAACTCACCTCCTTGTGCTTCTCCATCGTGGCGTACAGCTTCTGCGAGAGGTCGTTGGAGACATTAGGCATGCCGGGCTTCTTCTTGTTGCCCCTACTCAGGCTGCTCTTGTTTTTGCTGGTTTTCTTATTATTTTTCTTTTTAGCATTTTTGCTGTCTCCCTTCGTCACCTGCAGGTTAGCAGAGGCAACAAGAAAATGTTAACATTTTTAAGCGATTTGAATAATACTAATGGTAAAAGAGTCTCCCTTTCTTTCAAACTAGAGATTCTCATCTTTTGCTTCTACCAACTCCTCTTTTCACAGACCCTCTTTTTTAAGCTGTTATTTACAGTAGGCTAATGTTTACTAAAGTTTTTGCGCTAATTTTCTTCCAGTGACGAATCCCTACACTAAGACCCTTCGATAAGACAAGGGCAGCCTTAACTTTCTGACTAGAAGAACCCCATAGTTTGGACACCATTCAGATCAATCCATCTTATTCCAGATTTGAGGACAGGGAATAAGGAGTGGAAGGGTGGGATACCAAACATTCTAGGATTTATGGGTCTACCATAAAAAAACAGAAACAAAAACAAAAACCCACAACAACTTGAAAAGACAATGAATTCAAACTACAAGGCTGTGAGAAGTTTAACAGGCTACTAAAAAGTGACTTTAGTTAGGTCGGACTCAAAGGAGACCATGGTAGTAGCGATGCTATGGGGAGATAACTGACCAGGAAAAGCTCCTCAGATGATCCCCCTACAAAGCCAGATTCTGTATGGAGGACTGGCAAACTCTGGCCCAGGTCTTGTTTTTGTATGGCTCAGAATGCTTTGTACATTTATAAAGTAGTGTTTAAAAAAAAAACCAAAACACCCAAACATTCAATCTGGATCTTTATGGAATGCACTCTTGCCAGCCCCCTGCTCCATATAGCTAATTTTCTCTCAGTTTTTCAGGGTTTCCTTCCATTTTCCAGAAATCCAAGGTTCCAGTTAAAAAGGGGGTCTGATGCTAAAAAGGTTGAAAACCCTTGAAACAGAACATTAGTAACTTCTCCAAGCCAATTATTTCTTGACCAATTTAAAGAGCTCTTTCACACCTGAGAGCTTCAAGACCATGTCAAAAGTCGAAGCCCGCTTGTGGATTACACGTGAGATCAAGGCAGAAGCTGGAAAGGAAAACACAAAGCCCTTACATCTGTGCTCTCATTGCTGGTGTTCTCCTCTCGCTTTCGCTCTTCCTCCTCCTGTTCCAGTTCCTTAATGCTCTCTTCCAGAACGTTGGGCCAGAAATCGCCCTCAAAGTAAGGCAGCTCCTTTGCGCTTGTTAGTCGATCTTCAGTCGCTTGTTTAAAAATATCCTGTGAGAACACCCCGGAACAAACAGGTATTTGTGTTTTTTTTTTTTTTTTTTTTTTTAAAGAAGTATTTATCATTCAGAAGCTGTCACAGCTAGCGGACACAAGAAACACAAGGGATTAAACGTCTTCTGAAAGAAAGGCAGCAGAGGCTTTACTGATGGCCCAGGGAGACATTTAGTCCTCAACAGTGAGAACTCAAGGTCTGAAGTCAGGAGTTTGGGTTCTTTCCTCTGCTTGTGAGGACAGGGAGGGTACCTGCCTTTATAAAGCCAAGTGGGACTTCGTCCTGCTAGGACTGATGGCGCAGGTGGAGGCACCATCAATCACGCCATGGCCTTTACTACTGCCGATAACAATGTGAGGAATGCCTGCCTTGTACCCATCACCCACCCCGACTGAGAAATATGTTCAAAACAACCCAAATCACAAATCCTGGAAACTGCATGGCTACAGGCTGCTCTGCTCTGCTGCCTGGGAAAACATCCAGTTCTTGCTTTTCTCCCCAGGAGTAAAAACAGATAAGAAACTTATCTGTTCAAGTTCTTATCATGAGATGCCCTCTAATCATGAATGGCTATTAAGAATACGTTTTTCATCACATCTTTAAAACAGAGATTTGTTGATCTAAGACTCTTTTAAAACTGAGTTTTTCTTGCTTTGAAAAAGGAAGAACAAACAGAAGATTTTTGTTAAGATAGTCGAGCGGCAGAATACAGAGCAACAGGATCAGTCATCGCCCCCCGCTCCTCCTGACCTTGTAGTCATGGACGATTCGCTCAGACACGGCCTTGTCAAGCATCTTTTTGTACCACTCCTGCAGTCGCTTGGGCTTGGGTATCTTCTGGTCAGGAGGATGGCAATGGAAGATATAGTCGTCTCCCTCACTTGGGGGACAAGCCCAAATATGCCCTGTTGTGTACCTAACAAGAGAGGGAATATTCAAGAGAAAAGTTTACCGTCCATTCCAGAAAGATGCTACAAGGTGAAGTCAGTATAGAAACCAATGATTTTTTTTCTAAGACAATACTAAGTGTACAATCCAGCATCCGGCCAGAAGAACCAGGCCTAACCCACAGCACATATAGTGGGTCTCACCCTGGATTCCCAAATCCTGTATTTGCATTTGAAGAAACAAAACAAACAAAAGCTACAATGCAAAGGAACGTGGGGGTCCATTCCAACAAGAGAGCTAAACAATGCAAAATGTTAAAGAGGAAGAGCGCGCAAGGTGAGGTGGTGAATATTCTCAAGCACACGTTTACCTTGAAGGTAAGGAATCAGACTCATCTGTGTACCTCCAGACCTTTGTTTTTGGTTCTGAAACCCAGGTATGAAAGGATCAGCTGCCGTTTCAGGTTCTGGCCCTAAATGAGTAACAACCTTCCAATCAAACTGTACCTAACAGCTTAACAGAACAAAATAAAACTAATTTGGAGTGAGTATGACTAGGGTCAGAATATCCAGTTCTGTCTGACTGGCAACACTGAGAAAAGGGAGCAAAAAGTCACGCATCTCTGTTTTAAGCTACATCTCATCACAATACCGCGGTGGTAATTAGTTTAAAACCTAATTAGTTCATGCTAATTGTTTTTAAAGATAGCATTTATCAATATGCTTACCCTAATTTCTTGACGTATTCTAAATATCCAATTAGAATTTCATGATAGACTGCAGTCCTCAAGCATTTAGGACGGAAGAAATGAACACTGTCAAGGTATGAAATGTAAACTCTCCTGTATCAAGTGGGGAGAAAGAAACCAAGTCAAGTCACATAGAGTTCTTACTGATGAGCTAAAAACACAATCTCTCTCTCTCCTGTGCTTTTTTCACCTCATTTATAATGCACATCACACAGTCACAGTCAGATAAACGACAAGACTGTGCACCCTTTAGGGGAGTTTGATGAGCCTATGGCTCTATTATAGTCTCACTACCCTGTAGTGCTTGAAGCATAGTACTGAGTATTAATGGACCCAAATGTATTCTGGCAACATTCTTATTCTGGCCTTTATACTATTTTCAAAGCAAATTCTAAATCATATCCTAACTTTATTTGTGTGACATTCTTTCACATACTTCCCAGGCAAGGTACTTAACACAATCTAGATTTAAGCCCATTTTCTGAAAAACAGTCTGCTTCCCACTTCAATTTCAGACTGCTGTTCATATTCCCTTCCTTATTACTATGACCGCAGAACAGCAGTGTTGAGCAGTGAGAATTTGCATTTCCATTTCCAAACCAAGCACGTCAAATAGTTCCTTGTCCATGATGTTTTTTGCCTATTAAACTTCAAATTCCCCCTCAAACTGGAAGGTAGCTGTGTTAAGTCCTACCTCTGGTTGGGTGGAGGGCAGTCAGAGCCATACTCTTGAACGTGCATGCCAAAGAAACACAAGTCAACACCGTCGATCTCTTCAAAGGCAAAGAGGGCTTTGGTTCGGTATGGAAAGGATTCTGCCATCTCTCCACTATCTACAAACCTACACAATTCAGATTGGAGAGAAATCACGACATCGCATTCAGATCAGAATCATCAGAAGTAGCTGTATTAAGCACAAGAGAAGAAAAGCGAAAACTACTGGAACCTTGCTTTCATTCCTGGTTTCACTTCCACAGTTTTGTCAGAAGCATGAACTACCCGAACAGTGACTTCCCCGGACTCGGGGTGATTCTGTCGCCTAAGAAAGTCATTTACACGATTCTCCAGAAAGGTGCCAAGCCTGGTAGATGGCAACCCTACAAATGAAGAAGTGACAAGTTTAGCAGTAACCAAGGTGCAAATTTATTATTGTTAAAAGTCTTAAGCTTCAATATCAAATATCGTTTCTGCTTTTTTCATACAAATAGGATAACCTGATTTTGTTAACAGAAAGCAATGCGGTCAATACTTGAAAACAATTTTTTTTTTTTTTTTAAATATGGAATACTTCATGAACTTGTGTGCCGTCCTTGCGGGGGCGCTATGCGAATCTCTGTATCATTCCAATTTTAGTATATGTTCAGTTGAAGCAGACATGGTAGCCAATTTTAAGTGTCTTCCACCCAACTTCTTTTTAAAAAATATTTATTTTATTTATTAGAAAGCATGAGGGGGGTGGGGAGAGGGCGAAGCCGACTCCCCGCTAAGCAGGGAGCCCTATGCCAGACTGGATCCCAGGACTTAACCAACTGAGCCACCTAGGCACCCCTCCCCCCAACTTTTTATTGGGAAAATTTTCCAATTTCAGAAGTTAAAAAATAGAACATCCGCATGCACTTTGCCTCAACTGCAGTAATATTTAAAAATGACAATGGTTGGGCATTACGAGAAACCTTACAGGAAAAAAAGCGATCTGTAGGTCAGTAAAAAACTGCAAAGGCATCTACAAAATTAAACCAAGTACCAAATAATGTGATAATCTCAACTGTATGATATAATTTTTAACTACCACTCCCCCAAACCCCCCAAGCGAGATAGGACTGAAGGAAGCCCTGACTAATGGTATGGACCAAATCGAGGTCATCACTCATGGAATGGGAATTCTGGACAGTATTTCTACAGGTGGCCCCCATTAGGAACGCCCCAAAATGAAGAAATATAGGAAAAAGAAAAACACGTATCAAATCCTGATCCTTTAAGTAATCACTACACCCAATGTGGGGCTCGAATTCATAGCCCAGATATCAAGAGTCACATACTCTTCGGACTGAACCAGCCAGGCGACCCTTGGATGGCTTATTTTAACTATGCTTCAGTGAAGTACTGCCAGGATCTACTTGTAAGAATAAAACTTACTTTTAGCAGAAAACTTATTTTCTTTCCTGGTTCGTGCAGATTTCTTTAAGCAGCCATCACAAACAAATCTAAAATGTAAACCAAGACTTTGCTTACACAGCTTAGAGAAACATTTAAAGTTAACATATACTAGTAAAAAAATCTACCATATGTATGTACCAAGTTAAAATTCAAAAGACAACCTGGGAGAAATATTTCTAAAGATCCAACAACGACTTAAAATACGCAATATACAAAGGGCGTTTAGTAATCATTAAGAAAAAAAATAAAAATAAAAAAGCCTAATTGAAAAACAGGCAAAAAACCATGAGGAAATGTGAAGGGCATATAAACTGGTGGACATGTGAAAAGATGATGGATTATAGATTAAAACAGGAATTTCAGTTTTTGGCCAAAGTCTATATTCCTACTGGTAGGAATGAAAATCAGTATGCTTTGAGTAGTACCAATAGATTTAAAACGTACATTCTCTTTGTCCCAATTACACAAGGATGTGCATGTGTAAGTAGAATTTCTTACAAAAACTTGAGACCACATTAACCATTCCTTAACCAAGTGACTGATCTTAAGTTGCAAGAATCACTGCAAGTCTCATTTTCTTACCCAACTCTTTAATTAAGGAGAGCACTTAAAAGGCATATGTGAAGACAAGTCATATATACATCAAATGACTGTGATGTTTCCCTGCATGTTATTTTCTAGAAATATGTCAATTAGCTACCTCTTTCCTGTGACCCCCAAACCAGCATCAACACTCAACCAAAGTGAAGAAGAGAGGACAGTGTAGAGATCCCATCTTTTTCTCAAGTTTGTATTTATTTATTAAGTAATCTCTACCCGCAATGTGGGGCTCCAACTCATGACCCTGAGATCAAGCGTCACATGCTCTTCCAACTCATCAGCCAGGCACCCTGAGATGCCATCTTAATGAGTCACTTCACGTACAGACACCCCCAACCTTGCAACAGAGCTGGGATCAACTCCATTCCTGGAGAGTGAAAGGAGACCTAAAGTAGTAGACAAGTGTCACAATGGACAAAAATCCACTTACTGTTGTCTTTGATAATGTGCAGCTTAAGTAAATATGTGGAGAATATTCAGAAACAGAACATGAGGCCGAAGAACAGCTTGTTTACTTAAGTCTGTTTGTAGTCATTCTATGAAACTCTTTCATTGGACAATAGCCATGTAACTAACTTACTGTCCCATCCCCCAAAACATCAAATCCTAACCCATTCCACCATCTAGTAAACCATTCACAGCATGACATTTTCTCAGAGGTAAGAACAGAACTGCCCCATGGACACCCTCCATATCTTCTAATTTTCCTACTGTAGTCAGTGTAAGTAGCACTCAAAATCTGGCAAGTTTAATTTCTTCTAGCAACTCTTTGATAGTTTCCAGGTGTTAGAGATTTCTTATCTCTACTGATAAACCTTTCAAAAATACTTACTTTTGATGTATAATGATTACAAAAGAATTTTAAAAACCAGCAGAATAAAGTACTTGTTGGATTAAAACAAGGCATGCAAATTAAGAGAAGGACCTATATTTTTGGATTCTAGCTTAATATTTTAAAAGTGAATTTTAGAATTCTTTTTTAAAGATTCTATTTATTTGACAGAGAGAGAGAGAGAAACCCAAGTGCAAACAAGCAGGGGGAGTGGCAAAGGGAGAAGGAGCAGACACCGATGAATAGGGAGCCTGAGACGGACCCCGGGATCATGACCTGAGCCGAAAACAGATGCTTAATAGACTGAGCCACCCAGGTGCCCCTAAAAGTGAATTTTACTTATCTCTTCCCAATCTAAAACTATTTTTAGAGACAGTCATTGCAAAGACAAAAACTGGATAAAATTCACAAAGAAAAAAATCTAGAAAATACTAATGTCTCACCCAGATGGCCAGATAATTTCATGATGAAGAACACAGATCTGATGCATCTTTCTTCCACACTCTGTACATTCAACAAATCTGGAATGAAAGGTTAAAAAGTCAAGATTAAATCCAAAACTTTAACCAAATTGAAACTTTCCAACATTTCCCCTGATTCCTGACAATTTAAGATAGTCAAGATCACTCCAAAAAATTGTTTTTAAAAAGCTCTTCAGTGCTACAGGCAGAGCAAAATTCAAAAGCAATTAAGTCATCGAGTGTGACAATTTTATTTATTTGAGAGAGAGGGAGAGTGAGAGAGAGCACATGACACAGAACTCAAGCAGACTCCCTGCTGAGTGTGGAGCATGACCCCAAGATGAGGCCCTGAGCTGAAACCAAGAGTCGGACACTTAACCAACTGTGCCACCCAAGCACACCAGAAATTTTATTTAAAAGATTTTACTTTTAAGTAATCTCTATACACAATATGGGGCTCAAACTTACAATCCTGAGATCAAGAGTCACGTGCTGTACCTACTGAGCCAGCCAGGTGCCCCTGAATGTGACAATTTTAAATGTGATTGTGGGTAGGCAGTAAAAACTGAAAGATTACTACTGCTTAAACTTCCAAAGAAGTCTGATGCCTTTCGGGATGGGACGCCTGGGTGGCTCAGGTCATGATCCCACGGTCCTGGGATTGGGCCCCACATCAGGATGCTTGCTCAGCAGGGAGCCTGCTTCTCCCTCAGCCTTCCATTCCCCCCTGCTTGTGCTCTCTGACAAAGAAATAAAATTAAAAAAGAAGAAGAAGAAGAAGAACAAGAAGAAGAAGTCTGACACAATCCTACCCGTTCTAGGAGTGCCAGAGTACTAGCATGGTTCAGTACTCTCTGAGTGGCCTCACTACAAAGTAGGGGAGTATGAAGATGTTTGAAAATGCACAGGACAACAGGGATGGAACACATGACAATGAGCAGAGGTAGGCCGGGGCTTCACTGGAATGTGAATGAATATTAACTGTAGTGCAGACTCCCAGATGTCGACCATCCACGTTGCACGTGTGTCGTGTACATTTATCCTCAGGCCGCACTTGCTATGCAAACAAACAGAACGAAAGGAAGAGGGAGTATCAAAGTATACAGACTATTCAAGGGGAGCTACTTACAATTCAGGATCCAGTGTGTCATTTTTTCTCTTGGAAAACTGTTCTTTATTTATCGTACTAAGGAGAAAAGAGGGACACAATAAGGAAAAAGCAATATGGAAAGATGAACAATCTGACTACTATTCTAACCAAAGGAACAAGTCTTGTGAAAGTGCATTATTTAAATCTTCCAAGATACTCAGGGTACATTAAACAGCTATATTCTAGGCCCCACAAAATGTACATTTACACCAAGGAATGCCTACGTTTTTGGAAAGGACTTTATAATAAATCTACTTCCCCTTAGAGGAAATGGAGAACCCAGGAACTTAACAACTGGAAACGTGAGTTTGTTCTTGTTCTTTTTTAAATCTTGTCTACAACTCTTAGTATTAGGTATATATACCTTTTTTCTTTTTTAAAGATTTTATCTTTAAGCAATCTCTACACCCAATGTGGGGCCTGAAATCACCACCCCGAGGGTCAGGAGTCCCAACGCTCTCCTGACTGAGACAGCCAGGTGCCCCCAGTATTCATACCGTTTAATAGTTTACTGTTGCTAGACTGAGCTATGGAAGATGGTATATGTGGAAAGAGCTAAACCCCTATTTAATATTCATTTCTTAGGACAGTCTAGTCAAACAACATTTTATATTAATAAAAAAAGGTGAATATTAAAAATACGTATTTCAGGTTACTTATCATTACCCAGAACAGTAATTTTAAAGAGTAAAAATTCTTTATTTTATAATATTCATTTTAAAACTTTCACAGGGCCTCCTATGCCCAAATCTAGCACACCACATTGCTCATAGCCTCACAAGCACAGAAGTTAACGTCTTAACCTTCTCTACCTAGAATAAACTCCAGGAAGCCCAACTTTGACTACTGTGAGTCCTCCTCACAAAAATGAGGACATCTCCATATTTAAACTCTTTCCTACTAGGTACAGCCTAGAGATTATTATCTAAATGGCCGAAGTCCTTGCTTCTCAAAGTGTGTTCTGAAGACCAGCACAACAGAAGGACCTGGGAGCTTGTCAGTAATGCAGACTCTGAGGCCCACTACAGACCTATAGAATTGGAATGGGGTTTCTATCCTCTTCAGTCTAAGAGATTTGCTGTCCTAAGGTTTAGATCTTGTGGGAAAGCCACTCAACCTTACCAATGGTAAGGCTGCCTTCCTTTCAGAGCTAGTCAGCCTGATTTATTTAGCCAAGGGTCAGAAAATCTCCTTAAGGCTCAAGGGACCCCAGCATCTACTCCCCAGACTAGCACCCAACTCTACTATATTGTAGTTCAATGGTGACTGAAGGAAAGTGCAACTTCAAGACTTAATTCGGAAAAATTAACCACTTTTTCCTCAGAAGCCCTGTTTTTTTACTAGTAACAATCCCATACTTTCTGGAATGTTCTGAACTACTTCTGTTTATTATAGGTTAAATCAGGAAAGAAAGAACTGAAGAATATTAAAAGCACACCAAATCGTTCTTTCTTCCTTAAACAGTTCACACTTGAACCACAGTGTCTAACTACATCTTGGCAATCAGAAGAGCTAGTAGCCAATTTACGGCTATGTCTGAAAATCTGTCCTGGCATTCATCATACACGGTAAGAGCTTGTGAGACTGCAAAAGCCCAACCAAGTCTCTTTCTTCTAGGCCACTCTAATAAGTGTCTAAACCCCTAATGTGAAATGAATGATTCTCAACAATTATAGTGATTTCAGTACTGATAACCTACATGGGAAGGCTGTAAGGAAATTATTTGTTCAATTTCCCTCCAACTTAGAACAGTTAATAACGAAGTTCCCTTGTACTACAGCCTTACAATTTTTGGGAGAGCAGCTGTTTCCTTATGGAAGAAATACCTAAAATGACTATCCAATCCAGTGTTGATAAAACTTTCCGCTATGACAGAAAGGTTCTCTATCTGTGCTGACCAACATGGCAGCCACTACCCACCGATGTCTACTAAGCATTTGAAGTGTGAATGTGAAATTTTATTTCCTTTAACTGATTTGTATTTAAACAGCCAGCCATCTGTGGCTAATGGCTACTAACCTGGCAGTGTAACCCAAGACCACTTAGAAGCTTAAGGATAACCACCTGACGACAAACCAAGACAGTACTTTCCAAAATAATGCATTACTTACGTTTGAGGCTGGGAAGGGTCATCCCCCAAAGAAACGCTCTCCCCTTGGATTTCATTGAAACACTTCTCACAGAAATGATACCTGTCGGCAAGAAGGCCATACTGGGGTGAACTGTTCCGTTCACACAACACAGCCCAAGCCAAGCAACGAAGCCACCAATCACAGCAGGCCAAGGAGGGGGACGGGAGCAGAGAGCAGGTCATCAACGGCGACAAGGACATTCAATGATGCAGATTTATGGGCCCCACAGTTTGGGTGTTTTTTTTGGTTTGTTTTTTGTTTTGGTTTTTTTTTTGTTTTTTGCAATCAAAGCCAAGTGCAGACAACGACAAGCATGAGGGAGAAAAAAAAAACACAAAACAAACGAAGAAATGAGGGATTGCAGGACAACAAAAAACATAAAAGCAAGACAAGACAACACAAAGCAGAAAGCCAAGGCAAAGCACAGATTAGCATTAAATATCTCAAATGGGATCACAAGTAGCAAATGATTACAGCAAATAAAACAAAGAAGTTTCACTTACACAGACCTACATTCTTTCAATCTAGTAATTAATGCTACTTGATGCAAATAATCAAAAGGAGGAAGGATAAATATACTGGAGAGAGAAGAATTGCTACTCTATTACTGAAACATAGCAATCACACACTTCTCCCCATTTCCAACAACAAAGTAAATAACAAATAAAAATCCACTAAGGATATGGAACCAGGAAGCAATCACCTAAAAACAACCCTGGATTGAAAAAAAACGCATAAAATTTCTTTTTGATCCCAAGGAAGCCAAATTAAGTTAAAATGTTTTTTTTTTTTTTTCAATGAAAAAATCTACACAAGTCCTTAAATACAGATTGCAGCCATCAACTGACATAGCTTGAAAGGCAAAAGAAAGGCAGTGGTGCATGCCAGCACACGCCTACCTGTTCCTTGGGTACAAAGATTACAAACACTGCACACTGATGTTAAAAATCCAAAAATGGTATGTCAAGACTGCTGCATGAGAAAAGTTTCAAGCGAGTTGTCACTTTTTTTTTTTTTAATGTTAAGTGCTTTTAAGAACTTGATTCACCTTTCCTAGGTATTAACAGTGAAAAACTGTGGATTCTAATGATCACAACAAAGCATTAGGACAGTGCACCTAACTTTTTGTAAACAAAACAAAAAGTTTAAGTCACTTTTGCAAAGCTAGAAATGCAACTGTAGCAACACAAGTTCAGCGAGAACCACCACTATGGGCTTAGTTTTATTAAAGAATATTAGCTGCCCGGCGCTGTGATGACCTGTCTCAGAGCCCCAAGTAAACATCCTACACAAGTTATACTGTAGGCTGATGACTGAAAATAGGAGACAGGTCATGCTTAAGACAGATTAATGAATGCCATCTGTGTGATTACAGCCATTGTTTGGCCAGGAGAAAATAAGGCAGAGGTCCTTAATTTATTAGAACTCTACCATCCACGGTCATATCCAAAATTTTTAAGTAACAGTCTAGTGCAGACCTATTTTTTGGAGATGCTCCTTTTTATGTGCTTAACAGAGGCAAAGCAACAAACTCTGAAACCCTCTGTTTTCATATGCCCTGAGAAGAACAACTTAGTGGCAGGCTACACACAAAAAGGAGACATTTCCCAAAAGATACAGCTGGCCAACAAACTTTTGGCTGTAAGTTTTTTGGACAGTTTTTGGGAAGGAGATAGATAGCAGCAATATCATGGACAAGACTAATTCCTTTAAAAATTTTCTCAGTTTGCCTCAGGCTGTGCTGGGCTGTGAAAAGACAGGGCAAAGAGAAGTGGGGGCTGGGATGTAATCCCATCTATGGCACCGAACTCACAAAGTTGCTCAACCTCTCAAGGATGCGGGCTCCTGCCTTATAAAAATACGGGGCCAGACAACTGACACAGGCTACTTTCTGCTAAAAAACTGTACTGATTCTGCAAACGAAGGCAGAATGGTAAGACTAGAACTTGTGCTGTACAGTTGTTTTCAAGCAAGGTACACATCAACCATGAATGTATGTGTGCTGGTCCATCCGCATGCAGTCCCTGGACACACGGATACGCGGACCATGGTCCACACACGGTCGGGCTTACCTGTTCTGGTAACTGTAGTAAGTGGCATCACGAGGGATTGTGCATAACTGTTTGCCATAGCAACAGAGTGTCTGTGGAGAGAACTCCAACTGCAACAGAAACCATTTGTTAAATAGTACACAGGCCTGAAAGACAAGCTGGAATATTCATAATGGCCGATCAGAAACAAAAGTCAGTGAACTCTTAGGTTCTCATTTACATAATGGGCTAATTCAGCTTCCAAGAGCATACACAGAACTAAAACCATTCTAGTACACTGTAGCAGTCCCACTTATCCCAGGCAAAGACCACACTAGTGGACACCTAAGATCGTGGATAGTACCAGACCCTATATATAATTACGTTCTTTCCTATACATATACACCTATAATAAAATTAACTTATAAATCAGACACAGTTAAGAGATTAATGAATAATAAAATAGAACAACAATAATATACTATAAACAAAGTTAGGTAACCGTGGCCTCTCTCAAAGTATCTTACTGTACTGTACCCACCCTTCTTGTGATGCTATGATGCCTAGGTGATGAGATGAAGTCAACTCAGTGATGTAGGTATTCCGACGTAGCATAAAGGCTACTACTGCCCTCTTGCTAGTAATGTCAGAATGTAGATCATGTTTCTGGACCGTGGGGGAAGGAAACCCACAGATAAGGAGGGACTACTGTACTCTATTAGCTCACCACTCCGAGGTAAGCTTAGCAGTCATGTCCTTTAACCACTTAGCAAAAAACTCAATAGGACAAGATGAGCTCCATGTGAACTGGTATGCACCGGAAAACCAGCACATGCCAGGCACTGTGCACCCATAGGTGAAAAAGATCCAAAGTCCTACTCCAGATGAGTTTATAATCTGATGATTCAGGATTCTATTTAGTCAAATTTTCAGTAATTTTTATCCATGCTAAAATTTCTTACCTTTCTGCCACAACAATATCCGAGGCTTTGCATTACTGGGTCAATTTCTTGTTCAAAGACTTCAGACAGCTTGGAGCAGTATTTGTATACCCGAGATGTTTTCCGATTATACAACCAGGCATTGTTGAACATAAGCCAAATGTCATCCACATACTGCCAGGGCTCCTGATACTGTCCAGTGTCTAACTTCCTCTTGATGGTAGAAAGGTCCATGGGGCTCTTCACAATATCAAAATAATCCTAGAAGGATAAGGGACACCGAGGAACATTACCTCAAAGTCTCAGTATGTTTTTAGGTGGAGGTGTGTCTTCCTATTATCATCATTGAGTTTGCCAGAAAAGTTGAGTCTTTGACCTGACTGGATGTCTAAGAAATTGACTGATGCCCATCACTTGTTTTAAAAGATTAGAGAAAGAGAGAACACATGAGCCAGTGCGTCAACTGGGGGAGGGGCAGAGGGAGAGAGAATCCTCAAGCAGACTCCCGAGCATGGAGCCCGAACCCGGGGCTGAGCTGAAATCTAGAGTCAGCCACTCAACTGATTGAAGTTATTAGTCTACAGAGATACGAAGCAGCTCTGAGAGCAGAAATAACAGAGCTACTATCTAGACTTTCCAGACAGTAGGCCGATGATCTACCGAAACAACTCCAGATACTTTACCACAGTGTATGTGCGATCCATTTAAAGACCAAGAAGTCAAACGGCCTTAACGTTTTGGTACTAAAAAGAGCCTACTGATGAGAAAACTAAGCCCAGTGAACAACAGTGATCTAAGGCCACAGAAAAATACAGGAAAAAAGAAGTTCCGAATGGAGTTTGCCTGTGTAAGCACTCCACTGCCTTAACCAATACCACCTAGAAGCCCCAAGTGAAGCCTGCCAGCAGCCTGGTGTAGAAAGGCAACTTCAGAAACAGATGAAGCTAATTTGGTCCATCTTTTCTACCAAATAAATAAACCTATGACCCAGTAATCACACTCCTTGGTATATACCCCAAAGAAACAAAAACATACACCCACACAAAATTTTGTATGTGAATGAATATTCATAGCAGCACTAGGCCCAACAGCCAAAAAGTGTAAACAACTCATGTCTATCAACGCATGAATGGGTAAAGGAAACGTGCTAAAGCCACACAGAAGGATACTGCGGGGCTACAAAGAGGAATGAAGTACAGGTTCCGGCTATAATATGGATGAACCTTAAAGGAAGTAGGTCATAAAGAAAATTTACTACTTAATTCCATTTAATGAAATGTCCAGAATAAACAAATCCACAGAGATAGAAGTAGACTAGTGGTTGGATGGGGGGAGAAAATGGGAGTGACTGCTATGGACGTGGAATTTCTTTTTGGGGGTGATGAAAATGATCCAAACTAGTGATAGCTGCACAACCCTGTTAATACACAAAAATCATTGACTTGTACAGTCTAAATGGGTGTCTTGCATAATATGTGAATTATATCTGAATAAAGCTGTTAATAAATAAAAAAAATCAAAAGTACCACCACATACTTACAGGGATTCCTAGAAGTTGAGGGTCCACAGGTTGACGAAAGGGTAGGGATTCCGGATCCTGTCGGTAAAGTGCCTCCAAAGTTGGCATCAGTGCCTGTCGTAACTCTTCTGGTTTGAAAACTAAAGAGCACATTTGAAATTAGTTATCAATTAAGCAAAAGAAGAAAACACACTCAAGCTGAAGCTATAAAAAGACCTCACAAACCACAAATCTGCCTACATTATCTCCATGAAGTTATCACTTAAGATATACTTCCTATTTCTAATTCCCGGTCCTTATCAGGTAGCGCCTTCAAAACACCATGTCTAGTCAGCTTTAAACACCCTTCATGGATCAGCTAATTTTTCAGTCAGAAATGTAGTTAAGATCGTCTTTGACCAAGTAGAAACAGGAATACCAAGTATTCCTAAAATTTATGAACAGACTTGTCAGAAAACATTCCAAAAGATACTAGTGATGGGGAGGGGCTGTCAAATAAGAACAGAAAGAAATCCTCATTCTTGATAACAGTATTAGACCTGGTACTGTCTTCACACTAAATGAATCCGAACCCCTGAAGGGAAGAGTCCCTCATTAAATTTAGCTTGGTGTTTCAGAGCTGAGGAGGACGACATATTTATTACCTTAATGACAAATGTTAGGTTTAAGTCTAAAAAAAGAACTAAATTGTTATTGCCGTAACAATGGACTGAGTTGATCAAATTTCATCCCAGTGTGTTTTTAATGTTTCCTAAAGGTCAGGAAAGATTTGCTGGTGTGTCCCAAATGGAATTAATTTGGTCCAGTTTTGAGCTTTAAAACACTCTCAGGGGCGCCTGGGTGGCTCAGTCGTTAAACGTCTGCCTTCAGCTCAGGGTGTGATCCCAGAGTCCTGGGATCGAGTCCCATATCAGGCTCCTCCGCTGGGAGCCTACTTCTTCCTCTCCCATTCCCCCTGCCTGTGTTCCCTCTCTTGCTGGCTGTCTCTCTGTGTTAAATAAATAAATAAAATCTTAAAACAACTACAACAAAAACACTCTTAGCAGAGGCCTTGTTACTACTTCTATTTACAAATTATCTTCAGGAGGGGACATTTGTTAGTACTTAGGTATTTTTCACTCCATGGTGGGGGTGACCATTAAAAAAAATGAACAAACTGGAGAGGATATTTTGTTTTTCGTATCTGGTTGTACTCAAAAGAAACAAAATTCGAACAAACTTGTGAAATTAGCTGTTTTAAAGACAGATTCCTAATAGTAAGATTGGGTTTCTTGCAGCTTATATTAAAATAACACCTCAGTTATATAAACCTTATTTAAATATTTTTTTTTTTAAAGATTTTATTTATTTGACAGACATAGAGACAGCCAGCGAGAGAGGGAACACAAGCAGGGGGAGTGGGAGAGGAAGAAGCAGGCCCATAGCAGAAGAGCCTGATGTGGGGCTCAATCCCAGATCGCCGGGATCACGCCCTGAGCCGAAGGCAGGCGCTTAACCGCTGTGCCACCCAGGCGCCCCTATTTAAATATTTTTTAACTCCAACATTTTAAACTGCATTAATGGAACACCTTTATATATACTATCTTTAGGAGCCAGCAGATTCCTCCCTTGAGAGAAGTCCTACCTGTGCCATAGAAGGCATCACTAGAGCCATGAGAAGGTCTAGTCCTGAAGTAGTTGGTAAATCAATTTTTGTGGGAATTAACTAAAAAGAGTAACACTCTGTATTAAGCAGAGCAGCATTCTCGGCTTGACTCATTAAGTTAGCTGGGAGCAGAGACTCTGAATCAGCCTGCCTGAGTTCACTTACCAGCCGAGTAAGCTGGGGCAAGCTACTTAACCTTGCTGAGCCTCAGGTTTTCCCTGCCTGTAAAACAGGGATCAATAACTCAGAGTTGTTGCAAAGTTTCTAGATGAGACAACGCCGGTGGCACAGTGCCTGGTGCCCAGGAGGTTAACAACAAACAGTACTATTATCACTGCTATTATTTCCTGCATTTTAGTATGGATATGTAACAATTTTTCTCCTCTGGGGAAAAAAAATAATTTTGAGAAGTTGTTAACCACCCAACCCTGAAGAAATGATGGGTGTGACTGATCCAATGACTGCAGGAAGGAAATACACCTAAAGGAAAAAGTCTTCTCCCACATTAGTAATAACCCAGAGACCAGGCCAAAAGGGCTCTAAGCTTAATGAAATCACATTAAAATCAATTTCAGAAACCCAAGAAGCCTGATCCCATTCTACTCAAAGTCTTTGGTTTTTTCCCCTGCCTCCAGGAACAGAGGGCCTAAGAGACCTACTCTTCTTCTTTGACTGTCCCGGGGCTGGAGATGACTGTGTAGCTGAAGTACTTGGCTGGTCTTCCTCCTCTTTTGTTTCAGTTTTTAATTCAGTGCCTCTCTCTTCTGTTTCTGTAGGTTCCATTTTACAGTCTTCTGCTTTAGTCTGGAAGACAAGGTAAACATTTTAGTATTCCAAAGACTTGCCACCAGGAAGCAACAAGATCATTATCTTATTTACTCTGTCCTGTAGACATATCCGAAGACCCCTTCTCATGTGGAAATCAATGAAATAGACCTAATTACCAGAATGCTCAATTGGGTTCCTAGCCTGAGGCCCGAACCAACAGCAGTCCTCGCCCTGCTCTCACCTCTGGAATATCCTCTGGCTGAGCATCTGCTGGTTCTGGTGGATCCACTTCCATCTTTGCCTCCATTTTCACTTCCTGTGACGGCTGCTTCTCAGGAATGGTCTGAGAATTCACTTCTGTGCTACTAGTGGATGGAGGATTTGATACCTGACCTTCAATGCTTACAGCTGGTTGGGAAAGCTGGGCAGAAAGAGAGGAAAACACACAAAAAGTCTGCCAATTATACAACCAGAGTTTAAGCTCCACAACAGGATGGCATGATTGACCACCTAACTCTAGACTCCTATCATTATATTCATTTCTGGTGCTTTCACATCCTCGGCCTATTTCACTCCCTTGAAATAAACTGTGCTTCAGAAAAGGAGACTGAGGACTTGCAAATACTGGCTGGCTGGCTATACATGAGAGAGACAGCAACAGTTTCTGCACTAGCTTCATTCCGTGGCAGTGTGTGAGGGCTGGGGTCTCAGAAAGGACTGCCTCAGAGGAGCTCACATTTACAGATAAATTGAAAGAAAGTAAGTACTGACTAGCTATTTTGTTTTGTTTTGAACTTTCCAGTGGGAAAAGCTGCAAGTGTACAGAAAAAGCAGAGAGCATCTAATCAACTCCCACACTGAATGACTGTTCTGAATCACCACATTCTAATGGGTAACTAAGCAATCTTTCTTCCTTGGTCTTCCAATAAGAAACCTCATGAGTAGTTAGTATTTTCAGGAACTACCCTAATCAAAAGTTTCCTTTCTGCATTCTGCTGTTCCTTGCCTATCAGTGGTGGGATAACCAGTTGCTGACTTATGGTGTTTTATGAAGTAGCTATGACTCATGGCACTTCTCTGTTCACCAACATAACAGAACTAAAATATAAAGTATCAGTGAACAAGTAGAAAGCTCTGAGCCTTGACACAGAGAATTCTATTAGTAAGGATGCAACTATTAGAAGTGAACTTGGATTTCCGCTATGTACGTAATGAGCCACTCCCAAGGAAGCTATAGACTATTCCAGGTCCAACTTTTCTCATCTTACGTCATGATTTTCTAACCTTGGCTAGGACCAGAGACATTCACAGATCTATGGTTTTGTTTATTCACTCTCAAATATTACAGCTCAGACTGTTTGAAAAAGATTCTTTAAATAAACAGAAAACTTATGTGGTGTAGTAATCATACTACAGATTCTTTCCCCTTGTCACCCTGCTTATATGACTTCAAGTCTCAGACACAAAACATACCATGGTCAACGTCAGACCTAAACAAAGTCTTTGAGCTCCCTCTATGCTAGGTACTACAATGGGAAGAAAGAACAGGAAGGAAAAGAAAGTCCCTAACTACAAACAGATTCTAGTTTAACTGGGGAGACAACACAAATAGAATAGAACCAGCATACAAAAATTCACACTACAGTTCAATCTGAAAGGATTCTGCCAAAACCCGTCTCTGCTTACTGGAGTCGCAGGCTGTGGGGGCAGCAGCGGCGCCGTTGGGGTGGGAACAGATGCTGCGGTGCTCTGCTGTGAGAGAGGCTGCTGCGGTGGCTGGTCAGCCGAAGGAGCAGCAGGAAGTGAAGGCTGAACTTGAGGAGGAAGCTGCGTTGGTGGTGGTGTGGGTGTCTGCCTTGGAGGTGGATGTAGAGCCTGGGTCTGCGGCCCGGGGGGCATGGCTGGAGGTGTAGGAACAGGGGCTGGAATTGCTGTTGCTGGTGGCTGCTGAGCCCCTATGCTTGGGGGAGTGTGGTGAGGTGTAGGGGTGCGACTAGGTACCGGAGAGGGTGAATTCTGATGCAGAGCTGATTGAGGGAGAGGGGGACAGTGAATGTGGCTCCCTTGCGACCCTGGAGGCATTATAGGAGAGTTCACTGGGCAGGAAGAACTGGACATTTGTGCCTGTTAAATGAGAAACATAACAAGATGGCAATTGAGAACACAATAAAAGAAGTATTTACACAGGCAGACCATACGCAATATGCTTCCATTTCAACTGTGTCAAAAATCCTGTTTCTGGGGGCATATCTTCAGATAATCCAACCACTGTTGTACTTAATTAAGTAGACTTCAAACAAATTCACCAAAAACCAACAACAAAAACAACCCACAGCAGAATGGCCTCAGCCACGTCAGGGGCACGGGCCAGTTGAGTACACGGTATTTTCTGCCTGGCTATGCTCTCTTCAGCCACACTTCATTCTTCTGCATTATAGTTCTAAGATTTCATTTTAACAAGTGTTTGCTACTATAAAAAATGGTTACAACTATCAATTTAATCTCTTTCCTAGTTTGTAACAATTAGCAGCACTGCTGTGTCACAGAATAATCTATGTGCAGAATACCATATGTCCATAATTGCTCTTATTAAAAACTTAAAAACCATCTATTTTCACCCATTATTTGCTGCCACGCTTTGCTGTAAAAACCTAGATCAAGAGAAGTTTAAAGAATCACAAAAAAAAGTGAAAAAAAAAAACAACAAAAAACCCATCTGTGAGACCTACTTGAGACACTGGTGCTTGACCGCCAGACGGAGCCAAAGGCATATTCGTTACATTCATTCCCTGTGTTGAGAACTGAGTCTGGGGAAGGAACTGGCTCTGGCTGGAAGGCTGCTGCATGCGAGGCCCATAGCCCATAGGCTGCATAAGGGGGGAAAAAAAAAGTAACACAGAGCACCAATTGCTTCATTATGTTAGTCCACTACTGCTAGAATCACAACTGCTATGGCTCTGCTGAGGGGAAAGTGGGGTAGGAAAGGAAGATAGTGTGCAACACTGGACTCTCCTGCAAAAATGATGGAGAACAGCCTTACAGCTGACCCAAGCCTACTCTAAAGCAATCAGAGGAGGTTACAGACAAACTAATTCTCCTGATACACAAATGCACCTGAGAAGGTACAGAGGTAACTGTTCTTTGCATACTATTTGTTAAGTGACAGTGAATTACATCTTCACGCAGTCTGTATTCATGTCATGATGTTGTAATAGCATAAACTGTAAGACTCTATAATAGGTACAATTAAAATCTTAACAAAAGTATGGCTGAACTTGGTAGCATTCATGGTCCACAAATATTTGAGGATTGTACATTTCATTTCCTTTTTGGGGGGGGGGAGTGTTTATAGTAGCTTTATTCATAAAAAGTCAACAGCTGGAAACAACCAGAATGTCCACCAATAACACAAAGAATAAACACATTCTGGCACACTCACGGAATACTACTCAGCAAGGACAGACATAAACAACAATGTAGATGAACATTAACACCATTATGTTGAGCCAGAACGGTCAGATACAAGAGTACATCTGAATAATTTCATTTATTGTTGAAAAAAGGTAGTTGAAAAATGGTTGAAAGAAGGTCATGGTGATAGAAATTGAGGTATCAGTTGTCTAAAGGGGACAGCAATTGAGTGGAAGGGGACATGAGGGCACTCTCTAGTGGAAATGTGCTTTATCGTGAGGATTATTAAATTTCATTTCTAAAATTCTCCCAAATATAGGCCTTTAACAGAGGAAGGAATTACGGAAAAACAAAGGTCAAAAACTTCATAATCAAAGAAAGGTATTTATCTTACAAACGTGGCAGTCTGGTGCTCAAGGACTGAAAGCACTACCTAACTCTGAAAGCCTAAGGGTGGGGGTTAATGTGGAAAGGTGGATCGCCTCAGAATTTGCATAAGGAGCGATGAATGCTCAGAGTCCCTCTTCTCCAGTCTCTAGAACCAAACAACTGCCCCTACACCACTCGTCCAACAGACAGTTTCCTGGAGGATAGGTTCTGTGTTTGATGCACATTATAAAAGACTATCAAAGTGTGCAGGCCACTAAATATTGAGACTCCAGGGAAAGGTGACTGGTTGCCCTTACCAGCTTTCTAGTACGAGGACCATGGGTTGTACTTGGAAACAAAACTTTCTTTTAGTTTTTATTTTATATAGATTATAATCAAGAGAGTTCTTAACTACACTGGATCCTCTAACTACATACACTTCAGAAACTTGGTTCTTCATTTAAAGCTGTAAACAGCTTTTATGCCACCATGAAAGTTCTGAAATTATTGCTTACAGAGCACTCCAATTTACAAATGTACCATAATTTAACCATAATAAATCCCTAATGTGCATTCAGGATATGGCCTTTTTTCAAAACAGGTTACATAATACAAGATCTTTAACATGCATTTTCTCCAAATTCTATCCTTTTGGTACCTTAGTGATGAATTTGCAGGATAAATTTCTAAATACAATTTATTGGTAAAAGAGATAGATGAAAATTAGGGATTATATAGCATTTACTGTGTAACTGTGGTATATGGTTTATGGTTTTCTCCTATTCCACTTTTAAAAAATAACTATTTATTCTCACCTCTAAAACACATATATAATCATTTATCATGTGTTTAAGGTTAACCGCTTATAGTTAGCTGTTTAAGCAAGCAACTGTTAAGAGTTGTTTACAGAGCAGAAACAAATAAAAAGGATTTTTAAATATTAGGTAAAGGCCAAAACGATTACCCAAAGATGACACACTTACCGGGTTGAGAGTTCCAGGCTGAGCTAACTGTCCATGGTGCTGAAGAGGAGAGGTTTGCCGGGGTCCAATTGGGGGCTGGGGCATACTCATCTGGCCAAACTGATTCAAACCTGTAAGTACAAAATATTAGGTCTAAATACCTTCATGGAATTGGAAAACTAAAGAATGAATTCTGATTCTGTACATCTTTTAAATGTTTTTAAAATAATTTTAAAAAAAGATTTTATATATTTACTTGAGAGAGAAAGAGAGTGCACAAGCAGGGAGAACAGCAGGCAGAGGGAGAAGCAGGTTCCCTGCAGAGCAGGGAGCCCAACGCAGGGTTTGCTCCCAGGACCCTGCGATCATGACCTGAGCCGAAGGCAGCCGCTTAACCAACTGAGCCACCCAGGCGCCCCTGATTTTGTACTATTTTATCAGGACAAATAAAGGAACCTGCTTTCGACTGCAAATAATTTGTTTAATTCACAGTAGCCACAGAAGAACACCGTTAATTAACATATGTTCTCTGAATAAAATTTTATAATTTGGAATAAAATCCATCCTGACCAGTTGTTTTTATTTATTTTATAAAAGATTTTATTTATTTATTTATTTGAGAGCAAGCATGCGTTGGGGGAGGGAGAGCAGATGGAGAGGGAGAGGCGGACTCCCCGCCAAGCAGGAAGCCCGACACAGGGCTCAATCCCAGGATCCAGGATCATGACCTGAGCTAAGGCAGACGCTTAGCCGACTGAGCCACCCAGGCGCCCCTTGACCAGCTGTTTTTAAATGGATGCTTGATCATTTCATGTCTTTGCCACCTGACCTGCCAGCCAACCTGTGCTCAATACCATTCTCCTTTCTCCCTGGGCTCCAACTCCAAAATGTGCTCTGATTTCTCAAGTAGGTAATTATGATACACACTGCTGGTCTGAGGCAGGAATCAAGGTGGCAAGAACAATCTTGTAGTACACCAGAGACTCTTTTCAAAAGCCATGGTTGGGGCACCTAGCTGGCATAGTCAGTAGAGCATGGGACTCTTGATCTCAGGATTTTGAGTTTAAGCCCCATGTTAGGCATCGAGCTTACTTTAAAAAAAAAAAAAAAAAAAAAAGCTATGGTTAGATACATGGATTTCTTTTGTAACTCACCAGGCTGTGGAGTTATCCGAGGCATCATCTGGTTTGGCACACTGCCGCGGATCATAGATGGGTCAGGTAGAGGGCCATCTAGGGTGGAATAGAGAAATGGTTAGATTTTTTTTTTTTTTAAGATTTTATCCATTTATTTTTGAGAGAGAGAGCATGCATAAGCAGGGGGAGGGGCAGAGGGAGAGGGAGAAGCAGACTCCCCACTGAGCAGGCAGCCAGACGCAGGGTTCCATTGCAGGACCCTGGGATCATAACCTGAGCCAAAGGCAGACGCTCAACTGACTTGAGCCATCCAGATGCCCCTAGAAAACCATCTTTTATCCAGTGCCCTTCCATTAAAAAGAGGGACAGAGAGAGAGAGAGGGAGAGAGAAGGAAAAAAGAAGAAAAAAAACCTCACAAAATAGTAGTATCATGAAAAATTCAGCCTCAATCTCCAAAGAATAAAGCTATGAACTTAGGAACCTGAAGTTCTAGAATATAAGAAAAGCCTCCAAACAGTTATAATCTTTTTGCTTTCTTTCAGTGTTGACAGGAAAATAACGTAAAATCTTAAAAAAGCAAGCAAGCAAGCAAGCAAGACAGGCTACTATAGCATTTAATATGCTCTGTTTGACTAAGCTGGATTCTTTGGATTTTGTTCAGTGACCAAATTTGATGTGTACCCCCATGTGTTCTTATTCGCACAAACCCACTGTGAACCCTGACCTTAAATAATTTACATATTATATTGTTCTAATACATCAAGGACCTCTTAAATACAAAAGCAGAACTAATTAAAAATGACATCAGAATATTAATACCCTTGAACAACATCTGAACTCCGCAAGTCCACTTACATGCAGGTTTTTTTGGGTAAATATGTATTTCTTAGGATTTTCTTAGAAACGTTTCTTTTTTCTCTAGCTTATTTTAAAAATACAGTATTTAACACATATAACATGCAAAATATGTGTTAACTGTTTATGCTATCTCTAAAGCTTCTGGTCAACAGGCTATTAATGATTAAACTTTGGGGGAGTTAAAAGTTTTATGTGGATTTTTAACTATGTTGAGGTCAGCGCCCCTAACTCCTGGGTTGTTCAAGGGTCAAAAGTATGTAAGTTCTAAGGGTTTCTTGGATTATCTGGACACCCTCTAGCACAGTGCTTTCCAACCGTTTCCATATCATGGTGCAGAGAAAATAACACTTCTACAGCACTCTGGGAAAAGACAAGATGCTTGCAGTGACCCAATTCTGCCCTGGACACCCCGCCAACCCAAAGTGCTATGCACTCAAGCCTCAGATATGCTTGTGGCAGACTATGCTCTAAAGAAAGCCTACCACACTTCAGACAATTCGAAATTCCCCATCACTTCTACAAGTGTGCTATACTAATAACAAAAATGACCACACAACTAAGTGGTTTAGTGTAATTCAAGTAACTAAACCCACCAGGATTTACCACTAATATTGTTCTTAATAAAACTAAAACAGTCAAATTGAATACTGGAGAGAATTCTAAACATTTATTCATATACTCTTATCCACAACTGTGCAAGATTTATAAAATTATGCATATAACCTACATTCACTATATAAAAATTAGAGAACGTATGACAGATAAAACCTCTATAGTTTTAATCTTCCACATGTGTATTCACTACACTTTATGTAAAAGCAAGATTTTCACATAATATATAAAGAATGTTTTTCCTGTCAATGTGGACAGGTGTCACAAGTTAAATGCCAGCAGGGACCAAGCAGTTAGTATCAACAAGTGGGAAAGACTAGGCATCTGAAGTACAGGGAACAGGGAGCAACTGGGATGAAGCAGGGAAAGCATAACTGTTATAACAAGCAGCCACAACTCGGTACCCTTGTAGGAGGGAGGGCCAAATCTGCTAGATCCTTCCCTTCTTAAAGGAAACCAGAAATCCATATTCTAATGCAAAACCTTTTCAATTATGTGAGACTAATCAGATTAAATGAAAAAACTAAAACCTAATTCTACTGCCCACATCTGGCCATGACATCTTCACTTACAACTACGATGTACATGCTAGTTTTTACTGGCTACATGGTATAAATGTGTCATAAAACCTACTGTTGGCCCATGAGGCAGCTCTTCAATTCTCTTATAAGGAATATCTGATGGACATTGAAGGAACATTTTGATAATTTTTGATTTAGAAAATTTTAAAAAGTATATACATACACACATATAAAACCATTAATTAAAATGCTTATCATTCACATTGAAACAAAACACTCTCAATGCAAAATACACACATAGATTGGACAATCAAAAACCTTTTAAAACACAACACTAAATTTATCCCAAGTAAGCCTATCACCCCCACAAGAAACCAATATTAACAGGTTAGCATTTATTTCTTCCAGAAATTTTTTTCTGGGAATTGTCATATTAAATACTATACAGATAATATACATACTTGTCAAGTTTCTCTTAGTATTTTTATGTTTGAAAAAATTGAGGAGTCAGCTCCTTAGCTCCTTATTCCAACTCATTAACAATTAGGTTCATCATTTAAAGACTGCGCATATATGTTGTTTATATTCACTTATAAACACCTTTCTAGGCTAATACAAATACCTACCATAGCCACCCTTTGATTATATAACGCATGCCCTTTGGGGGGGGGGGGCTTTACAGAAATACAAAAATGAGAAAGTACAAGTCTTCCATAATCCTTCCTTGTGCCCATAATCATTTTCTCATACAAATATAAAAATGAGGTAGAAATAAATTCATACTGAACTTGACAGATTACATTGAATATAAAAATTGTGTTTTCCACATTTCCTACCACGTTTTTCTATCTTTTTTAAAAACTGAGATATAACCGACATGACAATGTATTAGTTTCAGGTGTACATGATTCAGTATTTGTGTGTATTATAAAAGGATCACCACAGTAAGTCAGCCCCACATCCATTACCATACAGAGCAACAAGGTGGGTTTTTTGTGTGTGTGATCAGAACTTTTAAGATCTACTCTTTTAGCAAGGTTCAAATGTCTAATACAGTACTAACCATAGTCACCGTGCTGTACATTACACATCCTCAGGACTTAATCATAACTGGAAGTTTGTACCTTTGATCTTCCCCCCTATCACCCACCCCCATCCACACTGCTGCCCCCACCCCGCCTCTTGCAACCACCAAACTGTTGTCTGGATCTGTGAACTAATTTTTTAAAAATAAATATGCCAAATATAAGGGAGATCATGTCTTTCTGATTTATTTCACTTAGCACAGTGCCCTCAAGGCCCATCCATGTCACAAATGACAAGACTTCCTTTTTTTAATGACTGAGTAGTATTTGTGGGTGGGTGTGTGCAGACACAGGCGCACACACACGTTTTCTTGACCCACTGATGGACCTATCTTGGCAATTGTAAATAATGCTGCAATGAACATGGGGGTGCATATATATTTATCTTATTAACTAGTTTCTTCCTTATGGTGCACTTCGGGTGTTTCATCTGGTCAAATTAATCACTCCCTTTCTTCATGGTTTGATTTTATTTTCTGGATGTTTCCTCATCTACTTTTATGTTAAGACAGTTGTAAGCTAGGTTTGGTTGGGCAATTCAGCCTTTTCTTTCAAGAAAACTTTCTTTTATTACTTTTTAATTACAACTGTATTTAACATATTGAATGGTTTATAGAGCAGACTGTGAAGACAAAATGCCTGGGTTTGATTTTTGGTTCTGCCACTCACTAACATCGTGACCACAGCAAGTCAGGCCACCTTTCTATGCCTCAGTTCCTCACTGGTAAAATGGGGCAATAGTACCTAACATTATCCCTCAAATCTTTTTTTCTATGTATCTGTCACCTACTAATTTTCTTCTTACTGTAAGCTCTACAGCCCAAAGTGGGGATTAAACTCATGACCCTGAGATCAAGAGTCACATGCTCCACTGACTGAGTCAGCCAGGTGCCCCATATTTTGTACCTTTTTAAATAAAGCTGTTTTAATTCTTATCTTCTGTGGTTTTTTTTTAAATTGCTAATCTGGCTTTAAACTCAGTCAACTCTCCTAGCTCATTCTCCTCCCCCCTTTAAACATTCATTCATTCATTCATTTGACAGAGAGAGAGAGAGAGAGAAATAGAGAACATAAGCAGAGAGAGGGAGAGGGAAAGCAGGCTCCCCACTGAGCAAGGAGCCCGATGCAGGGCTCAATCCCAGGACCTTAGATCATGACCTGAGCCAAAGGTTGACGCTTACCTGACTGAGCCACCCAGGTGCCCCTCCCAGTTCATTTTTCATCCCCTTTTTGTTTTCATTTCTTCTGTGTAGTAATTTTTTCTTTTGAACATTTTCTTTTTCTATAATGAATTTCCCTTGCCATTTTAATTATCTATACAAGGACCACAGGATGAATCCTTCCTGATCATTATTTATCTCTACATAGGGAGCAGTCCCCTGACGGTAAGCCGTCTGCTCAGGAGGTAGGTGGAATTACCTTAGAGTGGTTTCTGTAGCAGCCACACCTTGCCCTTCACCTTTAAGTAGAGGGCTCCAGATGGCTGGTTAAATCTGTTCAACCTTCCAACTGCTTGGGTAAAAAGGGAATGCTCTGGAGAAGCCTCAATTAAAATACTCCAGTGTACAGCTATGTGGCTACTTTAGCAATGCAATCCTGGGGGGCACTGTTAAGATGTTTCCATAGTATACATAATGCTATTGTGAATATTTCTGTGCAATTGTACATTACTCAGAATTAAATTTTTAGAAACATAACAACTGGACTCAAGGGAATGAAAAAAACATTTAAATTCTCACCAACACCATATTCCAGAACCATGTTACTATACAGTCTTTAATACCCACTTTAACATTCAAAGACCCCAAAAGGTCACATTGATTTTACTTGTTCTTTCCTTTTCTTTCCCCATTTTTCTTCCCATGTTTCATCTTTTCCCCCCAAGTCATATATTAAGAAATTAGCACCTTTAATATTGAAAATATTTACCTTGATTTGTCCATTAATTATGTTTATGGTATCTTCTGTTGTCTTTTCTTCAAAATTTCTAGGTAGTTATCTAGTTTAAAGATGTTTTTCATTTCACTTTATATTTTCTTCAATACATTCTGTGTACTACTTTTAATTTTTTGTTTAAAATTTAAAACTTTTGTTTTATAAATTAATTTGCATATGGGATAAGGTAGGGATCTCATTCACAAAATGCCAGATTTAGAAGGCCAAAGGTCAACATATATTTAGAGGCTATTCAGTTCCATTAATATTTGTTCCTGTCTGCATCGAGACACCATACTGCTTTCCCTCTAATGTAAGACCACAATTTAGTATCTGCAGACTTTAGACTTGGCTCAAACTTCTAAAGAACTTCAGAAAACTATCACACCCAAGTATCTCAGGTTTGTCCACTTGTCTCTATACCTAACTGTCCTGGTTTAGACCATCAGCACTGAATCAGTCTACTTGGTTCTAGTCTTGACTTTGTTTCTATTCATTTGTTTTCCTACCTACTCAAAAAACAACTGCTTGGGCATCTGGGTGGCTCAGTAGGTTAAGCGTCTGCCTTTGGATCTAGTTATGATCCCAGGGTCCTGGGATCAAGCCCCGCATTGGGCTCCCTGCTCAGCAGGGAGCCTTCTTCTCCATCTCCCTCCTCCCTGATTATGCTCTCCCTCAAATAAATAAAACCTTAAAAAAACAAAAACAAAAACAAAACCCAAACCAAACCAAAACAAAAAAACAGCTGCTTTGCCTTTGCCAGTGGACCTCCATGTATACTCATCCTCTGCCAGAAAAACTGTGGCTCTTCTCAATTCTTCCCACATCACGGCCCTATGAGAACATGTATCCAGCACACTGCATTTAACAAATGGGGCTGCGTAAGTTCTGCGGCAACCAGGAGTTCACCACTTTACTATTTCAAGGCCTGAGGGAGATGAATTTCTCAGCCCACCTAAAATCCTGACATATGAGTTGGTACCTACTGGCTTAGATGGCACTATCTACAGGTAGTCAGATTTCCCTGATTCAATAAATACAGGCTTTTCCCTCTCATAGCCTTTCTCACAACATTCAAAATAGCCTGTGTTGTTCTTCACCATGTGTACAAAACTCATTTCACTGATTGAAATCTAGTAATGAGTCAGTGAATGAATAAGGGGATGTGTAATAATCTTGGCTATCTGGTTATTCATTTGGCTGAGAAGGCTCCTATAACCAGAATACCAAAACTGTCAAGATGAATTTTAAATGCTTCTAAAAATTAAATAGTTCTTAGCCTTCAAACATATTGTGTCAAGAAGAAAGTGTGACAGGGGCGCTTGGGTGGCTCAGTCTTTAAGCAACTACCTTCGGCTCAGGTCATGCCCGGGATCCTGGGATCGAGCCCCGTATCAGGCTCCCTGCTCAGCGGGATGCCTGCTTCTCCCTCTCCCTCTCCCCCTGCTTGTGTTCCCTCTCTTGCTGTGTCTCTGTCAAATAAAATCTTAAGGAAAAAAAAAAGGAGAAAGTGTGACAATGCTAACTAACATGATCTCTATTATCTGTTCAGGATGTATGAAAGCTGGTGGGGACTTTGAACCGCTTGGCCTACATCTATTGGATGCCGACCAAATTCAAGTCAGTGTAAACTTGTGCGCTATCATTTTCTAGGTGTCACTTTGACAGAAAAGTATCTTGGGCTTCTAAAAATGATGCCAGATTATCAAGATTTAAGTACTTACTATGCTCAGAAATCTTAAATATGCTGTTGTTACTTCTTTTACTAAGGGATGCATTAGTTTCTTTGCAAAGGCAAAAAAGGATCATTCAGACACTCTAGGAAAATAAGCTAACGCAAATTAATGACCTCGGTTAGAAATCATTTATTTTATTACCAATTTCTCCCCGAAGTAACTGTAACAAAAAGCACTTACTGGAAGTCATTCCTGGTTGTGGCTGCCCCATATTGGGCCCTGGATTCATAGAAACTGGCACCATGCCTGCAGCACTGGGCAGCATGTTTTGTTTCTGTAGTCTAGTCCTTCGTTTTTCTTCTAGTTCTTTCTGGATCTTATAGATCTTCTCAGCTAGCAAGTGGTAGTATTCCGCCTTTTTGAATGTTGGAAATAAAACAGAGGTAAGGAAAAAAAGAGGAACTACATTAGGTAACAGAAAAAATGACCGAAGAACCGACATTAGCTTCATTTAAAGAGGTAAGCAGAAACCCCAAGGGGGGAAAATCTAATCTATTTTTTTAAGTTTTTATTTTAATTTCAGTTAGTTAACATACAGTACAGTATTAGTTTTAAATGTATAATATAGTGATTCAACACTTCATACACCATCCGGTGCTCATCACAAGTACACTCCTGAATTCCCATCACCTGTTTCCCCATTCCACACCCCTCCCCTCTGATAACCACCATCTAATCTACTTTCTTAGATCACTCCAGATGTGAGTTCATGTTTGAAATCATTATGTGAAAAGCAGCTTTATTATGAACCTACATAGTAAAGCATGACCTCTCAAAGTAGGTTTACAAAATATAAACTGGCAATTTGCAGCACATGGAATGAATGTACTTTGAAAAACTGCCAATTTATAGAACAAAGTTCAAATGATGTAGAGAAACTGGAATACTACTTGAGATGAACATACTAAGCAGCTGATTCACCATACTCTAGTGAAAATAGCACAGAGCTGGTAACAGCTCAACCACTTTTTAAGTTGACAGAAGGACAACCCAGATAAAGTGTCATGCTAGTGCACTGTATTATTAAGAGGAAAAATGTATGATTCTTGATGACATACGCTTTAAGAAAATTGCTTTGTTATCTTGACTGTGCACAGTGAGAATAAGATAGGATAGCTAAAGGGTACCCTTCTCTTAAGTACAACAGTACTTGTATATGTTACAAAGAAGAATAAAAAAATAGAACAGGTCCATTTCTGACTTTATATAGAAAAACAGATGCTCACTCGATTATTTGCAGATTCATACATGTCCCCTTCCACTTTCCGGGCATATGCAACTAAGTTTTCCATTCGTCTGTCTTTTAAAGCAGCAGGATCCGGAGTAGGAAATATGGCTTGAACACTAGGAAAAGAAAATTCTACCACTATAATATCATGTCAACTTTTCATTTTTATCACAATAATATACAGCACTTTAAACTTTTTCCTGATTACGGTTTTCTCATTTTTATACAATGTGCACATTAAGTAAGATAATAAGGGGTGGGATGTACTCAAATATTAAATAATACTGGTCCAAATGAAATTGTCTCTGTGGTAAACAAAAGGTTTCCCTGATCAGAATGTAAGAAATGACACCACAAAAATCGCCTCTGGTCCCTGTCACTCTAACATAGAGCAAAAAAATTATACCAGGCTATTTGCATAAAGGAAGTGAGGAAACCTGACCTTTGTCATAGTGTCAAGGACCAACTGCCTTTTCAGATCCTTCTCTTCTCCTGAATTTATTCAGCTTAATAAAAATAAAACCTAATGGGGCGCCTGGGTGGCCTAGTCAAGTTAAGCATCCAACTTTTGATTTCAGTTTAGGTCATGATCTCAGGGACACGGGATGGAGCCCAGTGTCGGGTTCCATGCTCTGAGTATGGAAGCTGCTTAAGGATTTTCTGTCTCCCTCTCTCTCTCAATAAATAAATAAATAAAACCTAATAATCACTACAAAGTCTTACAAGATAAAAAACATGAAGTGGAAGGGGCAGAGATGCATAATGATTCTGTCCCATTCAATGTCTTTTACGGTCTAACAGTTCCCTACAAAATGCTTGGCACTAGTGTTCTGAAGATTTAACAAACATATTTCCAGTCATTAATTTTACTATTTGGATATTTCATGTTCAGTTGTGCAGGATTTGGAAAAACCAGATGGAAAAGAAATAAATGGAAGTTTAGAAGAATATCTGAGTTGGTAAAAAATTCTCAAGCACATAATATACTTTAAATGTCAAATCAGATGATCAATCCCAAATAATCTATTATCTGTTATGAGATAACGGTTGTTAAATAATCTGAATGGCACAAAATAAGTTTGTTTTGGTTGTTCTTTTTTAATTCATTTTATTAAAATAGAGTTTTCTCCTTGTTATCAAATTCCACTTCTAGTGCCATCATTTTTGAATTCCTAAATGAAACTTAACTATACTTGGTAGGCTAATGTAAGATAAAAGTAAGTTTAGATAAAAGATAGGCCACATGGTTCTTGGGGCGCCTGGGTGGCTCAGCCGTTAAGTGTCTGCCTTCGGCTCAGGTCATGATCCCCAGGGTGCTGGGATCGAGCCCCGCATCAGGCTCCTTGCTCCGTGGGATGCCTGCTTCTCCCTCTCACACTCCCCTTGCTTGTGTTCCCTCTCTCACTGTCTCTGTCAAATAAATAAATAAAATCTTAAAAAAAAAAAAAAAGGCCACATGGTTCTAAACCAATAAAACATATGGATGGAATGAAGGAGACCCTTCTATTAAGTCAAAAGACTGCTATCTCTGAGAAAAAAAAGCTGGACGTCATTCACAGTGCAAGCTCTGTAATGAGTGAGGTCCAAGCTCTACTTTTATGATATCAAGCACATTATATTTTACTGCTTTCTATCCCTCCCCCTCTTTCATCTGACAAGAGGTCTTTAAAGAAGTCACTTCTTTAAAGAAGCTGAATGCCTGGCATACATCAACTCCACAACAGTGGACAAACCACGGACATGTATTTTTGGAGGGCCAGAAGACCACAGAATGGCCACCACTCAACATCTTAAGAGTTTTATTAAATAAAAGTGTTACCACTACCATATTCTAATGCACTGAGACCTGGTTCTTCTTTTAAAATTTGAGTTTTGCAAAAGGCAGTGACACTAAAATAATTTTGAGCTGATATACTGAAAACAGTCACTAGGTAGAATAGTTTATACGCTGTTACAGCTGGGCTCCCACAAATGATGGTAGAAAAGTTGAGAAGCAGAGAACAGGAAGCAAGAAAGCCACAGGAGCAGAAGCATTAGCAGCAACAGCCAGGCTACAGAGAAATCAGTAATACTCCTCTTGTGGTTAAGTGCCTGGCAGATTGGAAGCATGTTGACATGGTAACTCTTTATGAATAAGACATGCCCAGTCTTTATGAATAAGACATACAGTTTGTGAACAAGATGATTTCGAAGATCCTGAGTAATATCTTCATGCCATTGTTTCCGAATTCCAGTATTGGATGGTTGAGCTGCTGTTGGCATAGGACCCAGGGAGGCCACACTGGCATTTTCACTCATCATTGGGCTTTAAAAAGGAATTGTGAAACAGTTTTAGTGAAAAAGGTAGGAGAAAGATTTCATTTAGAGCTGACAGTGATGACCACAATGGATCCAACACACTATGACAAGTCTATTTATATAAAGAAATAGAGTGTATGTGTTTGTACTTGTGTGAGGCAGAGTTAACCCACAACACTTCATCCTCTGGAGGGGAGGATGAAGTCCTGGGTTTAGAAGATTTAAGTGTTACACGTTCTAAGACTAAACCGTTACTTTGACACAACTTATCCCAGGGAAGCCACTGGGCAATGGATTAATTCTTACCTCTGGGATAGAGTAAACTCATTCTTCAAGCAGCTGCATACTTGCAACTCATTACTATATCCAGGGAAAGTACAGGTTACCCCCGATAATTGACACAATTTCAAATAAGATTGTAGAAAGCCAAAAGCAGGGACTCAAATATAACATTTGCCTTAATTCATCAAGGACAGCTTCAAATCAAGGAAACAACTCAAATAAGGAATTCTAACAAGTGTTTAAAACATGACATAGGGCAAACACCGAGAAAAAACTTACTTTTGAGAATTTATGGCTGAATGCAACATTGAGTCAGAAAGAAGATTTGACGTTTGAACCCCTACACCTCCATTTACTCCCATAGGACTAGCACCTAGGTCAAAACAAACAAAGAATATTTTAAATACCAATAGCAAAAAGAACAAACGACAGAAAGAAAAGCTTTTATAGTACTAGGAGAACATACCGCAAGAATTTTTTGTCCTTTCAAAGACTCAAAACCCAGAAGCCGTAAGGACATTTAGAAACTTGAATAATAAATAAAATAATCACCAAGAGAAAAAAGACAAATGACAAACCAGGAAAAAAAAATACTAGGGCTATTTGGCAAATGCTGACAAAAAAATCCATGCACACGCTTTGACTTAGTATTTCTACTTCTGATATTTTGTCTTATAGGTGTACTCATATACGTACGGATAGACACTGAGTTCAACGATGTTAAAAGGAGCAAAAAAACGAGAACCAAAACTGTTTAGGTAACAACTACATATGCGTGTTTTCATAAGCACAACTTATGTAAGGACACAAGGAACCTAGGTGTGATGATCCTTGGAGAGGGGGGAATGAAAGATGATGATGTGGTTAAACATTTGAATACTCCTTCAAACTGGCCAGAACAGTTCTGTGTTCATACATTACCTCTTCAATTAGCAATTTTAATGAATAGTCTATTTCTTTAAAAACAAAAACAGCAATATTCCACTAAACCAGATTTTCATGTGGTTAAAAAAAAAAAAAAAAAGGAAACTTTTTGAATACACAATTCTATTAATATACCTAAAGGTAAAAACTTCCCACTATAATGCAAATAACTGGCTAAATCTATAACATTTAATGAAGAAAATTGCTGGTGCTTTCCTTCACCATGTTTCCTAAATACTTAAGCAGAAATTTGCTTCTGTCAACATCAACCCAGCTCTGAAATGTAGTGGCTGGAAGTGGTCTTTTAAAACAGAATTGTATTGTTCGTAATTCTGTATTTGTCAGTGTAAACAATTCATGGGTACATACTCATTTTTTAAGAGAAATTAGGTACCCATAACATTTATTTGCTTTATTGATGGCAACAGCATGAAGGAGTAAAAGAAAAAGTGACGACACTCCACCAATTTGCTTATTGTTTTCTGACGGCACATGAAAACATAGCAAAACATTCTCTATGAGGTCCCCAGGTCCATTTAATATTCGGCACGGACTCCAAGTTAAGGCTCAATCATAACTTGAGAAGGAATACCCTTATATAGGTTAATATTTAAGATCCTAAGAGGGGGTTAAAAAAAAAAGTCCCAACAGTGAACATTCACTTGAGAATACAAAAATGAAGGAAGTATAACGATACTGGCACTGCCAGAGATTAAGTCAGAAAGTGGGGAGGGGGAAGGAATCATAATACCTAAAAATCATCAAGAATATATTTTTGTTGGGGCACCTGGGTGGCTCAGCCGGTTAAGGGTCTTTTTTTTTTTTTTTAAGATTTTATTTATTGGGGGGGGGGGCCACTTGTGTGCACACACAAGCAGGGGGAGCAGCAGAGGGAGAAGGAGAAGTAGGCTCCCCGCTGAGCAGGGAGCCTGAAGCAGGCCAATCCCAGGACCCTGAGATCATGACTTGAGCCCAAGGCAGATGCTTAGCCAACTGAGCCACCCAGGTGCCCTAAATCTGACTCCTGATATTGGCTCAGGTCATGAACTAGCTCTGTACTGGGCGTGGAGCCTGCTTAAGATTCTCTCTTCCCCTCTCCCTTTCTTTGCCCTCCTTCCCCTCTAAAAATAAAAAAATAATATATTTTTGTTCTCTAACCCCTAGGAGGAATCCCATACTAACCTTTATAGAGTACAGGAACTCAGCAGGGACTGTAAGAATGTGGTCAAATATGGTCAAGGAAGTCTTATACAAAGAGGCTCTAATTTAGGGCTCCAGAAGGGGTTCCAACTTCTGGCTACAAAATCTCTATAAACTGATGTGTGTTAACAGAGATCTTGTAGTTTTGTCTGCTTAACTGCTTCCTCGCCTATACAAACTAGAGATGTTTCAAAGTAGGGGCCATGCCCCTTTCATATGTGGTTTTTGTTTTTGTTTTTAGCACATAGCGCATCTGAATGAATGCTGTTTCTCATTTATTCAAATGTCCCCAACAATCAAAGGTACCTGAAATTTTTAACGGAAAATTCCAGCATTACAGCCAGTTCTGCCACAGTGGGAGACAAACCTGTAGTCCCAGGTTGTTAGAGTGACAATATCTCAGTCTGCTTACAAGCACTAGTATAAAGGTTTGCTTAGGTGCTTCATCGTACCCAGTACTACACACCTCAGGGAAAGATGGTGTGACACAGACCCATAAACACAAATACTACTTTTCTAAAAATCCAACAGCCTCAGAACATAAACTAGCACTTGTGTCTGACAAATAGGTGAGACAGAAGACCATTAGAAGAGAGTACAAAACAAAACCCAGGAGTTCTTAACAGTAATATTTCCAGAATTTCCATAAAATAGCTGAAAGATAGCTAACCAATAATTTGGAGGTCCATAATAAAGAGAACTGGGATACTACAAAGGCCAGTTAAAGGCAAATAAAGAGTCCCAAGACATTTTTATGCTGAAATTATTTAAACCTGATCACATACACACCACTATACATGACATATTCGTACCAAGAATGTTTGATCTGGATCTAATTACAAGGAAACAATCAGACTAATCCAAATTATAGGACAATCTACAGTGTTCATCAAAAGTCAATGTGTGATGAATAGAGGGGAGATGACTTCTAGATTAAGAGAAACAAATGGCACATAACAAACTGGAGAAAACTCAAATGACTTTGAGGACAATTGGAGAAATTAAAATATAGACTACATTAGATGACACTGACAAATGTTAAATTTTGTAGGCATGATAATGGTGTTGTGGTCACGGAGAAGAATATCCTTTTTAGTAGGAAATATGCTGAAACAGCAGTCAAATGTCGGGACAGCTCAAGAACATACAGAAACAAAGCAAACGTGGCAAAAATGCTAAGAATAAAGAAATCTAGGTAAAAGGTATGTGTATGGTCTTTACTGGAGTATTACAACTTTTAGGTAAGTTTTGAAAATTCCAAATGAAAATTTAGAAGAAAAAAAATGTATTCATATGGAGGAAAGAAAACATTTAAATACCACCTTTACCTTTAATCTGCAACGATTATGAAGAACTTAGAGTATTTTAAACTGCTGTAAAGGAGGATACGAAAAAATGTTTTTATGTCCCCAATTTTTTTAAAAAAGATTTTATCTATTTATTTGACAGAGAGAGAGAGAGACAGCAAGAGAGGGAACACAAGCTGGGGGAGTGGGAGGAGGAGAAGCAGGCTTCCCGCCGAGCAGGGAGCGTGACGCGGGGCACGACCCTGGGATCATGACCTGAGCCAAAGGCAGATGCTTAACGACTGAGCCACCCAGGCGCCCCTATGTCCCAAATTTTCTGATGATGCCCCTATGTCCCAAATTTTCTGATGAAGTTTTCTCATGGATTTCTGATTATATATCCAATCTGCCCTCTTGGCAGGGTCCCCAACAATACTTTAGGGTTAAAATAATATGGGTGAGACCTGACAGCACTAACCACTTGGGAGTCCCGATCTTGGAAAAACATAAAAGATAAACAGTTTAGGTTGCGGAGTAAATGGAAATATACTCAAGTAAATTGCTTTTGTTTACAAATGCAATAAAGATCTTAAACTTTTGGAGGACACAACATAGTCCCGTTTGTGGATATAGTCTACCATATCAGGTTCAAACCTAAAGTGTCCTAAAATAAAGACCATTAGTGAAAGAAAACAGGAGTGAAAAAAGTCTGGTTTAGTATTTTAAAATCATGAGACATCAAAAAAATACAGTTAACACTAATTTGAGTATTGAACTGCTCTTTACTCTATTTTTTTTTTTAAAGATTTTATTTATTTATTCGACAGAGATAGAGACAGCCAGCGAGAGAGGGAACACAAGCAGGGGGAGTGGGAAAGGAAGAAGCAGGCTCATAGCGGAGGAGCCCGATGTGGGGCTCGAACCCACAACGCCGGGATCACGTCCTGAGCCAAAGGCAGACGCTCAACCGCTGTGCCACCCAGGCGCCCCTACTCTTTCTGATAATACGGCTCTTGGGCTAAGGCCAAGATGCAACTCCAAAGTCATTATTTCTGATCATCAAAATCATTATATTCCTAGTAAAATCCATTATAAGACTCTAAAAATAGAAGCCTGAAAGGATCACTTTAAGTACCCCCCAAAAAATCAATTTATAGTAATCCTCAGTCCAAACATTATTCAGAAGTATAAAGTTTTGGTTAAAACTAATAAATTGCTGGGGTTCCTGGGTGGCACAGTTGGTTAAGCATCCAACTCTTGGTTTTGGCTCAGGTCATGATCTCAGGGTTGTGAGACTGAGCCCCACGATGCGCTCCACACTGAGCGCGGAGTCTGCTTAAGATTTCCTCTTCCTCTCCTTCTCCCCATGCTCGCTCTCTCTTCCCTCTCAAATGAATAAATCTTTAAAACAACTACTAATAAATTGGTTAAGATTTTGACGTGAAGTGTAAAAGAGGTCACATGTTCATAATATGCAATAAAATACTTTCTTAAAACCCTCTTAAAGACTGCAGAGAGGGGTGCCTGTGTGGCTTTGTCAGTTAAGTATCGGACTCTGGATTTCAGCTCAGGTCATGACCTCAGGGTCGTGAGACTGAGCTCCACATCAGGCTCTGCGCTGGATGTAAAGCCTTAGATTCTCTCTCCCCCTCTCTCTCAAAAAGGAAAGAAAAGAATAAGAAAAGACTGGAGAAAATTACATGCCCTAATCAGGGGGATTCCATTTTCAGATGCATTTATTATCTAAGTTTTAGGGAACTCATAAAAACAAAGGGGGCACCCTTCAACATAAACACACAGGACTAATTATTATTATTATTTTTTTAAAGATTTTTATTTATTTGACAGAGAGAGAGACAGCCAGCGAGAGAGGGAACACAAGCAGGGGGAGTGGGAGAGGAAGAAGCAGGCTCCCAGCCTAGGAGCCTGACGTGGGGCTCGATCCCAGATCGCCAGGATCACGCCCTGAGCCAAAGGCAGATACTTAACGACTGAGCCACCCAGGCACCCCATGGACTAATTACTTTTAAAAGGGCTTTGGTGTAAAAGAATAACACTTCATATGTAAGCCTTGCTCATCTGGCTTGGGCCTGATGAACAGAAACCACGAGGATGTAACATGCCCAAAAGAAGAGTTTATGTTTTCACACTAGTTCTTAAGATGGGATTGAACACAACAGAAGAAATAAATGAGGTATTCCAGAAGTTTTGGCTCATGGTGATAATTACTAATAAGGCATCATTAACTCAACTAACAAGAAATAGATGGAAACTTGATTAATCTTCAATCCTAAAATAAAGACACTGAGAAAAGGGAAAAAGAAATCTCAAGAAGCTAACTTTCAAATGATTCTGTACACAGATGATACAAGAGGAGACAAAAACAACAAAACTAGGAATTAAACACAGAGATGTGAAAAAGTAATGGGAAAAAACCAATTATAAAAATGAAAATCCAGGCCAAGCACAGGCAGACAACTGCATTGGCTTGAGATCCTAAAATTCAAGGAAGAGTTTGGGTAACACTTGGATAACATGGGAAGAGAAGAAAAAAGCAATCTTAAGTTAAAAAAAAATGAAGAGGGGGAAATGAAGTCCCCACATCTTTATTTCTGACCCCTTTCCATGTATTTGAATACACACAGTTTGAAAACTAGCCTGAAAAGGCAGGATTAGCTCTTCATCCCAGTTTCTGGTCTAGTTTTTTCAACTCCTCACTCAATAATTATTTAACAAGTTAGCACTGCTTGTCAAGGAATGATGTACTTTCAAGTTAAAAAGCACAAAAATCAACAAGATTACATTTTTTAAGAGTAGCGTGCCCAATTTTCTTTCCTCATTTAGCACTGAACAATAATGGGCAGAAACAAAAGCTTGCTACAAATATTAAACTGGAGGATGACAATGGACTTCATAGGGAAAAAACATGGTGGACTATACAGAACCAGACTTCTATTTTTTTTTTTTTTAAAGATTTATTTATTTTAAGGGAAGAGACAGACAAACAGCACAAATGAGAGGGGCAGAGGGATAGGGAGAAAGAATCTCAAGCAAACTCTGCACTGAGCGCAGAGACTGACTGTGGGGTTTGATCCCAGGACCCAGAAAACATGACATGAGCTGAAACCAAGAGTTGGATGCTTAACTCACTGTGCCACCCACACGTGCCCACACTGTTTTTTAGTTACAGAAGAACTCATCACCAAAGACAATTTTAGAATAGAGAGGCACAGTATTAAAAGTCACTGACTCACCAGTGGACTTAACTATTTAAACAAAATGGCATAGATGTTCAACTGCTTAATAGCAAAGGGATACAATCTAAATGCAAATCTCCTTTACTTCACTACACAGAGGAAAAGAAAAATATGCCCCAAATAAGGATACTAGAACACTGCTCACTCTTCCCCTCAGTCATATCATAGGAAGAAGTTAAGTCAACACATACATTCACTAAGCTATTTCAAAAGGCAGACTACTTCAGCAAGAATATGGGAATCTGTATTAACAACAACCACACTCATCTCTACACATTTCAAACCAAAACACAACAATTTCCTTTCCTTTTTTAAGATTTTATTTATTTGAGAGAGACAGACAGAAAGCGACAGAGACTGCGAGAGAGAGCACAAGCAGGGAGGAGAGGGAAAAGCAGGCTCCCCCGAGCAGGGAGACTGACACATGACTTGATCCCAGACCCCGGGATCATGACCTGAGCCAAAGACAGACACTTTACCAACTGAGCCACCCAAGCACCCCCACAACAATTTCTTTGTGTGGTTTAAGATGGGGGGGGGGGTGGAGAAAGAAACCTAAATGTCCATGTGTAAAAGATTGTTCTATATGATGTATTACTCTTCAACCATTAAAAAGGATACAATGGGTATGTCAAGTCAAAGATGTCCTAATTGTGTTAAAGAAATAGTTTGTTATAGAATAACACACAAGATCCCACTTCTAGAAATACAAATTCACAAATGCATGAAAGGATTAAGAAGGATATAAATCACCAGCAGCTGCATCTGGTATACTGACTGTGATGAGGCTTTTATACTACAATCTTTAAAAAATTATTTCAAGAATTAATCATGTGGGGCGCCTGGGTGGCTCAGTCGGTTAAGTGTCTGCCTTCGGCAGAGGTCATGATCCCAGGGTCCTGGGATCAAGCCCTGCATCACGCTCCCTGCTCAGTGGAGAGCCTGCTTCTCCCTCTCCCTGCTGCTCCCCCTGGCTTGTGCGTGCTGTCAAATAAATAAATACTTAAAAAAAAAAAAAAACTTAAAAAAATTAATCACATAACAAAAAAAATTAAGAGTGGGAAGAGACAGACACACACACATAGACTAAAATAAACTAAGGAGGTAATTCTGCATATTACATGGCATTTACATATATAACCAACACCACATCTGTCACCAGGGAGAACACAAACTTACTCATGTTGCTCATGGGCCGCATGCCTTGGGGAGACTGCCCAGACTGCTGATTCTGCTGGTTCTTTGCTTGTACCTGGGGCTGCGTCGGCATCTGATTTACTTGATAGGGCAGACCAAGAGCTGCATAGGCCCTTTCTATAGAGCTGGGATCAATCTGACTAACAGTGCTTAGGCTAGGGGTAGACTGTTGACCCACACCTAGAGAGCTAGTATTTCCAAGTCCAACTGGTGCTCCAGTCAGAATTGCTAGAGAAGACAAAAAAAAAAAAAAGGGATTACAACGTTAAAGATGTAAGAAAAACAGACTAACCCATCATGAATTTCAAAGACACAAAATTATTGTTATGTGATTATGAAACAGCTCAGTACATGCATCTTGTTTCTCCTTATTTCCCTGAAAAAATGTCTAGATGCAGAACTGAATGGTCAAAAGAAGGTCACTGGCACGAAAGGCTTTTGATCCAGAATACCCAAAAGCCTCCCCACAGGCTGTATCAGTGTTCCCACCAACAGTGTATGAATGACTCAGAGCCACACCAACACCAAGGAGCATCATTTCTGCCAACGTGATACGAGAGAAACAGCACCTTATTTCGTTTCTCAATAGTGAACTTTTTGGTATGTCCTCCCTCTATTAAACTATTTCCTTATCCCAATTTTCTCCTGGATTATTTATGACTTGTTCATTAATTTATGGTACTTAATTTCTTCTTCACATGCTGCACGTATATTTCCAAATTTGTCTTTTCAACCCTAAGTGCTTAATGTTTTGTTTCTAGAGAGGAGGTGTGGTAGCTGCACTTAAATCTTTCTACTTTTACTTTTGTCTTTCTCTAAGAAAACCTCATCATCCCAAGTTTCTAAAAATAATCTCAAACTTTTTTCCTTTCTCTTCAAATAATTTCAAGTTATCTAAATATTCAGACCACAAGAATAAAAGAGTAACTTGCCCAATGTCATTGTTTTTTAAGTTTTCATGAATGTAAAAACGAAGCATAAATTCACCGTTTTTATACAGAATGACCATTAACAGTTTCTGGATCTTAGTTTAGGTATTAAGCAGATCAATTCTCATCTCATTAATATGAGGTTAACAGGAGTGAAAACAACCTAGTAGGATAGCACAAAGCAGTTCACAGGAACTTCCCATAATCAAGAAGTACTCTAAATCCCACCAAACTGCACTGGTAAGAGTCTAATATTTTCGGTATAAAAGCTTCAAACGATTTCATCACTTACACTGCTGATTTCTCTTATCTCCAGCATTTTTAAGGGGGAGACACACAGGACAATCATGCCTTGTACAATTCTTCCAGTGTGAAATGATTTGTCGAGAAGATGCACAGTGTGCCACTAAAAAGAAGAAAAATAATTTTTTCAAATGAAGCTTATGCTTTTTTACATTACTATCAGCTAACTTACTGATCACTTAACAAGTGCTACAAATGTTAACTCATTTCTTCTTCCTAACATCCCTGTAGGGTAGCTATTAGCACTCACATTTTATAGTTGAGAAAGCAGGCAAAGCCTGGCTAACCAATTTGCATAGTCAGAGTACTCAAAGTGGGATTCAAACTTAAGCAACCTGGCTCCAAAGCCCATATTTTTCACTAAGATGTGTAATCTGCTTTACTCTATAAAAACAGATTTCTAATGACTCCATAAATATACAAAATGTACTAAGTTGGGTCACATTGTTTTTAGTATCTGCCTATCTGACAACTAGCAAATCCTCAATAATATTTAAAGTGTGCTATGCTGGACCAAATCAAAGTCGATAAGGATCACCACAAAAGGGATATCCTTTAAAATTTCTACCACGTCCCTAGATACTGACAAAATGATACTGAATTTTATTCACATCCTAATATGGAGTAAGACATTATCAGTAAAGGAGTTTCAAAATACAGCAGATCACATTTTCTCTCTTCCCTTGGACTCTAAATGTTAATTGCTGCGCACAGAAACCCTTTGAGCCCACTCACCTTGGCAGGACTTGCCTGACTGGCAGTGTGTCATGTGGTTTAGGACGTTCTTCATTGTGCGACAGTGGGGAAGGTTGCACTGCCTCACTTCCCCATTAGCCTGCTCCCGGCGCTGGCACTTATGAGCATGTAAAAGAAGAACAAGCTGCTGCTGGATGAGCTTGCGCTTCTCTGGATCAGCTGTATGTGCTCCAGAACCCATCCCTTGGGCCACTGGAGTCACAAGGCCTGGCTGCTGGACTTGTGGGGCCTGCTGTTGACCCTAAAGGATAAAACAACAAAGATACATTTAACATTAGGTGTCACGGTGTGCTCTTTAATAAATACAGACCTAGACATGTTCAATTAAAACCTTTAAGGACAGTCTACCGTGCCACAGGGGATTCCAAGGTAAACAAACAATGGATCCTACCAAGAAGCTCAGTAAGAAAAAAAGTTACATTACCAAGTAATATAGTCAAAGTATACACAGTATACAAAGCAAAAATAAAGAGAAGAGCATGATAAGCTGCGGTGGGAGAGGAAAAGGCAAGGAGTCTGTAGTGAAGAGAATGTCCAAGTCAGGTTTTGAAACACAGTATCAATGAAGAACTCCTTGGGAGACCCAGCAGGGGCCTTTTAGGTGGGTGAAAAATTAGTTTTTGTAATTATGGAAGAAAGCCCCCTTTTTTCCCTAGTGAAAAAAGTAAACATTGCTGGAGACAGATGCCTTGTTTTATTCATTATCTCTAGTACTTAAACTACCTGAAATACAGGCAATTCAGTGAATATATGACACACAGAAAAAAAAAAAAAAAAAATCTGAAAGAGAAGTAGCATTTCTACAGGACATTTTTTGCCAAAGGTGAACACAAACTACTTAACAAATTTACAACTAGAAATCGTTTTACTTTAGAAAAATAGCAAGCAGCAGCTCCTTCTGCCCACGGTCCTGTCCCCGTGCTTTATTAAAATTCCTTTTTGCACCAAAAAAAGGAAGAAAAATAGCAATGTTAGAAGCTTTGGAAGATTTCCCAAAACAAAAATCACTGTTTAAAACAATGTGTAACTTTGAGGGAGGTTATTTTTGTATGAATATCAGATACAAATATATGAATATTAGTGAAAAATATCAGATACAAATATATGAATATTAGTGAAAAATATCAGATACAAATCAGTAGATACGGTCACTGAGAGTCGGAATCCTTTGCCAGAGAGTCCTTCCCAAGATGAGAAATGTTCTACTTTCCTATTCCATAGAAATGCTCACAAGCAGAAGATATGTACTATAGCAGGCCACAAAATTTTCGTTGTAGCAGCCCCAGTTGCTCCCATTTGGCCAAGCACCCTTACTGAACAATACTGTAAGAAACAAAAACCCATGGGAAATGGAAGGAAGGCACAAGCCTCCTCAATCACAGGGTCCATCCATTACCTCCTAGTGTGTATAGCAGACGGCATGAAAGTTTAACAGTTCCTTTGTCAAAATGCCAGTTTAAAGACAAATCTGTAGATAGATTACTACCCACCATGTTGGGCATTCCTCCACCAGGAACTGCCTTTTTGTCCATTGCAAATGGAGATAAGTTATTTGGTAGTACAGACTTTGTCTGAATCTGGAGACCAAGGCCACCGGCTCCAATCTGCTGTCCAGAATTCTGAGTGTATGGTGAACCGTAAGGATTAGGGTTGTTCATCATTCCCATCTAAGAATAAAAACAGACAAGAAATTAAATCTTATTTAATTAAACAGAACATTACCATTCCTTTTCCTTTTCCACTTCCTAATTTATAAAGATAATTTTAAAGGTAGTCCTTTGCTGTTATAAACAGACTATTGAAGTATGTTCATGAAAATACTCATGTTTTCAAGAGTAAGATTTATGGGGGGGGGGGTGCCTAGGTGGCTCAGTCAAGTCAAGCATCTACCTTCGGCTCAGGTCATGATCCTGGGGTCCTGGGACAGCGCTCCGAGCTGGGCTCCCTGCTTAGCGGGAGTCTGCTTCTCCCTGTGTCTCTGCGCCCCCCCCCCAACATGTGCACACTCTCTCTTTCAAATAAATAAATTCTTTAAAAAAATTATAAAAAAAGATTAAGATTCAGGGGCTTCAGCTCAGGTAGAGTAAATCTACAGAGCTTTTTTCTGTAAATATTTGAGATAAATGTGTTTTAAAAACTTATAAGCATCTTCATTAAACTGTATCTGCAAATCAAGGTTTGCCATTCATCTTTGCTTGAATGAAGTAGATGCATTTATTTAATTTACAAAATATGGCTTAATAAATTAAACTCAATAAATGACCTAATCCCTAAATATGTCAGAGAGTGTGATATGTCAAGAGCATCTGAATGCTTATTTCAGCATTTTGTTCATATGAAAGGTAGAAAACGGATAATTTAGGGGATGTGTCCTTTTTCACTTAGGGATACGGTGGCACAGTGATTTTAAAACTTGAAATCTGAATCCCTTAGATAGAACAAGCAAACTTCATTCCTTGCAGCCTTAAACCTAGCTGCTTTATTCATTAAATTACCTGCTTGGCACCTAAGGTTATGAATTTCTCTGTACCCCTATATAGTTAAGAAAGATTTGTGTCTGTATTTATGACAATCTGGAGCGATCACATTGGATAGATATTAATTTAAAGAAAGAATTAATTATTCAGATGCCAATGTTTTACTGATAGCAATGATGCAACTTACAATCCTATTCTTCCATAGAAGAACCCACCACAAGTGAAACACCACCTATTAAAAACATACAACAAAGCTCTCAGAACTGAACTGAGAAGACTAGTACTACTACCCAATTAAAAAGAGTCATACTAGATTTCTATTCTTCTTAGCCAGATCCAGTTCTATCAGAGGGGCCTTCAAATTCTATCTCTAAAGACACCCCCCCCAAAAAAAACTGTTCCCAGTACACTGTCACTGCCTTAATTCAAGTCCCTCATCACAGCTTGTGTAGACTGTGTCCAACAGGTTTTCTTGCCTTCTGCTATTCTATTTTCTCCCCAGAGCCTTCATGATGTTCATGAGGCCTGACTATCCACAGTATCCTACTATAGCCTGTGCCCATTAACTTGCAAATCTGAGGAGCAACTTGCTTCTTCAGTCTCTAGCATTTGCCTTAAAGATTTTCCTTTTCCCTATAACTAGGCAGTGGCATACTCTCCCTTCCTATTTGATTCCTGAAAGATAACCTGTAAAGGAAATAAACTACTAAGTTCACAAAGAGGCAGTCCAATTTTCATTTTCTATTGCTTACTTAGTTGGTACACCACAATTCACAAGCAGCTACAGAGTCTCTACTCATCCTGTAAGATACATTTCAAAAGTTACCATCTCTGTGAAGCATCTATTGTTCTAGACTGCTAAAGAGTTCTTTTCCTACCCTAATAAATGTTTGTGCATTTTGATACAACACAGATGATAAAATAAAATGCATGCCTCTTCTATCCCCTTAGACCACGCACATTAAGGGAAAGAACCTTAGTTCATTTATCTTTGTAGCCCCACTGCCCTAATCCTGATAGACAAAAGAGCCCGCTGACTCAGGAAAACAGAAATATGAAAGTCATAAAATAAACACATAAACCTCTGTAAATAAAACTGTTCTTTAAATCATATGCAGTATCTATACTCTGAGAATTTATAGAAATATGACATCTTTATCAGTTTAAAGGTTCGCCTGTAATGAAAAATTAAAGAACACTTACAGTTTCCAGATGAGATCAGAGACTAGGAGTTCAGTAACTCAGGGAATAAGCCCGAGGGAAGTGGCAAGGTTTAGGGGAAAGCATACAAGAATGGGGCAGCCTGAATGGGAAGCGTCCACAGTAAAAAACTTACTGCTTCAGTCTCCAATAACTGGAATTTCCTAAGTGGATCTGGCCAATAAGATTGTAGGGACGATCAAATACAGAAACAGGCTTAAACACAAGTTCAAGTTTCTTTTGGTAGTTTCAAGTGTGGCTACAAGTGCCATTCCTTCACATGCTTTTAAAGTACGAAAGTACATATATTCGTATGTATATGAATATAGTTCATATACATAGGCCTACATCTGGGGGAGTTACAGTTCACTTGACTGTGTTTCCTCTACTAGCATGGAAATTTGTGACAAACATAAAATGAAAGCCATTCTAACACAGAATCTGCAGGACAGACCATAAAAGACCAACAGACAATAAATTAGGCTTTTAGGAGTCCATTATTTATGAAAATAAAACACAGGGATTTGTAAGCTACCTTGATGTCTCTTAATAAGCACAATATCTCTACTCAAATATATCACAGTATTATCTAGTCCTTCACATTTGTTCACATAAGACACTGCATTACCTGCTTACAATAACTGGGTTTCAACCAGTTCCTGACATTGCTTGTTTTCCCAATTACAATGCATTACCTAGAAACTCCAAAGTGGACTATGGTCTCAAATATACAGACTGCACTGATCAGCTGGCAGTAATTCATTCCTGACACTTCTGGTCACTCTGACCAACAAAGACTCTCAGGCTTTTTTTGGCTTTTCTGTCTTCCTCAGAGTTCTGCTGCCAGTGTTAGACAGAATACAACCAATCTCTCCATCCCTATCCTGGAGTACCTCCAGTACTCCTCCACCAAATGTAACAGGAAGGGAATATACCGTACTTAATTTCAGCTACACTGTAGTTCGTTATTTGATCTTGTTCCCCTTCTCTATATCTCAAGTGATCCTGATGTCCAACTACCCACCACCTACCTGCATCACAAGGATACAGACAACCACCTAAACGGAAAAGGCAAAGGACCAGGAGTCTGACCAGAAAGCCACAACAGTTCTAGGCAACTAAAACAAAAAATAACTTAGAGGAGTACTTTTTTTTTTTTTTTTCCTTTTAAAAATCTGACTCTACAGGGGCACCTGGGTGGCTCAGTTGGTTAGGCATCTGCCTTTGGCCCAGGTCATGATCCCAGAGTCCTGGGAGCAAGCCCTGCATTGGGGGTGGGGGGGGGTGGGGAATGGCACGGTGTGTCCCTGCTCCTCCCTCTGCCCCCCCAATTCTCTCAAATAAATAAATCCTTTAAAAAAAATCTGACTCTATAGGTTTTTTTCTAAGTTTTCAGTATATTAAAAGCAGAAACTTACGGAGCACAAGAATTCAAAAAACACTCAACAGTGGCAATCATTGGCAAATATGTAGGAAAAATAAGAGTAATACCTCAAATATAAAGAAAATAATTGTTTGGGAATATTTAACACAGAGGGGAGAAAACCCTTAATAAGATTTGCAGGCACCACAGTAACTCAAACCAATACCATGCGTATAACTCCAAGATTCATCAAATAACAAAAACAAAATTAAACTACAAGCAGACATTTCCTACTACTCCTGGATTTAATAAATGCCCATGCTATCTATCTGTATCCAAGTTAGATGCCAGACACTACATTAATAACTGACGGTACGATGATACACAAGGAGGACTAGGGCTCTCTTAGAACCTACAGCAAATCCTAAACATTACTTTTCAGGCTCATTCCCATTACTCCTATACCAATGCCTTAGTTAAGGAGGCCTCATCACCCTACTGGGACTATCCCTCAAACTATTACTACACACCTAAAACCACATCCATCTAGATGGCAAATTTGGGCATAAGACTTTCCTCTTTCAAACCTGTCAGGTTACAGCATTTACGATTAGTCTTTCTCTCAACATGGATTCTTCCTCCTTTCCCTATTACACTTAATACCTGCCGCCCCTACTGGTCCTTCCTACTTGCTTCACTCCTGGCCGATCCAAGTTCTAAAACAGATCAATCACTGCTCCTGTACTTTAAAATTTTAGGTTAAAAACTCTTTAACATCATATGCCAAAGACTATCATTAATTGATGTTAATTTTGAGAACAACTCCAAAAACATTACTGTTCCTACCTCAAAAAAATTTTAAAAAGAGAAAAGGAAAGAAGGAAAAAAGGAATTATTCCTAAGGCCAATATTCATTTGAGTGAAGTTCAAGAGGTTTTTTTTTTAATATCAATTTCATAAGTCACAATTCATACAAATTTGGATATCAATCTATCCAGCCAAGTAACACACAATTCCTCACAGCATGTGAGGTAACCAGAGTCAGAGGAAAGGAAGGTTAGGACCTGTCATAGAATAAGAGCTAAAAAGTAATACATAAAGATGTTCCAAGATAGGGCAACTGGTGGCACCTGGGTGGCTCATTCAGTTAAGTGTCTGTTTTCCGCTCAGGTTACAATCCCCAGGGCCCTGCTAAGTGGGGAGTCCGCTTCTCCTTCTTCCTCTGCCCTTTCCCCTGGCTTGTGCTCTCTCTCTAAAATAAATTTAAAAAATCTTAAAAGATGGGGTGCTGAGGTGGCCCAGTCGGTTGGTTAAGTGTCTGACTCTTGGTTTTGGCTCAGGTCATGATCTTGCAACTCATGGATCAAGCCCCACACCCAGCTCTGCGCTCAGTGTGGAGTCTGCTTGGGATTCTCTCCCTCCCTGTCGGCCCCTCCTCTCGCTCTCTCAAACAAATAAATAAATAAACAAACACACAAATAAATAAATAAAATCTTAAAAACAAAAGGATGCTCCAAGGCTGTGTCTGTGAAAGGGCCAGCGATCACTAAGACTGAAATATAGAAAACAGGCAGGATTCCTGCTCTTACAGGTCTCAGTCTAGCAATGATCACCCCTATATAAGGTTACAAGTTAAGTGAGGAGGTGACTATTGCTGTTAAGAAACATGAAAGTATTTTATCTGTTTTTAGCTGCGTTAAGTTTTATCAATATACGGATCATAATAATAGAATGAAATTATACTACAGTGATAAACAACATGCACTTTTAAGTCAGAAAGACAGGAGTTCTCTGCAATACCCATTCCCTGACTCTGTTCCTTCATTTGTAAAATGGGAATAAAACCATAGGGTTGATGTTAGAATTAATGGCCCTGACATATTAAATACCTATTAACATTTAGTAGCTCCTTAGCTTTTGGAGCCTAACACTAATTTAGAAGTAATTATACTGTCTGATGTTGTTATTTATTAATATTCTGGATTTTGGGGGCCCCTGGGTGGCACAGCGGTTAAGCGTCTGCCTTCGGCTCGGGGCGTGATCCCGGCGTTGTGGGATCGAGCCCCACATCAGGCTCCTCCGCTATGCGCCTGCTTCTTCCTCTCCCACTCCCCCTGCTTGTGTTCCCTCTCTCGCTGGCTGTCTCTATCTCTGTCGAATAAATAAATAAAATCTTTAAAAAAAAAAAATATTCTGGATTTTGTCTCTTTAATCATAACAAGCTCTTTCACAGATTTTTTTATTCTTTTTTTTTTAAAAAAAGATTTTATTTATTTATTTATTTATTTATTTAAGAGAGAGGGAGAGCGTGCACTGAGTGGGGGAAGGGGCAGAGGGAGGGAGAAGCAGACTCTCCACGGAGCAGGGAGCCTAGAGATCATGACCTGAGTTGAAGGCAGATGCTTTCACTGAGCCACCCAGGCACCCCTAGAAATTTTTTTTTTAATTTTCTAAGGGGGGAACCCTCCAGAGTATTAATGAACACTTCCTGAATAAAAAGTCCTTAGTTCTAAAGAAAGTTAATCTTCTACCAATTTATAGAATATTAACCCACTGAAGTCTCTACTAGTGGGCATTCCCATATCCTCCAGCCAACAGCTGTTCATGTGGTAAGCTGTTTGATCTCCTGTTACAGCCAAGAGCTACGCCTCTAGAAGACTACTCCTTAACTTACATGATCTAGATTTGATTTCTCCCCCTCCCCATAAAAATGTTTTAAGAACAGGGGCGCCTGGGTGGCTCAGTCGTTAAGCATCTGCCTTCGGCTCAGGTCATGATTCCAGGGTCCTGGGATCGAGCCCCACGTCAGGCTCCCTGCTCAGTGGGAAGCCTGCTTCTCCTTCTCCCACTCCCCCTGCTTGTGTTCCCTCTCTCTCTGTGTCTCTCTCTGTCAAATAAATAAAATCTTTAAAAAAAAAAATGTTTTAAGAACATCACAAAATAGGAACTACAGTAATACTAAGCACTTGCTACCACTAGTATTACTACTCTGCAAGTAAGTCCTTACTATATACCACTCACAAAGAGCTTACTTCTATTAATCGTTTAGTTCCCCAATAATCCCATGAGGTAGGTTACACCCACTTTTACTATTTCCATTCTACAGGTGGGAAAACTGAGGTACAGCAAGCAAGCTGCCCAGGGTAATATAGCTACTACGTGAGTGACTGAGTTCATTTTTAACCCAGGCAGTAAAGCTCCACAGTCCATGCCATTAACTATGATGATTAACTTCATCTCTTTCTTCATACATAAAGGGCAGCTATTAGGGACTGGATTTTCAAAAATGTTTATTTCTTTTGTCATCAGCATTTTTAAGGAGGCAGATATGTTTTGTGACGTTACTGGAGAGTGAAATGATTTAACCAAGAAGTTTGGCAATATGCAGCTGAAGAGGAGGATGACTGTGGTAACAACCCAGATGCTAACCCAGGTAGCGTGATTCAAGATCAGCACTATTCCACTCTTCAGTGTACCCTCCTGAACTGAGCAGTCAGAAATAACTTTAAGACATAAAACATTTTGTCTTTATCTTATGCTAACTCTAAAATCCAAGACTAGATTAAAAGGGGGTATGATCCAACTTTTCCCCATAAACCACTGTTAGGCTTTGGAAGAATGTTATTAGTAACGTCACAACCTTCGTGCACACTCTGAACCACAGGTTCACCCGTAAGAAGTACTGTGTACAAAAGCCACTGCCATTTGCCAAGAGGGTTCAAATCTTCAGGTCTCACTGAAAACTTCCTTAATTCCTGATTCTTAAATATCATTAGAACTCTTAAGAATTCTGGAGAAATGTAATGAATATAATCAGCTCTTTGAGGTAATTTTATGACCTGGTCCCATGGAAGGGGAACTGCTATCCAACAATTTTACCACCTTCAATTTATTTTAATCTTCAATAGGAAAATATAGAAGGCTTTTCTTCCTGCTATAAAGAGAAAACTCATTGTTTTATGAAAGTACTTAGTTGTATATTATTGGGTATCTCATCCTAAACTTCCGTAATTCCCCAAAACTTATTTACTAAGTAAGCATTTAGAGTTCTTACGTGTTAGGCACTGCTCTAAGTACTTTACAAGTATCAACTTTTAAATATAGGTGGGACTCATTTAAAAACTACAAAATATTTTAGTAATAATATTTTTATATTTGAATTCCTCCATCCCTTGAAACAGAAGCTCCACAAAGACATTTTGTCTGTTTTGTACACTGCTATATATCCAGTCCCTGAAACAATGCTGATACAAGAAATTTGTGATTTAGATCATAAATAGAATAGTGCCCCACTCCCATTGAGACTTTCCTTTTTTTTTTTTTTTTTTTGAAGATTTTATTTTTAAGTAATCTCTACACACAATGTGAGGCTCAAACTTACAACCCCTGAGATCAAGAGTTGCACGCTCAACTAACTAAGCCAGCCAGGTGCTCCTGAGCCTCTCCTTTTTAAATTTTTCTTCATAGCACATACCTAGAATACTATAAACTTATAACTTACATGCACACTAGAAAGTAAGTTCTATGAAGTAAGTCTATTCACTGTTCTATCTTCAACACCAAAACTAGGGCTCAATAAATATTTGCTCAATCAGTGAAAGTTTAGTCTGTCACCCCACCACTCCCCACTGGAGTATAAACATCAGGGGGGCAGGGACTCTTCACAGGTATGTTCTAGAACCTAGAAGAGGTACCTAATAAATATTTTACCTTCTTGTTTCCGGTTTCCACTCCAAATATTCGAACTTAACCATATCAACACAGCAACATGAAAGTGCCAAAAAGGGAGAATGTACAGAGGAGGTAGGAATGACAGAATCTTCCCCTAAGTTAAGAGGTCAATATTCTCTACTGTGTAGCAAAAATAAATAAATAAATAAATAAATAAATAAATAAATAAATAAATAAATAAAATAAAAGAAAAGGGGTTTTCATATATGAATATGACCTCTGTCTCCCCACTCCCAATTCATCCCTATGTCTTTTTTTTTTTTTAAAGAAGGCTCCATGCCCAGTGTAGAGCCCAACGAGGCACTTGAACTCATGACCCTGAGATCAAAACCTGAGCTGAGATCAAGAGTCAGTTGCTTAACCGACTGAGCCACCCAGGTGCCTCCCAATGTCTTAATTTCATCCCTGAACTCTCTCATCATCATGATTCTCAGGAACACAAAGTCCCAATGCCTACTCAGTTATTCCTCTTACAGAGAAAGCTTGCTCTTAACTCCTGGTGAAAATCTTACCCATCTCCGATATCACCTTCCAAGCAAAGTCATCTTTTTCATTCCACAAATATTTTTACTAACTATATGCCAGGTGCTGGCAATTGTAGTGTGATATCACTTCAAGAATAAATAAATATATATGTAGGAAAAATATGAAGGAATAAACATCAAATATATGCTTTTAACATCTTAATTTTATAAAGAGCACATTTAAAAAGTTTTGAAGAATATATTTAGCATGTTTTACGTAAGAAAGCTAAAAAAGTAGGCTTTTTGAAAAAGAAAAGCCTTTCAAACAATGACCAAAATTAGGTTAACTGGACACTTGGAATGTTAGTTGAGGTTTCAGAGTAAACGAATGCACCTTAATAGCCAACAAATAACGAGAAAAAATAACATTTAATATATCTTTTAGAATAAATACCTCTTGAAAACCAGCGACATTCCAAGTAGTGGAAATAAGTGATATCTCTCTGAAGACGGTATAAACCCAGCTAGCTCAAAACCGTGTTTTTACAAGGAGGCTATGAAGGCTAAAGTGGGCTTAGGAAGGAGTTAAAAATACTCTAACACTTGTGAAAATATTCTTATACTTACTCTAACACTCTAATACTGAGAGAACAGGAATTAGCTAGCTGTTCAGTTGGAATAAACTGAAGGTATACAGTATCACTGAACTGTAAAGTAACTGTTTTCCTTAAAATTAATGTGAGAGCTTCATAAAACCTGTGACAACACAGATCCTTGGCATATATGTGAGAAATGGTACAGCATGTAAGAAGATAAAGCATAAATAGTAAAGAATAAATGAGTAACTGATCTCAAGTCCCCCCTCCATCATTGGAACAATCAAAAACATACTGATAGTGCATACAAACCAAAACTGCACTTACCTTAAGAGGCTGAGGGCCTCTCAATCCCGTTTGTCCTCCCATCTGAGGAGAGCCTTGCTGCAGTGGCTCGGTCATTAAATTGCCAGCATTTCCCATGCCTGGGTTTGGGTACTGCATATTGGGTCGCCCCCGGCCTGCTCCAATTGAACCGTTCATGACTTGATTAGGCATCATCCCCTGTCCATTGCCTGCATTCAACATTCCAGGATTCATGCCAGCATTCATCCCTGTGTTCATTCCCATGGCAGGCTGATTTACTGGACTGTTCATCATACCTGCTGCAGATGGCGTAGGACCTTGATTTGGTCCACTGGTGCCCATCCCCATGTTGGGAGAAGTCAAGCCTGCCTGTGCCATTGGGCTTTTAACCATGCTATTTATCAAACCTAATCCAGGACTGTTCTGTTGGGGCTGGCTGGCCATGCCTTGGCCTGGGCCACCAACCCCCATATTGAGGTTAGGGGAACTACCAGACCGTAGCAACTCTGACAGCTGTTTATGTTTAGAGGCTGCATCTTGTACTATGCCAAGACTTGTCTGAAGCTGACTAATATCACCACCATTGGTTAGTCCCAATTCTGTAGAGTTGATTAATTCATCTGGTAAGTCATGCTCCAAATCAAATAGAGAGCCAAAATCTAAAAGCAAAGAGAAAAGATAAAAGTTAGAGTTTTGATAGAATCAAAATTACAAATGTCTCTGTTCTGTTCTTGATAAGCATTAAATAATTTCCAAACCTAACTCCATGGGATGCTATTTGTATTGCAGTCTTTCGTATTATGCTAAAAAATTTTTGTTACACGTGTATTTAAAAATTAGAGAGTATTTGGTTATGCCAACAAGTTTAAACACTTATGAACTGTACCTAAAGACAGACCAAAGGAAAAAGGATTAAATGTTAGCACAACACCCATTACATGAGTTGCCCAGTTTGTACCGACGTTCATGAAAAAGATATACAATTGTTTATACAATTCCAGAATTCCTTAGAAGAGGTTAAAATAACTTCTCTTTTCTTTTTTTTTTTTTTAAGATTTTATTTATTTATTTGACAGAGATAGAGACAGCCAGCGAGAGAGGGAACACAAGCAGGGGGAGTGGGAGAGGAAGAGCAGGCTCATAGCGGAGGAGCCCGATGTGGGGCTCGATCCCATAACACCAGGATCACGCCCTCAGCCGAAGGCAGAGGCTTAACCGCTGTGCCACCCAGGCGCCCCTAAAATAACTTTTCTATACACAAACTAAGTTCAGAATGAAATAAAAGATTTAAAATATTATAATAATAAAGACAACTGATGGTTTCTCAGCCTTTTGGCTAAGATCAAGTGAAGACAATTGATACAAAAGATCTATCATTCCCAGAACATTCAGTGTGAGCTCGATGAAGACAGGGGCTATCTGCCATTCTTTACCAAGTGCCTATCACAGTGCCCGCCACAAAGCAAGTCCTTGATCTGAGTGAATTCACTTTCACCTGACCTCAGCTTACAGATTAATTTTTCTTAACCAAAATCTTGCTGGAATAGGATATAAAACCATGCCTAGTTCCTTCAACAACATACAAATCACCCCGATCACACCAAAAAGAGGATACAAATTATGGATTAACTCAGGGTTTTTCAATCTTGGCACTATTGAATATTTTGGGCTGAATAGTCTTTGTTGTAGGGGAAGGGGAGATTGTCCTGTGCACTGTAAGATAAGCAGCAGATCCTTGGTCTCTCTCAATGCCAGTACTACCCCCACCCCATCTGTAACAATCAAAAATGCCTCCAGAAATTACCAAATGTCCACTGGAGGGAAAAAACTATGCCTGATTGATCTGTGGACTAACAGTATTAACTCATTATATAGACGGAGGGGTTGATTCTTTTTGTCCCTTTTAATTCTCCAAGTAGTTTTCACATTAACAAAGAAGGCATAATTGGGTATTTAATAATTAGATACACTTGAATCAACTGATTATACTAGTAAAAGACAGTCCATCCCCTGAAGACAAAATACCACTTAGTAATGATCTACATGGTCTGATCAATCTTGGTTCGAAAGCCCAACTCTTCCTCTGTGCCCTTCCTGTTCTTAAGAGCATTCTATCATGGCACTGAAAATATCTGTGTGTCTGTCTCACTCCCCTCCTCTCTGCTATCTCTTCTTCCTACCACCACCCTTCACCCCACCACTGCATCCAGACTGTAGCTTTTTGGGAAGGACAAGTTTCACCACTTACACACCAACTCCCTGCCTAATGGTCCAACGTGTGTAGGCATCTGGTCATATTATAATTGCTCTGAATCAGGACACCTCGGTGGCTCAGTTGGTTAAGCGTCCACCTTCAGCTCAGGTCATGATCTCAAGATCCTGGAATAGAGCCCTGCATCAGGCTCTCTGCTGAGGAGGCTCCCTCCTCCTCTGCCACTCCCCCTGCTTCTGCTCTCTCACTCTCTCTGTGTCAAATAAATAAATAAAATCTATTAAAAAAAAAAAAAAGAATGGGAAGTTCTTATACATATATTTGCTCCGAATTACATCCCAGGATCTCAGCACATGATTCAGAGTCCAGACTTTTACAGTATTATTCTTCCCTTTCCAAATCATTTTGTGTTCCTCCATTATAAAAACAAAATGTGTCTTAGGTGTTCTGGAATACAAATAAGGTTTCAAATAAAATTTCCCAGATATCCTCGGGACGCCTAGGTGGCTCAGTCAGTAAAGTGTCTGCCTTTGGCTGAGGTCATGATCCCAGGATCCTGGGATCGAGTGCCATACTGGGCTCCCGGCTCAGTGGGGAGCCAGCTTCTCCCTCTGCCTGCCACTCCCGCTGCTTTGTGCTCTCTGACAAAAAAATAAATAAAACCTTTAAAAAAATTTCCCTGATATCACTACTGAAAGACAATTGCTTAATATGTGGATATATTTCCTTCACTGTTTCCACTTACATAATTCACAAAACTAAAATCATACATACTTTATGAACAATTCTGCATTCTACTTCCCCCGGCAGTATACAAAGAAATATCCTATCATCTGCACAGTTTTAGTGTTGAACATTTAAGTAAAAAAAAACAAAAAGCCTCTGCTGATTTAGAAATTTTAAAAGCATACATACACAAGTGACAAGATGAAATCACAAAAGAAAAGTTAATACATTTCAAAACTTAAAAAATAAAGATAAAAATTGAGTTAAGTAGCCAATTTATGTTAGAAAAAATTGTAGCAAGATAATCAAAGAGAAAAGCAATTATCAACAGAAGAGAAAAATAGGGATACGACTGAGAGAGTACCAACAAAACCAGAAGAAATTGGTTCTTTGAAGAAGAAGAATAAAAAATAAATTTCTGCGAAGGTTAAGGAAAAAGGAAAAAATAGAAAGCAATACAGCTAATCAACTTCACACAAAAAATTGAAGACACAAAAATGGATATGTTCCTGAGAAAATATTCACAAAACCTTAATCAAAAAGAAACTCTATAGGAAAAATGTGCCAGTTTCTGCAAAAAAATCAATGACATAAAGAAAAATATAAGGGAATGGGAAGAACTGTTATTAGAGATCCAACAATTAGATATACCTTGTTTGGAACCTGCAAACCAACTATAAGGAGACACATTTTTTTTTAAGATTTTATTTATTTATTTATTTATTTATTTATTTGACAGAGAGAGAGACAGCCAGTGAGAAAGGAACACAAGCAGGGGGAGTGGGAGAGGAAGAAGCAGGCTCCCAGTGGAGCAAGGAGCTCAATGCGGGGCTCCACCCCAGGACCCTGGGATCATGCCCTAAGCGGAAGGCAGATGCTTAACGACTGAGCCACCCAGGCGCCCCAAGGAAACACATTTTTAAGACAAGTATCACGAAGGGGTACCTGGTTGGCTCAGTCAGTTGAGCACCCAACTCTTGGTTTTGGCTCAGGTCATGAATTCAGGGTCATGGGACTGAGCCCTGAGTTGGCCTCTAGCCTGCTTGAAATTTTCTGTTCCTCCCTCTCCTTCTGCCCCTTCCCAGACGCCACTCTTATCTCTCAAATAAATAAATAAATAAATAAATAAATAAATAAATAAAATCTTAAAAAGAAAAAGAAAATCAGGAAAATTAAATATGACTGAGTGGTGAGTAATATTAAATTATCAATTATGGCGGGTGTGGTAATACCACAGTTACTATGTTAAAACAAATCCTTTTAACTAAAAGATACATATTGAAGTATTTCTGATGAAATGACTTGTCTGGGATTTGCTATAAAACACTCCTGCAAAAAAAGAAAGGAGGGAGCATGTATATGTGTGCAAAAATAACCTGAAGTAACAGGCACATAGGAGTTCCTTTATACTATTCTATTAAATTGAAATTTCCCATTTAAATAAGTTTAAAAGAAGGAGACATAGAAAGCCCGAATAACCCTTTTACGATTAAAGAAATAGTCTGGGGATGCTTCAGTGGTGCAGTAGGTTAAGTGTCCGATTCTTGGTTTCAGCTCAGGTCATGATCCCAGGGTCATGAGATTGAGCTGTATATCAGGCTTCTGCTCAGGGAGGAGTGAGCTTGGGATTCTCCCTCCCTCTCCCTGTGCCCCTCCTCTGGTTCGTGGGCACTCCCTCTTTCTCAAATAAATAAATCTTAAAAAAAAAAAAAAAAAGTCTGTCTTACTCATTGGTTAATCTTCCCATAAGGAAAACACCAGATCTAAATGTTTTTACAGGCATGTCCTACTGAACTTTCAAATAAAAAACTTCCACCTCCTACAAACACTTCTAGAAAACAGAATACTCTAAAAATCACATGGCCAGTACAAGAAAATCATGAACGTAAGCAGCAAAAATCCAAAAAAAGCCCCCAAAACAAAAACAAACCCCCCAGCAAATCAAATTCATCAGTGTCTTTAAAATGTACTGTAATGATCAAATTGGGTTAATGTCAGGAATCCAGGGGGGAGGGGTTTGCATTAGAAGCCTAGAATATCTACAAATGTCATTCATCATATTAACAAAGGAGAACGAAAATACAAGGTTCATCTCAATGGATGTAAGAAAAGCACTGTATAAAATTCAATACCCAATCACTCACAAAAAAACCCCAACCCAAACCAAAAAAACTACAGCAATCAAGAAAGTGATGGGAAGGAACTTCCTTAAAGTGATAAAAAATGTTCCTTCCAAAACCTAAAAACTGACAGCAAATATGCATTAGTGGACCAACGTCAAAAGCCCCTTTAGCATCAGAACAAGACAAAGATACACATGACAAACACTTCTAATTCAATGTTGTACTGGAGAATCTAGCCAAAGCAATAATACAAGAAAAATTATACATTCAGTGCAATGCCAATCAAAATCCTAAGTTTTTCAGGGAACCAGACAAGAGGATTCTGAAGTACACACAGAAGAGCCTAGTTTCCACCTCTGTATAATAGGAAAGTACATACTTCATAAGTTATTTGTATTAAATGAGTTAATATATGTATTTAGAATAGTGCCTAACACATATTAAGCACCATGAAAATGTTTTATCTATTACTACTCAATGGAATCATTACCCTTTTAGGAGACAGAACAATTTAATAATGAGAACAAACTTTTATCAGGCACTTTCAACATGTCAGGGATTGTCCTTGGCACTTCAATAACTGTATTATTCCCACTAATCCTCTCAACAATATCAGAAGTAGGTAAAAGCCACATACACAGAATTCACTGAGGAGAAATCAATCAGTAATATGAAAGTCTTACTGGAGGCCCTAGAATCTTGAGGATTTTAATTTAATCTGTACTACAGCCAAATTTGCTCCATTTGATTGCTGTTGCATGTTTATGCAAAACATTCCACATCACATTACAAAGTTAAGCTCCACTGTGAAGCCAGACAAGAGGGTTTACATTGGCAAACCCTGAAAATAAAAGTTTAGGACTGTTTATAAACGCCAATCCTGTACTTTGAACAGACCTAAACTGTAGCTACTACTACAAGAGATCCGCTCATGTTTCAACACAAAGATTGATCCCAATACTCCTGTTTCCCAAGATGCCCCTCAATCTCAACTACGCACTTACTACCTTCTACCTTTTGTTAAGGCTAAATATTTGTGTGCATCTTACTTCATTACCAAATGATGAGTATCTGAAGGATAAGGGTTGCATTTATTTTTTAAAAAGATTTGAGAGAGAGAGCTCGTGTGTGCGCACAGGGGAGGGGCACAGGCAAAGATTCTCAAGCAGACTCCCTGAGCGGGAAGCAGGATGTGGGGGCTCAACCCCACAACCCCAAGATAATGACCTGAGCCAAATCAAGAGTTGGACACTTAACTGACTGAGCCACCCAGATGCCCCAAGGGCTGCATTTAATACTTACATTTCTCACATGATTCTAGCATATGCTCACAGAATTAAATAATGTTTTCAGCAATTCTAAAATTGCATATTATAATTATTTATATCTGATTTGGTATTTATAACTTAATAAAAGTTCTCTTACCTCTACTTAAAACATTTTCAACAGCTATACTGATTAAATTTGGAAGACTATGTAAAAGTCATATATACTTTGGTCAAACAGACCCTATTATTTCATCTAATATCATTAACAGTCATTATTACTCCTAAGCTACTTTGTGCCTCAAAGCTCTGGACATTTATGATTCCTAAATGCCATCAGCTATCACTGTTATCTATACCTTGGCACTGCTCAGGGAGTCTAAACCCAATTCTATTAAGCTGCCCTCATTTAGCAACTGTGAGCTCAAGTCACCCCTTCCATCAAGAGATAGTAAAACTTGCTCTACTTCCTTCATGGAGTTTTATTGTTGTTGTTCTGTTTTTAGGGATAGGGAAGAGTTTTTACTGAGAAAGGTAAACTCACACAGAAGATTCTGGTGTCCCTGGCTGAGTGATAGAGAATCTGAATGCCTGATGAGAAATTTCAGAACCTTCTGTCCAGAGGGAAGGGCCAGATAACTTCCAGGGTGAGTCCTTAGCTACAACTTTGTCCTAAACAGAAAATGAAACCCATGGTCTAAAACTAATAGAAAAGCAAGTCCCAAACTAAAAGCAGTATTATGAAGATATAAGGGAAAAAAATAATTTAAAAATTTAATGTCACAATTTAGGAAATCCTAGGGGATGGTGGGTTTTAGTACTGACCAGCCTCAATTCCATGCTTGTTACTGAGCTCTTCAAGTTCTTCCTTTTCCTTCAAGGAAAGGGAAAAAATGAAGGTTCAAAGAAATCATCTTCTCAGGCCCCTATCTCAATTTGCCCTTCACAGGGATTAGTTCAGATCAGCTGAATAAAATTTAGATGCTCAACAAACACAAGAAACCTAGAAGATTCCTTAACCTAAGAGTTTGGAATTTTTATTCTAACGAGAAAGTTGATCTACTGAAGAATTTTAAGCAAAAATATGGTATGAACAAATTTGTATTTCTTAAAGCCCACTCAGGCAAACAAGATGAAGAATGAATTGGACTGACATGTCTGGAGGCTGCTGCTGGAGAATTAACAAAAACTAGCAGTTGATCCTGGAACAGAAGCACTAAATGGGAAGATGCATCAAAGATGCCAACTGAAAGAACTCTTTTTGACTAAAGGTGGGGGTTAAGAAAAAAGACAAAGGTGACTCCCAAGTTTCTGGGTTGGACGACCTAAGAATATATAGGGGTTCTGTTATCCAGATGGTAAATCCAGAGGAATAGATGGTGATGTAAGAAAAAAAGTCACCATTGGACATTACGGGGACCATCAGATATACAAAAGCATTTAAGGGACAATAATCTTAACCATCAAAGGGTGTTAAAACCCAACATTCCCCAGCCCATCCCCCAGGAATACTGTCCTAGAAACCAGGTTCCAAGAAGAAAATGTTAGTGGTGATCCATGCTCCAGAGAGAATTTACTAAATGTAGATACTAGGAAATATTTACTAATCTAGGTAAGAGTAGTTCAGTGGAGTTGTAAAGAGCAAGTGCCAGACCGCAGCGGATCGAGGAGGAGGTAAAAAAGGAAAACACAAGTATCTTTTCTAGACAGTAAAGTAAGCACCTACCTAAATATTTGCTTAATTGCCCCCTTTCTCTATGATTAGAAATTTATAAACATGAAATTTGTTCCATTACCTTTTAAACTATCCTATGGCAAATATCACAAAGCAATATCACAAACAATTGTTGAATGAACTCACACTATCTCCAATAACACAATTCCTGCTTACTGTCAAAAAATTATCAACCAATCAACACCATTAGTGGACGATTTCCACCAAACAGTTCGTTGACCAGTTCCCAAAATACCTTTAGTGATGCTCAAGTACAGAGTAACTTATGAATAAAATGTTTCTTCACCTGAGTGTATATTCAAACCAAACACAGTGATACAAATGTGACTGACAAGACACATTCAAATGTTATTTGCAAAGTTTAGAATACATGAGGCGTATCCAATGGACCAGGTATTAGAAATGCGACAATCTAAACAAAAACAAATTTGGACTGAATATGTGGGAAACTGGTGTTGAGTCAAAACATCCTTTCATTATTACGTACTGATTTTGTAGGTCACCCTTGGTGTTTTCTACATTGCTATATGGATTTAGCCATATGAACTCCTGTAAATGAATACCCACATCACTTAGACTTTCCAAAAATCAAGATCAGGATGATTCCACAATATATGAGAAACTAAATAAATACTACTCACTATGAAATATATAAATAAAGCATAACCTTCAAAATTAGAATTCTTAACAATACAATCCCACACACTGCACTGTGCTGTGAGAATAAAGGCCTTTTTTTTTTTAAAGTTACTAATTAGGATGTGAAACTTGAAAAAATTTTGGCTGAAAATCTAATTCTACTGAATAGCACCTCTTCTCAGTTATACACTTTTTTCCCATTTAGAAGGCCCAAACATTATTTGTTTGTAACAAGCTTATTTTTGTGCTTCAGGTAAACTGAAAGTCAAATAAAAACTCAGTTCTGCTCTTACACTGTGCACATAAGCAAAATACCCATACTAATATTCATACTGTTCCAAAACTAGTCAATTCTCAAGTATCCATTTAAAAGACAGAATTCATCCACTGATTTTTTCTTTTTCAAGATTTTATTTATTTATTTGAGAGAGAGAGAGAGAGAGAGAGAGAGAGCGCGCATGCGCACAAGCAGGGGGAGCAGCAGAGGGAGAGGGAGAAGCTGGTTCCCTGCTGAGCAAGGAACCCGATGCAGGGCTCCATCCAAAGACTCTGGGATTATGACCTGAGCCAAAGGCAGACACTTAACTGACTGAGCCACCCAGGTTCCCCAATTCTCCTTTCATTTAGTTTTCTCTATGGCATTAAAATGCTTAAAGAAGAAGAAGAAGAAGAAGAGGAGGAGGAGGAGGAGAAGATGATTCCAGATCTCAAAACCTTTCTTTCCTCTAATCCAGTGGTGAGGCCAGAGGACAAGTAGGAACAGGACAAGTGGAGAGAAAGAAAACGGGATGTGTACAACCTACAGCTCAGCCAGTTCAGCAACTGAAAGAATTCAAAGTAGGGAGAGCAAAGTGAGTGATGAGGTTGGCAGAGATCAAAACGCTTCAGAGCCCCTATTCCAAGTGAGGGATCTGGGATTTTAAAAAATAAGGATAGAAATGAAAGTTAAATCTATATAACTTCAATAAATCTGCTAACAGTTTGGCTAGACATTGACAATGTAACAAAGATCTCTCATTCTTATTGGTTTAGGGCACTCCCTGCATTATTAACTCAGGTGTTTGGGGTTCTTAAAAACCATGACATTTTAAAACATCAGTCTTTAAAATGAGGCAAATTTGCGAACTTCATGGATTAGGTTGAAACAATTTTCCTAACTTTCATTTCCTAACATTCATGCTTTATTTAAAAACAGTATTTTGATATTCTGTAGATGTAGAACTAATCTAACCGCAAACAACCCATCTATCAAGAAAGATGCACAAACATTTAAAACTACTTTTGAAAGACTAAGAAAATTAAATGAAATATGCATGCTAGAAAAACAGATATGACTTCTAATACTTTTCAAGACAACTGGAAACAATTTGTGAATTATATATAAATTTGGATTGAAGATGATGATCAATACTAAGTTATACACTATCACATAGATATGCATGCTAACGAGTGCTGAATTTGGAAATCCAATGGAGTCAAAGGGCAGAAGTGCAAGCAAACTTCAAAATATGCATTCTTAACATTGTCCTGCAACCGTGACATCAAAAGGCATACCTACACTTTGGCAAGTGACTGACTTGGAGTTGACTCTTAATCCCAACACATTTAAGTTAGGTCTCAAAATTTAGAGAGATGAAGTGCTATAACTGATCAAATGTGTGACCTTGGGCCCACTTTTGGAAGTTTTATATTGACTATCTGCCTTGCTCTTTATCAATTTATTTAATATGGTGACACTTCTTGGCATGAAGTTAACTAAAAGGTGAGAACACTATTATTTATCAAAAACCCACCTTAAAAAGCAACTCAATGACATGTTCATATTAAACCTAAACTGCATGTTTATTTAACTGCCACTGATCACTGATTTTGACTAGTGGTAACGTCTTGGGAGAAGCTTTACGGTGCGTGTAAGATTCGTTTGCTTGACTGGGGTTTGTTCTGAGGGAATGAAATGCCTATAGGGGATCCTACGTGATAGAGCTATCATACCACCTCTCCAAAAAAACAAAACCAAAAAAATTCCTAAAGATTGCATATCTGTAAAGAAAAAGGAGAAAGTGAATGATTTCTGAGTTATCTGCTGTATTCTCTACATTCAGGACAACTGGTAAACAAAACTTGGACCTTAAAAAAATCAAACAATTCACATCAATAATTACAGTCTACCAAAAACTTCCAAGGCAAATGCAAGCGCACTTCAAAAGATAAATGACATAACCCTAGTCTTCCTGCCATTAGGTACTCTTCTTGCTACTGATCCTGTACCATGTCACCAGAATTAGGCCTCCCCCTTTCCCTGATCGCATCATTCTCTTGTTCATAAAATTTTTATCCTGATGGTAAGAAATGTCAAACTCCTTACCACATTTCTGTCTTTTCATAATAGGACACCAAAATCCTTTTCCATCTGTCTCACATAAAGACACACCACCATAGTCTACATTCCAGTCGCATTAGAACCACCTGTACTTGTTCCACCTGAAACAGAAATACTCTTCCAACTTTCTCTACTTCTAAGTAAGTTATCTTCAAGTTCTCCTACCTCTGTTCAAATACACGTTCTCTCTGAAGTTTTCCCTCAGATCTCCAAACCCACCCAGTCAGAAACAATCCCTATCCTCTACCTTTATCCCCAACTTTTTTAAACACTTATCAGAGTATAACTCACAGGAAAATTGTGTGGACATGTACACCAACCCCACTAAATGCTTTGAGAGCAAAAAGTGCAACCTTGATTCATTTTTACATTTCCAGGTGTCTAATAATTGATGTTTGTTGGCTGAAATGAGAGGACACACCAAATGAAAACAGTGACTACTCAACTCAAGAGAATCACACAACTTCAAAATGTTCAAAATTTAACTCATGGTAACCCCTCCCCATCACATCCATACACAAATACTTCACTTCCTATGTTTGCTATCTTAGAAAATGGCAACCTCACCAATTCAGCTGCCCAAACTTGAAACTTTGGAATTACCCTTGATCCCTCTATCACAAAATTCGAACATGTAATTAATCACCGAGTTCTGCTGGTCACCCACTTTCCTCAAATCTTTTCACTGCTCTCCATCTACTAATTCAGACCACCCTCAGGACAGCTGAAATCCTGAAACAGCCATTTCTCTGGTCTCCTTGTTTCATTTCAAAGCATATCTCACTTTAGTCAATCATTGAGGTACAATTATGCCCCATCCATTTGAAAGAGCTAAAATGGGGGGCCCCAGGATGGTTCAGTGGGTTAAGCATCTGCCTTCAGCTCAGGTCATGATCCCAGGGTCCTGGGATCGAGCCCTGCATAGGGCTCCTTGCTCAGAGGAAGCCTGCTTCTCCCTCCCCCTGCTGTTCCCCAACTGTGCACATACTAGTGCCTTCTGTCAAATAAATAAATAAAATCTTTTTAAAAAGAGCTAAAATGGAAAATCTAAACTCCAGTAAGCATTATAAGCCAAGCATAACTGGCTCCATACTCACCTCTATGGTTGTATTTCTTGCTATCCCCCCCATCAGATGGAACTTAATAGGTTCCCTGAACAGGCTGTTCCCAGCCCGGGCTCACTCTTACTAACCCTATACTCTTCCTTCAGATCTCAGGATCAGACACCAATTCCTCAAAGACAGCCACCAGAGGAACAAAGTTACAGGTTACAGGCCCTCCTGTTTCTCCCACTATACACAGTACTTCCCAAATATAATGCTGGTCACATCAGTCTTGAACACCACTCTCATCCCCTTATCTATGAGGTAAGGGAAGGAAGGGTCCATATCTGTCTTGATTACCAGAGTGTTCCCTGCACTGAGGATAAACGCCTAGTATACAGAAAATGTTGGTCCAATACAGATGAATGCCAGCTTGTCAACTCTTCTAAGCCACTATTTTTCAAATTGTGGGTCACAAGCCAATAGTGGGTCATAAAATCAATACAGTGGGTCACAACCAGCACTTGAAAAAAAAAAAAAACATAATAGAAAACACCAGAGTATATTACAGATAGTAAGGATAAGTAGTTTGTCCACTTGCTGAGGTAGGGTCTCTAGTTCTCCATGTAAATGTAACTCTTACTGGGTGTGGTCAAAAAAATTTGAAAAGCACTGCACTGCTCCTTCTTTTCTTCTCCCTCTTCCTTTTGAAGAACGTCTTTTAAGACCCAGATAAGCAAACAGAAAATATAGTGCTCAATCACACAGTTCTTTAGCAAAAAGCCATTCTAACTTGAGCATTTCCAGTAAGAACAATCTTTCTGATTTCTCATTATGCTTTACTTATTGATTTCCATTTTACTTACTTACATACACAAGACACCCTATATGACAGTACATACAGTACTTCTACTTTTATTTTAGTCTCTGCTACCATATTCTTACACTCTTCAGAAGCTTAATCTTTGAGTAAATTTATTGGCTAACTGCACCATAAGCTTTACTTCTAAGACTACTACTCTCTGAACTTCATGAAATTGGGTTTCTCTTTATCCAATCTGTAAATCCATGAAAAAATCTACCACTGCTTTGTTGTCGTATGTATTTAGCCAGTAAGGTTAAAAACCGTCAACACAATGAGCGCATACTACACTGCAGCAAGCACTCTATCCTAAACATTTGATAAAGAGAATTTTCATTTATTCCTCATCACAATTCTGTAAGGTGGGTACTACAGGTGAGGAAGCTGAGAAAAAGAGGTTAAGTAATTGGTCCAAGGTTCACAGTTAATAAAGGCACATCAGGGATCAGAACTCTAAAGCAGTCTCTCCAAAAACCCCTTTTCTTAACCACTTTTTTTCAGGAGTTTTACTTTTTGTTTCTCTCTCTCAATTACTCCTTTTGAAGCATTTATAAAATAAGATCTACATCTAAAAACAAAGGATATCTAAACTGTTCAGAAGAAGTTTAACACCTTAATATTTATTCTCTTAAACCTGTGAGAACTGAGCAATAAAGAATTTCCAACCAAAATTTCAGAAGAAAATTAACACCCATCACATGAAAAAAACATCTGCAGAATTCAATGCTTTAAAATTTTTACACTTGGTGTAATTTAAGTTTCAACTAGCCCATTAATTTAGTGTTTGCCACACTGAAAAATTCAACTTCAGAAATTCTCAAAGAAGAAACCCTAAAACCACAAAATACACACAAAACAAGCATATCTTATTTTTCTATTAATTGTTGGCTGTTATGAATTGGCAGAACAGCTCCTGAACTGTTTTTGTAAATATACCAGGAAGAGGTATTTTACACTCCCACTTGTATCTGCAACATTCTTCCTACTCTTTTTTTTTTTTTTTCCCTTTCCTACTTACCACTTAATGTCCCTACAAACACCACTAGGCACTTATTTTCAACTTCTTGTTTCAATTTATCTCACTTTTTATAGACTAGACTAAGGAGAAGATGAAAAAAAGCAAAGTAAAACAGAAAATAATGCAAAAAGGCAACCAGAGGCAGACACTGTTTCCTCTCTCTCCATTATACATTCACTGGACATGCCAATATATTTCTTACATCTGTGACAGACACGAATTTCTGCTGGAAAAGGGTACCCATACTGTATGTAACACGTACAAGATTTACAATTTAACAAAAGTCACTTTATCTCACTATCAACCACATATAGCCTTCTTGAAGCCATAATAAATGAACTTACAAAGCCTTGAGAATAAGTAATTGTCAGAGTTCAAGGCACTTAATAAAATGCTTTGCAACTTAACACTGAGGTCAGCAATACCTCATTGGACCAAGGAGCCATAACTGAAAAACTCCAGAACTCTAATATAAACATGCATGCCTTAAAAATAAAATTAAAACACAGTATCATAGGTTTAAGAGCTGAAAAAGAAGTGGCCCCCACCAAAAATATTCTGTTTAGATAATAAACCACTAATCCACAGTGTTTTGAGAAAATATAACTGACATTAAAAAAAATCCTTGCCACTTCTCTGTTATGTATATCAATCTAGTGGTCAAAATGATATATTCAATATACTATCTGCCCTGCTCCTTTGAAATGAAAAACAGGCATAAAATCCAAGCTAATTCTGACCCAAGTACACAGTAGGACTACAAAACTGGTACCAAGACCAGAAAGATCCTTACTTAATATGCCAGATCCTAGTGCTGTCATCTATCTTTCCAGAGTCTGTTCTTTCAGTGCATATAGCATTAAGTGTTTACAAAGCAGTGATAGAACACATCCAATGAACAATGAAGGCAACTATAGCAACTTCATCAAGCCCATCGCTCAGATTATTAGAAACAGGTTCAAGAAATACTTTCAGGACTTACCTGTTAACTTTCCTGATCAGTAATTTTACCAAAATATTTTTACAAATGGCTTTTATAATCTTTTTTTGGGTGCAGAACATAAAGTCATTTGATTTATCGAATAGTTCTGACCTAACCATACCAAGTTAAATAAAATTTTCAATGGATCAAATATAAATATTGAAACAGGAACATAAAGATTCAACAGCTGAAAAATAAGTCTCTTCCTCCCCATTCCACATAAAATTTGAACTTAATTCAAGTTATCTGAATCAATCCAGAATGTTTTAGAAGAATCTTTGACTCCTCATTAAGAAGTCATCTCTATTCTGCATCAGTGGCTAATTAAAAATTCAGAAGTTGGAATTTAAAAACTAATTTGTTTTGTTAACACATTAGTATGTCAACCCACCTGGGTTCCAGTTTTTTCTTCTATAAAACTGGCACATGCCAACACTCTTGGTAGGGACACTTACACTACTAAAATCACAAGACCTAATCACTAAAAAAAAAAAAAAAGTTTCTGATGTCTAGAATGTTGGGATCATTTTGACCCAGTTCTAGATAAAATTCCTAATCAATTACCAAAAAAACAACTTACTTTCACATTTATAAAATATTCGGGTAATAACTCAAAAGTAAAAACGTATAAAGTTACATGTTTGAAAACTTAAAGTTTTAAGAAGTGAAGTGTCTCTGTTAAAAGTTCCCTGCCAACTTACACTACACACTGCGGGCTGGGGAGGAAAAAAAAAAAAGTAAGATCACCAACTTGAATTAAGTTCACAATGGGACAGTATTTTCTTTATAACTACTTCTCTCCATCCCCCGCCCAAAACCCAGACTGATTAGGATTAGAATTGTCACCAAAGAATTCCTAGAGTACAATCCTAACAGGGGACTGGGGGATAAACTCTCATCACAAAATTTAGAGAAAGGTAACTTTCTAAGTTAAACTCTAGTTTACTAAGTTAATACTAAGATAAACTCTTAGTACTAAAACTGAGTTCATCTCAATGTTGAGGGTTTTTTACTCTAAAAACCCACTTGATACATTTAGGACTCTTTTAATTATCCAAAGATATTTCAAGTAGCAAAATAATTTTTGTGTACTAGACGGGTGAGACACTACTAAAATGAGTTAGCTAAAGTTGCCAAGTACACAGATCAAATATGGAGAACGGAGTAGTGCACCTGAACAGAGGTGTTTGAATAACAGAGCACAGCTTTCCTTTCAGGCCTTGCATTACTCCAAGACTAAGCTGTTCAAATCAGGAGTCATCGAAATGACACACATTAAAGAAGTTTTCTCTACAGCATCCCAAGTCTCTAGTGAACTCAAATGTAAAATCCATTATCACATGACACAAAAATTAAAGAAATAACAAGCAAGAATATGTCTAAAAATGATCTGAAAATCCTTCGGAACATTTTAGTAAGTGCAAAGGAATATGATACTCATTATGTGTAATAGTTCGGAGGAAAAAAAGGCAAAAGAAAAAAATCTGTGAAGACGACAGAAAGTTCAAGGAATAAGAATAGATCAAAGTTCTTGCATTGCCAATTTTACAAGTCTGAAGTAGAAAACTGCAAAAATCCTCAATCTTTACAGGTTACCTTAAACTCATGACACATTTATCCTATAAAAGCGAGGAATTCAAAGCATTTGCCATATCCTTACATTTTCACTCCCCGAAACGAAGCCTACTTAGAAACATGCTTTAGAAGTTCTCCACAAACTCATAGGGTACATTTAACTTCATTATGCACTCTCACTGGCAGATGGAGGGATGACGTTGAGTTAAAGAGATGCTCCGTAGTAAGGGGGAACATCTTGTGGACTGTCAGATGGCCAGCCATTCTTCCTCTTCATTATCCTGGCACCTCAAACAACTACGACAGCAAAAGAGTAGGTCGGTGGCCATCAGGACAGCACCAAACTAATTATAAGAAGGGGATGATGGAGGGAAGTCTCCCTGAATTTCCTTTGACAAAAGGGCTGGTCCACAACTGAGTGAAGTAAAGAACGGTAGAGCTTTTTTACGCTGAAATATGGACCTCCAAGTATGTTTAAAGCACAAAAAAGCAAAAACACACAAATACAGAACCTAACACACATTTTAAACTTTTGTACGATCAGTTTATGTTTGCAGTTCATGACTGGGACCCTTACAACTCCTAATTTTGATTTACAAGTACATAGCTCCACACAATTGGTTATCTCCACCGCCCCTCCCAAGAGAAAGTGACTACAAACTGCAAAGAAAATGCCTCTGCTCTCTCCCAACCTAAAACCCCAGAGTTTCAGACATTTTGGTCTCACACCAAAGAAATGGGAGATGTAAAATGAACTGCGCTCCATATTGATTCTTAAGGCAAATAAAAAAAAGGGGGGGGCTGGGAATGGTAGGTAAAATAATTCGAACAAAATTTCAGCTTTGACGTTAAACCTAACGTCAAACCTGAAATCCTGGATCACACACACACACACAAATAAAATCAAGATTTTTTTACACTCTCATCCTCAACGGAGAATCTTGTGCAAAAAGAGAAAATCTTGAAGAGTGGAAAGTAGAGAAAACAGAATAAGTGCAATCGAGGAGAAAGGATTCGCAATTCCTCATTTCTCAACAACAAAACATTCAAAGCAAAATTGCATAAAAAGCCCTTACACACAAATGCACTGGCATTTCAAAAATTAAACTGCATGGAAGCAACAATAAAGGCGATTTCCATAGCACCACTCAAGAGCTCTAATTCCAGAACACACATCGATATGACATAGTGTTGCAACGAATGTATTAGGAAGCAAAGAAAATGGTTGGGCTACTGGACGTCTTCGACCAGCTCATTCAAACACCTTTAAAATTAATCAAAAAGCAGAGAACTAAGAAGAGAGAAAAAGGAAGAAAATATGGAAGAAAAAAGGTGTACCGAGCAGAAAAGATTAAGGGGGATGTGGAAGGCCAGGGCTCCCGGGACTAACCTGTGCCATCGCTGGCCGACGCCGAGAGGGCCGGAGATGAGAGTTTAGGCCGCTTGGCTGAAGGCGGCCCCGGTTCCACCACATTCTCGGCCATTTTTAATTCTTTCGGAGATACAGGCGAGGAAAACGAGAATCCTCGGGAAATCTCTTCTTCGGCCAGGGCTCCCCGCCCCGCTCCCTGGGGTGGGCTTGGGGGGCTCCTCCGGCCCCCGAGGGGGGTGGGGGAAGTTCCTTTTTCTTTTCGCTGGGTCGCGGTGGCTGAAGAGGGATGCGGACTCGATAGAAAAGGTAGGGGCAAGTGCGAGGGGCCGGGCCTGGGCCCAGGCCCGGAGGAGGGCACAGGAGCACAAATCCGCCGAGCGCGTCCGCTGCGGCGAATTCCCGAGAACTCGCGGCTCTAGAGGCGCAGTCCCCGGCCCGCCACGGCCGGCCCCTGCCCAGCCGAGGTCTCTCGGAGCTCCGCCGCCGCCATCAGCCTCTTCCTCCTCGGCGCTGTCCTCCTCCTTCTCATCGCCACAAGGAGGCGGGGGCGAAAAGGGGGGAGAGGAGGAGGCGACGAGAGACACTCACCTCCTCCCGGTGCCCCCTCCCGGACCTGCGCCCCCACCCTCCGAGCCCTCCTCCTGCCGCCGCGCTCCGCGCCGCCGCCGCACCGGCCCCTAATGGCCGCAGAGAGCTCGCCCGAGCCCAGAGCCAGGCTGGCGCCGCCGCCTCACATCGCGCGGCGGGCGGCGGAGGCGCGGCGAGGACGCCCGGCGCGGAGCTCGCCGGTCCAGAGGGCCGAGGGGGCCGGGCCGAGCAGCGCCGCCCGCCCGCGCCGACGCCGAGCCCACCGAGGAGGCCCCGCTCCGGCGGGCGGCGCAGGCGGCCTCTCCTCGCGCCGCGCTCTCCTCCTTCGCCCTCCTCTCCCGCGGCACAGAAATAAATACGGCCGCCGCTACGGCCCCCACCCCCGGCGGCCAGGTGCCGGGAGCGCCCGCCCCCCGGGGCTCCGCTCGGGGCCGCCCTCGGCGGCGGGCGAAGGCGCCGCGGGGCGCGGGGTTATGTAATGGTCCCCCCTAGGCGTCGACGCCGGCCCGGCTGCCGGGCCGCGGTGGGGGTGTGTGCGGACGGGAGGGGGCTGGGGTCGCCTCAGCCCGTGCGCCCCGGGCCCCCTGCCACTGTCTCGGCCCCTGCCGCCTCTCTTCGGCCCGGCTCGCCTCCGCACTCTGGCTCCCGCAGTTCGCACTCAGCCCGGCGTCCCGCTTGCCCACTCTCGCCCGCTCCCTCTCGCCCTCTCTCCCCCCCAGCCTAGCACACAAACAAGATGGCGGCTGTTGTTTCTTCCCTCTGCCGAATCCTCCTTACAGGCTAGCGGTAGCAGCGGCGGCCGGAAATGAGCCAAGGGGGGGTGAAAAAAAGGGGAGGGGTTGGGCCTCCGGAGGGAGGTGGCAAGGGGGCGGGGCCTGGGCCCGAGCCGCTCACACAATGGGGGAAGAGGACCCGGGGGCGGGGCCAGTTCCAATCACGGGATCCGCCCAAGGGCCCAACGCGGTTGGCGCTTCCGCAAACTCCCCCGGCGTCACCCGGTGGCTCCTTTTAAAGGGGAGGACTTGACGGCGGGGGGAGGGTTCGGGGGCCGACTCGGGATCTATTTTCAGTCGGTGGACACTTGCGGGGGAAGGTCCCTGGGTTGGGTCTCTGCGTAGGGGACCGGTGGGAACCGGGGCTGACGGAGCCCAGGAGCTGCGCTGGGGAAGGCGCCAGGTCACCGCGCAGGTGGCCGAATAGGAGCGCGGGGGGATGACCCTGCGTCCCGGGCCCTTGGGCGGCCAGTCTTCCGAACCCCAGTTGAATCAACGAGACAGGGGGTACCCCGTCGTTGGCCAGTGTTGTGGCCAGAGACCCAGAGCGTCCTCTCTCCTCCATCTCTTTCCCAGAGAGAACGGTTCACATCCCAAAATCAGACTGATTATGAGTTGTTTCCCTTTTCTCTGAATCTTAGGATCTGTTTTACAATAAGCATATATTATTTCGATAATCAGGAAACAAAAATCACAGCGGTGGGAAGACGCTGTAGGACCAGACCTAAATTCGTTTCTGCCCTACCACGTGTCCACTAGCCCCTACCAGGTACCTCTCTCACCAAAGGAGACTTGAATTATTTTTCTGAATACATCTGAGACCTGAGGACATTTTATGGTACTTCTTTTCACCCACCCCCCGTAGGCTAGCTCAATAAAAGACCACGTTTAGGTAGTGCCTTAAAGATAATGTAGTTACGGAAAAGGGCAAAAACGTAATATGCTAAAGATAATCTAAGCATGGACAAAAGCAAAAATGTTAACTACGGAGAAAAATTCTTGAATATAAATAAAGTGTGTGCAAAACACAGTTTTGCAGAGGAGGGCCTCTCCAGCATGCTTTCACATTCCTACACATTACGGGATTCCGCTGTGTTTGGCCTTGGGTAAATTGGTACTTGAGGAGGTGGCAAGGTTGTTAGTGTTCCCCGAGGAAACCCCCAAACCAGTATCTATGGAGATCGTTGAAAGCTTTTTCACATATTTCAGAGCTCATGCTCCTTAGTTGGTGTTTGCTTATTGTTGAATTTACTCTGGTGGTGGTGGTTGTTTGCTCTTTAAAGCGAATGGTGAGGAGAATAAGAAGCTAGCCGTGAAGATGTTAATGGAGCAACTCAGGTTACCAACAAGGATGAGTTCTGTCCTGTGATGTTCAGGCCCAATTCACCCCAACTACAGTAGAAAGCGGGTAAATTGAAAGGGTACTTTAAGAAAGTTGTTTCGGATGGATTCAGCATGTAGGACTAAGGTCAAAACGGGCCTTCAGGAATGATTCAGTTGTTTCTAATAGTTTATACCCACTTCGCAGTAAAGAGGACATAGGAAAGAAATGTGGACAACACCTGGAAACCTGACTGGTAGTTTCCTTCTGGAAGGTTGCTCACCCAACTTTTTGAAGAGTTTCTGACCTTTGGGGAAAAATTTGCCTCCTTTTGCAGAGGATCCAACCTGAGCCTAAGCACCATTCAAACATAACTGGCCTGCCTGGCCAAAAATACCTTAGGACTGGGTAAAGGAAGCCTGCCCAAGAAGATCTGAGGACCATCTCATGAGAAAATTCTGCAAAAAGGAGAATCAGGAGCCATGGACCTGCCCAGAAGGGAAGGCTCCACAGTCAACTGGGAGTTCTCGTGCCTCCTGCTCCTTCGCGGGATTTGTGCCTGGGGGTCTTTACCCAGGACCTTGAAGTCAGCCACGTTGAACATGGCTGGAGAAATAAGGGTCACACAAATGCAGTCAAAGTGAGACTTCAGATAGTTTCAGAAAAGCAGAATGGAATCATCAGCCTGGATTATATCTAGCCTAATCAAATGAAAATTTGTGCCAACTGTACAGTGGTATGCGTAGATTGAGAGTGTTCATGAGGAAGGAATTGTCTGTCAGTCACTAGCTGGGAGGTGGGAGGGGGACAGGAGAGGGAGACACAGGAGAGAGCAGAGACTGGCAAGTAAGAACATGGGCACTGAAGGCTACCAGGCCTGGGCTTAAATACCAGCTGTGTGACTTGGGCAGGCTCCTAACCTGTAAAATGGATTTCTTGATTAGACCTACTTTACTGTGAAGATTAAACATGATAATTTATGAATAATACTTATCACAGTGTTTGACACATAGTAAGCACTCAATACACGTTAGCTGTTTCTAGTCATTTATTCTAAAATTAAGTTAAAAAGGGCTATTCTAGGCGTGACCCAACAAAGTTTGTCTCAAGCACTTGTCATCAACGGAAGAATGGCTCATGAACTTGGGTTCCTCCCGCAAATACAAATGGGGACGGGGCTGTGAAAGTGGCTGCATATCCATTCCGAGGACTTATTGATTTATATACTCTTCTAAAATGTTGTCGGTGTTTGCCAGAACACATTTTTATTTATATCATACATTTAATAAAATCTGTTCTTGAAAAAAATTTTAGTAGCCACTATTGGCAAGGATGTGGAGAATTGGTATCTACATACAATGTTAATGGGAAAAGAGCATGGAACAAATGTTTAGGTTCATCCTATTACACTTATAGATTTTGAAAATCCCAGTATCTCCAGGATGTGTTCTGCAAGTGCAGAGAGATAGATATGAGAATGTTTCTTTCAGCATTATAATAGCTCCCCTCTCCACTCCCAAAGGTAACAAACCAACAGCCCATCTCTAGGTGAATGTTAAAAACAGTAACAACGGGGCACCTGGGTGGCACAGTGGTTAAGCGTCTGCCTTCGGCTCAGGGTGTGATCCCGGTGTTGTGGGATCTAGCCCCACATCAGGCTCCTCCGCTGTGAGCCTGCTTCTTCCTCTCCCACTCCCCCTGCTTGTGTTCCCTCTCTCGCTGGCTGTCTCTATCTCTGTCGAATGAATAAAAAATTAAAAATTAAAAAAAACAGTAACAACAACAACCAACTATGGATATGATTCCACTTATATAAATTTATGAAAGTACTCTGAGAAGAATAGGAAGTTACTGTTTAATGGGTACAGAGTTTCAGTTTGGTGAGATTAAAAAATTCTGGAGCTGGGTGGTGGTGATGGTTGCATAGCTGTGTGAATGTACCGAATGCCATTAAACTGTGCACTTAAAAATGGTTAAGATGCAGGGCACCTGCGTGGCTCAGTTGATTAAGTGTCTTGCTCTTCGTTTTGGCTCAGGTCATGATCTCGGCATCATGAGATGGAGTCTGGAGTCAGGCTCCAGGCTCAGCTTGGAGTCTGCCTGGGATTCTCTCTCCCTCTCCCTCGGCTCTGCACCCCATGCGCACATGCACTCTCTCTCTCTCTCAAATAAATAAAATCTTTTTTTTTTAGGTTAAGATGGTAAAGTTTGTGTTATGTATATTTGATCACAATTTATACAAAAAAATTTTAATGGTTAAAATGGTAAATTTTATGTTACATATTTTTTACCACAAAAAAACCAAACCAAACCAAACCAAATTAAAAAAAAAAAAAAAGCAATGAAACGACCTTACCATGGTGAGATATAATGCAGTCATTTAAAAAGGAGTGGGTAGATATGTACTACCATAGAAAGATATTCATGTATTGATAAAGACAAAAAGAAAATTATAGAACAGCAGATATAGAATGGCTCTATTTTTAAAAATGTAATTAATAACACTAATGGGTTAGGAGCTGCGAGAATATGTACCAAACTGTCAATGGCGTTGAAGTAAGGGAAGTGTTATGAGGAGCTTTCATTCTACATTATAAAGTTTGTGGTATGTGAAATCGGAACTAAAAGGCATTTTTTAAAAAAGCCTAAATGATTCGTCTTTGCTGTTAGGATAAAGCTTCATGTACAAGAAATGGCCCTTGTCTACCTGTCTCATTTCTCTCAAATTCCCTCCTTGCAACAAAGTGGAATCATTTCTGTGCTGCTTGTGATGTGTTTTCTCTGTCCCTGGGACATTCGCCCGTATTCCTTCTGTCTGAAACACTCACCACCCCCACCCCTTTTATCCCCCTAATTCCCAATCACCTTTCAGGTCTCAACTTACATATCGCTTTTCCTGTAAAAGCCTTCCTGGTCCCTCCCAAATTCTGGTTGCTGACTTCTCCCCTGCTGTCCCATGGCAAGCATCCTATACTTCCGAATCGCCTGCATTCTGCACTGTGTTACAGTCCTTGTTGGCCTTTTCGGGTGACCATGTTGTCCATCTCTCTCTCTTTCCTGGCTCCTAACTCAGGACCTGAAGCATGGTAGGAACTCAACTCAAACTTCTTGAGCAAACGAATAGATACCACTGATTTGTCAATCTGGTCTGAGTGAGTGGGTCTCCTTGCCCATCCTTTATTCACCTGCAGCAACGAAGACACAGTCTATCTGGCCCTGAAAAGGACAGTCTATATTACCTGTCCACCGGGTACCAGCCAATCTTCCTCTCTCCTGGAATCATGAATATCTTGACCCAGATTCTTTATAACAGAAGGAGAATAAGTGTTTGTATTCATTAATGATCTGGGAAACCGAGGCTCTAAATCAAATAAAATGTCCTTCATGAGACCCCAAACTGAGGCAAAGGGAGGGATTGAACTCAGGTTTTCCAACAGCACATACAGGCCTCTCACCACTGAACCCTGGGCAGGAAGCAGGTCTCATGCTTTCTCATGCCGCTGGTAACTGGTACAGGAACTGCTGCAGGATTCATAGCCAATGAGTGTCTGTTGAAGGAAGGAAGGAAGGAAGGAAGGAAGGAAGGAAGGAAGGAAGGAAGGAAGGAAGGGAGAAGGGAGTTCTATATGTAAACACATACTCAAACACACACATTCACAAAGTTTTTTTTTTTTTTTTAAGTAGGCTCCATGCCCAATGTGGAGCCCAATGTGGGGCTTGAACTCATGACCCTGGGATGTGGACCTGAGCTGAGATCAAGATGTGGGACACTTAACCAACTGAGCCACCCAGATGTCTGCCCCACCATAAAATCTTTTCTATAAAATTAGAACACAGAGTGCCAAAGCCACAAAAGCAGCCACAGAATTTGTAACTTTCCATGTTGATAGGCCTGGTGCCCCACCATAAGGACTGAAGTGGACTAACAGAGCCTAACTACTAGCAAGCAAGAACTTGCAATCTTGACACCCTGAACCAGCCTTTCCTGAGCATCTTCTCTGTGCCCAGCACTTTGTTGGGGACTGTGGATTCCAAGATGGAGAAGACACTATGTCCATCCTCTGGGCACACCATCTAGTTGGAGAGAAACCTATAGTGATAAATAGTTACCAGACAGAGTGATGGAGCCTCTCTCAAGGCAAACAAGGATGGATAATTCATGAGCAAAACACTTGTCACATTGGTGCCTGGGTGCTGCTCACCAAGGCTGGAGCATATGCTAATGAGAGGGCCCAGGCAGCAGAGGATGCTGAAAGAGAGGTCTGGCCAGGCCACAAAGGACCATGTGTGCCATACTGGGAAGTTTGGACTGAGACCTGCTTTTTATTTGGAACCTGTGGCCATTTGATCTACGAATTAGAATGTATAGCAATTCAGTGGAATATTAAAATACATTAGCAGTATTATAAATAAAAATCTGATTGACTTCAAAATAAAATCATGACCTAAAATTTCGTCCTTTATATTCTAAAAGGGTTCTTCAAAGGATGGCAAAAAAGACAGACATGCAAATCAGATGTTTTCAGTGCCTTGTACCCCTAAGCTGATGGTAACCATCGCCACAATGTGTGGGCCTATCAGACTGTGACTCTACCTAAAGGATCTCAAAATAGCTCTGCTCTGCTCTCTGCGGCAGGCAAGCGTCTGCTCTATTCGGCAGTAGCTCATTCTTTACTATTGTTGCTATGTGACAAACTATTGGCTCTCACTGTTAATCTAAGCCTGCCAGAGAAAGGAGGGCGGGCAGAGGGCTTTGGGAGAAGCATCTTTCCTAGAATCGAATGTAACAAATGTGTCCTGAGAATTTCCTAAGTATTCCTGTGGTACCTGGTCCTGAAGATACAGATATCCAGTTCAGATCACTGAACATTTATTGAATAGCTCCTATATGGAGGCACTGTGCTGGGTTCCAGCAATGCAAAAATAAGCAAAATTCACATGATTTCTGCCCTCAGTTTCTCACTGTCTAGTGGTAGAGATAGTCTCATAAGCAGGAAACTATAATCTAATATACAAGATGCAGTGATAGAGTCTTGGGTGCTATATGAACACTCAGAGGGGATGCTTTAGATGTGTTCAGCTTTGGACATGGTAATGTGCTTGTGGGACACCCATACGGACATCTCCCATGGACTGATGAACATACAGGTCTATAGGGAAATCAGACTCAATCATTGCCCTGGAGGGTGTTGCTGTTGAGTGAAAGAGACAGAAATGTAAATACACAGATCAATTGCAATACTCACAATTACAATTCACACAAAGATGATGGTACAACTACCTTGGCCTGGAAGTTTTGATGTCCCTTTAGGAGACAGCCTAGGAGCTGAGTCTTGAATGACCCAGAGTGCCTATCCTGGTACACCAAACCAAACCAAACCAAACCAAACCAAACAAGCGAACAAAAACAAAAAGTCTGACATGGAATAACTGAACAACTCTTTGGCTCTGTAGTCCAGGCATAGGTAAGGGGAGGCACAGCAAACACATAAAGCCCAGACGTTGGGCTATGGGCACTGGTGAGCTAGTGATGTGGCTTACTGGGGAGCTAAATGTGTGGGATCACTTGGTGACAAGAGATGCCCTGCGGTGTTGAGGTCATTACAGGCATACAAAGCAAACCCAGTGTTCCACACACTGCCAACCTGAAAAACATCTCCTTCCACGGGACTTCAGGTGCATCTCCATGAGACACAGGTGGAATATCTGCCTTGTCCTCCCATCTGTAGCCTCATTGCAGGTTTATTCTTTGCACTTTGCACTTTGACTCATCTTGGCATATGTCAAAGTCAGAACAATTTCGGGATTGTGAGTTCGAGCCCCACACTGGGTGTAGAGATTATTTAAATCAATAAATAAAAAGATAAAAAGAATCGGCACTTTGGCAAACAAAGGGTTAATTCATTTAACCCACAGAGCTCTTGCATAGGAAAAAAGAAAAAGAAAAGAAACTGGACGAAAAACCTCACAAAACAATAAACAGTGGCGGCTGACAAACCCTAAGGTGACTCCCCCAAATTCCCACCTCCTAATGTTCATGCCTCTGTGTTAATCCCCTCCTCTGATGTGTGGGCAGAATCTGTGACTTGCTTCTAATCAATAGAAGTGGCAACGGTGATAAGATATCACTCCCAGATCATGTTGTGTGATATAAGACTGTATCAAGACTTAGCCCAATCAGATCAAGAGATTCTCCTTGCTGGCTTGATGGATTAAGCAGCCATGTGGAGGAATCCAGCTGGCAGGAAACTGTGCATGGTCTCTAGGAACTATAGGCCAATGGCCAGCAGCAACAAAGCTGGAACGTTCAGTCATACTGCTACGAGGAAATGGATTCTGCCAACCATCTGAATGAGCTTGGAAGCAGATTCTTCCCCACTCAAGCCTCCAGATGAAACGCAGCCCAGTCAACACCTTGACTGCAGCCCTGGGAGAACCTGAGCTGGAGACCCAGCTAAGCAATGCCTGGACTCCTGACCTGTATCAACTGTGAAATAATAAATGTCTGTATTGTTTAAGCCACCAAATTTGTGGTAACTTGTTATGTAGCAACAGAAAAATAATACAAACGGGACTTTTTCAAAAACGCAAATGTATTTTTAAGTAGGTAATATATCAACATGGTTTAACACCTTAAAGGTGTTACAAGCTGTATTTGGGGGCACCTGGCTGGCTCAGTCAGTGGAGCATGAGACTCTTGATCTTAGTGTCGTGAGTTTAAGCCCAGTGTTGGGTGTAGAGATTACTTACAGTAAATTAATAAAATGTTTAAAAAAGAAAAGGTATATTTCTCCTTCTGCTCTTGTCTGCTAGTCATTTAGTGCCCCACTCCAGTGACGATCTTTGTCACCAATTGCTTGCATATGCTTCCAGAGCAAAGCAGTGCATATTTGAGCAAAGAAATTTATATTTCTTTATATGTTTAACTTTTTTCTTTTCATTTAAATGGTATACAAATGCTCTTCTGAACTTTTACATTATTTTTAAAAAATTGTGACAGACAAGGGCACCTGGATGGCTTAGTCGATTAAATGTCTGCCTCTTGATCTCAGCTCAGGTCTTGATCTCAGGGTCGTGAGTTCAAGCCCAGCTCCACACTGGGCATGGAGCCTACTGAAAAAATAAAAATTAAAAAAGAAACTATTCTCGGGGCGCCTGGGTGGCACAGTGGTTAAGCGTCTGCCTTCGGCTCAGGGCGTGATCCCGGCGATCTGGGATCGAGCCCCACATCAGGCTCTTCTGCTATGAGCCTGCTTCTTCCTCTCCCACTCCCCCTGCTTGTGTTCCCTCTCTCGCTGGCTGTCTCTATCTCTGTCGAATAAATAAATATAATCTTAAAAAAAAAAAAAAGAGCAAAAGATTGAAAACAGCTTCAATCCCCAGTGGCTGAGGACTGCTTAAGTAATTTATGATACAAATTTACAAGGGAACACTAATGCAGATTTTTTTTTAAGTTTTATATAGGCTGAAAAGGAATATCTTCCAAGATACATTGTTTTGTTTTGTTTTTAAATATTTTATATATTTGTCAGAGAGAGAGAGCACAAGCAGGGGAAGAGGCAGGCAGAGGGAGAAGCAGGCTCCTTGCCAAGCAGGGAGCCCGATGTGTGACTCAATCCCAGGACCCTGAGATCATGACCTGAGCCAAAGGCAGACGCTTAACTGACTGAGCCACCCAGGAGTCCCCCAAGATATATTGTTAAGAGATGTAATAGGCAAGTGTCCCATACTGTGTATAATATGCTACCACACTCATGGTGAATATGCATATATACTTGTATTTGTTTAGAATATCTTGGAAGGATCCTCAAGAAAATAGGTATAGTGGTTGTTTGGGAAATCAGGATGGAGGGAGACATTTTTTATCATACGTTCCTTTGCACCTTTTGGATTTTCTACTAGTTGCATGTATTACCTATTTTTTAAAGATTTTATTATTTATTTGAGAGAGAGATAGCGAGAGAGAGAGAGAGAGAGCATGAGCAATGGGGAGAGGAAGTAGGCTCCCCACTGAGCAGGGAGCCCGACGTGGGGCTCGATCCTAGAACCCTGGGATCATGACCTGAGCCAAAGGCAGACGCTTAACCAACTGAGCCACCCAGGCCCCCCACATGTATTATGTATTAAAAGTGAATTAAATAATTTTAAAATGTATTGCGTTTCTATTATGGGGCAGACCTGTGCTAATTCCTAGAGATATGGTGGTGAACAAAATAGAGATTTTTTCCTTGTGGAGCTCCCAGTCCAGTGACAGGAGACAGTCACTGAAGCCATCGTTGTGGTGACATGTGATGAGAGCTAGAAGAGGGGACACTGAGCCACTTTGGAGGAAAGGGACACGTAGCAGGGACATCCATCAGAGTTTTGGAGGAGAGCAGGCAGCGTGGGGAGCAGAAAGAAGAGGGAGCCAGCCCGTAGAGGTGGCTGGCAGAGAGCAGAGGCCCCGGCAGGGAAACAGCATTTGTGGAGGGAGAGTAGAGCTCTGTCCATTTGAGGAACTGAAAGAACTTCAGCTCAGCCGGAAGTTGACATGAGCTGAGTTGGTTTTCAGAAAAAGCCACACTAGAACTACGGAGAAAGGATTGAAAGAGGGCAAGAGTGGAGTCAAGAAGACTGGTTAGGGAGCTTCGGCCGTCATTAGACAATAGAGGACTAGAGGCTGGATTAGGAGGGTGGCAGTGGGGACAGAAAGGGTGGGACAGAGTCAAGAGACACTGAGAATGTAGAATCTACAGACTTAGTGGTTGGATGATGGGTGAAGGAGGGAGAGGATCGTTACCATAGTAAAGACTAATATTTGGTAGGTATTTACTATGTGGTAGTGCCCGCCCAGCACTTGGTGTGATTCTACCGTTCAGTAACGTGGGGAGGTAGGTACTGCTATGATGAGGGTCTGAGATTTAAAGTCTGAGACGGTGCAGGAACTTGCTTGAGGACACATAGGTATTATGTGGCACAGCCACTATTAGAAGCCATTTATCTGGCTGCCACATTCATGCTCTTAAACCATCTCTCTCTCTCTCTCTCTCTTTTTAAGTTTTATTTTATTTATTTTTGAGAGAGTGAGAAAGAAAGTGGGAGGAGGGACAGAGGGAGAGGGAAAGAATCCCAAGCCGACTCCCGGCTGAGGGCGGAGCCCCACAAGGGGATTGATCTCACAATCCTGAGATTATGACCTGAGCCGAAACCAAGAGTTGGATGCTGAACTGACTGAGACACCCAGATGCCCCTCTTCACCCGTCTCTTAAAGGTCTGGGCAACTGAGCTGCCAGGTTTGGGCAACTCAGTGGTGGACGATGCTATTTATTGAGAGAAAACACAAGAGAGGAAGAAGGTTCAAGGAGGAAAACGGGCATCTGACTTCTCTAGTTTAAGGTCCCTGCAAGACACCGGAGTAGGTAAGCAAAATAGGCCATTTTATATCTAAAAGTAGGGAAAGTTCTGGGCTGGAATTTGGGCCTCATCAGTACACAAATAGTGCCCGAGGTCAAAGGAGTGGATGAAACTAGACCATGACAAAGTAAGAATAAAGAGGAGCCAGTAGAGGTTTTTTCCAGCAGGGAAGTCACATGATCAAATCTTGTTTATAGGAAGATAAGTCCGGCAGTGGTGTAGAAGATTGAGTAGGGAATCTTGGTAGCAGCAGAAGAATCTTGGAGAAATAGGTAGCAGAAAACCCAACACTTGCGTTCATTCTTTCCTTTAGTTATCTTCTAAGCATCGCCAGACACTTTGTGTGAGGTACCACCAAGCCCAGGGAACACAGAGACAAACCAGACCCTGTCCTTGGCCTCATGGAACTTCGGGAGCCAGGAAAGAGTGAGATTAGTGAGCCTTATGAGAAGGGTAGAGGGGCACAGGGCACTGTGGAAACACAGAGGAGGGAAAGGAGACTTAAATCCACTTTGGGCAGGAGGTTCCGCAGGAGAAGATGTGACTGGAGGTAAGCCTTGATGAACAACTGAGTGTCCCCTCGATAAGTAACAGGCAGAGCATAGCAGGCAGAGCCAGCAGGGTGGGTAAAGGTACTGCTACCTTAAAATCACGACTTCAATAACTGCAAAGGGGTTCAGTGGGTAGATGCAAGGGGAAGGAGGCTGGATAAGGCTGGTGATCCTGATAAGCTCCTGAAAAGCTGGGTTCTTAACCAAGGAGTTTGAATTTTATCTTGAAAATAGTGGTGAGATATTGGGGGTAAGCAGGGAAATTGTGTGATCAGATTTGCCCTTTAGAAAGATCCCTGTGACCACAAAGTGGAGAATGGGCAGGAGGAGGCCAGAAGACAAGCAAAGAGGATAGCTGGGAGGATGTTGCAGTGAGAGTCAGGAAAGATTGGTTGCAGTGATCCAGGTGGAAATATTAAGGACCTGAACTCAGGTGTTACCACTCAGCTCTCTCTAAGTTCTGCTGCATAACAAACAGCTTTAAAATCTCATGGCATATAGCAATCTATACTTAACTTTTTGCTCACATGATAAGGTTGCAGGTTGGCTATCTCTCTGCTAGACTCAGCTACCCATACCTTTTCATTTTGGAATTGAAGAAATTGAAGGAACAGCCATTATCTGGGACCTTTTTAGGTGAAGGACCAGAGCAAAAGTACCCCAGTCAACCCCACAATTGCATTTAAAACTGGTTGAGTGCAACAAAGTTCCCATATGCTCCCATTGGCCAGAGCATATCATGTGGCAAAATCCAAAGTCAATAGGCCAGGGAAACGTGTTAAGGGTTGAAGGAAATGAATGCTTGTGAGCATATAGGAATAGTTTCTAGCAACCAGTTGTTGAGGACAGAAAGGAAAAATGGATTTGATTTGGAATTCAGTGGGATTTGATGGGTGCACCAAGGATCACCTCAGGTGGTTAAATTGAAGGTAGTACCACTCAACAAGAAGAAGGATAGGGAAGAGGAACCTTGTAGTAGACGATGCCCAGCATCACATCTGCCCTCTTGTGATCATGGTACCCTGGTTTTGCTTTTAGGGAACCATTCTTTCTCCACTCTCAACCATTATGCTTTGGGTGAAACTTCTACCCTTTACCAAGGGTGCGTGTGACCTCATCCTAAGCCAATGAGAACATACTGTACTCTCAAACACACGGATTCATTCGAGTGGAGGTTCATGACACACACATGGCCATTCACAGCCAGTAAGGTTCAATTTTAGGTCTTTAATTTGTGGATTTGAATGAGAAAGGCCAGCAGGAAGAGAATGGAATGTAGGAATCTAGGAATTGAGTCAGCGCAGAGGAAGCAGAGCAGGGAGGAGGTAGAAGAATGGCTTCTGGTGATATCACCTGAACTTTGACCAAGCCATATGTGCAACAACCTCAGGGAAATATTAATTCTAAGCATCAGAGACCTGGAGGAAAAAGCTAGAGAAAAAGCAGTTCATGGAGGTCAGAATAGTCCAAGCAAGAAATAATGAATAAATCAGTGGCTTTGGAAATGGATAGAAACACTGAATGAGAAGCATATCTGAAGACCATGGAATTTGTTGGCTCACGGCATTTGGGGGGTAATGGAGAGAAAGGTGAAGATGATGACGTGCTAGTATATAGTGAGGAATATTTGGGGAGATGGTGAAAGCACTAAGGTCAAGAGTACATGGGGGCATAATTGAGGGTCAAAGAACAACTTCCACTTTGGACATGTGAAACTTGAAGTGCCTATTGCAGATAGAAATACTGACATGGAGCATGATAAATAGGTTGAGAACGGGGATGTAGGCATGGAAAATGTCAACATATAGTTAAGAGTTGCAGCTACAGGGTAAAGGAGCACTCCCAGAGAGCGCTGATAAAGACGGAATGGAAGAGGGTCATGGACCTTGGAGAAGCACACCCATTTAAGGAGCAGGCCATGAATGCAGAGTGATGGAAAGATGGGGAGGCATGGTTATAGAGAAGGGAAGGGTGAAGGGCTGCAGAAGCCAAGGAATTAGGGAGTCCCCAGCAGTAGGGGGTTTTCATAACACTTCCCTCTCCCATGCACTGTACATCCAAGTCATTGGCAAAGGTGATCAATCCTATTTTAAAAACGTGTCTCAGATCCGTCCACTTATCGTCATCCCCATTACCAGCATGTGATCTAAGCCACTATTTCTCCTACATTACAAGACTTCACTGGTTTCCCTGCTTCTACTCTTGCTCCATTTCAAATTCATTCTCCACACAAAAGCCAGAGTGATCTTCTAGAAATCTAATTTGAATTATGTCATTCTACAGCTCAAAGCCCTCTGAAGGGCTCCTGCTGCTCTTAGAATGAAGCCCATAGGTGACAAGGAACCACTGGAGGGCTTTAAGTAGGGGAGTGACACAATCAAATTTGAGAATTTGGAAAGCATTTTGGAAAGTCACTCTAATAGCTGGGTGGAGGGTAGAGAGAAGAGGAGCAGAGAGTGCAGTGAGGAAGCTGTTGCATGGTGACAGAAAATGAGAGGGGATGTGTTTGAGGAGTATTTAGGCAATTGAATGTATAAGGTTGGTGGTTGAGTGGCTGGTTACATGTGTGGTTGAGGTTTCCAGATAGGGGACACTAGTGCCATAACCAGTTAAAAGGAAGCAGGGAGATGAGGCAGTGATGCAACAGGCAGCTGTAGAGGGTGGATACAAACTGGTATGACTTAAAATTCGAGGTCACCCCTCCCTGAGCCTTCAACAATGCTGAGAACATTCCCGAGCATCTCTGGTCAGCTCTCTTGCCCACTCTGCACAGGATGATCGCTAACCTTCTTTTGCTGAACTGTGCACTCCCCTTGCCTTCCTCTTTCACTCTCAGTAGATGGCCTCACTTCCTACCTTACAAAGCAAAGATAAAGCTTCCAAAGACAACTGGTTCACATCCCTGCTACCAAATCCCCATACCTGTACGCCTCTGGTGCCTATCCCTTCTTCCAGTTTCAGTAGTATGGCAGAGTGAACCAAACCCTCTTGAGATTAGAGGAGAAATTTGAGAATCAGAGAAGATCTAGTTCAGAATGGGACCATCCTTCCCTGGTAGCTTAGATGGGGGCATTTTCATGCAATCATTTTTATGAAAAAAATCCCCAGAAGGAGAGCAAATGCATCCTTGGGATCAAAAGACCAGGAAATTTTTATCATTTCTCAAGGAACAGGGCAAAATCCTATCAATAGGAGGAAATTGTATTTTTCATATGACTAGACAGTATTGAGTTGCAGGAAAAGAAATTCCGTGGTGATAAGATGAGTTTGCCCTTTGGTAACTGAGGAGCGAAACAGCTACAGCTACTACTGGTACAGAGCAATCAAACTGAAGAGGAAATGCCTAACACTTTCCCCCCTGTAAGAGTCTGGTGCTCCATCTTGCCCCCAATCACCTTGGAAAACAGTAGATGCCCAAGCAGAGGAAGGCTCCACTGACATCCAGTGGGAACGCGCCAGAAAGGAGATGGTGTGGCACTGCTCCCCTGCCAGGAGGGATGGGGAGTCTCAAGGGGCAGAGGGGGACTCAAAGTGAGAAAGGGCTTACAGAGGCGGCTGGCAGAACCAGAGAAGTGAGAGAGGGGAACAAGGGAGGATCCACAGGCCAGGAAGGGGAGGCCTTTACTCCTTCTGTCTCATTCTCTGGGTCTTCTTCCTCTGCGTTTAAGATGCTGAGATCCCCAATCTCAGTCCCTGGCCCTCTCATACCATTCTCTATACTCGGGCAGGCTGTAAGTGCCATCTCTATATAGGTTCAGCAAATGTTTGTTGGATGAGTCTGTGAATAAATGCAGGTGAAGATTTCTGGAGCAAGATGATATTAGGGGCTCAATGGTGTCCCTCCCTAAATTCATAAAGCCCTTACTCCCAGCATCTCAGAATGTAGCTATATTTAGAGACAAGATCTTTGAAGAGGTGATTAAGTTTAAAATGAGGCTGTAGGGTGGGGCTCTAATCTAATATGACTAGTGTCCTAATAAGAGAAATAGATACCACGGATTTGGGTACACAAGAAAAAAGCCCTGTGAGGACACAGAGAAGGCAAAGTGATACTGTGAAGTAAGAAATATGTATTTGGTCTTTGTCCCCAGTTCCTGGCACAGAGCTCCTAAAATCCTTGGAATTTCCTGAGTGATAGGGGTGAGAGGACCATATTTTGTTATTCATAATTGGCCCCTTTCAACCACACCTGGGTTTATTTGAATGAGGTGACTCTTGGTGCATCCCTAGCCCACAGATAGCTTCAGGATCCTCCCCTGACAAAGGATCCAACCATGTGATTGGAACTTTCAGGTCCACCCCAACCCCCACCTCTGGGGAGGAGACGGGGTTGGAGATTGAGTTAATCTCAATGGGCCAATAATTAAATCAATCATGCCTCTATAACGGAACTTCCATAAAAGTGCTAAACAATGGGGCTTGTAGAGCTTCTGGACTGGCAAACACATCAAGGTGCTGGGAGAGTAGTACACCCAGAAAGAGGGCATGAAAGTTTCAAGTCCATCCTCCCATATCCTGCCCTATGTACCTCTTCCATTTGCCTGTCCTAAGTCACAGCCTTTATAATAAACAGATAACAGGAAGTGGCCTTCCTAAGTGAGCCATTCTTGCAATTTATTGAACCTAAGAAGGGGGTCGTGGGAACCCCCAATTTATAGCCTCTGTCAAAAGTAGAGGAGGCCTGGGAATTGTGATTGGCTTCTGAAGTAGGGGGCACTCTCTCATGGGACCGAGCCCTTAATCTATGGCCTCCGATGCTAACTCTGGGTAGTTAGTGTCAGAATTAAATGGAATTGTTGGATGCCCAGTTGATGTCCAGAGAGCTGGAGAACTGGTTTTTGGTGTAGAAAAACAACAACATACATGTGATATTATGAAAATTGTTCAGAGTGGCCCCCTGCAAAATGGAGAGCAGTCTCAACAGACACCAACCCTGCCAGCACCTTGATCTTGGACTTCTAGCCTCCAGAACTGAGAAAATAAATTTCTGTTTTTTTAAGCCACTTAGCCTATGGTATTTTGTTACGGCGGCCCTAACAAATGAACACAGAGGGGGAAGCTCTGGGACGGGGGGACCTGTGGAAAGACCGCGAACGGATGGCAGCAAGCAAGTTGGATATGTGGGGTCTCAACCTTAGAGTGGGGTCTGGGCTGGATCAAAAGATTGCTGGGCAAAGTGTGACATCAGTCTGTTGTGTCTGTCTCCTACGGAGACCATGGAAAGTGAGAAGAAAGTCATCACCTTTTATATTCAGTCTGGGAGGATGCTGTTGGTTGACTTCCCAGTGTTCATGTCCCCCTTCCTCCTTCCAACCAGAACCTTGGTTTTGTTCGGGTGTTTGCACCTCCCCAGGCAGCCCAAGAGAAGCTTGGGAATCTGACCCCATTCCCAGCTCCAGCATTTGATCCTGTTCCATTTGAGGCAGCATGGGAAATTCATTTTTCTAGTGAGTGATATTAGTTCCAGAATTTAGGCTTACGCTAATCATCTCAAACCATTCCTCTGGTCACTGTCATGTTCTAGGGGTTGGCAGAGACTGTAGGTAGCCTCCAATATTCCTTCTTTCTGTAGAACTCTCAATTTTGAGCCAGGCATTGGCCACCCTCCCCATAAAGACTATATTTCCAGCACTACTTGCAACTAGGTGTGGTCATGGAATAAATTTTGACCAATCAAATATAGATATGATGGGTGAAAGCAAATTCTGAGAAGTATCCTTAAACAGGGATGTTGTAATTGTCCATTGCTGCATAAAAAATTGCCCCAAAGCTAAGTGGCTGAAAAACAACAAACATTAGTTTCTTGAAGTTTCTGTAGGTTAGGAATCCAGCAGTGGCTTGGCTGGGTGGTTCTTTCTGGTGAGGCTGTAATCAAGTTGTCAGCAGGGGCTGCAGTCACCTAAAGGCTCCACAAGAGGAGGGTTTCCTTCTGAGCTCACTCATGTGGCTCTTGAGCAGTCCTCAAAGGAAGGATCCATTTCTAAATTTACTAACATGGGGCTCTATGCAGGACTGCCTCATGACATAGCAGCTGGATTTCCCCAAAGTGGGCCATCAAGAGAAAGTGAAAGAAAACACCCAAGATAGAACCATCATCTTTTAATGAACTAATCTTGGAAGTAACATCCTACTACTTCTCCTGTAGTCTATCCCTTACAAGCAAATAAATAAGCCCAGCCCACGCTTGGGGAGAGAGGATTACACAAAGATGTGAATACTGGGAGGCAGGGATAACTGGGCACCACTATAGAGGCTGCCCCCCACAGTGGGAATGCGCTCACCTCTTTACCTTTTTCTTCTATCTGCTGACTAGAAAAAGAGAACTAGTGGCTGGAATTCAAGCAGCCATGTGGTGCCATGAAGTGATCTCGGGAATGGAGGGTGTGAATAGCACAGCGAAAGGATAGAAGGAGCCAGGGTCCCTGACATTGTGGAGAGTCATTCCCTCCATAGGCTGTGTGTCTCTCGGCTTCTATTTATCTTGTTTAAGCCATTGCTATTTTGTACTTTCCATTTCTGGCAGCCAAACCTAATCCTACATGATCCAGGTCTTTAGCGGGGCTCTGGAAACTACTCTGGTTGGTAAAAGAGCTGGTTTCTTATCATTTTTATGCTTTAGATATGATAATTACAAGGATTGGTTCTCTTTCTTTTTTATTTGTATTTTTTAAAAGAGTTTATTTGAGAGAGAGAGAGAGAGAGAGAGCGAGAGAGCACACTTGCACAAATAGAGGGAGGGGCAGAAAAGAGAGAGAAGCAGACTCCCCCCTGCTCTGCTGAGTGTAGAGCCCAACGTGGGGCTCGATCCCAGGACCCTGAGATCAAGACCTAAGCCAAAATCAGACCCTTAATTGACTGAGCCACCCACGCACCTCTCTCTCTCTCTCTCTCTCTTTTTAAAGATTTTATTTATTTATTTGACAGAGATAGAGACAGCCAGCAAGAGAGGGAACACAAGCAGGGGGAGTGGGAGGAAGAAGCAGGCTCACAGCGGAGGAGCCTGATATGGGGCTCGATCCCACAACGCCAGGATCACGCCCTGAGCCGAAGGCAGACGTTTAACGACTGCGCCACCCAGGCACCACCCCCCTCTTTTTTAAAAAGTATAGTTGATATACAATGTTACATTGTATGTTACATTGTATGTTACAATGTTTCAGGTGTACAATATAGTCTATATGTTATACTATACTCACCACAAATGTAACTACCATCTGTCACCATGCAACACTATTACAATACCATTGACTTATTCCTTATGCTGTATCTTTCATCCCCGTAAGTGACTTACGCATTCCATCACTGGAAGCCTGTACCTCCCACTCCCCTGCCCCCATTTTGCTCACCTCTTCACTCCCCTTGCTTCTGCCAACCACCAGATCGTTCTCTGTATTTATGGGTCTATTTATGCTTTTTGTGTGTTAGTTCATTTGTTTTTAGATTCCACAAAACAAGGACTTGCTCCTGATATATGTTCACTGAAATCACTTTCAGTCTCTTGCCTTCTTTAAATTCAGCCACAAACTGTTCTGAGTTCCCTTGCCCTTGACTCATCCTCTCCCCCCTTTCAGCTATTTCCCCTTTAAGACGCAGAGACTTGCACATATTTGCAGAATGTGAAGAAGAAACTGGCATAGAGGAAGAAATTAAAAATCCAGGAGGAGTCAGGAATAATTGGTGGAACAATGCCCCAGAGCAGGGGCAGGAACTACAGAGGGCAGCTGCTGGTTTTTGTAAATCAAAATTTATTGGAACATAGCCCCACCCATTCATTTACCGATTGTCTATAGTGGCTTTCTAGCCACAAAGAAAGAAAGCCAGCAGAGCCTGAAATATTTGCTATCTTGCCCTTTATAGAAAAGTTTGCTGACTCCTGCCGTAGAGGAGGTAGGCTTGGGTACACAGGAGTCAAAGATGCTGGAGAGGTAGCAAATAGTGGGGCCTACCGCCTGTAGGAAAAGTGGCATGATTAAGGTAAGCCTGAGAGGAAGGAGGAAGAGACAAGAGGCATGGGGAGGCTCCATGCTTCTGAAAGGTGGCGGGGGTGGGGGTGGGGGTTGGGGGGGTTGTCTGGGAGGGGTGGGGCATGGAGTCAACTAGATGGGGATGTCAGGGACTGAGATTTTGGAGGTGCTGAGACCATCCTGATGGTGAGGAGAGTTTCATGACCCCACGGCAATCGCTAGCACCATCAGCTCTCTGTCCAGGTGCCTTCTCCTAGCTGGCCCTGCCTGGGGCCCAGATGCCCAGTTCTCTGTGAGTGTGACAGAGTGCCAGGAGATGGTTTGAAGAGACTGAGGAATTGCGGTGAAGAACTAGCAGGGAGAGGCTGCAGAGCTGGAGCCCAGGGCATAGAAAGTGAAGAACCATGAGCCTCTGCTTCTGCAGCTGTAAGGACAAGGCCAGGTTCACCCGGTGCCAGTGAAAACAAGCCGCTGCAGAGAGTGGGCTCTGAGTGTTGATGCTGAGAGGCTTTTTTTTTTGCCATGAAAGTGGGAGCAAAAGGCCAAGGAGAAAAGGCCGGGAGGAGATGTAAAAGGTGAGGGAACTCAAAATAGTCTAGGGTTGAACCAACCAAAGAAAGCCAGAGACTGGGTTGGATTTCCACACTTACTCTAAGAACAGTAACATTTAGAGCATTAAAATAATCATGGACTAGCTACTAAGAGTATTTGTAAAAATTAGGAGTAGAAAACCTCAAAACAGGGGCGCCTGGGTGGCACAGCGGTTAAGCGTCTGCCTTCGGCTCAGGGCGTGATCCCGGCGATCTGGGATCAAGCCCCACATCAGGCTCTTCTGCTATGAGCCTGCTTCTTCCTCTCCCACTCCCCCTGCTTGTGTTCCCTCTCTCGCTGGCTGTCTCTATCTCTGTCAAATAAATAAAATCTTAAAAAAAAAAAAGACAACCTCAAAACAAACAAAACAAGAATTTCTTTGTTTCTCCAGTAAAAGTCCAGAGGTAGGTGGCCCAGGACTGGTGTTAGGGACTGCAGCTGGTATCAGGGGCCCAGCCTCCTTCCACCTTCTTGCTCTGCCTTATGAATTTTCTTTCCCAAGTATCTCTGCTCTGAGAACTAGCAGCCATCACATTTCCATCACAGCCTGGAAAAGAAGAAATGGGAGAAGGAAGCATGTCCCTTCCTGTACGGGCTCTCCCCAGAAGGTGCACCTGCCATCACATATCTCCTTGGCCAGAATATAGTTTACATGGCTGCACTTTGTTGCAAGGCAACCTTGGAAATATGGCCTTCATTCTGAGTGGCCATGTGCACATATAAATTTTACAGAAAGTGGAAAACATAAATTGGAAAACCAATACTTTTCTCTGCCATGTCCCACACCTATATCTATGCATATGAAAGGTGATTGTACATTTCAATTTGCATGGGATAGTCATGGTTTACACTGTTTTCCCACATAATTATTGACAGCATTCTTTTTCTCTCCGTGAAAAACAGGAGAAAAATTGGTGGTTCTTCAAAAAGTTAAACATAGAAACATATGATCCAGCAATTCTACTTCTAGGTATATACCCAGAAGAAGTGAAAGGAGGGACACAAACAGATTACTTCTACGCCCATATTCATAGCAGCATTATTCATAATAGCCAAAAGAGGGAAATGACCAACTGTCCATTACCAGATTGATGGATAAACAAAATGTGGAATATATGTACAATGGAATATTATTCAGCCATAAAAAAGAATGAAGTACAAATTCATGTTACAAAAACATTATGCTCAGGGAAAGAAGCCAAACACAAAGGACAGATACTGTATGGTTCTGCTTATATTCTAGGAATAGGCAGATTCATAGAGACAGGAAGTGGTTATGAGGGGCTGGGGGAGAGGGGGGAAAGGGGGGGCTATTATTTAATGGGTAAAGAGTTTCTATTTGGGATGATGAAAAATTCTGGAAATGGCTGCAATAGCACAATAATGTGAATGTACTTAATGCTACTAAACACTTAAAAATTGTTAAGTTGGTGAATTTTATAATATGCATATTTTACCATAATAAAAGAAAAGGGAAAAACAAAAGCTTGAGATATTTACAAAGAGAAAAGAGGCATAAATGTCCATACAAATACTGACTGTTCAGAGCAGCTTTCCCTGTGGAAACTGGAAATAAGCCAATGTACACTAGCAGGACAATGGATAAGCACACTGTGTATATCTACACAATAAAACACTACTCAGCTGGAATACTACTCAGCCATCAAAAAGATGAAATCTCGCCATTTGCAACGACATGGATAGAACTAGAGGGTATTATGCTAAGTGAAATAAGTCAATCTGAGAAAGACAATTATCATATGATCTCACTGATATGTGGAATTTAAGAAACAAAACAGAGGATCATAGGGGAAGAGAGGAAACAATAAAATAAGATGAAACCAGAGAGGGAGACAGACTATAAGAGACTCTTAATCATAGGAAACAAACTAAAGGTGCTGCAGGGGAGGGGGTGGGGGGGATGGTGTAGCTAGGTGATGGACATTAAGGAGGGCATGTGATGTAATGAGCACTGGGTGTTATATAAGACTGATGAATCACTGTCCTCTACCTCTGAAACCAGTAATACAGTGTATGTTCATTAATCGAATTTAAATTAAAAAATGGAAAAAAATAAAACACCACTCAGCAATAAAAAGGAATAAACTGCCGAGACATACAACAACATAGATGACTCTCTATCACGCTGCACAAAAGAAGACGGACAAGAGTATATACTGTGTTTATACATAGATTTATATAAAATTTATGTAACATTCTAGAAAATGCAGGCTAATATATAGTGACAGAAGTAGATTGGTGGTTGCCAGGCAAGGGGGGTATAGGGAGAGACAGGAGAGCAAGTTTACCAAGGGACACAAGGAGTTTTGGGAAGACATGACACGTATGTTCCTTATCTTTATTGTGGTGACAGTTTCATGGATATATACATATGTCAAAACTCTTCAGTTTGTGGGGCACCTGGGTGGCTCAGTTGGTTAAGTGTCTGCCTTTGGCTCAGGTCATGATCCTAGGGTCCTGGGATGGAGCCCCATGTCAGGCTCCCTGCTCAGTGGGGAGCCTGCTTCTCCCTTTCCCTCTGCACCCCTGCTCCTGCTCTCTTGCTCACTCTTATCTCAAATAAATAAATAAAATCTTTTTTAAAAAGTTTTCAATTTGTATGCTTTAAATATGTGCAATTTTTTGTTTGCCAATTATACCTAAATAATGCTATTAAAATAAACACGGGGGGCGCCTGGGTGGCGCAGTCGTTAAGCGTCTGCCTTCGGCTCAGGGTGTGATCCCGGCGTTATGGGATCGAGCCCCACATCAGGCTCCTCCACTGTGAGCCTGCTTCTTCCTCTCCCACGCCCCCCTGCTTGTGTTCCCTCTCTCGCTGGCTGTCTCTCTGTCACATAAATAAATAAAAAATCTTAAAAAAAAAATTAAAAAAAAGAAACTAAGGAAGTTGGCAAGAAAAAAATAATAAACAAATAAAATAAAATAAAATAAAATAAAATAAACACGGGTGCATACTGACATTAACATATGAATAGATAATATTAAAAATAGAAAAATTTTAAAAAGTGTTCTAGTTTGGGTGGTCTGTCACATGGTCACCCTATATATATATCCTTCTTCCCACACATGAAGCACACTCACCTGCCACCCAGTAAAGAACCCCCAAATCCCACCACATCCCGCTTGAAGCTTATAACCATCCATCAGATCCAGATGTAGGGGCAACCTACAAACTAAAAGACGAACTCTCTTTTAAATATATACTAGTGGTGTAGGAACAAGATAATCACACACACACAAATGACCATTCTGAAAATTGAACACTATGAAACACACAGCAGATGATGGTCCACTGCAATCAATAACCTCTTCTGGGTAGGAACGGGGAAGATTCCCTTCTCGGGCAGTAGAATTAGTACCTGTGTGCACTTATCTGACACCTGCTAGTTCTTCCTTCTGGGAGATTTTTCTTTTTCCATTATCCCCCATGGACACCAGAGAGGTGGGCAATGGGGAGATGGCCTAGTGGGGCTACACAGTTTCCTGGGTCGACCCCGTGCTGGTGCACGTTTTGGAGCCTGGGAATGGCTTCACTGGTTGAACAGTCACAGATGTTTGCAGGCCAAGCCAGTGGTTTCTTTGGTGATATAATTCTTTCAAACACTTAAATGGTTTACAGACTATTTGCTTCAAGTGCAAATGACCACAGCCAAGGATCTCATCTAGATAAAACTTTTAAGCCTGGGTACTTTGGTCTTTTACAAATGAGCCTCTGTGTAGAGCCTAATGGCAGCCATCTTCACTCCCTCTGAAATAGGGTGGGAGAGCAACATCCTTTAATCTTGTTTTTGCCTTGGGCTCGTAGCCTCTGGGGGAAAGTTAGTCTAATCTCTTGCTACTGCTCCCATGCCACGCCCTATAGTTGCTCAGGTTTGAAATACCAAAACAGATGGCTTCTTTCAGCTGTGGAAGTCGTCTCCACACTGTGGAACTCTTGGACAACTTGGATTGTGAACCCCCAGTGGAGTATCTTCCTTTCTACCTCTGCCAAAGACTGGAGAGCTTCAGCCCGCACCCTGCTCCAGCAAGACTCTGAAAAGCAGCAAACAGCACCCAACACACAGGAAGACTGAATTTTCCCAACTAGTTCTCCAGTATTCCTGCCTTGTTTGGAGCTTGCCTTCCAAGGGCTGCTGGAACTTGTGACCCATGAGCGTGTTGTGAAGTCAGGTGGGTCGCAGCCAACTTTTTGTTTTAAGGACAGAATAGAAAATATTAGATGCACGCAGCCCGGGGCAGGAATAGAAGCTCAGCCAGCTATACTAAATTCCCTGCTCAGACTGCTTCTATATCTCTGGCCCATGCCCCCTTGATAACGGGTGGTCTCTGTCCTCAAGCACCAAGACAGCATCTGCAGTCCAGGCAGACGTTTGGGGAGAGATGAAGGAGGAGGCCACGGGGACACCCACAGTCTCTTACTTCCTATTCCTAGAAGCTGCCAGACAGCACCTCGACTTCTATCCCACCCACAAGAGCTTAAACACGGCCACAGCTAAGGCAAGGAGGGGGAGAGATGTGATTTTTATTCTGGGTAACATGTGTCCATCTAAAAGTTGTATTAAATGGGAAAAATGAAAGAGCATGTTAATTATAAGGCAACTGACAAGATACATGAATATGTGGAGATTTTTTTTTACAATTTATTAATTTCAAGGCATCCTGGGTGCTAATCAATGTTTTCTTTCAAAACTCTCAGAGGTACTCTCACCTATGAAGAAGTAGACACTGTGCTCTTAGTCTGCCTTGGACCCATTCCCACCAATAGTGTCTCCAGATTCCCAGCTCTTCAACCACTAGATATAGTGCTTAAACTTAAAAGTGGAGTCAAGATTCCCAGGTTCAAATCCAGACTACACCTCTTATGAGCCATGTGACTTTTGTTGGCGAGTTATTTTAACTCAGTCTCTGTTTCCTTGGCTGTAAAATGGTGGAGACCAATAGTTCTATAGCAGAGCGTTTTTATGAGGACGAGATATGAATTTGCATGTAAGTTAAGTGGAGTGCCAAGCACATGGTTAGCTCTTAATAAATGATAATTCTAGTTTATTATTCAGTATCTTCTTGCTACCCCAAGGCTAAACTTCCCCACACATGAGAGTCTTCTAGAATGTGTCTGTGGTGTCAGCCCCATTTTCCATCCCATGGTCCCTTATTTATTTATTTATTTATTTATTTATTTTTAAGATTTTATTTATTTATTTGACAGAGACAGCCAGCGAGAGACGGAACACAAGCAGGGGGAGTGGGAGAGGAAGAAGCAGGCTCCTAGCGGAGAAGCCTGATGTGGGACTCGATCCCAGAACGCCGGGATCACGCCCTGAGCTGAAGGCAGACGCTTAACGACTGCGCCACCCAGGCGCCCCCCCTTATTTATTTTGTAATAACATTGTTTCCAATTAAAAAGTAATACAACCCAACAATTTCACCCCTAGGAATCTATTTCAGAGATTCCCATGAGCACACAAAGACCCACCTGGTGTGCGGGCATTGTTTGAAATAGTAACAAATTGGAAAACAACCATCAATAAGAGAATATTTAAAAATTAAGGAACAGCTAGATTCTGGAATCTCATGAAGCCATTTAAAAGACGTAGACTGACTTCTTATACACTCTCTCCTTGTCCCCATCTCCAGCCTTCCCGAGGGGTCTCAAATATTCCACTCTTTGTTCCTGTGGTAGGGCCCTGGCATGAGCCCTTCCCTCAGCCTGGCATGTTCTGTCCCTGACAGATTTCATTTAGATACGGCCTCCCCTCACCCCCTCTCCCAACATGAAGGAGCCCCTCAGCCAATCTTTAGCACATCACCCTGTTTTATATCTCAATATAACGCATTCCCCTAATTAATTAATTTACTTATTTAGTCCCTTATTAATTTTCTGTCTGTCTGTCTGCCTGTCTCTCCCATTTATGAAACACAAATGCCAGGAGAGTAGTGCTCTAGCCTTGTTTATCATTCTGTCCCCCCTGATGAAAACGGAGCCTGCCCCATAGAGGGGATTTTACAAATATTCACTGAATAAATAGCACCAGCTACACTCATTGAGAGCTTTCTATTTTCTGACATTGTTCTATATGCTGTATGTGTATTTATATGTATATGACAATTCTAAGAGGCATTTACTATTGCTATTACATCATTTTACAGATGAGGCTTTGCCTAGGCCAAGCAGCTACTAAACAGCAGAGCTATCAGGGAGTGTGAGTTCAGAGGCTGTGACCTTAACCCCTACATTACATTGCCTCTTAAATGTCAAGGACCAAAACATAGGATGTAGGTAAAGCAGTGCTCAGAGTGAAATTTATAACTATAAATGCCTATTTTTTAAAAAAGAAATCTCAATCAATAACCTAAACTTCCACCTTAAGAAACTAGGGTGGGGGAAAAGAGCACACCAAACCCAAAGCAAGAAGCAGGAAGGAAATAATAAAGACTAGAGCAGAAATAAATGAACTAAAGAGCAGAAAAAAAAAAGAAAGAGAAAATCAACAAAACTCAAAGTTGGCTCTTTGGAAAGATCAACAGAAATGATAAGCTTTTAGTTAGACTGACCCAGAAAAAGGAGAGGAGATTAAAATTACAAAAATCAGAAATAAATGAAGGGACATAGCCATAAAACTTAGAAAAATAAAAAAGATCATAAGAGGAGAGTATATAGGGAAATGCTGCTCAAAGGGCACAAGCTTTCAGCTATAAGATGAATGAACTCTGGGGATCTAATGCACAGCATGGTGACTACAGTGAATGATACCGTATTGTGTACTTGATATTTGCTAACGGTGTAGACCTTAAGTGTCCTCACCACACATGCAAAATGGGCAACTCTCTAAGGTGATGGATGTGTTAATTAACCTGACTGTGGTAATCATTTCACAAAGTATCCATATGTCAAATCGTCATGCTATACAACTTAAGTGTATACAATTTTATTTGTTAATTATACCTCAATAAAGCTGATTAAAAAAGGGGAAAAAAAGGAGGACAATTTGAACAACCTTACTCCAACAAATTAGATAATTTAAATGAAATGGGTAAATTCTAGGAAAACACAAATACTCAAACTGACTCAAGAAGCAACAAACTATAAATAGGAATATAACCAGTAAAGACATCAAATTAATAATTAAAAACATCCTACAAAGAAAAGCCCAGTCCCCGATAGCTTCATTGGTGAATTGTACCAAACATTCCAAGAATTATACCAGTTGTGGTAGGTTGAATAATGGCTCTCCAGAGGTATTCATGACTTAATCTGAAGAACCTATGAATGCTAATTTACATGGCAAAGGGGATTTTGCAGATGTGATTAAGTTAAGAATCTTGAGATTCAATTTGGATTATTGGGAGGGGCCCAGTGTAATCACAAAGGTCCTTAGAGGAGGGATAATGGAATAGAGTTAGAACACCATGTGAGGAAGGAAGCAGAGCCCAAAAGAGAACCTACTACTCAACTGGCGCTGAGGATGGAGGAAAGAACTATAAGCAGCTTCTAGAAACTGGAAGAGGAAAGGAATAGATTCTCTCCTGGAACACCCAGAAGGAGCCAGCCCCGCTACACCTTGATTTTAGCTCTTTAGACTCATTTTGGGTTTTCAGTCTCCAGAAATGTAAGAGAATAAATTTGTGTGATTTTACGCCACTGAGTTTGTGGTAATTTTTGACAGTAGCAATAGGAAACTAATACACCAGTCTTCCACAAACGCTTCCAAGAAACAGAAGAGGAAGGAACACTTCCCAATCAGTGTATGAGGCCAGTATTACTCAGATACCAAAACCAAACAGGGCCATCACAAGAAAAGAAAACTACAGAGTGATATCCTTGACGAATTTAGACATGAGAACCCTGAACGAAATACTAGGACACTGAATCCAATATATAAAAAGGATTATACATCATGATCAAGTGGGATCTCTCCCAGGCTTATCAGGTTGGTTTAATGTCTTCTGCAGAAGGGACTTAGCACGATGAGCTTGAGACTGCTCTCCTTAGAAGTGCCTGCTTATGAGGTTGGCCCTTAGCTGGCATCTGGGAACGTGGATTTCAGGACTGGTAAGAGTGGTTCACTGTGTCTACACTGTACAAACAGGGTGGCCTATGCTAAATACCTGCTTTCCTTCTGGAGTCCGAGTTTTGGCACATGCTACGTAGAGGGTGTCTACAGGACCAGACCCTATTGAAAATCTTGGGCATTGAAGTTATCCAATAAACTTCCCTGGCAGACAACATTTCACTCATGTTGCCATGACTCGTTGGAGGAACTAGGCGTCTCCTACGTTGACTCTACTAGGAGAGTACTCTGGAAGCTTGTGGCTGATTTCCTCTGGACTTTGCCCCATGTGCTGTTTCCCTTTGCTGCTTTTGCTCTGTATCCTTTCACTATCATAAAACTTAGCTGTGAGTATGACTATATACTGAATCCTAGGAGTCCTCCTTGTGATTCATCAATCCTGAAGGTGGTCTTGGGGACCCCTAACACACATTCAAAATCAATTAGTGTATCATATCACATTAATAGGATAAAAGACAAAAAACCATATGATCATCTCAGTAGATTCAGGAAAAAAAAAAAGCATTTGATAAAACCCAATACCCTTTCATGACAGAAATACTCAACAAACTAAGAATAGAAGGGAACTCCCACAACCTGAATAAGGGAATCTATGAAAAACCCCTAGCTAACATCAAACTTAATGGTGAAAGACTGAATGACATCCCCCTAAGATGAAGTAGACGACAAAGATGTCCAATGTCACGACTTTTCTTTGACATTGTTTTGGAGGTTCTAGCTAGGGTAATTCGCAAGAAAAAGAAATAAAAGGTATCCAGATTAGAATGAAATACGTAAAACTATGTCTTTTTACAGATGAGATGATCTTGTACATAGAAAATCCTAAGGAACCCACCAAACACTATTAGAACTAATGAGTTTAACAAGGTTGCAGGATACAAGATCAATGTATGAAAATCAATTGTATTTCCATCGGCCAGCAAGGAACATTCCAAAAATAAAATTAAAACAATCCGGGGTGACTGGGTGGCTCAGTTGGCTAAGCGTCTGCTTTCGGCTCAAGTCATGAGCTTGGCCCCAGGATCTAGCCCCATTGTTGGGCTCCCCGCTCAGTGGGGAGCCTGCTTCTCCCTCTCCTGCTGCCCCTTCCCCTGCTCATGCTCTGTCTCTCTCTCTCTCTCAAATAAATAAATAAAATCTTAAAAAAAAATAGTACTAGGACAACTGGATATGCACATGCAAAATATTGGAGTTGGACCCTTACCTCATACTGTACAGAACAATTAACTCGAAATGGGCCATACACCTAAATGTAAGGGCTAAAACTATAAAAACTCTCAGAATAAAATACAGGAGTAAATCTTCATGACCTCAGGTTAGGAAACAGTTTATTAGATATGACACTAAGAACACAAGAATCAAAGAAAGGCTTATAAAGTGGACTTCATCAGAAATTTAAAACTTGTGTTCCAAAGGACACTATCAAGAAAGGGAAAAGATACCCACCAAATGGAAAAACAAATTGCATATCTTGCATCCAGAATATATTAAGAACATTTACAGCTCAATAACAAGACAAATAATTTAATTTTAAAATGAGCAAAGGATTTGAGTAGATATTTCTCTAAAGAAGATGTACAGGGGCGCCTGGCTGGCTTGGGCAGCACATGCAACTCTTGATCTCGGGGGTGTGAGTTCGAGCCCCACATTGGATGTAGAGATTACTTAAAAATAAAATCTTTAAAAAAATGTACAAATTGACAATGAGCACATGAAAACATTCTCAACATCATTAGCCATTAGGGAAATGCCAATCAAAACCACAATGAGATAGCACTTCACACTCACTAGGAAGGCTATAATCAGACAAAAACTAGCGTTGGTAGGATGGAGAGAAATTGGAACCTTCACACAGTGATGGCGGAAATGCAAAATGGTGCAGCGCTGTGGAAAACAGTTGGGCGGTTCTTTGAGAAGTTAAACGTAAGTGTTCCTGGGGCACCTGGCTGGCTGTCCGTAGAGTGTGTCACTCTTGATCTCAGGGTTCGAGCCCCACATTGAGTGCAGAGATAACTTAAAAAAATAAACTAAAATAAAATATACCCTCCAAATTAAAAATATATATATTTATATATTAAAAAGCCCCATAGAGTTGCTATATGACCCAGAAATTCCACTCCTAGGTATATATTCAAAAGAAATGAAAATACCAGTGCTCACAAAGATTTATACATGAATATTCATAGCAGCATTGTTCATAATAGCTAAAAAGGGAAAACAACATGAATGTCCATCAATAGATTAATGGATAGGGGTGCCTAGGGGCTCAGTGGGTTAAGCGTCCGACTCTTGGTTTCAGCTCAGGTCATGATCTTGGAATCATGTGATCAAGCCCCTTGTTGGGCTCTGTGCTGAGCGTCGGCCTGCTTAAGATTCTTCTCGCTCCCTCAGTCCCTCACCATTCCCCTAAAAAAAAATGGATGAATGAATAAACAAACTGTCGCCTACCTACACAGTGGGATATTATTTGGTTATTAAAAGGAATGAAGAGAAATAATTTGTAAGTTATGGACCTGTAGATGGGGGGGTGAGCTTTCACTGGAAAGATGTGTAAAGGGATAAGAGAATTCAGGATGGAGTCCTGAGGGGCGCCTGGGTGGCTCAGCCGTTAAGCATCTGCCTTCGGCTCAGGTCATGATCCCAGGGTCCTGGGATGAAGCCCCGCGTCGGGCTCCCTGCTCAGCGGGGAGCCTGCTTCTCCCTCTCCCACTCCCCCAGCTTGTGTCCCCTCTCTCGCTGTCTCTCACTCTGTCAAATAAATAAATAACATCTTAAAAAAAAAAAAGTTGGAGTCCTAACCCCCTTCCTGCTTAGAGGAAGGGAAGGGGTAGGGGGATTCAGGAAACAAGGCTAAACAGGAACAGCCAGTAGGGTAGAAGAAACCTATGCGGTGTGGACTGGTAGAGGCCAAGAAAGGAGAGTGTTTTGGGAAAGGGGGATTAAGTTTGTCAAGGGCAGTGGAGTGGGCACGAAGGTACAGGCAGACTGTCCTGCACTTTTGGCCAAAAAGTCAACAGTGGGCTCTGATGAAGGCTCCCTGAAGCAGTGGGGAGGTATGGTTAGGTTGAAGGAGTGGGAAAACAAGCATGGAGTTTGGTGTCCAGCACAGCGGGGACAATCTCAGCTCTGCCGCTCATTGCCTGAGCGACGTTAGAGAAGACACTGAGCCTGCTTCCTCCACTCTCAAGTGAGGACAGTACTGCTGGCCTTTTTGCATTGACGCAGGGATTGAATACCAGCCTGTGCAAAGTGCCTGACGGTGGTTTGTCACAAGCTCTGACTCAGTCTAGAGAGGACGCAGGTCTTGATCTCCGGGTCATGAGTTCAAGACCCTCATGGAGCAGTGCGTTTACTTAAAAAATTAATAAATAAAATGCTGCATAATAATAAATTATCATTTTAAAAAAAAGGAGACAAGCTCGAGCTCCAGAGACAGGCAGCCAGCTCTGTGGCCTCAATCAGTTTCCTTAACCTCTCTGAACCTCGGTTTGCCAGAGGTTCAGGGGAATATTCGTAAAATCAACCTCACTGGCTTGTTGCAAGTTCGATCAGGACACGCAAGCAAAGCGTTTGGCATGGGGCCTAGGCACAGTCGGGGCTCTAGGAAGAGCTGGATGTCCTCTTTGGCTCTCGGCCCTTGCCCTGGTGTATGCCCGTGTTCGGTGACAATCAGGTGGCAGCTCCAGCAATGGGGAGCAGCGCCTGAGAACCACATCCCTGCAGGGCTGGGCCAGGACTCCTAAACATCCGCTTGGGTCAGCCAGCCCCCCATTCAATGGGCTACCAGGGGGGTTCATACTTCCAGCAGAGCTTTGGGCCTCAGCTGTAGCGAGGTGAGTGCGGCTGGGGGCGGGGAGCCTGCAGCCTTCCCTTAGCTCATACTGGCTCCCAGCCTGGCAACATGATCGCCCCCTTGACCCGAGAGGGAACAACTGCACTGGGGCCATCCCATGACTGGTGTCCCGCACATGAGTCCCGCTTAACCTTGAGCAGCTGCCCCGGCCACCCCAACAGCTGGGCCCCACTGGCCATAAATCACTGATGACACCAGCCGTCAGCTCCTGGCAGTGGGGGTGGGGCAGGGGAACAGGCAGGAGCTCGGAAACACGCCCCTTACCCCCAAATCCCACCCATTCCATTCAAGCCCAGGGTGGCAGCTTTGTGTCCTCGCAGCAAACTTTTCATAACTATCCACAGGCCTTTCAACACTAGCAACAGACACGATGTGGACTTTGGCGTGAAAGCCAAGGTGGAAACCGGGAGGTCTGACGTGACAGTCACTCATTGACACAGTCTCTGGGGGCAGCAGGGATGGCAGGCCCCCTATCGGGCCCAGGACTCCCCGTCCTCTTGCCTCTCCCCTCACCGCGAGAGCTGGCGTGCCCAGGAAGCCGGCTAATCCAGAGTTTCCACTGAACCCAAGGCCAGGGAGCCGTGGCCCAGGGACCAGGACACACGCCCCAGGCTATGTGAGCGCAGACACCAGAAGACAGCCTGGATTTTTCCCTTATCTGATGAGAGTGAATTCCAGGCAGTTCATCCACGTGTTTACTTTGCTCCCGTATGATTCGTCTAGAAACGTCTGAAACGGCATTTTTCCTTTACCATCGTAATGGGCAGCCAAAAGGAAAACAGTATTAATGGTTACTTGCCATGAGATTCGAAATGGCGAAGAGTTGGCAGGGGGTGGAAGCGAGCAGGGGTGTCGACTGGATTCTGGCAACCTTCTGCAGGGATTTACACCTTGAAAAGACTGGAAAGGAAAGTGCAAATGTGAGAACAGTTGCTGTAGGGTGCTGGGATGATTTGCTTGTAATTGTCCTTGGCCGGACTAACCTATGGAGTCAGGATAATGGTTGCCTTGGGGTGTGGCAGCGGACTGGGAGGCATTTGCAGGGGTGCTGGTGATGCCCTGCCACCCGCCGAGGTGCTGGCTGTTACAGAGGTGAGTTCCTTTTATTAGCCAAGGTGCACACTTACCGTTTGTGCACTTTTACTTCAGTAAAACATTTGCTTTAACAAATGTTTGAGCATGATATCTTCTTTTCTGTAAACTATAAAAGGTACTCACAGGGCGAAAGGCACTCTAAGGATTACCTAATCCAACTCCACTGATGAGAAAGGAAGGCTCACGAAGAAACCGGTCACCGTGGCCACTGAGTCAGAGGCAGGATCAGAACTGAGACCTCAAAACCTTCCCGCTTCCATCCCATGGATCCAGGTGACCTCTGCAAGCCTGAACTAAGAAACCCTGTAGAGGGCTTTGATTTTTTTTTAAAGATTTATGTATTTATTTATTTGAGAAAGAGAGAGAGAAAACGCGAAAACAGGGAGAGGAGCAGAGGGAGAGGGAAAGAGAATCCTCAAGCAGACTCCCTGCTGAGTGTGGAGCCGACTCAGGGAATTCCAGAACCCCAAGATCATGACCTGAGCTGAAACCAAGAGCTGGGTGCTCAATCAACTAAGCCACCCAGGTGTCCCCAGAGGGCTAAGATTTTATTGAGTTCTAAAAGAATAGTGATAACATTCTTGCATCTTTTTAAGTTAAAAAGTTGTCATTTTATTTAGCTACTTTTTGGTTATGTGTACAAAGCTGCAAAATTCAAGAGGTATAAAAAAGGTTTAAATGCAGGGGCGCCTGGGTGGCACAGCGGTTAAGCGTCTGCCTTCAGCTCAGGGCGTGATCCCGGTGTTCCGGGATCGAGCCCCACATCGGGCTCCTCTGCTATGAGCCTGCTTCTTCCTCTCCCACTTCCCCTGCTTGTGTTCCCTCTCTCGCTGGCTGTCTCTCTGTCACATAAATAAATAAATAAAATCTTTAAAAAAAAAATAAAGGTTTAAATGCAAAGACTCCTTCTCATTGGTTCTTAGGGGACCCCATCCCACCCTCCACTCCAGGTGCCACTGCAGAAACTTCTGTGCATCTTTCCAGAGATAGTCTGTGCAGAATAGACACGTTCCTTTCTTATTTACACAAAGGAGAACACACTGGGCACACTGTCCTACACCCTGCTCTTGCTACTTATTAACACAATACATTGAATCCTGTTCACTGTTACGCACTTAGCCCCCCCCCCTTTTTTTTTAAAGATTTTGTTTATTTATTTGACAGAGACAGCCAGCGAGAGAGGGAACACAAGCAGGGAGAGTGGAAGAGGAAGAAGCAGGCTCCTAACGGAGAAGCCCCATGTGGGGCTCGATTCCAGAACGCCAGGATCACGCCCTGAGCCGAAGGCAGACGCTTAACGACTGCGCCACCCAGGCGCCCCGCATTTAGCCCTTTTTAAAAGGCTACAGAAGGCTCCATCGTTTGAACTATTTATTTAATTATTTTTAAGTAATCTCTACACCCAACGTGGGGCTCGAACTCACAACCCTGAGATCAAAGGTCACACAGTCTATCAACTGAGCCAGCCAGGCACCCCTCAGGTGAACTATTTAAACAAATCCCCTATTAGTAGACATCTGGATTGTTTCCAAGAATTTGATATTACATCAATACTGCAATATATAGACTTTTTCATGTTATTTGTATACATGTATGTAGGTTGTAGGATCAATTCCCAGAAGTACAATTAGTAGATCAAGGGCATGTCCATTTTAAGCTTTAATAAATAATGCCAAATTGCTAGCTGCGACTTGTACCATTCTGCAGTTCCACATGCAAGGTATAAGAGCACCTGTTTCCCTACATTCTTGCAACACAGTGTTATCAAACTCTTTGGACTTCGCCAATCTGACAGAAGTAGAAGGATGTGTCAGGCTAATTAGGACATACGTTTCTCTCACTAGGAGGGAGACTGAGCATTTTTTCATTTGTTTGATTCATTTAGTTTTTCACTAGGAGAAGCACCTGTCTATCCTCTGTCCATCTTTTGATTCCATTTTGAATGGGGTTCTTGGTTTTTGCATTATCAAATTTTTCTTTAGAAAATATAATTTGTAAACAAACAAACAATGAAGAGAATATAATTTATAGTGTGAAGAAAATCCCACCCCTTCAGCACAAAAATCAGTTATTTTTGGTGTGGTCCCTTGATGCTCTTTTCCATAGGCATACTTTTTTTTTTTTTTTTTTACATTGTGACAAATAATTAAAATCATTTATTGAATACTTCCTGGGTGCCAGGCATTGTAGCAAACAATTGTAGGGATACATGAAATTTCTAGTTCTGCTTTTTCACATCATGTAGCAGGGGTGGTTTTCATGTTGCAACATCGTGCTTATGATTCTAATTTGTAATGGCTGCTTGGTGTGCTCTCAAGATAGTGGGTGTACTATTATGTAATTAGCCACCCTCTAATCGTTAACTTTTGGTTGCTTCTACTGCCTTATAATTTCTGATTAGTAAACCCTTCACATCTACGTTAAAAATTAAATTCTTACATAGAGGGGCACCTGGGTGGCTCAGTTGGTTAAGTGTCTGCCTTCAGCTCAAGTCATGATCCTGGGGTCCTGGGATCGAGCCCCGTGACAGGCTCCCTGCTCAGTGGGGAGTCTGCTTCTCCCTCTGCCTCTGCCCTTCCCCCTGTTTGTGCTCGCTCTCAAATAAATAAATTTAAAAAAATAAATTTTTACATTGACATTGCCAATTGCGTCTTACTTTAATGTCAAACATCCTTAAAATGTTTATAAATATTCAATCATTGTAAGTAAAATGTCGGCCTTCTGAAATGGCAGGTAATGAAATGGCACAAGTAAGTCGTGGTTACAAAGGGCATTCACAACACACACACACACGTACGTACACATACACTCGCCTTACACATACACCATCTATAGTAGCTGCTTCTCCATTTGGTGGAAACTTTCCCCCAAGATTTAAAATTACGGATGGAAAATTTTATCACCCCACTTGCTGCAGAAAGGTTTCATTTAATACAACTCTATTTGCAAGCACTTTAAAAAGTAAATCAAGATACGCACATTTTAATGTGACTTGCCCCTCAACGTCAATACAGAAAGCAAGTGCGATTTCCCTTCACTATCATAAAACTGTAATAAAAAGAATTACTTTTGCCCCATATCTGTCTTTAAAAGTGTGGTAGTGAACCCAAAGTGGCCACCATTACATGTGTCTATGTGTGTAAAAGCCTGTTTCACAACAAGCCTTACTTTCTTTTATTTTCCTAAGTAAAATGCTTTTATATAATGTCAAGTGCAAAAAAGTATAAAATTGCACGTACAATATAATTACAATCATATTTAAAAAGTAAAATACCCACGCGCCTGGGTGGTGCCATCAGTTTAAGCTTCCGACTCTTGATTTCGGCGCAGGTCATGATCTCAGGGTCGTGAGATCGAGGACCCCTGCCCCGTCCGGCTCTGCACTCAGTGGGAGTCGGCTTGGGATTCTCTCTCTCTCCACCTCTGCGGCTCCTCCTCTGCCCCGCCCCCACACGCATGCACACCTGGGCGCTCTTTCAAATCAATCAATCTTAAAAATATATATACCCAATAAAGGGAAAGAAAGTCTCTAAGGAAATACACAAAAAACTTAACAGCCGTGTTACCAAAATTTGCAATATAATATTAGTTTTACAATGAAACCCAAGACATAAGAAAAATAATTTTTAGGGAAAGAAATCATAACGGCTGCTATCATCATCTGACTTAGGGGCCAGGACATCTGGGGAAGAATTTCTGGGGTCCACATGTATCGTGGGCTTATCCCCAACTACGTAGAAGCACTTAGTTGATTGCCACGACCTATGCACAGCCAATGTCAGAATTCAGCCTGGGCAGGAGCTTTCCTCCTTGTAACAACACAGAGCAGAATTGACGTCAGATGTGGGCAGGGACAGATCTGAAAGAGGCTCCCCATGTTGGAGGTTAATGTTCATCTGCTTCCTGGACAGACATCAAAATTACGGGGACGATGTTACCCAGCACCACACAAAAAAATCACTGTATTAAGTAGTTGTGATGATAAGTGATTTCCTACTCCCATGTTATAGAGCATTTTTTAAAAAGATTATTTATTTATCTGAGAGAGCGCGAGAGTGCAGGAGCCGGGGGGAGGGGCAGAGAAAGAGAGAGAAGCAGACTCCCGCTGAGCAGGGAGCCTGAGGAGGGACTCGATCCCAGCACCCTGGGATCATGACCGGAGCCGAAGGCAGACGCTTAACTGACTGAGCCACCCAAGTGTCCCTATAGGGCATTTTTTTAAATTTAAAAAGTGGGCAGGTTGAGGAGAGCCGTGGGAGGGATGAAGAGTCCCAGAGCGTGATACAGAAGACAGAATTCTGAAGAAGAAAACGGGGAACAGACAAACACCAAAGGGTAGAGATTGTTCTGGTCATTGTGACCCAGCAAGCCCACGAGGGCAGAGCACCTGATTCTAGTGCAGCAAGGCACCAACTCTTGCCTGCACTCCTGGAAGGGGTCAGCCAAGAACAGACAAAACCCTGGAGTCCCCAGGACTCCAGATTGAGGTGCTCTGCCCCTGGGGAAGGGGGGCCCATGCAGTCATATGGGTTATTTCTTTGCTGCGCTGGTGAATGGATGCTCTCAGCACCCCCAGGTCCTCTTATCAAAGGGAATCACCTAGCGCCTTCCCAGAGAGCCCCTCCTCACCCGGGATTTTGCTTGACTAGAGAAATCTGTGAACATGTTGTAGATTGTAGCTTTCCCTCCGCTGTGGTTCGGAGGTTTTATCGCTAACAAATTTGGTTGCCAAGGCAACCGTGCAGCAGTTTAGTCTCCTGACACTGATCCACCTAGGCTGGCTTAAGTGGCAAGAGTTTGAGGTTGTATTTGGTGTTTTGTGAACTCTTACCATGAAATCCCCTCCCCCTCAAAAAGCCCACGCGGAAATGACCACTCAGGGGCCGTCAAGGGTCATGCTTTCCCTTTCTATGTCTAGTTCTTTCTCTTTTGTCTTCCTCCCTGCCTACCAGGCAAATGCAGGGAGACCATCGGAGGAAGAGTCGGGATTGGAAGGAGGGGCATGGCGTGTCTATGGAAGGTTCGGCCATGAGCCCAGGGGCGATCTTTCACCCTTGCATTGCTCTCCACAGCTTGTTTGCTGATGTCCGATCCGTTGCCTTTTCCACTGTGCTGAGCTGGGGAAGCTGGGGAATCCCAGAGGAGGCGGGCCTCCAGGGAATACGGGAGGTGCTGCTCAGATGCATTGCCCGAGGTGCCAGGCCATGCCAGCCAGCCAGGCTTCTTTCAATCCCAGCGAGAAATGACAGGCCCGTGGGGTCCAACCCACAGAACCCAGTACCTACCACGCTGTGTTGAAACAGTCCATCAGTTGTATGCCTCCCTGGAGTGGAGGCCTGCTTCTGCTTTCCTAACACCTCTCTTTCCACTGTGGAACGGACTCCACCTCATCCCACGGTGGGATGCTCACTCACAGGGCCTTGACCACCACCTACCTGTGGGACTGGACCCTGTAGTCAAGGTTCGGACAATAACGGTGCCCCATCTCCTGTCCAGAGTGACTGGTCAAATGGACGTGTAGCCCATCTTGCTGTAGGAACATGAAGAGGGACTGGGTTCTTCTTTCAGGTTGTGATCTTTAATAGTGGAGGCTGCCTTTCCCACCAGGTGGAGATGGTCTGGCTGTGGCCAAAGGGAATGAGACAAACATGCAAAGAGAAAGAAGGACAAGCAGAGTCAAGAAATGCAGAGCCGTGTCCACTCTGTGCCACGTGGCCATGCCTGCAGCCCATACCCGCCCTGGGCCTCACTGTCGCCTGGATCAATACATTATCACCCAATTTCTGCACCAGTTCCTGAATCCGATTCAAGATGAAGCTAGGTGTATCTCTTCTGGCTCGGTTCCAGAGTTACCACTTATTGGAATTATCAGTTATCAATTATTATTTGGGTAAGTAAAATGACCCAACATCAGTGACTAAGTCGAGCATGATACTTAGGAGTATGGTTCTCAAGCCAGATTACATGGGTTTGTAAATTCACTAGCAGTATATATTTGACTGTATTACTTAACTTTCCCTAAGCTTCATTTTTCTTATTTATAAAATGAAGTTCATAGATAAAACAATACATACACAGTAAGAATCACTAAATGCACCTTATTAGTATCACATGATTATTATAATTTCAGCAGATTGTAACAGCACCCGACTCCTGTGGTGAAGTCTGACTTTGGTAACTCTTTATATCATACTATTTTTATATTGTTAATATTTTTATTATATATATTTATTATTTTTGTTGTTGGCTACTGTTATTTGCTACAAATAAGATTTTTATTATTTATCTTTTTTTTTGAGGGGGGAGAGGGGCAAAGGGAGAGGGAGAGAGACTCTTAAGCAGGCTCCACACTGGGTGGATGGATCTCATGACCCTGTGATCAAGACCTGAGCTGAAAGCAAGAGTCGGGCGCTTAACCGACTGGGCCACCCAGGTGCCCTAAATTAACATTTTTGAAAGATTTTATTATTTTTCCGTCATCTCTACACCCAACATGGGGCCTGAACTCACAACCCCAAGATCAAGAGTTGCACGCTCCACAGACTGAGCCAGCCAGGTGCCCCTGAAGTTATCTTTCTTCGAAGGCTCCCCACGTGCCAGGCACTGTGCTAAACCCTCTGTGTGGGTGCTGTCCCAGCAAGTGTGTGGTGACCAGAAGCCCCTACTCACGTGGCTGCCTCCACCATAAAGGATGGTGCTTCCATCCAAACGCCCACAACTGACACTTCCAGCCTTTCTTTCTCTCCCTTCCTTGCTCTCCCCGATGGGAAGAGGAGCTAACCTAAGGGTTAGAGCGTGACAATCACTACTAGCAGGTGGTGTCACTTTAAAATGATAGGCAGGCGCTCATTCCCTCTCTGTTCTACCTGTGATGGGTGAGTGGTGTGGGAGGTGGCCGGTCTCACTCTCTTGCAGCTTGCCTGCCTATACCTGGTGGGACACACTGGGGACCCAGCTATCTTCATTGCCAGCAGGGAGAGTAAGAAGGCTGGACTGAGGCCCAGGCCTAAGCCAAGTTCTCAACACAACTAACCAAAAGCCCTGGGTTATAGTTCTGGTTTCTGGTATATGGGCTTGGCAGATACAGAGAAGGGAGACCGAGCGAGAAACAATGACTTGAATAATGGAGGTGATCCCACCTACCCTTCATCTGAATCTCCAGCTCAGAGCGCAGAGAGAAAAGATCCAAACTGGCAGGTTCTCTGACCTACTCAGACCCCATATGCCCCTTGGAGTGTGGGCATCTCCCTACCAGAAGTGAGTCTAATTGCCTAAGGACGCGGATTTTTCAAAAAACATTAGCCTTCAGATGTAAGCCAATGACTTCCTCTGGTGCTCCCCAGTGGTTTTCTTTTCTGAAGCAGGAGGGGGACGCTGGTTTTACTGGACTCACTGTGGGAAAGAATGATCCCCTACCTGGCATCTTTCCCAGGGCGTTTGAAGCGCAGTTTTAATCAGGGGCAACTTTTACCTTAACTGCTAGCATGAGGGCCTGCTGTCCATTTCCGAGGTAGCCTTTTGTGTCTGCCCTGTGGGTCAGAGCCCTGGTTGGGAGTAGAGGTGAGGAAGCATTCCAGGCCCCTAGACATTAAGTTACTTGTGCTCAGATAGGGTGAGCATCCTGCCCACTTTTGCACAGCAAAGTAGCAGAACCCAGATTTAAAGCCGGGTCTGCCTGGAGGCACGGGCCTGGATCCCAACCACCTGAGTGCCTCTGTGGCCTAGTTTAGCGGTTTGCTCAATCTCTCTACAGAAGCACAAATCATGGAAGCTGGAGGGCACAGGTAACCACCCAGCACAGCCTGTCACCCAGTAAACCTCCCCTCTTTCCAGCATCTTCAGTGGCCCGTCAGCTTATCTCTGTTCAGATACCTTGAGGGATGGTGAGCTCATTACCTCCCTCCAGGCCACCCAACTCATGGTTAGAGATGCCTCCTTCTACTAAACTGAGCTCTGACTGTAAGGTCCTAGCTCTGCCTTCTGTACCCTACCTAACCGTCTGCCAAACCCACGAGACTGTCTCTCACTTACCTGAGGCCTCTGTTGCCCCAGAGGCTTCACTCATGCACACGTATTGTTCTTTTATGCGCCAAATGCACACACAGCACTATAACCGCCCTCAGAGTGCTCACAGACTGGACGGGGAGGTGGCTGTGGGCACAGAAACCAGGAGGTCAGGGAGGAAAGAACAGAACTAGAGAGGCACTAAACCCGGCAGGTGCACAGTGGGAGCTGCAGAGCATAGAGACTCCACCCACGCATCCCCAGCACCAAACACAGCTCCGGGCACACAGCCAGGGGTAAGTAATGTCCATGAACAGCCGAGCCAGTGATGCCAGGGAAGTGCTCCCTGGGAAGGTGTTCTCTGGGCTGGGCCTTGGAGGAAAGATCTGGATCAGGCCAGACGAAGACTGAGCGGGAAAACTCCTGGCTTGTAAAATCTTGACTTACTTTCAATACTGAAAAATTGGGAGATTTCACAGTAAAAGCTGGCCTGGTGGCCTCTCCTGAAAACATCAAAGATCGCGCAACATGGGGCTGACACGTCCTCTGGGTGACCATCTCTTTGTGCAGAGTAGCCGCGGCTCCAGCATGAGCCACGGTCTCGTCCAGCCCACTTCTCTCACTCACACCGTCCTGCCTGGTCCCTGCAGGCATCCGTGCGGACACTTGTGTAGAAGTCGCCCCATTCAGTTTCCTTGTTACTATCACTTAGAAAACTTTTAATGCAGTGATTCTCTGCGTGAAGGAGGAAGGAAAGATAGCCTCACAGGGATTTTTCAAACGACACGTGTATCCTGGAAAGACTCCCGCTGTCCCTTCTCTCCCCACCCAGCCTCACCCCTGCCACACTGGCAGTGCCAAGTGTGGCCCTTCCACCCACGAAGTCTCCCCGATCCAGCAGGAAGCTGTGTCGACGCTTACTCTCATCTCACATGACAGCGGTCACGCCCCCTTCTCGCTAATCATCACTAGAGTCTGTCACCTAGCAACATAGCATCCATCGGGATAGCAACCGCACACCAGTTCATTCATCCCTCCAGCAGACATTGACTGAGCTGCTCCCACGCCTGGGATAGTCAGGGACTCAAAAAAGATTCATTGCATGAATGAATGAAGATACAGGGATGAATGAGGCCCCAAAGGAGGTCATACTCTGGGCAGGAGAAAAACGGATTGAAAAAAAAAAAAAAGAGTTGTAATACAAGCTATAATAGATGCATGTAGGCATATGTAAATTCCGCAGATGAAGCCACAGTCCCGCATAGGGAAGTCAGGGAAAGAAGAGGGGACAGTTCAGTTAGGTCTTGTGGAGGAGTGGGAGTTTGTTACGACAGGAAGAAGGAACAGGAGAAACTATGCATCAGAGCACAGGAACATCATAGACATCACAGGCAAAGGCCCTGAGGTACGGTACTGCGTGGCATGTCTGAGGCCACAGGGTAATTCAGTATCAACAGAGCAGAGGGTATACCAAGATTCCCAAAATCCACATCCACAAGCCTTGTTCAGGCCAACATCAGACAGTTCTTTTGAGACAGAGCTCAGGCATACATCCCTGCATGGCCTACTCTGGGCACAGGGACTAGACAGCCCTGGTCAGTAGAATGTTTGCAGAATAAAGCCGAAGATAGAACGGAGACAAGAAGGGAAAACAGGAACCATTCACAGCCATGCATGGCCAAGATGCTGTCTGGGTGGTTCCCAAAGACTTTCTCCCTTGTTCCCCTCAAGGTTGTTGCACAGCATGATCTGGCCCTGCCTCTATCTCTGTGTTACTTAGTGTTCCTCTCCTGCCTTTCCAGTTCTCTAATATCTGTTTAACTAATTTCCTACATTAATTTCTCCCGGTTAAAATAACCGGTTTGGTTTCTGTTTTTCTGCCTAGAAATGAATACAGGAATTCATGAACAGAGAAACAGACCAGCACAAGGGAAAAGGAGAGCACGCAAAATGAGGATGGTGGGGTGGACAAGGCCAGATCATGCAGGGCCTGTGGGCCGTGTGACAACCCGGAGGAGGGGTCCAGGGGCCTGGGACCTAGACTTCAGCACTGTCAGAACCTGATCAGGTCCTCAAAGCACTCGTCGTTCCTGTGGACCCCAAGGCTTCCCAGGGCAAGCACCCAAGACTCTCGGCCCGAAGCACTTTCCCTGATCACAGGGAACTTGCCCAGCCTGAACGTGGGCACCATGCTATTGCCAGGAAATGAACACTCCCAAGAGCAGTCCTCAAACGGTGGGAGGTGGAAGTTAGTGGATAAGTGCCAAGCTTCCTACTCCTAGAGTGAAACAGTCCAGAGGAGAGCTCTGCACATCTCCTAAAGGGAGTCTAGAGACGGGGTCCTGGTTGCCCACAGTGGTAATGGCGCACACATGTGCCTGTATATCAACCACACCCCGTACGCTAACTTCCTCACCTCTCACGTCTCACTTTCCCATGACTCTACTGGGGCTTCCTGGGACCATTTTCAAAATAAGCTATCTGCCCTCAAACCCTTGCCTAAGGATCTGCATTTAAGGGAATCTAAAACAAGATGTTACCAGAAGTGGTTCCAGGAAGTAAGCTCTCCGAATGGGATTTTGGAACCCACCAGGTGTGGACAAGGACACTGTTATCGATGTGACGTGGGATGGGGAGCACCCCACGCATGCTGTACCAGCACATTACCAGGACTCTAACTTTGGGTAGATTGCAATGGGGTACAGGTAGAAGAAGATTCGCTGGAGCCTGCAACAACTCTATCCCTTGAAAAATAGGAGGGTAATGGTTATTATAAGGATTATGAAGCTGGTTGACTGTCTTCACGGCCACTAAAGCCCGGAAGGAAGAAATAAATAGGCTCAAGTCAGCCCACTATCAACTCAAAGCACAATACGAAAACCAGAAATCTGGGCAACCCCCTCGAGTCCCCTCCCTCCTGGGGAGCTCTGTACTACAACTTTGCTATCGCTCAATAAATCTTGCTTTGCTGCCCACCAAAAGGAAAAGGAAAGAAAGAAAGAAACAAAGAAAGAGCGAGCCAGAAATAGCCGTGGTGGTATCTAAAGAGACCCTTATCTCCCACATCCAGAGGACAGACAGTGCTGAAAATCAGGCCCAAGATTTTATTTACAAGCAACAAACGAGGCTGAATTCACAGCTCCGGCAAGTCTCCTCTGCTAGGGACCGGAGAGGGAAGGAGTGGAGCTCCGAGACCTGGATGTGACACTGGAGCAGATCGAGCTGAGAATCTTAAATACCCAGATCACTTTCACCATCTGGGACAGCAGAATGGGCCCCCTCCCCTTCATGAGGGGAACACAGCCCCCCTTACCCGGAGACCTCGTAAAGCCCTCACCAGGGGCAGGTGTCTTGTATGAGGATACCTGCCCTCCTTGAGATCTGCCCTTTCCTGGCCTCAAGGTCTTTAGACCAAAAACTAGGGTCAAGTCTTAAAATAGATCTTCAGAACCTGGCTAATCCGTTCCAGCAGGAACAAGGCCATGCCTGGGAATGTGTCCTGAGAGCAATGGATCAGGGAGGGAGGATTATACGGCTGGGAGGGGAGACTTCATTGATTTGGGAAACACTCTCATGATTCAGGATTTAGTATTCTGGCAGGGACTCCTGGAACTCCAGTTCTGATAGTCTCCAGAATGGCCCCTCAACGTTTGGAAACAAAGACACCCTACAGTAAGTTAGGTAGAAATGCTGGACTTGCCTGGGCAGAGTGGAGAGAAGACTCAAAAAGCTGAGGGAGGTGAGCATGTTAGAAAGGACTTACCATGCAGAACCAGAGAACCTGCCAGCTGACCCCAATCTCTGGAAGACACTGTCTTCACGGAAGCAGTTTGGAATGCTCCAGGAAGAGGTCAACATTGTTGAAGAACAGTGGTAGCCATCCTGTGGGCCTGGGCTTACAAAAAAGATGCAGCTATGGCCCTGGGCTCCTCAGTGTCAAAATGGATGATCGAGTCTGACTAGCAGAGGCCAGGTGGTAGCATTTAGCCATCAGAGGCAAGATAGACACAATGACTATAATGGGGAAGAAAACAGGAATGGCAATCAGATGGCCTTTGGCACAGAGACTGTGGTGATTGATGGTTTGGGCAGATGGCTGATGTCAGCTATTAAATTGGAAAATCTACATTTCTCACATATTGGGTGGACAGGAACTGGTTCTTACACCAGAACCTATCAAATGAAGAGGAGGCTGGGGTTCCTCTAGGAAGGACCCTGCAGTGTTGCAAGTATATACAACAGAGGTTCCCCAACTTCTCCAAAAGGAGTTTTAATCACTTGCCAGAATAAATGCTCACTACAGAACAGAGGAATGCCCAGATCTTTCGAGGGCTCTTAGATACAGGTCTGAGTTGACGCTGATACCAGGAGACCCAAGTGCCATCACGGCCCTCTTGTTAGAGCAGGGGCCTGGAACCCAGTGATATATGGAGTTAATGGTCCTCTAGCCATTTCCCAAATCTTTGAGTGATCACAATGGATTTACTTATCAGCCAGGAGAACCCACACATTTATTCCTTGACTTGGAGAGTAAGAACCACTGTGTTTGGAAAGACCAGGTCGAAGTCCCTGAAACGGAGTCCTTCCTCTGGCCAACACAGCAAATCGGAAGCACTCCTACAGTCTAGGTGGAATGGAAGAGATTAGGATCATGTTTAATTCACCGGACTAGCCCTTACAAAAGCCAGATGGATCGTGGTAGACGCCAGTGGACCACGATAACTTCACCACACAGTAGCTCCGATCACAGCTGCTGTGCCAGACACAGCATTTTCACCGTAACACAGCAACACAGCCTCTGGTGCTCGGTATGCAGCTATTCATCTGGCAAATGCACTGTTTTCAATGGCGACCGAGAAGCAGATTGCCTTCATCTATGATCAACGGCAGGCCACATTCTCTGTGTTACCCCAGGGCTACGTCACCTCTCCTGCTCTCTATCCCAATACAGCCCTACAGAAGCTCCATCACTCTGACACCAATCCCGCCACATACTGCATCTTGAGCTGCTGGTCTGACAGAACGGTGGAATGATCTCGGCTGTGGTGGGGAGCGGCCACAATCTTCTGTATCAGGTCTATCACTGCTCACGAGGCTGTGGTGGATGTTTACTAATTCCTTCTTGCACTACCCACTCCGTGGCTTTGCCCTCAGCCAGAGCTGCAACACGTTAGTATTCTTTACCTGGCAGAGTGCCTCAAAACCTGATTTTTAAAGGATCTGAATTCTCAGGGGTCCTGCTTTGTCAGGGTTACTTTGATTTCCCATTAATTTTTAATCCTGGACATGCAAGTAATAAGAGGTACCACATGGAATCCTCTGGGCTCCGGACATAGTTTTCTGCACGCGTTGTAACCAACAATTTGATTTGGCAACTGAGGTGAATCATCTGGGTTAGCAGAGTAAGCTCTTTCTTCACCAACTGAGAAATGCAAAATGTCCAGATTCCCATTCAGTGGAACCCTGGCTGCTGTGTCCCCTAACGTTAGAACTCCTCCCTTGAGAACTTTGAGTGATCACAATGGATTTACTCCCATCCAGGTGAAAGTTGTGGGAGGAGGAACGAGAAGGAGCTGTGATAATGAGAAGAGCTACTCCTGTCCCAGAACTTTGAACAGCACCATATACTGATCACAGGTCCAAAGCATTGTGTAAGACACACACCAACTTTTCAGGGAGTTGTTTAACTGATGCCAGCACAGAATCTTCAGTAGGGCATTCCACCATTCTTTCGGGCCAGCTGCTTCTGGGTGACGGGGTACACAGTAATATTAGTGAATTCTGGGGGTGCCTGGGTGACTCAGTCCGTTAAGCGTCTGACTCTTGATTTTGGCTCAGGTCATGATCTCAGGGGCGTGGGATCGAGCCCCTAGTTGGGCATCGTGCTCATGGGGAGTCTGCTTGTCTCTCTCCCTCTACTCCCCCCCCACTTGCCCTCTCTCTCTCAAATAAATAAATAAAATCTTTAATAAAAAAAATTAGTTCTGTGCACACATGCTCACAGGTGCCATTCTTCTGCTAGGAAATTGTGCCCTTGATCAGAAGCACTGCTGTGTGGAATACCGTGAGAGTGCATAAGGCATTCCAGAAGTCCATGGATGGTGGCACTGGCTGAAACCCTGCAGACAGGGAAGGCAAACCCTATCCAGATGCATATTTCTTCTAGTGAGGGCAAACTGCTGTCCCCTTCATGATGTAAGGAGTCCAACAGGTGGCTGGTTGGTCCTCCGTACTGGCCGGGGGGGCGGGGGAGGGCGGGGAACGTCAGTGTTGGTTTCTGCTGTTGGGAGGTGAAACAGGAATGCAACAGCCAGGTCAGTTTGAGGACGGGATGTCCTTGCTATTTGTTTAGTTCATTTCCCCAATCACTGCCTCACAGACCCACTGAAGAAGCACCGGGGTGGCTGCAGAAAGAGGCTGACTGACATTCACAGAATGTGTCATTTCATCCACCTGATTACTGAGAGCCTCCTGTGCAGATGTCCCTCGGAGAGCATTCACATGCCCACGGGACACAGATACGGCCACACAGTGCCTATGCTGAGGAGTCTGTTCCCACACCCTCCCCCAGAATCTCCTATTACCCATCTTCCAGGCCTATGCTGCACCGGAATCCAATTTCAGGTTTCTTCTAAGTCTAGAACATGTAAACGATGAAATATTCTCCAAGTTCTGCCCCTCAGGAGGATTTCTCTTCACCACTGTTTGATTGGGGTTGCAATGCTGAGGGGGCGACAGGTGAAAGGCTGGCGGGGAACTTTATACTCACAGGATCTGGCTGAGGACACCAGAGCCGTCACACAGAGAGACAGCCAGACTTTATGTGACACCATGGGAAGTTCACACCACCATCATAAGGATGCCATCAGCAAAACCCAGGATATAGGAAATTCTGAAAGATAAATGATTTGGTTTCTTTGGTTTCTTTCTTTCTTTCTTTCTTTCTTTCTTTCTTTCTTTCTTTCAGATTTTATTTATTTATTTGAGAGAGAGAGAGAGAGCTCATGGGCATGAGCAGGGAGGAGAGGCAGAGGGAGAAGCAGACTCCCCACTGAGCAGGGAGCCGGACATGGGGTTCGATCCCAGGACCCTGAGATCAGGACCTGAGCCCAAAGCAGACAGATGCTTAACCGACTGAGCCACCCAGGTGCCCCTGATTTGGTTTCTTGAACAAAATTTAAAAGGAGGAGGGGGTGAGGGTGGGGATGGGGAAAGTTATAGATCATAAGAGGCTAAAGAGACATACGAAACAAATGCCATATATGGACCTATTTGGATCCTGATTGTAACAAACCCAGTATAAAAAGAAATCACGTATGGGATAGTTAGGAAAATGTGAACACTTGTGACCACATAGATGATATTAAGGAATTATTGCTAATTATTTTTAGGTGTGATAATTATGCTGTGGTTATGTTAAAAAACAAAATCTTAAAAAAACAACTAAAATCTTTGACTATTAAAGATTGAATCCGTATCTATTAGAGATACATAAGGAAGTCTATGGGTGAACTAGAATGAGTTCTGAGCTTTGCTTTAAAATAACTAGGCAGGCATAGGTTGGCTCTATGTTGATACTCACTGAAGCTATCTGATGGGAATGGGTTCATTATATTATTCTTCCTACTTTTGTGTAAGCTTTACATTCTCGGTATTAAAAGCTTGTTTCGGGTTTGATTTGTTTTAAGCAGGCTCCACACCCAGCCTGGAGCCCAAGGTGGGGCTTGAACTCACAACCCTGAAATCAAGACCTGAGCTGAGATCAAGAGTCAGACACTCAAACCCACTGAGCCACCCAGGTGCCCTGTTTTGTTTTGAAATGTACCTTGTCCCCAAGCCTTCTTCGGCCTCCTATCTCCAGCTTTTCTTCACGTCAACATTTCTTCAAAGATTAACTTCTCAAGTCTCTCTGGCTTTGCCTTTCAGCTCTGTCTTTCCTTCGAAACTGTTCTTGCCAAGGTCACCAAGGGCGTCCATGTTACTAAATCCAATGGTCAATTTCTTGTCCTCCCCTTCCTTGACCTCAAAGTGGCATTTCACACTGTTGATCCCTCCCTCTTTCAGGGAACACTTTCTTCCCTTAACTCCTGAGAGAGCACGCTCTCCTGCTTTCCCTCCAACGTCCCTGGACACTATCCACACCAAGTCCAGTCCTATGATTCTGAATACACTACATGCTCTCAATTCCCGGATTTGTAATCTCTAGTCCTGCTCTCGTCTCTGAGAATTCTCTGGAAACACCTCCATGTGGCATGTCCACTCGGATACCTCAGTGGCAGCTCAGAGGTAACATGGCCGAACCCGATTTTGATTGCCCTCACTCTTCCATATCTGGTCCCCACTGCAGTTAACAAAAGCACAGCCAGCCACCCAGTTTCCCCATTCTCGAAGCCTCTCTCCCTCAAGCTCCCTGGCCAATCCATCAGCAGGTCTGGTCACTTCGACCTTCACTTAGTGCCCTGCATCACCCCTCTTCTCACCAGATCCCTGACTCCTCCGCTCAAGTTCTCATCCGGGCAACCTGATGTTCCAGAAAGCACCGCCAGGGCTTTCCTCCACCTTTTTTTGTCTTTCCTCGCCTCCCACCCACCACTGTGTTTATCTCCATCTCAACGCCAATCAGCGTCCTTATCTCCCCTCCTTAATGTTTTAATCTACTCAGTTTTTTAAAACAAGTTTTCTAAACAAACAACGGGCTTTCTCTCAAAACCCAGTGGTACTGTCAGGGGGTGAGGGGCGCCCCTGGAACACGACCTGATGCTACAGATGTGCTCCACGATGCTGGGGAGGGCCTGTGGGCAGTGCGTAGGGAGCGAGGGACAGACAGAGCCCGCCTGTCAGGAGTTGATACTTTTATCTGGGTGATGAGCACCTGGGCGTCGAAAGTTCCACATAATAATATCAAGTAGAAAACCCAAGGTTACCAACTCCTCTGTACCGCCTTATGGACAGGGACTCTTGTATCGGGCTCTTAAGGTCACACGTAGTCTCCGAGATCCGCCACAGGGAGTTTCGCGAGGGCTGACTGCTAGCTGCTGAGCGCCTCCGGGCAGGGGCCGCGGCTCCCGCACCCGGCGCCCAGGACACCTTTGTGCCCGCGCGCTGAGGACGCCGCGGCCCGGCCGGAGCTCCGCCCCCGGCGAGGCCCTGCACGTGCCGCGCGGGGACCCCGGGCGCCTCCCTCCCCCGCGCCCCCCGCGGGCACGTGACCGCCGTCCCGGGTCGCCGCAGGGCTGCGACCCCCCACCCCCACCCCGCGACGACGAGGGGTGCCCGGACCTGGACCGTCGGCCCCGTGCCGCGAACGCGGCGGGGCCAGGTGCCCGGGTGTGGCCGCCCGCCGTCCCGGGCGCCGGCGGCCCGGCCGGGGGTTGGCGGGGGCGGCGGGGAAGAGGCGCGGACTGGAGCGCCGCCTCCCCGCGCGCTGCCGTGCGACCTGCGCCCCCGCCGCCCCGCGCGGACCCTTTGTGTCTCCCGGGCTGGGAAGAGGAAACCGCTGGGGTTTTGTTTTCCCGTTCGAGTTCCCTTTTCAAGCGCGCCCTCCCAGCGCCTCCAGCCGGAGCCCTGGGCGGCCAGACGCCCTCGGAGTGCGGAGACGAGACTTGATCGTTGAAAAACAAACGCGTCCCGACCGGGCTGCGGGAGAGTCCCCTGTACGCGCCGCCTCCGGCAATGGCGCCGGTGCCCCGACCCGGCCCGGGCACGCTCGGGAGGCAGGTGTGACCGTGGGGGCCTGACGGCACAGCAAACGGGGCAGGAGTGGGTGCGGGTGGGTGGGGGGAGCCCGCGGCCGGAGCCGCCGGCGTTTCAGAGCTGCGAGCTGGGCCCAGCGAGGGAGGGCAGGGGACTCCGGCGGGGGCCGGGGTTGCGGGGCGGGGGTGGGGGGCTGCTGCGAGGAAACCCCGCGAAGTAGAAGGACGGTGCTGCGACCGGGGTTGGACGGTCGAGACAGTCATTCCTTTTAACCACAGAATCCAGGGGCCTTCCCCTCCTTTCTCCTCCTCCCCCTCGTTATTCGGGGCCTGGGGTTGGGGGTGGGGCCGGTAAAAGGCACAGGGACAGAGGAGGCAGGACACTGCTGTAGGGATTGGCAGCGCTTGCACGCAGGGTCTGTGCGACCTCCGCAAGTTGCTTCTCTGTGCCTTGGATTCCTGGTCTGTGTAATGGGAACGGCGGTTTAAAATAGAGCATTTGCGGGGCGCCTGAGTTGTTCAGTCGGTTAAGCGTGTGCCTTCGGTTAAGTCACGATAGGGATGGAGTCCCGCAGAGTCCCACAAACGGCTCCCTGCTCAGCGGGAGCCTGCGTCTCCCTCTCTCTCTGCCTTTCTTCCCCTCCCCCCCCCCCGTGCTTGATCTCTCTCTCTCAAATAAATAAAATCTTTAAAAAATAAAATAACACTTGTGCTTGGCAGCCGCCATGCTCATCAAACACCCTCGGCCTCCTTGATCCTGAAGAAAATGCTGGATACAAACGTGCCATGAAACACTTCAGCTTGGGACAGCCCAGTCACACGGGTTTTCATGCCTTCCTGCCATTAAATATTCTGAGGCTTCTGGCACGAGGCCTGGGCTGGGCGGAGGCTGCATGATAAAGGCAGCAGGCCAGGCCTGGAGAAGCCAATAAAACAACCACCTCTTTCCCTGGGGCCAGGAAGTGGGCCCTGGAAGATGCCGGAAGCCAGCCTGCTCTGGGCCCGCTCTGGGCCCTGTCCTGTCCTGGGCCCTTCTGTGTGTCAGGGCCCAGGATCTCCAGGTAATATTTGCTCCCTGGCCTGTTTTTAGAAAGGTCACATGGCCTGACACTGTTGGTGTTCCTCCCAAATGATGGTGAGCCTCAGTGTAGACTCTGAGAAAGGAGCCAGACCCTGGCCCCTCAATAGGCTGAAAGTTTTTTTTTTCTTGCACTGTGAAGAGCTCTGAAGGAAACACCTTTTCTTCCCAAGTCCTGTGGTGTTTATTGCCTGATGTCCCTGTCGTTCTTTCATTCAGTTTCAGGACTAGACTCACGGTCATGTCTAAGGTCTGTCCCCAAGGTGTTTAGTGGGTGCAGACTGAGTGAACGGAGGCTATCTTTCATGCTCCCCACAGTCATAACAAATTCATAATCCAGTTACTGTTTACTGAGTAGAGTCTATGCTGTGCCAGGTTCATGTTCTCCTGCAGGAGGGGACACAGACAGGTCATTCAGGTGTTCAGCCAAACCCAGGCTGCACTTTGGTGTTGGGTGGACTCTGGAAGCAATGAGCTTCCCACCGTGCCTTGCAGGTCTTGCACAACTCCCATGGCAGCTGAGTGGCCTGGTATTCTCAGTGCAGGGACCAGAATCAGCACAGGGGCCTGACTGTCATTCTGGGAACTTGCCATCACCTCAGCCAACGGCCAGGTCCTACGGATGCTACCCCCAAATGTCCCTCAGATTCAGGTCTCACCATTCGTCCCAGCTCACCACACAGAGCACCATTCCCCTCCCCTCTGCCACCCCCAACTGCCAGTTCTCCCTTTTCAATCCATCCCTACCCTGTGTCTTTGGAAAAAGCAAATTCCATCCTTAAAACCCCTAGGCAGTAGTCCCTTGTCCTCTGGATGAAGTCTACCCTTTTTCAGGTGGCCTGCAAAGCTCTGGGCCACATTATAGCTGTTCCTTGGCCATCCCGGTACGGGCTTTAAGAGGCAGCAAAACTGAAGTCCTCACTTCCCTGCCTTGCCACAGCAGGGCCTTCCACCTGGGGTGCCCCTGTCCACACCTGCCTCCCCAGGCAGGGCCAGATGGCCCAGGTGCTGCCAGATCAGTCACCTATTTGCTCTTCTGGTTCCTCTGCACCGTGAGTTCCTTGAGGACAGGACCGTCTCATTACACATGGGCTCCCTAATGTCCAGCACAGCATATGTTGAGTCGAATGAATGAAAGAATGAAAGAGTGAAGGGGCTCCAGTGAGTTTCCAAGATATGCCTTAAGCGAATAATCATCAAGTAGTTGCATGCCCACCCAACATCAGCAGAGAAGACCAGCGGCAGGTCTGGGGCGAAGCTGTGCGGGCCCCATGACCGTCCTGGAAGCTCTTGGCCTTGCCACAGGGAGCTGCTAAAGCCCACATAAGAAGGCCCACCTTCCCCTTCCTCATCTCGGGCCTGCTCTTTTGACTGTCCTAGAAGACTGTCCTGCACCTCACTGTGGCTTCGCTGTGTAAAGATGCCTGTGGGTTCCTGTCAAACTTCTGCAGGGGACTCGGGTTGGGGGAGGAGGCAAGGCGCTGGGGTGATTTAATATTAGCTAACGGTTACCACATAGCAGGTTTGTGCTAAAGGCCTTTCTTTCTTTTTCCTTCTTTCTTTCTTTCTTTCTTTCTTTCTTTCTTTCTTTCTTTCTTTCTTTCTTTCTTTCTTTTCTTTCTTTCTTTCTTTCTTTCTTTCTTTCTTTCTTTCTTTCTTTCTTTCTTATTGCAGAGAGAGAGAGAGAGCACAAGCAGGGGGAGCAGCAGAGGGAGAAGTAGGCTCCCCGCTGAGCAGGGAGCTGGATATGGGGCTCCATCCCAGGACCCTGGATCATGACCTGAGCCAAAGGCAGATACCTCACCTTCACTGACTGCACCACCCAGGGGCCCCTATGCTAAAGGCTTTTCATGTATAATCTCATTTAACCCTCACACTCGCATTTTACTCCAGGGAAACTCAGCACAGAGAAATTCAGTAACTTGAGGACGAGAAGTGTTCGGAGCCAGGATTTGAACACAGGTGGTCTTACTCCACTGTGACTTGAATTTAGGATAGACAGGTGGGCCCTTCCTTCACTCACTGGCTTGCAGGGTCCATGGGCCGCCTGGTGGTAATCTGGCCTTCTCTCCCTCCCAGTGTGGTTCAGAAGGCAAGTCTGAGGGAAACTGCCAAAGCGACCTTGTTACCACGGCAACAACCATGTCACAGCAACTGCGATTTTGCAGGCGCAATATCAGTCATATCTGCACATGCATGAGCCTGAGAGATGAGGGCAGCTCCAAAGTGGCCGCGCCTGTTGGGATTTTGGGGCGGTGTGTGGGGCCGGCCAAAGTGGGCTAAGGGGTGAGGGGGCCCTCCAGACTTCCCCTCCAGACCAGGCTCAGGCCCCCATTACCTTCAGACTGAAGCAACTTCCAATATGCAAAACGTGCGGAACAGTGTCCATCACAGAGCAACTGCCCTTCTACTCAAAAACCTTCAGTGGCTCTAAATAATCGGCCCCACTGATGAGTTACCCCTCTGGGACAAAGAGAATGTGGACTGGCCATTGTGTATTTTTTCCTCATTAAAAAAAACCCTCTAAAACAAAAACAAAAAACCCTCAATTCTATCTCTGCAAATCTTCTCTCCCATCTGGGCTCATCTCTCTTCCCCACCCACGCCCACCTCCACTGCCCACCACTGACCCAGCACAGACCTACCTTAATTTTCACCTTGACCACTGTAATGACTCTCCACTATTTTCTCACTACAAGCATCCATTTGTTCAGCAAGTATTTTTTCAATCTCATGCTCTTAGCTGGAGGCTGTGCTAGGAGCTGGGAACTCTAGGAGCAAAGCAGAGCCTGCCCCTGCCTCCTGGAGCTGGTGGTCTGGCAGGAAATGCAGAGGAACCAAGCCATTGTCAAGTCCAGCCCTGCTGAGGGTAAAGATGAGGGAGCTCCAGGGCCCAGCAGGAGAAAGGGGAGCTGTGGGAGGGGTCAGGTGGGGAAGGGAGAGAAGAGGCTTGAGGGCTGGGCACGGTTGGAGCCTGGAGGGCACCTTATACCTGAGCCTGCAGGCAATGAATGCAGGGCCCACTGAGGGCCTCAGAGAAAGGCAAACAAGTCCCCCAAGTTCTAACGTGGGCACATCACTCCAGGCTGACCAGGAGATCCTGTGACGATCACACACTCCAGCTCTGGTCTTTGTGGGAAAAGCAGGACTGGGTGAGGCAGGCTTTAAGGCTTTGAACAATTTTAAACCTTAGAGAAAGGCCAGATTTGCAACACAGAACGTTTTCTCAGGCTGGAGAAAGGCCACCCCAGGCTTCCCTCCCTTGCTGCTTCTCTCTAATCCATCCCAGGGTACCTGAGGTTGCTGTAAATGTTTCCCCAATTTCTCCCCATTAACTTAGAAAGTTGGACTTTATATTTTTTTAATGTAAATTGGAAGATTGATATACAATGGAATAGAGCTTTACAATGGGAAGTCACTAAAACACTGGGGATCGTTCAATAGGACGTAAAGAAAAATAAAAATCTGGTCCTTCAGAGGAACATTACATCCAAGGGAAAATGGGCAAACTCTATCTATATATGCCAACCAGAAGCGACCTCTAAAACATAATTGAATAAGAGAAGGTTTGGGGATAGCCTGCGGAGTATGATCCCGCATATTAAGGGTCTCATGTTTTTCATCTGTAAATGAAGATTAAACACTAATGCAACCTCGCAAGGTAGCCGTAAGCTTTACATGAGTTTATGCTCCTTAAAGTGTTCAGAATCATGCCTGTCACATACTAACGGCTTGTAACTATTAGGCATTATTATTGTTCTCACGGAAAATTATTTTGGAAACAAATGGAAGCATATACTCCACAATTGCAACAGTGGTCGGTGGCCCAGACATTATAAACAAGTAAACACTCACACAAATGTATAATTATAAATTATGATAAATGCAAAGAAGAAAAACGGAGCCGAAGGACAAACGTGGGAGTCAGCAAGCAAAGGGGAGGCTGCAAACTTCGGGAGCCTCCTACCCGTGCCTCGGTTATTCAGTCCTTAGGATTTAGGGGGAACAGCAATTAAGAAAAAGTTGAAAGGTGCCTGGTGGCTCAGTCGGTTAAATGCCTGACTTCGGCTCAGGTCGTGATCTCAGGGTCCTGGGATCTATGCTGCATTGAGCCCCAAGAGAGGCTCCAAACTTGGCAGGGGGTCTGCTGGTCCCTCTTCCTCTGCCCCTCCTCCCACTCGTTCTCTCTCTCTCAAATAAATAAATAAATAAATAAAATATTTAAAAAAGAAAAGAAAAGGGCCGCCTGGGTGGCTCAGTCAGTTAAGTGTCTGCCTTCAGCTCAAGTCATGATTTCAAGGTCCTGGGATGGAGCTTAGCAGGGAGCCTGCTTCTCCCTCTCCTTCTGTCTGTCAATCCCTCTGCTTGTGCTCTCTCTCTGTCAAATAAATAAATAAAATCTTTAAAAAAAAAAGAAATAAAATTAAAAAGAAAAGAAAAAAGCTGAAAAACGAGGCATTGTTGAATGGACTCCCTGCTTCTTCAGACGAGAGCCGAGGGACTCTCCCCTAGAACGCAAGTCATGTAGTGTCATTTCTAGGCTTCAGACCCCTAAGTGGTTCTCTGTCCAGGGAATTAAGACCAAATTCCACGTCCTCCAGCAAAATCTGGCCCCACATCCCTCCTCCAGGTCTCTGAGGTCTTGTTCTCGATGTCTAGCTTTTCCCACAGAGGGCTGGGACAGGAGAGTGTACCTCCCTCCCGAGAGCTAGTCCTCAGGCCACTCCCCCTCCGGCTCCGCCCCCCCCCCCCTTAAAGGTGACATCTCTGGTTCCAGTCTCCTCTGTTCCTTCCCAGCACTTGCTCTTCGTGGAATCAAACACCGACTCCCTTACCCTGTTCGTTATCTCCCTGGCGACTCCAGGGGCTCTGTGGTTTTGTTTGCCACTGTCTCCTCCCTTGAGTATCTCCTGGCTGAGTGGCCGGGCACACACGAGACCCTGGATGGACCCTGGCTGGAGTGACGAGGTGACTCCATGTCCTGGCCATTCACAATCCCCCTTGGGTGACCTGTTCTCACTCAGCTGCTTCCTGAAAGTCTTTATCTCTCCCTGACACGCTTCATCCACTAACACCTAAATGACCTTTAGCTTTGGATCTAGAGGCTACTCTTCTGGGGAGCCCCCTGACGGCCCGTTTGGGTTTTCACGTTGTGCTGGTTGTGCTGTCGTTGTCCCCCTCCCACTGTCACACTGTAGTATGTCTGCATTTCCCAGAGTTTAGATTCCGGTGGAAAGAGACAGAAGATGAAAAAGCAAATAGGAAAAAATGTATAGTGCTATGAGGGGAAGGAAGGTGCAGTGTGGCAGGAGAGACAGCTGTTTGGGGTAGGGTGGTCAGGGATGTTCTCCTGCAAAGGGTGACCTTCAAGACCTGAAGGAGAAGGACTGGGGAGCACTGGCCATCCTAGGGGGAGAGCAGTCCAGACTAGAGCAAAGACCCTGTCTGGACTGAATATAGCCGATGTGATTGGAGTCAAGTGAACCAAGGACAGAGAAGAGGGCAGGGAGGGTGGAGGGCTGGCTCAGAGTATGAAGACCCTGAAACCATTGTAAGGACTTCAGCTTTTACTGAATGAGATGGGAAACTTTGCAGGGCTGTAGGCTTAAGAGGGGCTAGATCTGACTTCAAGAAACCAGCATTCAGTGTGCCTCTCCTGGCCAGGCTGAGTCCTAAGGAAAGAGAGATGCCAATCAGACACTGAACCAGCCCCACCCCCCCAAACCTCAGGCAGTGGGGTGTTCTCCGACAGAATCAGGTCTGCATTGTAGAAAAGTCACTGCCACCAGCACATGGATGGCCTGGAACAATGTGCCTCGTCTGTATAGTGTGTTCTGATCAAGATTTGTGAAATGAGATAAGTTCCACTTCCAATGTCTTCTCCTCTTTCCCCTGCTTGCCTTCCTTTCACCCTGAAACATTTATTCAAAGCCTATTATACCAGCAGCAGTACTGGCTTACAACCCACAGAATAAAATACCCACAAATGCACACCGATGTAAAGGAATCGTTGAATAAATAAATAAATGGGGGGAGGGGAGAGGAAGGGACAGCTCTTTCCTGCAGTAGGATTCCAATTAATAAATACAGAAAGGAATAAGGGAAACAGAAACTCACCATTGAAACACCACAATAATAATCTTTGCAGGCAAGATCCACTGATGGTTGTGAAAATTAGTGGGCAAATTTTGAGGAAAAACAGAATATTTGCATGGTCTGAAATATTTCTATATATATATATATATATATACACAGAATATTTGCATGGTCTGAAATATTTCTATATATATATATACACAGAATATTTGCATGGTCTGAAATATTTCTATATATATATATACACACACACACGCACATATTCATTTATTTATCAATAAAAGATTTTCTTTATTCATTTGAAAGAGAGAGAGAGAGGGAATCCACAAGCAGGGGAGGGGTAGAGGTCTCAGAGAAGCAGACTCCACGCTGAGCAGGGAGCCTGATGCAGGGCTCCATCCCAGGACTCTGGGATTATGACCTGAGCTGAAGGCAGACACTTAACTGACTGAGCCACCTAGGCACCCCTAGATATATTTTTTGAAAGAGTTATTGATTTATTTGAGAGAGAGAGAGAGTGTGTGTGCAAGTGGGGAGGGGCAGAAGGAGAAGGAAAGAGAGAAAGAGAATCTCCCTGCTGAGTGCAGAGCCCTTGGTCCCACAACCCTGAGATCATGACCTGAGCTGAAATCAAGAGTCAGACCCTCAACCAACTGAGTCACCCAGGCACCCCTGCCCCAAGATATTTGTTAGCTACAAAGGGAAAATACTAACTGGACAATGGAGAGAGCTGGTGGACCTTACCTTAACCGAATGATTAGCTTAATATCCCAGGAATAAGACATATCAACATCATGAACCCCCTGGAGCCTGAGAAGAGGGTGGCTCCTGTGTTATTCTTCCCTACAAGGCATAACTTCATCTAATTATGAGAAAACACAAGACAAACCCAAAATGCAGGACATTCTACAAAACACCTGACCTGTGCTCTTCAAGCGTCAGGGTCACGAGAGGTGAGGAAAGATGGAGGAACTGTCACAAATTGGAGGAGAGTAAGGAGACATGACAGGTTTGAGGTGGATTGGGTTTAGAACAACAACGACAAAAAGGACATCAATGGAAAAATGGACATTAATGAATCTGAATAAAGTCTGTAGTTTAGTTAGTAGTATTGTGCCAATGTTATTTTGGGGGGTTTGATAATTTTACTATGGTTATGTAAGAAGTTAACCTGAGAGGAAGCTGGGTAAGAGGATATACGGGAACTCTGCGCTATTTTTGCAACTTTTCTGTAAGTCTAAAATTATTTCAAAATAAAAAGTAAAAAAAGAAAAAAAATTTAGAAGCCTATTACCCCCCTAGCACCCAGCTCGTGATCTCTAAATACCATTTCCCTCAAAAGGAACCAGGGCTTCGTAGAGAATGGCTGATTCCTGGTCAGAACACAAGGAGCAGAACACAAGAGGAGTTTGGAACATCTTGAAACATCATCTGGCAAAGAAGCTGTCGAGACTCACAGGATGTCGAAAGGACCCCAGAGCCAAGTTGAAGAGATTTCCACAGACCAAAGATGGGTTGATTTGAACATCAATAGGAATAGTAACTGTAACAGACTAAAAGCACATCAAATATTTAAATCCATGAGTTCATAATGATACTAAAAATAATAATTTAAAAAATTAAGTTGTCACCCTTGGTGGGTGCCGGAAATTCAACTCATTATTTTGAAGACCAGTAAATAAAGGGCAAGAATGAGGCATTTATCCTGCCCTTCCTTTATGATTTGTACCTCGGAGGAACCAAATAGGGATGAGTGGAAATTTCTCTTCATGGAAGTATTAGTAGAAGAGAGAATAAAAGAGAGAATGCTCAAACTGGATGACTTCATCTTGCAACTCCTCATGAATTAAGGGATATAAGCATTGAACAGCAATGGCCGCTTACGTCACACGAAGAAAGACAGCCAGACATGATTTGCCTCCTAATGAAATCACGCGACACCTCTTATGAATTAGTCTTGCCAGAAAATGCTAATCTAAATCTCACCAGGCTCTAGGTTAGACCATCAGTTTATCAGAAATACAAAGGGACAGAGAGGCTGGTTAAATTATACCACAGGGATGCAATCAGCAAAATCCAAACTGTGGGATAGGGTAGGACAAGAGATGTGTTTGCAAAGAAAATGAAAAGGCATGGAGGGGGAAACCATGCATAAAAGAGACCTAAGTGACATCTCAACTAATTGCACAGTGCAGTTTTAATTTTTATCCCAATTAAAAAAAACCCCACTGTAATAGGAAACATCTCTGCTATTTATGAGACTAGTGGGAATTTGAACACTGCCTGGCCATTTGATAATGGAAAGGAATAATTATGTATCTATTTAGTTGAATGGTATTGTGGTTTTATATATATGTAGTATATATGTATATAGTAATACAGTAAAAAGGTCTTATTTTGAGAGACATGCACTGAAATGTTCAGAGAAGGGACGGTACGATGTGTGGATTTTCTTCCATGCAATATGTCATAGAGCCATGGATGGGTGCGGTCAGGGATGATTTGATGGTTATTGGGCTGATGAAGCTTCATTATCTTATTCTCTTTTTTAGTGTATGTCCAATATTCTACGTACTAAAGTCTTTTACAAACATCTGCAATCTACAACTTACAGATAGTAACTATTAATATATTAATATTTTGGAGTCTAGCAGTGTCAGTCTTATAAAAAGTCGATGTATAGGTGCCTGTGTATTTTATAAAATTGGGTCATACAACATATACCTTTTTAGCAACCTGTTTCTGTATTAGCATACCAATAAATATCCTACTACCAGATAGTTTTAAAAGGTCTTTCGTGCCTCAGTGCCGCAGATGCAGTGTCAAGCCCCATTTCCTGTCTCCAAGGCAGCCTGTGATCTAGGGGAGTGAGCGCCTCACCTCTGTGACTCGGTTGGCTCCTCTCTGTGATGGGAGCGCCTTTCTAAATCACAGTGGTACAGTTTCAAGGACAGGATATTCACTCTGCTGCCCAGGCCTCCCCTCCAAGGGAGGCCTGGGTTTGATTCTAGGCAGTAGACTCCACACCCCTGAGAGATAGCGTCCTGTATATTGTAGGCACTTAATAATTACAGCAATGAGCTCCACTTCTGAGTCTGGAGCTTCATTTGATTATCATATTACTGTCATTCACATCTTCCTCTCGGCAGAGTCTCTGCCTTCCAGGCTGCATAGAGACTTCTCTGGAGTCCCAGAGCCCCCAGCTTTTCCCATGCCTACACTGTGGTTTAAGGTTGTGGTTTTAGCTTCTCCAGCAGACTCTGAGCTCCTCGGGCCCCTAGCACCTGGCCGAGGGTCTTGCGCAGAGGAAGCTCTCCTAAACGTGTTTCATTTCACTAAATGAAACATGAAAGGAAAACCACCCAGAGGGCATGACCAAGAGTGGGTATGTTTACTCAAATCCCCATCTAAATGCAAACTCCTTAGTGACGCTTTATAAAACGAAGTGCCTAGACAGTTGACAGTTAGTTGGCCAAATGGTCTCCCCCTTTCCTTGGGAGGTGGGGGTGGAAGGTTAAAGGGGGTGAGACAGTAGGGCAGCCAGAGGGAGGGACCCAGAGCGGAGTTCTGGGCGTGGGGAGGAAAGGAAGCAGGAAGATGGGCCTCTTGTCCCCCACCACTCAGCCACTCGGCCATGCTAGGTGAGTCCCTGGGGTTGAGAAAAGGGAGAGGAAGCCCCAGGAGGGCATCTGGGGCTGGCGTCTTTCCCATTTGGCAATCGTGATTGCTCCAGACCAAGCACTCCCCCTGCCCACTTCCTCCTAAGATTCCCGCCTCTCAGCCTGTGCTCTGGTCTGGTTGGCCCTGGGCCTGTACCCACACCCACGGCCTCCCTCCTTCGGGCTTGTTTACCTGGGGAGGTGCAGGATGCTGCGGGGTGTGCACTTTTGGCTTCACGCGGGCTGGGGGGGTCAGGGGATATAGCATGGTAAGCGGTTTTGTTACTGCTCTTAAATGAGGGACATCAGCTCAAAAGGACTCCCGTTGAGTGGAGCTAATGAGGAGTCGTTGGGCCGAGGGATCCCCCTTGTTCGGTTTGCAAAGCTCCCGGGACACTTGTGGCCCAGGCTGTGGGACCTGAGCTCCTCCTGGCAGGATCCGGGACCCATCTGAGTGAGGGTGCAGGGTGAGGATTACAGGCCTGGCATTTTGCTGCAGGAGAGCCGGAAGAGTTTTGGGAAATACTTACTGAATGAATGAGTGAGTGAGTGAGAACATATCTCAGCCATGTTAAATACAGCTGCAGTGACCACGGGGCAAAGGAGAAAGAAGCAACAGTTCCAAAGTCAGGCAGACAGACCTGAATTCAAACCCTTCGCTGCCGTACCAACCGTGTGACTTGGGGGCAAGCCACCTACAGTGTGTCCCGAGCCTCTGGTTCCTCCGCCGTAAGATGAAAGCAAAAAATTCTACCTCGTTTATGAGGTTTACATGAGAAGTCTGTAGAACATGTGGCACGTAGTAGGCTTAATGAATGGTCACCGCCGTTAGTACAGTTTACTGATTCAACAAATGTGCCCGAAGCACCTACTATGTGCCAGGCGCTTTGTAGGCATTCGGACCAGATCATGAAACAAAACACACGGAGACCCATTCCCGCTGCGGCTCGCGCTCAGGCAGGGGAGAGAGAGAGTAGACAGAACAAATGAATGCAGCACCTGTTGGCAAGTGATAAATGCCGTGGGGGAAACAAGGAGAGGAAGGTGTGGGAGGAGGCTGCAGGGGAGTGGGCTGGAGGGTCATTTTAAATAGAGCGTCAGAGCAGGCCTCATTAAAAAGGTGGCCTGTGAGCCTTTGCGGGAGGGGAGGGAGACAGACGAGCTGGTATCTCAAGCCAGAGTCGCCCGTGCAGTGCAAAGCCGGGTGGACGGCTGTGCCCTGCAGGGGCTGTGGAGGAGCGAGCAGGGACAGGAAGTCAGGGGTAGGGTGGCCAGACCACACGGGGCACTGCCGGCCGCTGGGAACTTAGTTTGCTCCGAGTAAGAGGAGCCTCCGAGTCTTCAGCAGAACGACAGGATCCGACGTCCGCAGGTGGACTGTGCTGCCAGGTTGAGCCCAGACCGAAGGGGCAGGGGAAGGGTGAGAAGAGCAGACGACGCCCGGGGCTGCTGTCGCGTGGCGGCCGTGGTGGCCTTGGGGGAGGGGGTTCAGATTCTGGGTGTCTTTTGAAGGCCAGCTTGGATTCCCCAGGGAGAGGGAGTGTGAAAGGGAGAGAGGAGCCCAGGGTGACTGTGGGGTTTGAGCCTCAGCAAGAGGAAGGGATCAGCAGCTGCCTGATGGCGGAGGCGGCACGTGCGGCCGTTTGGGGAGGAGGTCGAGGGGTCGGTTTGGGGTGTGTGAAGGTGTAGGTGTCCGTTAGCTACACAAAGATGTGTAACAGGCTGCTGACGTAAATTTGGGAGTTGTTAGTACTACCGCGACTCTTTCTCCTCTACTTCCACACTTGATCCCTGCACCTGCCAGTGAAGAAGGCATAGACTGTTCTCCCAGCAGGACAGACGGGCAACCCTACAGGAGTGCAGACCCTTTCAAAGAACTGATAACAGATATTCAAACAAATACTTATGAATGTTCACAGCAGCCCTATTCTCCACAGCCCATGGCGGAAACAACTCAGACGTCCGTCCACGGATGAGTGGCCGTAGGAAAGGTGGGACCTCCATGCACTGGAATACGATTCAGCCATAAAAAGGAAACCTTGAAAACATATTAAGTGAAAGAAGCCAGTCACAAAAGGCCACATAGCCTATGATTCCATTCATACAAGATATCCAGAACAGGTAAATGTAAATCAGTAGAGACTGAAAGCAGACTAGTGGTTGCCAGGGGTTGAGGGGAGAGGGAAGCAGGGAGTGATTAGTTAATGGGCACAGAATCTCCTGGGACACTGATGAAAATGTTTTGGAACGAGATGGAGGTGATGGCTGCACAACACTGAAAATGCACAAAACGCCACCGAATATATTTATTTATTTATTTATTTATTTATTTATTTATTTATTTATTTAAAGGAGGCTTTGTGCCCAATGCAGGGCTTGAACGCATAACCCTGAGATTGAGAGTCGCATGCTCTAAGGACTGAGCTGGCCAGGTGCCCCCAAATGATACACTGTAAAATGGTTAACTGTATGTTATGTGAATTTTACCTTAATAAAACAAACAAACAAACAAACAAACAAACAAACAAAACGCATGAAGCAGCTAATGCCAGGCTCTATAGCTCCCTGTCCCCTGTGCTGACTCCCACTGCTGTCCTCCACTCAGACCCAGCGGTCTCCGTCCCTCTGGGAGCAGAAGACCCAAGAGAAGCAAAGGGATGTGTCCCCTGCAAGAGCAGTTTAGAACAACTGGATTGCCCAAACCCCAAACCAGGAAATCTGGTCTGACAAGCATGGGATTCACATCTGAAATCAGCCCTGCCCTGGAAAACCTGCGGCTGGGGGTTGCTGTCGTCAGAGGGAGCCTGTACTTCCGGGGAGGTCGGTTTGCTCTGCTTGGGAAGAAGGGAGCTGGGAGCAGCAAGCTTCCATATTTAACCCTTCAGGATCCAAGGCCCCCAGAGCCAGAAGGGACTTTAGAAATCATCCATTAGGAAATGGAATCTCCAAGCAGATAAACACCTTCTCCCAAGTCACAGAGCCTATAAATGGCTGGGCTGTGACTGGGAGGAAGGGAACCAACATTTATACAGCACAGACTCTAGGTCCGGCATCCTGGCAGAAGTTACCTCAGCCACCCGCAAAGCAGATGTTAATAGCTCCATTTTGCAGAGGAAGTTCAGGGAGGCTCAGTGAACAGGCCGACAGATGACAGACATCACGCAGCTATTAAGAGGCAGGGCTGGCAGTTGAATATGGATCTACCTGACTCTTACAATCTGTAAGTCTTGACAGGCTTTTGTCTGTCTTGTTCACATGGGTATCCCCAATGCCAGGCGAATGAATGAATGGGTCACACCAGCCTCTTTCCATTCTTCCCTACCTCCTCCAGACTCACCCTGTTCAAAGTTAACAAACGCTCTCTCTGGGGCTCACTCACACAGTTGCCATGGTAACTGAACTCTCAGAACTTAGAAACAACAGCTACGGGCAATCCAGGACAAAAGCAGTGAACCCTTCTCTTGCTAAACTAGTTAAGGCTTTTCTGTCCAAGCCGACAAGGATTCACACAAACCAGCAAAGAGTGAGAAGAAGATATTTCCTAACACACCTTTATTGTTAATGACCACGGTCATTGACCAAGGACGCTTTGTGACCCACCATTGTCACCTTCACCACAGATCCGTGGTTTAAAAAGTGGTATCTACTGAGGACATGTGCCTTTAAGTGGTAACTAAATTATAACCCTGACCTACCACTAGTGCTTGGGATTAGCAGGAGATAACCACCATTACCTCAACGGGGTGGTAGCATTTTAGCCCGAAGCAGGAGACTTGCTAGTTTTGTTAATTAGTACAAATCTATAGTGTTTGGACTTTTTTGAAGTATTGAAGATAGTTTCTTGGGGCACGTGGATGGCTTAGTCAGTCAAGCATCCAACTCTTGATCTCAGCTCAGGTCTTGATCTCGGGGTCAGTTCCAGCCCTGCACTGGGTTCCCCACTGGGTGTGGAGCCTACTTGAAAGAAAGAAAGAAAGAAAGAAAGAAAGAAAGAAAGAAAGAAAGAAAGAAAGAAAGAAAGAAAGAAAGAAAGAAGAAAGAGAAAGAAAGGATAGAAGGAAGGGAGGATCTTAAGACCATTCCAAACAAAATAAGATATGAAAATGAAGAAATAGTTATAGTAAAAACAAAAACAAAAAAAACCTCCGAAGAATTGATTATTATGCAAATAAATGAGAAAGCCTGAATTAAATGGACGGCTTGCCAGGAAGCCATAAATTACCAAAATCGATCTTAGAAGACAATCACATTTGAAACAGACCAAATATCACATACAAAGAATGAAAATGTTGTCAGGGAGTGGTTTTCCCACCCACAAAGGAAAAAAGAAAAGCACCAGGATCAAACAAGTCCTCGGGTGAATTCAACCAACATTTCAAGGAGCGATGACTAAAAATGTCACTCAGATGCTTTAAGTTCCTAGAAAAGAAAAAAAAATCCCTACTTTTATTGAGTCCCTAGTGGCAGCTTCAGCCCTGCTGTATTGATTCAATTCTCAAGATAATCCTGTGAAGAAGATAAATCTCTGTCTCCATTTTAGAGATAAAAAAACTCAGGCAAAAGGAGTTAAATTGGGGTGTCTCGGTGGCTCAGTCAGTGGAGCATCTGCCTTTGGCTTGGGGGGGCTCCTGGGCTCGAGCCCCCATCCCACTCCCTGCTCTGCAGGGAGCCTGCTTCTCCCTCTCCCTCTACCTGCTGCTCCCCCCTTGTGCATCCGAGCTCTGTATCTGTCAAATAGATAAATAAAATCTTAAAAAAAAAAAAGAAGAATTAAATCACTTGCCCAGGGCTACATAATTATCAGTGGCAGACCCAAATTTGAACCTGGTTCCAGAATTTAGCCTCATAACCACTTTGTCAGGTCAACTCTTCCAAATGCCTTTTATGAATATTACATATCAATACCCCAATCTGTCGAAGATAGCACAGGGAGGAACACTAGAGACCAGTCTCATTTATGAATGTAACAGCAAAAATTGTAAGCCAAATTTTAGCAAGTAAAATCTAGCAACACATAAAAAATATATGTATGACAAGTGAGTTTGGGCATACCAAGAATATAGAATGGATCAATAATAGGAATGTTGTTGATATTATTCACCCTAATGAAAAACCATCTTAGAAAAATCGCATGATTATTACATAATGCTGCAAAGGTATTTGGTAAAAGTCAAAATCCATACCTAATTTAAAAATAAAAATCTCTAAACAATGGGAAGGGAAGGATATGCTCTTAAAATACAATTACACACACCCACCCACACACCCTTAAAACCAAAAAGCCACTTTGTAAGCATAAAATACTAGAATACTAAAAGCGTCCTCATTAAAGTCAGGACAAAACAAAGGTACTCAATACCAACACTTTTATTTAAAATAGTCCCAAAGACACTTGCCAATATAAATAAACAAATGAACAAAAAAAAAAGAGGTTTAGTGATTAAAAAAGAGGAGATATAATTATAATTATTATTACTATTTTTTAAGATTTTATTTATTTATTTGAGAGAAAGAGAGTAAGTGAGAGAGAGAGAGAGAGAGAATAAGCCAGGGGGCAGAGGGAGAGGGAGAAGCCGGCTCCCCACTGAGCAGGGAGCCCAATGTGGTACTCGATCCCAGGACCCTGGGACCATGACCTGAGATGAAGGCAGAGGCTTAACTGACTGAGCCACCCAGGCTTCCCTATAATTATTATTTATAGACAATATGATACAATTATATTTTAGAAAATGTAAGAAATTCAACTAAAAATCTGCAGCACAGAAAAAATTCAGTAGGTGTCTAAGTACAAATTTAGCAAGCAAGAATCAATAGGCTTGGAGTGCCTGGCTAGTTGGTGGAGCACACAACTCTTGATCTTGGGGTTGTGAGTTTGAGCCCCATACTGGGTGTAGAGATTACTTAAAAATTTAAAAAATTTTTTTAAAAATCAATAGCCAGGGGTGTCTGGGTGGCTCAGTCAGTGAAGCATCCAACTCTTGATTTTGGCTCAGGTCATGATCTCATGGTGTGAGATCAAACCCTGTGTTGGGCTCCACACTGGTCATGGAGCCCACTTAAGATTCTCTCTCCCCCTTTCTCTCTGCTTCTCCTCCCCACCTCTCTCCCTCTCTTAAAAAAAAAAAAATCAGTATCCTTATTATATATAAAAAGATTAATTTGAAAATATAATGGAAGATTTACCTTTTGACCCAGAAATTCCAGTTCTGGGAATGTATCTTACCAATATGTTTGTGTATTCATTCATTCCTTCAGCAATTATTACTGAGAGCTTATTCATTCTGCATCAGATACTCTTCTGTATGCCAAGAATACAAATGAGTAAACAAATTGGACAAAACCAAACCAAAACCAAAACCAAAACCCTTCCAATCTGGTGGTAGGAAGCAGATAGAAAATGTAATTGTAAAAGTAAATGCTATAACGTGTTGGAAGGTGCTGATTGCTAACAGAAAAAAGTCGAGCAGAATAGGGAGCTTGGGAGTTCCAGGTGGCCAAGATGAGCTTCCCAGAGAAGAAAGGAGGTGAGGAGGTGAGCATGGGGTGGGAGGAAAGGAGCACAAAGGTGAGGAGGTGAGCATGGGGTGGGAGGAAAGGAGCACAAAGTCCCTGGGGTGGAGTGGTGTGTGTGTGCACACAAAATGAGTTGTGTCTGTAATAGCAAAAGGTGCAAAGGGTAAGTGTTCGTCTACAGGGGACCCGCCAACACGCTAAGGTACACCTCCCAGTGGAGTGCTATGCAGCTGTGCAAACGAATAAGGAAACTGTGAAGTGAGATGGAAAGACCTCCAGGGTATGTTGTTGAGTGAAAGGAAGGAAGGAGCAGAATAGATTATAGGTGTGGTAGCTTTGTGTCAGAAAACGAGGGAAATAAATATGAGAAAGACATCAATTCTTCCTCGATTAATTTAAAAATTTAATGTGGGCTCCCCAAAAGAAACAGAAAATCTGGTTTTCAAGAGTAAGAAAATGCTTTTATTTATTTATTTATTTATTTATTTATTTATTTATTTATTTGAGAGAGAGCTCACTTGAGCAAGTGGGAGAGGGGGGAGGCGCAGAGCGAGAGAGAGAGAGAAAGAGAGAGAGAGAATCTCAAGCAGACTCTGAGCTGAGCACAGAGCCTGAGGTGGGGCTTGATCTCATGAGCCAGAGATCGTGACCTGAGCCGAAATCAAGAGTCAGGTGCTTAACGGACGGAGCCACCCAGGCACCCCCACGCCCCCACTTTTTTTCTTTTTTAAGATTTTATTTATTTGTCAAAGAGAAGGAGAGAGAGCACAAGCAGGGGGAGCGAGAGAGGGAAAAGCAGGTTCTCCGCTGAGCAGGGAACCCAATGTAGGACTCAATCCCAAAACCCTGGGATTATGACCTGAGCTGAAGGCAGATGCTTAACTGACTGAGCTACCCAGGTGTCCCTCTTTTTCTTTTCTTTTCTTTTTTTTTTAAAAATGATCTCTACACTCAATGTGGGGCTTGAACCTACAACCCAGAGACCAAGAGCCTCATGCTCCACTGACTGAGCCAGCCAGGCGTCCCAAAGAAAATTCTTAAGAAGAGTAAGATGGGGGGGCCAGCCCAACCAGGCGTTAAAACACACTGTAGGGGCGCCTGGGTGGCTCAGTCGGTTGAGCATCTAACTATTGGTTTCTGCTCTGGTCGTGACCTCAGGGTCGTGGGATAGAGCCCCTCACTAGACTCCATGCTCAGTGGGGAGTCTTCTCGAGATTCTCTCCCTCTCCCTCTGCCCTAACCCCCGCTCTCTTTATCTCAAATAAATAAATGAATCTTAAAAGAAAATACTGTAAAACTACTGTAATTAAAAATCCTTTTTTGAGGGTACCTGGGTGGCTCAGTCTGGGGAGCATCTGACTTCGGCTCAGGTTGTGATCCCAGGGTCCTGGGACTGAGCCCTGCATTGGGCTTCCTGCTGGGCGGGGAGCCTGCTTCTCCCTCCGCCTGCCTCTTCCCCTGCTTGTGCTCTCCCTCTCTCTCTGTGTCAAATAAATAAATAAATAAATAAATAAATAAATAAATAAATACAATCTTTAAAAAATAATAAAGTAAAAAAATAAAAATCCTTTTTTTGGGGCAACACAAATAGACAGGTCAACTGAATAGGATAGAAAGTCCAGAAACAGACGCCAAGACACACAGGAAATAGTAGAGTATAAATCATTCTGGGGATATTGAGTAGTCATCTGGAAACAAATGCATTTGTATCCTTCCTGCATTACTTACATCAGAATAAACTTCAAACAGCTCAAAGATATAAATCTAAAATACGAAATCATAAAAGTATCAGATTAAAAAAATTTATAATCCTGCAGTGGAGTGGGTTTACTTAAGCATGACTCAAAACTCAGAAGTCATCAACTTTGACCACAATAAAAATTTAAAAATTTTCCATGGAGAAAATAACAAAATCAAAAGACAATAAACAGGGCAATAATATACGCAACACATATGCAGACAAAGTTCCGTAGCGTAAAAAGAACGCCTATAAATCAAAGTGCAAGACTAAAATCCTATAGAAAAGCAGTCATGGATGTGAACGAAGAGTTCACAGGAAGGGAATTAACGTGGCTCTTAAATATATTAAAAGATGCTTAACCTCACTTAAAACCACAGCAAGATACCATTTAGACTCAATGGCAAAGATAAAAATAGCTTGATAACATATGCGGCCCATAACTCTCTTTATTGGACAGTGCTGATCTAGGTTGAGACGAATTCTCCCTTGAGATGCTTAGTCACTGGGAGGCAGGGCCTGGAGACCTGGTCTTCCCTGTCCACCAGGACCACCGCGGGAGGGGCCCGGTCTCCTCCCGCCATACCTCTTATTCTTGGTCACTGCCCGAAAGATCAGCAACTCTGGTCATCTCTTTTCTCCACACCACTCTGTCATTCCTGTCCTGTCTTAACAAACCCCTGCTCTCCACCCTCCCAAACCTTCTTACTTGGTCCTTTCAAAAGCTGGTTCTTGGTCAACAAAATTGCCTACGCTCTTGCTGCTCTTCTCATGACACAGCCTAGGGTCTAACTCTGGGGCCTGGCAGGTAAGGAACATGCATGAAGTGTGAAGGACTAATGGCGGAGGGTAAATGCCCATGTGCCCACTGTGTGTGGTGACGAAATTGACAAGCTGGAGAGCCCGTGTGTCCTGAGCCGGCTTTCCAATGTGGACTCAGTCCCGTCAGGTCTTCAGTTGTTTCAAGAGAGGCAAGAAACCCTCCCACCCTGCTGGTGGGGATGTAAAATGGTGCGGTGCTGTTGAAACCATTGACCATTCCTCAGAAACTGAAACATGGAGTCACCACATGATCCAGCAATCCACTCCTAGGTACGTAAGTTAGAGAATTGCAAACAGTTGACACAAAAACTTGCACATGAATGTTCACAGCAGCAATATTCATAATGTCCAACAGTGGACACAACCTGAAAGTCCTTCAAGGAATGACTATACGAACACCATGTGGTGTGTCCATCCGATGGAATAGGATTCGTCCGTAGACAGGAACGAAGTACTGAAACATGCCACAACACGGATGAGCCTTGGGAACATTATGTTCGGTGAAAGAAGCCAGACACGAAAGGCCATTTATTGTATTCTGTTCCTATGAAATGTTCACAACAGGTGAATCCATAGAGAGAGATGATTGGTTGGTTGCTGGGGCTCAGGGGGAAGTGGGAATGATTGTTAATGGGAACCAGCATTCTTTGGGGGATGATAGAAGTGTTCTAGAATTAGGTAATGATGACAGTTGTACAACCTTGCAAATGTGCTAGAAACCAGTGAGTTGTACACATTAAAATGGAGAATTTCACGGTATGGGAATTCTATCTCAGACAAAAACAAACAGAAGGAGACCCGCATCCGAACCTTCGTGAGAAACCTCCTGATAGTTTTCATATTGACTTCATTTTCGGAGCAAGCAAAGCATGGGGGTGGGGGTTTGGCCTGTAGGCCAGCAGTTTGGAGCCTCTGTCTGAACAGAAGTTGGGCTGTTCTGTGAGGTCACCGCCTCCCCTCGCCCCTCCCCAGTGTTCCTTTGCCCTCGTTCTTTACCCCTGGTGCACCGGCCTGAGGCTCCCTCCAGGCCATTATCCTTTAGTGTCTGGTCAAGACCCTGTCTCCTCTGAAGGTCTTGCCTCACCCCTTCCCGGCAACTTTGGGCCCAGACTTGCTTTCTCTTTCCCCTCCTCCCCAGGCCCTCCTTTGTTGTGCTGTCTGGGTGCCCACATGTGGGGGGCCATACAACAGACGGCCTGTCTGCTCAGTTCCTGGCCTTCCCTCTCACCTCATCATTCCATCTCCCTCCTTCCACAGCGCCAAACTGTGGCCCTCACCCCGAGTTGTGACATCCTGGGAGCCCTTTCTCTCCCTGCGGCCCCTCCCCTCCAGCTGTTGGTTCATTGCTGAGCTCACACTTCCTGTTCTTTACCTCAAGATGGTCTTCGGCTCCGCTCCCCCTGTCTTCACTTCCTTCCCCCTCCCGCGGGGATGCCACAATTCCCCACCCTGACCACTCTCTCGATAACCTCCTGACTTCTCTTGAGCTGTCTCTCTGTTGCACCTGCCTGGGAACCCCCACTCGGGGCAGTCTGATCGTTCTCCCGCTCCTTGGGGACACCGGGGCCCTCAGCTCTGCTGGAGAAAACCGTGTCACCAGAGTCTGGTGCCGTTAATTGGTGGACGTCAACTGTAAGAAGGCCGAGACTACACACTGAGCACTCCATCTTCCTTATCGACTCACCCTGCCCACTTCCTCAACCTCCCCTTCAGACAGGGACTCTCCCATCATCCTACCATCCAGGTGCCCCCCCCCCCACTGCACCCACTTACTGCCTCCAAGGGGAAGACACGTCCTTTTTCCATCTGCTAGGGGCTGAATGTTTGTATCCGACAAATGTCATACTGTTAAACCCTCATGCTCAGTGTGATGGTATTAGGAGGTGAGGTCTTTGGGAGGTGATTAGGTCATGAGGGTCAAGCCAGCATGAATGGGATTAGTGTCCTTATAAAAGAGGCCCCAGAGGGATCTCTCGTCCTTCTGCCATGCGAGACAGTGTGCAACCTGGAGTCCCAGCCTCCAGAACCATGAGAAATACGTGTTTGTTGTTTAAAATCACCCAGTCTATGGTATGCTGTCCTAGCAGCGGGGTTGACTAAGGCACCGCCTAAGGCCATCCTCCCCACCGTGCGGGATCCCAAACCAGATTCCACCTTCGGCTCCTTGATGTTCTCTCAGGCTTCTCTGATGTCTCCCTACTGATTCCTTGCCAAGAACAAACAAGAGTCCTCACGTGCCTCCTTCCCTCCCTCCCTCCACCTTGGGTCCTTTTCCAGCAACTAGCCTCTTCCCCTCCTAAGCCAAAGCACTTACTGAAAGAGTTGTCTATACCGGCTGCCTCAGTTTCTTGATACACCACTTCCTCCCCAAAGCAGCCTGGCTTCTTCTCTCAGTTCTACTGAATTTTTTCTTGCAGGTCATCACCAATCCCTTAATTGCCCAATCTGACTGACACTTTTTTTTTTTAAAGATTTTATTTATTTATTCGACAGAGACAGAGACAGCCAGCGAGAGAGGGAACACAAGCAGGGGGAGTGGGAGAGGAAGAAGCAGGCTCATAGCGGAAGAGCCTGATGTGGGGCTCGATCCCAGATCGCCGGGATCACGCCCTGAGCTGAAGGCAGACGCTTAACCACTGTGCCACCCAGGCGCCCCCTGACTGACACTTCTAAGTCATGAGCTTATTTGGCTTCTCTGCAGCTGCTAAGCTCCCACAGACCTGCCCTGCGGCGGGTGGTGTGATAGAGGGGTCTGCGGGAACTCACCCGAGAGACATTTAATCAGCCCTGCGGAGAGTCAGAGAGGGCTCCCTGGAGGAGGTGACACCAGGGCAGAACCTGAAAGTACGCATATAATTTGACCAAGCAGAGAAGGCGAGCAAGGGTATTTTAAAAATGGGACAAATCCCAGAATTTGTGAAATTGCTAGAAGTTTAACATTCTGGAAGTTGAACTGGGAGATGAAGGACTTTGAAGGTCATGTTAAAGAGTTTGCTGTTTGGGTTTTAATCTGGAGGCAATGGGAATATGTATGTGACCAAAAGGAGAGGTTGGCAAGCTTTTTATGTAATGGGCCACATAGTAAGTATTTGAGACTGTTGCAACAGTCTGGTGTAGCAGGAGAGAAGCCATATCATACAGAAACCAATGAGTGTGACTGTGTTCCAATAAAGTTTTATTTATGCACACTGACATTCAAATTTCATATAATTCCTAAAGCAATATTTTTTATTTTATTTAATTAATTTTTATTATTTTTTTTTTTTTTGGAGAGAGAGCATGAGCACATGTGTAAGCAGGGGTGGGAGAAGGGGATGGAAGGGGCAGAGGGAGAGGGAGAGAGAGAATCTCCACACTGGATGTGGAGCTCGATCTCAGGACTCTGAGATAATGACTTGAGCAGAAATTAAGAGTCAGACACTTAACCCACTGAGCCACCCAGGCGCCCCCTGAATTTCATATAACTTTTATACGTCATGGAATACCATTCTTCTTTTGAGTTTTTTTCCAGCCACTTGAAAATGTAAAAAGCAGTCTTAGCTCAGGGGCTATACAAAAACAGACGACAGGCTCGCTTTGGCCCACAGGCTGAAGTTTGCCAACCCTGATGGAAAACAAGGGAGTGATGTAACCGGAACTGGGCTTCAGATGATGGATCGGGGTGAGGGTGATTCTGCCAGCCAGAGGGACTGGTGAGCAAGCCATGGGAGAGAGGACACGCACAGGGGAAGTGGCAATGAGGACAGAGTTAAGCGAGTGGATTCAGGAAACCCTGTGCGCAGAGAGGGCTTAGAAGCCTCCCCTACCACACCCCACTTGGGGAAAGACTTAAATATCATTGGTGTCTTTCCCAAAAAAGAGTAAGGCCCTGAAATGCTAGGATATTGGAAGTAGGTATCACCACTGTCTCCACAAAGGGAAATCGTCCCAGGCTAGTTCTGGATAGATGCCCCCCAAAACAAGTGGTAGGGGCTTTCCAATACCATGAGCCCCATCCCCCCTCCAGATGTCCAGAGACCCTGTCTGTTCGGGGGAGTGCTTACATACGTCATGGGCTATTGACAAGGTCATTGTTCACACGGAATACTTTGGATGCCCCGGGTGAGGCCTCCAGACAGAAAGACATCATTAGCTGGGCAGCTAGTGGGTAATGTGTGGGTGGCTGGTCTTGAGAGACCCTCCTCTGAGCGCAAGATGGCACACGGTCTTCCCTGACACAGGTGAAAAGTGGTGGGTGTCTCATGGTCCCAGAAGTTGCTCCAGCTCTCTTGTGGAGGCCAGGCACCCAGAGAGGATTCCAACTCCTTCAGTCCACCAAACTCATCCCGACCCTCTTTTTCCATCTGTACCCCCAGATATAATCTCCTCTTCCCACCCAGGTGAAGCCTAACACTTTGTCTCTTCTCTTTCCAAGCTACCGTTGATGTATAGATACCTTGTCCTTCTCCACTCAGGGCCCCTCTCGTCTCATCGCCCAGCTTGTGCATATCCAAAGCTCTGCCTCTCTGCCTCAGCACTTCCCACCGCAGGATGGGTGGACAGCCCTCAGATCTCCTAGCCCCCGACAACCTTCATCTAGACAAAATGTCTACGTAACCAGTGCCAAGAAGGAACCTGTGTTTATGACTGATTACTTCTCTATCTCTGAGAGAGGTGGGAGAAAAAAAATGGATCAGCATTTTGGGTGGATGTTGGATTTCCGAGCAGCACTGTTCTCATTTTGACTTCATCACACATAGGACCTACTTGAGATTTGTGTGATGAAGCCAAAATGAGAACATTCAGCACGGTTGCGCCATATTCAGCTGCTCAGCAAGGAATGGATTAAAATGACGGACCACAAATCTAATGCAGGGAAAGAGACACGTGAGGATAGGAAGGAGATGGTGACTAGTTAAAAGATGGAGGACCAGTGGCTTAGGGATCCCAAACGTGAGGAAGATAGTCTCCTATCAGGAGACTAAAAAGAAAGAGCTAGAAATATAGTTGGAGGTGGAGGTCCAAGACTGGGATGTTAGACATGGAAGTTCTGTAAGACGTGCTGTACTTGCTAAGGACAGGGTCCAGGGTATGATAAGGGTAATAGACGTGAGACCAGGGCAAATTAGGGGATGTTCAGAACCATGTGGGGTTGGGGTTCTCAGTGATGAGAGTTGACCTGGGAGATGTGGGCTTTGGGCAACATGGAGCATGATGGACTCCTGTCCCCCACATGTTCTTTGGATCCCTTCTCTTCTCTATTGAAACTCATCCCAGAGATGATCTAACCCAATCCCACACCTTAGAGTACGCTCTGCCAGTGAGTCCCCACTTATCTCACTCAAGTCTGTCCCCAGCTTGGGCCTTTGCCTGGAGTGCTCATTCTTCACTACCTTCAGGGCTCTGTTCCAATGTCACCTTCTTAGAGAGGCCCTCTCTGACTCTCCTGCCCAAAATAACTCCTCTCTCCTCTCTGTCCCTTATTCTGCTTTGTTTTTCTTAATACACATCAGTATACTTCATCAGGGACGCCTGGGTGGCTCAGTCGTTAAGCGTCTGCCTTCAGCTCAGGGCGTGATCCTGGTGTTCTGGGATCGAGCCCCACATCAGGCGCCTCCGCTGTGAGCCTGCTTCTTCCTCTCCCACTCCCCCTGCTTGTGTTCCCTCTCTCGCTGGCTGTCTCTCTGTCAAACAAATAAATAAAAATCTTTAAAAAAAATACACATCAGTATACTTCATATAAATCAGTACTATACTTACTTGTTTATTCATTTTTTATTTTTTTTTGAGAGAGAGAGAGAGCATGCGAGGTGGGGGGAGCAGAAGGAGAGGGCGAGAGAATCCCAAGCAGACTCTGCCCAGTGCGGAGCCCGACATGGGGCTTGATCTCACAACCCTGAGGTCGAGAGTCAGGTACTCAACTGACTGAGCCACTAGGAGGCTGAATTGGTGGAGCTTGGTGATAAGTCAGATATAGAGGATGAGGGAGAAGGAAGATCAAAGGAGGTGTCATGCTTCTGGCTGGAGTAGAGATGGACATGGTGCCATTTATGAGGTGGGGAAAGAGTCATGGGAAGGGAGGGAGGAGGAAGGACAGGTGCTGAGCCAGGGGAGCAAGAGGGAAGCATGGGAGCTTTGTGTCAGAGACGTCAAGACAGACACCAAAACCAAAGTGAGAGCACATGTGATGAGCTGAGAGCAAACCTTTGCCACACATATAACAGGTTCATCGTGAAAAAGATCAATGATGCTGAAAGAAATAGGGAAATGACATGCAGCCCAATAAAAGACTGGGCAACCAATATGGAAAGGCCACTTGCAAAAGAAAGGATCCAAATTTCTAGTAATTGTGGAAAGAGAAGTTCAATGTCCCTCGGAATTAGAGGAAGGTAAATGTCATGGGCTGAATTGTGTCCCCTTTCCCCCCAAATATGTGGAAATCCGAACCCCCTGTATCTCAGAATGTGGAAACAGGGTTGTCACAGGGGTGATTAGTTAAGATGAGGTCATACTGGAGTAGAGTGGGCCCATAACCAATATGACTAGCGTCCTCCTTATAAGAAGAGAGCCATGTAATACCAGGACACAGGGAGAATGCCATGTGAGGACAGAGAATTGGAACCATACACCAAAGGTGGACGACCACCACTGGAAGCTAGGAAGAGGCAAGGAAGGATGGCCCCCTACAGGCTTCAGAGGGAGCGTGGCCCTGCTGGCATCTTGATTTCAGAATTCTAGTCTCCAGATCGGTGAGACAATAAGTTTCTCGGTTTTTTGGTTTTGTTTTGAGAGACAGGCAGAGAGAGAGAGAGAGAGAGAGAGAGAGCACATGCACAAGTAAGGGGGGAAGGGCAGAGGGAGGGGGAGAATACTAAGCAGGCTCCACGCTCAGTGTGGAGCCTGACCCCGAGACCATGACCTGAGCCGAAATCAAGCGTCAGATGATTAACCGACTGAGCCACCCGGGGGCCAGTTACTGGGCTTTTTAAAGCCAGCCAGTGTATGGTAATTGGTTACAACGGCCTTAGAAATTAATACAGTAAATTAAAATAACATTGAAATGCCTTTTTATTTTTCCCATTAGCTTGGCAAAAAAACTAAAAAAAGATGATAATATCCAGGGCTGGCAAGGATGTGCAAGAATTCCCACCACAATGTCTGGTTGGAGTGGGATTTAGTGACACCTGTTTGGAGGTCAGTGTAACCCTCCTTTATATAAAACCTGAAAATAAAAATGAAAAGGTCCGTGACCCAGAACTCTGCAATTCCTGTCTATCATGAAGAAATGCATGTGTTCACAAAAGAGTTGCATGTACGAATGTTCTTTGTAGTGTTTTGGTAACGGCAAAAAACTAACAAACGCATCATATGCACTGATAGAGAATGGATCCATCAACTAGCTTGTCTCTTCTCGGGGATGATTCATGAAATTAATGAAGCTTAAACTTCGCAGTCCCTCACTTGCATCAGCTCCTTTGAATGCCCAGAAGGGGCTCTAGCAATTGCTCTATGCAACTCTGTCTTATTTTTCTTAAAGAAATTCCTTCCAAATGCATCAGCTTCAGGCCCCATCAAACTTAAATCTGCCCCTGTCATACTATGTAACATACAACCTCAGTTAAAAGAGAAACGAAGCAGATAACTAGAGAGTGGAGGGTTTCACTAAGTGCAGAGAAGGACTGAAAGCGACAAGTGGGGCTGTCATCCGGAAGTTCCTGGTAACCTCAGCGGGCAGTTCCGGTGGAGTGGTGGGAAGAAATGGCAGACTGCTGGGAGGGGTGGTGACAAAGTGGGGACCATGACTACGGACAGTCCTTTCAAGACACCTGGCTGCAGAGGGAGACGGGTTGCAGGAGGAAGTCTCAGAAGGGAGAAAGTTTGAAGAAGGAAGAGGTTTGAGCCGCAGTGTCAAGGAAGAAGAACCAGGTAGTGTCCAGCATTGAGGCAGAATAACAATAGTTCTGAAAATGCTCCTCCAGTTGGCTGTCTAGCCTCCAAACACTTCCAATTTGGGGCATTATCTCAAGCGCTCAACTCCCATCCCAGAAGCAGAAATGGATCAGACATCACCCCCTTTCACCCACCGGGGCGGCCGGCACGGCCATGTGACCCACGCTCTGGAGCTGAGGGTGGAGCTGGGGGTCAGCAGTGGGCAGTAGGCATCCCAGAGCTGCCAGGCCAGCAGGCTGTCCGGGAGCGGCAATGCCAGCTGGCCATTCCTGTGGTTTGGTCTTGGTTCCCTCTTGGTCCCAGCCTAAGCTGCTTCTCTAGTCTTCCCGCCGTTCTGTGAACCATCCCACGTTCTCCCCATAAACTGTTTCCGGCACGAGCTAGCCAGTTGGCGTCTGCTGTTTGCCACCAGGACCATGACTGGTTAAGCAGCTTTCCCCAGTTCTCAAGGATAGTGAAGGGAACGAACAGAATCCTTCTCAATCTCATGCTTTTCTCCCATATTTTTTTTCCCCTGAAATCTTTGGTGTCTGCTCCCACTTGCCCCAGCTAGAATTTCATAAGAAGTAGTATATGATCTGGCACGAAAGGTACGGGTTTCTTTATTGCGGGTTTTGTCTAACTTCAGTCTTGGGCTCCGTCCTCCAGGACCCTGAAAGTCTAGGGATGCTTGGGCAGATCCCTTTCGATAGTGAAGTAACCTGCCAAATAGATTCTCGTAACAAGATTCTCATAACACTCAACACTTGGAGGTCTGTTCCCTGTGTAAGAGGTAAAATGATTGAGTGGAAAGAGTATGAGATTTGGTAACAGGAGACTCTGTTCGAGTCCACGCTTGCACTTAACTGTGTGCCCTGGGGCAAGTCTCTTCATCACTCTGAACCCCAGTATCCTCATTTGTAAAGGGGGTTGATTGTACGCCTATTGATGAGTGATCCGGGTGACCCCGGGTGCTGTGACTCGGCAGCCCCTCCTGAAGAAACAGTCAGTTCTTGTGAACACGTTGTTATGCTTTATTCCAGGAACTTTGGAAATGTGGACTGCGGGAGGGTCAGGGCCTGGAGCGAGGCAGCCGGTGTTGGAAGCCAGAGCTGAAGAGCTGGGCTGGTGGGATGTCAAGGCCACCCAAGCTTCTCTCAAGGACAGGTTAAATGCAGGACTTACATAGAGACGTGGGCAGCAGAGTGGCAGAGAAACCCAGAGATCTGCAGAAACTAGAGCCGAGAGTCGCAGCTGGTGCAGTAGAAGCTTTGAGGATGCAGGAGTCATGAAGCAGCAGAGGCAGAGAGGCGGTGGTAGTGGTCGCAGAGGCCCTCAATGTCTCACTTCGTATCCCCTCCGTCCTTCTTAGTCCCCTTGCGGGTGCAGGAGATGGTTCTCTGCTTGCAGCTGGTTCTCCCCTCTCGTCCCTTCCTCACTCTGCTTCTCAGCCTCAGGGTTTCTTCTGGAGGTGTGGGAACCTTCTCAGCCCTTTGTGCAGGGTAGCCCAGGAGGGCCGGTTTAAAACCTCTAGGACTCTGGGAGTCGGTGGATAAACCCCCCAGGAGCACAGCGCTGCAGTGTGCTCCGCGAGGTCGCGCGGCTGGCCCTCGGTGGGACTGAGCCCCGGCTGCCCAGAGAGGCACCCTGCTGTTGGCTTTCCTCCCTTCCAGCTCTCACATTCTCTCTCCCTCCCTGTGCTTCCAGGAATATCCTTCACAATTAACTACCAAGTTCCTGTCCCAGGGTCTTCTGTGGAGAATCCAAATTCAGACAGCAGCACTAGAAGAGAGAAGCCGACGTGGGGAATCTACTTCAGGTGCTGAGAAGCAGTGGACACACGCGGGGATGACCAGATGAGGGCCTGGGGCTTCCCGAGCAACAGTCCAGTCTCCCCAGGCTGACTGTGTGGGTGGGGATGACTTCCAGTCAGCCAAATTCCCACCTTGTCTGGGGGGAACCTGAAAGAATCTCGGCCTTGCAACCGGAAGGCACCTAAGCAGACTTCTCCTCAGGATAGCTGCCATCTGTTAAGCACCTACTGTGTGCCAAGCTGTGTGCCAGGCACTTCACTTGCATTGTTTCTCATTTTCATGACAACTTGCAAGGGAGGTAATATCCTCTTCCAACAAACAAAACAGTGTGGTACTGGCATAAAGACAGACACGTAGACCAATAGGTTAGAACGGAGAGCTCAGAAAGAAGCCTTCACATATGCAGTCAATTGATTTTTGACAAAAGTACCAAGAGCCTTCAACAGGGAAACGACAATCACATGAACAAAGGATGCTGAGAAAACTGGATATCCACATGCGAAAGAATGAAGTCATAACTTTACCTCACACTGTATACAAAAATTAACTCAAAATAGATCAAAGAGCTAAATCTAGAAGCTAAAACTATGAAATTCTTAGAAGAAAACACAGGGGCAAATATTCATGACCTTAGATTTGGCAATGGTTTCTTGACTAGGACACCAAAACCACAGGCAACAAAGACGAAAAGATAAACAGAGTTCATCAAAATTAAAAACTTTTGTGTATCAAGGGATACTGTCAAGAGAGTGAAAAGACAACCCATAGAATGGGAGCAAATTTTTGCAAATCATAATAAACAGGATAAGCATTTAATACCCAGATTAGATAAAAAAAAACTCTTACGACACATTGCAGAACAACCAACCAACTGAATTAAAAAATGGGCAAAGAACATTGAATGAACAGTTCACCAAAGGTACACAAATAGCCAATATGCACATGAAAATATGCTCAACGTCATTAGTCATTAGGAAAGTGTACATCAAAACTACAATGAGATACCACTTCACTTCCTAGGATTTTTTTTTTATTCAAGAAAAATAATAAGTTGTTGACAAGGATGTTGCTATGAATTGAATTGTGTCCCCAATTCGTATGTTGAAGTCCTAGCCCCTAGTGTGACTATTTGGATATAGGCTCTTTAGGAGATAATCAAGGTTAAATGAGGTCACAAGTATGGGGCCCTAATCCAATAGGATTGGTGTCCTTATATGGAAAGAAGAGAGACCAGATCTCTCTCTCTCTCTCTCTCTCTCTCTCTCTCTCTCCCCCCCAAGTGCACACACTGAGGAAAGGCCATGTAAGGACATAGGCAGAAATGACCATCTACAAGCCAGGGAGAGGGCTTTCACCAGAAACTGAATTTGCTAGGGGCTCCTGGCTGGCTCCGTTGGAGGAGCATGTGACTCTTGATCTTGGGGTCATGAGTTTGAGCCCCACCTTGAGTGTAGAAATTACTTAAAATAAATAAATAAACTTTTTAAAAAATTGGATTTGCTACGTCTTTCATCTTGGACTTCCCAGCCTCCAGAACTGTGAGAAATTTCTGTTACGCGAGTTACCCAGTCGGTGGTATTTTGTTAATAGCAGCACGAATTTATCATATGATCCCACAATTCCATTTCTAGGTATATACCCAGAGGAATTGAAAGCAAGGTCTCAAGGAGGTATTTGTACACATTATGTTCATTGCCGCAGTATTCATGATAGCGGAAGTGGGGGAAAAACGTACATATCCATTGACAGATGAATGCGCAAACCAAATGTGGTCTGTACATACAACGAAGTACTATTCAGCCTAAAAAAGAAGGAACTCCTGGCACATGGTACAATATGGATAAACCTATAAGACATTGTGCTAGGTAAAGTAGGTCAGACACAAGAGGACAAACATTATATGATTCCACTTATACGGGGTCCCTAGAACATGCAAACTCATGGAGATAGAAAGTAGAACAGAGGTTACCAGGGGCTGGGGGGAAAGAGGAATGGGGAATTATTGCTTAATGGGTACAGAGTTTCTGTTTGCGATGATGAGAAAGTTCTGGAAATAGTTGGTGATGGTTACACAACATTTTGAATGTACTAAATTATACACTTAAAATGGTAAGTTTCATGTTATGTGTATTTTATCATAATTTTAAAAAACTTGTAAAAAATAAATACAAAAAAAAAAATGAGAGACTTAAAACTTGGGAAAGAGCCCAAATGTCCTTCAACAGGTGAATGAGAAGCAAACTATGGTGTACCCGTGCCACGGAATGGATAAAATGGAACACACTATTCATACACATGAGAACTTGGATTAGTCACAAAGAAATAATGTTGCGTGAAAGAACCTAGTCTCAAAAGGTGACATAGACTCCATTGTATGATAGTCTCAAAAAGACGACACGGTAGGGATGGAGAACGAATCAGTGGGGAGATAGAGGTGGGGAGAGTGAGTTTATAAAGAGAGAGCATGAGGGAGGTGTTTGGGGAGATGGAACTGTTCTGCACTCTGGTTGTGGTGGGATATGTACTCTGATCTGTATATATGTTAAAATTCACAGAAATACTCCCCAAGATGTTTATTTTTTTAAAGATTTTATTTATTTATTTGAGAGAGAGAGTGATCCAGAGAAAGCACAACCCGGGGGAGGGGTAGAGGGAGAGGGAGGAGCAGACTCCCCAGTCAGCAGGGAGCCTGATGTGGGGCTCGATTCCAGGACCCCGGGATCATGACCTGAGCCGAAGGCAGATGCTTAACCAACTGAGCCACCCAGGCGCCCTCCCCAGGATGTTATAAAGTCGAGTTCATTGTATAAGAATTCAAAATAAAAAAATAAATGAGGGACTCAGACAGATGGAGCGACCTGCCCACAGTCACATGGCTTCTCAGGGGTAGGCTCATGGGGACCCAGGTTCATCTCCTTCCAAGACTGCCTCGTCTCCACTGTCCCAAGTCGCCTCTTGGGGGGACAGTGTGAGGGGAAAATGAGACGATGGAGGGAAAACCTTCTGTAAATAGTTATGGGCTATACAAATGTCAGGCTTCCCAATCAATTACAGAACCTGGCTGTTCCTCCAAGCCCCGATTTAATGAACAGCATTATTATTATTGATTGGCACCCTCAACTCTGCCCTTCGATAGAACTGAGATTCTAAACAACAAAACAAAGCAAACAAGCAAAAAATAACAGGTGGTGTCTTCACTCCTTCCCTAAAGGTCACATCTTTCAGAGAAAAAAGAACCAAAGAAAGGAGTATCTGGTCACAGTTCAGAATAAAAAGATTGTGAGGGTGCCTGCGTGGCTCAGTCAATTAAGCCTCCGACTCTTGATTTTGGCTCAGGTCACGATCTCAGGGTCGTGAGATCAAGCCCCGCGTTGGACTCTACGCTCAGTGTGGAGTCGGCTTGAGATTCTCTCCTTCTCCCTGTGCCCCTCCCTGACATGTGTGTGTGCACACATATGAGCACGCGCTCTCTCTCAAATAAAATAAATAAACCTTTAAAACAAAATAAAATAAAAGATTGCCTACTCTGGGCCATGGATGATAGCCCTGCAGGGTAGCCAGGCCTCTGCAAGGGATGGGGTAAGGTGGAATCATCATCCCCAAAGACCAAGACAGGGTGGGCTGAATCCTCTGGGTGGGGAAGGGGAGAGGCAGTGTGTCAGCTGTGAGACCAGGGAGGAGCACCCCAACTTTGGAGTCAGTTGAATCCCAATTCGAGTTTTGCCTCCACTGTCCCCTATGATGAGAACTTACACAGTCACTGATGCTCTCTGCATCTCAGTTTCCTGATCTGCAACACGGGGCAGTAACAGCACTAACCTCCGAGATTCTATTTTTGTGAAGATTAAGTGTTTGGTAAAATTCCCCTCCGTGCCCAGCACATCACTGAATTGTAAGTAATAATAGTAATAAACATTAACAATAATTACCAAGCTCTTAGACTCATATATAAAAAGATCACCCAAAAATAATTCCGCAGTGAACCGCAACTATTACAGGGATGAGAAAAAAAACACATCGATACCATCAGTTTAATACTCTTTCTCAGTGGACCCTCAAATCCTGAGCCGGCAGTTGGCTTGGTAGGCATGAACAAAATAAAAGCGAGGACAGGTGATTTGTTCATTCCTTTGTTTATTTATTCAACCAATGAAGGCACCATGGTTGGTTGTGGAGATTCAGGGGCGAACGGGACAGACTAAGGAGCTCTCCTGGAGCTTCCAAACCAGGAGGGGAGACAGACTGTAAACAAGTAATCACGTAAGTGGCTGAGACAATTTAGATTAGCTCTAAGTGCTACGTAGCCAGCAAAGTGGGTTGATGTAATGGAGTGAACTGGGTGGCCATTTCCACAGGGTGGCAGGGAAGTCCTCCTTGAGAAGGTGATAGTCCAGGTGAGTTCTAAGACTTGAGGAAGCCCGCCAGGCAGAGATGGGACAGGCGAGTCCCAGGGCAAGGCCGCGGGGCAAGGGCTGACTCTCTCCAGGATGTTTGGAACTCTGTGAACACCGGAGGGAATGATGTGCTTTTTTAAAAAATCTCTTTTTAATGTTTGGCTTAATAGAAGACAGCTGGACTCTCATACTTGCATCTACATTTAATCTGTTACAATATGCTGGGTTTTTTTTTAATTTTTATTTGTTTGAGAGAGAGAGAGAGAATGAGCAGGGGGAGGAGCAGAGGGGGAGAGAGAATCTCAAGCAGATTCTGCACTGGACATGGAGCCTGATGCGGGGCTTGATCCCATGACCCCGAGATCACGACCTGAGTTGAAATCAAGAGTTGGATGCTTAACCAACCAAGCCACCCAGGTGCCCCTGTTATCCCTAGTTCAAAGGGAAGGAACCCAGGCTCAGAGGCTTAGCTCAGAGTCACCTCATGTGATGGTAGCAGAGTCAGGATTTTAACCGAAGTTCATTTGACCTCTCCCCATAGGAGGGCACTGAGAGGCCTCAGATCGAAATCTGAATAGGAGTGTAAAAATACACAGATAATGCCGGATCCTCAGGAGGACAGGGGATATAAGGAAGCAAGAGGTGCTTGGAAACTCAGGCAAAGCAAGGAGAGAGAGAAAGTCTCCAGAGCCTTACGGCTTCCGCCATCTTTAGTGCAATACACAGCAGGGGAGTTATGAACGGGGTGCGATTGACAATGGGGCGCAAGCAGCTGATTATAGTCTCAGGTGTCTCCGAGATGAGCTGGGGTGGGAGTGGAGACAAGGAGTCCTGCAACCGACTTTGTTCAAAAGCAAAGATCTGATAGAGGAGCAATTAGGCTCCTTGTGTATATAAGAGCATTTATGGAAGTGGTAAGTTGTGAGGATAAGGCTTCCACAGGTTGAGTCACTCATCTTGGTAAATGGAGCCTTTTGAAAACTGTAGACAGTTTAGCTGCTTAGGGGGATTATTTTTTCCCTGATTTTAAATGCAAGAGAAAACATTGCAGGAATAAACGAAAACAGTTATAAATGCCCCATCATTTAATCTGCCTAACTGCGATCTCATTTTTGCATGTTGTCTATTTTTATAGATTGTTGCAGTCACGATGCCCGTGATGATTCTGTTTCCTCTTGGTATCATATAGTAAATACTCTCCAGTGTTTCTGAGTTTTTACAATTTTGAAAAATAGCATTCCACCCTATTGAAGTCCTGCCGTCTGATTATAATACCATTTTATTAGTGTTAGTTTATTCCTATGTCTTCATACCTTTGAGGCAATTGTATTTTCAAGAAGTTCTGAAACTCAGTGAAATTTAGCCATTAGTGGGATAAAAAGGGAGATTGTTGGCATGTGTAACTTTCTTCTTCCACTGTCTTTGCCATGTTCTCCAGCTGCTGTGGAAGAATGGAGACGCTTTCTGAAGACTCCGGAGAATATAGCTGAGAAGACCCAAGGAGCATGAATTACAGACCTGGGCCCCTGGATTATTCTCTCTGAGAATACTATACTGTACTTTCTACCATCAGGGCTCCTGAGTCTTACAGGTGAGGGGATCAAGGAACCCATTTCAATGCCCCAGGTGGTGCTAACGGCCTACACAGTGAGGGAAGAGGGAAGAGAGTGGATTTAAGGGGCGTAAAATTGAACTTGAATAGACAGGACATGGTGGCCACACAGATACTGGGGATGAGGGCAAAGGTGGCATTAAAGATGACTCTCAGGTTTCTCACCTGTTCGGATGGCAGTGTCTTTAAGCAAGATAGAGGCAATCTGTTATGGGAAGAGGAGTTTGGCAGAAAATAGAATATTTAATTATCAAGGCATCTGAAAAAAGTCTAGTTCTCCTGTAAGTATAGGATGATAGGTTCTACTTTGGTGTAATGGATAGTTTCATGTCTCAGAATCCAAAATGTAGACACAATTAGTTTGAAAAATTGCTACTCTGAGGCTACTCTGACTAAAGGAGAAGAAAGGGGACACTTTGGTGAAAGTGACCATGCTGTTTCAGACTTCATCATAGCCTGAGTTTAGCTAGAAATATGCCCTCACCGTGGGGGAGATGTCAAAAAGTTCAGAGAAAAGAGGAAGCCTCCGTGCCGGGGGCCTCACGGGGAGGCAGGTGCCCAGTGTGTATTTAGAGGCACCTGGAGGAGGACGCACCTCGCAGGGCCAGCACTGAGACGAGGGACTAGGGAGCTTGACTGGATGGGGTGGGAGACATTCTTTAGGAGCACAAAGGGTCAAGCAAGACCAGCTGAAGCTACTTGTCAAGGCTGGAAGGAGACGCGCAGAACCAGGACACGCTGTGTACTTCCGGGCTTGTGAGGTTCTGCGTACCATGGAGTGAAGGCCCAGTTTAGGGGGCTGGACAGTGGCTCAGCGGAGGCAAGAGACCCCCAAAAGGTATTCTAACAATGGGTCAAAAATTGGGCCAAATAGAAAGGAAAGAAGGGGCATCTAAAGAAAATAATGTCCCTACACAGGGAATCGAGTTTCCAGAGAGTTCTGATTTCGAAGAATTGACACCTGGGTGGCTCAGTCGGTTAAGCATCGGACTCTTGATTTCGGCTCAGGTCATGGTCTCAGGGTCTGGGATGGAGCCTGGCCTACAGTGGGTGTGGAGCCTGCCAAAGGTTCTTCCTCTCTGCCCCTCTCCCACCTCATCCTCTCCCTCGCCCTCTCTCCCTGTCTAAAAAAAAGAAGAAAAAAATGGAAAAGAAAGAAGAAAAAAATGGAAAAGATAGACAAAGGACTCTTAGAAGAGTGTACTGTTGGCTGAGGAGATGGGTGAAAAATGTCAGAGGACACTATAATGAAATGATGAGCTTTTTAGGAATGCTGTAAGAGTGGATGAGGAAAAGGTGTGGGCCCACTGGTAGTGACAGGAGGGGATAATAACAAGAGTTGAGAAGCAAATTGCTGGCTGGTTTTTCTAGCAGAATGGACACTGAAAGGGTGTTGGGAGGGTGCAGAGCTGGCTCAGTCAGCTAAGCGTCAGACTCTTGGTTTCAGCTCAGGTCATGATCTGGGGGCCGTGGGACAGAGCCCCACATTGGGCTCGGCACTCAGTGCAGAGTCCACTTGTCTGCTTGAGATTCCCTCTGCCCCTCCCACCCCACTCTCTCTCTCTCTCAAATACATAAATAAATAAAATCTAAAAAAACCCAAAACAAAACGAAGAAAAGAAAAGAAAGGATGTTGGAGAGTTCACAGCAGCACCAGGAACGATGGGGAGTTGGGCTCAGAAAACAGCAGCTGGACCCCAGCCAACATTATGCCACAAAACCAGTTTGGGGAGGTGTTGGCTGTTGAGGCTGCTGAATGCTGGATGTCATAACCCATTCTGCCACCTGCACTGGGCCCTGGGTGCTGCCAGTGCTGCTGCCCACGGCCGTAATGGATGGCCGGGTGAGTGGCTCTGGGGGAGGTTAGGTAACCTCCCTCGTTCCAGCTGCTGGGAAGGTGGAGGAGCCAGGATGAGGCCTGTTCCAAGTCTGTGATGGGAAATGAAGTCTGCTCCCTTCAAGGTGGGGAATTTCTCAACCAGTGGAAGGGGCATCAGACCAAATCAAAGACTCACTTCAGGTTGTAGCCAAGAGACTAATGACAGTGTGACCAGTCAGAGGGAACTGCAATTATTTTAGAGGAGAATGAAGAGGGCCTGGGCTCCGTGCGTGGCAGTGGGAATGGACAGGAGGGCACAGATTTTAGCGAGAGTACAGTGGTGGAGTGAACAGCATTTCGTGATTAGATGCAGGGGTGAAGGGGAGGAGAGCATCTAAAATGCTTTTTGAATGCCTGTGGCTTCAGGAATTGCATGAGAGGCAACGCTATTAACCAGGCTAGTTCATCCAGAAGGAGGGGGATGTTTGGGAAGATGATGGTCAGTCGTGGTTGACACCCTGAGTTTGAGGTGTCTGTCTACAAGACACACAGCTGGGGATAGACAGTGGACACATTTGGATACCATTATCCTAAAGATGGTTAACTGTACAGCAGTGTGCTGGTAACAACAGACTCTCCAGGGAAAGGAAGCTCTGATTTGTAGCATTTCCCAACTTCTGTGGTGTGAAATACACCCACTTTGGCCAATTTCAAACTACCAAAGTGAGGTTACTAAAAGTGGATTTGGGGATGCCTGGGTGGCTCAGTCAGTTGAGCATCTGCCTTCGGCTCAGGTCATGATCCCAGGGTCCTGGGATCGAGCCCCACGTCGGGCTCCCTGCTCAGTGGCGAGCCTGCTTCTCCTTCTCCCTCTGCTGTTCTCCCTGCGTGTGCTCTCTCTCTCTGACAAGTAAATAAATAAAATCTTTAAAATAATAAAATAAAATAATAAAAAATAAATAAAAGTGGATCTGGGAAGAGATGCCCACAATCGGCTCTCAGGAGCCCACTGGGGGGTCCAGCATGCAGTTGTGACTCGCAGTGAGGGTGCTGTCTCCTAGATGGAGCAGAACCCTGGAGATGGAATCTTCAGGGCAGACTGAAGAAGAGGAGCCCCTACGAGGCACAGGAATTGATGGAAGGAAAACCAAGAGAGAATGGACACTTCAGGATCAAGCCCAGATCCAAGAGCTGACAAGCTCTCTGGAATGAACTGCCATAGTCATTCATTTCCTCAGCAATCTCCTACTAGACTGTGAGCTCTTTGAGCGAAGAGATCCTGTCTGACTCAGCTGTGTCCTCTCGGTTAGCATACAGCAGGCACTCAGCAAGTAATTTCACTAATATGTCAGGGAAGATTCACGTCCCCCAGTTTCATGAGGCACCACAAGAATAACTCCATGTATTATGTTACAAGGAGATGTTTTTGCTCAATGTTAGGAGAAAACTCCCTAGCACGTCTCTAAGTAGACCCATCTTGTGTTGTCTGTCCCACGTCCCTCCCTTTCTTCTGGGAACTGTTACCTTCCATTCCAATGGAGTTCTCAAGGCAGTCACTACGTTCCACAGGAATCTACTGACTAGTCTAGCCCTGAGCACCTGACCCAGCTGGGATCTGGGGAATCAGAACTTAGTCCCTCTTGCATAGCACCTGTGGGAGAAGAGGTGACAGCATCGTTTTCCTGCCTTACGAGGCCAGTGAGAGTAGTGGGGAATCCCAGCAGTGATTCCTGGGTTCCATTCATTCTTCCATCCAAATGTATCCCTAGCCCTTTCTCCGATTACATTACATAGTCCCACGCCGGCCAGTAAATGTCCCTTACCTCAGCAGAAGCTGGATTTCTGTACTCTGTGGGAGTACCGATTAATACTCAAGCAGGACTCGCCAAATACGTCATGTCATCTATGTGAAAAGTCATGTGTTCACTACCTGAAGCATTCACACCGTCTGAATGACCACTTCAAAGGGGTTCAAGAGGGTATTTCTGTGATGGGTGGTAGTCCTCAATTAACAGCAACAGTAGCAGCAACCTCCATGAGTGCTTGCTGTATGTCTGGCAGTTAGCCGAGGGAAAAAAATCTTTTCTTTAAAGATTTTATTTATTTAGAGAGACAGCACGAGCGGCGGGAGGGGCAGAAGGAAAGGATCTCAAGGAGACTATGTGCTGAGCACGGAGTCTGGGGTTCGATCTCATGACTCCCTGAGTGAAAACAAGAGTTGGACACTTAACTGACTGAGCCACCCAGATGCCCCTGGAAGGTGGGTTTGATCCAGGTTTATTAACACTTCAAAGTTCCTAATAACTAAGGTACAGATTCTTAACATTTTTTTTCTCTCAGCATCCCTTATGGGTTTGTTTTTTTTTTTTAAGATTTTGTTTGAGAGAGAATGAGTGGTGGGGAGGGGCAGAAAGAGAGGCAGAGAGACAAGCAGGCTCCCCGCTAAGCAGGGAGCCCAACGGGGGGCTCGATCTCAGGACCTGGAGATCACAACCTGAGCTGAAGGCAGACGCTTAACCAACTGAGCGCCCCCCCTTTATGATCTTAAAAAACCGAAGACCTCAATTTTTGTCTTTGTGGGTGAACGTCTATAGATGTATCCATATGTATGTATAATGGATATCAAAACCGAGAAATTTAAGACTTAAAAAGAACAAAACCCATCATGTTAACATAAATATTTTTATTAAAAGCCACTATTTTTCAAAACAAAAAAAAAATTAGAGAGTGGCACTGTTTTACATTTTTGCAAATCTCTCTTATATCTAATAGAAGACAGCTGGATTCTCCTGCCTGCTTCTTCATTCAGTGCATTGCTTTGGTTGAAGGACGTAAGGAAAAGCTGGCCTCATGCAGACATGTAGTGGAACAGGAACTTCATGAACCTCCTGAAAGGGTTCCAGGAACCCCCAGGAGTCCTCAGACCATAGTTTGAGAACCACTACAGTAAACTAGACTGTTTCTCAGTTAAAGACTACATCAACACTGATTCAGTTTTAGAACTTGCAATTTTTTCCATGGCCAAGACTTTTTTATTTTTTTAAAGTAATCTCTATACCCAACATGGGGCTTGAACTCATGACCCCAAGATCAAGAGTCGCATGCTCTACCAACCGAGCCAGCCAGGCACCCCCATGGCCAAGACATTTTAAACAAATTGCAAAAGAAGGTGGTGGTAAAGGCAACTTGAATTTTTTAATTGCATTTTAAGTGACACCAATTTTCAACTTAGGTTCGTAAATTCTTCTTTTGCCAGCCAAAATTACATATTAGATTTTTTTCAGGTTTATTTTTCTAAACTAAGAACAGAAAGCAACATGTCATACACGGTCAAGGTTAACATTCGTATAGTGGTTTTACAGTTTACAAAAATTCTTTCTGTGCACATATGATGCTATTTAGTTCTTAGGAGCCATTCTATAGGGGAAAGGGTGGAGCAGAGAGACGACTTGCCCGAGACTGCCATTGATGACCAGGCTGTGGACCAGGATTCCTCGTGACCAAGCGATGTGCTCACAGGACAAATCTGCTCTAATGAACAAACATCTCACTTTCAAAAGGAAGCCTTCCAGCCTAGGAAGAAGGGACCTTTTATTTATGTTCACTTTTTCACATACACAGAGACAGCATCTGTTCTAGAATCCAACTGGATTTTATTTGACACAGAATACAATATGGCTGCAGGAATAGCAAACTGAAAAGACAAAGCAGAAAAGACATAGTTCTATCTAATTTATAATTAAGTAACAGGAGGGCAAGTCATTAAATGAATAACAGAACAGTTGAGCTCGATGAAAGAATTCTTTCTAGTGCCCATACCTGAAAGACAAAGTAAATTATCTTATTAATTCCTTAGTAATTTCCTGCTTGAGACTACAAAACCTGCTAAAACATAGGAGCAAATGTAATGAAAACTTTTAAAAGATGTGAGTACAAGTGTTCTCCAAGATTGGGTTGACACTAGTCTCTGCCTCTTTTATTTTATCCTTCATAATATTTTACCTACTACCCTCTTCTTAGTGACAGTCCCTCCATGGGCCTCAACTATACCCACCTGACCCTCCTTCCAGCTACCAGATAGATGTGGGCAGTAGTAGGGAGGCGAGAGGGAAAAGTCAGAACTGGCGGCTGTGTCAGGGAGCTGCTCTGGCGGCTCCAGTCAGTGGCTCAGACACCCTTGGAGCACTCGGCCTCCCCTTCCCACTGCAGCTCATTTACACTTCAAATTTGCTACTCAGGCAAATGTGGGGAACAGTCAGTCATTGAACGGCCTTCAATTTCAAAATCTATCACCAGGTCCAATTTCCGCCCTGATTACATTCAGCACTACTGAAGAGTAGAGATATGAGGTATGGATTTCAGGTGGTTTCTCATTTCCCCAAAAGCCAAAATTTGGCTCTAACAATATCATAAAAACAAACAAGGCCGACAAATTTCTTCCACATATAAATGGGACTTCGTGAACAAAAATCCTTCATTATTATCTTACTCTATCTTTTGTCCGGTTCTTTATGGACAGCCTCTGATTAAAATACTTATAATGAAATATAACATAGAATCTAACACATATAACAATGGGTGGAAACCGGGGCACTCGAACTCTGGGTCACGGCTTCCATCAGCCCGAAGGACTACCAGATGTTTTAAGCACTTTTCGTACGAAATCTACTTGAATACTAGCTACAAAAAAGTTGTGCCAAATTCCACACACAGTAGAGCTCCAATGTTTGTTAGTGGAGTGGAGAGCAACCCAGAAGTTGTCCATCAGATTAAAGGATGCCTATAATTTGTTCCTTAGGAATCTGTTTTCCCAAGCGCTGTTGAGCACTGCCTGACAAGGCCGCTGGCTGGACACAGTGGTGGAGTCAAAGCCCAACACGAGGAATTCTGCATACCCCCCACTTCCTAGGCTCAGTCCAGGGAATATTTAATGGGCAACATGGGCAGTTTGGGTCCAAAACGGAACCTGGAGTCTGCTCCAGGGCAGAGCCAATTACAAAGGCCTCTTGAGAATGCAGAAAAGTGCTTTTGCCTTGATCTCTGTGACTTCATGGTTCTACTCAGAACACGAGCTCCCGGGAATAGGGAAGGACTGTCTCACACGTTTTCGTATCTTACACATTAGGTAGCATACACTTTGCTGAACGAAGGACAACAGTGTGAGTTAAACGCTGAGTATTTGGCAGGTTCCTTAAAAAATGAACGTGCATTCAGTAAGACTTCCAAAATTCTTTACCAAATAAATAACCAAGTGTAAAAGCAAAATAACTGTACCAATAAGGGATTCTAAACATATGAAAAGTAGCCAATCTCACTCAAAATTTAAAAAATGCGACTGAATACTAGTTTTCAACTATCAGAGTAGCTAAGATGGAAAGTTTGATAATAGAGCCTCAGCAGGAAATGGAGAAAGGGGCATTCTGCTGCATTGTTCAGAGGGAGTATAAACTACAAAAAATTCCTGGGAAAGGAAAATCTGACTTTATCAAAAATAAAAATGTACACACTCTTTACTCAGAAATTCCTCTTTTAGGAACTACTGCTACAAATATACTTGCACATATTCACAAAGATTCATGTATAAGGATGGTCATCCCTACACACTATTTTTAAGTGAAAAATCTGAAACCCAAATTCTATCAATTAAATAAATTATGGTACATCAGCATAAAAAATACTCTCCGACCATCAGAGAGGAGGTAGTCGGATATATATGGATATGGAAAAACTCCAAAATGCCTGAAATGAAAAAGCAAGGTGAATTACTATGTAGGATGCTCATATTTATGGTAAAATTATATACATATATCCCCCCGTATGCATGCAAGCAGGTGTATGGAGACAGGAGGTACTAAGAAGCTGATGGTCACCTCTGGGAGTGACATTAGGAGATTACGGTGGGAAACTAATTTTTTTTGGTATGCCCTCTTGACTATTTGAATTTTAAAAAATTTATCATGTCATGTTTTACTTATGTAATACTAATATTTAGCTGAGATAGCCATAAATACTATATCAGAGTTAATCAACATGAGATAAACCAATGAAGCAGGATAGGCAGATGTAATTCTAGCCCAAAGCAAAGATACCTGACATTTGTTAGCCCCTGGAGCCTTAATATGGATGTGATTCTGGAAATATTTAATAGTTTGCAGATTCTATTTTCTACTTTTACAGACCCTGAGAGTTGGGACTCATAGACGAGTCCTTGTTTAACTAACCAAAAGTTTGTTTGTAAAACAAGGTATGTTCCCTGTCTCCATCTTCTCAGACTATGCACCCTCCAGCTTGAGGTGATTCAAGGATGGCCCGGACCACAGAGTCCAGTCTTACAACATCAAAACAGCCCGAGACACCTACTTTTGGAATTCCCACTCTCTGTTGTCCAACGGACACACCTGCCGTGTTTTCAGCCAGCGAGAGATGCAGTGGAAGTGAAAAGCATGCTGGAAAAGAAGATACATGTTATTAAAAATAATTCTGTGCAGGCTCAGCCATCTACTGGTAATATGTCTCAAGGGCAGTGGCCTGGTGACACACAGGGGGCCGGCGAACAACGGGAGACAACAAACAATGAGAGGCAAAAGGTCAACAACCTCTTCCAAGACAGGAAGTTCCCACTGAATCTGTTAGAAATGTAACCACTACAAGAAGAAATTATTTAGGAAGCATCGCATACATTGTAGCAGGGCATTCTCTCCCCTTCCCTTAGGGGAAGATGGAGCGTGGCCTCCTGGTCCTCTTTGGCCCGTAGGGGAGGCTTCTACTTTCCTGTACTTTTCCTTGGACACATGCCAGGAGGCCCTTGATCACAGGCACATTTCAAACTTCCCCATTCTTGGTCCCCAACAGCCCCTCCACCACCTTGGAGAATGGGAACCCCAGGAGCAGCGACTTCTGCCACTGGCGCCCACCCAGAGCCAAGACGGGCACTTCCCCAATCTCCCCACACCCAGCTCAGCTCTGTTCAAAAAACCTTCTTTCCAGATTTGTTCAAAGATGTACTGATAATAAAACAGCTCAGAATGTGGGACACCTGGGTGGCTCAGTTGGTTAAGTGGCTGCCTTCAGTTCAGGTCATGATCCCAGGGTCCTGGGACCGAGTCCTGCATTGGGCTCCTTGCTCTGCATGGAGCCTGCTTCTCCCTCTGCCTGCCTCTGTCTCTCTCTCTGACAAATAAATAAATAAAATCTGGAAAAACCCCAACAGCTCGGTACCTGGTAAGCATTGAAGCGGTGAGGCACTTTCTCTTAAAAGAATGACATAAAAAAATTAGGGTAAAAGGAAGCATCATGGTGGACAAAGTGCACACAAGCAGCTGAAAGATCATTAAACAACTTACTTCATGATCAAGGCAAGAGATAAAATGGCCAGAGTACCAAGAAAGCTGGTAACTGACAGGCAGCTTGGAGGTGGCTTTCAGATTTGAGCAAAAGGAAAATGTGTGTGTTTTTGGCGTGACTGAATGACAGGCAGATGCTAATCACAACACCTCCGCAACGGACATTTATTCTCCTCCCTCTGCTCACAGCAGCAGAGTATTAAGACAGCAGCAGCAAGTGCTCCCCCTCATCTTATCTGTGATGGTCTGGCTCAGGTGGGGACAGGGGAGAAATGCTGACACCCCAACAGAATAATGAAAGATTCTGCAAGCTTGATTTAGTAACAGCCTCAAAATCTGGTCAGCAGGCCCGACCAAAACATGCGTGGACCTTCGAGAAGAGTCACTGAGTGGATTACCACCACGGGCATTGTCTTTTGATCAAGACAGAAACAGAATTCGGTAATTAAGAGTGGAATCCACAGCTAGTGAGCTATGAATGCTCAACAGGACAAATATTCTCCCAGGGTGAGAGCTTTAGAGGATCCCTTTCACGCAACTCGTTGACTCTCATATAACTCACTGTGAAAGGGAGAAAAAAATAAAACTTCTAGAAAGCAGAAAGCTGAGGCATTTTCTCAATCATCAGGTAGGAGGGACAGGCTCACCTAAGGGTATTCAAGATGCCTTTCCCCACCAGCCCCCATTCCCGGCCCCCACTAGGCATCTTGCAATAATAGTACAGGGTCCTTACATACCCCAACTACCTCAGGAGATGGAGGGAAAGAGAGGCTGCAAAGAAGGCTGCACATCAGGCGACAGCATCGTTGAACCGCCCTGGCCCCAACTTTCTTCCTGTCAATAACCTACGGTCTGTTGATGGGTGAATTTAGCATCTCAAAGTACACTGCCTACTGCTTTACAGTTCACAGAAGGTGCTAGCATATAGTACCTAGCTGGAGCCTCACAGCAACCCTGGCGAGCAATCATGACAGGTATTATTACCTTCATTTTGCAGACAGGAAACTGAAACTCAGACAAATCAAGTGACTTGCCTAATTCATGGAGCCGGTGAGAAGACCCAGAACTAGAAGCCAGCACTGGTCCAAAGGTTTCTGCGACACCATGTCAGCTCTTCTTTATGGCAAGCTCCCTGAGCTAGTCTCGCCTTAGCCAAATTTAAGGGAAGTTCACTTCCTTTTCCTTCCACCAAAAAATAACATGGCCCTTAGTATATGCCCGAATGTCAGGCAGAGCAAAGAGTCCAATTTATTTTATTTCTTCATCCCCATAAACAACAAATTCCATTGGGTCAATACCAGCTGGGCCAATACAGGCTACTGTGGAACTGCTCAAAGGGCCTTGACAGAATTAAGAAGGTGCAGCACAGGCTGGGTAGGGCAGAGCCTCAGCCTGCTGGGCCAAAGTACTGATAGCTACTATCTGCTCAGTAACCACTACCACCCCCAAAGTTGTTATTTATATATATGTATTTAACAAACACTTACGTCTCCTATGTAGAGTAGGATAAAATCATTTCATCCTGATTATCACTCTGTGCAGTCTACATGACGGAACGCAGGCTTAGGGATATCAAATACCTTGTCTGAAGTCACTTGGCAAGTTAAGTCAAAGACAGGGAATAGTGGCCTGATTCCAGAGCCTCTGTGCCATACTGGGCTGTGGGTCCTCTCTCTCCTTGGCACAGAAGGACAGGACAATTTTAGCTTATGTGACTGGGACTATATGGCTGTACAGATGAATTTTTAACACATGCTAGAAATAACATATTTGATGTTGTTATCCTTCACAGCTGTCACACCGTGGAAGGCTGTACATTCAGTCCAATGAGGCTGGACAAAACATTTCTGGCATGAGCCACGTTAAAAAAAAATCCTAACTTAGTACACTTGCCACACTTTAAAACACACACACATGGCCCTTGAACACTCAATTTATTCGGCAAACTTAGTTCCACAAGGCATAGAGCCCTAAAAAAAATGTGTTAAGAAGGTAAAGATGTCCACCAATGGGAGAATATTCCAAAGGCTGCCACAGGCTTTGCAGGCAATTCCCAAAGATGAAACCCCAAAGTGTTGCTAACAAAAGTGGGTCCACTTTATAATTTGGACAAAATGGTGCCCCTGCAATAACTAATAATTTTTAACCCATAACAGGTGAATAGTACAAAGATTTAAAACCTTTTTTTTACTATTGGTATACCTTTTGGGAGAAAGGTGGGCTAGTCATTTTTTTTCCTAGTTTTTTTCAAGACTGGCAAAGCAGGAAAAGTGGAAATAATGTTTACAAGCCATGCTGATAGGGAAAGATGTTTCCTTACGTTACAGACTCCCCAGGCAACCGTGCACTCTTCAGAAGTAGCAGACGCCTGGTTCGCTTGACATTCTATGCCTGTGGGAACAAGAGCAACAAGATCACTGGACCACCAGAGCAACAGCCTCTCAATCTACAGCAGCCCTCCCTCCATAACAACACAAGGACAGGATTTGTGTTTGCCTCTGCAGGGGTGAGGGTGGTGCAAACCTGAACAAAATTCTAAGTGGTTCATTAGTCATCATTGTTTTTTAATGAGTGTAAGAAGGGGTGAAGCATAGAAGGCAGAGATGTGACTTAACAGTTTGCTTTGCAACGATTTCCTATCCTTGCTCACAGCCAGAGTGATGGAGGAAAAGGCACATTTTAGTTCTGAACATAACCTGACCTGTCCAAAGCAAAGTGATCTCTCCTAGTTTGGTCAATTTAGTAAATTCTTAAAGCTACCTTGTAACTCTTACTGTACTGAGAACTGGCATCTTCTCCCTGTTCTTGGAAAATGCTGCCTCTTAGGCCCTTACAACATAATGGTCTAGCTGGGTAACAAGCTCCAGTCCCTAAAAGGGTCAGGCAGACACAAAGGAACCAGGATAGAAGCAAAATAAAAGAGAGTGAAGAGGCCTGTGGCAAACTGTAGCATATGCTGTCTTACTCAAACATCTTTAACTCAAACATCTTTAAAACACTGTCAAACAAAGCAAATCTATTAGGCCAATGGGTTAGAGATTGGGGGCCCACCACTTGGTGATGCTTACTACCCCCGAGGTGATTCTGTCTGGTCAACAGAGCACATTATGGCAAATATATCCAACTATCAATTTCACAGAGGGGGAGGAGAGGAGAATTTAAATAGAATACAAATTTGACTGAGATCAAGAACTGATGAGTAAAGCTCTACTGGGGATAAATATTCAAGGAACAAGAATTACTAATGTCTAATTTGCTTTCTCTGAAGGTGGTAACTAAATGGAGTCTCCCATTTGAAGAATAAAAAGTTTCAGGAAAGACTATTTAAGAGACAATTACTTCAAAGTTCCATAGGTGGGAAACAGTAAAACTGTAAGCAAACAGTGCTGAGACTTGAATGGATCTATTTGGTCTTGGGGGAAGTTATACGCCATAAGGGTTTTTCCCATCCTTCAAAAATATGAAAGGCAAAGGATCTGAAATCATAGAACTTCCTTTTGCTACCAGATTCACACTACAAAGAGAATAACTGGGTCTTCCTTCTGATAGCAGTCGAGAATCCAGGGTCTATGCAGTATATTCAAGGATTTACTGGGGCTGTGACTGCACTACCATATTCAAAAGTAGAGAAAATAAAAAATATGATGTCCTTCAAGGTGAATCCTCTCAGATGAATACAGTGTATTATAAAATTATCTAAATAAGAGGCATAATTATTATTGAAATAAATGTTTCAAGGTACATTATCATGTTTAAATTTTTCTAGGTCAAGGTATTTTTAAGGGACTCTGTCTTTCTATGCCAAGTACAAAGTAGGCTCTCGGTACTTGAATAAACAAACAAAACCACTTCTACAAACAGAGACAATGGGGGCCAAAGATATATGCATTCTTTACCTGGTAATTCCTAACAAAGAACAAAAATATACAGGAGGGATAGGACTGCAATCTAGAATGCCACATAAGAAAAGATATGGCACGAAAAATTATTAAATACCAGTGTAAAACGTTCTCAAATAGAAAATGTTCTTGAGCTCTTGGTGCAGACTGAGCACAGGAGTTGAGTCATTCATTTAAACGGGTAAAGTAACTGTTCACTGTCAACCTAGAGCAGCCAAAACAAGCAGCACATAATGGATTCCTGTCATACCCCTGCAAAGGCAGAAGCTTAGTACGTGTGATACATGAAGCTTGGGGACTTTTAAATTTCAATACAAGAGCATTACCACCAAAGCACTGCTAAGGAAGCAATGGTTTCATCTTGGAAGCTGACAGATTTCACACTTTCAAAACAGAGATGGACCTGTGGTTTAGGAAGAGGCTAACTTCTCACGGGCAAAGGCTGGGTCTACACCCTTCTGGATGCCCTCTTCATCTGGAACAAGATTACCTGAGGTAATGGAGAAAACCTAGGAGTGTATTACAGCAATTCTTTAGAACAACAAAGAAATGGGGCAATATACAATAAATACAAAGCCAAAATAGGACATGTAGTGTCAATTTTGACTCAAAAGAGGAAGTCTTCAGACCAAGAAAGCTTTACAGAAGAGTCCAACTTGAGCTCAGCCATAATCACTCTTATTTATTTAGGGCTATGTATATAATTATTCATTTAATGTCAGACCAGAATTTATTAGAAAATGGCCATTGCTAAATCAAGATTCTTATTTTCAGCTTTAACAAAAAGTCTTTTTACAAGAATCATAATCTTTTTTTTTTTTTCCAAGGAAGGCAAACCCCGTTGTGGCAACCAGACTTCTCTTTAGTGTCTGTGATAAACAAAAGGGTATGTTTCTTAGGGGTAAAAACTTGATCTCAGTCACTGTTTTATTCTGGTGCCTAGCAAAATGTTCAGGATGTGAGTATTCATTGAATGAATAAAAGACAAGACTTGAAAACAGACTCTTAATTATAGAGAACAATCTGACGGTTACTAGAGGGGAGGAGGGTGAGGGGATGGGTTAAACAGGTGATGGGGATTAAGGAGTGCACTTGTCATGATGAGCACCGGGTGACGTACGGCAGTGTTCGTTACTATGTTGTACACCTGAAACTAATATAATGCTGTATGTTAACTGGAATTAAAATAAAACCTTAAGAAATAATTTAAAAAAAGAATAAACTTCTCAATTAAAATTTTAAAAAGACATGACTTGAAAATACTTTCATAATTTTTTGTTATAAGAGTTCAGTATTTTGGGGTGCCTGGCTGGCTCAGTCAGTACAGCATGGGGCTCTTGATCTCAGGGTTGTGAGTTCAAGCCCCACGTTGGGGCCTACTTAAAAAAAAAAAAAAAAAAAGAGTTCACTATTCTAATACTTCACCTAACATTTAAAATATATGAAGTAGGTAGGTGTCTAACTGAAGACCTACATTGATCCCTCAAGTGTTCAACTCTGAGACAGAGTTATTAATGGTGTTGTCTGTTGTGGTCCTCCTAAGAAGTACATTCTCCTGCATCCAGAGACACACAAAATGACTTAAATACAGAAGTAGGGGGAAAAAAAACAGGGTTATTTGGAATCATTAACTATTTACAGAAGAGAGATCCAAGAAAATAAAATTGCTTTGGGCACAACTCTTATGAAAATGCACAGCAACAAAATTGGCACGCATGTAATCAAAGACCCCACCCAAACACATTTAAAACTGTGCATATGTTTTTCCGTGATGGGTTCCTTCTATCTATATGAAACATCACGGTGGCTGCTGTCTGCTTTGACTGTTGTGTGAAAATGTAAACAGGGTCAAAACTCAAAAGAAACCAAGGGCAACAAACTACTAACACATGATATTTGATTGGTGCTTTCTAAGTTACAATGATCACAGACTATTCCCCTATTTTGTATTTTTATTATTCACTGAGCAAGTATTTAGTGAGAACCTATTATGTACTGGACACTATGCTAGATCCTGGGAATAGAGCAGTAAATAACACAGATATGATAGAGAACCAACTAAATTAAAGACTACAAGGAAAACTACAGGAGGTCTTGAGAATATTTAACAAAACTGTCATAGCCTGTGTGTATGTAAGTATGGTCAGGGAACACATCTCTGAGCTAGTTCAAGGTGACATCTGAAAACCAACTATGGGTTAGTTCCGCATTGCCCAATAAAGTCACCACTAGCCTTGTGTGGCCTTTGAGCACTTGAAATGTGGCTAGTCTGAGGTGAGATGCGCTGTAAGTGCAAAATACACTTCAAAGACTTAGTACCAAAAATAGAATGTAGAATATTTCACTGTAAAATATTATTTACATGTTGAAATGAAAATTTTTTGGATATAGTAGGATAAATAAAATGCAAATCATCTATTATTTTAATGTGGGTACCAGAAAATTTTAAATTACATATGTACTTGTATTTGTGGCTCATATTTAGATTGGACAGTAGTGGGTTAGGCAAAGGTAGTGGAGAGAAGAGGGAGAATATTCCACACTGGGGAACAGGATATGTAAGGGCTCTAAAAAAGAGCATGGACACTTCAAGAATGGAAAGAAAGCCAAAGAAACTACCAGAGTGAGCGGGAGAGTGGTGCAAGATGAAGCTGGAGAGGCAGGTAAGTGATTTTCAAAATAAGTGCCTGTAAATTCAACTCTAGAAAGCTGAAATTTCTTCACCTCACACCGGATCTCTGTAACAAACCATTTCAGTATCTGGATGAAAAAGTAACCTCAACTGTTCCTCGTGTGATCAACATACTTGCTCCTATTACTATAAGGATTCTGAGTCCCATCAACAGCTATGATCAAATCCACCATGTACTGGCTACTATACATGACGGAATCTGTAGGAGATTTAAATGAAATTTCTTTACTGCAATTAGTTGTCTATTTAGATGTTGGCAGCGATGTCCTCTTAACTTTGGGGCTAACACTGAAATTCCTTACTTCTTTGGCTTCTTTTCTTTATAAATCTTGCCAAGCAAAAACTAGCTTTGGTAGAATATTTTAGCTCAAAGTTTATTTTTTTCCTTTCACTATTTTTGCCTTTGAGTCTGGGTATGAGATGGGAAATATAGAGGAATAATCAACAGTGCCTCTGTGTCCACAACTCATTCTAAATGTGTGCTTGCCATCTTTAGATTGAGTAGATTTATTCTGAGAAATGAGTGTGCCTCCAGGATATCATTAAATCTACTCTATTTCAAACATACCAATGGACTAGAGGCAGAAGACACCAAGTGTTCTGACTATGCTTTATATCTCCTTGAGAAGAAGAAATTTGGTCACATCAGGATAGCCACAATCTCTGTAACCTTCTCAACTTCCTCCCATCCTCCTCCAGTTACTTACAAAGATCCATAATGTGGTTCCTGCAGATGGCACAGTTATCAACCACAATATCCCAGGCCCAGAGGGCTACTGCATTCCACTGCAAAGAGAAAAAGGGGGAACAATGCACTCTCCTTGTCACACAGGCAAACACACACTCTAGAATTTCATGCTGCAGCCGCAGTTATCATCTCTTTGGCCACAAGGACCACCAAACACAGGAGTTTGGGGATATTACATTGCTCTTATTTATTTTATCAGAGGGCAACAGCAGGTTACACGTGCACTCACCCGTTCTTTAAACAGCTGAGTATATGAACACAAATTAATGAATCATCTTCACTTTCTCCTACATCTTGCAATAATTTAGTCAACCATATCAATGTAAGAAAATCAGGAATAATTTTTAAGTGCCTGTTTTAGGTTTAATAAGCACAAACTTGAATTTCTGTACAGGTTCCCCTGAAGAGCTCAATTTCTGTCCAGGTAAGTATCTGCTCTTCAACGCAGCTTTGAAAAGAATGAGTGAGGAGGTGAAAGCTAGGAACAGAATGAACTAAGATGATGATTGGATCATAAAATGGGTAATCGTGGGATAAGCTGGATAACTAATTACCCAGTGTCAGTACACAGAGCAAGGTCATCACTTAAATCTTACAAGATTATTTCACAACAAACTCTAGAAATTCACTAGAATTTTGGTTAGTTCTTACCATCAAATAAGCTGATGTTCTCAACTTTTACATGCTCAGACTCATATTTAGTTAAGATAATTCCAATTAAGAGTTTATCTAAAAGCGGAATTTAAGTAATTCAACCTTTTGGCTTCTCCAATTATAAATATTCCCGAACTCCCTTCTCATCCACTAATTTGGTGCTACTTCCAAAACCTTCATCTCTTTCAAACCCAATTCAGTGTCTAGTTCAACTTCTTCAGCACTTTTCACCATACAGCTTCAAATTGAAGGAAAAAAACCCTATTTCTATTCTTCAATATGGCTGCTAGCTGTAACTGAGCATGCAGTGCCCACAATGAAACACCAAAAAAGCATCAGGGGGGGAATATTGTTAGTGTTTAGCCAGATGTTCCAGAAACAGCATTTTCCCTATTTCAGAGTCTTCATTTTGAACACATTTATTTGATATTATGTGGGAATCGGCACTCTTCTCCCAAACTGTTGGCAAACCACTATAAGGCATTTCATGCAAAAAGACACGTTCCACATTTTTGCTTTCCTACTTTCACCAGGTCGTTCGCCACCAGTACTCAACCCTTCCTAAATGACACAAGGTTTGGGCTCACATTTTCTTTTTAACGAATTCCACCATGCTTTTTTGGGGGGGGGGGGTGTACAGAGGGATTCTGGATATGACCACAGGACTGTGGCGGCTGTGTGACAAACCAACAGACCTCTCAGAAGAGCCAAGAGTTGTTACACTGGAGACACTTTAACTCGGCGGGGACGAGGACTAGAGAGAGGGCTAAGGGAGGCCTCGGCTGGGCGAGGACCAGGCTGGGGTCCCTCAACGAGAGGGACCCCGGGCTTCGGGAAGGGGCGGGGCAAGGAGATCACCAGCCGGGCTTCTCAGAGGCCTCCAATGCGGTAGGAACGCAGGTCCCGGCTTTCGCCGCACTGCCCCCATCCTCCACCCACCGCATCGCTCCGACTCCCCCTTCCATCCACTCCACCCACTCCTCCCCACCCCTCCACCACTCCAGTGACAGCTCAGGCGCTTGGCTCTCTCAGCCAAGTCGCAACCCCGCGTATCGCAATAAGCGCCTCCGTGATTGGCCCCTCAGACTCCCAGCGAAACCAATACTGCCACTGGCAGTGGGCCCTAGTCACGCCGATCAACTCTAAGACCCGCCCCCCAGCTTCCTTTCCTGGTACCCGGTTCCAGGAACGCCCTGAAATGAAGCCCTTTACTCCGCGCCTCGGTCATCCTCGGGCCCGCCAGCCAGATCCGCGCCTCTCTACCTTCCCTGAGGAAGGCGCTGGCGAGACCCAACCTTTTTCACTTCAAAGCGCTTCTTGCCCGCGCCGCTGTTGGTGCCGCTCGGGGTATCCACATCCATCGCTGCCGCCATTTTGGAAACACACGGTCTGTCGTCCTGCCACTGCGCCTGCGCACCAGCGCACCAGCGCACGCCTCGCTCCCCCTCCCGCCCCGGCACCTCCTCCCGCACTCCGCCCCTTACAGGCGCGCCAGAGGCAGGTGGGGGCGGAGCACGTGGCCACGCCTCTTAAAGGCGCTGGTGCAGGTCCCTCCCTCCCCCACCTCCTCTCGGCCCCCGCGTCGGCTGGGGGAGAGGCGGGGGCCGGGGCGGGGCCGGGCGGGGCCGAGCCGACGTGATCTAGCCGGGTGGAAACGCTCGAAAGACTCCCTCTCGCCTCCTCCCGCGGGAAGCCCCCGGCCGCACTCCCTCAGCTGGGGCGGCGGCTGCTTCCTCCGCCTCGGCCGCGACCTGCCGCCCCGGCCCCGCCCCGCCTTCCCCAGCTGCCGCACTGCTCCAGTGCCGGCGGGTCTAACGCAGAGTTCCGCCTGGGAAGCGTCTAGGGCGGGCGGCCCACCTCCTGCTGCCGATACCCGAGACCCCATAGTTTCGCAGGTCGCGACCCGCCTCCCAGCCAGGCCCGACGTGCACCCGCCCTGGGAGAGCCGGGTCCGGGCACTGTTTGGTTCCTGATTCCGATTCGGGAAATGCTCAGGATTCGACGGGGAGACGGGAGCTCCCCGAATGCCCTCTCCGGGGCCCAACTGTGTAGGCATTCTCCAGTCCTGCCTTAACCTGCCCACCTGAAGTAGGCGGAGGAGGCTTAGGAGCCGGGGAGATGCCATCTCCAGCCCGCCCGTAATACCAATCCGTGCTAGAATGCCCTTTGGTTAAGGCACGCGGCTTCAACTTCACATACTTGAGCGCTCATTTCCTGTTCCTCAATTGGTCATCTGAGTATGGGGTCCTTTCTCCCTAATTTCCGTCCTCCTTTCGCTCCTTGCTGTGTCGTCACATCTGCAATCCATGTACGTCTTAAATTTGTGTGAGGCACTTGGCAATTGAGTCTTACTTGTTCCTCCCTAACCAAAGCACCTGTACTTTGTCACCCTCCCATTTCTAGATTCGGCCCCCCTTGTGAATCTCTAACCATTAAGAGGTATGACTCGGCTAGATCACTCTTGAATCTTGTAATGGCTTATTTGAAATTTCATATTTTCTCTTAAAATTGGAGCGTGTTGACTCCATTGCCAAACCGGAAGAACTGCAATTTGTTTCCTTGTCTTAGTCATAAACAGGAACAACAAATCCATGAAAACACCACCATAGCTTTAACCAGACTTGGAAAGAGAAAAATTGTGTGAGACCTTAAAACATTATAGGGACCCTACAAAGTTTTTCTTAGCCCAAATTTTGTTAGAGTAATAATTCCATGTTGAGATTTCTGTCATCTAATTTATTGTGTTCCCAAAAGCCCCTACAGGATACTAAAAACCCATAGTAAATGGAGGTATTGAGGGCATATTTATCCTTCATTAAACAAATTCATTGAGTATGTACAAGGTCCTGTTATAAACAGGAGAGACAAGGTAATGAAAGAGTCAAATTCCTGGTAGGGAAATAATACACAAGTAAGCAAATACATTGGGGAAAAAACATCCTCAGGTATCAATAAATCTGATTAAGAAGACCAAACAAGGGGCTCCTGTGTGGCTCAGTCGATTAAGTGTTCAGGTCATGATCTTGGGGTCCTGGGACTGAGTCCTGCTCGGTGGAGCCTTGCTTCTCTCTCTCCTTCCTGCTCATGCTCTCTCGTTATCTCTCTCTCTCCCTCAAATAAATAAAATCTTAAAAAAAAAAAAAAGGAAGAAGACAAAAACGAGGTCATGAAATTGAGGGGAGAATTAGGGGATTAGGTAAGGCCTCTATGAGGAGTGACATTACAGCTGAAGTTCTTTACAAGGGCCTAAAAGATCTGCATGATCTGTGACCCATTCATTTAATGTATTTTCTTCATTTTTAAAAAATGGTACGTATACCTTCTAACATGTTTTTCATTTTTTTATTTATTAGATTTATTGTTTTTTGTGTGTCCTCACCAAGAGGGGAGTTTTTGTTGTTTTGTTTATTGGTAACAATGCAAAGCCTGGTACATTGCAGGGCCCAGTATGTGTTGAATGAATTAATTTGAAGTTTATTGAGCAACAAGAGTGTGGTAAGAGATATCAGACAGACAGGCAGAGGACAGATCAGAGCAGGTAGGGATTTGCAGATGTTATGGGAAGGTGCTGGAGGGTTTAAATTAGGGGAAGAGACTAATTGACAAAATCTTAAAGATTCTAAGCTTTGTGAAGAAGGGATCGTAGGGATACAAGAGAGGAAGTGGCAACAATTTGCAAGTTGCTTACTTTATATAGAGCTACAGTGGGGAGATGTACCATAGGGGCAGTTGCATTAAGCTATGAAAACCTTATGTACTGATCTCTCCTTTGGAGATTTGCCTTGCGGTGGTGATTGGCCATGACATTCTTTTTTTTTTTTTTTTTTTAAGATTTTATTTATTTATTTGACAGAGAGAGACAGCCAGCGAATGAGGAAACACAAGCAGGGGGAGTGGGAGAGGGAGAAGCAGGCTCCCAGCGGAGGAGCCTGATGTGGGGCTTGATCCCAGGACTCTGGGATCACGCCCTGAGCCAAAGGCAGACGCTTAACAACTGAGCCACCCAGGCGCCCCTGGCCATGACATTCTGTACACTAGACTCAACTGCATAAACCTAAGAAAACTTTTCATAGATTTCATACAGATTTATATCTTTCTTCAAAATTTCACTCAGTTTACAATGCAATAGGTTGTAATTTTACTTTAGTTCTATTTTTTTCATCCATCCATCCATTCATTCAACAATTTCTAAAATATCTACAGAACCTGGTGTGTCTCAACTACATCATGCTAGTCTAGATAAAAAGGCATGTGATATTTCAAGTATTTACGAAAGTCCCCTTTCATCATTGCTCTTATGGTATACTAGCAGAGAGGCAAGTCAGTTATTGATAATTCCAATGAATTTTAGGAAAGGGGAAGTTTGGGGTACTTTGAAACAGCAGCTCTATTCGGGGGGGAGGTAGTGGGGAAGTCTTCTTAGAGGAAATGGTTTGAGATTGAAGGGCGAGCCAGACAAAAAGCAGCAGATGCAGAGGGATGCTGGTAAATGTTTAAAAACCAGTTCTAAAAAAAACCCAAGAAAGCCCTGATTTGTAGTGTGAACAGCCAGACTGCAAAATTCCTGAAAATTGCTCTTACAAGCTCTTGTAAGCTGATGTAAGCTGGCTCCATCATACACACACTGAGTGATATGGAAGAAGGTGGCATTCCAGGTAGAAGCAACAGTGTGCAGAAGGGACTCAAAGCTGGAGAATGCACAATGCATCCATAAAGAAGTCTGGAATGGCTGGACTATAAAGAAAGAATGATATAAATGAGTCTGCAATTTTGCAAGAGTCAATTGTTTGCATCTCTTCTCAATTCTGTATTTAGCAGTGTCACATTGGTAACTTGAAATTGGCCGTAATAGTAGTATTTACACCATGGAAATTGGCAAACGTTGCATATCAGGGTTTTCCACTCCCCAACTTGTTTATTAAATATTTACCACTGGTAGGGGGCCAGGTCATGCAGAATTGTTCAATGGACCCATGCGAAGGGTTTTGGTCCTTATCCTTAGTGATGGGAAGCCATTGAAGGATTTAACCAGTGACTCACATGGTCAGATGTGCACTTTTAAAAAGTGCTAGAACATGGCCCTAAAGTAAAAAATTGGATCCCAAAGATTACAGGTGAGGAATTTTTTAAGTATGTCCATATCCAAGTGGAGATCAAAGAAGCTCAACTAAAAGAACTCTGGACTGACAGTGACAACTGTGGATTGAGCAGAAGTTCTTTTTAAAAGGGTTATTTTGAAGATTATGATTCTGACTTTAGAGGAACTGTGATTAGCAGTGGAAGGAATCATGTAAAGTTCCTTAAATAAAAATTTACTGACTTTAAATTAAAAAAAAAAAAGTGTTTGGAAGGGCTTCCACTTTTGAGAAGATGGAGTAGGTATACTTTTCCCTATTCTTCTATCTTAAGTATCACTGAAATCCCTGAACAGGATATATTTTTAAAAAATAATAAGACTCTGAGACCAGTTAGGGACCTCGGGACTTGAGGAATGACCTAGTAGTGATTTCCCTGGGTTTTCTTCTTAATTTCTATGTCCCAGACTTGGAGCTGAAGAAGCTGGTAGCCAGAAATGCCAATGAGTACAGACAAAAATGGAAGAAATAAATAGAGAAGAAAGGGGGGGCGCTGCTTTCTTTAGCAAACAGAAAACTCTAGACAATAGCTGCCCTACTCCAAACAACACAGAAAATATGTGGCCCCACTTACGCTTGTGCCAGCAAAGCTGAACGAGGAGCCTAGTCTGTACAGCTTGCAAGTCTTTAACCAGATTCCCCAAAACCCGTGCTAGCGTGGTGCAGTCAAATTAAGGAATTAGAACTCTCATCCCTTCTGGCTGATAGTGAGCTCCCTTAACCCTGCTGCGTAGGAGGGGACCATGACAAAGTCTGGACATCCACTCCAACCCAGCAGTAATGAGGCAACCCTTCCTCTCCCTGCTGGGGTGGTATTGGAGGAGGCTAGTGGAGAGTGAGGACTTTCACCATCACTCAGCAATAATGAGGATGCCCCCACTGCTGTGTCAGTGGAGACCATGTAGGGAGCTGGAACTCCTGTCCCCCACCCCTGGGTGTTAATGGAAACTAAGTGGGGAACCTGGACTTCTACCTCCACACTCACCTGCTGCAATGATGTCCAAAAAAAAAAAAAAAAAAAAAAAAAAAAAAGCCAATTAAAATAGAAGATTTAAATAAAATCCAGAGTCTCAAAATATAATATAAAGATGTCCAGTTTCAGTTGAAAAATCACTCAACTGCGCCCTTTGATAGCTCAGCTGGTAGAGCAGAGGACTGTAGAGGGAAAAAATCACTCAACTTACCAAGAACTGCGAGATCTCAAAGTGAATGAAAAGACTATCAAATAGATGCCAACACCAAGATGACAGGATTGTTAGAATTATCTGACAAAGACTTAAAACCAGCAATGATAAACATTTTTCAGCAAGCAGTTGCACACAAGCTTGAAACAAGTGGGAAAATAGACTTAACAAAAAAAAAAATAAAAGAAGACCCAAATAGAAATTTTAGAACAGAAAAGTGTAATAACTGAAATAAATATCTTAGTGGATGTGCTCAACAACAGAATGGAAGTGACAGAGGGGTGAAAACAATGACTGAACTGGAAGATAGAACAATAGAAATTATCTAATCTAAACAAGAGAGAGAAAATAGTCTGAAAATCAAAAAACAAAACAAAATGAAACAAAACCAAAAAAACCACCACCACCAACAACAAAAAAAAACCTCAAAAAACAAAGCAAGCCAAAACAAAAAACTCCAGAGCTTCAGAAACCTGTGGGACTATCACAAAAGATTTGTGTCATCAGAGCGCAAGATGAAAAAGAGAAAGAGGTCCAGGCTTAAAAGGTAATTGGTGGGGGCGCCTGGGTGGCTTAGTTGTGAGGTGCCTGGGTGGCTCAGTCGTTAAGCATCTGCCTTTGGCTCAGGGCCTGATCCCAGGGTCCTGGGATCGAGCCCTGCATTGGGCGTCTTGCTCAGCGGGAAAGCCTGCTTCTCCCTCTCCCACTCCCCCCTGCTTGTGTTCCCTCTTTCGGTGTCTCTCTCTGTCAAATAAATAAATAAAATCTTAAAAAAAAAAAAAAGGTAGGGGCGCCTGGGTAGCGCAGTCGTTAAGCGCCTGCCTTCGGCTCAGGGCGTGATCCCGGCGTTCCGGGATCGAGTCCCACATCGGGCTCCTCCGCTATGAGCCTGCTTCTTCCTCTCCCACTCCCCCTGCTGTGTTCCCTCTCTCGCTGGCTGTCTCTCTGTCACATAAATAAATAAAATCTTTAAAAAAAAAAAAAAGGTAATTGGTGAAATAATGGACGAATACTTCTATTTGGCTAAAAACATTAGCCTATAGATTCAAGAAACTGAGTAAACCCTAAACAGGATAAACACAAAGAAATCGATGCAAAGAAATACCACAATTTAACTTCTCAAAACTAAAGACAGAAAAAATCTTGAAACCAGCCAGAGAAAATGACAACTTATCTATTGAGGAAAAATAATTTGAATGACAGCAGATTCCTCATCAGAAACCATGGAGGTCAGAAAGAAGTAGCAATATAGTTTTAATTACAGGAAAAAAAAAAAAAAACCAAACAAACTGTCAACCCAGAATCCTATACCCAATGAAAATACCCTTTAGCAATGAAGGGACAATCAAGACATTCTAAGATGAGGGAAAACTAAGAAAATTTGTCCCACTAAAAACATGGATAAAGGAAGTTCTCTAAACAGAAAGGAAACAATAAAACAAGGAACCTTGGAACATCAGGAAGTAGAAAGAACACAGTAAGCAAAACAGGGGTAAATACAGTAGGCTTTCCTTCTCTTGCATTTTCTAAATCATTCTTGACAGTTTGAGTAAAAAATATAATCTTGTGGGGTGTCTGACTGGCTTGGTTGGTAGAGAATGTGACTCTTGATCTCAGGGTTGTGAGTTTAAGCCCCATGTTGGGCATGGAGCTCACTTTTAAAAAAATCAACTGGATTTAATAAAACTTAAAAAATGTTTTAAAAAATAGAATCTTGTGTGGTTCTAAAAATTGTGGAATAAATATTTAAGAAAATTATAAAATGGGAATGGTAAAGGGACATAGACGGAGGTAAGGTATCTATACTTCACTTCAAATTATTAAAATGATGACACCGGTGGGCTGTCATAAGTTATGTATATCTGATGTAATACCTAGAATGACCACTTAAAAATACACAAAGAGATATATTCAAAAACATTATAAATACATAAAAATGGAATTCTAAAAAAAAGTTTATTTAAGTAACCCACAGGAAGGCAGAAAATAAAAAAGAGCAATGAAAAACAAAGAGAACAAACCAAAAACAAAAAATAAAACAGGCTTAATCCTTAACATATCAATAGCTACATTAAAAGTAAATGGTCTAAGAATATCAATTAAGAGTCAGAGGTTGGCAGAGTGGATTTAAAAACATGGCCCAGTAAATGCTGTCTACAAGAAGCTCACTTCAAATATGACAAAGGCAAGGTGCAAGTAAAAGAATGGAAAAAGATATGCAAACATTAATCAAAGGAAAGCAGGCTACATTAATATCAGATAAAATAGACTTTGGAGTAAAGAAAATTACCAGAAAATTACATTATATAATGCCAAAAATGTCAGTCTTCCAAGAAGACAGAGCAATCCCAACTGTATATGCACCAAAAAATATTCTGCAAAACACGTGAACCAAAAGCCAATAGACCTGGAAATAGAAATAGACAAATCTACCATCAGGGTTTGAGATTTCAACACCTCTCTCAGAACAATGGATAGAACTACTAGACAGAAAATCAGCAAGAATATAGAAGAACTTAGCATCGTAAACCAGAGGATTTAATCAACATTTTTAAAACATTCCATCCAGGGGCACCTGGCTGGCTCAGTCAGTGGAACATGTGACTCTTGATCTTAGGGTCATGAGTTCAAGCCCCACATTGGGCATGGACCTACTTTAAAAGATTTTTAAACATAAAGTAAATAAAAATATTCCATCCAATAACAACAGCATGTATTTTCTTTTAAAAATGATATGAAACAGTGGAGCTCCCCTCTATGTGCTAGAAGGGATGATGCCCATTTGTTTAATAAAGCCAGTTAGAACTTCAAATTAAAAAAAAAAGTACCATGGAACATATACCAAGATATACCATACTCAGGGCCATACAATGGATCTTTAAAATTTTTTAAAAATTGAAATCCTACAGTGTTTTCTCCAACCACAATGAAATCAAACTAGAAATCAATAACAGAAAGATGACAGGAAATTCTCCAAACAACACATTTTTTAAAAAGATTTTATTTCCTTATTAATTATTTTAGAGAGAGAGAGAGTGGGAGCAGAGGGGGTGGGACTAGGCGGGGGAAAGAATTTCAAGCAGACTCCCGCTCAGCACAGAGCCTGAGGTGGGGCTCAATCTCATGATACTAAGATTATGACCTCAGCCAAAACCAAAAGTTGGTTACTTAATTGACTGAGCCACCCCTGCACCCCTAAACAACACATTTCTAAATAATCTATAGGTGAAAGATGAAGTTTTAAGGGAAATAAAAAATAAGGTTGAAATGAATGAAATAAAAACAACAACATATCAAAATCTGAGGGACACGACTAAAACAGTGCTGGGAGGGGAATTTTTAGCACTAAATGTACACATTGGATAAGAGGAAAAGAATGCTCTAACTTCCCACTTCAAGAATGTGGAAGAAAAAGGACAAAATAAACCCCAAAAGCAAGCAGAATGAAAGAAATAATAAAGATAAGAGTAGAAATTGAAAACAGAAAAACAATGAAAATCAATGAAACAAAAACCTGATTTTTAAAAAAGATTTTATTTATTTATTTGAGAGGGAGAGAGAGAGAGAGAGAGCACAAGTGGGGGGGGGGCAGAGGGAGAGGTAGACTCCCTGCTGAGCAGGGAGCCAGATATGGGGTTCCATCCTAGGACCCTGGGATCATGACCTGAAAGAAAGGCAGATGCTTAACCAAGTGAGCCAACCAGGAGCCCCCCAAAATGGATTCTTTAAAAACATCATTAAAATTGACATACTTCCAGCCAGACTGACAAAGATCAAAGGGAGAAGATACAAATTACGAATATCAGGAATGAAACAGGAGATATCAGTACATACCTTGCACATAAAAGGATCATAGGACAGTACCACAGACTCTACACACATAAATTTAACAACTTAGACCACTTTCTCAAAAAACACAAATTACCTCAACTCATTCAATGTGAAATAGATAATTTGAATATCCCTATAACTATTAAGGCAAATGAATTTATAATTTTAAAGCTTCCAAAAGAGAAATCCAGGCTCAGATGGTTTCACCGGAGAATTCTACCAAATGGGTAAAGAATTAAAGCCAATTCTACACAGTCTTTTCCAGAAAATAGAAGAACACTTTCCAATTCATTTTATGAAGCCAATTTTATCCTGATAACAAAACCAGACAAAGACAATATAAAAAAAGAAAACTGTGACCAGTATCTCTCATAAATAAGACATAAACATCCTTAACAAAATATTAGCAAATAAAATCTAGCAGTATATAAAAATAATTATTCACCATGACCAAGTGGGGTTTATTCCAGGGATACAACACTGGTTCAATATTTAAGAACCAATCAATGGATTCTGCCATATTAACAGGTTCAAGAAGAAAAATCACACAATCATATCAATAGATACAGGAAAAACATCTGACAAAATTCAACATCCATTCACGTTAAAGACTCTCAGAAAAGTAGGAACAGAGAACTTGAGCTTAATAAAAAGCATCTACAAGAAACCTACAGCCAACATTATACTTAATGGTGAAATACTGAATGCTTTCTTTTAAAATTGGGAACAAGGCAAGGATGACCTCTCAACACTCTTATTCAGTATAATACTGGAACTTGTGCCAGTGCAATAAGGTGGGGGGGAAAAAGGAAGTAAAAGGCATACAGATTGGAAACAAAGAAATAAGAACGTCCCATTTTTAGATGAGATATAGTTCATTTAGAAAATCTCAAAGAATCTTAAAAAAACAAAAACAAAAACAAACTCTTAGAACTACTCTGTAAGATCAGCAAGGTCACAAGATACAAGATAAACATACAAAAAGTAATTATTTTGTATCTACTAGCTACAAACATGTGGCCATAGAAATTCAAAATACTATGCTATCTATAATCATCAAGAAAATTAAATAATTAGGTATAAATCTAACAAAACCTGTATAGGACCTCTATGCTTAAAATGACACAACACTGATGAGAGAAATTTTTAAAAGGTTTTGGGGTTTTTTTTTGAGTTTTTTAAATAAATGGAGAGACATACCATGTTCGTGGATTAGAAAATTCAACATAGTCAATGATGTCAATTTTCATCAAATTGATATACAGTTTAACACAATTCCCATAAAAATCTTAGCAAGTTTTTTGCAGTTACAGACAAAATTATTCTAAAATTTATACGGAAAGGCAAAAGAATCAGAATAGCTAAAACAATTTTGAAAAGGAAAAGTGAGGTGAGAGGAATCACTTTTCCTGCTTTCAAGACTTGTTATACAGGGGCGCCTGGGTGGCTCAGTCATTAAGCATCTGCCTTCGGCTCAGGGCGTGATCCCTGAGTTCTGGGATCGAGCCCCACATAGGGTTCTCCCGCTGGGAACCTGCGTCTTCCTCTCCCACTCCCCCTGCTTGTGTTCCCTCTCTCACTGGCTGTCTCTCTCTCTGTCATATAAATAAATAAAATCTTTATAAAAAAAAAAGACTTGTTATACAGCTACAGTAATCACGACTGTATGGTAGTTGTGGAGGAATAGACATATAGATTAATGGATTCAACAGAGAACCTGGGAAACCAACCAAATATACCCAACTAAATTTTGACAGAAGTGCAAAAGCAACTCAACAGAGGAAAGAGCAATTTCAATAAGTAGTGCTTGAGCAAATGGGCATTCACAAACAAAACAAACAAAACCTTTGACCTATTCTCACATGCTATACAAAAATTAACTCAACATATATCATGAACTTAAATGTAAAACATAAAACCAGGGACACCTGGGCTCAGTCAGTTGAGTGTCTGACTCTTGGTTTTGGCTCAGGTCATAATCTCAGGGGTCAGGCTCTGAGCACAGTGGGCAGTCTGCTTGAAGATTCTCTCTTTCTCTGTGTGCTCTCCTCATAAATAAATAAATAAATAAATAAATAAATAAATAAATAAATAAATAAATCTTAAAAAAAAAAAACAACTCCAAAACAAAAAACCACACATACAACTTCTAGAATAAAACACTGGAGAAAATGTGCAGGATTTAGGGCCAGAGTTCTTAGATTTGACACCAAAAAAAGATCCATAAAAGAAAGAATTGATAAATTGCACTTCATCAGAATTAAAAACTTCTGTTCTGTAAGACGCTGTTAAGAGGTTGAAAAGATGGGGCGCCTGGGTGGCTCAGTCATTGGGTGTCTGCCTTTGGCTCAGGTCGTGGTTCCAGGGTCCTGGGATCCAGCCCCTCATCAGGCTCCCTGCTTAATGGGGAGCCTGCTTCTCCCTCTCACACTCCCCTTGCTTGTGTTCCCTCTCTCGTTGTCTCTCTCTCTGTCAAATAAATAGATAAAATCTTAAAAAAAAAAAAAAGACTGAAAAGACAAGCTATAGAGTGAGAAAAACTAAACTGCAAACTCTTAAAACTCAACAACTAAAAACCAAATAATCCAATTAGAAAATGGTCAAAAGACACAGAGAGATATTTCATCAAAAAGGACATACAGACAGCAAATAAGCACATGAAGAGATATTCAACATCCTTAGCCACTAGATAAAAGCAGATTAAATTCACAATGAGTCAAGGTGCCTGGCTGGGTCAGTCAGTGGAGCATGTGACTCTTGATCTTGGGGTTGTGAATTTAACCCCACGTTAGGTGTAGAGGTTACTTAAAAAAAAAAAAAATCTTAAAAAAAACCCCAACCACAATGAGTTATCACTATACACCTATCAGAATGGCTAAAATTAAAAACTGTGACACCACCAAATGTTGGCAAGAATGCAGAGAAACTGGATCATCCATACATGGATGCAAAATGGTGGGAATGCAAAATGGTACAACCATCCTGGAAAACAGCTTGGCAGTATCTTTAAGAGGTATGTACACATGCAACTACCATACAGCCTAGTGATTGCATTCCTGGGCACTTACCCAAGAGAAATGAAGACTGCTGTTCACATAAAGTCCATTGCACAGGTCTTAGCAGCTTTATTTATATTAGGCCCAAATTGGAAACATGCAGATGTCATCCAATGGGTGAATGGTTAAAATGTGGTATATCTGGGGCGCCTGGGTAGCGCAGTGGTTAAGCATCTGCCTTCCGCTCAGGGCGTGATCCCAGCGTTCTGGGTTCGAGCCCCACATCAGGCTCCTCCACTAAGAGCCTGCTTCTTCCTCTCCCACTCCCCCTGCTTGTGTTCCTTCACTCGCTGGCTGTCTCTCTCTGTCAAATAAATAAATAAAATCTTTAAAAAAAATGTGGTATATCTATACCATTCAGTAATAAAAAGGAAGAGACTATCAATATACCCAAGTGGCTGAATTTCCAGATAATTATGCTGAATGAAAAAGAACCAGTCCCACAAAGGTTACATACTGTATGATTCTATTTACTTAATATTCTTGAAATGACAAAATTATAGAAATGGAGAACAGATTAGTGCTTGCCAGGAGTTGAGGAAATGGAGGTGGGAGGGAAGTGGGTGTAGCCAGAAAAGGGCAACACAAGGGATCCTTGTGGTGATGGAAATGCTAGGTATCTGGACCATATCAATGTCAATATCCTGGTTGTGCTATTGTACTATAGTTTCGCAAGACGTTAGCATTGGAGAAAACGGAGAAAAGGGTACACAGGATCTCTTTGTGTTATTTCTTACAACTGCAAATGGAATTCACAATTATTTCAAAATAGTAAGATTGATTAAAAGAAAATGCCAGCACCATTTTAAACTATAGACAGCACTGAATAAGGAAGGTATGATCTCTGCCTTCAAGGAGCTCACGGTCTATCTAATGATGAACTGGGCACATAGCTGCATTTCTCAACACATACACAGTGCTCACAGTTTTGGACTTTCCAGCATCCTCTGACCTTGTTTTATTTATTTATTTATTTATTTATTTATTTATTTATTTAGATTTTATTTATTTATTTGACAGAGAGAGAGATAGCCAGTGAGAGCGGGAACACAAGCAGGGGGAGTGAGAGAGGAAGAAGCAGGCTCCCAGCAGAGCTGGGAGCCCGATGTGGGGCTCGATCCCAGGACCCTGGGACCACGCCCTGAGCTGAAGGCAGACGCTTAAGGACTGAACCACCCAGGCGCGCCCTGATCTTGTTTTGATAGAAATGTTGCCTCGTGTTCCCCTTTCTCCTCCCTTACCACCCATTCTGTGTGACTAGGACCAGTTGTATAATTTGTAGTTCCCTGTGCAAAATAAAAATGAAGGGGTCCTTGCTAAAAGAAATTATTAAGAATTTCAAGACAGTAACAGCAGAGCTTTAATCCACATGCAGGGAGGGCCCTTCTGAGCTCAGAGCCCTGTGCTACTGCCCAGGTCACACCATGATGATGCTGGCCCTACTTGTGATTCTGGTAGGGTTGCCAATCAGCATCTCACCTCTCTTGGCAGGAGATAGTGCTAAATTACCCAGGAGTGGTCATTCATAATATCTCATTGTCCTGATACTTCTACGAGAACCCCTCCAGGAGGGTCCTATTTAATGAAAGGGAGGTGGGAGGAATTATCTTTTTCCCCTGGGATGAATTATTTGCTGAACACGTATTTATTGGGTACCCACCATGTGCCAGGCTCTGTGCTACTTGTCCAAGATACAATGGTGAGCAAGATGTTTGTAAGCAAGTCTTAGCCCTCATGTAGCTTATATTCTACAGGTAGAGGCAGATGTCAGCAATTAATTACAAACTGGGTTAAGTGCAAAATAAAAGAATAAGTAAAGATGCTGTGAGCAAAAATAATCAGGGTGGCCAGATACATACAATTCCTTTTTTTTTTTTTTAAGATTTTATTTCTTTATTCGACAGAGATAGAGACAGCCAGCGAGAGAGGGAACACAAGCAGGGGGAGTGGGAGAGGAAGAAGCAGGCTCCCAGCGGAGGAGCCTGATGTGGGGCTCGATCCCATAACGCCGGGATCACGCCCTGAGCCGAAGGCAGACGCTTAACCGCTGTGCCACCCAGGCGCCCCCAGATACATACAATTCCTATTCTAGAGATGAAGAAAGCGAAGGTAAAAAAAAGGTTAAGTAAATTGATTTAAGCTCAGATTTAAGCTGGTAAATGACCAACGACAGATTCTAGCCCAGGTGTGTCTGACACCTGCTACACTAAGCCAGTTTGGATAACTGAAAATTGAAGTACTTACTTGCACACATGGGAAGCCGCGTCATGTAGTAGAGCTGGTAAGGGCTCAGGTTCTGAATCGTAGCTAAGTTCAAATCCTGACTTGGACAAGTTACCTTAACTTCTGTACATCCTGGTTTTCTCCTTCATAAAATGAAGAGTGTTAAGGATTATTGTTGCAGAGATTCAATAAAATAATGTCCACGCACTGCCCAGCCCAGCACATCCTACCTAGTAAGTGCTCAGTGAGTGTTAGGTTTTCGAATCATAGTCTCGCATCCTCTGGGAGCCTATGTTCCACATCTGTGAAACGAAGATAATGACGTACCTCATGGGGTCATCACAAGCATAAATGAGCTGTGAAAGTGAGTGAAAGTGCAATCCAAATATGGTAGTTTTACTCTGAAACTCATGGAGTATCTTCTCTGGCCAGGGGTCCTGACTCCCTTCTCCAATGCGGTTCATCCGTTCCTCCCTCGTGCTGCCTCTGTAACTCTCTTATGATGTTATACTGCATTGTGTTTTCCATGCAGTGTCTTGTAGACTAAGGACTCTTTGAGGGCAGGGACTGTGGGTTCCCTTTTTGGTTAAAGCTCAGTGAAGTTGAATGTGCGACAACAAGTTTGGGCCCAGCCCCTGGGTGCTTGCTGTGTAGAGCACTGGGCTACGGTACGCCTCACCTGGCAGTTCATGTGTCTGCCCAGTCAGCCCTGAGCCCTCACGCATTTCATCCCCAGCAAAACTTCAATCTCAGGCAGGCTTCTTTCTATTGACTAGCAGTATACATCTGCACTCCCTCTCTCTTTGGCCAGTTGTTTGTAGAGAATACAAAACCACATGTGTTATTAAAAAAAAAACCTAGGGGCGCCTGAGTGGCACAGCGGTTAAGCGTCTGCCTTCGGCTCAGGGCGTGATCCCGGCGTTATGGGATCGAGCCCCACATCAGGCTCCTCCGCTCGGAGCCTGCTTCTTCCTCTCCCACTCCCCCTGCTTGTGTTCCCTCTCTCGTTGGCTGTCTCTATCCTGTCGAATAAATAAATAAAATCTAAAAAAAAAAAATCTATAGAGTTCTATGTTGACTCTTCCTATATTGTTCCCTTTTGCACTGAGATGTTTATTTATTTAGGATAATTTTGGTATAAATTACTGCATTTGGTAGTTATGTTGTGCTTACGTGTGTCGCTGTGAGTCCTTGGCTTCTGACTTTAGCTCTGTCCTCACCTTTTGCCTAATTCACGCTGGTCAAGGGCTACGCTTGGGTAGTCATCTTTGGGGAAATACCAAGAACATCTGCTTGGTCTCCTCTCAAGTCCAGAATCTACATTTTAAAATTAAGAATGATCCAAAAAAAAAATTAAGAATGATCGTGTCATTCAAAGAGTTTGGGGACAGTTTTTATAAGTCATGTATTGGAATGTCTGGGAGTAGCTGTCTGGGAATGCAGCTAGACTTTTTATATTAATTCCTATAAAAATAATTCCCCTCTTTGATATAATATGGTGTTTTCCTGGAGTATAATCTTGACATAAAATGATATCATCCTGTAAAAAATTCCAAAGTAAAAAAGAAGTGAATTGGGAATTGCTTTCTCTGTAGGATTACATACGTCACTATTCGTGTGTATTCTCATACATAAGGACTTGAAGTCACTCCGAAGATGCCTTTCTAGCTGTGTATTAGCAGAGAGCGTTTGGTTGTCCACAGATAGTTTAGGTGAATATGGTCAAATTGGTTGCCGAGGACCTGAATCAGATCTAAGATGGATTCTAAATGGCCCCAGAACAAAAAGGGGGGAAGAGACAGAAGGAACTCAATCAAGAGCTTATTTTGTGAGTTACAGTCCAAGATGGTGACTTGGGAAGACCCTGACCTCACCTCCTCCAGGAACACACCAAATCTACACCTTTTTATAGAGCAATTCCTCCTGAAGAAGAACTGAGGGCTGACTGAACAGCTTCTGCCACAGCAAAATATAGACAGATCACACTGCGAAGGGCGAGAGAGACAGGCACACAGTAACAAAGGGAACCCCCATCCCAGCACTGAGAACTGCAGTGGGGAGGGCTAGTACAGAGGAACTAGGAGCAGAGTCATCTGCCAGGGGTGGGGGGGAGGGGCACAGAAAAAAACCCATGGTTTAAAAGAGAAACTAGAGGGGCGCCTGGGTGGCAGTTAAGCGTCTGCCTTCTGCTCAGGGCGTGATCCCAGCGTTATGGGATCGAGCCCCACATCAGGCTCTTCCGCTGTGAGCCTGCTTCTTCCTCTCCCACTCCCCCTGCTTGTGTTCCCTCTCTCACTGGCTGTCTCTATCTCTGTCGAATAAATAAATAAAATCTTTAAAAAAAAAAATAAAAGAGAAACTAGAATATAAAGGATTCAGCGCTAGGACTGTGCCAAACACTGGAGAGCTGCTGGTACTCTCCGGGTCAGGGTTGGAGGGTAAGGGGAGCTGGGGAGTGCCGTGGTTTACACTCTCCCTCCATCCTGAGACAGGAGCAGTGCTCTGGCTACCACAGCTGGCCTGTGGCCTTAGTGAGCCCAGGACACCCAGAGGCACAGAAAAAAAAAAAAATTATGGTTTAAAACAGTAACTAGAGGGCTGGCTGGCTGGCTGGCTTAGTCAGTAGAGCATGGGGCTCTTGATCCCAGGGTCGTGAGTTCAAGCCCCACGTTAAGCATGGAACCTAATAAACAAACAAACAAACAAACAAACAAACAAACCAATCAGCAACTAGAATATAAAAGATCCAGCCCAAGAACCCTATCAGCTGCTAGGGGAGCTACGGGAAGTCTCTCTGAGTCAGAGGGGCTGGCAAGTGCTACGGTTTACATTCCACCTTGACAGTGTGGATGGGAGCAGGCTCCCTACTGCCTTAGGGAGCATGGGGCCCCTAGCCCACACCGGCCCCTGACATCCAACCAAGGTGGCCCCAGCGCAGTGCACACCGGGACACCCCTGGTCAGCGCTCCCTATAGCCTTCCAACCACCTTGCCAAGGTGACAAAGTTGCAAAGCATCCTGGAACACTCCAAGCTCCACTTCAGCTCCAGGTGACTCGCCTGGGCACTACTGGAGCAGAGTGCCCCAGGACACCCTGGCCCATGCCTGCCTCCACCCCAGGCTCCCTGCTAGGGTGCTCTTGCATGGAGTGTCCTGAGACACTCCAGCTTGCACCCACGTCAGCTGCAGCTGTCCTGCCAGTGTGCCCTCTGTGCCAAGAGCCCTGGGACTACCTGGCTCCACACCTTTTTCAGCTCTGGCCATCCCACCAGGGCAGCCTCAGCACAGAGTGCCCTGGGACCTCCAGCCCACACCAGCCACCGCTCTACCAGCCAGCCAAAGTCACCAGGCACTTAAAGTCCACAGGCAATCAAAATCCTACACAAGATCATTCCATTAAGTTTAGGAGAGGTAGGTGTTCCACCTGGTTCATAAAAACAAACACAGAAAGTCAAGCAAAATGAGGACACAGAGGAATATGCTCCAAACGGAAGAATAAGACAAAACCTCAGAAAAAGAACTAAATGAAATGGAGATAAACAATCTACCGATAAAGAGTTCAAAGTAAAGGTCATAAAGATGCTCACGAGACTGGAGAGAAGAGTGGAAGAGTTTAGTTAGAATTTCAATGGAGAGATAGAAAATATAGAAAAGAATGACTCAGAGCTGAAGAACACAGTAACTGGAATGAAAAACACTCTAGAGGGAATTAACAGTAGATCAGAAGATGCAGAGGAACGGATCAGCAACTTGGAAGACAGGGTGAGGGAAAGCACCCGAGCTGAAGAACAAAAAGAAAAAAGAATGAAAAAAGATGAGAATAGGTTAAGGGATGTCTTGGGCAACATCAGGCGAACAGATACTCTCATCGTAGGGGTCCCAGAAGGAGAAGGGAGAGAGAAGGGGGCAGAAAACTTATTTGAAGAAATAACCTGGGGAAATTCCAAACAAAATGAACCCAAGGAGGTCCACATCCCTACATATAATTATAATGCCAAAGATGAAAGATAAAAAAGCTGATTCCTCACCTAGAACTATGAAATTAAAAGTTCTGAGAGTAGGCATGAAAATCTGCATTAAATAACAAGCCCTCCATGTGACCTTACGCTTACTAAAGTTCTAAAGAGCTACTTGATATAAGAATGATAGATTTTACAGTCTTTCAGGTTGCTTAATGCATACACCAATTTGAAACGGCGTGTGTGTGTGTGTGTGTGTGTGTGTGTGTGTGTGAGAGAGAGAGAGAGTCGTGGGGTAGGGAGTGATGGGTGGGATAGGAAGAGCACTGAAGTTTGATAGACCTGATAGTTTGGGAATTGATGGTTATGGAAATGACAATTTTCTTGGGGGTGGTGATCAGATAGGGTGACAGAAGAAGGTCACAGGTACTAGTGACACATGTCTTGTTTATGGGGGCTTGATCGCTGTACTTCACCACATCAGTACCTTTGTGAAATAAACCCTGCTATGGTGATAGTTTTCAAAAACTGTCATGAGAGGGGCACCTGGGTGGTGCAGTCAGTTAGGCGCCTGACTCCTGGTTTTGCCTCGGGTCGTTATCTCAGGATCGGGGCCTGAGCCCTGTGTTGGGCTCCACACTCAGCACAGAGTCTGCTTGAGATTCTCTCTCTCTCTCTCTCCCTCTGCCCCTCCTGCTCATGCTCTCTCACTAAAATAAATAAACCTAAAAAAAAAAAAAAGAACCTGTTATGAGAAATAAACTAGATAGACAAACATATAATGTAAAACATGCCTTTATATTTGACCAATCACTAAGAGATAAAAACTGGTATTTTTAGGAGTATGGTATTTTTTTAAAGCCCAAATAGCTTGTGACTCCTTATTTTGGATAATTTTTGTCACCATCAATCACTCTCAAACAGATATATAACTAACTTAACTAGCTGTAACCACCAGGTGAAACAACTTGAATAAACTAGCAGTTTTTCCACTTTCTTAAATTTCTCATTTTCGGTGCACATTAATCTTAGAATTTCTCTCTTCAGAAAGATAAAGAAACTTTAAATATAGATGATACACAGTGAAGGCTTTCTACTCTATTAAAATTTGCCACCAAGGTTAAGCTTATCTATTAAAGAGAATGTTTGTGAGGGGAAAAAATAAAGATAATGAACAGGTGCGTCACCCTCAAAAATTTCTTCACACCCTTTGGGATTCCCTGTCTCATCCCTCTTCACCCTCCACTTGGTTCCGTGACCATTGAATCTGCTTTGGTCATTGTAGATTAGCTTGCGTTTTCCAGGATTCATATAAATGGAACCATACAGTATGTATGTTCTCTTGCTTCGGTCTGACTTCAGGCGGCATAATTATCTTGAGATTTACCCATGCTGTAGTGTTCATCGATAGTACTTCCACTTTTACCACTGAGTTGCATTCCGTTGTATGGCTGCATGTTTACACGTAGTCCATTCACCTGTCTATGGACATTCTGATTGATTGTTTCCAGTTTGGGGCTATTACAAATAAAGCTGCTATGAATATTCCTGAAAGAAAAAAACCCTTCGTTTTCAGTATGACCTTTTGGAAGTTAACCTTTATAAGGTGTGTTGCATCAGTTAGCAACTTGAGGTCAAACAATAAAATGGCAGAAAAGCTCTCAATTATTACAAGTTAAATTTTAGTTAGAATGGTATGGAACTTTGTTATCTTCTGTATCAGGAGATCTTCAGATTTATACTCTGGTCTCCCCCGTTAAAAATAAAAAAGACATGTGGCTTTTGTTGGAAGAGGGTTTATACACTGTGTAACTTTATTATTTGTGCACTCATAAAATGACAAAATCCGTTGGCTTTCAGATATGTTCCTCACCCTTTCCCTGCTCTGTTTCATGTCTTGGGTGGGGACAAGGCTCACCTGAAGTCATTGTCAGCTGGCTTCTTGTTCAGCCAGTGGGAGGCACTGGTGGGAGGTGAGGGGTAGATGGGAGGGAGAAGGGGAGAGGTAGAAAGGAGGGGAGGTGAAGGGAGCAGAAGGGAGAGGACAGGTGGGGAGGGGAGGGAGAGAGGAGGGGAGGAGAGAAAGGAGAGAAGGGTTGGGGGAGGAGGAAGAGAGGGGGAGAAGGGAGAGGAGGGGAGGGGTAGTGGAGGGAGGAGGAGGAGTGGAGGGAGGAGGAGGAGGGGAGAAGGGGAGAGGGGTGTGGGGAAGCGGAGGGGAGGAGGAAAAGGGAGAGGAGGGGTGGGAGAGGAGGAAGGAGGGGGAGAAGGGAGAGGAGGGGTGGGGGAAGGGAAGGGGAGAAGGGAGACGAGGGTAGTGGAGGGAGGAGGGGGAGGGGAGAAGTGGGGGAGAGGGTGTGGGGAGGTGCGGAGGAGGGGTAGGGGTGAGGAGGGGTAGGGGAGGAGAGAGGGGAGGGTGGCCTAGGGGGAGTCCGGCTAGTTCCTTCCTGGTCCTTTTGCACCCGGAGGAGTCTGTGCTGTCGCCTCCCGCCAGCAGGCCGGCCTTGGGTGGCGCAGCTCGCCCGCGGACCTGAGCTCGGGGAGGTGAGAGGGGCTGGCCGAGGCAGCGCGGCCGTCGCCGGTCTTCAGGATGCCTCACGTCCCAGTCTCCTGCTCTTTCAGCTCCGGCGAGGCCCATGCCAGACTCTGCATGTTCTGTTGAGAGTATTCCGAGTGACTCGTGCTCTCCCGGCGGGCTTCGGCGGGACACAGACGTCCCCCGGACTTCCGAGGCTCGGTGGGCGCGCGTCGGCGTCCCCGCGGACGGTTCAGAGCCGCAGTTACGAGCTCGGCCGCGAATTGTCCGTGTGACGCCTCCGGCGGCGACCGAAGGTAGCAGAACCGCACAGTCCGGAGAGGTCGAGCGAGACGAAGAACGCACCGTCCCCGGGGAAGAGGCGGGAGCGCTGCTGCGGGCTGGAGTCGCCGAGCAGGCGGAGGGTGACGGGACCGAGGGCGCGGGCGGAGGGGCGTCGGCAGCGGGGAGGAGAGGGCGCTCGGTGAGCTGCTGTTTCCCTGGAAAATGGAGGGGAACCTAGCTGATTTGGAGGAGGTAAGGGTACCGAAGCGGTGAGCGGAGTGTTAACGGTTTGGGATGGGCCGTGGGAATCAGCCCGCCGCCCAGAAAAGCATGGGATGCTGGAGCTAGGACCCCCTCTTTGGAAACCTGAGCGCCCTCACCGGCTGTGTGGTCCAAGGCAAGTGACAAAGTCACGAACGGCCTTTTCGCCTCCAAAATTCTGATTCTATGAGAAGGCTTCCACCCCCCAGTTCTGGTTCCGCCTAAGGGAGCAGCAGGAAAGATGTTGTACGTGACAGCTTTTCAGCTATGAGGAGCTAGCCATCATGCTCCTCTCCCTTTCTCTTCTCCACCCAAAATAGCCCTGCTCTTTCAACCGCTTTTTATGACACTATTTCCTCGTACCTCTCACCTGGGTCTATCTTTTTAAAAATAGGTACCTCAGAATACACATGGCACCTCAGACTAGTCTGATTATGGCACAGACCAAGACATTACAGACTCCTGTTATTGGGTGATACTGATTTAGCATTTTATTAATTCTTATTTTAATTTAAATACTGGTGCTCGTTTCAGCAGCACATATACTAAGATTGGAACGATACAGAGAAGATTGGCATGGGCCCTGCACAAGGATGACACACAAATTCGAGAATCATTTAATTACTTAAATACTCAGTCTGCCTTTAGTTCTCCTCTTCCCCTTGCCCACATGCTAATATAGTTCTTTTTCTAGTTAAAAAAATTTCATTGTGCTAAATGTACAATTTACCATTTTAAACATCTTTAAAGTGTACAGTTAAGTCACTTTAAGTGTATTCCATCTCCAGAACTTTGTCATCTTCCCTTACCAGACTCTGTCCCCATTAGACAATAACTTCCCATTCCTCCCTCCCCCAAGACCCTGGCAACCATCATTCTACTTTCTGTCTCTATGAATTTGACTACTCTAGGTACTGCACGTGAGTGGAATTAATATTGGTCCTTTTTTTTTTTTTTTAGATTTTTTTTTTTAAAGTAATCTCTACACCCAGTGTGGGGCTCGAACTCACAACCTTGAGATCGAGTTGCATGATCCAACTGAGCCAGCCAGGTGCCCCAATATCGGTCCTTTTTAAATTTGGCTTATTCCACTTAGCACAATATTTTAAAGGTTCATCCATGTTGTAGCATGTATCAATTTTTTAAAAGTTGAATAGCATTCCATTATCTGTCTGTCTATATCTATATCTGTCTATCTATCTATCTATCTATCTATCTATCTCACATTTTGTTCATCCATCATCCACTGATGGACGTTTGGGTTGTTTCCATCATTTGGCTATTGTGAATAATGCTGCTATGAACGTGGGTATACAAATATTGTTTGAGTTCCTGCTTTCTTTTGAGTACATACTCAGAAGTGAAATTGCTGGATCAAATAGTAACCGTTTAATTTTTTGAGGAACCACCGTATTCAAGAGCATACTCTTTCAGGCTTCTGCAGGTGGACTCTATGCCTGTTGTATTTTATGCAATGTCAAGTACAATTTACTCTGCTTAGCAATCCCTATTGTAAAATAGAACCTTTCACATGTAATGTAAAGTCCACTGCCGGGAGTATAATTAGTGCAGGGGTTGGCTATAGTTTATTAGAGATTTATTTTTTATTTTTATGTATTTATTTTAAGTAAACTCTGCATCCAATGTGGGGCTCAAACTCACAATTCCAAGATCAAGAGTCGCATGCTCTACTGACTGAGCCAGCCAGGCACCCCTTTTAGAGACTTTAATCTGTGTAACATGTAGGTGGCACGGCAAATACTGAGCAATGAAATACTGAATAACATTTTCAAGATGACTATTTTTAAAAACATTTTTTTAAAAGATTTTATTTATTTGAGAGAGAGAGAGACAGCCAGAGAGAGAGGGAACACAGGCAGGGGCTGTAGGAGAGGAAGAAGCAGGCTCCCAGTGAAGGAGCCTGATGCAGGGCTCAATCCCATAATGCCGGGATCACGACGCTTAACCACTGAGCCACCCAGGTGCCCCAATTTTTTAAAAAACATTTTTGATGTATCACCACAGGCTTCCCAGGCTCAACTTTCCTAGGAAAAGAAAGATAGCATTTAGTGACAAGTATCCAGAACTACTAGGCTTTACAAACTGCTGGAAATCTGGATCAATATTTACGTAGTGCCACAAATTCTTACGTCCAAGGTAGCTCCAGTCAGTATAATTCTAGATTTACAATTAAATACCCTGAGTGATGTGCCTTGAAATCAGTGTGTTGGGAGATACTGATCCCCACTGTCCTTGGGATGGCTAGGTGGATGGAACTTGGAGCAGCCAGAGCTTTCTTACCTGTCACTTTACCACCAGGAGTCCTGGACTCCCTGAAATATGGCCAAGGAGGGGCACTACCTCCTGGTCATCCACTCTGGGAGCAGCTGCTGAGCGTGGTGTTGCTCGTCAAACACAAGGGAGCCACGGTGTTGCTGTAGCATCCGGTGATTCAGGGACCTGAGGTGCTGGTAGCCATGGGCGCCATGGGGGCTGAAGACTGGGCCAGGCCTCCTGGCAGGTGTAGCTCCAGACTACTGCTTTCTGCTCCACATACATGGAATACTTCTGACCTTTGTGGTCAAAGCTAGGGGAAGGGTGACTGTCCCAAAAACGCATGTTCACATTCTGTGAATTATAGCTTCATCATCTTGAAATATTTGATGTGATTTCACTTAGATTAAAAATCCACATTATAGGGGTGCCTGGGTGGCTCAGTCATTAAGCGTCTGCCTTCGGCTGGGGGCGTGATCCCAGGGTCCTGGGATCGAGCCCCGCATTGGGCTCCCTGCTCCGCTGGGAGCCTGTTTCTTCCTTTTCCACTCCCCCTGCTTGTGTTCCCTCTCTCGCCGTCTCTCTCTCTCTGTCAAATAAATAAATAAATAAATAATCTTAAAAAAAAAAAAATCCACATTATAAATTTCACATTTGTCAATGAAAGGAGTTAGGTTCTTTAAATTTAATTTCAATTGTCAATTATTGAGATTTAATCCAGATACCATAAGATCCCCTTCAAGAGCATACAAGTGAAGGTTTTTTAGTAAGTTCACAGTTGTGCAGCTGCCACCACCTTCTATCTGGAATCTTTTCATCACCTAAAAAAAAAAAAACTGTTAGCAGTCACTCTCCACTTCCTTCCTACCCTCAGGCCCTTGCAACTACTATCTACTTTCTATCTCCATGGATTTGCCTATTCTGGACATCTTCTATAAACGGAGTCATCTATTATGTGCCTTTTGAGTCTGGCTTCTTTCACACAGCACAGTTTTCAAGCTGCATCTGGGTTTTAGCACGTGTCACTGCTTCGTTCCTTTTTATGGCTGTGTAATATTTCACTGTATGGCCTTACTGCATCTCACTTATCCATTCATCAGTTAATCATAAAATTTTAAATCATCATTAAAATGGTTTCAAATTTTTTGTCACCTACTTGTACAAATAAATTTCTTGTAGATGGTGATTATGAAGAATCTGAAGATATTATCACTAAAAAGTCTGGATCAGGAATTGTGTATAGGGTTTCCGCCTATTATTAAAAAAAAAAAAAGTCATGTTCCCACAAGTAGGCTAAGTCTATTGACATTCTAAAAATCATTTATTGGAAGTGTTATACAAATTTAAAAATTTCTGTAAAACTTTGTATGTATTATTTTTCTCATCACAATTATATAAAGGATATGGAATGAATTTTTTTCTCTAAGTCATATGTATACATTCTTAAGTCCCTCAAGTTGATTCCATTGTGCCATACAAAAAAGGATCTTTTTATGTGTGCCACGATGTGAAAAATGTTGGAAGGCACACCTTAGAGAAAGCCTATTAAAATATTTTAATTTTAGGGGTGCCTGGGTGGCTCAGTTGATTAAGCATCTGCCTTTAGCTTAGGTCATGATCTCGGGGTCCTGGGATGGAGCCCTGCATCAGGCTCCCTGCTCAGCGGGGAGTCTGCTTCTCCCCCTCCCTGTGCCCCTCCCCTTTGCTTGTGCTCTCTCTCTCTCAAACAAAATCTTTAAAAAAAAAGATTTTATTATTTAATTTTTAAAAGATTTTATTTTTAAGTAATCTTAACACCCAACATGGGGCTCGAACTTACAACCCTGAGATCAAGAGTCACATGCTGTACCAACTGAGCCATCCAGGTGCTCCAGAAAGCCTGATTTTAACAAGGATTCCCACTAGGAAGAAATGGCCACACTCATGGCTGTTTATATGGCTCACTGAGAAAGTTCATAAATTTACAATTTTGCAGATTGTAAAATTCATCCTTCATAAAATGTTCATGGCCAAAGTTCACAGTCTTGAGTGGTACAGGGGCTGTCTGGAGACCTGTGGGTCAGTTTTGTGGAGTCAACCTTTTCCCCCTAGATTTCTTTCTTTCTTTTAAAGGTTTTCTTTATTTATTTGAGAGAGAGAGAGAGAGAGAGAGAGAGAGAAAACGAGTGGAGGCAAGGGCAGAGGGAGAGGGACAAGCAGACTGCCCACTTAGTTGGGAGCCCGACGTGGGGCTCAATCTCAGGACTCTTAAGATCATGACCTGAGCTGAAGTCGGGCTCTTTTTTTTTTTTTTAAAGGTTTTATTTATTTATTTGACAGAGAGAAAGACAGCCAGCGAGAGAGAGAACACAAGCAGGGGGAGTGGGAGAGGAAGAGGCAGGCTCCCATCGGAGGAGCCTGATGTGGGGCTTGATCCCAGGAGCCTGGGATCACGCCCTGAGCCAAAGGCAGACGCTTAACGACTGAGCCACCCAGGCGCCCCTGAAGTCAGACTCTTAAAACCGAAGCAGACACTTAACCTATTGAGCCATCCAGGTGCTCCTCCCCTAGCTTTCTTGAGGTGTAATTAACCAAACTGTAAGATATTTAAAGTGGACATCATGATGATTTGATATACATATACATTGGGAAAGGGTCTCCCACCATCTATTTAATTAACACATCTATCAACTCACATATTTATCTCCCCCCCCCTTTATTTTGGTGAGAACATTTAAGTTCTACTCTCTTTGCAAATTTCAATTATACAACAGAGTATTAATCAACTACAGTCACCATGTTATACATTAGACCCTTGAGCCAATCTTTTAATGGGCCAGATCTAATTCATTCATTTTTCCTATGACTGATAAGATCATCTTAAGTTTGAATCATGATTTTGTGACAGCAGTTAATAAATACTATATAAAATATATATATATAGTTTTTAATTTTTTAAAAAGATTTCATTTATTTATTTGATAGAGCACAGAAGGAGAGTGAGAAGGAGAAGCAGACTCCCTGCTGAGCAGAGAGCCTGATGTGGGGCTTGATCCCAAGACCCTGAGATCATGACCTGAGCTGAAGGCAGACACTTAACCAATTGAGCCACCCAGGTGCCCCTAGAATACATATTTTTAAAGATTTGTTTATTTATTGAAGTAATCTCTACCCCCAACGTGGGGCTCGAATTCACAACCCCGAGACCAAGGGTCACGCTCTTCCGCCTGAGCCAGGCAGGTGCTCCTCTATAAAAAATATTTTGTAAAACAAAATGTTCTCACATTTAAAGCTGTAAAGTCTAGATTTGAAAATAACACACACACACCACACACTTTTCTATTGTTTTATAGTTTATTTTTAAAATGGTAGTAATATATGCTTTTCCCTTTTTGGGGAATGACATACCTATTTTCAGTGGAAAGAGCCTTAAAAAGTAACAGCGTTTTATCCAAATGGAAATTACATAATTGCACAGAAGTCATACAAAGCATTAATAAATGCTAACAAAGAGTGCAGTTCTCTCAGGTCCTCATGAAGCATATCCCAAGAGACCTTGATTTCAGTGGGGATCTGAGCAGTCCTGTTGCACGCCCTAAGTTCCTCAGTGACACACAGGGAGAGGTAAGAGCAGCCAGGAGGACCCTTGTACTATGGGAAGATGGGCTTCCGCTCTAATTAAACGTTAGCAATTAATGATGTATCCACCTTCTCATTATATTAGGAACATTAAACACTTCAGCTCGAAGTCTATTTTCCCAGGATTAAAACTTAACCCTATCAGCTTAAGTTTTAGGCTGCAGATCCCACCTTGGGAAACTAAAATTAAAAAAAATTAACCATACCATAAAAATCTCTTCAAAGCAGGGTCGTTTACGCTGCCCCCATCTTGGGCCCTCACTTAGTTTCTAACACACACTCACACACAAATGAGCTCTATTATCATTGCTCATATGCCAGCTGAGGGATGGCGGACAGGGTCTAACTCAAATCCCAATTTTGTTTTATTAGTAGCAGTTATTGGAAACACAGTGTTACAAAGGACTCTGAGGTCACAGCTGGCCGACTTGTGATCTCTGACACAGACACAGGAGAAGAGGCAGCACTCCTGCATCAGATCTGCAATCTTTCTATTATTAAGAAAGCTAAAGAGGATGTTGGTTATGTCAGCTTTGACAAATATAACACAGCCCAATTTTTCTATTTTAATGAGTTACAATGTCTTCATCTGGGATTTTCTTATTTTATGGACCTTAATCTCAAATTAAGATATAATGTCTATGGTAGGAGTTTTCCCTTTCTGACCTTACAAAGATTAGTGAAAAACTAAGGGTGTTTTGAAAGAAGACCCAGAGAGAACTTTCAGTCACCATATCCAGCTTGGATGTTATGGCTGTGCGAAGAGAAGGGTTTCTATTCCAGCAATTGCTACTAGTGCAATTTAAATAAAAAACACAAGTGTTTCCTGATTATGACAAAAACCACAAATTCCTGAGACAAACACACAAAAGTGAGCGGAAGAGACTATCGAGATATGGTTCCTTCACTTAGATGGCATCATTAATGACCCAACTATCTCTCTTGAACCGAGGGAGAAAAATACCAGTGTAACGTTTGAAGGACTTCTGAAAATTAAGGTTTCCATTAGGAGAGCCTGGTGCATATATAAGGTATTATAGTTAGACATGGAGGAAATGCGGGGCTTGTTTGTGGTACGGCTAAGAATGAATGAGATTTCTGCACTGCGCACCACTATCTGCTCAACAAATCCTGAATATGTCAGACAGCCCTGAAACACTATGCCATCCATCTCTTGATGGTTCTAATAGTCTGATTCAATGCTTAGCTACTGAGGTTAATCCGGGACTCAAAGGACAATGTACGCGGCTCGAGGATTAAAAGTCACCAGAAGAATTCTGCCACAGCCATTCTAAATAGGACTCACGACACCTGCAGAACTTGACTAGAATCTAAGCAGAGGTCTGTTTCATGTCCAGGTGTGCTGCTATACGTAAAAGCCACCTAGACTTAGCTAGGAAGCTGAAGACCACAGAAAATGATTTACAGGAAGAAAAGGAAATTCCTTATTCCAGGACTGTAAATGAACTAAGGAAACTCAATCCAAGGAAAGGGTTGTTGGTGCCACAGAAGCCCAGAGGGTGAGAAGCTAGAGTTGTGGATTTATTTTCAGCCCCTTCTTTGAGAAAGTAGCACAGGACTGAGAAGTTGGAGGGAGGTGGGGAGCACAGGCCCAGGGACAAGACTCCAGCTGTGTGGCCATCCATTCCCACAGCTGCTGAGCAAAGCCAGAGCATTCACGGGTGAGCACCGGTGGGACAACGTGTGTGTCTCTCTGCTCTATACCATTATCTTTGTCTCCTGATGAAGTTGCTGCTTGTCTGCTTTTGGCTCTGTACCTTGGGTTTTCCTGGTAAGATTGGCAAACCTCTAGCACTGCAGGGAATGTTAATCCCCTAGCCTCTTTCTTTCTTAAAATCCCTCAGATTTATGCTCTAACGATCAGCATGTTCTGTACATCTTGGGCCTATATCCAGGTTTAAAGGAGGTGAACACACTAGTTCTATGACAGAAGCTCCTGAATAAACCATCTGCAATAATCTAGCCCCATTCACTCTGCAAAGTGAGTTCTTTTATGAATGCAGCCAATGCCATGTTGAGGGAAATAGGACTCCTTACTACTGCCCTTCTGGTGCTAATATCAGAGAAATAAAAGGGTCATAGGATGTTTACAGGTACTGGGTGAGTTCCATATATTGCACTAGACATGCTGCAGAATGATAACAGGAGCATCTCTCTGAAACCTGGGTACTGTTCCTCTGACGTCAACAGGGTAAGGAGAGGCTCTACGCCTGGCCAGGGCAGAGGCTTCAAGGGTGTGTTGTGAGGGTCAGTGCACTAACAATCTATAAGAAAGCATGAATGCCTGGGAAAGGAATCTTCTTCAGATTGAGAACAGATGGACAGAGGTGTCGATCTGTCACAGATACATATATGCTTCTCTTTCTCTTCCATTTCTTCCCTCATCAAGAGCTAAACACTTTCCAAGCAACCAAATAGCAAGAAAAACCCAAAACTGTTTTGTTTAATAGTGTTGCTAGAATCTGGATTGGAGCTAAATGGTGGGATTGCAGGACACCAGTGCCCACGAGGGGCTCCAGTGGGTATGTAGGATCTGGAAGAGACGGAGAGGAGTTATGGAAGATATGTACTGGCCACCCAAAATCACTGACAAGTGGCTTTTAGCATAGGCAGAGACCCTGGTGGTTAGCTCAGAATAGAAGTATCATAATAAACAGCTTACGATATTAGGAAGATCTCAGCAAAAGTGTAGAAAGGGAAAGAGCTGGTGAGAAGGAGAAAATTTTCTGTATGTTTAATTGTGTTGACTGGGATGCATGGACATATGTAACTAAGATCTTTCTGTACATTTAAAAATTAAACCTGCCTTGGTCACTAACTGTAGAGTTAATGTTATTAAAGTTGTAGTAACATACCATTCAAAATTTCAATTTTCCAGGCTTCCAGCTACTTAAAATGAATAAAGATCACATACACAATTTCATACATCCATACAGCTGCCATACTCCCAAACGGAACACGTGTAGAAACATACAGCAGACGCTCAGCGGCACACTTGCACCGATGTGGACGCACACCCCCTCTAAACCTGAGAGGAACGCGGGCTGCAATGAGGGTCAAGAGGCTCTGCTGCAGATCTGTTCGATGTCATTCATCTCTTTGGGGCAATCTGCAGAAAGGATGAGAGGCGAGTCCTGAGTCACCACTACATCATCTTCAATTCGTACACCAAGACCACGAAACTTCTCGGGGGCATCTCTGTCATCCTCTGGAATATAAATGCCTGAGAAGTAGAAATAAGAATGTGCTGTTCGTAAGTGGCAGTAACCGGAGGATTTGGGACAAGCAAGTTAACCTCTCTGTGCTACCACCGATCTGTAAAACCGCGATCCTGAGAGTTATCTACCTAGAACTGTGGATATTAAATGAGATAGTACGTATATGTACGTGTGTGGCACATAACGGTCAGTACGTGTTGGCTGTGATTGCTGGAACTATTACTGTAGGTGTTTTGTATACCAGACTACAGGCTCTATCATGATTCTGTCATAGTCTAGTGGTTTAAGCAGGCCACTAAAGTTACTTATGTCAACGTATGCTGGGAACCAGTAGGTTATATAAATGCATTCTTTCTCTGCCTGTCATCCCCTGGGAAAAGGGATCTACTGAAATAGGGATATAAAGTATTTAAAAATACATTGAAAAAAACCTCCATTTAGCCTGAACAACAAGCTGTAGAAATACTCAAAGAACCACAGATATAACTGATGTACACGATGTAGAGTAAGAAATAGGAAGACTTTAAGGACACTGGGACAATTCTAAGAGCCCAAGGTACCCTTTCTAACCACAAAGTCAGACAAGAACAGGTCTTTTCATATTTAAGAAACTGGAAACTTCCTCCACTATACTCACAGATGCTGCCCTGTGATAAAAAGAAAAAGATCAGCAAAGGAGTATGCAGCCAAAGCCTAAGGAAGCACCCATGCGGCAACCAGACCGGAATGAATAGTACATAAGGCCACAGATAGCAATGTAGGACTGGGTAGTATAAAGTCAGGTTCCAGCTATAATTTCTATAATTTAGAGAGGAAAACACTTGAAATCTACAGCTGAAATCCATTTTCTTGACCAAAACAGAGTATTTAAAAATTGCTCTTGTAACATCAATCCTTACACTCCACTGTGACCCCACTTCTCTGCTGAATTCTGCCCACTGCCCAGGATCATCAAGCTGGGGAGCCATTAGATCGCCAGCTCTCTCTGAAGCTCAGGAAAAGGGACTTAGATCCGAAGGAGAGCAATGCGGGCAGCAGAACGCAGTTTGCAGAGGGGAACATGGTGCGTCTGAGTAGCTTTCTGCAGGGAAGCACCTAGGGCTTCAGAGGTGTGAGCAGCCCACCACTGCACAGGAGACTAGTATAAATTGGCCCTGGCAAAGGCAGGGTTTAAAAAAAGATTTATTTCTTAATATCTACTTATAGAAAGTATTCCCCATCTGTTGTTTATTGGAGAAGTCAAATTAAACAAATTGTGTGATGTTAAATAAGAAAGCTCAAGAGAAAAATCTAAAATAAAGTTCCCATCTACACTGAAGAGATCCATTTTCCTGTCTCTTCTAATTTAATCATGTTGGTTCAAGTAAAAATGAACATTTACCTTTCTATCTGATACTATTTTGTGTCCCAAGGGATCGAAGACTGCTAGCACCCGCCCTTACCTGGCTCCACTGTGATGACCATACCAGGCTGTAGAGGGAGGGAACGGGGCATGTCTGGAGTGTCATGGACATCCATCCCGAGGTAATGACCAACATGATGAGGGCAGTATTTTCGAGCAGCCTGGAAAAGGTAATCACCACAGTGTTATCAGAGCAATGACCCCTTAAGGGGAAAGCTGGGCATGTGTAAGTCAGTGAGATATGTGTTAATACTTCTCCCAGGGTTCTGCCATTTTGGTTTAACCTACCCTCGGGCTAATGCTCAAAAGACCTGATAAACCGCTACCTCTTGAATGCAGTTCTACTGATGGCCTTTGAACTAACGCACATTTCCTTTCCCACTACTTAATATACTACATACATGCTGACGTGGGTAACCCCAGTAATGACTATGACAAATGAAAACCTCTTTTCTTGGGGGAGGGAGGATGATTATATTAGAATAGTTCTCTTTTCAGTGTTCACAAGTCCCTCTCAGAAAGCTGGCTCTGGAGACCCTGAGTATCTCACAGCAACTTGTGGAGTACGCACAGAACATCAAATTAACACAGTAATTATTAGGCATTTACCGGCCTGGATATTCCTATCCGTTAATTAGATTTGTTGGCTTCAGCAGGAGGAATTTATAGTGTCTTTCCTACTGATAAAAGAAACCCTGGCAGCCTAAACTTAGAGATGAGATGCTTTAACGGTCTGTTTGGCGTGGCCACCTGGCATTTTAATTTAGAGCTAAGGTTTCACATTTTTACTGAACATCATTACATTTTGGATGCAGATGAAATTCACTAAAGACGGGGCCCTTGGGGATACTGTTCATCTAACCAGTGTCACTGAAGCAACAAACACCCTCCCCCACGACTTCTATCCTTTCAAAATCGCCACAAAGGGATTGAAAGTTAACCTCTTCTCCTTTCTGTGTCCATTTCCACCCTGTCAGCACCAGACTTCATTTTCTGTTTTCTGCAGATTGAGCTACTCACAGAGGATGCAACGAACTGGAATGTGCTGCCATCTTCTGGGAGAAATAAGTACTGACTCCTTTTGTTTTAATCCATGTTCACTCTAAATCCCTCTTATACACGAAGAGTCACAAAGACCATTTCTAAATCTAATTAGTTTTCCATAGGATAAAAACCCAGCAGCACATCAGGTGCTTTTAAGAGCCGGGGTCAAGAGGGGCCATACCTTGAAGGCATTATTTCCCTTAATGTTCTTCACGATCCCCAACTCCTTAAGCTTCTGTGCAATCAGTGTCAGCATCAAGCTGTAGATGTTCTCCAAGCTTCTCCCAGGGGAGCAGAGGGTCAGACAGTCTCTCTGTATCTCTAGAACAGCTTCATAGAGTTCTGCCTGAGGTGCTGTGAACCTGGGGACAGGAAAACCAAATAACTCACATTTGGAATAATCTGATATTGTAGGAAGTTTGCTTCTAAATTTGATTAGAAAAACTCCAAGGTGCTGATGATGGGGCCTTGCTGATTACTTAATCAGTACCACTATATCAGTATTGACAGGACCTTAATTGTACCCTCAACACTCAACAGGAAGAGCAATAACTTCAAGCTGGGGCAGCAACAGCCCCCTTCAAATGATCAGCAGATACACCTGAGGTGAGGCTAGCAGATGCACCCACCCAGCTGAGTGTAGTGGGAGGGCCAGACCAGGCTCACCCTTGATCCTTTCCATTTTTTTTTTTTTATTTTTTATTTTTATTTTTTTTAAAGATTTTATTTATTTATTCGACAGAGATAGAGACAGCCAGTGAGAGAGGGAACACAAGCAGGGGGAGTGGGAGAGGAAGAAGCAGGCTCATAGCAGAGGAGCCTGATGTGGGGCTCGATCCCATAACGCTGGGATCACGCCCTGAGCCAAAGGCAGACGCTTAACCGCTGTGCCACCCAGGCGCCCCTCCATTTTTTTTTATACCATAAAAAAACAAACAACAAACTAAAACGAAGGGATCCACTTCTTGTAGGTAAAGCAGATGTCATGAGATAAGCTAGTAGATACTTCGGCTACTAGTAACTTGTAGTTCTAGGTGTCCTTAGAATAATAATTTCTTTAGCAGTCATGGGGAAAAATGAGAAAAAATTAAGCTGGCATGATATATATGTATTTTCTACACTGTTGATAGCAGTGCAAGTTAGTATAGTCAATTAAATGAAAGACCTTAATAAAGATACTCATAAAATTTGAGCTTATAATTCTGCTCTAAGATTCCAACCTAAGAAAATATTTGAAATTAAAAAAAAGCTGAATATATAAAAACATTCAGTTTTTTAATAATTATAACAGATACACTCTAAACGTCCCCTAATAAGAATGGTTAGATAATATAATTGAATAATGAACATGTACCTACATACTGATCCCCAGGTTCAGCCATTAGCAACATTGTTTATTTGTGTCTACTATGAGTGTAACCATACTCCAACCCACCACAGTATTACTAAAGAGTTAACAATTCTGGGGCACGTGGGTGGCTCAGATGGTGAAGCATCTGCCTTCGGCTCGGGTCATGATCTCAGAGTCCTGGAATCGAGCCCTGTATTGGGCTCCCTGCTCAGCGGGGAGTCTGATTCTCCCTCTCCCTCTGCTCATCCCCTCCCTCTCTCTCTCTCTCTCTCTCAAAGAAATAAATAAAATCTTAAAAAAAAAAGTTAACAGTTCTTTTTTTTAATGTAAATTTTATATACACTGAAGTACACAAATCTGAGCTGTACAATTTTGACAAATGAATGTACTGATCCCAATGAAGCTGGGAACACTGAGCCCTAAATTCTGTTGAGTCTTTGCCAGTAGAAGCAGCCCTTCTACCCCCAGCTAAGGAGATTCACTCTGTTTTGACTGAGAACCTACGGGAACCTCCCATGGGATAGATAGTTGCCTTAGCAGATGCTTCTCGACCTATAATCAGATTCTACTCTCAGCAGGCCCTAAAAGGTTAGGTACAAAGTGTGACCCACCAGGAGGTGCACTGTAATCCAGAAAAAAAATGTGATTTTTCCTATTTACATAGACAAAAACCTAGGAATATGTGTGGGAATGTGCATGCACAGTGCAGGATAATGATGGAAGGACCATAAAGCTGGATAAGGCTGAATGTACTGATACAGGTCCATTAAGCAGAGAGATTCTGGATTCAGTGGTGCAGCTCGAGGGACAGAAAGGCTCTACCAGTTTATTTGTTTGGTTGGCTGAAATACACACCAAAAGGTAGCCTACGCTAAATGAATTCAAATGCCAGAACTGCCTTGCTATACTAGAGAAGGAATTCCACATCTGCAACATCAATTTTGGCTGGAGTTTCCAGCCTGCCGGCCTGCCTTACAACATGCAGACATGCCAGCCCCAACTGCACGAGCCAATTCCTTAAAAATCAACCAATCAACCTACCTACACATATACACACATACATAATATATCCTAGTGGTTCTGTTTCTCGGGAGAACTCTGACTGATCCAGATCCGTATTCCCATCATGACACAGAAAGTTTCCTCACGGTTATTTCTAATCAGTATTCCCACACCCAGAGGCAAAGGCTGTTCTGATTATTTTCACCTTAGTTTTCTATCATATAAATGGAATCATATAGATAAATGGAATCATACAATATGTACTCTTTTGTGTCAAGCTTTCTTCACTGAGCACAATGTCTGTCCATCATGGTGTTGGTTCCATCAGTAGTTTGTTGCTTTTTATTGCTAAGTGATATTCCACTGTATGAATAAACCACAACTTGTGTATTCAGTCTCCTGTTGACGGACATTTAGGTTGTTTCCAGCTTTGAGCTACTGTGAATAAAGCTGTTCTGAATATTCTCGAACAAGTTGTTTTGTGGACACATTTTCATTTCTCTTTGATCAATATCCAGAAGAGGATTTGTTAGGTCAAGGAATCAGTGTTTATTTAACTTTATAAGAAACTGGCAAATTTTTTCCCAAAGTAACTGTAGCATTTTATGTCACCACAATGTCTGAGAGTTCCAGTTGCACTGCATCATTCAACACTTGATATGCTTGGTCTTTGTAAGTGTAGCCATTCTAGTGCATATGCAGAGATTTAATTTGCCTTTGCTCTGTGACTAACAATAAGGACTACCTGTAGTTGTTCACATTACCTTATTATCCTTTATTTATTTTATTTTTTAAGTAGGTTCCAAGCCCAGTGTGGAGCCCAACATGGGGCTTGAACTCACGACCCTGAGATCAAGAGCTGAGCTGAGATTAAGAGACAGATGCTTAACCGACTGAGCCACTCAGGCACCCCCACCTTATTATCCTTTTGATATCTGTAAAACTTATAGTGATATACCCTCTTTCATTCCTGATTATGATACTTTGTCTTCTTTTTTTATCTTGCAAGGGAGTTTATCAATTTTATTAATCTATTTAGGGGACAACCATTTGCCTTTGTTAATTTTCTCTATTCATTGTCTTTTTCTTATTTTATTGATATTTTGGTCTTGTTTCCTTCTTCCTGCTTACTCTGGGTTTAATTTGCTCATCTTTTTAATAGCTTTGTAAGGTGGGAGTTTACATTATTGATTTCAAACCTTTCTTTTAACATAAGCATTTAAAGCTACATATAAATTTCTGCTGTAGCTGTATCTGACACATTTTGATATATAGTATTTTTATTATCACTTGAAGTACTTTGTAGTTTCTTTCCTTTCTCTTGTGGTTTCTTCTTTGACCCACAGGTTATTTAAAATATATTCACTAATTTCCAAATATTTGGAGATTTAAAAATATCGTATGTTATGACATTCTAATTTAATTCCATTGTAGTCAGAGAACACATTTTATAAGACTTCAGTCTTTTCAAACTCATTAAGACTCGTTTTATGGTCCAGCAAATGGTTTTGGTGATGTTCCCTAAGTATCTGAAAAGAGCATGTATTCTGCAGTTGTTGGGTATAGTGTTCTACAAATGTCAATACCATCAAGGGTGGTTAATAATGCCATTCACATCTATAAGCTGATGTGTTTTACCACACTTGTGAAGTTTTTGACCATTATTTCTTCAAAGGTTTTTTTCTGCCCCATTCTCTCTCTCTTCAATTTCTGGGGCTCCAATTCGATGTATGTTAATTTGTTTGAAAATGTCTCAGAGGTCTCTGAGGTTTTCTTCATTCTTCTACAATATATTTCTCTTCTTTAGACTAGATAATTTCTATTTCTCTTCAAGTTCACTTGCCTTCCACATCCAGTCTGCTGTAAGGTCCACCTAGTGAATTTTCCATTTCAGTTATACTTCTCAGCTTTAGAATTTGTTTAGCTGTTTTTTTTTTTTTTAAGATTTTATTTATTTATTTGACAGAGACAGAGACAGCCAGCGAGAGAGGGAACACAAGCAGGGAGAGTGGGAGAGGAAGAAGCAGGCTCATAGTGGAGGAGCCTGATGTGGGGCTCGATCCCAGAACGCCGGGATCACGCCCTGAGCCGAAGGCAGACGCTTAACCGCTGTGACACCCAGGCGCCCCTAGAATTTGTTTAGTTTTTAAAAAAAATACTTTTATTGCAAACAAAACAGATACAGAAAGCCAAACAAACAAATATATACCTTAAGAAATCAGTATAACGTTGACTAGTCAGATAAAAGATGGAACTTGGCCAACTGTCATAGAAGTCCCTTCTACGTGCTTCATAACTATTACAATTCTCCCACTATGTATCCTTATCCTAACTTTCACAGCTATCATTTCCTTGTGGTTTTTTATATTTATTTATTTTTTTTTAAAAGATTTTATTTTTAAGTAATCTCTACACCCAATGTGGAGCTTGAACTCATACCTGAGATAAGAGTTGGATGCTCTTCTGACTGAGCCAACCAGGTGCCCCACCTTGTGATTTTTTATTTGTATGTACATGTTTCTCACTTTTATTGATATAATTTGTATATCACAAAATTCACCCATTTAAAAAAGTGTACAGTTCAGTGGTTTTATATTTTCGCAAATATGGTTGTACAACCATCATCACTATCTAATTACAGAATATTTTCATGCAACCCCCTCACCCTCATATCCATTAGCAGTCACTCCCCATTCCTTGTATAAAAAAATGCTTTATAACCCAAATACGTATCCCAGGACAATTTTCTTCCTGTTTATTATAAACAAATTTGATATGCCTTTTAAGTCTCTTTTAGACGACAGATTCCTTTTTCTATCTTTTCTCATTTCCTTGTAATTTATGTGTTAAAGAATCCAGGCTGTTCGACAAACAGGGTTTATCACAGTCTAGATTTTGCTAATTGCATTACAGATTGAAAGTCTGTCTCTCCCCAAAATTCGTATGTTGAAGACCTAACCATTAGTGTGGCTGTATTTGGAGATGAGACCTCAAAAGGAAGTAACGAAGGTTATAAGAGATCGTAAGGGTGGGGCCCTGCTCAGATAGAATTAGTGTCCTTATAAGAAAAGACACCACAGAGCTTGCTTTCTCTCCCTCTGTCTCTTTTGTAGAAGAGGTCATGTGACGGGGCGCCTGCGTGGCACAGCGGTTAGGCGTCTGCCTTCAGCTCAGGGCGTGATCCCAGCGTTATGGGATCGAGCCCCACATCAGGCTCCTCTGCTATGAGCCTGCTTCTTTCTCTCCCACTCCCCCTGCTTGTGTTCCCTCTCTCGCTGGCTGTCTCTATCTCTGTCGAATAAATAAATAAAATCTTAAAAAAAAAAAAAAAGAGGTCATGTGAGCACACAGCAAGATGGTGGCTGCTTACAGGCCAAGAGAAGAGGCCTCAGGAGGAAACCTACCCTGCTAGCACCTTGATCTTGAACTTCCCAGCCTTCAGAACCATTGTTTAAGCCACCCAATCTGTTGTATTTTGTTATGGCAACCTGAGCTGACAAATACACATCCCCTTGGTGTAGTTCAACATATTCCTTTGTCTTTTTTCTTACAAATTGGCAGCTGGATCCTAAGAATTAATCAGACTCAGGTTCAGTCCCTTTGGCAAGGCTACTATATGTAGTACTTGGCAAAATTATAGGAGGCACATAATATCTGATTGTCTTTTTTTGTGATCTTAGCAGCCATGGATCCTTAAGTGCTTATATCTATACATTAATGGGTGTTGCAAAATGATAATAATTTTAATTCTATAATTTCTTTTTCATTCATTTCGTGGAATATTTTTAAAGAGATATTTCCTCTAATCTATTTGGTTATCCAGTGACAGAGTTTACATATAAAAGGTAGGATGAATACTTGATTCTTTCTTTTATTTACCACTTTATTTTTATTTTTTTAAAGATTTTACTCATCCATTTGTCGAGAGAGAAAGCACAAGCAGGGGGAGCAGCAGGCAGAGGAAGCAGCAAGCTCTCTGCTGAGCAAGGAGCCCGATGTGGGACTCAATCCCAGGACCCTGGGATCATGACCTGAGCTGAAGGCAGACGCCTAACCAACTGAGCCATCCAAGCGCCCCTACTTACCATTTTCAGTATAATGAATTGATTCCCATCATCCTCTGAGGATGAACAACTTTTTAAAAATTACTATTTAAAAAAATTATCATTATGAACTCATGAATTTGAGTGTATTTGATGGGTTTATGTTTTTATCATTATCGAAGCTCAAAGTTTCCTATTTTGACCTGTGGGACATCTTTTTGACAGGATGCTACTGGTTTTTGCTCATTTCTTGCTATCTGGTATTCTAAGATGTTCCAGGCTTCATCTTACAGATTTCCTGATCCAGACCTGGAGTCAGCCAACTCTCCAAGAAGCTCTCATTTATTTTAGTGAAAAACTGTATTTCAAGATCATAATCAGGGCACTAGTAATGCTCATTGCACCTAAGTTGATCATAATTTCTAGCTTTCTCAGTGAACAGAAAAAGGAATGGGAAAAAACATATAAAGAAAAAAAATCATTTGAGTTCATATTGATATTTCAATTAAAATTTGAGACTACAGAGCTTTTATGTAACCTCTCTATACTCCATTTACTTTTTTTCTTCCATACCATGCATCCTGGTTCTCAAGGACACAAGGAAGACAAAATTAAAATTATCTCTTACTCTTATTTATTCATTTATTTTCATTGCATGTGTTTGTTTATTTAAGTAATCTCTACACCAAGCATGGGGTTGAACTCATGACCCTGAGATCAAGAGTTGTATGCTCTTCTGAGCCAGCCAGGCACCCCTCTTATTCTTTTGTTTTAACCCCCACCACAGACACACACACACACCAGTTTCAGAATAACAATACAACTATTATAACAAATACAACTGCTGAAAATACTGAGGTGTTTTTTTTTTGCATATGCTCCTTCCATTCTCCATTTAAAAAAATGTTGTACTACTCTACATGATCAGAGCACACAGCCACTAGTACAACGCTCTCTTCCTCTTAACTTCATTTAGTCTTGGTTCTACAGTGGACCGTTTCTCATGTTCACCAGCAGTCCTTACGTCAATGTCTCTAGTCACTTTGGTCAACTGAAGCTCACGCTCTAGCACAGCCCTGACCAATACACATTCCTGTGCTGATGTGTTGTCCTGTGTATCTGTTGTCCAACACGGTACCCGCTAGCCACACGTGACGACAGTTCAAGTCAAAAACTAGTGTAAATGTGACGATATTAATTTAAATGTAAGTAGTCCCATGGGACTGGTGCCTAGGTTTCGTACTAGATCACACAGCTCTAGCTCTAGCAGCTTCCTCATGGGAGTCATCCTTAAGTTTCTACATAATGATCCGTGCCCTTTACAGCTGAAAGTTGCTTTTGCTGCACAGTCTTTGACTTACGCTTTTGTTCTTTGAGTATCTCTGTTACTATTTTCTACTCGTATAAAGCATTGCTTTTGAAAAGTCTGATGATAATCTAATTTTCTTTCCTTTATAAATCACATGTTCTTTTTTTCTGGATCCCAAAGGAATTTTTCTTTTTCTTGTAGGTTCAGAATTTTACTAGAATATGTCTTGGTGTTGCTTTTTCTGGGCTGATAGTCTCAGGTACATGATGTGCTCTTTCAAAAGTAGTTTCAAAATTTTTTTCATTTCAGGAAAATTTTATTGAATTGTAGTTTTTAGGATATGTTCTGTTCCCATGCTTTCATTTTCTTCTTCAGAGCTTCCTTTATGTGTATGTTTTAACTTCTTTGCCTATTTTAAATATTTGCCATTTTCCCTGTAATCTTTTTTCTCTTTATTTCATTTTGATTTTTACAATTTTCTTCCCTTTCATCCTTTCTATTTGTTGTTAAGGCTTTATTGTGCTTCATTGTTAGTGTGTACCTTTCAATCCAGTCTTTTTTCTGGTATGATTTTTTATTTTATTTCTCGTTCTTTCCTGAGTGTTGTCACCTTGTTTCTGAGATTTTCCAATTTTGATTTGTGTCGTTCTTTCATGTCTTGAATGATGTGCTTAAAAAATTCTAGCTTGCTTTAACATAGTAGGCCACTGCTTTGACCTCTTTTGTAGCCATGTCTTTCCAGTATGCTTCCATTATCAGTAGGGATGTATGTGCTCCTTATTCATTTTTTTTTTTTTTGCTTTTAATTAACTTTGTATGAGATCAACCAAGATACTTTTTTATTGCTTATTTTATGTAAAATTAATTTTCCTAAACTTTTAGAATGAGGCAGGATTTTAGGAAGGATTTTTTAACGTCACAGAGCTCACTCCCCTGCTGTTTTGGTGTAGTGGGTAAACAACATGGCAGCTTGCTTTCAATTCCTCTCCCCCTCTTTGATTTGGGTATTTCAATTCCTTCCTCTCTCTTGTCTCTAACGTGCTTACTTTCAATTGTACTTCCAGCAGTTTCTTCCCAGTGTGAGAAGAGAGCACAGCACCCTCAAACTTCCTCAGGCCTTTGGAATGACAAAACTTTCCCATTTTCAGTTTCTGTTCTCAAATTGGCTCACCATCCTTTCTAGTGAGTAGCTGTTGGTTATTTGTGAGTTCCTTTGTTCTCAGCTATGTTAGATAGCTTCCTCCACTACTGCTGCTTCCTTCTTCTTTCTTCCACACAGATACTGATACCATCCAGGCCTTGTGGTTGTGCACAGTGTATTCATAACTGTTTGAATCTTACAGTTTAAGCGATATCCTATCACCCAGTGTTTGGTTTTGTTACCTTGTAGCTCTATTATTATTTGACAATTTGGAAAGAGGAAAAGACTATGCTTTGGCTACCATCTCCCCAGAATCTCTGGTTATTTCTTAGTTTCTTATTTCTTACTGAGACTCTCCATCTGTTCACTCATTGTACTTATATATGTTCCTTTAACTCTGTGAACATATCTATAATAGCTGCTCTAAAGTCCTTGTCTGCTAATTGAAATATTAGGGTTATTCAGGATCTGGTTTTATTGACTATTTTTCTTGATTATGGGTCATTTTCTGATTCTTTTCCTGATTCTTCTCATGTCTAGTGATTTTTTTTAAAACTGAAAACGAATTACTTTTGTAATCAGAAAAGAAAAACTCCAAATTTATTTTATTTATTTTTTAGATTTTACTTTTAAGTAATCTCTACACCCAACATGGGGCTTGAATCCCACGCTCACAATCAAGAGTCACATACTCCACTGACTGAGCACCCCTCAAATTTATTTTTTTTAAATGTGAATGTGTGTGTTAACTAGGTGTGTCTAGATGCCTGATCGTAATTTTTGGTGAATAAAACAGTCTTAAAAAGTAATCAGGAGCTTTGCAAAGGCAATTAACCTGAGCTAGAGGGGACCTGTATATTTGTTTGGTCATTTATTCTTAATATATCCATATTCCAGCTCATACTCCTAAGAAGCAATGGGATATGTGGAAGTCCTACCTCCCATTGACAGGCCAGGTACGGGTTACGTCACTCACATAGCAAGAAGACTCACAACCTCCATCCAGCAGCACCATTTCCCCATCCTGCAATAAAAGTATGATATGTCAAAGTAGGTGACCTTATGATTATCAGTTGTTTTTTCTAATTTAAACTCGTGTGTGTGTGTGTGTGTGTGTGTGTGTGTGTATATATATATATATATATATATATATATATATATATATATATATATATATTTAAAAAGCTAATTTAAAGGAGACTAATCTTCCCTGGTTCCTTCTTACAAGAAATAGCATCTCAATTTTTCAAATGAATTCACGTGACTCAAGAAAGTGGCCACTGCATACTAGTGCACAGGCTCTGGAACCACACTGCTTAGGTCTGAATTACTAGGTGTAAACAGCACAACGTAAACAGTGCCATTATCACCATTATGTTTAAAATTCCTATAGAAGTTGGTATCCAGGGCCTTATTCAAATGTAATTACCCCATACCATTTAACTTTAGAATATCATTTCCCCTTTTGCTCCCCATCAACAATATATGTGGGGAAAGAAAAAAAACTTTGGGTTTATCTCTCTCTTATTACTTGTCATATTATACTGAAACTATTTATGTCCTTGAAGACAGGGTACATCTTATTTATGTATAAATAAATACACAACTTAGCATGCAGTAGAATAATGGTTCAATGGGTATATAAATTTAATAACAGCAACTCTGACGGACGGATGTGGTTTCTGTTTCTGGCAAAATGACAGGATACATTTCTTTTTAGAAAACAACTAGATCCTGGATACAAATAAAGTTTACGAAAAGTTGACATTATATAATGTAAGAGATGTCTTAAAGACTTCTTCTCTCTTGAAAAAAGGCACCCCAAAACTGAAACTAGAGTTGAGAGTAGTGATAAGGTAAGTGGTACAGTATATATAGAAAAGGAGATGTTGCCCTGACGTCCTGCAGCAAAAAGTGGGGATAATGAGCCAGCGGCTCTCATATTAATCCAGGATTCCCATTGTGGATACAAGAGTCCCGGGTCATTAGGACCACTTATCTTTTGGCAAAAGCATATTCAAACAACTTCTGGAGGAAATTCCCCCCAAATTTGGGCTGGCATGATTTCCAAAAAATAACATCAAGTAAATAAATGTGAGCTCACAACCAAAGGTCATCAAGCACATGACGTAGGTCACCATATGTGAGTCAGCAGAAACAACATATACCAAATTTAGATCTTCCAGGACTTCAGGCAAGGGAATGATTAGATACAGAACAGCTATTATGAAATGTTTAAAGGGATAAAGAACAGAACCACAAAGACGAATAAGCAACAAGAGACAATTGAAAAGAACTATGCTGATTCGAAAGGAACCAGAAGGAAAGAAAAAACAACTTCTGAAGTCAATCACTCAGTGGATGGATGGCCACAGCAGGGAACTGAAGGGAAACTGGCTTCCTGGAAGACAGCTATACTCAAGTCCCCTAGAACATGGCAGAGCGAGACAAGGCAAATGTAAACACGAAAATTAGCTTACTGGAAACACACATCTACCTGAAGTTGCTGAAGGAGTGAACAGAGAGAATGTAGGAGAGATGATATCTACACCAGTGTCTGAGAACTTCCTAGAACTGATGAAGACGTGAATGCAGATTCGGGAGGGGGAAGGTATCATAATGACTATATGTAAAAATAAATCTATTCTTAGACACACAATAAAACTTAAAAATACCAAAGGAAAAGAAAACTTAAAAAAATTTATTTATTTATTCGGTTTTTTTAGAGAGTGTGCACATATGTGCAAGTGGTGGGAGGAGGAGCAGAGGGAGAGAGAGAATCTTAAGCAGACTCCACATTGAGCACTGAGCCCATGGGGGGCTCAATCTCAGGACCCTGAGATCGTGACCTGAGCTGAAATCAAGAGTTGGACGCCCAAGGGACTGAGCCACCCAGGCGCACCCAAAAGGAAAAGAAATCTTTAAGTAGTCAAATGGGAGTCAAATCTCCTTATGGGAGATTTCCCATAAGGAATGACAATTAGTGTTTTTGTTCGTTTTTATTTTGTTTTAAAGATTTTATTTATTTATTTGAGACAGCGGCAGGGTCGGGGGCAGAGGGAGAAGCAGATTCCCCGCTGAGTAGGGAGCTTGATGCCAGGCTGGATCCCAGGACTCTGGGATCATGACCTGAGCTGAAGGCAGACGCTTAACTGACTGAGCCACCCAGGCGCCCCTTGTTTGTTTTTAATCTGCAGCACTGAGAGTTGGAAGAAAGGGGAACGATATACTAAAGTTGATGACTGAAAAGAATCTAGGATAGTTTCCTTGGCATAACCATCACCAAAAATTGAGAATGAAATAAAGATATTTTGACTAAAGAAAAACAGAAAATTTTATCAGCCACAGACCTTCATCTAAAGGATTTTCTTCAGGTTGAAGGAAGCTGATCCCAGGAGGGCCATCTAAGATATAAGAAGGAAAGGTGAACATGCATGTACATCTAAACAAACTCTGTCAGAAGGGTTCTGCTTTGGCCTGTTGCTGAGAGCTCCATATAGCCGTGGTTAGAGGCAGAAGCACAGGGCAGCCTGTTCTGACTACATTTCTACCAGATGCCTACTACCGAGTCCACACTAGAGCTCTCCCAGATGCCCCAACGGTACCCTGCGTTTCTCACAGCTTTTCGAGGGTCTTGGCACAGACTTCACCAGAAAAAGCCCTTGTAAACTTTCAGATAACCAAAGCAAGACTATGACCTAGAAATTCTCAACTTATTTTCTCTTGGGCCAATTTATTTAAGAATGGCAATACTTTTCTCTCCCTGTATTGCTCCACTGGGCTTATTCTCCAGTTTTTAAAGAATGGACAGTATATTATTTAGGAACAGACAAACTGGTGGTAAAATTATGAAGAAAAACAACAAAAATGATTCAAACAAAAGTCAAGATGGTAGGAGACAGAAAGGGGGATGTGCTTGAGCTTGCCCAGGGGACTACTAATGTTCTTCTCATCCTAGATGATACATATACGGTTATTCATTCTATTATTATTTTTAAACAATACATTTTATTTATTGTTTTTAATATATGATACATTTAACAACTCAGAAAAACCTTGGGGAATATAATGAAAGTGAGAAATCTATCCTTAGACACTTAACAGTAAAAAAAAGAAGAAAGGATGCAAATTAATGAGTTTGGCATCTAATTTAAGAAGTCAGAAAAAGAACAAGAGAATAAACACAAAAAGTAGAAGGGAGAAATTAATAAAGGCAAGGGCCCAGTGTAATGAAATAATAAACAAAGATAAAATAGTATTAATGATGTGAAAAGTTGGGTTTTACAGGAATGATAAAACCCAGCAAATCTCTGGTGAGATTTCTTTTCTTAGCCAAAGTTTTTGAGATTTATGTATGCACAGTAAATGCACAGATCTTAAGTATATAGAATTAAGTCAGTTTTGTCAAAAGCCCCCAGGCCCCTTCCCAGTCAATATTCCCATGAGAAGCAACCACTGATCTGATTTCTACCAACATAGTTTTGCCCATTTTAGAATTTCATATAGACGAATCATATAGTTTATAATTTTTTGTGTATGGTTTATTCACTCAGCATAATGCTTCTGAGATCATTCATTGGTAGTGCAGTGGTTTGTTCCATTTTATTTGAAGAATACACCACATGGCAATTTCCTTATCTAATACTCTGGTGATGGACACGTGGTCTATTAGTAGTGAACTTGCTACAAACATTCTTGTACAAGGCAATTTGTGGATCTATGTTTCAGTTTTTCTTGAAAAATACCTACAAATGGAATTGCTGGTACAAAGGGTAAATGTATGTTTATTTTTTTTAAAAAAGAGGAAAGGCGTTGACTTTGGGTTGTCCTTTCCCCTGTAGCCTCTGCTCTGGTGGGAGTACCCAGGCCGAGCTCCAGACAAATGCGGAGGGTACGGCCGTGGCTTTGGACAGAGGCAGCCGCAGGATGACTGGAAAGTAGGGCATCCTTGGCCCTCCTGAAGAGAGAAAATTAGTGGCTGGTGAACAGTCTGTATGGCATTCTCAGATGCCTTTACCTGAGTGAGAAATCTGCCTCCATCAGGATCTCAGATGTCTGACCGCCCTCTGTGACACCAGGACAGGATATTCCTATAAACATACTGCAGGACATGTGGCGGTCTACAACCCTGACGACATTTACTGCATGTTGACGATGTGCCAGAATTGGCAGACTCATTCTACATATCTTAATCCTCTCAACAGGCCTATCAGGTACTGCTGTTATTTGCCCAAGGTCACACAGTGGGTCCAGGAACTACTGTGGTGTTCAATTAATCTAGCTCCAAAGCTAGTGTTTGATTTGGAACTTTAAGTATGGTGCTCCCTGGTCTTTCCAACTAATTCTAATAACTAATTTCTTGCCTTCTTCAATAAAAAAACAAAAACAAAAACAAAAACGAAACAGAAAGAAAGAAAGAAAAGAATAAAAAGAGAGAAAATGTAAAATATATCAAGAATGTAAAAGGTACATATAATTATAAAAGATTAAAAGGTAGACAATACTGAGTAATTTTAAAAATTTAGACAAAATGGTAGAAAAATATAACCTATCAAACTGCCTCGGAAAAGTGAAGTATAAACTGAGATAAACACTTGGAAATGTTTGGTATTCTCTACTAAAGTGCAAATATGCATACCTATGACCCATCAATTCCATTATTATGTGTCCCTTAGACAAACTTGATAACTTGTACACTAGGAATAACATACAGGAACATTCACAGAACATTGTTCATAATGGTAAAAACTTAGAAACTATATAAATGGCCACCCATGGATATTTATCACACCAATAAATTAAAACTGAGAAAGCTTTATAGTATTTGCTAATTCATTTAAAAAAAACAATAAACCCATTACACGTTAAGATAAATAACATTTTTAATGAAAAGTAACAATTTTTCTAAATAAAAATATGTAGTTAGAAATGTGGCATTGTTGTACAGTTTTGCAAACCTCTTTGTCTAGCATAACAGAAAACAGCTAGAATCTCATATCTACTTCTCCCCCTTCAATCTGGTATGATACTGCAGGTCATAAAGCCGCGGGGTTACTTCCTTGGGCACTTGAGAGAATGAGAGTGGAAAGGACAAATAACGTCCTTATAAAAATGTATTTAACCTCACGACCACACTTTAATTGCTGTTCTATACTATAACAATTAAAATGAGCAAACTGCAGTTGTATGCAGCAACCTACTATTATATGAAAAAGACAGAGACATAATATTTCAAATATATAAAGTTCAAACATGACTAAGGCCAAACTATGTTAAACTACATTGTTTATTAGTAGTAAAATAAAATGAAAAGCAAAGAAATGATGACTATCAAAATCAGAAGAGTGGTTATCCCACCACGGAGAGAAGAAGTTATCACTGGGAAGAACCAGGTGGTGGAAAAGCTTCTTAGAGGTGGAGGGATAGTAATGTCCTGTTTCAGGGATTCACAGTTTTTTTCTGTAAAGGGCTAGACAGTACATATTTTTTACTTTGTGGACCATACTGTCTCTGGTGGAACTATTCAACTCTGCCATTGTGGGAAGAAAGCGGGAACAGCTGTATTCCAATAAAACTTTATTCACAAAACGAAGTGGCAGGCTGGATTTGGTGCAGAGAGCTGTAGCTTGCCAATACTTGTTTTATTGGACACGGTAACGGTTACATGGGTGTCCACTTAATAATTACTCATTAAACTGTTCCTTTATGTTTTAAGTACTTTACCAGTAGTTACATTTTATAATAAGAAATGTCAAAAAGAAAAAAAAAGAAACAGAAATCTCTGGTATATTAAAGAAACTGAATCAGTAGTTAAAGTTTACAAAGGAAAGTATCAGGCCCAAATAGTTCTACAGGTATAGTCCACCCAATTTTCAAAACAACATTAGCTTACATCATTTCACAATATTAAAAAAAGAAACTACCCATTTGATGAGCTTAGTTTGGACTTGATACGAAAATCAGAAAAAGACAGTATGAGAAAAATAAGCCAATCTCTCTCATGAACACAAATCAGAATATCCTAAACAACACATTAGCAAGTTGAAAGTAGCTGCGGTAAAGATAAAAAAGATGCTTAATTTCACTGGTAATTAAGGTAACAGAAATTAAGGATCACAATGAGATGCTGTTTTATGCCAGTCAGAATGGCAGAAATTAAGAAGTCTGACAACATCAGGGGATAGCGAGGATGTGGTCAACAGAATTACACACCACCGTTAGGAGTATAAACAGATACAAATACTTGGCGGGGCGCCTGGGTGGCGCAGCGGTTAAGCGTCTGCCTTCAGCTCAGGGCGTGATCCCGGTGTTATGGGATCGAGCCCCACATCAGGCTTCTCTGCTATGAACCTGCTTCTTCCTCTCCCACTTCCCCTGCTTGTGTTCCCTCTCTCGCTGGCTGTCTCTATCTCTGTCGAATAAATAAATAAAATCTTAAAAAAAAAAAAAAAAAACCAGATACAAATACTTGGGGAAAAAAATCCGTATTATCTTATCACACTTACGAACAAAAAAAAGTTCCAAAAAACTATATACAGCAGCGTATAATTTTATGTTGTTCACAAACAAGCAGAACTAATTAATATTGTTTGGGAAATCATGTATACGTGATACAACTACTTAAAAAATCAAGGGAAGACATACAAAAATTTAGGATAACCAGTTAGTTACCTCTGGGAGGGAGGCAATTGAATAGTAGAGCATAAAGACACATAAGTAGATGGACGGAACTGGTAATGTTCTCGCTCCTGAGCTGAGTGATCAGTTCATGGGTATTCATTTAAAAAATATGCTGTATGATTTACATATTTTTTACATTTATTTTTCTGAAATTATTGAAAATTAAAACAGATAATTAAAACAGACTTTGGGTGCCTGCGTGGCCCAGTTGGTTAAGAGTCTGACTCTTGATCTCAGCTCACGTCTTGATCTAAGGGTCATGAGTTTAAATGCTGCATTTTAAAACAAAGCAAAACAAAACAAAAACCTCTTTCCCCATCTTTAAAAAAAAGTGGACTCGATAAAGGCATATATAATTCTTTACTTGTATAGTCACTTGGGGAGAAAACCATAAAAGATAAGCTCCCTCACAGCTAATAAGGTACTATTAAAATCTGTCTGCTCCCAAAATATGCATGGCCCACTGTTGCCCAAATCCTTTGAGAGGGAGTGTTATTAAAAAATGTGAGTGGAAAAAAAAATGAGCTGAGGCTTAGAGTAGAATTCTCAGCTCTGCCCTAATGAGTTGCCTAATTTTTTAAGTTTGTTTTCTTCATCTGTTGAACAGGCATGTTAATAACTGCTCCTATCTCACGGTGCTAATGCGAGAATCAAATGAGATAATGTCTCTAAAATCATTTCATAAACAATAAAGTGCTTTAGAAGTGGCACCACAGGAAGTGGCATTGAAGGGCATTTCGCGTACCTTGATGAGTTGATTATTCTTCACATAGTGCAAAGTGTTTGACCGATTACCTCCAGCGACTACTGGCGGGTAGGCTAAGATGTCTGCACCACGGGCCCGGCATTCAAATTCAAACTGAAAAACAAGAGCCAAGCATGACAGAAGACAGGATTTCCTCAGGGCTATGCCAGCCCATCCCTCCATTCAAGTACTTCTTTTCCATCATTACTGGAAAACGAGTTATCAAATCCAACCAAACTTCTTATGCCGCAATCCTGGTCTATTTTTTATTTTGCCCCCCATTCTGTTATTTGACCCTATTATTAAGTCTGTTCTGTTCCTCTGAGTGCTCTGAATTTCCTATGATTTTCAAATTAAGTCCAGAAGAGAACACAGAAAACCTACGATCAAGGCTGAGTACAGAGATACAGTCGAGTAAAGTTCCTGTTTTTTATTCTTACTTAGATAAACACTGGAATACAGTTTGCAGTTTTAACAGCAGCTCTGCATTACTAATTTCAACTTTTCAAATAGCTACCAACCTACATGTGCTGGAAAAGTGAAAAAGGATGCTAGGCAAATGGTAAATTCTACTAATTTCACTTTGTCCAAGGATGGAGCTGGAGACTGGCGAGCAGCTGCTGCTCTTTCCGGTACTACTCTGATTCTCCTCCTTTACGTTCACTTAAACAGTATTCTCCGCTCACATCTGACTAAGTCTTTGCTTCTTCATCTGTTCTGCTTTGCAATTTTCTTCATTCAATTGTAGCTCTGTGTATTTTAGACACATTTAATAAATTATCAGTGACATTTAAGAACCAAATCCTCTCTGCTGATATCCTGGTCACTTACGTGAAAGCCCCAACTGGATGCCATCTGCGAATCAATGAAATTACTTTACTTACTATTTTTGCCTCCAGTAAAACCTTTCCAGTCTTTTAAAGCTCACCTTAGCATAAAGAAAGCCTTCCTCCACAGGAGCTTTACTGGCAAACATGGTCTCTATGAAAGCCTGTAAACAGAATGCAGGATGAATAGTCTCATTTTAAATATGTTGCTTACTCAAACATTCAAAATACCGGAGCTCAAATGAAAAGCGCCTGTCTCCACAATTCTGTTGACCTGAAGTTGTAACTTTCTGGGTGTGATAATATAGATTTCTGAAGAGAAAACTATTGCTTTCAGGACTATTTGACTGATAAGAGATTGAGTGGAACGGCAACTCAACAATCAACTTAGAATATACATTGGTATGCCAGAGTAAGCCATATGGGAACACATCTGTCATTTATGTAACAAAGTAGCCCAGAAATGTATGAAATTAGGGATTGAATGGTCCAGTCTATGGTAAGGATTCCCAACCATAGCACTGCGACATTTTGGACTAGGTAACTCTTTGTAGGGTGCCAGCAGCACTCCCCAACTCTGATAACCAGATATTGCCAAATACCCACTGAAGGACAAAACTGACCCAAGTTCAGAATCAGTGACCTACAGTATAAATACTTCATTTCTCTGTGATAGCCATTCCACCTGTGTTTTCTTTTTTTATGAACATACATGTTTATTTCAAAAAAGATTCTGATTAGATTACATGGATACACAAAATTCAACAAGATGGCATAAATTCATGGCAGAGTTAAAGAAAAGCAAGCCTCAAGTAGAATGGAGCTCAAAAAACTAAGAATGCATACCATAATGACCTTTATGATTACGATGGCAACTATGGATGGGCCGCAAATTTATCTGAGTTTTCTAGTAGCCAGTGTGAAAAGGGAAACTGTCAGCTATATTTCCCATGTCTGTGGGATAAAAACGAATCAGCTTCACAGGGATTGGATTATACGATTCTACCATTAGAAAGGAATTTCTCTCGAGTTGTTATGCTCTAAGAGTGAAGGCAACGTGGGAAGGAATGTTTTTAGTAACGTTTCTCCAAATACAAGGCAATGACATCATCATAAAGCCGAACAGAGGGAAAGCAAGTGGGCTGGCCATCGGAACAGCTGCATGGCTTGCTCCTGTTTCCATTCTGATCCTTCCTCAAATGTTTCATCTTCAGAGAGGCCTTCCTGACCACCTTAACTCACTCAGCACTTCACCACACTTCATCCCCTGCCACTGCTTCCTTTTTCTTCACAGCATTTAATTCCAGCTGACTATACAGCATATTTGTATAGTCAGGGACAGGGACACACGGCAACTCTGTGTTGCTCACCACTGTGTCTCTAGAACCTAGAACAGTACCTGGCACCATAGTAAATAATAAATATCTGCTAAATGAATTAGCAATTACAATGAAAGTTAAAGGATACTTATGTATGTATACACACACACACACGAATATTGATGAATAATTTGTTAGTGCTACATTTTTAGCATGAAGCTAAAGCAAAAAAAAAAAAAAAAAAAAGGAAAAAGTGTGTTATCTCCACTGAGGCTTACTCACTTAAAAGAGGGATTTTTCTTGGCCGCACCCTTTGTCTTTTTATTAATTTCCTTTCAAAACTGACTAAATAGAGAAATTCTGTGCAAGCACACACACACACACACACACACACACACACACACACACACACCCCTTTTGTCTATGCATTCATCCACTGATGGATCTATGGGTTGTTCTGCATCTTTTGGCTATTGTGAATACTGCTTCTGTGAACAAATATTTGATTGAGTACCTGTTTTTAATTCTTCTGGGTATATACCTACGAGAACAGTTGCTAGGTCATGTGATAATTCTTTTTTTTTTTTTCATTTTTTTTATTATGTTAGTCTCCATACAGTACATCCTTAGTTTTTGATGTAGTGTTCCATGATTCATTATTTGCGTGTAACACCCAGTGCTCCATGCAATACGTGCCCTCCTTAATACCCATCACCGGTCTATCCCAATCCCCCACTCCCCACCCTCTGAAGCCCTCAGTTTGTTTCCCAGAGTCCACAGTCTCTCATGGTTCATTCCCCCTTCTGTTTAACCCCCCTTCATTCTTCCCTCCCTTCTCCTACCGATCTTCCTGCTATTTCTTATGTTCCATAAATGAGTGAAACTATATGATAATTGTCTTTCTCTGTTTGACTTATTTCACTTAGCATAATCTCCTCCAGTCCCGTCCATGTTGCTGCAAATGTTGGGTAATCATTCTTTCTGATGGCTGAGTCATATTCCATTGTATATATGGACCACATCTTCTTAATCCAGTCATCTGTTGAGGGGCATCTCGGCTCCTTCCACAATTTAGCTATTATGGACAATGCTGCTATGAACATTGGGGTGCATATGGCCCTTCTCTTCACTACGTCTGTATCTTTGGGATAAATACCCAGTAGTGCAATTGCTGGATCAGAGGGTAGCTCCATTTTTAACTTTTTAAGGGACCTCCACACTGTTTTCCGAAGTGGCTGTACCAACTTGCAACGTGATAATTCTACGTTTAAGTTTTTCAGAAATCTCCAAGCTATTTTCCACAGTGGCTGAACCATTTCACAATCGCACTGGTAATGTAAAAATGTCCCAACTTTCCCAATTCCTTACCAACACTTGTTATTTTCTGTGTGTGTGTTTTAATTTTTTAAATTTATTTTTATATTTTTATTTTAATTTTATCTTTTATTTGTCAGAGACAGAGAGAGCACAAGCAGGGGGAATGGTAGGCAGAGGGAGAAGCAGGCTCCCTGCTGAACAAGGAGCCTGATGTGGAACTTGATCCCAGGACCTGAGCCCAAGGCAGACGCTTAACTGAGCCACCCAGGCGTCCCTTTCTGTTTTTAATCACTCAGTTCTCATCACTAATGCACTTTTTTTTTTTTTAAGATTATTTATTTATTTATTTGACAGAGAGAGGCAGGGAGAGAGGGAACACATGTAGGGGGAGTGGGAGAGGGAGAAGCAGGCTTCCTGCTGAGCAGGGAGCCCGATGTGGGACTCGATCCCAGGCCCCTGGGATCACGACCTGAGCCGAAGGCAGAAACTTAATGACTGAGCCACCCAGGTGCCCCACTAATGCACTCCTTAATCACCTATTTCACTCATCCCCCCACCCACCTGCCCTCTGGTAACCATCAGTTTGTTCTTTATAGTTCTCTATAGCTGAGAGTCTGTTTCTTGGTTTGTCTTTTTTTTTTTTCCCTTTGCTCATTTTCTTTGTTTCTTAAATTCCACATATGGGTGAAATTATATGGTATCTGTCTTTCTCTTATTTTACTTAGCAATATACCCTCTAGCTCCATCCATGTTGTTGCAAATGGCAAGATTTCACCTTTTTAATGGCTAATGTTCCTATCTATCTATCTACCTACCTATCCATCCATCCATCCCACTCTTCTTTATCCATTCATCAATCGATGGGCACTTGGGCTGCTTCCATATCTCAAATACTGTAAATAATGTGGCTATAAGCACAGGGGTGCACATATCCCTTTGAATTAGTGTTCTTGTATTCTTTGGGTAAATAGCCAGTAGCACAATTACTGAATCATAGGGCAGTTCTATTTTTAACTTTTTGAGGAAACTCTCTACTGTTTTCCAGAATGGCTGCACCAGTTTGCATTTCTACCAACAGTGCAAGAGGATTCCTTTTTCTCAACATCCTCGCCAATACTTGTTGTTTCTTGTATTTTTGATTTTAGCCATTCGGACAGGTGTAAGGTGATATCTCATTGTGGTTTGATTTGCATTTCCCTGATGATAAGTGATGATGAGCATCTTTTCATGCGTCTTGCCATCTGTATGTCTTCTTTGGAGAAATGTATTCTGCCCTTTATAAAAGTCAGATTGTTTTTTGGGTGTTGAGTTGTATAAGTTCTTTATATATTTTGGATACTGACTCTTTATTAGCTATGTTATAATATGTCATTTGCAAATACCTTCTCCCATTTTGTAGGTTGCCTTTTAGTTTTGTTAATTGTTTCCTTCGCTGTGCAGAAGCTTTTTATTTTGATGTGGTCCCAATAATTTATTTTTGCTTTTGTTTCCCTTGCCTCAGGGGGTCTATTTTTTTTAAAGAAGGGCATACATGCGTATGAGCGGGGGTGGGGAGGAGGCAGAGGGAGAGAGAGAGAATCTTAAGCAGTTCCATGTCCAGTGTGGAGCCTGACACAGGCTTGACATAAGCACGTTAAGTAGCAAGTGTTGACGCTGTGGTAATTCTCACAGGTAGACCTGTGCTTATGCTGAAGGGTGGGGGAGAGGAATGGAGCCTGCCAGTTCCTTTGTTCCCAGAGGAATGAATCTCCCCATGATTGCTGCCTCTCTGGAACATGCTCTGAGATGAGCAACTAATGCCCCCACCCCCAGTGTGTGTCCCAGGTGCTCTTCCGCCTTTTTTCCAAGAATAGCCCCAATGTCCTCTGAGCTCTCTCAGAGCCAAGCATGCTAACCTTTCAAACTCCAGGCTTTAAGCCCTGCTGGTTGCAAGAACTCACAAAATCCGGGCCCCCTCCTTTTCCAAGCCAATTGCAATGGGGATTTGTTTTCCCCATGCGCTCCCTTGCGCGCTAATTTGTTTCTTGCCCTTCACTGGGACTGTGGCTCCCTCCCCACCACAGCGGCCACAATCCAATTCTCTCCCAAGCCATGTCTCTGCACCTCCTACCTTCTTCAATGTGGCTTCTTCCCTACCTTTAGTTGTAGAGTTTGTCCTGCCAGTCTTCAGATCAATTTCTGGGGTACTCGGGATGACTGAATAGTTATCTAGTTGTATTTATGGGATGAAGTGAGCCTAGGGTTCTCCTATTCCACCAACATCTCCCCCTCCTGTGTGTTTTGTTTTTAAATTATAGTCATCTCACTGGGTATGAAGTGATCTCATTTTGGTTTTGATTTGCATTTTCCTAACAGCTACTGATGTTAAGCATCCTGTCATGTGCTTATTGGTCATTTATATATCTTCTTTGGGAAAATGCCCATTTAAAAAAAATTATTTATTTGAGAGAGAAAGCACATGTGCACACGAGCACGACTGGTAGGGAACGGCAGAGGGAGAGGGAGAAGCAGATTCGTCGCACAGCAGGGAGCCTGACTTGGATCATGACCTGAGCCAAAGGCAGATGTTTAACTGATTGAGCCACCCAGGTGCTCTCTCTACCCATTTTTACACTGGGTTGTCTTTCTGTTTTTGAGTTGCAGGAGTTCTTTACATATTCTAGACACTAGACCTTTATTGTATATATGGCTTGCAAATATTTCTCCTATTCTGTAGATTGTCTTTCATTTTTTTGATAGTGTTATTTGATTGACGGACAGAAGTTTTCAATTTTGATGAAGTCCAATTCATCTGTTTTTCTTGTGTTGCTTATTTTGGTGTGATATAAGAATCCATTGCCAAATTCAAGGTCATGAAGATTCACCTCTATGTTTCTGCTAAGAATTTTATAGTTTTATCTCTTAAGTTTAGGTCTTTGATCCATTTTGAGTGAATTTTTGTATATGGTGTGAGGTAGGGATCCAACATCATTCTTTTGCATGTGAATATCCAGTTGTTCTAGCATATCTGAATTATTTTTAATTAAACATATAGTTAAAGTATTATTTTGAAAGAAAAAGAATGATTCTGATAAAGAGGATGAAAATGCTACTATGACCTTGGGTGACTGCCAAGCCATCATTGGTCTGAATTAGCACTGGCTTTGAAATCAGTGGAATCAGGAAATGGTAAAACCTGAACTTTAGCAGCTAGCAAAATAGACCGGAAGGGAATTGCAAATCAATGGCAGTTCTGTTAAAAACTCGGGGGTGTTTGCTGCTTTACTGAAAGCAAGCTGACTCTTCAGAAGAGTTTCACCTTCGTGGCCAGCAGGTGGCGCTCCAACCAAAGGAACCCAGGCCACTTTACTATTTGAAAAATCAGCTGTGAGACACACTACAACTAATTCAAGTAAGGCAAACTGATGATGGAGGACAAAAGATCATGAAAGGGACTAGTCAGTGAAGGAAATGAGCCATTTTGCAGATTTAGATACAACAACCTGATGAATTCTTTTTAAAAATGGCTCCTGAGAATTTTAGATCAAGGAGCAGTATCTCTGGCTTTAAACACTGCTGAGGGTAGGGAAATGTTAGGGCTCACTGTGGTTCACATGACAATCCCTAGTTTACTAGAATGGATTAAGGGAGGGGTTCAACATAGAAGGGCAATTGCCCTGCCTCTCCCTTGTTATATAAATGATCACTGCCTCCTGAAGCTGCATAAATGCTATGGATACAAGTAGTACTGCACCAGCTACCTGATGAAGGAAAAGAACACCTTTTTGGGATGCTCCTTACTCAGGTTATGACTGACACTGTAATAAAGGATTTCATATATGACTTTGTTGTTGGACCCCAGGAGGATGTAAAAAGATAGTTTCAGATCTTTAATCCCAACTTCCTCCTATGGATAATAAAAAGATAATAAGTTTAGGACTTCACAGGAGAAATAAAATCCAGTAAGAAAGAGGACATGCAAAAGAATAAAATTGGACCTTTGTCTTTTTGTTGTTGAGTTGTAAGGGTTCTTTATATATTCTGGATATTAGATTGTTACCCAATATAGATTTGCAAATATTTCTCTAGTTCATAAGTTATCTTTTTACTCCCTTGCTAATGTCTTTTGATGCACAAAAGTTTTCAATTTTGATAAAGTCCAATTTATCTATTTTTGTTGTTGTTGTTGTTACTACTGCTTTTCGTGTTGTATCTAAGAATCCATTGCCAAATCCAAGGTCATGAAGATTTACCCATATGTTTCTGCTAAGAAATACATACAAAAATTAACTTAAAAAATGGATCAAGGACCAAAATATGAGAACTAAAACTATAAAACTCTTAGAGGAAAATATAGGGGGAAAGCTTCATGACCTTGGATTTGGCAATAGTTTTTTTTTTTTTTTTAATGACACTAAAAGCATAGGCAACACAAGAAAAAACAGATAAAAGTTGTATGATTCTACTAGGCAAGTTTCACCGTAGGTTTGAGGTTACCAGGGGCTGGAGGGAGGAGAAATGGGAGTTATTGTCTAATGGCTACAGAGTTTCTATTTGGGATGATGAAAAAGTTCTGGAAATAGATAATGGTGCTGGTTATACAACAATGTGAATGTACTTAATGCCACTGAGTTGTACACTTAAAAATGGATAAAATAGTAAATTTTATGTTATATAAATTTTACAACAAAAAATAGCAAATGGATCATCGAGCTTTACATTGGAAACCGGGGATGTACTGTATGGTGACTAACATAATATAATAAAAAATCATTAAAAAAAATAGCAAATGGAAAGAAAATAAGAAAGGGGGCAACAATTCAGATCCTAAAACAATTCAGTTTTTTATGTTTAATTAAAAATGAAATAAAAAGGCAGAAATTGAAGAGTGCCAAGCTTTGATAATTTTACAGTAAGGCAGAGAATTGGCAAACTGCCTGTCCTCAAACTTCTCAGAGTATAAAAATCCCAAGGCAGATAAACTCAATTTATCTGAGTTTAGAGGAATTTTAAAAGAAAAAGATTCCAATAAGCCACTATCATCAGATGTCAAAATACAGGCTTTCAATATAAAGATAATGGAAAAAGAAGATTGCTATACTTCATATCATGCCAGGTCATCTCCGGCAGGGAACTCAGGACATTTTAACAAATGTGTGAGTGAATGGCTGCATGTGGAGAAGAAACTCTTTTAGATCTACTAAATACAGGAACACAGTATGTAGCACTGCCTAGGGCTGCAAATGAACCCCTTAGGGATGACAGAATTAATTCAAGGGAATGTGGGGATGCTACCGTGGAAAGAATAAAAATTAAAGTCTGTTTAGAAGCTGGAATGTATGATTTAAAAAAAGGATACTGTAATGTCTCCCTAACCTGACTGTATAATTGATAGGAATATAATGTTTGAATAAAAATTCCTCCCCCTACTGGATAATAAGAAAAAAGGAGTAACTTGGGTCCTCCTTCATCCAGTACTCATAGGACATGCAACATGGGAGCCTTTAGAATTAACCTAAGCCAATTCAACTAGTAAATGTGAAACATCATTGGATATCTGGAAGGCAATAAGAAATTACTATCCTAAATAAAGAAATGTCAGATACAAGCATATTAGTGTCCACAAACTCACTGTAATAGGCCAGTGTGGCCAATAAGGAAGACTGATGAATCAGGTCACAAACAGTAGACTACAGGGGGCTCAATAAAACCATACCCTGAAGAACCTCAGCTGTCTCCAGTACAGTCCAGACTATTCAACTCATATAAGCCAACGGTGGCTGGTATTCTCTACTGATCTGGCTAATGCATTTTCTCATTATCAATCACCAGTGAGAGCCCACGATGATTAGCATTCATGTGCACTGGTTTACAATATACAGTACTACCTCAAAAATACTAAAACTCTTCCGAATATTGTCACTCACTATCTGATGAGGCAGGACTGAGATCTAATATAGCTGGACAATACAATATATTGATGGTATTATTTTTTTCTTTTTATTTTCCCTTTATTTTTTAAAATAGACTCCATGCCAAGTGTGGATCCCAATGTGGGGCTTGAATTCACAACCAGGAGATCAAGACCTGAGCTGAGATCAAGAGTCAGATGCTTAATGGACTGAGTCACCCAGGTGCCCTGGTATTATTATTTTCATCTGAAACTGCAGATCAAGTTAAAAGCAACTTTCTTAGGGTCATAAATCATATGACTGACTGGGGATAACTGGTTAACCTTGCTAGAAATCCAGGGCTCCACACAGACTATGTAATTTTGGGAGATTACATGGGTTGGAGCAATCTGTGACGTATCACATATCACTAGGAATAAATTGTTATCAGTCCCTGACCCTCAGATTAAAGAGGTTCAACAACACCTACTGTGCATATTTGGTTTTTAGAGAAACCATACTTCACTTAGGGATGTTCTTGGCCCAATTCATAAAATCACAATGAAAAAGGCCTTACTTGATTAGGGGCCTTAACAAAAAAAGCCTTCTTAGAACTGCAGAAGGCTATGGCTTACGCTATCATGTTAGAACCATATGATCCTAACACTGAAATGATACTAGAAAGTGTCAGCCACTGCACTCATACCAACTGGAATTTCCAGCAAAAGCCACAATTGCTACTCCAAGATGACCTCTGGCTTTGGTGTTAAGACATTATTAGATGGTGCTTTCCACTCTATGTCTTTTGAAAACCAGTTGCTGATTTATTTTGGGGCATTTGCTGAGATTGCCCCAATAACTAAAAGATTTGTAAGAGCAAATTAAAACCTGAAATACATATCATTGCTGATGTCAGAAAAACATTCCAGTAAGAAGGGCGATGCCCAAAAAAGTTTCATCATAAAATGGAAATGCACTATATAAAGCATGCTACCAAGGGATGGGACAGACTTATATTTATGAGCCTTTTTTCCTTGGGTCTCTTCTTTCAACCAACTGCCCAAGGATGCCAGGTAATTGGTCTGGTTCACAGGTGGCAGTTTCAGAATTGAGAGTAATTCTTTTTATTTTTTTATTATTATTATTATTTTTTAAGATTTTATTTATTTATTTGACAGAGAGACAGCCAGCGAGAGAGGGAACACAGCAGGGGGAGTGGGAGAGGAAGAAGCAGGCTCCCAGTGGAGCAGGGAGCCTGATGAGGGGCTCGATCCCAGGACCCTGGGATCACGCCCTGAACCGAAGGCAGACACTTAACGACTGAGCCACCCAGGCGCCCCCAGAATTGAGAGTAATTCTGTATGGGAAGCAGGTGCTCTGAGTCCAGCAGAAGGTAAAATCCTCATGGAAGAAGGTAATAACAAGTTGGTCCACTGAGCTGAATTGTAAGCCGTGTTCTTACCTGTGATAGAACTAGATACAAATAAAAGTCTTGCTATTCGGGTAAATACTGATCCTAGGCTGTTGCCACTTGCCTTGCAATTGGTCTAATAAGTGCGCCATAAGTAACTGGATAGTAAAAGATCCCCACACGTAGGGGCCACTGCTCTTTGGAAATCTCTATGGAAATTTCTGAGGGCAAATCAAAGCAGGCCATAATGATGCTTACCAGAGAAACCCAATGCCAGGGTTTGAAGATAACTGCAATCAATAAATTGATGGCCTAATTCATTCTCTTGAAATGGCAACGAAGGTCCATGAAATGAATGGGTATGGAGAAACTCAAGCCAGGCAGGAATGCACAAAACAATGACATAGACCACTGGCCCCCAAGCTAAAAAAAAAAAAAAAAAAAAAAAAAAAAAAAAGCCTTGGTTGCCAATGGTACAGTCCCATTTTTCTGTACTTATCCAATCTGTCCCCCTACTATTGGAAATAGACTAACCAGAAAATTCTGCTTCAGGGGGAAAGGTATGGGTTAAAATTAGGGATGAAAGAAGGAAGAAAGGCCAGGAAGTGAGCCAATAAATAAGTGCCACAAAAGGGAAAATCTAACATAATTTTGGTGCCTAAAGAGATGCTTAAAGCAAGAGAATAGTATTTTCTCTTAGCTCTGATTCAGAAGCCTGTTGGGGCAAAGGACTCTGACGGAGTCTCCTTTTCTGAAGAGCCAGAAAGAGAGCTAAACAATACCTAACCTAACAAATACACTTCCCAGAGTGACATACATCCTCCAAATGGATGAAGAAATAAGTGGGAGCTCTGTCAACAATGCAAATGGTTTTTGATTCTCATGTCACAAGATGGGTCTATTATAGAGGAGTTGTGCTAGGAAGCAACCTGTGGAAAATGTTTAGCGGGATGAATTTGAAAAACATTGACTAATAATCTAAAAGAACATCATGTGCCATTAATCATGATGACGGTTTAAAAAAGGTACCAGAGAGGCACCTGGGTGGCTCAGTTGGTTAAGCCTCTGCCTTTGGTTCGGGTCATGATCTCAAGAGTCCAGAGACGAACCCCGAGTGGGGCTTCCTGCTCAGCAGGGAGTCTGCTTCTCCCTTTCCCTCTGCCACATGCTCCCCCCTTTCCTCTCTCTTTCTCAGATAAATAAAATCTTAAAATAAATAAAAATACACCAGAATATGGTGGCAGAATGTTATCTACTGCATATCTCTTTTGTCAAAATAATGTTATGTGAAAAAATAGCTATTTGCCCTGTTTTTGTGGGTTAATAGGCACAAGGGGGAGGAAAAATTGGGACATTTGGATCACTGATAAAGGATAAGAACAAGGTTTAATTTGGTGGGCCCACATTCCTGAGAATTCTGAAATTTGGTTGTGGGAAGTGCTATGGAACACTCAAACCAAAGTCTATTAGGAGCGGCTACTACTCATGTGATCTAAGCCTGGGGGAATTAACATTTTTGAAGTACCAAATGTATTTCCTAATTGTACAAAGGCAGTTAGTACTCAATGACAACATGCCTGCTATTGGCCCACTTGAAGTAAGAGAGCTTTAGTGGAATTAGGACCTGCTTAGGAGTATGGTCAGGCAGATTTGTTTTTTTTTTGTTTTTTAAAGATTTATTTATTTATTTGGAGAGAGAGAGAGAGAGCGCGCGAGAGTGCATATGGGGGAGAGGGGCAGCAGAGGGAGAGAATCCTGCCAGCTGACTCCCCGAGGAGCACAGAGCTTGAGCTAACGACCCATGAGATCAGGACCCTAGCTGAAACCGAGAGTCAGATGCTCAACAGATGGTGCCACCCAGGCATATTTGTGTGTGTGTGTGTGTGTGTTTAAAGATTTTATTTATTTATTTGAGAGACTGAGCATGAGTGGGGGGAGGGGCAGAGAGAGAGGGAGAAGCAGGCTCCCTGCTGAGATCGATCCCAGGACCCCGAGATCACAACCTGATCAGAAGTCAGATGCTCAGCTTACTGAGCCACCCAGGCACCCCATCATGGTGTAATTATTTTGTCCTCCCCAACTCCGCTGAGCTCTGCTCAGCTGGGGTCTGTTTCTCCCTCTCCCTCTGTGCCACCGTCACCCCCATCCCCCGCTCATGCTCTCTCTCTAATAAATAAAATCTTTTTTTTTAAGATTTTATTTATTTATTTGACAGAGAGAGAGACAAAGAGAGAGGGAACAAGCACGGGGAGTGGGAGAGGGAGAAGCAGGCTTCCTGCTGAGCAGGGAGCCCGATGCGGGGCTCGATCCAGGCCCCTGGGATCATAACCTGAGCCGAAGGCAGACGCTTAACGACTGAGCCACCCAGGCACCCCTCAAATAAATAGAATCTTAAAAAAAAAATTACGCCATGATTTTGAGAGAGAGAGAATGTGCACATGCACACAAGAGTGGGAGAGAAGGGGCAGAGAAGAGAGAGAAAACCTTAGCAGAACTCAATCTCACAACACTGAGATCATGACCTGAGCCAAAACCAAGAGTCAGATGCTTAACCAACTAAGCCACCCAGGCACCCCTGTACCAAAAGTTTCTGATTTATACTGCAACTACAATGGTACTGCATATGGTATAATATGGAGGCATAAGTAAAATTAATATTGTAGATACTAATAAACTTAGGATAATACTGATATTAATGATCAAATGTAGTGGGAGATTGAATTAAAGGTATCTCAGGACATAATCCCTACAGAGGAGAACTGGTCTGAGAAATATTTAGAGCTGATTAATGATAGGTCAATAACTCAGCAGATGTATACCATAAGGAGCAGACACTTACAGATCCAAGAAGCAAAAGAACTGTATAGTTACAAAAACATGGGAAAATGTAAATGGATGTTTCGGCTATCTGTTTAAATCCACACTAACCCCACATGGATACTGTAAATGTCTGGATTCTGCATGTACATTTTTATTATCTTATCTGATTATGAGATATTGTAGGGCAAGTAAATGATATCACACTAAGGATTACTGTTTTATTAGAAAGAAGACTTGACAATGGGTTATGGGGGTGGACTGCTCTGTGTGGGTTAATTCCTGAAATTAGCTTGAGCTGTTTTGCTAAATTCCTGCATGGCACTGACTTCGGTAAAGGCATAGCATGAAACATAGTTATTAAAAGTGTTGCGAGGGCAACAAACACATGAAAAGATACTCAACATCACTAACCATTGGGAAAATGCAAATCAAAACCACAGACAGATACTCTTTCATACGCTAGAATGGCTACTATCAAAAAACAGAAATCAAGCTTTAGCATGGATGTGGAAAAATTGCAACCCTTGTCCATTGCCAGTGGCAATGTAAAATGGTACGGGTCCTATGAAAAACAGTATGGTGGTTCCTCACAATATTGAACATAGAATTACCATTTATCTACTAGTTCTACTTCTGGGTATATATCCAAAAGAAATGAAAGTAGGGGTTCGAAAAGCAGAACGTGCATAGCAGATTTATTCATAATACCTAAAGACAGAAACAACCCAAATGTCCACCAACACATGAACAGATAAACAAAATGTTGCATATACATAAAATGGCATATTATTCAGCCTTAAAAAGAAGGGAAATTCTTATATATACCACAGCATGGTTAAATCCTGGAGACATTTTGCTTGATGAAGTAAGTCAGAAATAAAGTAACAAATATTGTATGACTCCACTTATATGAGGTGCCTAAAGCAGTCAAATTATAGACTCAGAAAATAAAATGGTGGTTAGCAGAGGCTAGAGGAAGGAGAAATGGGAAGTTATTGTCTAATGAGTACAGAGTTTCAACATGGGAGCATAAAAAAGTTCTGGAGATATATAGTAGGGGTGGTTGCACAACAATGGGAATGTATTTAACGCCACTGAACTGTACACTTAAAAATGGCTAAAGTGGGGGCGCCTGGGTGGCGCAGCGGTTAAGCGTCTGCCTTCGGCTCAGGGCGTGATCCCGGAGTTCTGGGATCGAGCCCCACATCAGGCTCCTCTGCTGTGAGCCTGCTTCTTCCTCTCCCACTCCCCCTGCTTGTGTTCCCTCTCTCGCTGGCTGTCTCTATCTCTGTCGAATAAATAAATAAAATCTTTAAAAAAAAAATGGCTAACGTGGCAAATTTTAGGTTATATATATTTTACCACAATTAATGAAAAGTGTTACAAGGAATTTTGAGGCAGTTTGTACCAGCTTCTGAATACTGCTAACAGTGAGATGAATGGTTTGTACTTGGTCTCTCTGCTGCTGTGCGGCAGGAATAAGCCAATAAGACCAAAGCTGCAGAAGTCCCTAGCTGAGATTCCATTTTGGTTCCAAGGTGTTCTGTGTGTACATCTGTGGTTCTTTATCGATGAGAGGAAAATGCATACTGCCCGGCCCTGACTGAGGAAGGACAACGAGAGCCTGCGCCTGGCTTCTCTGGACCCTTCTGTGAGACAACCACTGACTGTGACAGATATTCTTACTTTAATGCTGTTGCTGTACTATACCCCTTTCGTATAATAAATTATAGCTTTGTAAGCACTGTCATTTTGGGTACCGAGTCTTCTTTAGCAATCAAACTGTGTTTAACTGCCACTATAATTGTAGTTATTATAAGGAAAGAAATACAATGAATTCATTTATGTTGTTCCAAGGAGAAACAACTAAGATCATGGGTGAAAGACACAAGAATTTATCTTGCCTTGCGAGGTATTGAGCAAGTCTCTAGACATGTTCACTAAACACTGAAGTAGAAAGTAGATGCTCATCTACGATTACTGCATTGGGTATCTCAAGGTGCCCACCAAGCCCTAAGAACTTAGATTTTTTTAATTTGGAAAAACTTTTTCAATAGGAACCATACCTGTGATGTTAGCTTCCCAGCAATCTTCATTCGTTCAATTTCTGCAGGAGATTTGATCAGCCGGAGGCGCTGTACCAGCTGCTGGACAGCGCGAACTTTATTCTTGCTCCTGGCTTTGACCTCAGTCAGATGCTGCATGTAGTCAGAGTGAAGCTGTGCGTGAGAGGGCCTCATCCAGTCATACCAGACCATATTGGTCTCATCTTAAAATGAGCAGGAAAAAAAAAATTTAACTAAAACTAACAGCAACAAGAAATATCAACTGTCATAGTGACTTGAACTAGAGTCAAAACTATAAAACTTGTGACATATAACTCTGAAGGGTTTAGCAAAAACTCTCTCAGGACTGAAGCAACTGAAGGGTTTGATTATGTAGTATTGAAAAGGCTATTCCCTGCAAATGGCAATATATTCTGACACCGAATATACAGCTTTTCTGCCCCCAAACTTCAAGGTTCCTTATAAAGATGGTAGATGGGACTAAAGCTTTTTCTCCAGCTCTGATTTCATTCATTATTTATTAAACATTAAAGAACTCCACACTGTAACTGAGCTAGAGGCACTGTTGAATAACTGAACATAAGAGGACAGAAAAAAATACTCACATCTTGACCTCCTGGTTAAAAGTATTCTCTTCCTTTCCAATCTCAGTGTTCGTGAAAGGAGGTTATTATCCCACTTAGGAGCAATTCTTCATGGCTATGGAAACACTCTAGTGGATAATGTGTGCTAACCCACACTTATCCAGGAAGCCTTTCCTTTCCCACCTGCCATATATTCTCATTAGACAACCACATTCTCCTTTTAACTCTAGAGACCCAAGGAATTGGTCTATATATGCCTGAGACATAAGATGTGAAGGCCCATGATGAAAATGCTCCCACTTACACCAGGTCTCCATCCATCCCTTTCTTTTTTCCTGATGCGGCCTAAGAGCATCATTCCCAACAACTGGAATCTGAAGGGTTGTATGTTTTATACAAAGTATTTGGGACAGAAGAGGAGAAATCCTAAAATTTTGATGGTTATATATTAGTGATACAATCTCCTAAATATTTTCATTTTAAAATAAAAATGATTTTAAGTGTATATTACATGTCAAACGCTAATCTTATTTTTAATAGAAATTTAATTGTACTTTCAAAACAGTAAAACCACCTCTACTACCTGTTCTTAGTGTATGAAATCATTGCCCAACTTTTTTGGGTTTTTAAACTTTTAAATAAATATGATTTCATGAATCTTTTCCTTTGCGTACTACTTTTATCTAGTAAACTACTAACGTTAAGAATAATAATGAGAAGTTCTTTTGAGAAATACATTTGGTCTAAGGTTTTATTTAACAATATTGGGTTGATGAAATTACACTGTCGAAGAGGACAGCTAGCAACTAATTAAAAAAAAAGCTAAAACGAAAATGATTCTGTGTCCTACATTTATGGAGACTTTGAAGATATAAAAAAGTGTCACTAATTTAGCTAAGTGATTATCTCTGTAAAATAAAGAATATGTGCATAAAGCAATGAAAACAATTCAAACATATTAGAACTTGCGTATTCAAATGAGTATTTTCTTTCAAAGGAGCCTTTGCAGGAAACAAGTCCAATAAATTCTGTGATCATTGGAAACAATTTTGGAATTCCCTTTTAGAGAATTCTGACTTCAGAAATGGTTTATAAACCATATAAGAAAAACAGACTATAATTTTACAACCATACATATTTTGTCTAAAATTAGTACTTTCCAACTTGATCAGCTATCTTATTTACCAAATTTGGCTCTAAGTGACTTTTGGACACTTCAAAAAATAAAATGCTTCCCAGAGCTGTAGATTTACAAGAATCACTAAAGAGAGTTTATAATGTAGTGTAGGTTCTGAAAAGTTCCAGAAAAGGAATCCTAAAACATTATGAGTGATTATAATTTTACCAGAATAACTGTAGAGAAAATGACTATTTTGAGGGGCATGGACTCAGTTGTGTACTGTATGAATCACCAGAGAATCCTGTTTAAAGTCAGATTTTGATCTAGTAGGTATGGAGTGGGAGCCCTAAGATTTTATATTTCCAATTATTTATTATGTACTTGTATTTCTAATGTGCCAATTCTGATGCTGGTGATGCACTGATCATTCTTTGAGAAAACTGTTTCTTTTTGAAGAGTTGGCAGAAGTAATAAGCAGTGGTCAGAGGTCAATGGACTGGTCAGTAATCTTGAAGAGTGACCCACGCTCATTCTCTACTTTAAGTCTTGTGGAAAAGATTTATGATCCTTTCACGGTGCTCAAGAAAATGCTGCTACGATAATCATTTTAGAAAATGAAGAACTTTGCCTAAATAGGCAAGGAAGGTCTTAATCCCAAATCTGGCCTGTGATCTGACTTCTGCTCCCATTTGTTACCTTTCAATTTTGGTACTAGATGTTGAAATTCTTCCAGTGTATAGGCTTCGTCCACTCCTGTTAAAGCGATTGCTCCATCTGTGCCAGACCGTGGGCCATCCCAAAGTTCTCGACTAGGGTCTCTCCGAGGCACAAAAAGCATGGCCTTATGTGCTGGTAACTGCTTGCCAGGGAGGCTTTGAAGGACCAGAATGCTATCGGGCTCTTGGAATCCACAGAGGTACAGGAAATTGTTGTCCTGATGGAAAGTATAGGGGATATCATTGCTCATGTAGTATGTAGGATTGGACAGCAGAACCACTGTCTGGTCTGTCCCACTCTGTCCCTGTGTTTCCTTGTGGATCAGAGACATTAGTTTGTGCCTGCGAAGCGCATATTCCACTTGAGATAGTCCTGGCGTCACCTCTCCTAGAAATGACAAATAACAGTGATGTTTTGCATTTACATAGTGCCAAAGTACTTCTAAGGTAGCTTACTATTAGATGGAGACAACCAAGTTCACTTCTTCAATTTATGCCAAATCTCCTCATAGCACATGGGGAATTAAGGAGATGACCCAGGTTTCAAATTCTCTATTCCACGGCAAAAAGATTGGAAGAAATGATAGTTAAATGTGGTCCTGCTAGAAAACTGGGATCATGACCCCTTATGAGCTCTTTCATTCTTTTACTCATTCAATCAAATATTTATTGAACATTATTATGTGGAAGGCATTGTTAGGCATATAATTAAGGCTGACCTGAAGTATCAACATAAAAGGTGAGAAAGATGACATTATCCGTGTATGACTTTCCTGAAAGAATGTAAGCTCCATGAGGACACAGATTTTTGTCTGTTAAATGTTACATTCCCAGAGCCTAGAATAACAACTGGAATATAGTGGGCATTTGATAAATATTTGTTAAATGATGTATGGTTTTTAACATAATAGAGTTTAAGGCCAAAGAGCTTCCCCCAATTTCAAGAGCTAAAATAAATTTTTCTTTCTGAATTTCCAATGCATAATAATACCTTTCTAATAAGACTTTTCACTCTCTACTTTGTATTAACAGTAGAGCTGGGTACACATAACCTCCTTCAGGGTTCCCTCCCTGAGCGAAAATCTTTGTATTTTCCAAGTGGGGCCATCTTTGTACTTTCAAAAAACTCTAATAATATTATCTACTTCTTGGGGCTGTCATGAGAAGCAAACTTGATAAAGAATGTGGTTCTTAAGGAATGAAGACTCCCTAGAGAATCTTTAGAAGCTATGGCTCAGTTGCTTAAGCTTCTGACTCTTGATTTTGGCTTAGATCATGACCTCAGGGTCATGGGACGGAGCTCAGGGTGGGGCTCCGTGCTTGGCAGGGAGTCTGCTTCTCTCCCTCTCCCTCTGCCCCTCCTCTTGCTCAGGCACAAGCACTCTTTTCTCAAATAAATAAATCTTAAGAAATAAATAAATAAATCTTAAAAAATAAATAAAGCTATAGATTCATTGTTTACTAAACTTTATCTACTAAACTACAAACTTTTGACATATAATTTCAAGAGTGTCTGATTCACTTACACCCACTCACAAAACTCATATTAGGAACCTGTGTTATGAAGTATTACATATCAGTTCTCAATATTAGTACCCAGAAGACTGCCTGGTTGCTAGCCCAGTGGTGACTGGGTGAGTGTTTCCCTTCTGTTATCCAAATTATGTGTGCTTTCACTTTAGGTAGCAAAACAAAAGAACTACTAAAACAATCACTCATGAAAGCTGCATCCCTCAGCCTACACTTAGCAATAATAATAGTAAAACAGAACCTAATGCTTACTGAATGCTTCTTATGTGTCTGGTACTATTCTAATTACTTATAGGTATCAACTCATTTAATCTTTACATTGACTTCATGATGTGGATTACTATATTTATTGCCTGTAGTAGCCAGTCTCCATATCCAAGTATGGAAAGATAGTCATGAAATACTGCTGTATGAAAAATTTACAGTACAGGATGGATAATATGATCCCAATTATTAAAAAACAAAAACAAAGGAGAGAGAGAAAAAAGAATTAGAAAGAAACCGCAATTTCTGGGGCGCCTGGATGGCTCAGTTGGTTAGGTGTCTGCCTTTGGCTCAGGTCATGATCCTGGGGTTCCGGGATCAAGCCCCGCATTGGGCTCCTTGCTCGGTGAGGGGTCTGCCTCTTCCTTTCTCTCTGCCCCTCCCCCTGCTCATGCGTGCATGCTCTCTCTCAAATAAACAAAATCTTAAAAAAAAAAAAAAAAAAGAAAGGAATCCCAAATTTTATAGTGGTAACTATGGGGACTGAGTTAAGACTGAGATTTCCTTTTCAACATGCTTTTATTTATTTAGAGAAAACATGCACCAGTGGGGGGCAGAGGGCAAAGGGAGAGGGAGACAGAGAATCTAAGCAGATACCACGCCCAGTCCAGGGCCCAACATGGAGCTTGATCTCACAACCCTGAGATCATGACCTGAGCTGAAACCAAGAGTTGGATGTTTAACCCACTGAGCCACCCAGGTACCCCTTTTTAACATGCTTTTTAATATTATCTGAATTCAATGAGTATATACTCTCATAATTAAAATCCCAAATAAAGAGAAAAAGGATAAAAAAGCAATCACGGGCAGTCTGTTCCATACTCATAATCTACAATGGTTCTTTGTTGTCCATTAGATCAAATTCAAACTCTTAAGTAGATTTTAATCCTCTCTACCAGGTGACTCCAATTTATCTGGTCAACTTTTTAAAAGACAGCTTGAGATATTATTTACATAGCATACAATCCACCCACTTAAATGTACAATATAATGGTTTTTGGTATATTCACAGAATTGTACAAACATTACAAAAATCAATTTTAGAGTATTTCAACACTCCCAAAATAAACCCGTGCCGATTAGTAGTCACTCCCCATTTCTTCCCAATCTGTCCAAGCCCTTGGCAACCACTAATCTATTTTCTGTCTCTATGGATTTGTCTATTGTAGAGATTTCATATAATGAAATCACGTAATACATGGTATTTAATGATTCTTTGGTCACATCACATAATATATGGTCTTCAGCCAACTTTTTTCTTACCATTTCTCCAATTATTCCGAAATTAATTCCTTCTTATGTCTTACATAGGTCCAATCTGTTCTTTCCCTATTACCTTGCTTACAATGTGTCCTTTTCCAAAATCTCTTCTCCCTCCATAGCAACTCCACTCTCAAGATTTCAGGCTCAATGCATGTTTGTTTTTAGACTCCTCTCATTCAAAAGGCTTTCCTGATGAGCCCAGGTCATATTGATTTGTCCCTCTGAATTATTTTTTTAAGTTAATTGTTTCATATATATATATGAAATTGTTTCATATATATATATATATATATATATATATATATATCCTACAGTTGTGTATAAATGTAATCACATCATACTGAACTCTTTCAATAAATATTTTCCCCCTTTTCCTTTGCTGTTTGATTCGTCACTTCCCTTTCTTCCTTTTACCCACATGAATACCTCACCCACACTGGTATTCTAGCATGTATCCTTTCCTATTTTTCTCAATACTCATATACTTGCATTTAGGGTTTTTTGGTCACTAGTGTTTTACAAACATGGGATACTACACATTCTTCTGTATCTTGCTTTTCTATCACAGTGACACCTTATAGAAGTCCCTCCCAAGTCATCTTACATAGCTTCGATTCACTCTGCTTGATGTCTCCATATACTTCTTGGGGTGATGTATCATAACTTATTGGTCCATTTCTATACCGGTGGGCATGTATACTCTATTCAGCTTTTATAAACATCTTTGTACTTATATCCTGGTACTTTTATGCCTTATGTACTGGTGCTTTTAGTTCTATGGGATAGTCCCAGGACAGACATTGCTGGGTCAAAGATCTTTGAATTTTCTTAATACTCATGTTCAGTACATGTAACTCAGTTGTTTATCATTGCCTTGGAACAGCCTAGTTGTTTTACCTACGTAGAGTTTATCTCTCCAGCAAACTCTATAGTTTGCATTCCATTAATAAAATATTAACTTTTATTTATCTACAAGAGAAAAAAAATCTATACTTTATTGATGAAGTTGGTAAGAAATAAGATAAGGAAGCCAACAGAGTCAGTCGTAGAAGAGCTCACACTGCATTTCTTTCTTCCCCAGATTGAGCTGGCTAAGAGTCCTCTAGGGCTCGTGGCCAGAATACTGAACTTTGTACCAGAGCTCAGGAAAAGCTTAACTATTTCTCTCTCTGATAATTATTCATGTTAAATCTGCCACTGTTACCCAACACTGGAAATTTCCCAATGTACCCAAGGAGTAAATACTCTTTTATAAAAGCAGAGGCTAGTTATAATTGGTGGATCATCCAACCTTTCCTTCTTGTTTTCTCCTTTCTCCCTTTCCCGTGCTTTGCTTTTGGTTTCTTCACAGCTATAGTCCACGTAATAAAACTAAATTAGAAATCAATTCATTCTCTGTGTTTTTTTTTTTTAATTTTGGGAAATAAGAAAATTCACAATTTTAATGACCTTAATTTATGTGTTCTTTCCTGTTCTCATTAATAACAAAGCATATACAGAGATATACTGGAAAGTAACTTCTGAAAAGATACAATTGTTTGGAAATCAAAACAGGATTGGAAAACTATCTTTTACCTCCTTCAAGATATTCCTCTCCCTCCTAAATCCAATTTCATACAAATGACCACGTGAGAAACATTTAAAACACTGGCTACATTTTCCTAAGCTTACGAATCATCAATGCTGTAAAGTGATCATTAACTAAATGCCTCCAAACTTCTGAAATCCCAAAGTAACAAAGAACTCTTTGGTCATGAAAAAAATTATCCAAGGAAAAAAGACATCTTTTCTTATTTGAAGGAGGAAATAACAAAGTTGTGATAAAGTAATGAACTTTAACCCTACAGGTAAACCTGGCAGTTGTTATGGTCTTTGATCATAAAACTAACAATTGTAATGGTCAATCTGGCCTGAATTTCTTCCAATAAAACTGTATTTGAATAGACATTCTGGTAACTTTGTCATATTGTAATGCAGTAAGGAACAAAGTTAGTATTTTACCATGTGGAATCAATTAAGGCTGGAGGGGCTATTCTAACAAGCTTCTTTACCAATCAAATGCCTACATGTCACAATCTGGACTCTGCAAATAGCAAAGTCTCAATCAATTCTGACACTCTACAGCTAAGAGGAAAAGCTCTTCTAGGACATTCAGGATTGGACCTCTCAAGAGAATAAGAAAAATGTTCTTCATATTTAATCAGCCAAGCAGAAAACCCAAAGAGGCAAATTTTACAAAGACTGAAAATGGATGGAAAGATGCAAGTCTTTACTACAATTTAGGTATGTATTTTAATTATTTCCCAAAAATAACTAGATTAGGATTTTAATATGGTCTGATTTTGAACCAGCGTTCCTAAAATGAATTCTGTTTAATATTAGGTATTGTCTGCAAGAAAGTAGTTTATAAACTGATCTATTACTATGTAGCTGGAGAATGGGGATAAAATTTAATGTTTCCTTTATAAAGTAAAACATAGATTCTGAAAAAAATGAAATGACCAAATAAACAATAAAAAAATACTGAAAATAGATTTTATTTGCATATATTGAGGAAAACAAGCCTGACAGAAAGGGTACATACTGTATGATTCCAAGAAGAGGTAAAACAATCTATGTTGATAGAAACTGGAGCAATGGTTAAGGATGGAGGGGGGGACTGACTGGAGGGGAGAAGACTTTCTGGGATGATGAAAACGTTCTATATCTTGACTGAGGTGTGTGGGTTATATTGGCGTCTACCTTTGTCAAAACTCACTGAATTGCAATTCATGATATGTAAATTTAAGATCTGTGCAATGCATGATATGTAAATTTCGCCCCATTCAAAAAAGCATACTACTCTAAACTTGAAATACCTTTTACACTAAGACTTCCCTCAGGTGAATTTCTTATTAAAAACCTTATGACAAAAACAGACTTTCCAGAAATTCCAGATAGTATTCTTTGGCACAAGTGTTTCGTTTTGTTTTGTGGTTAAGTATGGACTCATAGTCAGACTTTTGTGAGTTGCAATCCTGGCTCAACAACTTACTGAGTGACTTGGAGAAAGCTACCAAACTGCTTTATGACTCAGTTTTCTCATCTGTCAAATAGAGATAATAATAGCAACTACTCCTCAAAGTTGTCAGGAGGATTAAATAAGTTAAAATACTTGGAATGGTAAGCACTATATAAATATTAGATATAATTATTACCAACATAAAGAATTACACTTAAAGATGTTGTCATTCTGGTAATTCAAAGCCAGGGAGGACACTGAAAGAGTAAAATTTACATGGACAACCACTATCCCTATTAAAGTAATGATTTACATAGAACCCTTGCAAGTCTTTGGCTTTCTCCCACAATAAGAATTGTCTCAAGTGATTCAGAAGCTTTTTATTATTCAGTTCTTTTTAAGATTCCTGATTCTTGTCTAGAGCAGATTCTTGCTAATCTTTACTTCAGAGAATTTCTCAATATGAATGAGAAATATGCACAAAGGTTAAAGAGAAATAGAAAAGTCATTTATTTTTAATGTATCAGTATTTAAACCCCAGGAATTATTATATCTCAAATATTCTTTTCTCCTAGCATTAAAAAATGGAGAAATGCTCCATAATTCTGCACTAGATGGCAGTTTATGGAATTTCTATAAGTTAATAATCAGTATAATGGTAACTTGAAATGAGTAATCAACAAACACCACACATACAGATTAAATATATAGGTTTATTCACCTGTAAATTTATATATGTAACCACTTCAGTCTTTATTCTGCATTAAAATCTACTTCAGAAAGTGAAGACAAGAGGAAAATGCACAATCAGTACAAATATGTGGTTATTTTTTAAATTTCATAGGTACACAGGAAGTGAGAAAAGAAAATATTTTACTTTATTAAAAAATAGGTAGGGGCGCCTGGGTGGCTCAGTCAGTTAAGACTCTGACTCTTGGTTTTGGCTCAGGTCATGATCTCATGGGTTGTGGGATTGAGCCCCCCCTCCCCCAAGCTCCGCACTCAGTGGGAGTCTGCTTGAAGATTCTCTCCCTCTGCCCCTCTCCCCCTACCCCTGCTCATACGTGTGCACTCTCTCTCTCTCAAATAAATAAATCTTAAAAAAAAAAACCACAGGTAGACGTCATGGTGAAATATCTATTAAAAAAAGTAGACCCTGAACTTAAATTTAAAATCTCTAGAATATAAAACTTTTTTTTTTTAAGATTTTATTTATTTATTTGACAGAGAGAGAGAAAGATCAAGAGCACAAGCAGGGGGAGCAGCAGGCTGAGGGAGAAGCAGACTCCCTGTGGAGCAGGGACCCCGATGCAGGGCTCCATCCCCAGAACCCCAGGATCGTGACCTGAGCTGAAGTCAGAGGCTTAACCAACTGAGCCACCCAGGTGTCCCAAAATGTTTTTGTTTTTTTTTTTTTGGTAAGATTTTATCTATTTATTTGAGAGAGAAAAAGAGAGAGCAAGGGAGCATGAACAGGGGTAGCGGCAGAGGCAGAGGGAGCAGCAGACTCCCCACTGAGCAGGCAGCCCGACATGGGGCTCAACGTGGGACTCAATCCCAGGATGATGGGATCATGACCTGAGCCGAAGGGAGACGCTTAACCAACTGAGCCACCCAGGTGCCCCTCTAGAGTACAAAACATTTTTATACTACTGTTCTGCTCATCAGGTGTAACCTATAAAAAGTGTTTTGAAATGGCTACATAAACGTCAGGTCATCATTCAGTAAACATGTGATGGTGGTGATGATAAAGCTATGAATGAATTTAAGAACTGAGTGTTTGGGGATGAGGACGTAAGAGAGGCATGGGGAAGGCACACTTTGCTTCAAAACGTGGCCTGTGGCCAAAGATCTGGCTTTAGGCATCTCATGCACCCACCTGAATGAGTACCCATTAGTCAAGTGGTGTGCATCAGAAATACCCGGGAGTTCTTCAAAACACACGGCCTAAGCCCTTCTGAATTCTTGAGATTCTGATTCAGTAAGTCTACAGGATCATGGCATGTATGTATATTTTTAAAAACCTCACCCAGTGGTCTAGGCAGATTCAGACTACCTGGAATTTCTGTCATTTCTTGGACATATATTTTAATATTCTAAACAGTATAAAAATCTTACCCCACCAAAATAAATCTTGATCTTTTAGATATTGAAGTCAACCATTTTAACAAAACTTAAAAAGAAATTCATCCCTTGCTCAAGGCAGAACTACAACTAAACTATGACTGAAAGATGGAAACCTAATTGGTTTTGACACTTCTAAGGGAAGAAGATTCAAGAATTATTATCTAGCACCCACTCTAGAACCAACCTTTTCATCATTTTAAATATTTTACTTGACAGTAACTGCATAGCCTCAGCCATTATGTTTGACAATAAGGGACAAACAGGCAAATGGTAAAAGCATTCCCTCCAATTGTGGGCCACACAGCTGTATTCTGAACACTTCCCAAAGAATCTCTTCAATACTGTAGTTGAAAGAAAAACAAGTGGTTCTGGATATGTCAGACAAGTCATTCTGACAAGCCCAACTCTGAATAGCCCTTTCTTAAAGCACTACACACTATATCATGTATTTCAAAATTAATTGTGCCAAGGAATGTAACAATGTTAGAAATATAGGTTCTTGGAAATAATGATTCATTAGGCAGTAATTCTTCCTATTCTCTGATAAGTTGCAGTGTTTATGTGAGTTGTGTTTTGCATTACTCCTGTGGCAATGTCCAGGAACTATGTAAGTATCTATTTGCACAGATACTATAAAAAGTGGATTCATAGTTCATAACACTATATAGCTCAGAAGGCCACTTGCCTTCCCGCATGGAATCCTTTTTTCCCGCTTGGGTGATAAGTGGTGGACATATTAGTGATCAAGGAGGACGAACTGACATTTTCTGTCTCTACGGACACAGTCCTTAGCACCGGGTTGGCAATGTAAAAAAGAAGAAATGGGGGGGGTGCCTGGTTGGCTCAGGCAGTAGAGCATGTGACTCTTGATCTTGGGGTTGCGAGTTCAAGACCCATGTTAGGCATAGAGATTACTTATAAATAAATGAATAAATAAATAAATACATACATACATACATACATACTTAAAGGAAATAAGTTTTAGAAATCACTAGGAAGACCTTGGGGGGAGTCAGTCTGATTTTTTACTTCCATCTCAAGCAGTAGTAGCACAGCTAGATCAGAATCCTTTATCTCTGAGCCATTCTACTGAATATTTTCCAGGTTACTCTTGCTTCAGGAAACTTGGGTGGATATGGCCAGGAGAAATCCAGAGGAAATAGCTCCCCAAAATTCAGAAAGAGTTGACCCAGTAATTTTATTTCTAAGAATTTATTTTTAGGAAATAATTGATTGGTATACAAAGTGTATACACACACACACACACACACACAGAGTTCTATATAAAAAATAAATCTAGAAAGATACATATACCAAAATCTCAATAGTGGTTTCCTATGAGTGGTGGAATTACAAGTAATTAAAAAAATTTTTTTTACCTGTATTCTCTAATATTTCTATAATATATATGGACCTTGTGTAATAATTAGAGAAAGGATGAGATATTTCCCAAAAGTTTTAAGTACTTACAAGTACTAGGAAAATAGCTACGCCAAACATGAAACACTTTGAAGCAAACCAAGTATCATGATATAATTTTATACTCCAAACTAACAGAATGACTGCCTCTGTGAAAGAAATTTTTAAAAAAATATTATATGCCTTTTATTTTTTCTCAATAATTTACTCTTTCTCCACTCCATAATCACTTTAACACTTTCATGTGTACATGGAAAAAGACAAATGATTAATACTTTGGATACTTATATAGTTTTTGCCTCCAACAACTGTATACCTGGTTTAACACTGAGGATTCTGTTTTAAAATTCCATCTACTTCTATTCCTTCTTACCCCAATGTCTAAAACCCTATGTCCAGAAGAGCAAAAATTAAGACAGACATCTCTTTTCCCCCATCGCTGATATGAACATAATACATGTATTTATGAATATGTATGTGTATATAATTACTTAAAATAATTTTTTATACAGTTATCATGCACATAACATAACATGGCCAACAGTTTGGATACAGAGGCCATCATCTTGACAGTAATGATTACTAGTTTCAAGGCCTAGAAAATGCAGCTCACCACGTAAAAATATCTCACCACGAGAAATCAATAATTTTCAAAGCTGGTAAAACTCAATGTCAATTCGACTTTTTTTTTTTTTTTTTAATGAGGCTACAGGTAGGTTGACAGGTTAGAGAAATACTTAAACTACTACTAACTGGATTGCTAGTAAGCTTACCTTACAGCTTTGAAAAACTCTGATTTCTTGTGTGTTTCAGTGGTGAGCTGCATTTCCTGAGTCTCAGCCGATTTCCCAGCAGGAATTCCAGTCTGATGAAGAATCAGCAAAAGGAAGCCCTCACTGAGAGACACACTGGTATCATTCACTGAGTGGAGATAGTGAAAGAGTAACGTATTTCTAAAGGCAATTTAGATTATTGGTATATATGCTTACATAGTAAATACAGATTTAACTTCCTAAGGCAGTGGCAACAATTAACTTCCCTTGAAAATCTGACTGCTTTTTCTACAAAGCATTTGTTTTGCCCTACCTACCTCTTTGGGATGGCATTCATTTACCAAAGTTCACCCCTTAACTGCCTTTTTATCATTGTTATCACCTCTCAAAGCTATGAAAATCAATCTGGAAATCTAGTGTAATCTACATTGCAATATTTATGTTAAATGAAATGAGCATTTATGACTCTCAAGAAAAACATGTTTTCTTTCTTTCTTCTTTTTTTTAGTCGGCCCCATGCCCAACATGGGGCTAGAACTCACAACCCTGAGATCAAGAGTCTAATGCTCCACTGACTGAGCCAGCTGGGCGCCCCAAGAAAAACATGTTTTCTAAAATGTCTTTAACATAGCAGATCACAAGGAATCAATTGTTTGATTGATCTAGCAACTGTCTTAGATAGTAATGTAACTTTTCTTTTAAAATATCCTGAAATACATACTTTTCATTGATAATTCTGAATCTTATTTGCTGCTCTAGATAGTGCCATCAGCATACTACCAGTAGCTACATGTACCTTTTTAAGTTTAAAATTAACTAAAATAAAATATTAAGTTTTTCAGTTGTACTAGCAACGTTATAAGTATGCAGTAACCACTTGTGGCTGGTGGCTACTGCACAGGGCAGCAAAGACCTAGAACATTTACATCACTGTAAAAAGTTCTATGGGGTAGCACAGTTCTAAGTAAAACATCTAAAGAGAGAGACAGTTACTATAGTTAAAAGGGCTTACCTGGTTTGAGGAGGTGTGGGTGTGTAAAGGGGCTGGGCTGGCCTAAGTATCGGTTTGGAATTCTCCTCTCTGGGATGGGCTGGAGGGAGTACCTTCGCTGAGAACATGACATGCATCCTGAAGGAAAAATAAAGTGAAATGGAACAATAATCTAGAAAGTCCTCACAGTATGTATACATTTATCTATCTCCAGCAGTTAGATGCTCTAGAAAAATGCAAGTTAGTATCTCCTTCAACATTTATATGGTCCTTCCTCTGTGCCAGTCAGGACCTGTGTTGGGCCCTAGGAATACAGGAATGAGATCATTTTTACCCTTAGCAACTTAGTCTACTGCAGTTTAATAGAGGGATATATACATAGAGTATGACTATGGTATGAATAAGGAACTATGGGAACGGAAAGAAGGCAACAAACAAAAGCAAGTAAGGGGTAAGGGTATTTCACAGAGGTAGTGTGAAGCTGTATCCTAAAATGCAAAAAAAGAAAATTAACATTTTATTGAGAATATGTGAAGTATGAGAAAATATGCACATGCTATCTCATTTAATCTTGGAAATGTTGGAGCTAGGTTAAATCATATATGAAAAATGCTTAATCGTGGTATACAACAAACACTATTATTAGCATTCATTCAATAGATTTAAGTATGTGACTGGAACACATGGTAGAAAAAAACATAAGAATGAGGACTATTTGCTGTGGTCTTTAAAGAATACAGTCTAGTGGAGGTGAGACAAAACGACATTGTAACACTACATGGTGAACGCCATGGTGGATTCATTCACAAGGTTTTTCGAGAGCATAGAGACTAATACAATGTTGTGGGATGGGTACAAGGACAAAGATAGGCATATAGCGCTCTGGGGAACACAGAGCAACACACAAAAGGTGTTGGTGTGGGAGTGTAGAAGTAGGGGATGCCTACTCTGAATACGAATTAGTCAAGTGAAGGGCACCTGGCCAGCTCAGTTGGTAGAGCATGTGACCTGATCTCCAGATTGTAAATAAGAGCCCCATGCTGGGTGTAGAGATTACTTAAAGATAAAATCTTTAAAAAAAAAAATCAGTCAATTGAAAGAGAAATGGGTCTGGAAGGTATTATGAATGAGATTACGAAAGGGAAGGCATAGAAGGCACTGTGCGTGCGTGTATGTGTGTGTGTGTGTGTGTGTGTGTGTGTGTGTTTAGGGGGGAAAAGAGAGTTTCAGGTCAGTGTTGCTGGATGAAGATGAAAAGATTAGAAAGGTAAGGATCAGACAGTTAAAGGCTTTGCATGTATACCAAATTACGGAATTACGATTTTAATTGCCATCATCATTGCTTTTTTACAAACAAGGAATTGGACTCAAAGAACCCATGTTACACCTTACTGGAAAAGCTGGAGTTCAAACCTAGGGTTTTTTGTTTTTATTTTTGTTTAGGTTTTATTTATTTATTTGAGAGAGAGCAAGCGAGTGCACCAGCAGGGGGATGGGCAGAGGGAGAAGCAGACTACCCACTGAGCAAGAAGCAAGAAGCCCTATGTGGGGCTTGATCCCAGGACCCAGGGATCATGACCTGAGCCAAAGGCAAATGCTTAACTGACTGAGCCACCCAGGCCCCCCCCAAACCTAGGTTTATTAAACTCCAAAATCTTTGCTCTTATCCCTCCACCCTGTTACTCAGTAGGTGTTCTCTGTTGATGCCAACAACACAATCAGTACTATACAATCTTCTTGTGAGCATACAATCGCTACAACAGGAGGATGTGATGTCTGGATCAAGTTAAAGGTTTTTGTAGGGATTATGTAGTATGAATGAGGTCTATACATTTGGTGAGTTAGGAGTCTTAAATGTTAAGTGAATTAAATTTACAGAGGATTATTGAAAAAAATTATAGCTTCTTGGATGATTAAAAAGACAGAATGGTAAAGGTTTCTAGGCAGTATGAAAATACAGTTAAGAATAGTGAAAAATGAGAAAAAGGAAAAACAAGTATGTCCTGGAATCTAGCTTTAGAAAATGTACAGAATACATGTTAGGGAATATACCCAGTCTATATACATTGAAAGCTTAACAAAGATGAGGGAAGAGATTTACAGAAATACAGAGGATAGAGGAACTTGCCAAAGGACAACACAGGGATGCAATCAACAAAGTCCTAACATGGGAAACACTACAGGACAAACAACTCTGTTTCTTCCACATAAATTTTATAGCAGGTAGGGGTGGTAAGAGATGGAAAGAGGAATCTGTAGATTAAGAAAACCTTAAAAATTATTATCAATCAGTTGTACTATGTGAACCTTATATGGATCCTGATTCAAGCAACAAATTGTAAAACAAGTATCTACTCATACTGTTTATTACATTTATGAAAAAAATTGGAAATTTGGATAATAATTGCATATTTGATGGTATTATGGAAGTAATGTGTACTTCTTTAAGGTGTGATAATAGTGTTGTGGTTGTTATTTTTTAAATTATTTATTTACTTATTTATTTGAGAGAGGGAGTGTGCACACAAGCAGGGGGAACAGCAGAGAGAGAGTGAGAAACAGGGTCCCTGCTGAGCAGAGAGCCCAATGTGGGGCTCAATCCCAGAACCCCGGGATCATGACCCGAGCCAAAGGCAGATGCTTAACCAACTGAGCCACCCAGGCACCCCTGTGGTTATGTTAAAAAGGAAGAACCTTACCTTTTAGAGATATAAATTGAAATACTGACGAAGTGATACAATCTGGGTTTGTCTCAATATAACATGGGAGTGGGGTGGATTGGGGAGAGCATGAAAGGGCATTTGGATGAAAGAAGACTGGCCATGAGTTGCTAACTGCTGAAGCTGGGTGATGGGTACATGGGAGTCCACTATGTACAGTAACTCTATCTACTTGCATGTTGAAATTTTTATAATAAGAAGAAAAAGGGGGGGGAGGCTCCTGGGTGGCTGAATCATTAAGCGTCTGTCTTCGGCTCAGGTCATGATCCTAGGGTCCTGGGATTGAGCCTCAGATTCCACTCCATGCTCAGCAGGAAGCCTGCTTCTCCCTCTCCCACTCTCTCTGCTTGTGTTTCCTCTCTTGCTGTCTCTCTCTCTCTCTGTGCCAAATAAATAAATAAAATCTTAAAAAGTAAAAAAAGAAAATGAGTTAAGTATAGAGAAAAATGAGGGAAATAAACGTGCACTCTGAAAGGCAATCTAAGACGAAGAGTTAAAGGTGGCATGGTATAGCAGAAAAAAGTGCCAGTTCTATGATCTATGTGATCTTGACATGTTACATAATTCCTTTGCACTATTTCTTTACCTGTGAAATAATGCAGTTCTAGTAGATAGTGGATTTCAACCTTTTAAAACCAAGACACAGTAAGAAGTATATTTTACATGGTAACCTAGTATACACAGACATATAAATATGATATATATAGAAATTTCACTAGGCGTGCCTGGGTGGCTCAGTTAACTGAGTGTCTGACTTTTGATTTCGGCTCAGGTCGTGATCTCAGGGTCATGGGATGGAGCCCTGCGTCGGGCTCCACACACGGTGTGGAGTCTGCTTGTCCCTCTCCCTCTGCTTCTCCTCCCACTCTCTCTCTCAAATAAATACACAAAATCTTTAAGAAAAATTTCATTAAATACTATTCTTTCCATGACTGATATTTGTCTGCACTATTCCGTTAAAAAGTTTCTCAGTACACAATGATTTTATTACTGCAATTTCTTAAATGGTGGCCCCCAAAAGATACGCCCACGTCATTTTCCCCAGAACCTGTTAATTTGCTTGGAAAAGGTGTCTTTGCAGATATAACTAAGGATCTTGAAATGAGGAGATCATCCTTTATCACCTGGGTAGGTCCTCAATTCAATGACAAGTGCTCTTATAAGAGAAATGCAGAGAGAGATTTCAGACAGACGAGAAAACAGAAGAGGAGGAAGCAATGGGACCATGGAGGCAGCGATTAGAGTGATGTGGCCACAAGAACACCAATAGCCACCATAAGCTGAAGAGGTAAAGAAGAGATTCTTTCCTAGAGCCTTTGGAAGGAATATAGCCCTGCTAACACTTGATTTCAGACCTCTGGCCTCCAGAGCCATGAGAGAATTCTATTATTTTAAGCCACCATGTTTGTGGTGATTTGTTATGGAAGCCTCAGGAAACTAACACCATGACCTACTACGGTTACAGCTTGCCACTGGAAAACACTGCACTAAAATGCTCTATCTCTGTACTGAGGGAAGCGCTAGTTTGGGAGGAGGAGAGACGTGAGGATGCTGAATAATTTTTAAGAGCATAAAGGGATCCTGAGACCAACCCCTGCCTCAACCAAACATCCGATTCCCTACAGTGTTACTTGCAAACACCTGTAGAAATGACCTTTCCTGACAAATAGTAGCTTTTGGCCCACTTTGGTTTTTAGTTATTTGACTCTTGACGTTTGTGTTTCCTGAAAGTAGAAAAGGCACAAGGAGGAGATGATAATGGGTTGAACTGTCCATGTATAAGACCGTGCTGGTGGAGTGACTGGGATGGAGTGTTATGAAGAAAAGGAATACAATTAGGAGTTTAGTAGAACTACCTGAGCTTTCTTCACCTGTAAGCAAACTTTTTTTTTAAAGATTTTATTTATTTATTTGAGAGAGAGAGAGCATGCACGAGCAGGGAGAGGGGCAGGGGGAGAGGGAGGGACAGAAGCAGACTCTCCTGCTGAGCAGGGAGCCCGACTCATGACTCGATTTCAGGCCCCTGGGATCATGACCTGAGCCGGACAGACGCTTAACCAACTGAGCCACCCAGGCGTCCCAGCAAACTCTTGTCCTAATCAAAGCTTACAGAATATAGGATACAGCTCCATTTTTCCTTATTACAAGAAATAGTAGAGGCACAGTGTATTTAATACTTTCAAATCCCAGCATCATTGATAATAATGATGACAGCTAACATTTACTGTTCATTATATTGCAGAAAGTATTCTAAGTACTCCACATGTATTAACTTATTTAATCAATACAGCTGTGTGAATTAAGTACAATTCTAAATTTTTAACTAATTTTTGAACTGGTAACATGTTCATATGGATCAAAGTTCAAAAGGTATAGAAGAGATTTACAGGGAAAAGCCTTCCTCCCACATCTTTCCCCAAGTTACCCTGTACCCCTTCCTTGAGACAGCCAGTATTATCACTTTTTTGTTGAAACCACTTCTATTTATTGGTATTCCCTTCATTAAACAAATAGTAGCACAAATGCTTGAGGTAGATGTTATTATAATACGGTCCATTTAAAGATGAGAAAAACAGGTACACAGGAAGGTTAAGAAACTTGCCCAAGATGAAGAATTACTGAGACAGAACTAGGACCACTGGACTACATTGTCTACATTACTGTCTTGGCAGTAAAATAACTGAATGTAAAAAGTTAACCAATTCTCTCTTTTTTTATGTTCAGATGAAATAATACCAGAATACCCAATCCTTCTATTTTGGACCACTTCCTAGCACAGTAAGCTTAAGTCTAACAGATGCAAATTAACAATACTTTTACCTACATTTAAGTAAAACACAATTTTTTCCCCAAATGTCCCATAATTAGTCGGTAGCGAAACTGGTATGTTGAGTCCTATTTCTAAAATCCAATTTGATTCAAAGTAGGGCCATTTCATTAGTACAGACCCTCCTCAATTCACCTGGACTACTACATCTCCTAACTGGTCTGCCTTTCTTGGATCTTGTCCTTCTTCTTTAGTTTATCCTCTATAGCTATACTACTTCCAAAGTGATCCCTCTAGTCCTTTGCTTCAATGTCCTCAAAGGTATTGTCAACCAACTCAGGTTTAAATTCAGGATCTGTCCTTAACTTTCCAGCTTCCCACACTAACACTATATACCTAGAATTTTCTTTCACAATGCACTTAAAACTCTAGCTTAGCACCCTTCATGATCTGGCCCCTGTCCATTCCTCCGGCCTAATAATCCTTAAAAAACATTATTGCAGCCACACCTGAAGAGCCCCAGCTATGTAGTCTGAACTTTAACAGTATTTACTTTTGAAAACACAGTTCTCTTGTCTAAAATGGCTTTTCTCTGCTTCCATGAGCTCAAACATCACTTACTCTAGGAAGCCTTCTAATTCTCCATCCTTGCTGATTCTGATGCAAATGCCCCTCCTCAATGCTCCCATGCTTAATTGTTTTCATACCTATGACACTGCACATAATTCCTAATTAGTTTGCCAGTCTATTATAAACTTTTGGAAGGCAGAGATTATTTGTTATTTGACTTTATTTCCTGGTGATTACATTGGGATATATTTTGAAGGTCAAAAGTCAACCAGTCTGCCTTTTGATTAGATGCAGAGAGTAAAGAAAAAAGAAATTAAGAGGATTCTCAGGTTTTTTGGCTTGAATAACAGGATGGATGATTGCACCATTAAATGAAATTGCAAAGACTGATATCCAATATTTATTGGATATTCCAAGAGTACAAATAGGCAATCTGAAGTTCCGGGGTAAAATAATAGGCTAGATATATAAAGATTTCAGAAGCACAAATGTGGTATCTAAAGCTTTGGGACTGGATACTACCTATCGAGACTGCTTAGATCAAGTTTAGTTACTATTTTAGTGTGAAGAGGAAAAGCACAGGAGAAAGGAAGAAAACTAGAGGAATGTGGTATTTAGGAAGTTAAACAAGTGTCTTAATAGAGGGAAGTGCTCACCCGTGTCAAGTGCTGCTAAATACAAGGAGGCCAAAAGGACAACCACGGGATTTGGTAACATAGAAGTCACTGGAGACCCGCACAAGAACACTTTTAGTATAATATAAAAAATGAAAGCCAAAATGGGTAAAGGTGGTCAAAAGGTACAAACTTCCAGTTATAAAGTTCTGGGGGATGTAAAGTATAACATAGTGACCATAGTTAATGATTCTTCATTGCATATTTGAAAATTGCTAAAAACAAAGATCTTAAAAGTTCTTATCACAAGAAAAATGGGGTGTCTGGCTGGCTCAATCAGAGCACGAGACTCTTGATTTCAGGGTTGTGAGTTCAAGCCCACAGTGGGCACAGGGTTTACTTGAAAAAAAAGAAAAGTTATCACAAGAAGAAATTTTAACTATGCGAAGTAACGGATGATAACTAAACTTCTTTTGGTAATGATTTCACAATGTATACATATATCAAATCATTATACTGTACACCTTAAACATATATGTCAATTATATCTCAGTTAAGACTGAGTAGTCTTAGAAGCCAAACTGGAGCGTGCCAATAAAATAGGATGGAAGAAAGCAGAAACATCAAGCAGAGACAATAATTTTGAGAAGTTTTATTGCAAAGAGATCAGAGAAAATGGTACAGCAGCTAGAAGGGCCAAGATCAAGAGAGGGGGAATAATTAGAAGCAAATCCTTGTGTTATATCTTCACACTCTACTGAAGTTAGTTTTTCAGTGTTTCTTACATAAATTCCTTGAGAGCAGAATTTTCTATTTTCTAACGCCTATCAGTATCACAGATTCTTTTTTTTTTTTTTAAAGATTTTATTTATTCGACAGAGATAGAGACAGCCAGCGAGACAGGGTGTAACACAAGCAGGGGGAGTGGGAGAGGAAGAAGCAGGCTTCCAGTGGAGGAGCCTGATGTGGGGCTCGATCCCATAACGCCGGGATCACACCCTGAGCCGAAGGCAGACGCTTAACCGCTGTGCCACCCAGGCGCCCCAGTATCACAGATTCTTAATACATATTTGTAGAATGTCTAAAACCTGAACTCTTAAATCCTGGTTCAAGAAATGCAATAGAGTAGAAAGAGTAGAATTTAGAATCAGACAGATCCAAGTTCAAATAACGGACTGTTCACTAATAAGCTAGGGAGCCTTAGACAAATTTATCTTTAAGAACCTCAGGTTTCTTATGGGCACAAAATATTTTTGCTGGAATGCTATTAATAAATACATGAGAAACTATGTGTAAGTCACCTGGTGTAGAGTTTGACCTAAAGAGAGTGCTCAAATAATGTTCAGTATTATATCATTATTGTTATTATTTTCAATGACAGGCAAATCTAATCATGTGTATGCCATTCATACATACATGTAGATATACTGTAGAGAACTGAAAACCAATCTGAAGTAGCTCTCTGCCCCAATCACACTACTGTTTTCTTTTTTTTTGAGGGGAAGCACATATCACATTATTTTGTTTTCTTTATTATTTATATTCTATTATAATGTAAACCATGAAAATCACAATTTCTTGTTTAATACTATTAAACATCAGTGGTTAAAACCGTGTCTTGCACAAAGCAGGCATTCAATAATATATACTGAATATGTAAGTGTATAATTTTCAAAATCTTTAACTACGCAAGTAGTAAACTGTGAAGTGGATAGACACCATCATCTCAAATCATTCAATACTGGCATGCAGAAAGCTTGTTTATTATGCTACTTCAGGAAGCTTTCCCTGAAACATCCTCAGTCTGGGCTAGGGTGTTTCTCATGATTGCTTAGCATCCAGTGCTTCCCTCATCGTAGTCCTTATTACACTGTAATCGAGTTGTCTGTATTTCCTATTGAATTCTCTCTTGTCTGAAATAAACAAAAATGTCATCTACTTGAATACCTTTTCACGTAGTTCACGATTTCTTCATTTTTCAAAATCAAAACATAGAATTGGGAAATAAGTTATTAAGGCTCAGTAGCCTAAAGGTCATATTATGCAAGGGGCTTGCTGTGGCCATCAACAACAGGTCCCACTAGTTTATGAGACATTGTTTGAGGCTTCCAGGAGAATATAGGAGAAAGAGTCAAGAGGGTCGGGATGGCCTGGTAGGACTCTGGACTAGCTCTATTTGGAAGGTCTAGTTCCTACCCCAACCCCAGAATGACACCATAATGCAAACCTTTCTGACATAAGCTTGTAACTCTGCTTGACACATAATCAGTATCCTAATGTTCCCTACCAGTGCCCATGGTAGTAACAGTGTCTTCAATGTAAAAATGTGCCTATTTGTGGTCACTGCCTCTACCACCACCGTCAGGAGAGCTTGAACTGAGAGGAAACTACGTTCTCACGACTCAGACCCAGAACACCCTCTTCCAACAATCTGTTAAAACATGGTGGATTACTATGAAGTTCTAGAAGTGCAGAAATATGCTTCACCTGAGGACATTAAAAAGGCTTATCGTAAAGTGGCACTTAAATGGCACCCTGATAAAAATCCAGAAAATAAAGAAGAAGCTGAGAGAAAATTCAAAGAAGTAGCTGAGGCATATGAAGTATTATCAAATAATGAAAAACGGGACATTTATGATAAATATGGCCAAGAAGGATTAAATGGTAGAGGCAGAAGTCATTTTGATGATTCTTTTGAGTATGGCTTCATATTCCGTAAGCCAGATGATGTCTTTAGAGAAATTTTTGGTGAAAGGGACCCATTTTCATTTCATTTCTTTGAAGACTCACTTGAGGACCTTTTAAATAGTCCAAGAAGCTCCTGTGGAAGCAGAGGTACAAGATCCTTTTTTGCTACCTCCAATAAATATCCAGTTTTTGAGAGATTTTCTTCATACGATACAGGATATACACCATATGGTTCACTGGGCCACAAGGGCCTTAATTCATTCTCCTCCCTGGCATCTGATGACAGTGGGATGAGCAACTACATATCTGTTACAGCTTCAGGTAAGATTGTTAATAGCAGAAATACAAATACACAGAGAATTATTGAGAATGATCAAGAAAGAGAAGTTGACGATGATGGTGAGTTAAAGTCCTTCCTTATAAATGGTGTGGCAGATGAAGACGGCTTTGTGGAAGAATGCAGTTGGAGAAGAAAGTCATTCAACAATTATTCACCGAAGTCCTACAGCCCCAAACATGTAACTCAATATACTTTTGTGGATAATGATGAGCAAGATATACCTTGGGTCACTAGCAACTGGCATCCCTGTATTTTCTCAGCGGGATTCAAAGAAGGTGGTAAGAGGAAAAAAAAGAAGCATAAAGAGGTGCAGAAGAAGTCAACCAAAAGGAATCGTTAAATTGACTCTTCAGACACATTATGTTCATATAACAATTGAACACGACTCTGTGTGTGTTTTGGTTAATCAGAGTTTTGTAGATAACATTTGTCTAATACTATACTAAGATTATGTTTTTAACATGTTTAGCAGCATTGTGGACATTTGTTCAAAGGTTGTTTGGATTAGGTATGTCAGAAAAAGATGAGTTTGTGGTGACAGTGATGTTAAGAATTTGGAAAACAGCAAATACCATTTCACTTTTTTTGAGCTAAACATTCACAAATCATAGTTTTTTTTTAAGCAGAGTTTATGATCTATTTCATTCCTTTTATCTACTTGAAACTACTATACAAACTTCTGAAATGTGTATAGCATTAGGAGCTAAAAATTTATTAAGATACACAGGTTCAAACTATATAATTATTCATGAAATGAATTTTTCCCAATAGAGGTAGAGCATTTGACACATAAGTACACTATAAATAAAAATTAAAGTATAAAATATTTTAAGCTAAAAAAGCCAGAATTATATTTGCACCCCCATGTTTACAGAACTTATTCACAGTAGCCAAGAGGTGGAAGTAACCCAAATACCAATCAATGGATGAATAAACATACATATGGTGAAATATTATTCAGCCTTAAGAAGAAAATCCTGTTACATGCTACACGGGTTACAATACATGGGTAAACTTTGAAACATTATGGTAAGTGAAATAAGCCAGTCATGAAGACAAATCCTTATGATTCTACTTACGTGAGGTAAGACATTCATAAAAACAAAGTAGAATCATGGTTACCAGGACAAGGGAGGGAAAGGTGGTGTTTATGGGTCTAGTTTTAGATTTCAAGATGAAAGAGTTCTAGAAATCTGTTTCACAAGTATATTTAGAAATGATTAACATGGTAAATTTTATGTTATATGTATTCTACCACAATTAAAAAAGAAAACTAGACTTATCCTGGATTTCTCAGAGCAATGTGGCTATTTCATGTATGGTAGGCCTATAATGAATCACTCCAGACAGGAAACTTTCTGTTTTCTTTTTTTACAATATACTATGTACACAAGATCTACAAAGACATTGCTCTAAAACACCAACTTTAGCCACTATAATTTAGGGTTATAATGGAAGAAAAATTAGTTACAGATACATCAGACATTGAGCAAGCAGTTAAGCTAAATGTTTGCAGACATTTGCGTATTTTAAATGAACTTACTTTAATTTCAATACAATTACTTCTTAGCTTCCTCTAATTATTTTATTTTCAAAATACATTACTTTTCAGCCTATGATTTTTATTCAGTCTTTCGTTCACTCAATGGTATTTTTTGAGTACCTACTATTTGTCAGGTACGTGGGACACAGTTATGAACGAAACCAAAAATCTTAGCTGTCAGAGCTTACAAACTGGCAAAGACAAAAACAAGGATTAAGTAAAATATAATGTAAGTCACAGGAGCTAAAGAAAACAAAACAAGAGGGGACAGAAATTTTAGAATACAAAGGTTGAAATTGTAGTTAAGGTAGCCAGAGAAAAATGGTTAACATCTGAGTAAAGATGTAAAGAAATAGAGGAGTTAATCATGTGGATATGAGGTGAAAGAGAATTCCAGAAGGAACAGCAAGTGAAATGTCTCTAAGGCCAGATGTGTAAGGTGTGTTTGAGGTTCACAGAGATCATCATTGTGAACAATTAAGAGAACAAGCAGATGAAGTCTGAAAGGTAACTAGATGTCAGATTACACACAGACTGCTAGATCACTGTATGAGCTCTGTTGTTATAGGTGGGACAGGAAGCCACTGGAGGCTCTGAGCAGAAGAGTCACATAATCTGACATATTTAAACAGGCCCACTCTGGCTGTTGTCGGGGTTTTTTTTTTTTTTTTTTTTTTTAACGATTTATTTATTTTAGTGGGCGGAGGGGCAGAGCGAGAGGGAGAATCTCAAGCTGACTCCCTGCTGAGTGCAGAGTCCGAAGTAGGGCTCCATCTCACCACCCTCACATCATGACCTGAGCCAAGATCAAGAATCAGACACTCAACCCACTGAGCCACGCAGGCATCCCTGGCTGTTCTCATTAAGAAAAGATTCAAAGTAAGCAGATGTAGAGGGAAATCAGGCTACTGCTAGAATCCAGACAAGATACTGTAATAGCTTGGTCCAGGGTGGAGGAGGTAGGGGTGGTAAAGACTGATCAAATTCTGGATATAGTCTAAAGGTAGCGCCAAGCAGAATTTATTGACAGGCTGCATATTGGCGATAACAGGAGTCAAGGTTTTTGGCTTTAGCGACTGAGAGAAAGGATTTGCCATTATCTGAGATAGGACAGCAGGTGTTAAGTTTTGGACGTGCTACATTTAAAATTCCTGAATTTATTAACTGAAAAGAAATTTCTTGGATTGATTTGCATCCTGCATACTTCTCACCACTGAATTTTTTTTTTTAGCAATCTGTTGATATTATTTTAATCTTTTTTCTCTTAGAAATGTAATGACTGCAAATTTTAACGTGACTAAAAGATGGGAGCAAATAATCTAGCAAAACTAAACCCAATCATCTTTGGCAAAATACAGTTCAGTGACATATAGCAATGTAACAAACCTGGAAACCACAAAAGATTTTAACATCTACTCTATAAATGACTGCTATAGTAAAATGTGAGCTTTTGCTGAATTTTGTTTGATTTTTAATTGGTAGGTGGAGAGGAAATTCTATAGGAGGGACTGGGAATGATTTGCATTAACTTATTTTCAGAGGGCATCTCTGTGGCTCAGTCAGTTAAGTGTCTGCCTTCAGCTCAGGTCATGATCTCAGGGTCCTGGGCTCAAGTCCCATGTCAGGCTCCCTGCTCAGTGGGGAGTCTGCTTCTCCCTCTCCCTATGCCCCACACCCTGCTCAAGTTCTCTCTCTCAAATAAATGAATAAAAATCTTAAAAAATAAAAAAATGAACAAAACTTATTTTCAGGAACTAAAGTCATAAAAGCTTAGAGTATTTTAAATGCTACTTTTATAAAATGTGTTATTTAGTAAAGTTTATCTCTCATGTATCTGGGACTACTCAAGAGTTGGAAAAAAAATTTTTTTCCCAACAACAAAACCAAAAACCAGTGTCTCTGAAAATTTAAGTATGCAACATGACATGCCCTCCAGTCCATTTTTCCACTCTTAACAGATAACTAAAAATTCAGATTTAATCTTACTCAATAGCTTAAAATTATCCAATGGTTTCCTACTGCCTAGAGGAATGGGAATATAAAAGACCCTTCATGAGCCAGCCACCAGCTTTTCTTCCTAACTTGGTTTTTTAATCACCCCTTCCTACACCTTATGCTCGAGCCCAAATTTTTCCAAAAGGGTTCCAAGGGATACCAGTTCAAGACTCACCACAGAAAAAGGGCCCCATGGACAAATACAGTTTGCAAATTACTGCCAAATACCTTTCTTGGAGACTTGAAATTAGTCTATTATGGCCATGATGAAATGCAGTACTTCCCAAATTTATTTGACCACAGATCCATTTTGGTGTAACACCTACTACATGCCTAGGAACGTATTTCAAAAAAGCTCCTCCAGGCTTATTGATTGAAAAGTTTCGTTCCATGCCTTTGCATATGCTTCCTCTGGCAAGATGGCTCTGTTACTCTAGTCTGCTTGATAAAAGCCTTTTTCAAGTCTCAAATGTCTCCTAATGTTTAAGGGCATGCCCACATTTCCTCTTGGCCTCTCCCTGTTGCCAGGAAACACCTATCACTTTTTCCTTCTCCCCACCCATGTTACTAAATGTAGTATGTTATATTACAATTACTTGGTTTCTTTGTCTCCCACGATGTTAGAAACCATGTTCCATGCTCATACGTGGTGCTCAATGATTGTTGAATGAATTAACCGCAAACAGGTTTTAAAAAAATTACTTCTTCTTTAGTCAATGTTTTCACTTTAGGATTGCATGACTTCCACGGATGAGAAAGTTTCCTGTTGTACTCAATACTCTGTACTACAGAGCCTTTTTGAAGAATGGCAACCAAGAGCACCACGGACATGCAAAATTCTATTTATGAGCATCTCAAGACAGAATTTTCAATCTGAAACTTAGTAAAATCCCAAATGACATTTTTTTACAACCCATTACTGTCTTTCTTGAGCCCCCATGCCACCTGAGTCAAGACGCTATTAGAATTTATTGCTATACTGTCATTTAACTATTGCTTGTCTATCACCCTGACAAGACAGTGAGCAACTCCAGGGAAGCAGAGATTCATCCACAACGACTACTAAAAAGTTACTGAATGAAGAGAACGTTCTTTTTGGCTCAATAAAAAGTTCCAAAAGGACTCTACTAACCCAGAGTTAAGACCTAGTAGTGGTATAACAGAAAAAGGACTAGACGGCGATGATACAACTAAAATTGCTTACTTGCAACTTGTGATCCTGTGTTGATTTCAGTTCAGTAACATGAGGATAACTTACCTAACTTATTGGACTTGTGAAGATCCAAGGAGATCATCCATTCAAAACACCAATATATATATCATGGTGTTAATGCTAGGAAGTGGTTAAATTTACTTATTTATTTAAGGCAAAAGGAAGCATAACAAATGTATTTTTCAAAGATCTTGGCTTGTATAATCCAATATTACGTGTTAAACTTTCATGGGGTGCCTGGGTGGCTCAGTCATTTAAGCATCTGCCTTTGGCTCAGGTCATGATCTCTGAGTCCTGGGGCTGAGGCCCAGATCCCACTCCATGCTCAGCAGGGAGCCTGCTTCTCCCTCTCCGTCTGCTGCTCCCCCTGCTTGTGCTCGCTCTCTCTCAAATAAATAAAATCTTAAAAAAAAAAACCAATTTCATTAATAATAAGTGGAAGATGGTTCCAGCTCTAAACCATAGGTTGTAACTTCTATGGTTGGGACTAACTACATATCTACTCATCTACTCCTATGGCTAGGGACAGCTTTCTGCAACTTAACCATTAGAACCAAAAAGCAAATTCTGTGCACTGGACAGTGGTTACTTTTTATTTTTTACAGGGAAAAAAATCTTATAATTACCATTCCACTTTCATTAAAGTAGATCGATGTAAGAAATAAAGGCCAAGACACAGATTTGATGTTAAACACCATGTTCTGGTTCACACATTGTTCACCTATTGGCCAAAAACCCTGAAATACGATCCAATGGCAGATCCGCCCGCAAGGTAGTTGATTCAGCTTTCACTGATCGAGGTTTATGTTCACTAGATTAACTGTTCGCGATAGAGTACACCCTAAAAGAATGGTCCCCATTATTCCTGGACTCCTTCATCTTGTCTTTAAGAACTGGGATTTCAGACATTAAAAAGCCCCGGAGTATTTCCAAGCATTATCTCTTCCGAGAGGAACTGCTCAAAGGATTTGTTACTAAACGTGTTTCTTGTACATGCTGGAGCCAGCTCTCAAGTCAACTCTTTGAAAACACGAAAACAGGATTTTAGGGTAACCTAACAGAAACAAGAGCTACTTGATGTGAGACACTTCGTTATCTACGCAAGTGAAAACTGACACAACTTCTACGAGTCCGAGTAACTTCGAAGACAAACCCTCTGGGCGACGGCACACACTTTTCTCTCTGCAGTCATTCCGGCTTCCCAGAATACCTCAACGGTAGGGAGAACACAGGGCCCACCCTTTTCCAGAAGCAGCAGGTAAAGAAGAAATCCGAGGAGCGCACAAAGGGTTTGGGAGTGGAGGCCCCAGCAGGAGAAGGGTCCGCCGAACCAGGGATCGCCTGAGACCAACTTGGATCCCTCTGGGGCGCCTCAGGTTTCTCAGAGAGCAAGCCCCGGAGGGGACACCGTGGGAGATGAGTCTAACCTGAGAGGCAGCGGGCGCTTGCTACGGCGGGAACCAGCTTAGTTGCTGAGAGTAACCAAAGCATGACGGCCTCGCTCACGCGGCAGGAAGGAAAAGAGAAAAAAAGCCGGAGAAGCGGCCCTCAGCACAATTGCGTCGCCAGGAAACCAGGCCAAGCGCCCCTCCCCTTCCGGCCCGCGCCGCTCGCCGGGCTTTCCTTTCACAGCGGCGCTGAATGCTGACGTCACGCCTAGAGCTGTGACTGACGCTCCTCCCGGAGGGCCCGTTTGGTGTCCTGTCGTCGTTCTCCACTTAATGCCCACACGCACAGAATGTCCTATTTTAAATGACTCCCGGCAGGGGCTGATATTTCCCGTCTCCTCGAAAGCACCGTGTGGGGGGACTGATTCAGAGAACTTGCTCCGATATAGAATCTAAGAATGCATGCGTAGAAAGGCAGGCAACAGCGTGAACAGCCACACTTCTAGAAGGTTCTAGGAAGTGCGCAGGGGCAGAGGCGGAGGGAGTAGGAATGAACGGGCGAAGGACCCGAGGTCACGAGACCATTGGGTAGGAGGAGCCAGCGGCCGGGGAGGTTCTAGTCTGTTCTGCCTCGCGGCAGCCGCCCCCTTGCACACGATCACGCTGAGCTAGTACCGCGCCTGGAATCGGGCCGCAGCCTCAGTCGCGCTTGCCGCCTGCTACCGCCTCTGGACCATGGATCCCCGCAAAGTGAGCGAGCTTCGGGCCTTCGTGAAAATGTGTAAGCAGGATCCGAGCGTTCTGCACACCGAGGAAATGCGCTTCCTGCGGGAGTGGGTGGAGAGGTGAGACCCGGGCCGAGGACCGTTGGGGGTGGGAAGAGGGACGGCCGGAGGGGGAGCTGGGCGGGAGCTGACGTTGGGCGGACTTGCAGGGAGCGAACCAGCAGGGAGCTGCGCCGCGAGGGCCCGCCGAGTCGCCGCCTGTTCGTGGCTCTCCCTGGCCAGGAACCGGAGGCGACTTCGGGGGCTAATGGAGGATCGGGAAGCTTAGATAGTACAGAGGTGTGGAAGGAGGAGGCACAGCTGGGTTCCCTCACCCTGAGGTCCTCAGGGGTGTGTCTTGGGCGAAATTTAAATGCAGACGATTGCATGGATTTGGGCACTGTAGACGTGGGGGGTGGGGGCTGCAAGATTTCGCTTTCGCGTGGAGTTGTTTTTCTTGAAATCTCGTGTCCTGCTTAGGTCGCAATGACACGTAGCTGTTTTACGCACTACGTTTTTAAGTAGTGTTTTAAGGAAAATTTGTTATATAATGAGTTATAAAGAAATGGTAATTATTAGATTACCTTTAAATTTACAGCGATTGTAACTGCGTAGAATTATTTTGGTAATCACTTATTGGTACCTCCGTAGTAGCGGTGCCATCACACTGAACACCTGAAGAAAAATGATTTTTCAAGAACCAGCATGTTACCATGATCTATTCTTGTTATCCTTAAATCTAGAGTACTTCGCTACGTACACGGAATTAATTGAATAGGTATTTGCCAGATGGTAGGAAACCGTGTAAGTGCAGTTTATTTAGTGATACAGATGAATAAATACAGAAATTTGTTTTGGTATTTACTGTATAAGAGATTAATATTCTTTATATTGAAGGAGAACTTAAGGGAGAAAGGGAAATCTTCCCCGAGACGATTTTTTAAAAATCACTACTACTGGTGAGGAATTTAAATGACACACAAATCGCACCTCATGGTGATGATAGCGACAGTGCAAAGCAGTGTGACTCCTTAGAGGTACTATCCTAAATATCGATCTTTTTATTTTAGTGATATTTTTATAGGGGAAGATGAACCCATAATTACCATATACTTTAAAGAATATTTCTTTCAACAAACTCTTGTAAGGAAAAACTTAAGTTATAATCTGTCAACGTTGTATGTGGTGGTATAATTTTTTTCCTTGAAGAAGTTTCTTCGCTTTTTCTCCTCCATTAGTTTTCTAGCTATGGTAAGGTTTTGCTCGTGTTGTAAATGTAAAATTTCGAGATCACTTATAATTACTGCAGCAACTTAAAAACTGCCGTTGATAATAGTTAACAAGAATACCATTTTGTATCAGGAAAACCTACAAGATGCTAATTTCAGGACTAGGAGTTCAAGCCTAGATTGTAGTCGTTTCTTTCCCTCTTGAATAACTTGATAATCCAAACGCTTCCCATTAGATACTTGTGTATTTTTAACCTTTTATGTTTATTAGAGGAAAGAGCCTACAACTAAATTGTTTATGAAATTCCAGGTTAAGCTGATCTGTATACCACAGGAAGAAATGGTTGATGCCAGGACTGAACATTACATTGAGTATATACAATGTTTTGTTCCACTGCTGGAGAGGAAAAAGGGAGCTGTGACGAATAAGCTAAAACAAATCAAAGAACAATATAATTTGTGCTGGAGTGATTATGGCTATGTAGAGAATTCCAGTTTAAGGTCTGGAAAATATTGTCAAACATTATTTCCAGAAAATATTTATGTATTTGTTTTTTAACGTTTTTAACGTTTCACATAGGTAATGCGATTTTTAAATTATTTATTTATTTATTAGTCGTTCATCTATATTTTTCTTGTGGCATCCTAAATTTTTGGTTTAAATATAGGATGAAGCATCTTGGCACATGTAGGGGCCCTATTCTGAAGCTTTCGTTATCTCTTTATTTTAATCTAAACTAAAATTTTTGTAGTCTTTGAGGCTTTTGCTTGAAGTGCATCAGTTTCTCTCTGCCTTCACGTCAGCAGCCTTCTTAAGCGCAGGATTATAGAATATTGGGCTGAATGTGGAGACTTCTGGATCCAGGACGTTCTGAGGCCTAATCCTATAAGGGCTTCACAAGTTGAAACCATATGAGAGTTTTTCTGTGTTCATACTAGATTAGTAGTGGGTACCCAGGCTTAGACATTGAAGAATAGTTTAGTCTGTTTGCGTATTTCCCAGAATTTTTACATTGTTTATAGTTTAAAATTTTATTTGATGTTAAGAATTTATTTAACAACCTTTTAAATTGGACAAAGAGAGATAAAGAATTTTTTTTGGCTCAGTCAGTGAAGATCCAGGGAGATAGTGATCTTTTCAACAAATACGGTTTGGGGTATTTTTGTGTTTCTTTAGGACGAAGCATTTTTGACACTATTATTTCATTTTATGGCAATTTAAGAGCAAAGGGACTGTCTTTGTGTTATAATCTTCAGCACAGCTCAGGGCACATGGCTTTTCAGTAAATATTTTAAATGAAGTGAACAGGATGCACTTCTACTCTCAATGAATTCGGAACATAGCCCCCAGTTTTTTTGTGCAGGTGCATAATAGCTATTACTCAAAGCATTTTGAATATAATTAAGAGAATTATGAATGAGGTCTTGTGTGATTCCATATGAGGAAGGTCTCTGCACTAGCCCTACTTGGCAACATAAAAACCTATACTGGCAAAGTCCAGTTTGCAATGCTGGGTAGGAAATTAGCTTGTTTTAAATCTTGGAAGTCTTAAATGAAATTTTTGTACCTATAAATTGGTGTTAACCTTCCGGTAGTCAACTGGAATTTGGAATGTGAGAAACTCTAAATGTAGCTTATGAATAACCTTCTTGTGTTCCTTCCCTCCCTATTTTAAAATTAAAAAAAAAATTGAAACTTGCAGGAAAATTGCAAGTACAGTACAAACGTTTTTCCTGAAACAATTTCCAATGTTGTGCCCTCAGCTCCATTGTGTATTTCCTACAAGGACAGTCTCCAATACAACCACTGAACTCAGGAAACTAAGAATGATGCATTAATGCTATCTAATTCTCAGAATTACATGTTGCACTTTATTGTTGTGACTCCTAATCTCTATTCTGAAAGAATCCTTTGATCTTTCCTTGGTGTTCACGAACTTGGCAGTTTTGCACGTTACAGGCCAGTTATTTTGGACAATTTCCTTCAATTTGGGTTTGTCTTACCTTTCCTAAGGCTTAGATTTAGCTTAATACTTTTTTTAAAAAGATTTATTTATTTTAGTGAGAGAGAGAGAGCACGTGAGCTCATGGGAGCAAGTGGGAAGAAGGGCAGAGGAAGAGGGAAAGAGGGAATCTCAAGCAGACCCCAAGCTCGGGGCTCTGCCTGGAGTTTGATCCCACAACCCTGAGATCACGACCTGAGCTGAAACATAGGCTGCTTAACCAACTAAGCCACCCAGGCACCCCTAACATAATACATTTCTTGATAAGACCGTCCCTTCCCAAAGTTTTAACATAAGTTAGACTGTTATGGCTGTGTTTGAATGTTACCTGAATACATTCCTGAACGTTGCATTTTGAAGCTTAAGAAAAACATAGCTTAAGAAGCCCTGTGTCTTCATTAAAACTTAACTGCAAAACGGATGCCTGGGTGGCTCAGTTGGTTGAGCGTCTGCCTTCGGCTCAGGTCATGATCCCAGGGTTTTGGGATCAGGTCCCGCATCCAGCTCCTTGTTCAACAGGGAGCCTGCTTTTCTCTCTGCTTCTCTGCCAGCCAACTCTCCCTGCTTGTCACCCTCTCTCTCTCTGACAAATAAAATCTTAAAAAAAAAATTAAGTGTAAAGAACTATTGTTTGATTACTGTGCTCTTTTGAAAAGTAGTTTTTCTGTAGGTCAGAATTTTAAAGAATTTTGTTTATATGCCTGTTTCTTATTAAATCATTTTACTTTGCTGAATTACAGACTAAGAATTAAAACAATTTTTTTCATGTGGGAACCATTTGTCGTTAAGGGTACTGAGTAAGTGAAGATTTTTGTCACTGTCACATTAAACTGAATAGGGAAAGTGCAAATTTGTCTTGATTGGTGCTCAACAATAAATTCCTTCATTTGCTGTTTTAGATTTATAGTTTCGCTTCATGTTGGCTTCATTTTGAAAGTGAAAAGACAAGCCATGGGAAGGGAGAAGATATTTGAACACATAAAACTGACAGAGGGCTTATATGCAGAGTATACCAAGAATACCTACCGATAAATATGACAATCTAATAGAAAGCTGAATGAGAGTTGAACTTTACACAAAAGGCTATTCAGATGGCTGATAAATAAATGAAAAGGGACTCAACTATAATGAGATGCCACTATACATGTATCAAAATGGCTAAAATTTTAAAGATGGACAATAGCTAAATGTTGGCGTAGGTGTGGAACAACTGGATTAAAAAAAATTACTGGAATTCTTATGCACTGCTGATACAAGCGTAAATTGGCAAAAGAACTGTGAAGAACCAAATCCATTTCCCATTTGGAAACCAATATCCATTTAAATCCAACATACACATTACCTTGTGTCCAGAAATTCCACCCACCTGAAATGAATGTAAACAGGGATATAACGTTAGTTACAAAGAATCAATACCTAAGGGTGTTTTGAAGTAGATTCCTTTCTGTTTTTCCAAGTGAATAGATCTCTTTTTTACATAAAAGTTGATGGCTTTTTTTTTTCTTTTTTAAAGGCAAATTTAAGTCTTTGTGGCCTCCAGTTTTCACTGTTGTGAAGAAGTGCCCCTAATCCATTGAACATTGTAGTCACTGGAATGCTGCGTGGGGCCCATTTCCTTCAGAGTTGGGCCCAAATGCAGCATGTAGCACTAATTCTTCATAGTCTTTTTTTTCTCCCTTGTTTTTAAGTTTTTTGTGTGTGATTCATAGTGTTGCCATGGAATATTTGGGAAAGGACTTAAAGGCCAAGGGGGAGGTATTAATGGGTTGATTGTAGAAGGGATGAGGAAATCTATACTGTGAGGGGCAGAAAGAGTCTTTGTAGGCCCCAGTCAGAGGAAACAAACATTTTGAATTATTATACTATGACTTCGTAATTATTTCATAAACTGATTATTTGAATTTAAGTGAGCTCTTACTAAAATTGAAGTTTTGGATTCAGTATACCAACCGAATTGTAAACTAACAACTTGTACAAATGATTTTGTCATCGCATGTTTTTCTGCCTCTACCTCTGGGAATGGACACAGGGAAGCTGTATAATTATGTTTATTAGACTTATTGAGGCAAGGAAGGGGTTAGGTTTTCATTAACCAATATGCTAAAAAAATTTTTTTAAGCTAAGAAAACTTAATACTGAAGCATTCAAATTGAGTTTACTCATAAAGGTTTGAGAAAGTAACCATCTAAATATCTTTTTTCTCCAGTGTAAATAAATGTTGCTTTGCTCAGTGAATTTTAATTTTCTAAATAAATATCTTTTTTCTCATCTTCCTCAAGCATGGGGGGTAAAATACCACCTGCCACTCATAAAACTAAATCAGAAGACAATATCAAGGTAAGTTATGAATTTCATCTGTATGTTTAGTGATAAAATACTATAAAGTTTTTAAAGTGCTGCTCTCAAATTACCACTCCTGATTTCCTCAGGATCACTTGGAAATAAGATTTCTGTAAAATTTCTAATTGGACATAGAGTATCTGTAATCTGATTTAACACTGAGAATTTGGGGTTGAATATTCACTATGTTTGAGAATGGAAGCTTGTGTGTGTTACATGCATGACCTGTGGGTGGTTAGCTCTGGGACTGTGTGCGTTATATAGTCGTCATCATCATTGCATCTTTAGCACCTAGCACAGGTTTTTATGCATTGTGGGTACTTGATTAAAATTTGCAAAGTAAATGAAAAATAATCCAAATCAGTAAGTCTTACTAGGTTTTTCTACCATATCACGTGAGGGTTATTTCTGAGTATGAGTCAGCATATTTGCCCAAAAAAGGTGTGCAAGATTAGGAGGAGCTTACCAGTAGCTGAAGTTTAGAGATGGGGTAGGTGTATCTTTAAGAATGCTTCCTTCAAGGGGCGCCTGGGTGGCTCAGGGCGTGATCCCGGTGTTCTGGGATCGAGCCCCACATCGGGCTCCTCTGCTGGGAGCCTGCCTCTTCCTCTCCCACTCCCCCTGCTTGTGTTCCCTCTCTCGCTGGCTGTGTCTCTGTCAAATAAATAAAATCTTAAAAAAAAAAAAAAGAATGCTTCCTTCAAGAGAAGAATGGTGTGGGGGGAACAAAAAAAGACTTCGGTTGGCTCTCGAGAAAGAAAGCAGAAAAGAGCCCGCTACACTCCTTTAAAGTGGGCAGGAAACCATCCCTAACAATGGGCAGAGGAGGGGGTTAATGCCACGCCAAACTTCCTAGCTCTCCAAGCACTCATTTTAATTTCATTTTTATTTTATTTCTGATTCTCCTCCAAAAACCCTTCCCATTCTTTTTCCCTTTCCTTTCTTCCTTTCCTTCCTCCAAAAGAAAAATGGCTCCTTCAGAATTCTTCTATTTTGTGTTTTCATGTCTAAAATACTTTGCCCCAAGTTTCCTTACTCCCTCCCTTCCCCCCTCCCTCCCTTGCTTCCTTCCTTTTTTTAGAGAGAGAGAACAGGAGGGGAGGGGGTGAACAGAGGGAGAGAATCTTAAGCAGGCTCCAAGCTGAGCATGGAGCCCCACAAGGGGCTGTATCTCACAACCCTGCAGTCATGACCTGAGCCGAAATCAAGAGTCCGACTGAGCCAACCAGGCACCTCTCCGAAAGTTTTCTGATCAGCGGTCTTAAATTGATTAGAAAATTTACTGTTTTATTTTTTAGAACCCTAAACAAGGTTTATCTATCTGGATATGAAATCAGAAGTTCTGTCTTTGAACAAGTGAAGTGAGAGAAGTTAAAAGCCCCAAAAGTAGTTATTCTTGTTTTAGAGGAGTCATCGTCAGAGTTTACTAGTTCCTGATAGGATACTTTTGATAGGATACCTAGATAGGATATTTTGCCATGGGTAAACATGTATAAAGACAAAATTATATTTAATCTATGTCTCTGCTAAAATATTTTTGTAAGAAAACATTCTGATTTGGCTTATATGTTAAAACATATGATACCTTGCACATGGTAGGGTCTCAACATATTTCGTAATGAGGTAGGGTTTTTGATTCTAATTTTTAAGAATTACAAAAAGTAGCAACCTAAATAACTGGTTACATAATTTATACTAATAAAGTTAAATGAATAGATGGGGCGTGCTGATTGTGATATATTCTTTATGAAACACAGCATTGTTAAATGGAAAGGTCAAAGTGCAGAGTTGTCTTATATCTATGCGTTGAGAGTATCTAATGGGATACACCAGGAACCACACTGGTAACTTATAAGATGAGAAGGAAATTTGGTTTTCATCATGTGAACCTTGAAATTCATTCAATTCTCATCATTTGTGTATTATAGTTCCATTGTTCCATATTTGAAATTCCAAATTCAAAACCCTTGAAAATGTAAAAGATTTTTAGTGTATTTGTTTGGCAGTAAAGCATAATCTGAACAGATGTGAGGCTATTTATAGTTTGTTTCCCACTTACCAAACGCTCAGACTTTATTTTGCAGATGTAGTGATGTGTTCATTATGGAGAGTTGTGGACCACAGTGCTTGTTGAGGGTGCAGCATAAGTGTGGGTTATGCGTTTGTATTCGCTTCCTACAGTCCAGCATTTTTTAAATTCTAAAACTTGTTTTAAAAGGTTTGGAGGAGGGATTGGACCTATTCTTAATTTAAAAAGAGAAAACAAAACTAAAACAAGTTTACCAAAACAATGTAAGAAAGGGTACATTAACAGCTGAAATACAATGTATGTGAACAGTTTATATGTTTTTATAAATTAGTGTATATATTGGGTGTGTTACTAAATACTGAAAGCATTGTTTGCCTTCCCTTTGCTAGGAAGAAAAAACAGATAGTAAGAAGCCGGAGGAAAACATAAAAACAGACGAACCATCAAGTGAGGAAAGTGATCTAGGTGAGGAAGATGGTGTAGTTAGTTTGTATTTGATAATCTCATGATAAGATCCTGTGCTGATTTTTACTAAATTGACTAAATCAGAGCTAATTAGAAATGTAATGTAGCTGAGCTACATATGAAACTTAAAATTTTCTAGTAGCCACATTTAAAAAATTAAACAGATGAAATTAACTCAATATATCTAAACTAACATATCTAAACTATTAACATTTCAACATGTAATCAGTATGGAAAAATTATTAGTGAGATCTTTTCCTTTTTTTAATACTGTCTTCAAAATCTAGACTACATTATACTTAACAGCACATTTCAATGCAGATGTTAAATGTTATATTTTTGTGGAAATATTTGATGTATATTCAGACTTAATGAAATTTGTAGTTGGGTTGCATACCCAAGTTGTTCTACATATATGTAAAAGTTTTCCAATAATTGAATCAAGTACCAGAAAATTATTTTCCTGTTACTGCTTACATCCACATTGATAAAACTTGTTCATTCTAGAAAAAATGATATGCCATTAGTTTGGTTGCTTTTTGTTTGCGAGTTTTTTTAGGCTGCAAACTGACAAGGATCTTTTCCTAAATTTGGAAGTCCTTTGAGACTATAAATATATATACTCCAGTTATTAAATGGGAAGTCTCAATTCATAGATTCTGTCTAAAAGCTAAAGAAATTTACTTGTAATTTTTCAAATTTTGAATCAATCTTTGATACTGTTAGAAAGGACTTCTTGTTTACGGGCTTAATTGACGATCTTTCGCTTTTTGTAAAATATCTTTTTCAGTCTTAAAATTTTCCAGCAATTTCCATAACTATGATAATGTCTTACCATCTCTTCATCCAAAGCATTTTCTTTTTTGTGTATGAATTAAGCTGTTTTATAGTTAGACAAAGTTACAAGTTAAGTTCCTGTTAAAAGTTGACTAAAATTTTTTGTTCGACAATTCTAATTTGAGGTAGATAATTTCAGTTTCATTCTTTTTTTTTTTTTAAGTTTATTTATTTAATTTCTGTATCCAACGTGGGTGTTGAACTCACGACCCTGAAATCAAGAGTCACATGCTCTTCTGACTGAGACAGCCGGGTGCCCCTCAGTTTCGTTCTTTTTTGACTGTCAACTGGAAACATTAAATTCACTCAATTTGCTAAAATGTCCTTAGCATTGTCTGTTATTTTGAAAAGTTTTTTTATATTGAACAGTTATTTTGTTTTCCTTTACTGTAGCAAATTACAGTTGTCTGTCATGAAATTTATGACGTAATCTCTTTCTAGTTTCTTTCTTTGCTATTTTGGTTATAGTGCTAGCTTTTGAGTTTTGAGTCTGCATCAGCATTGTGCCTTTATCTTAAAATTAAAATTTATTTGTAAAAAAATATTTTATTATGATTTACATCATCACTATAACTTGTGCTATCTGCATAAAATATTTTTTAAAACATTACATTGATGTGTAGAATAAAATATTTGAACTGAATCATTTTGTTGACACTGACTAAATCAGTGGTGTCTCTGTGTAATACTAGAAACTATGTACTTGCCAACATTCCCATTACAAGACAGTGATAAATATCCTAGATGATGCAACAGTTGAAATGAAATATAATCTTAGCAAAACAATAAAATAGTATTTAATGGGAAAATATTTTACAGTGCGTCGATTTAAATAAGTTAACATAAAGTAAAATACTTAGGTTATTGGTTGGAGTGGCCATAGTTCATTAGTTCTTAAGAGTCTTATGTAACTAATAGGTGCTGTATTGGACAGCACAGGTCTTACTGTCATTTTCTTAATTTTGGCAGAAATTGACAATGAAGGTGTGATTGAACCAGATACTGATGCCCCTCAAGAAATGGGAGATGAAAATGTAGAGGTAAGTTCAGTGGCTTATTTTCTGCTTGTTGTAAGGAATGTGAAGGTCCCACCTATTGCAGTGATTTTATGGCATAATTCAGGAAGAGCACATACTAAATCCTTCTCTGACTTAAGGTATTTAGGAAAGCATTTTATTTTACTACTTAAAATATTTGTGAAAATTTCCATTATTTTTAATCATACTCTAACAATCTCTGAAATCTTTATTTTCTGTTTACCTGCTTTTTCAGTTTGCATCTGTTTTGACTATTCTTTAGACTACAGAGTTCACCTAACATTTATATTTAGAAGTGAAATTGCTTATTAATGGGATATCTAATATCCTATTGTCTTCCAAAATGGTTTTGTCACAGTGGGTACAGTTTTACCTTCAAGGTAGTAAGAATTGGTTCTTGGGAGGGGGCTTGCAAACAACCTTAGATATTACGGTGGTTAGTGGTCTTCCAAAGGGTTATAACATATATGCAATGTATCTGTGTGTATTAAAATGGAATGGGGAAGTATTAAAAAATATCTCAAATGGCTCTTTGGGGGTTGATAATGAACAAAGGCTTGAGAAACACTGAAATATAGTGTAATAGTGGTTTAGAAGCTTGGTTCATGTTCTCAGCAGCACTTGATACTAACAGATTTCGTCCTTGCCAGGCTTACTGTGTGAAATGGTATGCCCTTGGTGGCTTTTAATTTGCGTTTTTCCAATTTCTGGTAAAATTGAGGATATTCTAATGTTTAGTAGTCATTCACAGGTATTTGTGAAGTGCTGTTGTGACTTTTCCCATTTTTCTTCTGGGTTGTCTTTTTTCTTACTGATCTATAGTTCATTTTATGTTCTAGAGACTAACAGTTTATCATCTACATGTGTTCCACATATTTTCTGCTAGTTGTGGCTTGTCTTCATTTCCTTTATGTTACCTTAATAGAATCTTTTAGTACAGTTACCTAGATTATTCTTTTATATATTTATTATGCTGTTATCTCAAGGTTATAATTGCTGTAAAAAAAAGTCATTTTTTCCTTCTGAAAATTTTATGTGTTAACCTTTCACCTTTAATCTACCTGGCACCACTATTAAAGAATTCCTTTCCTCACCAGCGCCAAAATACACTGTTTCCATATATGTGTGGGTCAGTTCTGGTGTTGTGTTTTCCTTGTCTAATTTTTTTCCATGTGCTAATGACCCATTGTCTTACTTGGCTTTATATTAAGTCTTGTTATCTGGTAGGGGGATCCCTCCCCCAACAATTTAGGGAGTATTTTGGCTGTTTTGTTGGCCTTTCTTTTTCCACATAAATTTTAGAATATTATCTATTCTGCCCCCCACCCCTACCCCAGTTAGAAGTGCATTAAATCTGAAACCCAAGTTAGGGAGAAGATAAAGCTCACTGTTGTGATTAACTACCCATGAATGTGTATCTCTCTAATCTTTAGGTCTTTTCTGATGTTTTTAGATAATTTATTAGCATTTTCTCCGTAAAGATTATGTGTACCTTTAAGAACAAATATAGGTACTTTTTGTCACTGTTTGTGAAAGGAATTTTTAAAAATTATGTATTCTATTGATGATGCTGTATCACTTTGACGTGTCTAGGTTTGTAACACTGTATTTTTGCTACTTGGGATGTATTGGGCATTTTAAATTCTAGGGTTAACTTTCTTCAGCTCTGGAACATTTTCATCTAGTATCTTTCAAATATTGCCTCTTCCCCATTCTCTCTACTGTCATTCTGGAGTCCTAGTTAGATATGTATGAGATTTTTTTCATTAGTAAATTCTATTTATCACTGCCAAATTATGTATGCTTTCAGTCATTTGGCTGTTGATGTTTGAATTTGAATGCTCATTTTTTCATCTTTATGTCTTCCTTTGATTCATTTTAAAGTATACTTGGTTATTTATAAGTCCCTTTTTTCTTACTCATTTTCAGAACTTGCCTTTATTCTCTTAAGCACATTATAAACTTTGTCAGACTCTTCTTGGGTTTATTCTTTTATTTTTCCTGACTCTTGCTCGTTGAGAAGGTACCTTGTTTACTTGTGGATGGTGTGTGTACATGTGTGTGTATGTGTGTATTTTGACCGTGGGTGTGCGCGTGTACGTGTTGGAATTTTGACCGTGAGTTCTTTGACATTTCACCTGGAAAAGTTATTGAGGCCTAGGTAGAAGCTTTATTCCTCCAAAGAGGAAAGTGTTTGCTTCCATCAAACTGAGTTGGACCTACCAAGTCAAGGACCATTTTAAATTCTCAGCATGGTTTTTTTTGTTGTTTATGTAACTATACAAGTAGTGGGAATTCCACAGGAAAGCCTGGCTTATCATGAGTTTACAGGGGAAATTTTTTTTTTCTTCTTGCTACTTGGCTATACCTTTCTTTGGGACAGGTTTGTTTTTGGTTTGCTGTTATGCTTGCAGGTAAGGCATTGGGGATTCCAGATTTATTGGAGGGTGTCTGATTAGACAACATGTATTATCTTCACTTGAATCTAGATTTTCTTTCATGTGTCCTGCACTACATTTGAAAACAGTTGTGAGGTCACCAGTTTTGACACCTGTTGAAAGGGTGAAAGCAGATGGAGCATTCAGCTCCCTTTCTGGTTTCAAGTCTTCATTTAATCTTGTTCTCTGAGGATTTCTACATTCTTAGGTCAAAGATGGCTTTTACACTTACTCAGGGCATCGTGTGTAACATATTGCCACAAACTGAAACTGTCTCCCCCCCGCCCCCCAATTTGGCTTTGTTAGGATGTCTTACTATCTGGTAACGTGTGTCTCTGTTGTTTTCTTCTTTAAAAAAAAAAAAAAGATTCTTAAACTTTTATAAATTTTTGTTGGAATTACTTCAAATTTATTGAGTAACTTGGAGTTAGGTTGAAGTATTCGAAAAAGTCTTTCCATGAACATAGTATACATCTTGTGTTCTTTAGTAGAATTTTACTTTTTTTTCCTGCTTTGAAAGTCTTGCATGTTCTTAGAGTGGTATCTTGTTTTGACCTGTTTTGTAACTAACTTTTGCTGATGTGGAGGAACTCTTGGTTTTCTATGTTGTTTCTGTGTTTCTGAGGACCTTATTGAATTGTTTTAGTAACTCTGATAACCTGTCACGTCTTGGGTTTTCTAGGTAAACTTGAAGACAGCTTGGTGTTTCCTTTCAATTCTTAAACCTGTCAAATCATTTTCTTAATAAATTAGCCAGCACCAGTAATATTTTACACAGTGGTTGGTGATAGAGTAGATATTTTTGCCTTTTGTTAAAAGAAATTACTTCTTAACTTTCCATTTAGGTGGGATGTTTGCTGTAAGTTTTTGTTATTAATGATCAGTGTACTGTCAGCATCTTGTATGGTGTTCTGTACAGTATAGGTACTCAGTAGATGTTTGTTGGAACAAACGAAGGAGACATTTCACTTAAAATTTAAGTCTAACAAGAACTAGCTTTAGTTATTTAGTTACATCTTTATGAGGAGATTGAGTTGTAGTATTTGGAAGACTAGAAAGGAGTTGGTGGGACAAGGGCAGGAACATCTGCTTAGGTTGGTTGGGATGGAGGGAAGGAAAGGTCATGTCTAAAATAAAGGGTTGGTAGTGAAATTTATTGTTTATATGAAAGATTAAAGCTCATCCTGTGTAATTTCTTACTAATCACTTACCATAGTTACCCTCTTGCTCCCTGGAGACTAAAGAAGAATGAATGAAAATGGGGGTTGTGTCTACCCCATCTCTAAGAAAGCCCAAGCTGCTTCCTTCTCTTTGCTTTCTCTGTTACTTCTAAGTTGACCTACAATTTCCCCCTAGATAACCGAGGAAATGATGGATCAGGCAAATGATAAAAAAGTGGCTGCCATTGATGCCCTAAATGATGGTGAGTGATTTTTTTTTCCTCTTTGCTATATTTCTATGGTAGTCTGAATATTCTCTTTTCCCATGCAGCAACTGTTAAATAGTGGGAAAGTGGAAGGGAACTTTGTGTATTGAGTATCTTATACTGGAGCAGAAAGTGTCCTATTCTCTACCCACCCATTCCCCCCTTGATAAAGAGGCTGAAATCATTCAGGTATCAATTACCTTGCCTCAGCACACAGACACATCCTGATGTGACTGAAAGACTCCTTTCCTGACCAATCCTGGTGTTTGTCCACTGAGGAGAGGCTTTAAGATAAAGGTGAACGTTTTTCAAAAAAAGTAGTATTATTAGAACAGTGGCTCTTAACTTTTTATATAGTAACAGCCTTGACAAATGATGTCCATTGGCATAATGTTCTTGTTCTAATCTTTGTGTGTTAGACCCTTTTCAGAAAATCTTTCAAAGTGGGAGAATGCTGGTAATAATTTAGTAAGCATAATATTTAATCAGTTATAATTTGTAAGAACAAATCATTTCTTAGCTTGGGTAGTATGCAGACCCCTTCATAGCTTTGTGGTAGTGTGTCACAATGCTATTGTGAGAGAGCTGCTGCTCTCTAATGCTGATGTGCATTTGGACTTCATCCGTAGACTTAGAAGATGACAAAAGTTTTACAAAGTTCAGTATTGATTGCTGTTCCAAGTTGGCAAATTATATTTGCTTTCTTTTTTTGTAATCTTACCACCTTCTTAGTTTAGGTCATTATCACATGTTTATGCCATTGCATTAGCCTTAATAGTTTGCCTACCTGAAATGTCTGTTTCCTTTATTGCTTTCTATTCGCTGTCTCTAGATTATTCTTTCTTAGAACCGCTTTTTATTTTCACACATTCCCTTGCTTGTAACTTCTGACTAGCTTTTGGCATACTTTTTGAGGATCTTCATCATAGCACTAGACCTGCTAGAGTCAGATCGCATGTATTGCCTTCCCAACCTTGTTCTCTTCTTTTTGAATATTAACCTTCCATTACAGCCAGACCTCCCTGTCTTAGAATTATCCTATACTTCTGCTCTGCTGCTTCTTTCTAAAGCTCTTCTTCACCTATTTCAGCTTTTAATTCATACCCATCAACTGATCCCAGCTACTTCTCTTCCTGGCCATCCCTTTCCCACACTAATCTTTTAATTTTACTACCACTTAAGATTTCTATTTATCCAGCATTCATTTTGTGCCTCCTATCTACTTGATGGTTTTATTATGTTTTAATGTCCATTATTTCATTAAGACCTCACTACTCCCATTTCACAGGTTAATGAATAATTTGAGGGATCAGAGGGGTTTTGACTTGTGCAGGGTCTTACTGTGCCATAATGTCAACTACTTGTTTTTGTCACTTATTTTGGCATATTGTCTTAGATTTTTTAAATTTGTTTTATTTATTGCCTAGCAATTTTCAATGAAGATGAAGCTGTTGCCGCCATCTAAAAAGTTGTGTTCTTGTTTTCCACTTTTCTTTATAAGCCGTGTTCATGTATAAGTTTAACCTCGTTCTAATTTTATTTTATTTTATTAAAGATTAATTTTTTTGAGAGAGAGCATGAGCGGGAGGGGCAGAGGGAGAGGGAGAGAGAATCTCAAGTGGACTGCACACTGAGCATGGAGCCTGACTCTGGGCTTGATCCCAGGATCCTGAGATCATGAGCTGAGCTGAAACCAAGGGTTGGACACTTAACTGACTGTGCTGCCCAGGCGCCCCTAACCTAGTTCTAATTTTAGAATAAATGGAATTTTATAGTACATCCTGAAGGGATAAAACATTAGTATTCTAAGCCAGGGATTGTAGATTCAGGCCCTACCTGGGGTTGGAGGGGCAGAAATATAATTAAATACTGAACTTAGGAAGCCAAAGTGCCTGGGTTTGAATCCCAGCTCTGGCACTTACCAGCTAGGTAAACTTAGAGAAATTATTCTTTGTCTCTGCTTCTGTTTCCTCCTCCTTTTTTTCCTTTTTTAAATAATTTTTCTTTTTTATTATTTGAGAGAGAGTGTGTGTGTGAGTAGGGGGAAGGGCAAAGGGAGAGGGAGAGAGAGAATCTCAAGCAGACTCCATGCTGAATGTGGAGCTTGATCTCATGAGCTGGGCCAAAACCAAGAGTCGGACGCTTAACCAACTGAGCCACCCAGGCACCCGTTTCCTCCTTTGTAAGATAAGGATAATGATACCTTCCTAGTATATTGAGTCGTGAGGGATAAATGAATAAATATGTGTAATGTGCCTAAAATAGTATCTAGCACCATTGTTATTATTAAGATCTTGGTATTACTAAAGTGTCAATAGTCATAATTTAAGTAAGACCTTAGTAAGTCTTTCTAGCTGTCATGTTACTAGAAACATTATGCTTTTTCAGTTTAGTATATTTATTTAAAATTTACACGTTCTAGGCAGTGTTTTAGATGCTGGATATACAGTGAGAAAAACAAAACAGACCCAGTTCTTTACCTCATGGACCTCATATATTACTGGGGAACAAACCCAAATTTATAATTTAATATTAGGTGGGAGTAAGTGCAATGAAGAAAAATAGAGCAGAGTAAAAGAATAGTCAGTGATGGAAGCTGTATTTTGCAAAGGGTGGTCAGAAAAGCATATGATGAAGTGAAGTGAGTGAGCCATGTGAGGAAGAGCCTTTGAGACAGGGAAGAACAAGTACAGAGGCTAACTGGGGGAGCATATGGGATGAGTGCATAGTGAGGGAATAGCAGAAAGGCCTTGTAGCTGGAGTGTGGTGAGGGAAGGGGAAAGAGTGGTAGAACTGAGGTCCAAGAAGCACTTCAGAGTGAGAGACGTGGTGGGAAGGTGGGGAGGAGGATAGACTGAAGGTCTGTGGTAGGTCTACAGGGTCACTCGTAGACCATACTAAGGACTTCAAATTTTATCCTTAAGGATGATGGGAAGCCACTGGGGTGTTGTTGTGGAGTGTAGTTTTTGTTCTGTTTTTGTGTAGGAGAGCTTCATCATGAGATGCATTTACTTTTTTTTTTTTTTTAAGATTTTATTTATTTAGCATTTACTTTTGAAAAGGATTATTTTTGCTATTTTATGTAGATGAGATTCTAAGGGCAAATAGGGGTGTGTTCATTACAGAAGAAGCAGCCAAAGCATGGGTTGATGTGTGAGAGATATACTTAAGAAAATGCCTGAGAGGAAGAATAGGGGAGCAGGGAGAACTAGAGGAGTCTGGAAGTCATTTAGACAGTCATGTAGGTCTTTACCCCTGTATAAGAGAAGTCTTCAACTATTGGTGTGTTTCTGAAAAGTCATGACAAGCCAAGTTGCCCACTAGAGGATTTAACACGCCTCACAATAATGGACCAGTCTTGGTATCCTTGCTGTACTTAGTCATTAGCTGGGAACAGCATATGAAGTGTAGCCTTGAGCACAGAACATGGGATTCTCAGTCAGTTAGGTTCCCCCCAGGAGATCGAGCAAGCATTTTCATGATCCTACAGAGGGAGTGCAAGAAATTGAGTCCAGGTGGCTAACAATGATGGCCTGGATTAGGGCAAAGGTTCCCAGACTTCCTCTGTTCATAGTGCTTTTACTGTCTTGATTTTGTAACAGAGCTTTTAAGCCAAAAGAAAGGTATAAGGGTTTCTTTGATAATGTAGTTAGGTCCAAACAGTTTAATAAGTGTCTGTGTTGTAACAAGTTAGTGATTGGAAAATGATGTACACAAATTGGAAGAATGTATTTAATCTTATTCTTAAATAACAGTATTTATTTTATAATAAGATGTGTATATATTTTGGGCACTAAACAACTTCTCAAGTCTTGGTGTCATATTGGACACTGCCACCCTCATTTCCTGTTCCACATCTATTTTTCTGCAATTCTTGCTTTTTTTTACCATAACAACCAGTAAAAACAGTTTTTCAAAGATAACCATCAAAGGAATACAGTGATGCAGTGTTGAAGCTGTGAACTATATCAAGTGAGTAGTTCATTCAGTGCTGACAAACTGTCCTGTGGCCCTTTGGTTGCAGTGTGGAAACTTTAGGATTAGGGTGAAGAGTGGTTAGATTCTTTTTTTTGTATTTTTTTTTATAGATTTATTTATTTTGGGGGGGTGCGAGAGGGAGAGGGGGAGAGAGAATCTCAAGCAGACTCTCTGCTGAGCGTGGAGCCCAACCATGGGGCTTGACTTCACGACCCTGAGGTCATGACCTGACCTGAAATCAAAGAGTCAGACGTTTAACTGAGCCACCCAGGTACCCCAGGAGTGGTTAAAATTCTAGATATATTTTGAAAGTTAGGAATAAAGGATTTAGGTTTTAGATTGGGGAGTTGAGAATGACTCCCAAGATTTGGGCATTGAGGTAGATCAGGAGTTAGCCAAATTACAGCCTCCTGTTTTTGCAAAAATGTAATGGAACATGGCTACACCCATTTGTTTATGTGTTGTCTGTGGCTGCTTCCCCACTACAGTAGTAGAGTTGAATAGTTACGATTGTTACGGTCTACAAAGCCTGAAATAATTCTTAAGTGGCCCTTTCCAGAAAAGTTTACTGACCTCTAAACTAGATTGAATGGAAGAGCCATTTATTTAGTTGGTAATATAAGGAGGAGAAATAGATTTTAGAGATGAGATTGGAATTAAGAATTCAGTTTTGAACGTGGTAGGTGTGAACTGCTTATTTGACATCCAAGTGTAATAATTTGTAACAGACATCTGTAGTAGTACTTAATAAGACTCAACGTTCTTCTGCATTGTTTAATGAGTTCTGTTAAGGTCCTCTACAGATTTACTAGCTGGGTAAATGTATTTTCCAAAGTGAACTCTGACATTTACTTTAAAATTCTGTTAGTCTTGCCCCCTCGTGTTTCCTGTGTCCAGGAATTAGACTTCATGCAAAGAACTATTCTTTTTTTTTTAAAGATTTTATTTATTTATTTGACAGAGAGACAGCCAGAGAGAGAGGGAATACAAGCAGGGGGAGTGGGAGAGGAAGAAACAGACTCCCAGCGGAGGAGCCTGATGTGGGGCTCGATCCCGTAATGCCGGGATCACGCCCTGAGCTGAAGGCAGGCCCTGTGCTGAAGGCAGACGCTTAACGACTGAGCCACCCAGGCGCCCCCAAAGAACTATTCTCATTGTGTAGTATGTTTTATTTGTTCACTGAGTTCACTGAAGGCACTAATACACAAAGAAGCTAACTGTGAGAATTGGATATAATAAATGAATTTAAAAAGGGGGTTATGGGCTTTTCATGATTTTTAGTTTTCTTGAATTTTATACCATTCCTGTGAATTCAAATAGTAATTTTTTAATCAACCCTGTGAATTTAGTATGAGTATTTTTTCCTTTGTAAGTTTAATTTTATCCTTTTAACTTAATGGATAAAAGAGAATTAATGGAATAAAATCGATTTATCCTTTACTTTATCCTTTAATTTTTTTCTTAACTAAAAACTCATGAGTCCTACTAAGAATGTGGTATTCTACTGTTAGGGAATTATGTATCTACAAATTGTCTCTATCTTGAGTGATTTACTGTATAGGTGTGATAAGACTTGCTTTGAAGAGCCGTTTTTTATGGGGTTTTTTGTTTTTTAACATTTTATTATTTAGAGAGAGTGAGCAGGGGAAGGGGCTGAGGGAGAGGAAGAGAGAGAATACCAAGCCTCCTAGCTGAGCTTGGAGCCTTTCGGAGGGCTCGATCTCACGACTGAGCTGAAATCGAGTCAGACGCTTAACCACCTGAGCCAACCAGGCGTCCCTTAAGAGCCATTATTGTATATTAATTTAGAAATTAGTCTTTTTTTTTTTAATTGGACTAAAAGAAGAATGTGGAAGACTAATAGAATAAGGGATCAACAATTTTTGTTAATATTTTTTATTCTTTATTTCTCAACTTATTTTACTTTAGGTGAACTACAGAAAGCTATTGACTTGTTCACAGATGCCATCAAACTGAATCCTCGCTTGGCCATTCTGTATGCCAAGAGAGCCAGGTGAGAACTATAAACAAAAAAGAATGTCCTGGTGAAGAGTTTCTGCTCCTTTATTTAAATAGAATTGCTTCTGTGGCGATCCCAAAGGTGTTATTGTTTGAAATGAATACTTTTTAATATCACACTTATTTTTTTTAGTGTCTTCGTCAAATTACAGAAGCCAAATGCTGCCATTCGAGACTGTGACAGAGCTATTGAAATAAATCCTGATTCAGCTCAGCCTTATAAGTGGCGAGGGAAAGCACACAGGTAAACAATGGAATTTCATTATTTTCAGAATTTCTGAATTTTAAATCTGATGTTTTAATATGCTTTGAAGAAAATGAAATTGCTTAAGGGTTTAATTTCAAAGTAATACGTGTTTAATGTGAAGAATTGAGAGAGTATAAGGAACAAGTAAGAAAATAAAAATTCTTTTTATTTCTTCAAAGAAAACCACTATTTAACAGTTTCTGACCACATATAGCCAAATATAAGGTAAAGATCAAAATTATTTCTAAAAAAGAGCATAGTCTTATAAAATGTCTCTAAGTTTTAGATTTTCTTTGTGTAACCTAACATTAAACAACTAATATATTATAGAAGAAGGAATTCCTTATTTTCAAACATTTTAGTTGCTAGGTCACGTGAAAAATCAGAAAAAGGGGATAATAAAGAGGTGAATTTATCTTAGATGAGTCATTATTCCTGGAAATGAAACTTAATGTTAAACAAGTGGGTATTGGTTACTTGGGGATGAGATATACAATGACACTTAACATATTACATGGATTGGAAGGATGTTATACTCCAAGTGTGGATGGAAATGGAGATGAATATGCTTGGGACAAGTGTATTAGGTTACTCAAAAAAGGAGCTCTAGTGATTATGAAGACAGGTGTCTAAGATAGAGTAGAAGATTAGAATAAGATGTATTAATGCTCTGGGGGTCAGAAAGCTCATGCATTGCTGTGTGATCCTAGTAATCTTTGAGCGTTTCTTTGCCATTGTTGGTTTTTTGTTTTTTTTTTTTTTTTCATTAATTAATTTGTCTTCTGGTACAAGATAGCATGAGCTCATCTTGTGTTTTGCTTGTCCCAGACTCAGAATTAACCATTTCTCAAACCAGCATTCATTTTTGTGAGCATTACATTTACAGAAACTAAAGTTTGGCCACTAGGTGTGTTAGTTGCCTATGGCTTATCATTACTTCTGTCATTTCAATGAACAGAGTTAGAAAAGACATTTTTTATTTTTATTTTTTTAAAGATTTATTTGAGAGAGTGAGCGAGCATGAGCAGGGAGGCTTGGGCAGAGGGAGAGGGATAAGCAGACTCCCTGCTGAGTAGGGAGCCTGATGTAGGGCTCCATTCTATTTTCCCTTTTGTTTTGCTTTTTTTAACACTGTTCTCCTAGACTCAAAATCTCTATCCATAATATATTTATTTGTGTTATCCTGTGATAACATAGAATTGTTTTATAATCCTATCAAAATAATACTAAGTTGACTGTTTTTATGTTTGTTGTAGCTTTTATCCTTAGAATATATCCCACTTAAGATACACAGTCAGAATACTGTTTTAAAAGTTATATGCCTTTTGGTGTGCCTGGGTGGCTCAGTTAGTTAAGCATCCCGAGTCTTGATCTCGGCTCAGTCATGATTTCAGGGTCATGGGATCGGGCCCTTGGAGTCTGCCTGGGATTCTCTCTCTCTGCCCTTCCCCCTGCTCTACCGTGTGCACACTCTCTTTCTCAATTAATAAACAGATAAGTGTATATGTATAGGTTGACTTTTTTTCTATATGCCGCGTGGTGAGTGTGGTTAACAGTGTTTTTTCCTTTCTTTCCTGTTCGTATTCAGGTTTAGGGGTCGCTTTATTTCTGTCTTTTCTTTTTCTTTTTTTTTTTTTTAAGATTTTATTTATTTATTTGACAGAGAGAGAGACAGCCAGCGAGAGAGGGAACACAGGCAGGGGGAGTGGGAGAGGAAGAAGCAGGCTCCCAGCGGAGGAGCCTGATGTGGGGCTCGATCCCAGAACGCCGGGATCACGCCCTGAGCTGAAGGCAGACGCTTAACCACTGTGCCACCCAGGCGCCCCATGTGTTTTCTGGCTGAATTTTCTTTACATATTTAAAACATTTGTATGTTTAAAGAGTCAAAACTGAGTTGACAAGTATACCCGGAGAAGTCTCATTTCCATTCTTATTCTCTCTACTCCATTCCTACCGTCTCCCACCAACCTTTAGTTTCTGATTTATCATTTCTCTTCTTTCAATAAAAGATGCACACATGTATTGTTTTCTTTTCTACCTTAGAGCATGCTAAGTGTACATTATGTTAATCCTGTTTTTAAGGAGTTGGAATTATTGAATGAGTTTGAAAATTGTAGCTCTACGTGATATTTAAAAATTTTGAAAGTAATTTTTTAAAGTTTTTAACATTTTTTAGAAAACAGCTTTATAGTTGCCAAGGAGGAAACTAAACTCCCAGATTTTTATAGAGTAGCACATAATAATTGAATTGCTTCGTGAAAATTTATAGTTCAGATATTTAACTTTAAAGCTCTTCTGTAACAATCCCTTTTTTGTAATAAGGAAGAAAGACACCACCACGTTAGTGGATATGTATAAAAGGCCCCTAAAATGAATTTAATCTGTTTCAGACTTCTGGGCCATTGGGAAGAAGCAGCACATGATCTTGCCCTTGCTTGTAAATTGGATTATGATGAAGATGCTAGTGCAATGCTGAAAGAAGTTCAACCGAGGGTATGTTCAAGTAGAGAAAGGGAATGTCATTACTGTGATGCTCTGCGGCTCTAGTCCTTAGCCCCTGGCAGTAATTTACCTGCAAAACAGATACAAAGAAAGAATGTTTGAATATTTCCATGTGTAATTACTGAGTTTGTGCTTAACTCAGGAAATCTCAATAGGTTGTCATACCTTTATTTCTCATGCTGCATTTAGCAAGCTCTGTTACTTTGTTTGCAAACCTATAGTAGAGTTATAACCAGAAAGTTAGAAATGGAAAAGGGGGCATCAAGTTTACAGCAAGGAAAGAAATAGAAAAATCTATAAAATGTCACCCAAGGTTGTGTCTGGTCTGTCCTTGTTTATCGTAGGTGTATGCAGCCACTGTATAAAGCATGAGGGCCTTGTGGAATTTAGCAAGTTTCATCCTTTTAAAAATGATAATATTGACTCCAAAAGCTAGAATATTCTGTTTTAAGGTAATTGTTAAAATAATTTTTACGCATTTACATGGTAAATTCTTCAGTTCTGTGGGACCTTAAACTAGAATTTATTCCCAAAGGTTATAAGGTAATGGAAGTTTTATTGCATTTAACTTATCTACAGTCAGAGACTTTTTGATTTTTTTTTTTTCCTCTCATAACAGGGCTAACTCGACCAAGGTTATGGTGAGAGATAGTCTAGAACATGAGATTCTTAAAAAAAATAATGATAAACAAGTTGAAGTAACAATTGAATATGACTCTCTTACATTTACTCTATTTTCTGAGTAATAGATTCCAAATATTTGGCCCCGGCTATGTGCTAGTGCCTGGTACATATATTTTCTCTTAATCCTTACAGCATTCTATAAGACTTAAGTATTTCTCTTCCCCTGCCCTCCTCATTTTATGGATGAGAAAACTTCAGTGTATTTAGACTGTGGCAAATAACTGGTGTGTGCGTTCCCGATCTCTACCTTCCCTTGGCCAGTAGCAGGCAAGAATTGTGCAATTTGAAAACTTGTCATCCTTGCACAAGTTAACTTGTTTGAAATTTATACACTTCTAACTTCATATCTCAGCCTGTTTCCTTTATTTCACAGTGGGCTTGTTAAAGTGTGAGTTATGTAAGGTCTTTTTCTATAAGATAAATCTGTCATTATTCAGAACTGTTTGTTGAATTTAACACTTCTCCACAAAGAAAAATGATTCTTTAACAAAACTGGTGATTTGGGTTGCCCTTATTCATCTTTTAAAGAAAACATTTTTTTCCTCTGGCTTTTTTCCCCCTAGGCCCAGAAAATTGCTGAACATCGGAGAAAGTATGAGCGAAAACGTGAAGAGCGAGAGATCAAAGAAAGAATAGAAAGGGTTAAGAAGGCTCGGGAAGAACATGAGAGAGTCCAGAGGGTAAAGTTTCTGTAGCTAAACCATTAAAGGGAAATAAAGTAGATTAGAGTTTGAGGATATCACTCTAATTCCTGGCTCTTATTTAATGCTGGCTGCAGTTCTGTAGGGTAATGATACTACTTAAAGAGTTTTTCTTCCCTTCATTATCTCCAATTTGTAGGGATCTTTTTGTTCTTAAATTCGTAAGCGAGCTTATATATCACCAGCTTACATTCTTGTTTGTATCTTCCTAAAGTTGGGAAATTTTTTTGGTCAGGTAATTAAAACTTGTCCGTATTACTTTTTCTTGTGGATGCTTGCCCTGATTTGTTGAGTTTTATGATTCTTCCTGTTCCAGTAGTATTCATAGCTATTTAAAATAGATTCTAGCTATTTTTTTTTTAGGATTTTATTCATTTATTTGTCAGAGAGAGAGAGCAGCAGGTAGAAGGAGAAGCAGACTCCCTGCTGAGCAGGGAGCTCAGCGCGGGACTTGGGGCCCTGGGATCACGACCCGAGGCAAAGGCAGACGCCTAATCTACTGAGCCACCCCGGCGTCCCTAGACTCTAGCTATTTTATATTTTTAGTCACGAAGTCATAAAATTTAGAAAAAAGTTATTCATAATTCATCCACAGTATTATTGTTCTTAAGGTTTCTCCTCTTTTTCCTATATTAGCTTTTTACATTTTGATGCTCTTCATTTTCATCTAGTTATTTCTAATATTGTTGAATAAAAGGACATAAAGGTATATTATAATTGTATAGCATTACTTTCTAATTTTTTGTCATTTAATATTGAATATTAATATTTAACAAAATCAGCAAAACTATAATTATATTGAATGAATTTATAGTAAGCTTCAATAAACTTAATATTAAATGCTTTTAAAGCATCATGCTTAGTTTTTAGGATTATAGTTCTTGTGTTGGAAAGTAATTTTTACATTTATATATTCTTGATGACTTTATAACTGGTTATGAGGGAAATTTGTATATATTTTCTTTTATTTTGTTTGCTGAAAATAATGCATTGGTAAACCCCAGTTGTATTTGTTTAAGTTATATAGAGAAAGTATGGAAAAGATGAACTTGAAACAAAAGTCATTGGCAGTCTTCGTTATTCTAACCATGTACTTTCATTTTGGAGTTTTAACAACATTAAGAATTTATACTTTGCAAGAAGCATAGACTGTAAATTGCTTTCCAGGTGTTGTTTTTCTCCTGCCCCAAGTAGAAGTAAAACACTACTTGACGGGGCGCCTGGGTGGCGCAGTCGTTAGGTGTCTGCCTTTGGCTCAGGGCATGATCCCGGTGTTCCGGGATCAAGTCCCACATCGGGCTCCTCCGCTGGGAGCCTGCTTCTTCCTCTCCTACTCCCCCCCCCCCCCTTCCCTCTCTCGCTGGCTGTCTATCTCTGTCAAATAAATAAATCTTTAAAAAACAAACAAACAAACAAACAAACACTACTTGACATCATTACCAAAAGTAATGCTAATTGACAGCCTAGCTGGAAAATTTTGAAAGGGGGTTTGGGGTGTGTGTCCTTTAGTTCAGTATTGCTATTTGAAATGTGTTATTCTCTTAGGTCCTCTGATTTTACAATTTTTTCATGGTTTTGCATGGATAGGGTACAGGGGGACAGTAGACTCCCCCACAGCACCACCACTGTATGATTTCTTTCTTTCTTTGTATTAAAGGAGGAAGAAGCCAGACGACAATCAGGAGCTCAGTATGGCTCTTTCCCAGGTATTTTAAAGAAAATTTAAAACTATGAGGATATAATGGGAGAATATTCTGGTTTGGGGGCTCAAATTTGTCTATTATATTTTGTACTATAAGTCCCTGGAATACTGAAAAGCCTTTAGAATGTTAGCCTCTAGAAAGTTTCATTCTCCTTTAAAAATTGTATGTTTGTAGAAATATATTACTTTCCTCACGCTTTTAGCAATACACTTTTTTATAATAGCTAACATTTAGTGAGGTGTGAGCATTGTACTTTTCTAGGAGACTATGAATCGATTATGATGTATTTTAAGTATTTCTAAATTGTCAGTGAGATTTTATTCTGTTAGACGTTGGTATTCATGAGATACTAGGTACTGTATGGAATTATTAAGCATAAAAAATATTTTGAGTCTAGTGTAAAAGTAAATACAAGCTCTTTTTTGTAAATGTCAAGTGATTAGAAATTGCTAGGGGAGCAAAGCCTTCAGTGATAGCAGAGGCCTGCCTATATGATACGGGTAGAAGAGCAGTTAAAAAAGGCACTCCGAGAACAATTTTTGAATACTTCCTGAATGAGGCAGTGTGAAATTCAAAGTCCAGGAAGAGGTTTTTTGTAAAGTTTGTAATTCTAATCGAGAATCAGCTGCCTACAGCTGTTTTAATAGTAACCAGCTTTCTCTGAAGGAAAGTTTACAGAAGCATTTACACAGTCCTTAATGGTTATATGCCACTGGCTACAACTTAAGTTACATGGTCAGAGGCTAGAAAAGATAGCCTTTATTCTAAAAAGATCACGTGCCAAGCAACTTTAAAAAGAAAGAACGTATCTTGGGGATGACTTGCTGTTCAAGAAAAAGCAAGAAAATAAATTGCAGTTCATAGTTTACATTCTGCTTAAAATACATTCTGCTATAAGTAATCTTATATCTGGTACCTTTGCTTTAGAAAACAATCACTAGTGTAGGTTAGTACTAGGGATAATTTTTTATTAGGTGGATTTCATTATTATCTGGATTTGATAAGCAGACTAGTTAACTCTTGTTGCCTTGAGCCAGTAATTTTTTTATGGGTAGAAACTAGTTTTTCAAAGTCAGTAGGGACAACAAGAGAAACTAGAAGTTCTTTTCAGGCCCTCTTAGATCCCCTTACCCATGACTGTTAGTTATTTATCGGCATGTTTAAATTGTTGAGCCAGGTGGAAATGAGTTTGTTACGTGTATTTCTTTATGATAGTTTACATACAATCACCCTAAGGTAATGTATATTTAAATCCCTTTATGATGTCTCTATTGGCATAATTGTGATTTCAGAATATCTGCAATGGACATAAAAGGTTTATGGTAGTGAAAAACTGAGAAGATAATTTGGGTTTATAATATAAAAATATACTGGAAGAATTAAATCTTTTTTGCTTAGAGCATTGTTCTCAGTGTAAAGAAGAAACACCGGGAGTGCTTGCTAAAAATGCAGATTTTCACTTTCAAAGATTTGGATTCTGTCTAGGGTGGAGATAGAAATCCATAGCTTTTTATAAGAAGCATTTCATGTAGTACTTAATGACTGCTCTAGAGGAATGTAGTTTAAACAAAAACAACTAAAGTCTTAGCAATTAGAACTTTAAATTGAAACAAATGTTACAGAATGAGAAAAGACGACCAAGATGATTTATTAGACTTTTAAATTTTGTAATTCCAAGGGCTTGTTAGCTTTCTCTTTGTGTTAAGATTAGTTTTCTTTTAATGGTTTTATTACTAGGAAAAAATAAATGCAGAAGGTAGCAAAGTTGATTTACAGCCTTATTTTTTAAGAGAAAATTTGAAGGTAAAATCATGTCCTGTTACATCCAGTTAGAATGTTTAGACTGCTTTGTGTTTAATAGTCCCCTTGTTCTTTGCATATGGACGTGTAAGTATGTGTGTGTGATTTTCATCAGAAGGAAATAGTCTACTATCACACTACTTGAGAATATGGTTGGTGTCTAAGCATTTATTTCATTTATTCTTGCAGGTGGCTTTCCTGGGGGAATGCCTGGTAATTTTCCTGGAGGAATGCCTGGAATGGCAGGGGGGATGCCTGGAATGGCAGGAATGCCTGGGCTCAATGAAATTCTTAGTGATCCAGAGGTTCTTGCAGCCATGCAGGTAAGACTTAGAAAAACAAAGTTGTGCTTTGTATCACTAAGGCATTTATTTCATTAATTCTGTGTAGAGACAAAGGTTATTCAGCCATGTTTTACTTCTCTGAATTACCAAATAGCTAATCATACAGTTAGACCATTCTTTTTTTTTTTAGAATGAGCAGCTTAAGTAATTAAAAATTGGTCTGTAGGAAATACTCTGTAATAGTTTGATTATATCCAGTTATCCTTTTCTTTTTTTTATTTATGTTCCAAGTTTTTATTTAAATTCTAGTTCGTTAACATACAGTATTATATTAGTTTCAGGAGTAGAATTTCGTGATTCAGTTGTCCTTTTTATCAAAATCGTATATGCCTTTTTTCATTATCTAGCTAAAGTGACATAACTGGCATTTGACTTTGAAGTGTACATTAGTAATATTTATATTTCAGGGACTTGTCCAAACCCCATTTAACTTGGCTGTGACAAAATTGTCAGTCTAAATAAAGACCTAGGATTTCAGATAATAAACTTGTTAAAACACAGAACTCTTTTTTAAATACTAAAAAAACCCCACCACCTTTCTTTACAGGACCCAGAAGTTATGGTGGCCTTCCAGGATGTGGCCCAGAACCCAGCAAATATGTCAAAATATCAGAGCAACCCAAAGGTTATGAATCTCATCAGTAAATTGTCAGCCAAGTTTGGAGGTCAAGCATAATGCCCTTCTGACAAATAAAGCCCTTGCTGAAGGAAAAGCAGCTTCGATCACCTAGTGGATGTCGCAATAATACAAACCAGTGTACCTCTGACCTTCTCATGAAGAAAGCTGGGGTGCTGTGAAGAGAAACCCTACCCCTCTGCCCCACGCAACCGAAACATTCTACAGTGGTTTGCCATTAGGCTATTCATTCAGATAATGTTTTCCTACTAGGAATTACAAACTTTAAACACTTTTTAAACCTTAAAAATATTTAAAAACATATTAAAAGGGTGTGTTAGTCCCTACACTTTTCTTTACTAATCATTTCAGGTTTTTTTCTTTTGGATTAATTGGGCAAGGAAGATACTTCAGTGTGGAAGATTTATTGCTCAGTGTGAGTGAAATAAGGGTTTATTAGTGTGAGGCAAATATAACATTTAAATAGATGAAGTTTGAGTTGGAGATATGGTTTCTGAGGCATTTTGACTTGTCTCTTTAAATGCTTTATTTTTTAAACACAATTTATTTGGATAAAACCATTGGGACCACCAGTATTGCAGTAGGACCTGGGTAGGGACCGGAAGTGCTTGGCAGGGCAGCAGCAAACTTATTACTTTTATATAGTGTGCACCCTTGTGCAGAAGCATTTAAATCTTACACTGTGGTGAAGGGATGATTTTTATAATGCTGCAGTAGAATTGGATTACTTAGCTGTGTTCTTGTCTGATATAGAAAATAAATGTTTTGCATTATTTCCACATAGGGGAAATAAGGGAATACTTTTCTTTTTATATCTCTGTGTTTAGAGTGACCTTTCCTGGTCAGAAAATACCCATCTCTCTGTGTGCTTTCTACTTGTTTTCAACTCTCCCCCCCCCCCCCCCAATACTCTTTTTGGGCTAAAGATAGTCCTTTTTCACTGGCATCATCACTACTATCATTATTCACAGCATAATTGTGCAAGTATATGTAATGCTGGGTTTAATATGTAATACATATAGTGATTATGTAAGGTAATACCCATAACAGCTGTAGTTTCTTACTTGGCCAAGCGATTTCATATTTAAATATTAGGTTTCCACTTGGGTGAAATCTTACCATGTCAAAAGATGTTGGAAGGAGGGATTCCCTTTGGTGTTCAGTCTCCTTCTTAGGAAATACCTGTTGCAGTTGGAGTTTATCTTACATTATCCATCTTCGTAGTTTGGAGAGTATGAGGTTGAATTCATTGATATAAATAGAGGGGACCCAAACTTCTTGATCCAATATGAATTATAAAATTGATGAGATCCATGGTTCTTCATTGTTGGGTTGATGGCATTATGAGTCGTCGTGCTCCTATTCAGCTCTTAAGTACTGCACCGTATCCCCCACTTCTCCTTTTTCTCCCTCCCTCTCCTTCAAGGATAAAGAAATGATAGATTTTCTGTTGTACATTCAACTCTAAACATTAATTAAGACTAAGTCCAGGCACTGTACCAGGAATTGCTAGGTTTCTACCTATCTTTCAGTTTAAAGTGCTGGTGTTTTAAAACAGTTTCAAGGGATGAGACCCTCTGGACTTTGCTTATTTGAGGAATCAGTGGTAGGAGCAGTGAAGAAAATTCCATGGAATACATTTCTGAAATAGCACATTTCTGAAGTCATAAGTATGTTGATTCAGGTTCTAACCCTTTGCTGTATACAAGCAGATAGAAATGCATCTGTTATATAAGTGAGAAAAGGCTGTATGCTATAACTGAGCATGCTTTTTAAACCCTTTAAAAGTACTCAGCATATAAACTTGCGTTTGAGCTTGCCAGTGGTTTTTTTTGTTGTTGTTGTTAATGTGTGTTCTCTCAAATTTTCTAATGTGTGCTGTGAATAACTCAAGAAGACCAGTTCCTTTTGGATTCCTTATTTGATTTAATTATATATTACTTAAGAACGTTCTAACATTGCAAATATTACCATAAGTGGGTAAAAGTAAAATTGGTCTTCTGAAAATGTGTCCTGTGCTTTTAAGTTCCGCAAATACAAAGTACATTCATTTTCATAGAAACTCAGTATCATTTCTAAACCAGAAGTGTTTTTTCTTGTGCTAACAATGATATAAGAAGGGAAAGTAAAGGAGGTTTTTTTTTCTGCTTAAAAATTACAGTTATTGGATTTCTAGCTACATTAAAAATAAAGTATGGTTTCAAACTGGATATTGACCCCCCCACACCTTTTTTCTCCCAGCGCATGTTCTGTTTCTTTTAGGTCCTTAACACTCAAATTATTTGCTGGACATAGTAGGCTCCAGTTTATAAAGTGCAGTTAACAATGATTTCTAAGAATTAGATGTTAAACAGAGCTTTTACTTTTCTTTCAGGTAGCAGTCCAGAGGTAAGTCGTTCTGCCATAGTCAGAAGGTAGCTTCCATTTGTGAGTCCAAAAGTGCTTGCTCTCATGCTCTTCTTCTAGCCTGAGGAAACAGGAGAGGGCACTAGGGAAGCACATACTGAGATATACTGATGCTGGTACACATAGTTAACATTTTATTACTTCTCATATCCCATTGGTTTTTTTTTTTTTTTTTTAATATACTGGAGACCATATTTACCTACAAGGAAAGCTAGAAAAATAATAGTCCACTGCTGTATGGTTATGTACCAGTAGAAAAATTACAGTACAAAAGGGAGAAAAGACCTGGGTAATAACTAGCAGGCTGCCACTTTCGGAAATACTGGCCTAATGGGTTAACGGAGAAACAGGTTTGCTAATATCTATCGTTAATGCACCCAAGTAGCCACTTAGGTAACTGTGCCAAGCACTCTCAAACTCTAATCAGTTTGAAAGCGTTGACTCCATTCTGATGATGACCATAACGTTAAGTGCTCTTATTCCCATTTTATATAGATGAGGAAACTGAAGCACTTAAGTAAATTGCCCAAGTTAATATTTGTAGAGCTGGTATTCTCCCTAGGCTTGTTCTTCAAAGCTCTTCCTCTCCGCTGCCCTCTCTGTACGAGGTTGCTCCTTGCAGAATTGTTCATGACTTAAGAAATTGGAAACAAAATCCATTTGAAGAGGATTAAGGAATATCACATCATTGGGTGTACTGATGTGCACACTCAACAGATTTCTCCTGGTAAGGGAGAGAGCATAATTGAAGTGCTTAGAACACTTGTGACAGGCCCAATAATGGGGACAAGAAAAACTAGTTTTAAAAATTTTAAGGTATTTACAACCTATCATATACCTATTAAGAGTGCATAGTTTGGGGAGGAAAATACCCTGAAGTAAATAGGCAACAAATATTAAAATAGCTATTAAGCTTTCGATAGAGTAAACTTAAACTGTGGCGTATCAAATTGGTTTTAAATACCTTGGCAATACAATGAATTCACAATATTCTATAAAGTTGTCTATAAGAATTTGACATTCTTTTTTGGTGAAATCCTAATGTTAAACTCACATTCTAAGTATTGGGAAAAGCCCCAGTAGCAAGGAGGTAGGTAGAGCTTATGTAAAATACACGTATGCAGCTCTGACAATCTAGGTATCTGGTATATAATTAAGAGATCTTTAAGTAGTTCACTCTCCCCCAGATGACTCGGGCATTGTCAGGTTGCAGTGTAAGTAACCTGACCATAAATCTGCCAGTGTAGAAGCATTATACATGAAGTGTTAAGTTCTGGATAGGCTCCTTTAACTCGATTTGTGTTTGATGGCATGGTTGTAAAAGAACACGCATAATTTTTTTAATATACTATTGGTATAGTGGGGGACTTGCCTCTGTAACTCAGGAAGTCCTCTTCAAGGAAAATATGTAATTATGAATACTAAATTAGACGTAAAAGTGAATGGTTAGAACAGAGGAAGCAAAAACCGCAATTTTTAAAAATTGGAAATCTCTCAAAATCACAACCACAGAGATAGTTTTATTTATTCGTTTTTAAAGATTTTACTTGTCAGCCCACAAGCAGGGGGGACTGGAAGGCAGAGGGAGAAGCAGGCGCTCTGCTGAGCAAGGACCCTGGAGTCAATGACCTGAGAAAACAGAGGCTTAACCAACTGAGCCACCCAGGCGCCCCGCCCCCTGGGGAGAGAATCTTAAGCAGGCTCCACACCCAGCACAGAGCCAGACATTGGGCTCAGTCTCATGACTGAGACCATGAGCTGAGGCAAAATCAAGAGTCCCACGCTTAACGGACTGAGCCACGCAGGCGCCTCTGCTACATTTTTCACTGTGTACTCGTGACGATTTTGTAGTGTTTTCGGTAGAAAATGCTATCTTGATCAAAATACTTGCGATTGCTGGGATGCAGAAGAATACACGGTTATGTTATCTGCTCTGGTTTTGTACCCTCCAAGTGGGAATTCTGATCAATTCTATTATGTTCAGTTAATAACATATAAAGAAAAGTTCATAAAATGTTTGTAAATGTGTATGTTACATAGTATGTTCTGGACAGGCGAGAGCTTCCAATTTGACGAGTCAATGAGAACTGAGTCTCCTGGGGCACCTGGGTGTGTCTGTCGGTTAAGCATCTGACTTCAGCTCAGGTCGTGATCTTGGGGTCCTGGGATGAGCCCTGTGTGGGCCTCTCCGCTGAGTGGGAGTCTGCTTGTCCCTCTGCCTTTCCCCCCGCCCATACTCTCTCTCAAATAAAATCTTCAACAACAACGGGGCACCTGGGTGGCTCATCAGTTAAGCGTCTGCCTTTGGCTCAGGTCATAATCTCAGGGTCCTGGGATCGAGCCCTGGATCAGGCTCTGCTCAGGGATGTCTGCTTCTCCCTCTCCCTCTGAGATCTTTCTCTTGCTTTAAAAGAAAAAAAAAAAAAGTCTTCTGCTTAAATTTTATAATTGACCTCTGTTTTAGCACCAGCAAATATTTTCATTTGCTGTTTGGACCTGGCTTCTCTGTCATGATCCTAGGGAGTGGTGGAGAGTATTTCTGGAAGCCATTTCTTCAACAGGAGGTCTAGCAGTAAAAACCATACATATAAATAGATACCACTAAATCTACTGGTGTCCCTGATTCACCTTTCACTTAACTTGTGGTCACTGTAGCACCACCCTAAATGAAGGGGAATTTAAGCGGAAAGATCTTAACCAGTGGTGATTAAAATATTTTATGCAAATTTTGCGAAAAGATGACCAGGTAAACATTGTTAGGGCCCTCTCCTGAGCAGTAAATATGATGGTAAGCATAATAAAGCACGGAGCCCGGCATGTAGTAAACACTCAGGAATTATCACGGGGGTATTATAAGGGGAAACTAACGGTACTGAAACTGGAGGAGACATGGCAACGGCACTCCAGTAGAGTGAAGTTGGGAGTCCTGAGACCTCGAGTCTCACAGTATGCTGTAAGAGGTTGAAAGTGGTTCTTTGTAGTTTGGTTCTTAGCTTTAGAACATGTGAAGTTGTTTTTTTTTTTAACATAAACGATGTCTACATAAATTAGCTTTTGTAATCTTTACAGCAGTGGAGTTGTATTAACACTGTCACTTAACAAAGGAGAAAACCTGGGCGCCTGGTTGGCGCAGTAGGTTTGGCGACCAACTCTTGGTGTAGGGTGGTGAGATGGAGCCCTCCATAGGGCTCTGCGCTCAGCAGTCTGCTTGAGATTCTCCCTTTCCCTCTGCACCTCCTGCTCGTGCTCTCTCTCAAATAAGTAAATCTTAAAGGGGGGGGGGGCAAAGGGGTTAAATGACTTTCTAGTGGCTAACAAGTATAATCCCACCTGCATCTGACCACTTTGATCTCAAGCTCCATTTTGTCTTTCTACCACACCCGGGGGTTTTCAAGGGTGGAGAAACTTGACCAATCAACATTTCCTTTCGGATAAAATGTGACTTTAAAAATACTAGCAAGAGAAAATACGAGTTAAATCGCAAAGAAACGGGAAGATTTGAGTCCCCCTCTTGCCGGTTACCAGCCTGTCTTATGGAGGGAAGGCGGCCACCTAAGCCTTTCCAAGCCCCAATGCTGAAGCACAAACCCCCACGTCCCCTAACTCGAGGGTACTCAGGTCAGACCCAAGGGGCGGCTACGGGCTTTCTGACCGTCAGGCTGTTCCGTGTGATTGGTCCAGCGCGTCTCTGGCCCGCCCACGCATGCCCCAGGGCCCAGTCAGAGCCAAGGCCCGCCTTTCCCGTCTTCCCGCCCCTGCGGCCTCTGCCGGGGAGACCGGGCGTCCTACGACCCGGAAGTGGTTGTTCTGGAAGAGGCGGGCGTGAGAAGGTGGGGCCTGTGACGCTCACGCCCCGGGCTCTGGCGCTTCTTTCCTCTCTTCGCTAGCTGCGGCTCCTGAGGGAGAAGTGTTGCTAGGTCTGTGGGGGAGCCGTAGCAATGGCCTCCGTGCTGTCCTACGAAAGCCTGGTCCATGCTGTGGCCGGAGCCGTGGTGAGGCGGGGTCTTCACGCCCGGGCCCCTGCGGGGTGTGGGGCTTCTGTGGGGCCAGTCCGGGATATGGCTGGGGGATGGGGATGAGAGGAGGAGGGTGAGTTGGTATTTACAGTCGTGACTGTGAGACAGGGAGGAATGAAACATAGGCGAGAAGATGCTGGAACAATTTGGGGTGAGGGCCAGCACACCCTTCGCCCCTGGCTGTTTTGGTCTCTTAGAAAATATCTGGGATATAGACAGCGATGATCCCACATACAGGGAGCCTGGAAGAAAATAATTGCTGTTTTCTTTGCCTTCCGAAATTTAAAGACCAATCATCTCCCTTAAAGGCCCCGCACACACAAACTTTATTTCACTGGGCCGCAGGAAAACGTAGGTGTGAAGCTGTGTTGCTTAGTCACGCCCTTACCTGTAGCCTGTTTTCATACTCTTGCTGCAGACGAGTGGCAGCACTTAGGGTATCTCTGAACAATATAGGCAGAAGATATGCCTTGTTTTGTTTTGTTTTGTCTTAAATCAAGATGAGAGTTGCTGTCCACCACAGGTGTGGTTTACTGTGAGGTATGTGCGTGGCTCTTGGGTTTTTGGATGTCTCAGTTCCATTGACACCACTCCCTTTTCCTTGACACTTTCCACTCTTGGCTTGGTTAACTTCCTCCTCTGGTTGTCCTCTTAACTCTCTGACTGCCCTTTCTCATGTCCTTCTCCAGATGTCAAGATGCACCTTAAGCAGTTGGAATGACTGTGACTTCAGAGGAATATCAGAGTGGTCTCCTTTTAGCCAGCAAAACTTCACTGAGAGCTCTTCTGTGCACACTAATCAGGGATGAACCCCCAACTCCATCATTTGTTAGATAGGTGACCTGTAAACCTTCACTTTCCGAATCTGTAAAGTAGGGGTGTCGAAGCCTACTTCACAGAGTTGTTTTTAGAGTTTGTTGACCTAGTACTTCATGGAAGTGCCTGATTCAGCAGTCTTGATTCATTTAATTAAACCAGAACAGCCTTTCAGCCATTACAAAGGCGCTGAAATAGAAGCTTGCTTGACAGGTTCTAAGATGGTCATGGAAGCCTATGTGTCTGGAGTGGAGGGAATAAAGAGGCAGAAAGGCTTCAGGGGACTAAACTATATGAGACTTTAACTCTGAGTAGGAAAGAGAACTAGCTAGTTTTTGGAGGTTTTGAACATCCAGCAACTTGATGATTTACATTTTAAACATGATCACTCTGGTTGATGAGAGTAAACTGTAAGGGAGTAAAGGTGGAAGCAGGGAAGTTGTCAGGGGGCTGTTCTGTCATGTCAGACAAGAGATGATGGTGGCTTGGACCATGATAGTAGCAGTGGAGGTGGTTAGAAGTGATCATTAACCTGGAATATATATATATATTTATTTATTTATTTTTTAAAGATTTTATTTATTTATTTGACAGAGATAGAGACAGCCAGCGAGAGAGGGAACACAAGCAGGGGGAGTGGGAGAGGAAGAAGCAGGCTCATAGCGGAGGAGCCTGATGTGGGGCTCGATCCCATAACACTGGGATCACGCCCTGAGCTGAAGGCAGACGCTAAACCACTGTGCCACCCAGGCGCCCCTAACCTGGAATATATTTATAAGACAGAGTCGCCAGGTTTGATGGTGGATTGGATATGGGGTATAATAGATTGAGGGTTGGTTGACTTCCCAAGAGTTTTTGGCTTGAGCAACTGGAAGCATTTACATTTACTGAGATAATGAAGACTATAACTGAGCAGGTCTGGGAGAAAGATTGGTTTTGGACTAGTTCAGTTTGAAATGCCTGAGAGTAGTCATGAGACTAGATTGTGGACTGGGAGAAAAGTCTGGAAAACTGAGTGAGCATGCCAACAAAGAGATTTCAGAAGTGAGATAGCACCTGCAAAGGAGACTAAGGAAGGGCCTGCTGGGTAGGAGGAAAACTAAGAGAATGTGGTGTTCTGAAAGTCACATGCGAAAGGGTAAAGATCAACTGGGTCAAATAAGATAAAGAGTGAGAATTAACTATTAGATTTACTAACTTGTTTATCAATATGATAAATCCAGTGGTTAATTGGCAAGACACATTTTGGTATATGGTGGAGTGAATAGTTGAAGTGCATCTAAGGAAGAATGGGAAGATGGGAAGTGTTTGTTTTCCTTTCTTTCTATCAATAAATGCCATTCATTCAGCACCTGAACAGAGTGCTTTCTATGTGCCATGTAGTGTTCTAGGTGCTAGAAATATATTGGAGAACAAAGTCTTTTTATTCATGAAGAGTGCATTCCAGTGGGGGAATCAGACAATAATTGAATAAACAAAAAAATAAATAATTTTAGATAGTGTTAAGTGCTATAAAAGAAAAGCATTGGCAGACTTTTTCTGTGAGAAGGTAGATGGTAAATATTTCAGATTTTGTATACAGTCTCTGGTGCAGCTACTCAGCACCTCCATGTTAGCGTGAAAGTAGCCATTGACAATAAGTAAATGAATAAGTGAAGCTGAGTTCCAATAAAATCCTGTTTACAAAACCAGACAGTGGATTGGATTTGGCTCTTGGGCCATAGTTTTCTGAGCCTTACTATAGAGAGTGACTGCGGGTAGAGGTGATATCTCTGTGTAACCTACAAAGACATTTCTATATTTTTTTCTCTCCTTGTTGCCTATTTTTCTCTTGTTAATGTTTGAAATTATGCACCCTGAATTTGCTATTAGGTTTTCTTTCTTGCATAAGCTGTTTTAGATTATCTAATAGATATGCTTTTTAAGAATTTTTTTTTCTCCTGCTTCCCCTCAGGGCAGTAATGTTCCTAGCACGTATCTGAGAAGTTGCATTGTGTTTCTGTTTTGTTTTGTTTTGTTTTGTTTTTAACTATTACACTGAAGAATGTTCTCAGACTTTTTTTGCAAGCCTTTATGTTAAAGTTAAACCATGTAACATAGGCCCTCATTTCTTCTGGTTGCTACCAAAGGAAAAAAATTTCACCGCAAAAATGTCACTGTAGTTGATAAGAAAAATGGCATTGCTTTTACTGGTATAGTATTGTCATGGCTCGTGTTTAATTAAATGTCCTTAGCATAGTGTTGAACCAAAGCTTTGAGATGATCAAGGAGAGTCGGCTTAGCATAGTTGTAAGAGTACTTGAGTGCCTGGTGCCTGATTTGAGCCAGGCAGCCTGGGTCAGAATCCTGGCTCTGCCTCTCAATAGCTGCGTGACTTCGTATAAACTCCAAGCAAGGCTGCCTAGAGTAGTTGCTTCTCCCCAAAGGATTGTTGGATCATTGCTTAAGATGTTGATTTACAGTCTTTTTAAGTTGACATGGTTCGTGTTTGCTTATTTGCTTCCAAGTTCTACATTTTCACATCAAGTGTGGTGTTAATGCACATACACCCACACATTTAAAAATTAAAATAAACAAATAGTGATTTTGAGTGTTTTGTGGTACACCTTGGGGTAACTGCAGATAATCTCAAGTATTTGAAAATTAGAATTGTACTATTTCAGGAGAATGCTATAGCTCTAATGGATGACTATTACATGATACAATTAATGGCCTCATTCATAAACATTTCTCAAAATTTTGAATATAATTAGGTTTATAATTTTATATTTTGGGTTCTCTTTAGCTTTTAAAGGTAGATATTATTTGTAGAAATGTTCATTTGTAGTTAAAAGAAATTTTATTAATCTACAGTTTGAAAAGTGAAATTGGTTAGAATTGCCTAAGTGGGGTTTTGACACTGAAACAGACTTTGTAATTGTAATGCTAATATTAATCAGGGGACTTCTTTTCTCCCTATAGTTAATTTTAATTTTTTTAAATTGCGTAATTTATGTTTAGAGTAAGAATTTGCTAGGCAAAATGAAACAAGAGGGTAATAAGAGACTTTTAGACACAACAAAAGCATGGCCAGAGGTCCTCATATGTAAATCAGCATGTGGGGAACTTCAAGTTAGTTCTGACATAGCTGGTATAAAAGATGAGAGATGATCTGCGTAGAAGATCTATGTAGTTGGGGAATCTTATACTATGCAAAGAAGTTTGGGTTAAATTTTATCAGAAACAGTGTTTGTCAAAATTGGTTGTGCCTTCCTCATTGTGTTTTCTCTGTGTTTATATACAAATAAGCATTTACAAATAAATTTTTTATTTATATAACTGGTATTATAGAGTTTCATATCCTGGGGTTTTTGGTGTGTTTGTTTCAGAATATAAAGCATTTCCCCATGTGAATCAATTAGGTTCTCTGGTTGCAAGCTGGAGAAACAGACTTTGGGTAATTTAAAAAAGGAAGTTTATTGGCAGAATCTTTGGGAGTTTGCAGGATCAGTGGGGAGGATGAAGACTTGAAGCAGGAAAGAACCAACACACTCTACTGGAGAGTGTTGGGCACCACTACTGGAATCAGTGGATTTTGTCCCTCTACAGCATTCTTTTTTTTTTTTTTTTAAGATTTTATTTATTTATTAGAGAGAGAGAGGCAGCCAGCGAGAGAGGGAACACAAGCAGGGGGAGTGGGAGAGGAAGAAGCAGGCTCCCAGCAGAGGAGCCTGACGTGGGGCTCGATCTCAGAACGCCGGGATCACACCCTGAGCCGAAGGCAGACGCTCAACCGCTGTGCCACCCAGGCGCCCCCCTCTACAGCATTCTGCTCAAGATTAAAGTCAATGGGAGAGTCCCAATAGCTGTACTCAAGGTTATATGCCCAGTCCTTGACTGTAACTGGTGGGAAAAAGGTCCCTCAAAAGGAACCTTCCAGGACTCTTCAGCTAGTGTAGTGGAGGGTGGGCACCTCTATTTACTGTCCTACCAAAATTGTACACGGTGGGAAGAGGTAAAGAAGATCAGGCTGAGCTTAGGAAAAGGAAGTGAGGACGTGTGGCCCAAAACATCAGAAATCCACTATATCATGTCATTAAAAAGATTTCAACAAATATTGTTTTTTTATTTTTTTATTTTTTTTTAAAGATGTTATTTATTTATTTGACAGAGACAGCCAGTGAGAGAGGGAACACAAGCAGGGGGAGTGGGAGAGGAAGAATCAGGCTCATAGCAGAGGAGCCTGATGTGGGGCTCGATCCCACAACGCCAGGATCACGCCCTGAGCCGAAGGCAGATGCTTAACTGCTGTGCCACCCAGGCGCCCCCAAATATTGTTTCTTTAATACAAAATATTCTATCATATGAGTATTCCATAACTTATTTATGGACATATAGATCATTTCTAACTTGTCACTGTGGTAAACACTTAGTGCAATGTAAATGTTAATGTGGCCTCCCACATCCGGTTATGAAGAATCTGTGGAATTGCTTAGTTAAGTGACTTCCCTAATGTCACTCATTAATTGATAGATTAGAAACAAAAAACCTCTCTTTCCAGATTTAGGTTAGTTAACTCAGATTCTAATTTGTTAAATGTTTATAACTTCATAGGGTTTTGTGAATATTATCAAATAACATAAGTAAAACAGCTTTTATACTATCTGACACATAAAAGGGGCTCAATAAATGGAAGCTAATCATATTGTGCACAGCTATGTTTTCTAATTTTCTGTGCATCCTAACTTGATTTAGTGAATTTGATGTTATATTTAATAATAATATTTAGTACTTAGAATTCCCTTTTTTTTTTTCCCCAAGATTTTGTTTTTTTTTTTAAGTAATCTCTACACCAGACATGGGGCTCGAACTCACAACCCCGAGATCAAGAGTCATATGCTCTACCAACTGAGCCAGCCAGGCACCCCTAGAATTCCTTAGTTCTTAACCCCCTCTCACATCTATTAACAACTCTGACAGGTAGGCATTATGACAAGTGGTTAAAAGTGTGGGCCCTGAAACCTGACTGCTTGAGCTCCAACTCTGCCATTTACTATCTTTGTGACTTTGGGCATGTTTCTCAACCTCTCTTTGCCTCAGTTTCTTCATCTGTAAAAAGGGGAAAATAATAATACCCACCTCAGGGTTGTTTCTGAGGCTTTTGGACAGGTATCTTTATTCTCACACAGAGACAGGAAAATGGAAACAGGGACGTTAAATGACTTCCAGGGTTACCAGTAAGTTGGTCGTAGGCACAGGGCCAGAATCCAAGTCTGCCCTCTCTGCTACCCTCTCTTTTTTCTGCTGTGCCTAGGTGTCTTCTCTTCCACACTTCTTGTCCCATTCCTTCGTGTATTTCAGAACCAGACTCTTAATATCCTTAGATTATCAGAAAACAAGTGACATTAATATTTAAATATTAAATATACAGGTGTATAAACAAACTAGAGGCACTTGGACACTGATTGTTTATTGGGAGTATTTTAAACTACAGTTCTAACAATTTATATGTTCAGTTCTCTTTGAAAGGGTTTTCCTTTCCACAGCTGATTCATCCAGACCCAGAGTTTAAATCTAGTTGCTTAGATTCCCATAGCATTAACCTTTTTTTTAAATTTAATTTTATTTTTTTTATGTAAAGTTCGATGATTCATTAGTTGCGTATAACACCCAGTGCACCATGCAATACATGCCCTCCTTACTACCCATCACCAGCCTATCCCATTCCCCCACCCCCCTCCCCTCTGAAGCCCTCAGTTTGTTTCTCAGAGTCCATAGTCTCTCATGCTTCATTCCCCCTTCTGATTACCCCCCCTTTCTTTATCCCTTTCTTCTCCTACCGATCTTCCTAGTTCTTATGTCCATAGCATTAACTTAGGTCGGTGTCCGTCTGAGGGCATCATTATGTTACTTTGGTTTAAACATCTCAAAAAGTGGCGATTAGAGTGTCTTTGTTGTATTATCTTTGCTTCCTAGCCTACTGTTTTATTTCGTTTGGGCTTCTGCTAAATTATGATTGAATTATTATGTAGCTTTTAATCTTTAAGACTTCATTGCCTTACTACCTCCCATCCAAAATATATCTTGAGTTCTTAGTAAACTTTTTTTTAAGACTTAATTTTTCAGAGCAGTTTTAGATTCACAGCAAAATTGAGAGGAAGGTATAGAGATTTGCCTTATACCCTTAGCCCCCACACATGCACATCCCCCACCAGAGTGGTACATTTGTTAAAATTGATGAACCAGCATTGACTTATCATAATCACCCAAAGTCCATAGTGTATATTAGTGCTTATTCACTCTTGATGTTGTACATTGGGTTTAACAATGTATAATGACATGAAACCAGCATGATAGTATCATGTGGAGTACTTTCACTGCCCTAAAAATCCTGTGTGCTCTCTCTGTTCATCCCTCCTGACCTCCTTAATAGACTTAATAGCTAATGGGGTCACTTCATTTCAGTTCTCCTAATCTTAAAGGTACTTATGCAGTCTTTATTAGAATTATTTTTCTAACTTTACTTTGCTGCTTTATGCTTGAGTCAGAAAATAAAGAAAATTTTATTGCCATACATAGAATAGCCTATAACTTTATTTTTAAAGTAAATATGGTATAATAACTACAAAAAAGTTTTAGAGTAAAACTTAATTATCCCTGTCATCTTGGGTCATTTATGTTTTCTTCTGAACCTGAGTTTTCTGAGCTATAAAATGGGGACAGTAACACTTCACTTACTGGGGTCTCCTGGAAACACTTGTGGAGCACCTAGTGCAGTGCCTAGAAAAGTGTAATAAGGCCATAATTTATTTCTTTTTCAAATATATTCTTGCAAATATAGTATTTGTACCTAGTTTCAGAAATTCAATAGAACTGAAATTTTTTCTCACCTCATATGGCCAACTCTACCCATTCACTTGTAGCAAATGATCTCACCTTTTATTCTCTAGATAAAATAGGGGCTACTGGGATGAGCTTTCTCACTTTTCCATTTTTTTCTGATTAGAGAGTCAGTTGCAGTTGTACCCGTATTTCCTATATTCTTCTGGCCTCAGGAAAAACAGATGCATCCAGTCTCTGCTATCTTTGATCTTGATCCTCCCCCCTCATCCCATCCCCAAATATCTTTTGGGACATTGTTCCATTAATTTTCACCTCTTTCCTATAGCTTTAACCTTTCTCCCATGTTTGCTTCCCTTCAGGCCTGAAACATGCTTAGGTAGCCCTGTCCTGTCATACCAGTCTGGTCTGGTGGTGGTTCTCCTAAGTTTACTTAAAGGATATTCTGTACCTACTGGGTTTATTTATAAACTGTTGTATCTCTCTCTATATAAGTGTGAGAGTTAGCTTGATGGCTTTATCAAGGGAAAGACTTACATTAACTCTGATTAGGTGAATAACATTTTTGAATATCAATGCCACAGTAAGTAGCTTTCAATCTTTGGAATTTCATTAGCTCCAGATCTACCACTGAAAATGTATTTTAGTTATTTTTCTTTCTTTCTTTTTAAAATAACCCTTCTGTCAGGTAATGCCATCTACTCTATCGGAAGAAACCGTACACTGATTTCAGTGGTGCTGTGACTCAACCACCATTTCTAGACTCCTCTCTGAAAATTGACTTTGAAACTGGCATTGCATTTTTTTTTTTTTTACTGTGTTTCACCCTTCAGTGGTGAATTAACATTTTGGAAATGGTTGAATTTGGTGACCTGGTTGGTAAGCTAACCCAAACATCGTTGTACTTAAAGACATGATACTCAGCTTCTGTATTTATGTATGTTTTTTAATGAGATACCTGTGTAGAAAGGATTTAAATTCGGATTTCTGGCTTTTTTCTTTCTTGATTTTGTCATTTTCCTAATTTTCATATCCAGGGTAAAATGGTAGCTATTTTATGTCTGTTTTGATATTCTTTTGTTTAGTTTACTAAATTTTATAAATTTTTTGGAGGTGGGATATTAAGTTAGAATTTCACTTGTTAAATATCCAGAGAACATAAAAGAGTGGTGTTAGACATTATGAGGTAATAGATTTGAAATGTGAATATGTTATCAACCTGCCCTTATACAATCATCCAGTAAGCCTGGAATCCCAAAGGAATATGCTGTAGAAGTGAATGGAAAATGATCTTACTCCTTACAACCTTGGCACTGAGAAATCACCACTGAGATTTTGAAGCCACAAACCCTCTCTAAGGTTGCAGCCTGAATTCTCAGTTCTTGTATCATTTGAAAACGTGAAGCAAATAGTTTAACTTGGAATGATTCCAGGTTGGTGGACCGCAAAGTGTCTGGTAGAAATACTTTCCAGTGGTACTTATCTTTAGAAAGTTTAAAAGAATGCCCAAAAATAAAATTCTAAGGGAAATGAGCAGTTCAATCCAAACTAAACTCAAAGAGAAACAAGGCATTGTGAACAAGAACAGTAGCAGACAGCAGCAACAATCAGAAAATGGAATTTTCAGTCATAATCTTAAAAAGCTATTTAGTATGTATAAGAAATATTTAAGAAAATAAAAGAATGGCTAGAAAATATGTGTGAGGAACAAGAAACTAAGATTGGCGAGCATATTTGAAAGTTAACCAAGTAGAATGTCTAGAAATGAAAAGTAAAATAACTGAAATTTGAAAGTAGATGCAGGATAGTCCTGGGAACACTAGAAACTTTATTTTTTTTTTAAAGATTTTATTTATTTGACAGAGAGAGAGGCAGCGAGAGAGGGAACACAAGCAGGGGGAGTGGGAGAGGGAGAAGCAGGCTTCCCGCTGAGCAGGGAGCCTGATGCGGGGCTCCATCCCAGAACGCTAGGATCATGACCTGAGCCGAAGGCAGACATTTAACGACTGAGCCACCCAGGTGCCCCTGAAAACTTACTTTAAATAAAAATCATAGCTCTTAGAAAGATAGGACAAGAAGGCAGAGGGGAATATAACAAAGCTAAATTTTCACCGTCCATAATGTAAATGTCTAAAATTGATGAATCAGAAGATAATGGGATATTTTTTAATTATGGAGATGAGTAAATTTCAAAAGAAACAGCTAAAAGAAGCTAAAATAATTGCCTCTGGGAGGAAGATTGGGTAAAATAGGAGTGGGCAGGAACTACTGTATTTTGCCATTTATATTACATGACTTTTTAAAACTGTGCATCTTTCGTTTTGGTCAAATTAAAATTTAAAGCTAAAATAATTAAAAATAATTAGTGCATAGCTGTAAATTAATAATTGAAGCCGAGTGGTGGATTCAAATCCAAAACAGGTTTATCAATATATTAGACAACTGAAGACGGGATTAATGAGCTAAAGGATAGCTGACACCTAATTATCATTTGCAATGATTGTAGTCAGAAAATTGTGGAGTGTTTTCTTCATTTTGCTGAGAGACAATAACATCTCCCTAGAATGCTATATCCAGTGAAAATCTTTAAAACATACATGAAATAGAGACATTTTCAGACCATCAAAAACAGTTTGCTACTAGCAATATCCTCATGAGAAATTCTGAAGGATGTTCTTCATATAGAAGGCAAGTGTTGCTAGATGGAAAGTTATGAGACGGAAGAAAGGATGAAGAGTAGAAAAAGTGGTAAATACTGCATACGTCTAAATCTAAACTTTAACTATCAAATGATAAATTAACTCTGTTTTGTGGACATTAAAGAAGAAGCAAAAGAAGTTAGAATTAAAGTAGATAACAGTAGCATGAAGGTGAGTGGGAGTGAATGGAATTAAATTTCTGTTGTTTGGGAGGGGGATAAACCTACTGAATGTTTTTAGCATTGATAAGTTAGGAATGTATGTTATAATTACTAGATAGCTTGTAAAATTTTATCATGAAATAAGGACAAAATTGAATAAATGGCAGGGGTAAGAAATTAATTTTTAAAAAAGAAAAAAAAAACTCTAGTCGAAAAAGAAAACAGGAAAGGGCAGAAAAACCAACATAGAGTATGTATGACACATAGCACAAAATAAGATGGCAGTTTTAAATCCAAATAAATCTTAATGAACTAAATGCTTTGGTTAAAAGAGAATGTACTAGATTGGTTTTTAAAAGGGAGCAATGCTGTTTATAAAAGACGTGTCTAAAAGAAAAGGATACAGAAAGTTCAAAAGTAAAAATGTGAGAAAAGACTTATCAGATAAATACTAACCAAAAGAGAACTATTAACATGAGACAAAGTAGACTTTATAGTAATGGCATCATAGAGAAAAAAGGCTCAATATTTAAGGAAAATGAAATAGTTTTAAGTTTGTGTTCATCTAGTAACAGTCTTAAAATATTTAAAGCAAATACTTAAGAAGAAATATACCAATCTGTCATCAAAATGGAAGATTTTAATATATCTCTCAGTAATTGGTAGAACAGGTTGGGGGGAACTATGAAAATAAAGAATTGAATAATGTATTTAACAAATTTGACCTAGTAGACATATACAGAACATTCTACCAAACGACGACAGAATACACATTCTTTTCAAGCCAAATATGGAAAAGTTATCAAAACTGACCATTTACTTGGCTGTAAAGCAAAACTTAAATTTTGAAAAACTTTTGAAATAGAATGAAACGAAAAGAATTCTTTTTTTTTTTTAAGATTTTATTTATTTATTAGAGAGAGAGACAGCCAGCGAGAGAGGGAACACAGCAGGGGGAATGGGAGAGGAAGAAGCAAGCTCCCAGTGGAGGAGCCTGATGTGGGGCTCGATCCCAGAACTCCAGGATCACGCCCTGAGCCGAAGGCAGACACTTAACGACTGAGCCACCCAGGCGGCCCACGAAAAGAATTCTTAAACCACAGTGCAATCAAGTAGCAATCAATAACAAAAGTAATTAAAGAACATATATGTTTGGAAATTAAACACATTTCTGAAACATCTATGGGCTAAAGAAGAAATCATAATAGAAATAAGAAAATATTTAGAATTGAGTGATAGTGCAGATAGTGCATATTAAAACTTTTAGGTATGCTAAAAAATACAGATTATCATTGAAAAAATTAAAAACTTGAATAAGTGGAAAGACATCTCATGTTCATTGATTGGAAGACAATTATTACGATGGCAATAGTCCTCAAAAGAATCTGAGTGCAATCCCTATCAAAACTCCAGTATGCTTTTTTGCAGAAATTGATAAGCTGATCCTAAAATTCATATGAAAATGAATAGCCAGAACAGCCAAAACAATCTTGAAAAAGAACAAAGTTGACGGATTCATATTTCCCAATTTCGAAACTTAGTACAGAACTACAGTAATCAAGAGAGTATCCTTAGCATAAGGATAGTTAGATCAATGGAATAGAATTGGAAGTCCAACAATTAAATCCTCAATTTTTGTTCATTTGAATTTTGGGAAGGATGTTAAGATATATCAAGGAGGAAAGAATAGTCCCTTTAATGTTGCAAGAACAACTGGATATCCACATGCAAAAGAATGAAGTTGGACCTCTATTTCACACCATACACAAAATTAAAATGAACCACAGACCTCATGTAAGAGCTAAAACTACAGGGGCGCCTGGGTGGCACAGCGGTTAAGCGTCTGCCTTCGGCTCAGGGCGTGATCCCGGCGTTATGGGATCGAGCCCCACATCAGGCTCTTCCGCTATGAGCCTGCTTCTTCCTCTCCCACTCTCCCTGCTTGTGTTCCCTCTCTCGCTGGCTGTCTCTATCTCTGTCGAATAAATAAATAAAATCTTTTAAAAAAAAAAAAAGCTAAAACTACAAAACTCTTAGATGAAAGCATAGGCATAAATCTTCATGACCTTGAATTCGGCTATAGTTTCTTAGATATGACACCAAGTAATAAAAAAGAAAAATAAGTAGATTGGATTTCATTCAAATTAAAAACTTTTCATGCTTCAAAGACCCCATCAAGAAAGTGAAGACAACAGAATGGGACAACATATTTATAAATCCTGTATCTGTTAAGGGTCTAGTATCTAGAATATATAAAGACTGCCTGCAACTCAGTAATAGGTAAATAACCCGACTAAAAAATAGACAAAGGATTTGAATTGCCATTTCTCCAATGGAGATATACAAGTGGGAAATAAATACATGAAAAGATGCTTAACAGCATTAATTACCAGGGAAATCCAAATCAAAACCACGAGATTACCACTTCACACCCACTAGGGTGGTCGTAGTCAAAAGGACAGATTATAACAAGTGTTGCAAGTTTATGGAGAAGTTGGAAACTTCATAATTTGCTGGTGGGAATATAAAACTGCAGCAACAGTAGAAAACAGTTTGGTAGTTCCTCAAAATGTTTAACAGTTACCATGTAACCCAGCAATTCCACTCCTAGAGAAGTGAAAACATATTTTCATACAAAAATTTGTACACAAATGTTCATAGCAACATTTTTCATGAAGCAGAAAAGTGGAAACAACCCAAATCCATCAACTAATGAATGGATAAACAAAAGGCGATGTGTCCATGCAACAGAATATTATTCAACCATAATACAGAATGGAGTTCTGGGTCTACAACGTGGATGAGCCTTGAAAGGAGCCAGTCACAAATGATCAGGTATTATTTGATTCCATTTATATGAAATAACCCAGAATAGGCAAATAGAGACAGAAAATTGACTAGTGATTGCCAGGGTGTGGGAGGAGGCAAAAATGGAGAGTAGCTGCTAATAGCTACAGCTTTCTTTTTGGGGTAATAAAAATGGAGTTAGATAGTGGTGATATATTAAAAACCACTGTAAAGAAAAGAACCTGCCAGATGCAGGTAAAATACTTAGAAATGAGTAGCCTTTAAATCAAGTTTGGAAAAGAAGAAAGACTTAAAATTAAGGAGTTACGCACCCATCTCAAGAAGTTAGATAAAAGTATCAAAATTACCCCAAAGAAAGGAAAAGGAAGGTAATAAAACAAAAAATTTAATGAAATGTTTTCAGTAATAATTTGTTGAGAGTGAAAATTTGATTATGAAAACAAAGCAATATGTAATCCTATGTTTTTGGTAAAGTAATGATCCCACCCACCCCTAACAAAAATCTGTACGTCATGGTGCAATTATTGTTTCCTCAAAGATGAGGAAATATTCTTTATTTCAGTGACTTCCAAATTTATATTTCTATCTCAGAATCTCTGTATCTTCAGACTAGTATCTGGCTACCTGCTGGACATCTTCAAGTAGAAGTCCTTGAGGGACTTAAAATTCAGCTAATTGAAAGCCAAAATCATTATCTCCTGACCCAGAATTTCTCCTCCTGCCGTGTTTACTTATAGTTATGACCACACTGTATCCCTGGTTCTTTTTTTTTTTTTTTTTTTTTAAGATTTTATTTATTTATTTGACAGAGAGGCAGCGAGAGAGGGAACACAAGCAGGGGGAGTGGGAGAGGGAGAAGCAGGCTTCCCGCTGAGCAGGGAGCCCAACACAGGGCTTGATCCCAGAACCCTGGGATCATGACCTGAGCCAAAGGCAGATGCATAACCAACTGAACCACCCAGGAGCCCCAATCATATTTTGTTAACAATGTATGGTTTTCATATTTAATGGCATGTTTATAATAGCAATTCTCAAACTTTTTGGTTTCAGGATTTCTTTATACTCTTAAAAATTATCACAGACTCTAAGCTTTTGTTTATGTGGTTGTAACTATCAATATTTATTAGAAGTTAAAATTGAGAAATCGTTAACATTTATTTCTTGTTTACAATATTAAACCTGTTACGTGTTAACATGTAACATTAAAAAAAACATTTTCTCCAAAATAATAAGAAGAGTGACATTGTTTTATATTTTTGCAGATCTTTCTCATGTTTAACTTAAGAGAAGATAGCTTGATCCTTTTATCTGCCTCTACATTCAGTCTTACAGTATCACATATCATGTACCCTCTGGAAAACTTTATTACACTACTGTGAGAAAATGAGAATGAAAAAGGCAAAAACTGTGATAGTATATGAAAATAGTTTTAATCCTGCAGACCCCTGCAAAGGGTTTGGGGACTTTCAAGGAGCCATACTTTGAGACTCTCTAGGCTATATGCTCTTGTATTCTGATGTCTTTTAAAAGTATATTTGCTTAAAAAAAATAATAAAAAAATAAAATTAAATTTAAAAAAGTATATTTGCTTTTTCTCCACTTCAAAACTAAAACTAACACATGCTTGTTGTTAAAAAAAAAAAAAAGTAATGGTTATATGGAGAGTCATTACAAGGGAAATAGGGCCACCTTTAATTCCTTTCCTCTCCTTACCTATTCACTGTTAAGTTTTTTGTGTGTGATTTTCCCAGATTGTGTATGTGTGTTTGTATTGTGTACACTTTTATAAGTGGAAGAGAAGAGTCAAGTTAAAAGACTGAAAAAAGGTGGAGAACACAGGTAGAACAGTGAACAGTAGAACTTGGAGTCCGAGAGCTCTAGGTTCTAACTCTACCTCTGCGCCTTGGGCTTTGGGCAGACCTCTTCACTACACTGGCTCATACTGCTTAGTTCTCAGGTGAAGGGAGTCCTCTACAAGATGATTTCTAAAAGCTTTTCTGGCTCCAGGTGACAGTGCAGTATAGCAATTAATTTGTTTCCCAAGACCTAATGGTTAAACGCCAGAGGGGTATGGTAGAAAGTTGTGACTAAAAATGTTTGTTTTTGGTGAGGCACCAGAAGGTTGTTTCTCTGGAAATGGATTCTTTTAAATTGTAATTAATGTCAGCAGTAGAACTCCCACTCAGATGGTTAGAATTCTGTGGGACTCAAAATAATGGATTTATTTTTATGTCTCTCTGGCACAACAGTATTGTACATTGTGGTTATCTTCTTGGTATTTTGTGCCTTCTAATTTTATATAAGTGAACAGACAGACCTAGAGGAAAAAAAACACTGAGTATTTATGAAAGAGGAATTCAATTCAAATTCTAAAAAGTCATGTGCTTATATAGGCTTGGCATAAGACTGGCATAGATAATAAATATTTTCCTTCAGGTAACAGCTGCTTATGAAAACGAAAGTAGTCATCTGTGTGTTTGCTTGGTGAAGAGACAAATATAGCAAGTTCCCAATGTACAGAACAGCTATGTTCCAAATTTATCTTTAGCATTTTGAATACATTTTTCATGGATATTAAGTTTATTTGTAGGTGCGTACAGTCATACATTAATTAACAAGTTTAGGGCTTATGCTATGCCAGGCTCTATGCTGAGTTTCCAGACTAGTACACAGAAAGTATTTGACACATAAAATAGATCCCATATTAGTACCTTTTTTTCCTTGTCAGTAATTTTTAGTACTACATTAGTAAAATTTTAAAAAAGTTTTAATTACAACAGTGGTTAAGAGTGTGGTCTCTAGGGGCGCCTGGGTAGCGCAGTCGTTAAGCGTCTGCCTTTGGCTCAGGGCGTGATCCTGGCGTTCCGGGATCGAGTCCCACATCGGGCTCCTCGGCTGGGAGCCTGCTTCTTCCTCTCCCTCTCCCCTGTTGTGTTCCCTCTCTCGCTGGCTGTCTCTCTGTCACATAAATAAATAAAATCTTAAAAAAAAAAAAAAAAAAAAAGAGTGTGGTCTCTGGAGCCAAGCTGCCTGTGTTCAAATACTAATTCTGCCACTTGAAAAGAGTAACTTTAGTAAAGTTACAAAACCTCTTAGTATCTTTTTCCTTGTGTGTAAAATGGAAAAAATAGCAGTACTTACCTCATCAGGTTGTGGTGAGGATTAAATGTTTGTTATTGTTTTTATTTTTTATTTTTTTTTTTTGAAGATTTTATTTATTTATTTGAAAGAGACAGAGACAGCCAGCGAGAGAGGGAACACAAGCAGGGGGAGTGGGAGAGGAAGAAGCAGGCTCATAACGGAGGAGCCTGATGTGGGACTCGATCCCAGAACGCTGGGATCACGCCCTGAGCTGAAGGCAGACGCTTAACCGCTGTGCCACCCAGGCGCCCCTGTTATTGTTTTTAATTGTGTAATTCACATAATATGAAATTAACCGCTTTGAAGTGTATAGTTCAGGGGCACCTGGCTGGCTTAGTCCAATCGAGTTTGAGCCCCATGTTGGTGTAGAGCTTACTAAAAAAACAAAAACAAACATAAAACCCCACAAAACTTTAAAGTGTACAGTTCAGCAGTACTTAGTACATTTAATGCCTCATTCCGTAACATTTTGAATGGATAAACAAAGTGTAGTATATACACACAGTTGACTAGTACTCAGCCATAAAAAGGAAGGAAGTACAGATATATGCTCCAAAGTGGATAAACCTTGAAAAGCATTATCAGTGAAAGAAGCCACACGCAAGAGGTCACACTTTGCATGATTGTTTTTATATGAAATATCAGGATAGATACATGCATAGAGACAAAAAGCAGATTAGTGGGTAGTCAGGGCTGAGTGCAGGGGGAGGTGAAACGTGCCTGCTTTTCTTTTGAGGTGATGGAAATATGTTGGAATTTGATAGAAGTGGTGGTTGCACAACATTGTGAATATACCAAATGTCACCCAACGGTATACTTTTAAATGGTTAATTTATGTTATGTGAATTCCACTTCAATTAAAAAATAATAATAATAAAGCCACTTGATCACTTAGATTGGCAAAAAAAATTCTTAGGCAACCAAAGCCAGAGTCTGCTTAATCATATGGGTTCCTGCTCTTTCTGGCTCCAGTGGATTTCCCTTACTTTGAGCTCTGCTAAGTACTTAAAAGGTGTTTGTCATATATTTAGTATTTTATGTAACAGGGCTAGGTATTTTGCAGCATGTTGTCTAGCCCACCATATTGCTGGAAATGGAAACCCTCATTTCACCCTTAAATTTTTATTTATTTATTTTAGAGAGAGAACAAGAACATGAGGAGGGAGAGGAGTGGATGGGGAGGGAGCAAGAAGGGGAAAGAATCAAGGAGACTCTACCCTGAGTGTGGAGAAACCTGTCTTACCTGAGCCCAAACCAGGAGTCAGGCGCTTAACCAACTGAGCCACCCAGGTGCCCCTACACAATACTTTTACACATAAACCTTTTTCTGTAATTGGAATGGGGAGGAGGCAATGCTGGGTTTTGAGTTCACCATCTTGATCTAGTCTTTCCAGTACTAATAAATTTTAAAAAGTTTTACTGATTTTATGCTAGTCCTTGAGGAGGACTAGCATTGAACTCTTTGTACCGACTGTTCTTTTTATCCTGGCATACAATTATACTTCACTGGAAGATATCAAGGTAGATAGGCAGGTTTTTCTAACCTAGGAAACTTTGGGTATATGTTTAAAGCTGGCAAGGAAGAGGGATGGAAATGGCCCAGTTGTTTGAAAAAGTAGTTTGCAGACAGGACTTTTCTGCCTGGAGATGCCCTGTTTATGCAATACCGTGCATGGACATATAGTACCATGTGATGGGGAAAAAATGCCACAGCCTTCATAATCCAACAAGCATTCTCCAGCTTTTCAGTCCCCATTTTTCTTGGAAATTGCCTGTAGCGTGAGCAAGGATGATGGAAGCATAGATCTGTAAACTGTAAGACTTTGTGGGTCCAATGTTTCTTGAGACATCAAATATTATCTAGTCCTTATTAGAAAAGAACATTTATGTTGGAGTCATCAACAAAGCAGAAATAACTGAAAGGGTAACTTGAGTAAACATTTCATTAAGAATCTATATCGTACAAAGAGATGAGTAAATATTCTTACAGTCTGGTAGAAGAGACATAAGCAAGTGCTGTGGGAACACAGAGGAACGAACAACATAGAGGAATATACCCCGATGGGCAGGGGGTGGTAACATTCAATCTGAGTTTTGAAGAATACTAATAGGACAATACAGTATTCTCCCTTGTCAAGCAGGCTGACCTACTTAAATAGATAATGAGACCTGGCAAATGTTTCTTATCTGTAAGATTGACCTAATTCCCAGTTGTTATCACGATTAAAATATTTTATGTAACCATTATTAGATCAGTAGCCTAAAACTTGAACTTATGCCTGAGAATATACACCAGTGGGCCTCCATCTGGGTTGAGAACCATAAACCCACCTAAAGATTTCATCCCAAACTTGATGCAAGTGGTTTTTATCTGTCATAGGATTTTTAAAAAAGAGTTTGTTTGTTTGTTTGTTTGTTTGTTTGTTTGAGGTGGGGGCAGAGGGAGCGGGAGAAGCAGGGTCCCCACTGAGCAGGGACCTCCCCCAGCCCCTCAATGCGGGGCTCCATCCCAGGACCCTGGGATCGTGACCTGAGCCAAAGGCAGATGCTTAACCGACTGAGCCACCCAGGCGCCTCTATCTGTCATAGGATTTTATGAATGGAAAGAATGGTGTTGGCTTCTGTCCCTGATACTTTTGTCATTGCATTACCCTGGATAAATTTATAGAATATTGAGCCAAGATTGTCCCTATTTTACTTAAAACACAAGCAAACAAAACTATTTTAAAGAACAATAGGATTTTTACACATCTTTGTGGTAAAAACATTAGTTAAGCAAAGAGAATAGAAGTATGTATCTGTTTGATTACTGGGTATTTTGGTTTGTGGGGTTATCAGAGAGAGCATAGGAGCAGCAACTGACCTATAGAAGGTTAAAAATCCACTTATCTGCAATCTTTTACATGTGTCCTGGGTTGCAAACCCCTAATTTTGTCCTCTCCAGGGACCTACTTCATTTTCTTTTTCATTATGAGAGAGAAAAAGATTTCTTCTGGAAAATCAAATACTTCTAAGTACATAACTATAGAACTTGAGCAATAATAATCCCAATATTGTATATGTCTGCTCACTGAAAATCTGATTTGACCCCTTGTTAATAATGAACTTTTATTCACTTAAAAGTTGTGGCCTTTTGTTTTTGTGAAACTGTAATTGCTAAAGGCTTTTCAAACTTTCCAGGGAAGCGTGACAGCAATGACAGTATTTTTTCCCTTGGATACAGCTCGACTCCGACTTCAAGGTGAGTATCTTTTGCAGGCATCATATTCTTTTCATTTGGTGTCAGGAAGCAAACATATTTTTCTCATAAATTCTGAGTTAACATAAGGATATCTGTTTTGTTAGCGATCTATCCTTGTCCATTTCCGCTGCCTTTAAATACTGGTCATCACTGCTGTTTCCTAATTAATAGAGGAGCATTCATGGATGAGTCATAGTCTCAGCTGCTCTCTAATCTGAGAGAACCTGAGTGGGATTGCATTAATAATTTTGAATCATTACGATTCTTTCTAATAAACAAAATGACTTTTTAAAAAAGATTTTATTTATTTATTTGACAGAGAAAGATCAAGCATAGCAGAGGGGAGAGGCAGAGGGAGAGGAAGAAGCAGACTCCACACTGGTCAGGGAGCCCCATGCAGGGCCGATCTGAGGACCCTGGATCACAACCCCAGCCCAAGGCAGACACTTAACCAACTGAGCCACTCAGGTGCCCCAATTTTTTTTTTTAAGTAATCTCTATGTACAACATGGGGCTCGAATTTACAACCCCGAGATCAAGGGTTGAATGCTCTACCAACTGAGCCAGCCAAGTGACCGCACAATATGGCTTTTTTAAGACACAGTGTGGAGAGTTTTTGCTGGGGGTAGATCTTCTCAAAAGAGAACAAAGAATAGGAGACATGGTGGAGCCAAACACCCACTGTCACTGCTAAATCGGGCAGGTAGTCCTAGTTTGCCTCTTTTGTATTATAGGACTAGGCAATTCTCTATAATTCCTGCTTGTTTTTTCCCCAGTACTTTTCAACTTGAAATTATAAACCTGTGCCGGAACTTATTTGAAGAGATAAGAATAAGATTAGTTTTGAATAAACCAATTCCTGTGTTAAAACCCTTCATGGCTATTATTATAAATTAATTTTAGAGTTTTGTGATAAGTTTTTTCATATGACTCAAAACCCAAAATATATAAAACGATGCACAGTGCAGTGGAAAATCTCACTCTGATCTGCCCCCTTTCCCCTTTTCTGTCCCCTGCAGATAATGTCTTTATTAGTCTCTTAAATAGTCTTGCAGAGTTTCATTATGGAATAACAAGCAAATAAGAATATAGAAGTTTTTCCCCATCCTTCCACAAAAAGCATATTTGTCACACTGTTCTGTACCTTTCATTTTTCACTTAACAGCATCTTTTGGATGCCTTCCAAATCGGTACTTTGGAAGCTTCTTGATCCTTCTAGCTATAGAGTGGTTCCATAGCGTAGATGCACCACAACCTGTTTCCCCTTCCTCTGTTGTAGGTTCTCGGATGCTTTCTTCTCTCTCTTTTTTCTTTAAAGATTTTATTTATTTGAGAGAGAGACAGAGAGTGTCATCAGGGGGAGGAGCAAAGGGAAATGGACATGCAGACTCCGCACTGAGCGTGAAGCCCCATGCAGGGCCCGATCCCACCACCCCAAGATCACAACCCAAGCCGAACCCAAGAGCTGGATGCCCAACTGACGGAGCCACCCAGGCACCTCTCTTCTCTTTTGTAGAATAGACTTGTTCATATGCTGCTTTGTTTCTGTTAAGTTCTATGGGACAAATTTCCAGAAGTGAGATTGCTGGATCAAAGGGTAAACCTGTTTGTAAATTTGATAGCTATGGCCAGATTGCCTTCTGGGAGTTTCCTATTCACCATCCCACAAACCATATAGGTATCAATTTTAATTCTTAGGAAATTACATTTTTATGTTTTCAAAATATCCTCCAAATGTAGGAAATGTGAAGTTAATTGAGGTTTTGTGATTTTCAGTGAGAATGCCAAGAAAAGCAGAGTTCTCATCCTTTTTTTAGTTTAAGTAAGTTCTAGGCCCATGGTGGGGCTTGAACTCACGACCCTGAGATCAAGAGTCACATGTTCTACCAAGTGAGCCAGCCAGGCACCCCGTTCTCATCCTTTTTATTTTTTAGATTAGGAAATAGAGCACAAGCCTAAAACTTTGAAAACTTGAGTTTTAATCCTGGCTGTGCTGTCAACTACATGTGTCCTTCACAGCTTTTGTGCCTGGCCTCTCCGCTAACAGAGAGATGGGTAATTCATTTCCTCTTTACTTTGTAAGATGTTAAGATAAAAATGAGGATATGTAACTCTGAAAAAAAAAAAAACCCAAAAGAAGAAAGCCTTATGAAATGTAAGATTCCTGTCATATCTTTTGCTTTGGGAATTAGGTGTTGAGTTAAAATGCTTTACGGTTTATGAATAACAGATGAAACCCAAGGAATCCACAGTTGAGAATTTAGCACACAGGAACAAGGAGGATTGGTGAGTGCTGAGGCAAGTTATGGAGCTCAAAGAATAGGGAGGGAGATTGCTTCGGTGAGGTAAATGGCATTTCAGTGAAACTTGTTGATGCTGAAGATAATAATTCTCAAAGCATTTAGTTTAAACATATATTCTTTTATATTACAGTTGATGAGAAAAGAAAGTCCAAAACTACACACATGGTGCTCCTGGAGATCATTAAGGAAGAAGGCCTGTGAGTACCACCTTGCCCATCTTTGTTAGACAAAGCGGCCCCTTAGATTGCTGGGCCTCTAGCACCCCGGCACTCACTTTCTTTCTATTCTTGTAGCCTTGCAGTAGTTGTGAATCTCATTGCCCGATTTGTAAGTACATAATTGTTTTCATCCCCTTAAAGTTTTGTAGTGGGCCATTTTGATTCTTAGTCATAGAGTCTTCCATGAAACCAGTGCTTTGTTTTATGTTTTATTGGTTTTTTACAGTGAACCGAAGAAGTTGTTTAGTTCATTCCTGTCAGATGCATTCAGATTATGTACTTCTTTTTTTTTTAACTTTTTATTTGGAAATAATTTCAAGTTCACAAAAAGTTACAAAACTAAAAATAGTACAGAGAATATCAGTATATTTTACTGATATTTACCTTTACCCAGGTCCACCTATTAATACTTTTTTCCCATTTATTTTCCCAGTTGTGCTTATGTTCTCTCCCCACTTTCTGTCTCCCTCCCCCTTCTGTCTTTATTACACACATGCCACACAAACTTTTTGTACAATTATTTAAGAATAAGTTACACACCATACATCAAAGCCTTTTACCCCGTGATGTTGACATTTTAAAAGAATATACTTCCCCTCCCCCCCTTTTTTTAAAATAAAATGTTTCTCATTTTAAGTTTGCCTCAAGTTTCTTTATGATTTGACTGAGGCTATGCGTTCTTGACCAGAATAATGCATAGGTGATATTGTGTCCTTAGGATATCACATCTGGGTCACATATTGTCCTTCTGCCCTTCATTGGTTAATTATGATTTCTCAGATTCAGGTTAGCCGCTGAATAATTTTTCTTCTCTTGCATCTATCAGGAGCCTATGAAGAGAAACTTTATTTAGTATCAATCTAGACTCAGAAATTCCTGGTTTTTCAGTGGTTTACAATGGATTACTATACTATATTATTTTCGTGTTGAAACTGTCTGGGGTGGGAGCCCCTTCAGCCTGGTTCCTGTGCCCTAATAGCATGCCCCTATCACTTCTTCTTCTTTTTTTTTTTTAACACTTACTATGTCTATATTTACTTCATTTTTAAATGTTGTTACCCTGTAATAAAATGTGAATGATGCATATTAACTTACAGCCATGAAGAAATTGTCTCTAATTTTACATAGTGATTTACTAAAGGAAATCAAGGGTAGGAAACCATTAAAATCAGTCATTGAAAGTATTGTTTCTTTGGCATCATTAATTGTAGAAAAGATTTCTTGGTTTTGACATCCTTCAGAATGTGAGATGTATGTACAGTTTGGAGTATGTCATAGTGTAGGAGTGAACTTTGAGAATCTGTGAACGATGATCATCAGCCCTTCCTAGGACTTTGCCCATTTCCACTGGCTTTTGTCCAGCATCTTTACATTGCTTATTGTGTTTTTCCTCTAGCCTGGCACCATATCGAGGGTGGTTTCCAGTTATCTCCAGTCTCTGCTGCTCCAATTTTGTCTATTTTTACACTTTTAATAGTCTCAAAGCAATCTGGGTCAAAGGTCAACGTTCTACTACTGGAAAAGATCTAGTAGTTGGATTTGTTGCAGGTAACAAAGTTTTCTAAGTATAAACTTTTTTATATTTTAATATATTATCTTGTGGTTCATATATTTTCTAAGAGGTTATTTTAGCACAAAGTAATGCTACAAAGAATATAATTAATTTCCTGACTTGGTTCTGTGTGTGTGTGTGTGTGTGTGTGTGTGTGTGTGTGTTTGGTAAAAACATACAACATATAATTTATCATTTAAACAATTTTTAAGTGTATACTTCAATAGTAAGTTTATTTACATTATTGTGAAACAGATCTCCGGAACATTTTCATCTTACAGATGTGAAACTCTGTAACCGTTAGACAACAACTCCCCCTTATTCCCTTCTCTGACCCCATTCTTTCTGTTTCTATAAATCTACTACTACTACTTTAGATGCCTTATATAACTGGAATCATACAGCATTTGTCTTTTTGTGACTGGCTCATTTCATTCAGCATGATGTCCTCAAGGTTCATTTATGTTGTAGGATGTAATAGGGTTTCTTTTTTTTTTTTTAAGGCTAAATAATATTTACTTGTATGTATATACCACATTTTGTTTATCTGTTCATCTGTTGATGGACATTTAGGTTGTTTCTAACTCTTGGATACTGGGAATAGTTGCTATTATGAACTTGAGTTATGCAAATATAGCTCTTCAAGTCCCTGCTTTCAGTTCGTTTGGCTATATTCCTAGAAGTGAGATTGCAGGATCATATGTTAGGGGTTTTTTTGTGTTGTTTTGTTTGTTTGTTTGTTGTTTGTTTGTTTTTTATTTCGTGAGGAGCCACCGTACTATTTTCCACAGCAGTTATGCCATTTTATAATCCCACCAGCAGGGGTTTTTAATTCTCCACATCCTTATCAGTTCTTGTTACTTTCTGGGTGTTTGCTTTGATAATAGCCATCCCAACGATGGTGTGAGGTGATATTTCATTGTGGTTTGATTTGCATTTCTCTGATGAGTAGTGACGTTGAGCATCTTTTCATATGGTATTGGCCGATTGTATATCATCTTTGGAGAAGCGTCTGTTCAAGTCCTTTGCCCATTTTTTAATTGAGTTATTTGATATTTTGTTGTTGAGCCATAGGTATTTTTTATATGTTCTGGATATTAGCCCCTTAAGAGATGTATGATTTGCAAATATGTTGCCTTTTACTCTGTTATGTTCTTTGTTGCTCAAAAAAAAATTTTTTTTTGAAGATTTTATTTATTTATTTGACAGAGAGAGAGACAGCCAGCGAGAGAGGGAACACAAGCAGGGGGAGTGGGAGAGGAAGAAGCAGGCTCATAGCGGAGGAGCCTGATGTGGGGCTCGATCCCATAACGCCGGGATCACGCCCTGAGCCGAAGGCAGACGCTTAACCGCTGTGCCACCCAGGCGCCCCAGGACAGTTAGTTTTTAAAAGTCAGTTGACATTGGGAGTATCATAAATAGCCTACTTACCTTGTATTTTATTTTAATTTAAGATGTATAAATATATACTTTTTTTTTTAAATACATGGCCAAGGCATATTGGTTCACTGATGGGAATTTTGTGTCTTTTCTTGTACATACCCCATACCTATAAAGTTTTGCCTACCATTGTTATTGTCAGATTCAACTGACATAAGCAGGTTTGAGAAAAGATGTAGCATTCTCATTCACTTATATTTTTAGTGTTTTCTTGAGTATGTGAAAGAAAGGTGCAATGGGTCTGTGTCAGTTGTGAGCCTCATCTGTTATAGGTCTTCTCGGAGAGATGGTGAGGAACTGCTGTTCTGAAAGCCAAATCTAATAATGTTATTCCCAGCTTCAAACCCTTTGATGTCTCCCAATTGCATATAGGATAAAGTCATGGTACCCATAGCATAAAAGGCCCCCACCATATACAGGATAAGAGCCCAACGTACAAGATCTGCTGTGATACTGCTTACCTCTAGCTTGATCTCTACTGTTCCCATCCTCTCTTGGAATACTGTGATTCCTTGAATATGCCAAGCCATTTAATGACTGCATCATTCTACAGCTACTGTTGTCTTTCTGATCTAGCTACTGTGTCTGTCTGATACCCCACCTGCTGCCCCAAAGGAAGGATTATCCGGCCCACAGTCAAAATGTCAGTTATATCACAGTTGAGAGACCCTTGGCAAAATGTATTTTATTTGAGAATCTGAGATTGAGAATCTGAGATTCTCTGATTATAGATTCTCTCTTTTTTCTGAAAGTAAGAAATTCTTTGGAAATTACTTTTGTGAGTTTTAAATTTCTCCTCATAACATGTTTTCATATCTTAATACCTGTGCATTCTTAGAATTAGAACCACTTTTTCTTTTCCTGCTGTGAGCCTTGTCATATGTTAAAATCACGTAGAAATGAGTTTCATTTTCTCCAAGGAGAACTAGGAACAGTATAATTGTTATTCAAGTTCTGCTTGAGACTTAGAAATTTATTACTTATTGTATTTTCATAGGAAAAAAGCTCATATAGCTTAATACCTTAGGGAGGGATTTGGAAACAGAATCTCACAGAAAATTTAAATGAAGAAGATACTTGACATTTTTATGAAATTGGGATTTTTACCAGTAACTGTTTTTGAATGCCAGTGGTGTTATTGTTGACAGTTCATATTCCTTTCTTGACCTCCAGTCTTAAATCTGGTAAGGCATGTTTGTTCCTGTTGTGTATCAAGTTGCATTCCTTTATAGGGAGCCAAGTGGTTAGTTTATGACCTCGATCTGCCTTTTTCTTGTATCAGTGGTCATTGCACTTATTTCCCGGAAGTGCATACACGATTAGCATACTTCTTTTTTGTTTTCTCTCCTTAATAGTCTCACTGCTAATAAAACTATTTTGTTTTCAAGATTTCAGAAGTAAACAGCTGTGTCCCAATTATTCCTTGAATCAGTGAATAATTTCCGTGCACGTGTTCAATTACTGTTCATCTCTTAATTTTGATTCTGTTTTCTTATAAGTGATTTTTTATGAAAATGGGATCATTCGAATTGAAAGAAAAACAATTTCTTGTCATTAAGTAGGTAAAGTATTAGTTTTCCCATCTTAGAGGTGAAGTAACAGCCACAGCTTAGAATTGAAAAAACTTTCTACATGGGCTTATAAATAAGCAGACAACTTTCTTTATCCTTCAGCCATATCCATCATATGTTAGTAAAGTTGGAATCCCTCATCATGACTGTGGCTTGTTTTTCTTCCGTGAAATGATGTCCTTTGCTTCATTATATAGGTTCCAAGTTTTCAGTAAAGTTTTGGATCCCCAAATATTTTGAGTGTCTGTTCCCAGAACTCATAAAATTATAGTGGTTAAAAAATACCTCTCCATCTATTTGGCTTAGAGGATGAACAAAGTACTTGAACTTTTCAGATAAAAAGCTTCAGAATACAAATGTTTTCCCAAGGATTTTATATTCTCTTCTTTAAATGATATAGTACAGTTTTGTACTTGAGATTGTCCTTAGAATCCTCTCACTCTTTCAGTTTGAAACAGAGATATATATGAAAGCAGAATTTTAAATGATGGTTAAATCTTAAATCTAGGCTGCATTGCCTCTGAAGTGTTTTGTGGGTACTTACCTCTTGAATAGAGCATGAAAGGAATTTTGATTTCTAAAGAGTTTGTTTAATAGACAACACGTTTTATTTGTTTGGAAAGGTGTGTACACTTTGCCTGTCTACGTTATCTACAGAAGCCTGTGATCTCTGTTTCTGAGCTCTCCTGTCCTCATCTGAAAAAAAAAAATGCAATAGACTGCTCAGTAGTACTTTCTGTCTGATTTTTCTTGGTGTTGATTTTTCTGTCAAGTGATGTGTGCATTACATTCAATAGGAACACATTTTAAAGTCTGGGCGAGTGGGCATGTATTGATATTCTTCTATCTTGACCTCTGGAGCACTGGCACTTTTTAAAAATGAGACTAGCAAGAATCTCTAGGTAAGGCTTTTCCAGATTATGATCAATGCCTTAAATGACAATGCATGAATATAGTGAGTCATAACTAAAGATGACTCCTTGGTGTGTTATGTGACTCTTGAAAAATATAATAAATACAGCTCATAAAATTTTTTGATAATGTTTTTTATTTTGAGAAAAGTGTTCTAAGAAAGAGGTAACAAATTATCTTACTTTAGCAACTATATACAACAGATGAAAAAATAGGATTTTAATCTCTTGGCTGTTTCATCGAGCTTGTCTTTGGTTGGATTTGTGTTTTCCGAATGATGCGTTTTGAGATTCCTTAAATCAAAACATTCTTTCTCCTGTTGTATTTAAATGACGTTTAGTAAAAGATTTCTCTTCCTTAGGATTATGCCTCTTGGTTACTCAGAGCCTGGCTAGAGCTAGATAGCTTGATGTGTGGTTGTTTGCTGAGTTTTTTCATTGGTTCATTTGTTCAATATTTAAAAAATACTTATAGCATGTATACTGTGTGTCAGGCACTTTATTACAACTCTATCTGGTGTTTTTTTTTTAATCATTCCAGGACTGATGAGGAATATTTTAATATCTCAAGATGGTGTTAACTTGGGATCATGTGTTTTCAAAAAAGAAGCACCTGGCTCATTGTATTGTTCCACTCTGAGGCAACATTGGGGGGCCAACATCCCCATCCTTAAGCTTGTAAGGATCGTGATGCTTGCGAAGCTGTTTCAGGTGTTTTGTGATGGTTCATAACTACTGCTTGCTGCCTGCCTATCCTAATTCCCTAAGCGATGAGGAACTCTTGATCCTCTAGTCCCTGGTGAAGCTCTTTCAAATGTCACCACTTTCTTCCATCTGTCACCCATTGCACCAAATCCATACTCACTTACAACCATGTCAGCTCCTTACGTGAGAGTTGCAGATTGTGTTTCATTGGATATTGTCGTGGACTTAGCATGTGATCAGTAAACCTTATTAAAACTGTTATTTTAAAAATGTACTTAGAACTAGATCAGAATGGCTACTTTGGATGCTATATCAATTGACAAATAGATCATTTCCTGTTATACAAATGTGGAAAGGTACTGCTGGCAGCCATTTTGCTATCAGCAAGGCTTCTTAATTGCTTCTAACAGTGGTGGCTTGTGTTGTACCCTGTCACAGAGAGACACCTTACCTCAGGTCTCCCAGTAGGTCAGTGGCAGAAGTATAAATGAAACATTGGTACATAGCTTTAACATAAGACAGCAAAGCTTGCAAGGTTACATTTTGCTTTCCCTTTGTCTCCTCTTTCTTTTTAAAGGAGTGGTGAATGTGTTGCTAACAACTCCACTCTGGGTGGTAAACACCAGACTGAAGCTGCAAGGGGCAAAATTTAGGAATGAAGACATTGTACCAACCAACTACAAAGGTATTATTGGTAAGTGTTTATTGGGTGAGTTCCTATTTAAGGAGCTTATTTTCTCTCTGTGTCTGGAATTTATTGCCATGATAATGCTGCATATCAGGCAGCCTCAAATCTCCACATCTAACGGTAGACATTTGTTTAGCTCACGTGTCTGTGGATTGACAAGGATTTGACTCATCTAGGCTGGGATCAGGCTACACATATTCTTCTCTTGGTGATGGCAAAAGCACAAGAGGACACGTCTTGTAAAAGCCCCTGTTCGCATCTCATTTGCTGACATCCTCTTGACCAAACCCAATGTTGGGAGGTAGAGAAGTATGCGGTTCCCGTGGAGTGTTGGTGGGAGGAGGTCAGTCTTTCTAAAGAATAATCTACACTGTTTCTTTTATTGTTGTCTTTGGATAAGGTTATCATTAATATGATGACTTTGAGCTTAATAATACTACGTTACCTGGTACTCCTTTCCCATGTGTCCATCTTTGTAATAAGAATAGTGGTTTTCTTATAAGTCACATCCTAAATAATGGGTCCCTGGGTACTATCTGTTGTTGTCCTGGACTTTGCTGTGAAACACATGGGCTATAAGTTCACAATTCTCTGTAAGACAGAGTTCTCAGTCGTGGTGGTGGTGGTTACTTAGGAAAACCTGATGTTCTAATGCCAGATTGTCAGGAAGAGTTGCCTGTGATTTAAGTTGGTCTTTCAAAAATGTGACTGTCAGGGTCTGATGATTATCAAAAAGTAGTTAACTGATGAACTTGCCCCAAACCGTCATTGCAAGAAGGAGATTTTTTTTTTTTAAAGATTTTATTTATTTATTTGACAGAGATAGAGACAGCCAGCGAGAGAGGGAACACAAGCAGGGGGAGTGGGAGAGGAAGAAGCAGGCTCATAGCGGAGGAGCCTGATGTGGGGCTTGATCCCATAACGCCGGGATCACGCCCTGAGGCAAAGGCAGATGCTTAACTGCTGTGCCACCCAGGTGCCCTGCAAGAAGGAGATTTGAATAGAACCAGTATGATTTGTGTTCTGGGTACATTTGAACAAAATTCACATTGTGTTCTCCAGTTAGGGGATTGTAATCAAAAGTCCTCGATTTCTTGCTTAGATGCTTTTCACCAGATCATTCGAGATGAAGGAATCTTGGCTTTATGGAATGGCACATTTCCTTCGTTGCTGTTGGTCTTCAATCCTGCCATCCAGTTCATGTTCTATGAAGGTTTAAAACGGCAACTTCTAAAGAAACGAGTGAAGGTAATCCCTGATTTTGAAAGCAGCAAATAATAATCTCTGACAGTCTCTTATTTGGGTTGATGTGGTTTGGTCTTTCTTTGCTTTCCAGCTTTCTTCTTTGGATGTGTTCATCATTGGTGCAATATCCAAAGCGATTGCGACCACCGTCACCTATCCCATGCAGACAATACAGTCAATTCTGAGGGTGAGTGATGGGGTTCTTCCTGCATCTGGTCACACAACATTCTAAAGTACATGGTTTCTCTGTTTAAGGCAATGTTAATAAAGCAATAATGTAGTCAGTTGGTAGGCTATACTATTTTTCCATTTGTTTGATAATTGCTTACCAGGCTGGCTGTCAGTTGGTTTCCTATTTGGTTTGGAACAAAGTTTACATTTGTGATTTCTTAGGCAACATAGTGTCTCAGAAAACCCAAATGTGGAAGGATGTCCTTTAATGACTTCAGGAATGTGTAAGCTTGTTTCCTTCTCATTTAAGTTGACTTGCTTAGGTTAACCATACAAAATCCAGAAGTTGATTTGTTTAGTTCGTTCAGGAGAAATTGATTTAGTTGTTCTGAAGTACTTTTAAATTTCCGGGTTTTTTTTTTTTTTCATTCAGTTATTTATTCATCAAAATATTTGTTAAGCACCCACTCTGTGAGGAGCTGGGTACACATGGTGAGTAAAAATCATAATCCCTGTCTTCATGGAGGTAACAGAGGAAAGAATGAACAGGTAAATAAAATAAAGAGGTAATTGTAAGTTGAGAAAAGAGCTATTAAGGAGGTGAGCTGTGTTCTGTGATTTGGTAGAGAGGGCCATGGTGTGGATCTTCTTAGACAGGGTGATTAAGGATTGGGCTTCTCCGAGGAGGCGTATATAAAATCAAGACTTAAAGGAAGATAAGGACCCAACCGTCAAAGAACATTCTAGGTAGAGGGAACATGATGTGCTAAGAGCTTGGTGATAACTGAGAACTGATCAGAGGCCACTCTGGCTAGAGAGTGGCTCAGGATGAGATTGGAAAAGTAGCAGTGAAGGCTATAGGTGAAGACTGTAGATTTTATTCTCAACCTGAGTGGGAAGCCTTTGAAACGCTTTAAACTAGGAAGCAATGTGATCTGATTTACAATTCGAGAAGATTCCCGTAGCTATTGTGTGGTGAATTGGTTTTAGGGCTAAGAGATAAGGGTGGGAGGGCAATCAGGTAGGAGGCCATTTCCATGGTACAGGTGAGAGGTGATTGTGGCCTACACTAAGGTGGTAGCCATGGAGAGGAGAGATAAGACATGGACAGATTCATGATCTATTTTGGAGAAAAAAATTCAAAGTATTTATTGATAGATAAAATGGTGGTGATGGTGAAAATATTTCAGTTCAAAATATTTATTACCTTTTGTTAAAAGTCTTTCTACTGGGGGCGCCTGGGTGGCACAGCGGTTAAGCGTCTGCCTTTGGCTCAGGGCGTGATCCCAGCGTTCTGGGTTCGAGCCCCACATCAGGCTCCTCCACTATGAGCCTGCTTCTTCCTCTCCCACTCCCCCTGCTTGTGTTCCCTCTCTCGCTGGCTGTCTCTATCTCTGTTAAATAAATAAATAAAATCTTTAAAAAAAAAAAAAAAAAGTCTTTCTACTGATGTGCTATTTTTACATTGGTCCTTAATATAAGGGAATTTAGTAGCATCTAAATAAATGTTTTTTGATACTTTTATAATGTAAATATATAATGTGAAGAGCTTAGACTGCAGTGTTTCTAATTGATTAGTGTTTATCACAACTTTCTAAAGGACTGGAGGGTAAGCCATACCATCAGTATCTAAATCTTAATTGTGGGCATGTTTGTTTTCTTTTGGGGTAGTATTTCCCCCATAATTCTCTAAAGTAAAAATTCTCATGCTCGCTGCATTGAAAAATATTTCTTATGTATGTATTTATTTAATTTATTTGAGAGAGAGAGCAGAGGGAACGGCAGAGGGGGAGGGACAAGGAGAGAGAATCTGAAGCAGACTCTGTGCTGAGCACAGAGCCTGACGTGGAGCTCGATCCCATGACCTGAGCCAAAACCAAGAGTCGAACACCCAACTGACTGAGCCACCCAGGTGCCTCGAAAAATATTTCTTATTTTCACTTACTTCACTGAAAAAAGAGAAGATTCATGCAATCTACATACTCGGATATTTTTATTACTGTATACTGTAAGACATTACTCCAACATAATTTCCTCCGCAGGTAGAAATTGATCTGTTTTTCTTCTTTCCCAGTTTGGACGTCACAGACTAAACCCAGAAAACAGAACACTGGGGAGTCTTCGGAATGTTCTCTATCTTCTTCACCAACGAGTAAAGTGAGCTTTGTAGATGTTTCACATTCTGTCCTGTCTTTCAGCAGCCATCTCTGCCAGGGAATGGCTGGATCTACTTAACTTGCACTACTCCCTTGGCAGTGGCAGCCTAGAAACCTCTCCTTGCATGCTGTGTTCAGACATTTCTCATTTTAGGGGCTTAGTGCAATATGGCAGCATTTGGGGAAGTTATGGAAAAACTTCAGGTCTTTATTCTTTGTAACTTAGAAATATACGGAACTCCTTTAGAGAAGGAAGCCTCCTATCATCTAATGTAGAGACTGTTCTGCCTTGGTAGTGCTGCTGTCACTGGCATATCCTGTGACCTCTCTCATAGATTGACATAAACAGATATAGAGCAGTAGTCATAGTGAGAAAGGGAGAGGGGCGTAGGAAGAGTAACAGTAATTATTGTAATGATGACAGCAGTGCTGATGATGGTACGAGTAGCTAACATTTCTGAGTGTTTGCTTTGTGGCAGACACTGAGCTCCGTACTTCGAACAGGTAATCTCATTTAATCCTGACTATGGCCCTATGAGGGCAGGTACTTTCATCATTTCCCTGTATCATTCCATTTAGAGAATCTCAGAGGTGTCAAATTTAAGTCAGGGGCCTCCTTTGAAGCAAAAGCTGCTATAACTTTATTACTGTTCCTAGTTTTAAGATATTTTGAAAGTAAATAGATTTATTACAAAAACAGAATATGCTTGGGATTAAAAAAAATCAAAGATAAAGAATTGGTATATATAAAAAAAAAAAAGAATTGGTATAAAGTTAAAACTAAATGCTCACCATACCAAGTATTAGCAAGAATGTGGAGCAACCAGAACCTTCCTGTGCTGCTGGTGGGAAAATAAAATGGTCTGACCATTTTGGAAAGTTTGGTATTTTCTTCAAAAGTTAAACATACAACTACCATAGGACCTAGCCTTTCCTCTCAAGTTGTATACCCAAGAGAAATGAAATATGTCTGTGCAAAAATTTGTACACAGTTATTAATAGCAGTTTTATTTGTAAGAGTCAAAAACCAGAAACAACACAAATGTCCCATCGTTGGGTGAGTAGACACATTAGTTACTATCTATCTACATAGTGGAACACTGCTCATAAGAAAGGAGTTACTAACACATACAACAACATGGTTGGATTTCAAAATAATTTTGCCAAGTGAAAGAAGTCAGACAAAAAAGAATTCACACCATATGATTCCACTTATATAAAATTTAGAAAATACAAATACAGTATTCCCCTCCTCACCCGCAGTGTCCCTTCCCATGGTTTCAGGGATCCACAGTCAACCTCAGTCTGGAAGCCCATGATCCTCCTTCTGACTTATTGTCAGTAGGTCAGTAGGACCTAACACCAAGTCACAATATCTGCATCATTCACCTCACTGCATCTCAATACCTAGATACTGACAGAGAGGGAGAGACCACATTCCCATAACTTTTATTACAGTATATTGTTGTTCCGTTTTGTTATTAGCTATTGTTGTTAATCTCTTACTGTGCCTGTTTTATAAGTTAGACTTTATGATAGGTGTGTATGTATAGGAAAAAAATAGGTGGTTCAGTACCGAAGAAGTTTCAGATGTCCACTGAGGGTCTTGGAACATCATCCCCCAGGGATAAGCGGTGGCTACTATAACCTGCTTCTTTGATGCAGGAGTTGACTTTTATGAAGAAAACCTTTTATTTTTTTTCAAACCTCTTTCCTTTTAGGCGTTTTGGAATTATGGGACTCTACAAAGGCCTTGAAGCCAAACTGCTGCAGACAGTCCTCACTGCTGCTCTCATGTTCCTGGTTTATGAGAAACTGACGGCTGCTACCTTCACAGTTATGGGGCTGAAGAGTGCCCACAAGCACTGAGACACCTCACACTCCACACTCCAAAAGTGCAGAAAGATGCTCAAGATGGGGGGTGCCTTCTGTGCGAAGGGAAGTGATTCTCTTTTTACTCTTGCTGTGTGCACCATGAGTTTTACCCTCACTGGCTGGAAAAGCGTCTAAGGGTAAACATGGAATATGGCCAGTTGGACCTGTCTACAACTTAATTTTTATGACTGTTGGTTGAGTTTTGTGGGGGAGGTTAATCTAATGGTCATACAAAAAAAAAAATTATTGAAAACCTGAAAATGAAAGTTTGTGGGCGTTTATTGTTTTTCTTAAGGGGAATGGACTATTGCTCTCATGTGTAATCTTTTCCAGTTAAAATCTTTCTTAAATTTACCAGCTGTTCTTTTCCTCTGAACCCTCCCCCCAGATTCTAGGGACACATTTAATAGCATATAATTCTCCTCATATACTTTTGTATGTTTTAATCTTGGTATTTTCCTCACTAAAAATATTATGATTGTGCCGCAGGCATGACTTTATTTTTGTCGAGCTTTTTTCTTCCTGCTTAAGGAAAGATGTCTTCTTTAGTACATGAGCTATTTATTTTGTGGGAGAAATTAAAATGATTAATCCCAAATGATTCTCTTATAAACTATTTGTGAACATCACTTATTCATTAGTATTTGACATAATTAAAAATATTTATTTTGAATCAGCCTTTTCATTACAAAAGGGTTGAAGTTTTATGTTCATCCATATAAGCCCTATCAAGTCAAGCCCCAATAAACTGTTGACACAAAAGACATTTTAAAAAGTTGCCCTTTATTCGGGTACCATGTTGGGTTTACAACCAGCTCGTAAAAATCGTAGAACAGGGAGGAGGAGCAGGTATCTTATTTCAGCGCTGGAATATTCTCTCCTTTACAAAGTCCTGGCGGAGGCTATCTCTTTCAAGAATAAACATCTGATAGAGGTAATTTCTACTCGGAAACATTTCTTATAGTCCTCCTACTTAAAGTGTATGCATCAAGCAGCAGCACTGACATCACCTGGGAGCTCGTTGGGCACGCGGTCCCAGACCTTCTGAATCATAGTCTGCAGTTTAACAAGATCCCCGGGTGATTCATACTCAAAGTAAAGTCTGAGAGACCTTAGAGCCCCTGACTCTAAGAAGCTATGATTGGTTTCAATGACAGAAACCAAGACAAAGATTTTTCTCAAAGGAAAGTTGGACTAATGGATTAAATAAACAATCCCTGAGAAAACTGAGTGTCCCACATCATCCTTTACTTTCACTTTATAGCACATGTGAAGGTGGTTGGACTCTTATTATGCAGCTAGGGGTGAATTTAGGCCTCTTGGGCCGCCCAAAAAGCAAACTCTGGTCATTTGAGAATAGCTCTTTGGGTTCCTGTGACTTAGTTTTTGTCCCTATAACAAAATGACAGGTTTTTCATTTATAAGTCTAAATCAGTTGGAGTGAGAGAGAGGAACAATGAAGTGTCTATGAACTCCAGTGTTTAGTTTGAGAGTGGAAATTTCTTTCTCTTATTTCCTTTCTGGTCCCTGTGGTAATTTCAAAAGAGGTGATTATCAGGCTGCTGGTAATTGGAAGATGGTTGTGTTGTTCTAGAAAGCAAGAATTAGGAGGGACTAATAATCTGCGAACTAGACTGAACACTCATCCCCTATTAAAGATGGAGAATTGGCCCCATTACTACTTTTTATTTTACTTTAAGGTTTGTGTGTGTCTGTGGCACGGCTTGGGTGGGAAGCACAAAACTTACTTTGATTTTTATACAGGACAATGATCATAAAGGTGTGCTGTGTGTGCTTTTGTTGTTTTAGTTATGCAGTTCACTTTGGAAATTGAACTTTACGCTCAGGTTGGTATGTTAGAATAATTTCCAAGTCAAATTATAGTTAAATGAGATGTTTATGATGTGAAAATCTATTTGATGCTTCTTTTTTCTGATTTTATGAGCAAACAATTTAATACCGAGGTTTTATGCTCCCTACGGAAGCTTACAGACTCACTAGTTGAAGCTCGGTAATGACTCACCCAGTTTTGTAAAACCTTTGATTAATAATAAGTTATTTGAGAAAACTAAGGAGCTGAAGTGTGTACTGCAGAAATGGAAATTTTTGTTTTTGATTCTTCACACAGTTTCTCTAGAATATGAGGATAAGAGCCTTTGGGGTTATATTAGTGTCACCGCAGTAGAAAATTTAATTTCTGTAAGTATTTAATATGTGTTTTGAAGTGGACACTGATATTTCTACCCTCGTTTATTTTACAATTAAGTTTGAAATGCAGAAGTAGGATTGACAGTAAGAACATAAGCAGTGGGAGCTAGAATCTGGGATTTTATTCCCAGCTCGACCGCCGACTGACTAGCACATTACGTCATCTCCTTATGCTTCAGCTTTCTGATGAGTGAAGATAATACTCACTATCCACTTGAGAGGATGTTTAAGAGCTAATGATGTCAACTAAATCCCTTTACGATCGCCAGAGAGGGAAAATCTGAGTGCAACTTGTGACCGTGCCTAGATTTATGTAGCAGTTTCTCTTAAAGCTTTAGCACTTTCTCGTCTTATAACCCATGTCTCTGTGAAGGACAAGGAACAATGTCTCATTTAAGAAACAAGGAGATTGAGACGGAACTATCAAATGACTTGCCTGGTTGGTACCAGGACAAGAGTTGAGTTTCCTGCAGTCAAGTGTAAGGATGGATAGAATGGGTTCTGGAATTAGACCTAGGTTCAACTCTGGCCCCACTCTTTACCAGCTGTGAGAAGAGAGTGATTACCGAACTTGTATAAAACTTTCCTCAGCTGTGAAATGGAGGTCTTGGTAAACCTACCTGTGATTGTGCAGATTAAAGAGATCATATACATAAATTACTTAACATAGTGCTTTCCACATGAGAAGAGCTCGATAAATGTTAGCAACAACTTTTGTCATAATATGGTTATTACTGCTGAGGGGTCTGGCTGTTTGACTAGATCACACCAGTGAATGGAAAGCATTCTGGGTTTTGAGCCAGACCTGGGTTCAGATTTTCATTCTATTGCTTAATAGCATCCTGGCCACAGATAAGATTCTTGCTCACCTTTCTGAATCTGTGTCTTCATCTGTCTGATTAAAATGATTACCTCACAAGGCTGTAATATATGTACAGATATCTATATAGAGATGATATATCTTTAATCCTCAGAACAGCCTTGCAAGGTAATCCTTTCTATTGGACAGATGGAGAGATATATATGTGCGTCTGGCACAGTACATGAAATATATATGTGCTTAATGCTATTTTTTATATTGAGATATATATAACATTATATCAGTTTTGGGTATACAACATAATGATTCAACGTATGTGTATATTGCAAAACGACCACCGCAGTAAGTCTAGTTAACATCTGTCACCAAAACAGCCATCAGATAAATGCTGTTTGAATCAAGAAAATCAGCTAGTTTTACTTTGGGGCAACCTTTCCTCTTTCCATTTGTTTGAATTGTGACCATTTCTTTTTTTTTTTTTTTAAGATTTTATTTATTTATTTATTTTGAGATAGAGAATAAGAGCGAGAGCACAAGCTGGGAGACAGAGGGAGAGGGAGAAAGCAGGCTCACTGAGCAGGGAGCCCAATGTGTGGCTCAATCCCAGGACCCTGGGATCATGACCTGAGCCAAAGGCAGCCGCCCAACCGACTGAGCCACCCAGGCGCCCTGAATTGTGACCATTTCTTTTCTGGGAGCCTTATCGGTATATCTCCTCAAAAGAGAAGTCAAAACCAGTAATTTCATGTTTTGTTCAATATTCAAATTAAGCCCCCCAAATATTCATCAGTTAATCAGTAAAATACAAACTGGCTAAACAGCAGAAAGTCACTGGCTGAATTAGTGTCTCATCTTGGCTCTCTGGAAAAGCTAGAGAAGAGTGCCTTTGTGGAGCCCAATGCCACACGTCTAAGGAGAGCCCTCCCTCTGGGCGGTGAATTACTTACCTGGCAATGTTAAATGTCAGCAGGATACCACATATATACAAAGGCTCAATTATAGAATATTTACATATGCAGTAAATATAACTGTGACTTGCAAGGTTTTTACCACCATAGGAGTGAAAGGGCCTTGGGCTAGTGCTGCTGTTTGTGGGGCATACTGGTAGCCCCTGAAGAGTATGTTCAGTGGGACATAATGGACAAGAAAAAACATTTTCCACGGACTGGGCAAAAGAAGGAAAGAAAGAAAGTTACTATTTAAAGACAGAAAGTAAGGGGCACCTGGGTGGTTCAGTCGGTTAAGCGTCTGCCTTTGGCTTAGGTCATGATCCAGGAGTCCTGGGATCAAGTCCCACGTCGGGCTCCCTGCACAGCAGGGAGTCTCCTCCCTCTGCTCTTCCCCCCTCTCATGGTCTCTGTCTCTCTCTCAAATAAATAAATAAAATCTTAAAAAAAAAAAAAGAAAATGAAAAGGAAATTAGAAGATGGAAATGGAAGTAGGAGGGCTAGCACAGCCCTCAGAGAAGACATGCCCAAAATTGGGTGACAGGCACACAGACTGGGCAGCAAACTGTAGAGCCCAGCAAATGAGGTCCAGTCAGTGATGAGGTATAAAGGGAAAGAAAACCTGGTTTGGAATTAATTATGAGAATGGGTAACGGAACTTCGATGCATTCAGTGCCTACAAAATGCCAGGCACAATGGATTTACGTACATCTTGATAACCTTGTAATAACTCTATAAATAGATGAGGCTCATTCCTGTTCACAGGTAAATTAGTTAAGGCTTAAAGAGTAACTTACCTAGGTCACATACCTAGTGAATGGGGTTCAGGATTTAAAATTTAAGCTGACTCCAGAACTTTATACACTGCCACACCACATTCCTCAGATGTCCTTAAAAAGTAAGGCTTCTAAGCCAGTGTGTGGTTCTCTTTTACAACCTAGAGGGGCATATAAGTGAAGATGTGTAATTCTTTCTGTAATGAACTGTCTGTACCCCAATATGACTCAAGGGAAGCCTGTGACCTCTGTGTCCAAGGGTGGTTCCTTGAATCTATGCTATTTCTTGCCTCAGTATCTTTGTTTATGCTTTGCGGTGTGTCAGGAATCTTTCCCTACTATTCCTGGTGAATTCCTGCCCAGATCAGGCCTCAGCTCTCCCTGGAAGCCTTCCTGGAACTTTCTGGAACTCCTTCCCACCTTCTCCCCCACCCCCAAAGATGTTTGTACTCCTATCATTTGTGCATATGTCTTATTACTGCACCCACGACATTGGATTTTGAATTGCAGTAGTCCGTCTGTATCTCTGTCTTCCCCTAGATAGGAGTCCTTTCAGGACAGGAAATGATCTTTCAAGTAGCAGAGTGTCTCACTCGTGGTAGGCACTCAGTTGTTGCATGAGAGTTTTTGGCTAAAGACAGTGCTGACCTTTCTCTAATCAAATTGATCTGTTAATTTAAAAGTTTACATGTGTTTAGGGGCGCCTGACTGGCTCAGTCTGTAGAGTATGAGACTCTTGATCTCGGGGTCATGAGTTTGAGCCCCACATTGGGTGTAGAGTTTACTTAAAAAATAAAAATAAAGAGCGTACATGTTTTTAGAATTCTTGCACTCTAGTGTTTTCTTGGTTGTTGATTTTCAGTTTTTCAGATATCTTTTCCTTAATTAGTTCACACTTTTTTGAAGTATACTTTATTTTGCTAGTCAGTTGACTCCTTTAGCCTTCGTTATTTCTTTGCTTTAATTGGAGTCATCAAAATTATCTACCTTGTGGTATCACCAGATTCTTTCATGTGCACTTCATTCTTGTTTTGCTTTAGTTTCTATAGAACCCATTGACAGAGTAGATGGCCAGCCAAGTAGGTGATTCCCTATGGAGGGCCTTTATTAAATTGCAGATTCCTATTCTAGGAATAACAATTTATCCATTTATTCAAGAAATACTACCTATCATATCCAAGCACTATGCCAGTTGCTGGGATTATCCAGTCTCTGCCTTCATATAGCTCATTGTGCAGTATGGGAGACAGACAAAAAACAACTTGGAATTTTACCACTGATGAGCTCCGATGAGAAATGTAAGTGTTCAGGAGTTGCTTCGGGTGTGTGGAGAGGCTGGGGCTGACTCTGTCTTCATCTGTGTGATCAGAAGGCAACCTATGAATTAGCAGCATCGAAGCGAGTAAAGGACCTTCTTGACAGAGGAAATAAATAGCATTTGCAAAGTAGAATCACGATGATGCTTTGTACCTTGTACATTGAATTAGATCCAGACACTTCTCAACCGAGATCTTGGAGTTAAGCACATGCTGGAATTGGGGAGGGGTAGAGCGTCCTCAGGTCACCGAGAGCCTGCAACAGGGAGAAGAGGTGTTCATGACCCCCAGTTTTTGACAGTTTTGACTACAGTTGCATTTGGATCTAAAGAAGGAAGATACATTCCTATACTCTATGAATTTAAAATGTCATTTTACACGTCCTTTGAAAATTAGACATAACACGAATCATTTAGTTCCACCTCTGTGAAGATAGGCCAGCAAGAGCAGTTCAGGCTTACTGTGAACTGCTGTTACCGTATAGACGTACTCTTTATCTTGATCAACATGGAAACGTTTACTTGAAAAACAGTTTGGAGCCTGAATGCTTTCTCATGCATTTGTTAGTGTGTTAAAAACTTTAAAAGCAGAGGTACCTGGCTGGCTCAGTTTGTGGAGCATGTGACTCTTGATCTTGGGGTCATGAGTTCTAGTCCCATGTTGCATGTAGAGATTACTAAAAAAATAAATTTAAATATATGTGTGTGTGTGTATGTATGTATATATATGTGTGTGTGTATATATATTTAAAAGCAGTGAAGACCTAAGGAGAATTTAAAAATTGAGGAAGTCTTCTGTTTTTTAATTTGCAACTAGGTGTGACATTTACAGATGTTTTTCCTAACGCATTCATTCTCATTTTATTCTCTATTGTGAGATTTGTTTAAATTACCTCTTTACTGTATAGATGGGGAAATTGAGACACAGATCTGGCTTAGGTCACATAGCAAAGGATTGGAAGTCAGAAACAGGAATTCAAACCTCCTGATATTCTATCTAGCAATCTTTCACTCGCTTTGAGATAACCGTATTTTCTATTTTGGTTTAATTTTTTTCTTTTTTCTTTTGTTTTTTCTTATAAAAATAATACATAGTCATCATAAAAATTTCAGAAACTGTAGAAAATAATGAAAATATAGCTATATTTCTATATATATGTGTATATATACCTATATCCCCAATGTCTAGAAATCACTGCTAATATTTTAGTATATCTATTTTCAGTCTTGTTTAAATATGTATATGTATATATATGTACACAGAAATGTGTTTAGATAGTTTTTTTTTAAAAGATTTTATTTATTTGTTTGAGAGCACACATGAGCAGGGGGAGGAGGAGAGGGAGAGGGACAAGCGGACTCCGTGCTGAGCACAGAACCCCACTTGGGGCTAAATCCTACAACCCTGAGATCATGACCCGAGCCTAAATCAAGAGTCAGATGCTTAACTGACTGAGCCACCCAGGTGCCCCTAGATAGGTTTTTTGTTGTTGTTGCTTAATGAAATCACAGATATATTATAGGTAGGGTTGTTTTTTTTTTTTTTAATAAAATCAAACTGCCTAATTTTGTAAAATTTCATCTCAAATTTAGTGTCAAATATCTGTGTCATAATTTTAGTTCCTTCATAGAATTGTACTGTGTGGTTGTATCCTTATTTAGTTACACTCCTATTGACGGACTTTTAGGTTGTTTCTAATTTTTTGCTATTATATATAATGTGATAAGATCCTTAATATATGCATCTTTTTGCCCTTTTCTGATTATTTTGTTAAGAAAAATGTCCAGGAATCCAGTTACTGGGTCAAAAGGTATACCTACTGTGACATTATATTATTAAATTAAAACTTCACCTATCTATTCCTTTATGTTCATTGTCACTTTGGACTATATAAACACTTTATGTCTCCCTTCACCTCTACTTGGCCAAGCTGCAAGAGAAATTCCGTTTGGAGTATGACAGGGAAGAAGTGCTGTATGCCACAGGGTGGGCTTTCGATGCTTTTCATTTTAATTCTATGAAATACAGAATTAAATGAGGTATATCAAAAGTTCTAGAGGAGTTTAGAGCTGAAAATTAGAGTTCTTGCAGCAGGTAGCTGAGATGACTTACGTGTCACATACTTAAGTACGATAATAATAACTACCATTTATTGAGCATCTACTATGCACCAGGTGCCGTAGTAGATGCTTTGCATCTATTATCGTATTGAACCCTACAAAGATTTCAAAGCCCACATACTTTATTCTTTTTTTTTATTTTATTTATTTGTGAGAGAGGGAGAGACAGAGAGAGCACAAGCAGGGGGAGGGGCGGAGGGAGAGGGAGAAGCTTACTCCCCACTGAGCAGGGAGCCCGACTTGGGGCTCAATCCCAGGACTCTGGGATCATGACCTGAGCTGAAGGCCAACTTTTAACCAGGTGAGCCACCCAGGTGCCCCAAGCCCATGTACTTTCTATAGTTCTCCCCTTTGACCTTTGTTTCTACGTCTGCATCCTAGTTCCTGTGCCTTTGTTAGATGGCAAATTCCAGGGGGCAGGGACTTGCTATTCATCATTTTGTGAATTACCATAAACATGGGGTTACATTGGGCTGGGGTCTCTATAGAAACGCTTTATGATTATGAAAGTTTTGAAATCAATGACGAGTTTTCAAGTTATCTGTGTTGACTTTTAATGTTTCTAGTTTTTATTTAAATGCTAGTTAGTTAACATACAGGGGAATATTGGTTTCAGGAATAGAATTTAGTGGTTCATCACTTACAAACATCACACGGTGCTCATCACAACAAGTGCCCTCCTTTGTCCCCATCACCCATCTAGCCCACCCCCTGCCCATCTCCCTCCATCAACCCTCAGTGTGTTCTCTATAGTTAGGAGTGTTTAATGGTTTGCCTCCCTTTTTTCCCCATCTGTTTTATTTCTTAAATTCCACATATGAGTGAAATCATATGGTATTTGTCTTTCTCTGACTGACTTATTTCACTTAGCATAATACATTCTAGCTCCATCTGTTTTGTTGACTTTTTAATTTATAAATAAGCTCCTATTTGATAGAAAATGGCTGGGTTTCTTTTCATTTTGCAATTGCAGATGCAAAAAAATCTTCAGGCCACCAGAGGGCCTTGCAGTCATCCTCACTGTAAATCACTGCTGTCAAGAGATGCTTAGTGAAATTTGGTCTCAATTAAACCAAAAAAAGAAGCATTCTTAGCCCCACTTAGCAATCTGAATAGGAACTGTGGCTTGAACTTGGTGGACCTCTACCTTGAAACACCTTTTTTATCTATAAAAGCAAGGGATGGAGTAGGAGGTATTTTGCTGAAAATATGTTCTTTTACTTTTTCCTTTCACCAAGCATAAGCCTAACACTTCTAATTTGCCGTCCATAATTTATAATCTTCTCTTGGCCAGATAATAAAGCCAGTAGCTCTCAATATCAATAGAAATTGAAGTCAAGGAAACAAAGGATAGTTTTTTGGCCAGTAGCATCTACCGCTTTCCTGGTCTTTATTGACACTAATAAAAACTTGCAAAATTGACTGATCCACAGTTGACTCCCTTGTTTCTGTCCACCATCTGGTGGAAGTGCCAATAGGCAGGAAAGTGATTAAAAGGCAGCAGGAGGGAGAAGAGGTAAAAGGCATTTTGATAACCCACAACTTCAAAAATCAATTCAAACCCTTACTAAACAGGGGCTTTCATGTAAACAAGGAAATCTTTCCACATTGTTTGAAGTGTAACTGCTGAGGCTTCTAAGTTGTAGCCAGCCGGAGCTCTCATTGATCTGTGATATTAATTTATTTCACAAACATTTATGGAGTACATTCATACCAGGCACCTGCTAAGCACTGGCATGCAGATACGATAATCTTCCTTATATATTGCTTTGTAGTTTGTAAAACAATCTGGCATCTACCATCTTAGTTAGTATTCACTTCATACGTCTGGGATGAATTAGGCAGATGATATCTCCATTTTCTAAGGGTAGAAACAGGTTCAGAATGGTTAAATGACTTACAGACACACAACCAGTGACAGAGTAGGATGTGAACAGAAAGAGGTCTTCTGACTCCAAATCCCATCCTTTCCCACAGCACCATGCTGTCTTCCTGGAGGAAGTGAGCCTGTTACTCTCCAGGGAGGACTTGAGGGGTATAATATACCAAAGGACTCAAGGTTGAAAATGGTGTATTATAGCTACTTAATGGTTTTAGTTGTTTAGTAAAATAAGCTACTTAGAAAATAAGTTCAAAAACTTTCCAGTACTCTTTCTCTTTTTTCCAAAAATGGAAGGGTAAGTTCAGTATGCAGGCAATGGGGAAAAAGGGAGATTCTTTTTTACTACTTGATTGACATATTTGCTGAGAATTTAACTCTTTCAGGTCTCTGAGTACCCGCATCTTTCCCTGAGGTATGGTTTATGTAGTAATGCCCATGTTAAAACAAAACAAAACAAAACAAAAAAGCAGGCCCACATTTGGGTATCAAGCTGGGGTAGGGCTGTCCCTCACACAAAATGCTTTATTTCTTTAGTTGTTTTTGGAACATAATACCCTGCATAGAGCTCTATCCAGTACCTTCTGCACTAAGTTGTATTTCTCTCTACTTACCTACCTCCCTCAATAGATTAAGATTAACCCTAACCCTAACCCTAACCCTAACCCTAAATCCTCATCACCATTACTATATCCTAGGACTTAATGGTACTCTGTGACTATTGGTCCAATGGATTTATATATTGAGGGAGATAGGACATAGTATTGAATTTGGATTTTTCTAAACCAGAGTACCTAGAGTTGCAATCCCTATGATAATATATATTTTGACCAAAAAGTAAGACATAACTTCCCTAATATTTGGGTGCCTTAGCAATTTCATCATATTAGATACAATATGGTACATGCACGCTTACCTTAGTCTGAACTGAATAAAGTGCGGGATGTGTCCAGGCAGAAGGGAGCTGAGAAGTAAATTAATAGCTTAAGAGCTTGTAAGCAAAAAAAAATACAATGTAATTAAAGCAAGAAGGCTGACATCATCCTTATCACATTATGTTATTTGGTCGTCTAGTGCTCCTGTTCCTGGAGTGCAGGTTTCATTCTTGTGACTCCAGGACCTAACAGTGAGACTTAATAATGGTGCTTGAGAAGTATTGTTGCTTATACCAAGGATACTCTGCTAATTGAGAAGTCAACAATTTTTTAGCATCTGCCATATGCTAGCCACTTTGCTAAGCAGCAGGATACACTGTGAATAAGACAGATGAGATCCCTACTCTTGTGGGACTTGAATTGCAATGGAGGGAGACAGACGATGACCATCTAAACCAGTAAGGTGATTTTTGGGACAGATAAGTGCTGTAAAGGGCATAATGCAGGGAACATATTCACCTAACATGCTTTAACAGATATGTTAGTTACCAGTGTCCCTATAAGAGAGAGAGAGTATTTATACAAAGTGGGCACAATTAGCTTTTGTATATTGATCTCATACCTTGCAACGTTGCTGAACTTACTGATTTTAACAGGTTTTTAGTGGATTCCTATGTACAAGAGTGTATCATCTGAGCATATGGGACTTTTTAGTTCTTCCTTTCCAATCTGAATGCCTTTTTAAAATAATTTTTCTTGCCTAATTGTTCAGCCAGAACTTCCGGTACAATGTCAAATAGAAATGGCGAAAGCAGACATCCTTGTCTTGTTCCTGATATTGGACAGAAAGCGTTCAGTTTTTCACCACTGAGAATGATGTTAACTGTGGTTTTTTTGTAGATTCCCTTCTTTGTTTCTTTACTTGCAATCAGTCCGTTAAGCTTGGACTGAGCACTCAGCACTTTTAGCTATTCTCAGAAACACGCGATAGGACGCTAACACTATTTCTAGCATCATTTGCAATGCTACTTCTCTATGAACTAAAATGTTTTCATTTATTGCTTTGTTTTGTCTTAATCATTTGTGCAGAAATCTTTCTAAAATGGTAAATGTTCCTGGCTACTTTAAGCATAATAGAATACATATAATATATACGTATGTTTATAATAAATATTATATACATATATATAATAAATATTTTATATAATAAATACATATAATTCAACTGTTGTTTTAAAACTTGGACATAATTGTGATGTATTACCGTGCTAGCTAATAACATGGGGCTGCCTTTGGGAGATTATTGGATAGTTTGGCTCTTCAAAGAGTATCCAAACTGCTGTACGTTTTGAGTATCTGTGTCTGCTTTTTATAAATACAGATTGTCCTGTCCCTAGTTGTTAATTTGGCACTTTTTCTGACCTTATACGCCTGCCTCTGAGAACATTCTCTTCTGATAGGCGATTTCTAATCTCCTGAGGACCAGGCTGCCAGACAACCAAAATATTTAGAAGATTTTGTAAAATAAGAGTAAATAAACTGAGGAATAAATTCTGTGAATTAAGTGCATGAACTTTCCAATACCTTGTTTGGTTAAATGCCTTTCATTTCCTAGGTGCTCAGTTCTGTTCTGAATGAATCATTGTCAGGTGTGAGGTATTTCTATATCGTTAAATGCCTTTCATTTCCTAGGTGCTCAGTTCTGTTCTGAATGAATCATTGTCAGGTGTGAGGTATTTCTATATCAAATTATTTTTTAGAGGCTTGTACTAGTTCCCCCCACCTCATCCCTCTTCCTAGTCAGTTTTCATGAGTTGAACTTCCCCTATTTCTCTTACTCCTCCAGTATGTGAATGTTCATAGCAGCCTTATTCATAATCGCCATAAAATCAAAACAACCTAATGTCAGATAAATAATTGTCATATTAATTAGTACAATAGAATATTTTGTAGCAATGAAAGTGAACAAATTAGAGCTATATTCAGCAACGTGGATGAATCACACAGCGTTGTACAAAAGAGACCAGACATAAAATTTTACTTAATGCATGATTACATTTATATAAATTGCAAAAACAGTGTTAGAAGTCAAGACAGCTTTTACCTTTAGGGAGGAGGATAGGGGCCATAAGACATGACTAAAATAAGGTAGAAAGGTAGAAAGTAAAGAGGTGCAGATAGATATACCAAGCAAATACTAAACCAATGGAAATCTGGTTGATGTTAAAGGAAAAAGCATTTTGCAGGATAGGAAAGGTAATGAGGTCATGGTAAAATGGATAAATCACCAGGAAGAGGTCAAAGTCCTAAACCTAGGTGCACCTAATAGTAGACTCAAATGCATAAGATCATCAGAATTATAAAAAGAAACTGACAGATCCTACAAGCACATGGAGATCTTAATATACCTCCTTCCTGAAAATTAGGTAGGCTAAAGACTTTTTGAACCATATCTAGTAATTATTCACCCCCAAATTAGAAAATACATTTTCAAGCACACATAGAACACTTAAAGCAGTTCACTGTCACATATTGAGCTGAAATCTGTCTCACTGAAGTTTTTATCTTCTGGTCCCAGTTCTGTCCATTGGAACCAAAAAGACATATTACTCTTTCGGTGACAACACTTCTAATTTTTAAAGGCAGCTGCCACGTGTCCAGTGAGTCACATATCTGGTTTGACCAAATGGGGTGATTGAGGGATGACCACTTCATCCAGGTAGATGGTGGTGCCATTTATTGGAATAGAAAACACTGGTGAGCCTGGCAGAACAGGCAATAGAGATCTCCCCTTGGATGCCTAGTGGTCTTCTAAAACTCAACATGTCCAAAATTGGTCTCTATTCTTACATAAGAATCCGCTGCTCTCCCAGTGTTCCTTACCTCCATGAGCAGCATCACCATTCACTCAGCTGTTCAGGACAAAAATCTTGGAACCATTCTTTCTCCTCCTTGCTCCACTATAACAAATCCTTCCAGAATATATCGCAATCCTACCATTTCTCACCTTTACTTCTATTGCTGAGTCCAAGCCTCCGTTGCTCTTGTCTAGACCACAACAATAGCTTTTTTTTTTATTTGAGAGACAGACAGTGTGTATGTGTGCATGTGAGCAAGAGTGGGGAGGGGCATAGGGAGAGGAAGCAAATCTCAAGCCAACTCCCCACTGAGTGTGGAGCCTGATCTCACAAGCCTGAGAGCATGACCTGAGCCAAATCCAAGAGTCTGACTCCCAACCGAGCCACCCAGGCACCCTAAGACCACAACAATAGCTTCTTAACTGATCCCACTGCTTCTACAGTTCCCCACAAATTTTCTTCTCCATATTGGAACCAGAAAGATCCCTTTATATGTAAGTTGGACTCTGTTTTTCTCTTTCTCTCATCCTTACAATGACTTCCAACAAACAGAATAGAGTGCAGAATCCTTTGCATGTCCCCCAAAACCCTTCATGATCTCACCCCTGGCTACCTCTCTAGCTTCATCCCACCTGTGCACACACATGTGCAGGCACACACACACACACACACACACTCACACACACACAACTTCAGCCACATTGGCCACATTCACCAGACTCAAACAACTTACTGACTTAGGGTCTTTGCACTTGCCAGTCCTTCTGTCACTTTGTTACATTGTTGTTTCACTCAGTACTGCTCAGGTGTCATCTTCAGAGGCCTTTCCTGACCACTCTATCTAAAATCGCACCAGGGTGCCTGGGTGGCTCAGTTGGTTGAGCCTCTGACTCTTGATTTCGGCTCAGGTTGTGATCTTAGGGTCCTGGGATCGAGCCCTGTGTCACACTCCCTGCTCAGTGGGGCATCTGCTTATCTCCTTCTCCCCCTGTCCCTCTCCCTCTGCCCCTCCCCACACGTGCATGCTCTCTCTGTGAAATAAATAAACAAATCTTTTAAAAAAATAAAATAGCTCCAGCTACTTCTTATTCCCTTAGCTTGCTTTTTTTTTCTGCATAGCACTTATCACTGCTTAATATTTTATTATGTATTTATTTGTTTATCTTGTCATGGTCTATTTCCTCTAGTTTTAGCTTCTTGAGGGCAAGACTTTGTTTAGTTCACCACTGTATCCCTAGTGCCTAAAACAGTTCCTGGCTCATAGAAACCACTTTATAGGTATTTAAGTGACTGGGTATTATTTAACAGTTTAAGGCCTGGAGCAAGGTTTCTCAGCAGTGGCACTGTTGACATGTTGGGGAGACCATCCAGTGTGTTGTAGGGTGTTTAGCAGTTCCTCTAGCTTCTACACACTACCTGTCAGTAGTACCCACCCTTAGTGGACATCAAAAATATACGGGGCGCCTGGGTGGCACAGCGGTTAAGTGTCTGCCTTCGGCTCAGGGTGTGATCCCGGCATTATGGGATCGAGCCCCACATCAGGCTCCTCCGCTATGAGCCTGCTTCTTTCTCTCCCACTCCCCCTGCTTGTGTTCCCTCTCTCGCTGGCTGTCTCTATCTCTGTCGAATAAATAAATAAAATCTTTAAAAAAAATATATAGCCATGTGTTACCAAATGCCCTTGAAGGGTACAAACCATCCAGTTGAGAACCACTGCCCTAGAGCAAGTCAATCTAAACCAGATTCACCTGGAAAGCTTAAAGAAAAAGCAAATCCTAAGACTTACCAGAGGCCAGTAGATTCAGAATCACATAGGCTTAGGTTGAAAGTGGCTGGTCAACGGGTACAGGGACTTACTGGTTTGGTTATCATCTAATCCCTGCCTTCCTCTCTAAGCATTGCTTCTTTATGTCAACTAACCCTCCAGCTACACTGTGCTACCTATGACTCCCTTTCTCCGTATGTGTTTTCCTCCCCCAAGCAGAGATTGCTCAGTTGCTTACTAAGAGCATTTCCTCTTCCGTCATTAGCAGTAGAACCCTTGTATTGTTGAATCATGACCATGTACCCAGTTAAATAACACATTTCCTGCCCTTCCTTACCGATGATGGTAGCCTCTCCTCCTCCCCACTATCCTCTTCCCTCTTCTCTTTTCTTCTTTATTGGCGGAACTTATACATGAATACATTCTGGTTGTACAGGCTTCAAACAATACAAATGTACGCCTTTCACATGCCTTCCACCCAAAAATAACTCCCATCAACAGGTTACCATATGACCCAACAATTCCCTTCTATGAATTTAAATCTACTTATTTTCTTCATAGTCATCCAATGTTTTCAGTTCCTTATTCCCTAAATAATGTTCACCTAGCCTTTTTATTGAGGAATTTCAAGGCACATTTTAAAAAAATATCCCTTTCTGAGGAAAAGGAATCCTGACATTTTAAGTTAGAAGAGGCTTCTGGAAGGTACTGCTCTTTTAACTTCAATCAGGACTCGCCTCACGTTGAGTCCTTGTTTTCCAAAGAGTGATGAAAATCTGCTTTTCTCTAGTCCACGAGTAGCCAGGTCATCTTGATTTTGTCATCTTCAGAGAGGAAGCACCTCACCTTCCTTAGGATAGAGGCACCTGCCGGCTATACATTTAGGAGTGACATATAATTTCTAGTCCAAAACATTTATGAAATAGCCTTACTGTATTCAAGGCATTCTGGAGACACCACAGGGTGTGTGAAAAACCACAAAACAATCCCAGTGCCCAAGAAGCTTACATTGTGGAAGACAACCAGCAACACAAGGTTGTTTACTTTAAAATTAGTATCTATAAATCTTCCTGTAGTGCCATTTCTTCATGCAGCTGAACTGTAAGCTCCAGGAGAACAGAGACTGTACCCTATGTTTCATCACATGTTCCAACGGAGAAGCGCTCCGTTTGGATTAGGATGATGCTGAGTTGTACAGAAGATAATGTTCCTGAGTTTAAGCCTGTCTCTCCAATGAACAGTTGGGCTCATCTGAAAAAGAATAGAGCATCAGTTGTCAGAGATTTGTTGGGAGGACTTTGTGCGCTACCAGGAGGTGGTACGAACAGAACAGAATGGGACCAGTTGCAGAGCATAGGTATGTTCTTCCTCTTCCCTTCCCTCTGACTGCAGCCAAATAGGCAGGAAAGTGACAAGGAATCCTTGGATTCAGCTGTGAGAGTCAGAGATGTGCCCTTCTGGTGCCTGTGAAACCTCCCTGTCTCAGCATGTGTAACCGAACAGCAGAAAAGAAAACTGGGTTCTCTGGCTCAGGTGGGATTGTGGTGACACCTGGCAACACCCCCCAGTGTGGTACCTGTGTGGTCCTCTGAATGGCAAGCGGGATTGTGTGCAACCCCTGTATCCCCTTATTATGCTTTCTTCCCAGGCTAGCCCACCATCTAATGCCAAGTTCAAGAACCAATCCCATCATGGCAACCTGAACTTTGAAACCCTTCCTCCCTTCCTTCCTTCCTTCCTTCCTTCCTTCCTTCCTTCCTTCCTTCCTTCTTTTTTTAAGATTTTATTTATTTATTTGTGAGAGAGAGAGCACAAGCAGCGGGAGCGGCAGAGGCAGAGGGAGAAGCAGGTTCCCTGCTGAGCAAGGAGCCTGATGCAGGACTCGATTCCAAGACCCTGGGATCATGACCTGAGCCGAAGGCAGACGCTGAACCAAATGAGCCACCCAGGCATCCCTGAAACTGTTTCTAGTCGACACTCCTTACTCCCAGAGGAGTTTTACCTGTATTACTCCCAATTGTGACATGATTTAAAATTCTATACCTTCATTATACAGGTTTCCTGACGGAAGAAAACTTGGGCCAATTAGATCAATGGATAAAGAAAAAAAAAAATCACCCAGGCTTCTACCCCCCTCACAAAACAGCCAGTGTTCATGTTCAGTCTATTTCTCATTTATTTGTCTTCGTATCCGTGTGTGTGTGTGTGTGTGTGTGTGTGTGTGTGTGTGTGTGTAAAGCTGAGATTGAGATGTACATGAGTACAGTTCTACATCAGAGTGTAGAATTTGCATCTTATGTTTACTACTGCACATCAGGTTACTCCTGCTTCCCCTGTTATGACATGGTCGGCAAGCATGATTTTTAAAGGCCCCCTGCATTGTTAATGTAGCCCAGTGAGTGCTGGCGTTCTCCACATCTCACAAACTAGGAACCAGTGTCTGGGTAAGGAGAAAACCCAGAAGTTTTCTGTCCAAACTGCTCCCCTCAGGAAGAAGAGTCAAATACATCTCAGACTCGGTCTTGTGGTTAGGACCTGGACTGGCCCCAGGACGGCTCAGGCTCCAAGCTCAGCTACCCTGCAGACTGGCTGTGGGACCTCAGGCAAACTTCTTCACCTTAGTTTTCTCATCCACAAAGTCAAGATGGTAACAGTTCCTCCGTTCTAGGGTTTTAGGGAGGATTGAATGAGTTAATGTATGTAAAGTGCCCAGAACAGTGCCTGGTATGTGCTAAGTGTTATGTAAGTGCTGACTATTTTTCTTAGCTATGGCCAGAGGTCTTACAGGGAAGTTAGGGGACTGCAGTATTTTTATTTTGTATGCCTCTGCTCTGAATTAACAGTTTTTATGCCTTTAGATGGCCCTTTATTTTACTCAGGAACAAATGTGTTGCTTCAGTGTGAATATTAAAATTTAATTCAGAAGGAGAAGAAATAGAGTCAGGGAAGAAAATCCTTTCACAAACTTAGCTATGATTAATTTTTTCCCTCAAAAATGCCAAAAGACTGATTCCTCTTGATAAATCCGCCACAGAGCTTTGAGATGCCAGTTTGTAAAACCCTCTCATGCGGCCATCTCTGTGAGTTCTGTGATCACATCCATGGTATTTGCTTCTAGAAAATCATTTCATCTAAGTTGTTTCTCCAAGGATTCAGATGGGAAAGAGTTATTTTTTGAATCATCCCTGGATGCAAGAGCAAGCTCTCTGGATGGAGGGTCGGGAGATGTGGGTCCAAGTCCCAGCTGCTTCCTCAGTCCCTGCACTGATCGTCTGGGTGGCTTTGGGCAAACCACATGGCATCTTCGAAGCTCGGGTTTAAAGGGACATCTGGTGTGAATGGGAGTGGGTGTTGTTCTTACCAGCCCCAGAAAGATGTTACAGGGTTACATTAAATTCAGTAGCTCCAGAAAATGTTATATGGGGCGCCTACGGCTCAGGTCATGATGGAGTCCCGCGTCGGGCTCCCTGCTCAGTGGGGAGCCTGCTTCTCCTCCCTCTGCCGCTCCCCCTGCTTGTGCTTTCTGGCTCTCTCTATCTCTCTGTCAAATAAATACATAAAATGTTTTTTTAAAATGTAGAAATTAAAAGGCATTGTATAGATATGTCATTCTTGTTTATTAGATGGAGTACCATGTTCTGAAAGGGGGTTGGGTTTTTTTGATTCCCCCAACGTGTCTCCTGCACGCGCGTTGCAGAAGCATGCCATGTCCTACAGCCGAAGATGTTTCACAATGAACAGATAATTACAGGGTCCGGCGTTTTGTTTCCTCTCAGCTCTCATAATGGACTAGCCTGTTTATTTCCATCAGAGGGAAGCAGACCCATTATTTTTACTGTATCTTGTTCTGTCATGTGCACACTACTGAGTGTCACTTCATTAATTATAAGTTCCAAGAGAAAACGTCTCTATTTAGGCAGAGATCTACAGCTCATGTGACCAGCATGGCCTTTTTAGGGAGCCTACCGCGTGGTGTGCTGCGCTTCCTAAGAGACAGGCTTGTAGCTATAGTAACTGAAATCTCCTCCAGGCCCGTGGCGTGGAGAAGGCAGGGGCAGTGCTGACTGTTGGTTTCTCTCTTCTTCACTGTGGTTCTGAATCCCCTGGGACAGTGCTGGGATTATTGAGAGCTGATTCCCCTGATCCCCAACAGTATCTTTTGTCCTTTTAAGGCATTAGATGTAAAACTAAAGAAGACAGCACAGAGAGAGCTCCATGTTTTAATACCCTGGTGCCAAAATGATCCATGGCACTAAGCATAGCACCTACACCTTGTGGCCATCAGGATATGCTTATTTATGTCTTCAAAAAACACTTACTGAATGGATGGCTTTCAGATGAGTGTGAACACATTTAAAAAAAAATTTTTTTTAAGTTTATTTTTTTTTTTTTTTGGATGCCTGGGTGGCTCAGTCGTTGAGTGTCTGACTCTTGGTCTCAGCTCAGGTCTTGATCTCAGGGTCAAGAGTTCAAGCTCCACGTTGGGCTCCATGCTGGATGTGGAGGCTACTTTTTTAAAAAAGTTTATTTTGATTTAGTAATCTCTATACCCGACGTGGAGCTCAAACCCACGACCCCAAGATCAAGAGTCACACGCTCTTCTGACTGAAATGGCCAGGCCCTCCACCCCCCACCCCCACTTTTTTAAAAGTTTGTTGAGTGTAAACATATTTATAATATCCATATTTGCAAAAACTGTTCTGGTATTACTTTTGCACCAATGGTAGAATATACACTTTGTTTTTCACAGTTAAGAGGGAGTAGCTGTGATGAATGATCTCCCTCTCTCTCTCAGTCCTCTTTGTGGACTGCAAGGACTTGCCAAAAGTCTGGGAGGGGTTAGAGGTGAACCCACACTATGACAAAATCTGAACCTGAACCCAGTGCCCTTTGATCAGCATTTATTAGGTATCCTAACTACGTGCCAGGCATATTCCCCTCTAAGTGCTGGGAATACAGAAATAAATGACCTCTGTGTGCTTGTGATTCAGTGGGGGAGATAGACATGGAGCAAATGACTAAGAAAGGGTTGGTCAGGGATATGCTAGAACTCTGTGGGAACATACAGCCATGGTCTAGCTGGCCAGGCATGTGCTCCTCGCCCCTTCTTTCGCACCTGCTGGTTCCCTGCAGGAGATGCCTTTCCAAACATTTGCCACTTGGATAACTCGTTATCTAACCTTCCAAATTCAGTTCAAAGGTCACCTTCTCTAGAGAGCTTTCTTGAGATTCTGCCCACCCCCAAACCTGTTTCCTCAGAACCCTCTATTAAATTGTTGGTTTGCAAGACACCGGGGTGGCTCAGTCAGGGAAGCATCTGCCTTTGGCTTGGGTCATGATCTCGGGGTCCTGGCTTGAGCCCTGCATGGGGCTGTCTGCCTCAGAGGGGAGTCTGCTTCTCCCTCTCCCTCTGTGCTCTCTTTCAAATAGATAAATCTTAAAAAAAATAATAAATTGTTGGTTTACTTGCCCAGTTCCATATTTTTGACTACATACTATATATTTAGCAATATGCTTAACACAAAATTAATTTGGCCCTTTTTGAGGATTGGCTCATCTGAGCCACAAACCAAACTCACAAGAGAATAATATATTAACCAGAGAATCATTTTCTGCATTTCCTGGGAGCATGGGGGACCAAGAGGGACAGCAGAGGAGAAGACTACACCTTTCCAAGGCCCCTCATCTGGGCTCCTGCAGTCCAATGCACTCCTCCATTCAGTGGCAGGAGTCTGTGGGAGCCTTCTCCTAGCTGGACTGGGAGATCCTGAAGGACAAGGACAGGGTCTTCATGAGGATGGAAAGAAGAGGACAAAGATTCTACCTGAAGGCTGTATCGGTGTAGTGGTTAAGCTTATGTCAACATGGCTAGGCGAGGGTGCCCAGCTGTTTGGTCAAACACCAGTCGAGATGTTGCCGTAAAGATATTATTTTAGATGTGCTTAGCATTTCGGTCAGGAGACCTTGAATAAAGCAGATAACCCTCATCCAGTCAGTTGAAAGCCTTACGAGCAAAGACTGAGGTCCCCAGAGGTGGAAGGAATTCTGCCTCTGGACTGTCTTAGAACTCAAGAGGCAACATTAACTCCTGTCAGAATTTCCAACCTGCCAATCTGACCTATAGATCGCCAACTTGCCAACCCCCGTAACTGCATGAACCAATTGCTATTGGTTCTATTTCTCTGGATTGGTACCACATGGGGATTTATACCTCAAGACCACAAGAATTAGTGCTCTTAAAGCTTTCGACTTTGAATCAAAGCCATCAAATCTTAAATTTTTAGACTTGGAAGTACTCTAAAATGTTATCAAAATTAAAATTACAGCTTCATGTTAGGGGCTCCTGGCTGGCTCAGTCAGTGGAGCATGTGACTCTTGATGTTGGGGTTGAGTTCAAGTCCCACGTTGGGCCTAGAGTTTGCTTTTTAAAAAACTACAAGGCTGCCTGGGTGGCTCAGTGGATTAAGCATCTGACTCTTGATTTTGGCTCAGGTCATGATCTCAGGATCTTGAGATGGAGCCCTGTATGGGTTCCATGCTGGGCATGGAGTCTGCTTAAGATTCTCTCTCCTTCTGCCTCTGCCCCTCCCACCGCCCTCCATTTCTTTCTTTCCTTCTCCCTCTCTAAATTAATTAATTAATTAAAAATTTAAAAATTGCAGCTTCATTTTATTATCGAGAAAGCTAAGGCTCAGAGAGGCCAAGTTTCCTATCCAAGGTCACCCAGCAGGAAAGTGATTATAATGGGTGAGACTGGTACCTGGTCTTCTGACTTATACTACTTTTTTTTTTTTTTTTTTTTTTTTTAAAGAATTTCATTTATTTATTCGACAGAGATAGAGACAGCCAGCGAGAGAGGGAACACAAGCAGGGGGAGTGGGAGAGGAAGAAGCAGGCTCATAGCGGAGGAGCCTGACGTGGGGCTCGATCCCATAACGCCGGGATCACGCCCTGAGCCGAAGGCAGACGCTTAACCGCTGTGCCACCCAGGCGCCCCTATACTACTTTTTATATATCAAAAGAGTATCAGTGAAATGATAAAATGTATAATGTCTTTACACTGTGCCTTGATTTTATGATGGTATAAGTAATTAATATCCTTTCAGGATCTGACTTACATGTAATGAGTCACTCTTGTTCCAATATGAAGAATAAATAGAATGTGCGGGGGAATTGTAGGAGCTGGGATATGGGTTAAGAAGCAGGTTCATAAAAGGAAATCGACTGTAAACTCCATTTGTTACCTGGTGATACCTGCCTAAGGAAATACTCAAACTCCCATAGATGATGAGTTTGTTTCCCCAACTAATTCAAGAGAAGCACCTTCCTACTCCAAGTACTAAAACCAGGGAAGGTCCTTGAGGGGCGCCTGGGTGGCACAGCGGTTAAGCGTCTGCCTTCGGCTCAGGGCGTGATCCCGGCGTTATGGGATCGAGCCCCACATCAGGCTCCTCCGCTATGAGCCTGCTTCTTCCTCTCCCACTCCCCCTGCTTGTGTTCCCTCTCTCGCTGGCTGTCTCTATCTCTGTCGAATAAATAAATAAAATCTTTAAAAAAAAAAATAAAAAAAAATAAAAAATAAAACCAGGGCAGGTCCTTGAGCCTCCAGATCCCAGCGACCCCTCTGCTGTTTAACACTTGCTTGCCAGGCAGGCTGTACACTTAGGCATGGTTGGTGACAGCCTGTGGATTTTGAAGGACACCAGGAAGACATCTCCTATCAGTTTTCCTTGTTACCGTCTTAAAGTCACCCACCAGAAGCTGAATCATCTGTATTAAGTAAGTATCATCCTGCCCCAGATACTTATTGAACACCTACTATGCACCTGGCCCTGTGTTAGTTATTGGAACAAAGAGATGAATACATAAGTAAGACATGGTCCTTCACATCAAGGAGCTCACAGTGTGTAACAAATAATTACCATGTAGTAAGTTCAAGTTCAAGTGTGGAAATAAACAGGGGATGAGCTCCCAAGCCAGCCTAGGGTGGAAGGTGAAGATGAGGAAAGGAGACAAAGAATGTTCCCTGAAGGAAGTAACACCTACACTGAGCTTGTAAGAGAGGTAGGAAAAGGGGTTAGCTAGGCAAGGTGGAAAGGGGTGGTGCTGGCAGGAGGTATGGCAATGTAGGACTCCATCCCAGGACCCTGGGATCATGACCTGAAACAAAGGCAGATGCTTAACCAACTGAGCCACCCAGGCATCCCAAAGGTTTGTGTGTGTGTGTGTGTGTGTGTGTGTGTGTGTGTGTGTTTTAGAGGGAGAGAGTATATGTGCACGTGCTCACAAGTGGAGGGAGGGGCAGAGGGAAAGACTCTCAAGCATATTCCCGCTGAGCACAGAGCCTGTGGGGGGTGAGGGGCTCCATCTCACGGCCCATGAGATCATGACCTGAGCCAAAACCAAGAGTGCATGCTCAATTGACTGAGCCACCCAGGCACCCCCACTGGAAGGTTTTAAGGAGGAGAGTGGCATGGTCATTTTAGATAGCTGGATCTAGTTGCTAGAGGAGGAGGGATCAGGGGTTTAAGATTAGAATCAGGCAACCTGTTAGAAGGGGCCTCAAGGAGAAATGAAAAGATGAATTTGAGGAATATTTAGAAGGATATAATGTACAGGGCTTAATGAATAATTAACTGGATGTAGGCATCCCCCACCCCCACCCGCACTCCTTGCCCCAGTGTACTTGGAAGCAAATCTCAGATCTTCACGTCATTTCATCTGCAAATATTTCAGGGTATCTATCTAAAAGATAAGGATTCTTTTTAGAAAAATAACCACAATGCTATTTTCACCCCTCTCAATGAACCGTCATGCTTTAATATTATCAAATATCTAGTCAGTGTTCAATTTCCATCAATGTTAGCTCCTAAATAAAAAAAAACTATTTGAATCAGAATCAATAAGACCCATGCACTGTGATAGGTTGACATGTCTGATTCTCTCCCTGTTATTTAAGGAACTAGCTCATCAGTCCCGTAGCATTTTCCATGGTACAGACTGTGCTGATTGCACCCCACGGTGGCACTTGAATGTATTCTTCTGTCCCCTTTATTTTCTGTAAAATGTTACTTGGCTATAGAGGCCTGATCACATTCAGGTTTGATTCTTTTGTCAAGATTGGGTAGCGCTATTCTTCTATTCGGCTTGATTATCTCTCTCTTTGTGATGTTAGCAGCCACTGATGGTAATTGCCTAGACTAATTAATTAGTTAGGTTTGCAAAATGACAATGCCTCTCTTTAAGAGGCTGTAACACACTCTCTATCACTCAAGTATGAATAGATTTGTCACACCTTCTTCTTGAGGGGGACAGAGATGGCAACATGACACCTGTGCTGGCCAGGGTTTGAGTTAGGGACGGCAGGGACAAAGGTGGCAGAGAACCCATCCTTTGCCTCACAAACACTTCCCCCCTGCCAGCTCCTCTTAGGAACATTCAGTTCCTCCTGGGGTGGAGGCCCCTCGGAACTGAAAGATCGAGGTTCCCAGGGAGGATTTAAACTAGTGAAAGCATTACCGAATGGGTTAAGATTAGACCCACTCCTTCAGGGAAGAGGTGTCTTCTAAATCAAAGCAGAACTTTGCTGGAATTAATCATAGCTATAGGAGTGTCGTCTCTGTCAGACTAAACAGAATGTAAAAAAAAGCAAGCTAGGGTCTAATAAATGACACTGGTGAGCTGAGGAAGGACTACGTGCCTGGAAGGAACTTCTCTACTTGCACTGGAGGAAAAGGACAACAAAAAGCTGTCCAGTGCTATAACCAAGGGAGATGAGATGCCAAATCTGTGGTCGCTAGAATAGTACATTCTGCCTTGGGGCAGGGATATTCATTCATGCATTTATTCAGTAAACACATACCAAGTGCTTACTGTGGACCAAGCGCCAGGGGTTGAAGGTAGGCTCTGCCCTCTCCTTTCCCATTCTGGAGGGGAGACAGAGCACTATACAGTCGATTAGAGCTCACTATACCAAGTGCCTGGAGCAGGGAGCTATAGCTCCCCGGAAGCATGTGATTGTGAGCTCACCCAGCCCTCTGGGTGACATTGGAAAAGAGACCTGCTAATGTGGGACCTCAACTGCCACACCCATCTCCCCATTTTTTTGATTTGTAGGTAATTGTGTCTTCTGAACTCCAGGATAATAGAATAAGACAGACACTTGTTTTGGTTCACACACTCTTAAAGGATCCTATGACATCCATTTTGCTTTGCCATAGGCAACAGGCAATGATCTAGTCCAGGTTTGGCCCAGAAAGAAAACTTCCACAAAAAAATATTTTCCGTGTTTTTTTGTGCGGTTTGTGTGTGTGTGTGTGTGTGTGTGTGTGGTAAAATTCACATAACAATTTGTCATCTTCACAATGTTTAAGTGTACAGTTCAGTAGTATTACATACATTCAAAATGTCATGGCCTGAAGTAAAGGGGATCCCTATATTATGTAAATGGATGAACTGGACAAGGTTGTTGTTGTTTTTTTTTAATTTGTACTTCATTTATTGGGACGCCTGGGTGGCCCAGTCGGTTAAGCGGCTGCCTTCGGCTCAGGTCATGATCCCAGAGTCCTGTGATCCAGGCCTGCTCAGCGGGGAGCCTGCTTCTCCCTCTCCCTCTGCCCCTTCTCCCTGCTTGTTCTCTCTCTAAATAAATAAATAGAATCTTTAAAAAAAAAGATTTTATTTATTTTGAGAGAGAGAGAGCACGAGCACTGGGGAGACGCAGCAAGGAGCCCCATGAGGGGCTCAATCCCAGGACCCCAGGATCATGACCTGAGCCGAAGGCAGACCCTTAACCAACTGAACCACCCGGGCGCCCCTGAGCTGGAAACCCTTTAGCGTTCCTTCTATAATAATAGGTTTGATAAACCTCACCACTCCTTGGTGCTGGCGAACCCCACCCTCTCCAGGACCGCATCCTGCTGTCACTTCTCTTGCCCAGCGACACCAGAATGGTTGGCTTGCCTCTGTGAGGGCAAATGGCAAGGGAGCCAGGCTCCGCGGGTCCTGAAGAGAATTTTCTCACTGATACCATGGGGAGGGCAGAAATGAATACACTGAATATCACTTTTTTTTTTCTAACCAGCACATTTATTGTGCGACTGATCCTGCAAATCCTCGAGATGACTGGATGCGGAGAGCTGCGGGTCGAGTTAGGGGTTCTTCCCTCCCAGGCGCCACGCGGGGATGCGCGCGCACACGGTTTTCAGGCGCCGCAGGTTGGCGCCCCTGGTGCTTCACCTCAGGCTGGGCGCTCCAGCCGCACTTTCTCTGGCTCGGCAGCGGCGCCCCGTCTGCCCCAGGCCGACTCCCGACGGTGCTAGAGCCCCGGCGGCGGCACAGCAGGTGGGTCTCACTGCCACGCGCTCCGCACGACCACGTCTCCTTCGTCGTCCCGTGTCCGCAGCCGAGAGCACAGAGGCCGGAAGACAGGACACTTCCGCTCTCTGCACGCGGCTTTTCAAGGAAGTTTGTCAGAACGTGAGGAGACGCACAGCTTGGGGAATGAACCTGTCAGTGGCCGTCAACCTTAGTAAAAGGTGAGGCAGTATTTAATTTTTGGGTTGTGGTTCTCGTTTTCTCTCTCAGACCCTTCCATTAGTTCTCTGGAGAGCTATGTGGTCGTTGTCAGTCTCCTTGACAGTTGTTCATTTTCTTTTTCTGCTGAGCCGCCCTTACCCATCCTGGCACAGCTGCAAGGAGACCAGCTGAGGTTTGCCGGGCGGCGGAGGGCAGACCCGGCCCTGGCAATGGCTGCCTGCAGGGGACGACCCTGCCGCCAAGCAGAGCGGAGTGGCAGGCCTGCTTCGGCCCCTTTTCTGAGTGACTTTGACCAAGTTAGCCCATATTTCTGAATCTTCATGTCAACATTTGTAAGATGGAAGAAGCCACACTCTCCTGAGAAAGTCAAAGGAAGGACCCAGGGCCCAGAGTGGACATTGGTTGGTCCTCTCCTAACAGTACCTTAAGTTGGGGACTCTCCCACTGGCAGCCACGCATCCTGAGTGGGGAACCCCATCTCTACCCCCAGGCGTGGTTCCTGGTTGTCTTAGGCCAGCCGATGTAGCTCCCCTGCCCCAGTCACAGGGATACTGTCTACCGACTGCCCGTAGCTTAGGCAGAGCTGATGGAAGGCACGGGAACATGGACTGGGGTTTCTGGGAGGGAGAAGCTACTCTCATCCATGTGGACTTGAACAGGAAATATGTGTCCCCAGGAGCCGCTGACAGCCCTTTCAGACGGTAAGGGAAGAGCCTACCTGAGAATGGAGCCAGCCCTGCACACTTGACCTGAAGCTAGACCTCCCCTGGACCTTTCAGCCAAGTGAGCCAAGAGATCTGCTTTGTTCAGCCAGGTGGAGATGAGTTTTCTGTTTCTTACAACATCATGAAGTCCTCTTTGACCATAGTGGTTTAAACGGGTGTCACCAAAACGATATGTTCACATCGTAACCTCTGGAACCTGTGAATGTGACCTTATTTGGGAAAGGGATCTTTGCAGATGTTATTAAGTTAAAGATCTTGAGGCAATATCATCCCGGATTATCCAGGTGGGCCCTAAACCAATGACAGGTGCCCTTATAAGAGACACACCTAGGGGAGAGACACGGGCCCTGCAGAGGAGGAGACAGAGTGGAGTTGGGCTGCCACAAGCCAAGGCACACTGGGAGCCACCACAAACTGGGAGAGGCAGGGAAGTGTCTTCCCTTAGCACCACCAGGAGTATGGTCCTGCTGACACCTTGATCTTGAACTCTGGCCTCCAGAACCATAAGAGAAGAAATGTCCATTGTTTTAAACCTTGTCTCTCGTTATTTGATACACTGATCAATGTGCATTTAGAAATAATAACGTTCCTTTCTTTATGTACATTTAACTTCTTTCCATGACTTTCCCATTCCCCTTCCTTGAAAGGTCCAAGCTCAAGTCCAGCCTCAAGCCAGGCTGTCTTGGTGACATACCAACTTGCCCACTCCTAGGTGTGGTGACTTTAAACAAATTACTTAACCTCTCTGTGCCTCAGTTTGCTCCTCTGTAAAATGTTTTTAGTAGGACTAAATGAGTGAATACATGTAAGTGCTTAGAACAGTACCTGGCGTATAGTCACCAGTACACCTATGTGGTAGTCATTATGTAGTCCTACCGACTCCCCCTGTTCTTGGGTGATTTTCTTTCCTCATCAGAATGCTACTTCTTCATGGTAATGAGTCCAGTTGTGTTCCTGACTAGATTTTTAAAATTATGATTACTTGTGATTCATTCACCTCATTATGCTTTTAGTCCATTAAGCTGGGGAAATGTCACTCAGAAAAGTATGAAAAATCAAGTCCAATGGGATCTCCCTCGATAGCCAAAGTTAATGATTATGAAAGTCACAAGTCCGCACCATTAGCAAAACAGAAAGACAAGGAACCTGATTTAACCAATAAGCTGTTCAGTACCATGGCTTCTAATTGACTTTCTCTAGGTTTCCCTTTGAAATGCTTATTTCAAAGGGCATAAATAATTTAATTCATTTTCAGAATAATTGACTTGTTTTTGTCAGGTGTTTCTTTTTTTTTAAAGATTTTATTTATTTATTTGACACACAGAGAGCACAAGCATGCAGAGGGGCAGGTAGAAGGAGAAGGAGAACCAGACTCCCCACATGGAGCTCCATTCCAGGACCCCGGAGTCACAACCTGAGCCAAAGGCAGACGCTTAGCCTACGGAGACACCCAGGTGCCCCTTGGCAGGTGTTTCTATGCTTCTTTGCTTTGTGGTGAGGGTAGATCCTGGGAGAAGGAAGGATTACTAGATTTAAGGACCCCACTGACTATCCTACTTGCCACATTTAAAGTAGGCTCTACACACAGCATGGAGCCCAGCACAGGGCTTACACTCACGACCCTGAGATTAAGATCTGAGTTGAGATCAGGAGTTGGATGCCTAACCAGCTGAGCCACCCAGGTGCCACCCGACTTTCCAAATTGTAAAGACAACGTTTGTTTTTAAAATAATCATTGTTTCCCTTTCTTCAAAGGAATTTAATAGTTGGTCTTAGCTTAGAAATCACTTAGTTCAGCGTGGCACAGCAGCTTTTATGACTGTTTCTAATCCAGACACTGGCAATTTCCAGAGGTGTTTAATTTACTAGTACAGCTGGATCTCCAGAGCACTCCTTCCATGTTCCATTAGTAGCTGAAAGTCCCTAACTTCCTGCTCATTTATGGGGCCTGCTCATCTTAACACTGGACTGTGTTCTTTACTTTTCACTGTCCTTCCTTCATATAAACGGGAAAGTAGAGGAGGACAGATACATCTGCTTCCCAAGCAGATTCCTTTGCCATATTTGCAAAATCAAGAGTTTTTCATGATATATGTTGCATGGCTAGAAGCTTTGATTTATGCAATGTCAGATTTCCTAAAAGAGAGAGACTTCACCTAATACCTTCATGGGCAATTCTTGGAGCAAGTGAGAATAAAATGATTGCTACTGTTGCACACAAAAGAAAGAAAGAGAGAAAGAGAGAAGAAAAAAAAGAAAGAAAGAAAGAAAGAAAGAAAGAAAGAGAAAGAAAGAAAGAAAGAAAGAAAGAAAGAAAGAAAGAAAGAAAGAAAGAAAGAAAGAAAGAAAGAAAGAAGAGGGGAGGGGAGGGGAGGGGAGGGGAGGGGAAGAGAAGGGAATAAAAGAAAAGAAAAAGATTGGTACCATCATTTCAATGCCATATTTGAAAATGAAGACTTCATTGTTTGCACTGTGATATTATGACATCTGGAGGCTCTTATTCAGTATGGTAGGTGAATTACTCATTTTGAAAAAGGCGTTTGCATGGCTCTTTGCCCAGGGTAAGTTCTGGCTTGTCTCCTTGAGCCTGGTGGCCACCACTGGGTAAGTTCCAAGATGCAGCAGTGAGAGGCTTTGAGATGATTCCTTGCCCCAATCTCACCAGAAGCCTCAGAGCCAGAGGTCAGCCATATGTTCACTTGGACTGAGCAGCATTCAGATGGTGGGGTTCAAGGACGGAAGAGAGAAAGGCAAAGAGGAAAAGGAAAATGAAAGCGCAGGGTGGGAGAAGGAAGGAAAAAACAAACAGATCAGACATTAGGGAGAAGGAAGCACAGGCCTTTACCATATCCCAGTATTGTATCTCAGTCTGCACTTTGTGGTTTGGGTACTGTTAGAGGAACAGAAGGAATCCAGGATGGCAAGAGAACATTTTCCTATAAGAATATAATTCTAAAAAAGGGGTTATGGTGGTAAAGAAAAAGCTCCTTTTTAAAATGGTTTTCTCACTATTCTTGCTTTTTCTATGGGCTGAGAATGGTGTCATGGAACAAGAAACAGTGACTGTTTCTTAAAAGGCTGAGGTCTAAAGTGAACACAAATATTTGCTGATCTGTAACTTTCTACCTCTCCCTGGCTTGGAGACTGGTGCTGTGGGTAAATGGAAGGCAGGGAGGATTTTGTTTAGTAGAAACCTAATCATGGTGGCTTTACCAAAAGGGAGTTATTGTCCTTATACACCAAATCTGGAAGTAGTCAATCCACAAAGAGCATTTGGGCTTCCTATCTTCCATTTGACCATCTTTAGCATAAACTTCCCTCCACATGGTCATAAGATAGCTGCCAAGCCTCCGAGCATTGCCTTCAAGTTCCAAGCAGGATGGTGAAGGGTAAAAGGTAAAAGACACACGTCAACTGAGTTTATTTCTTTTCCCTAAGCTTTTTATCTCATTGTCCAAAACTGAGTCCCATGGCCATCCCAAGGAACAAGGTAGCTGCTACTCCAAATAAACTTGAGGTCGTTAAAGGAGAAGAGGAAAAAGAATGTGAATAGGCAATTAGCAGTGCCTGTTACACAGGGTTCCTTAACCTAGCTAGGCTCCATGGACTTCCAGAGAGCTATGAGGAGTATCCATGGAAACATTTGCACAAACGTGTTTATGTGCATTTTCCTGTAAATTCTTAGCTTTTATCTCTCCAAATATTTCTTCTTCTCCATTCTTTTCCATCTTTCCTTTTTGGACTCCAAGTAGACATATACTAGACTTTCACTTTGGGAGGTTACTACTGTCTTTGATATTTCCATCTTGTTGTCTCTGTGTTGTACACTGTGCAATAGCCTCAGGTCTGACTCACTAATTTTCTCTTCAGATTATCTAGGGGCATCTGGGTGGCATTGTTGGTTAAGCGTTCAGCCCAGGTCATGATCTCAGGGTGGTGGGATCAAACCAAGGGTGGGCTCCATGCTCAGCAGGGGGTTTGCTTGAGCTTCTCACTCTCCCTCTGCCCCTCCCACTTGTGTTCTCTCTCTCTCTAAAAATAAATAAATACACCTTTTAAAAAATTATAATCTGCTTAACCCATCCACAGGTGTTTTTATTTTACAAAGTTCTAGTTGGGGAGCCTGGCTGGCTTAGTCAGTACAGCATATGACTCTTGATCTCAGGGTCATGAGTTCAGACCCCAGGTTGGGCATGGAGCCTACTTTAAAAAAAAGTTCTTATTAGTTCTTTTTTTAAAATTGCCTTCTTACTTTTCAGTAGTCTCTTTCTCATTTTCATTCTGTCTCTTTTTAAAATTTCATGTATGGTTATTTTACATTCTGATTCTCATATTCTAGTATCTGACTGATTTGAATCCCAGCCCTGCCATTTATTAGGTGTAAACCCTTGGTCAAATTATTTAATCTCCCTGTACCATATTATCACAACTCTAAAATGGGAATAATAATGGTCCCTATCTCATGTTGTTGTTATGAGAAGTAATGAGTCCATATTAGTGTAGTATTTAGAATGATGCCTGGCAGATAGTAAGACTATATAAGCTTTTACAATTATTATTATTATACTTTACTTACTTATTTTGTTTATTGCCTGCCTTACCCTCCTAGAATGAAAGTCTTGGGAGCAGGGATATTTATCTATTTTGCGGTGCTCTATCCCCTTTACCTATAACAGTGCTTGGTACAAAGCAAGCACTCAGTAATTTGCTGAGCACATGAATGAAAATGTAGAACTCTGTACCAAAATTGGAGAATATGTATTCTTTCAAATACACATGGAACATCCTCAAAAATTAACTATATACAAGGCTGTGATGTAATTCTTAACAAATTTCAGTGAATCAGTGTTATACAGACCATATTCTCTGTCCATCATTCAAATAAGTTAGAAATGAGAAATTTTAAAACATTTATTTGAAACTTTAAAAACACCTCACTCAACAACTCATGGGTCAAAGAGGAAGTCTTAATGGATGTTTAAATTATTTAGCATTGAATGATAATGAGTATGCCTCATATTAAAACTTGGGAGATGCCATAGAAGCCATACTTCCAAGCAAACTGATGGCCTTAAATTCTTCTATTAGAAGAGAAGAAAGGATAAAAGTCATGAGATAAATGTCTACCCCAGTAAACTCAAAGACAGGAGAAAGAAGGTAGTGGTAGAAATAAAAACAGTAACTAAACCATGGATCTGAGCAGAGGCCTGGGTCATTCATCAGAGGCCATTGCTTTGTCCCATGTAATGGGGGTCCTGGACACCATCTGTCTGGTCACAGACTGCTGCCCTTGGGGCCTGGGGCTCCCTGCGATGAACCAGCAGGCCAGGCTACACTGACTCCCGGCCAAGAGGCCCAGTTGCTGCCACCCACCAGGGCTCTCTAAGCTGCCCCCTGCTTCTTTTCCCACCTGTCTCCAACTGAAAGCCACTCTCACAAACTCCTCGTTGGAGCCTTGTTCAGTGGTGAACCATCCCCTTCTTCATCTTCCCCCTGAACATCTCCTCCACTCCTGGCTCCTCCCCAAGATCACCTCCCCCTGGCAGCTGGCTAGGAAGCTTACTTCTCATTCCCCACACCTGTCAGACCTAGAGGTCTGGGGATGGGGTTTGCATCCTCCTTCTCCATCACCCCCCAAGCCAGGCACACGCCTGTAACCCTTCCCTTCCTGTCTAGCCCGCTACCTGTGTCCTACCTCAGACCTCATCATGCTTGTCCTGATTATTGCAAGAGTCTCCTCATGGCCTCTCTGCCTTCAGTCTGGCTCCTCTTCATTCTCCCCACAGCAGGTCATTCCCAGAGCGAACTTTTTAGAAGCACAGATCATGTGGCCTCTCTTCACTCTGGCTTACATTTGCTTGGAAGTCTCCATTAACTCCCCAGTCAGTTAGGGGCTCTGTCCCTCCTACTCCTCTAGCACCCAGAGCAAACCTTGGTCATATCACCTGTCATATCCCTGGCATACCTATGGACCTTTGTGGAGAGGGACCATGCACATAAGTGTCACTGTTCTAAGTGTGGTCTGTGGACTAGCACCTTGGGCAATCACATGGAGGCTCCTTAGGAGTGCAGAATCTCAGGCCTCACCCAGATCTATTAAATTTGCATTTAATAAGATCCTAGGTGATTCATTTGCACCTTAAAATTTGAGAAGCACTAATGACTGTTAAGAAAAGCTTCTGCAAGAGGAGAGGGCAAAAGAATCTGAAGTTCAAGTTGGCCTTTTCATTTCCTTTGTTGTTTGGTGAGCTTGGAGTGGGGGTGGAGGGTGGAGACAGCCTATTGAAATGACCTACACGCATCCTAGACTGAAAAAAATCAATGCAAGCTTTGAGACTCAGATCAGGAAGAGAACTGATTATTCTGGAAACAGCTGACAATGTCAGGTTAATGCTGTGCTGCCCTGAATGAGGCAGGCAGATGCCAGGGTATGTCAGCCAAAGGACCTGTCATAGCATCAATTAAGAGAAATGCTGAACACTCACCCCTTTGTTGGAGCCCAGCATGAAGGGGAGTGCAGCAGGAGGGTGAGAAGAAGGCAGACAGCTCTGTCCTGGCAACAGGAAATTGCCTTAGGAAGATTGATTTGCGCATAGTGCGAAGTCATTGTTACACAGAAAGGACTGTGTGTTGAGCCTTTCTTGAGTGTTATACTCACCCAGGTTGTCCCACCCAATATATTCTTAGCACTCCTGTTGCTCATCAAGCAGTCACACGAGTGGCACTTAAATAATGGGCCCTGAAGCCTCAGTTCCTGAAAGGCTCCAGTAATCTTTCAATGATACACAATAGATCTCCAGGCAGATCTGAGTTTTCCTCTGTGGAAGCTGCTTGGTGAGGTCTGGGGGAGGGCAGGGACTGTAACAATTAGCCTTTGGGAAGTCAGCAGAGCCCCGCTGAGGAGAACATCACCATTTGTTAAAGATCTACCTCTGTGGGGCACCTGGGTGGCTCAGTCAGTTAAGCGTCTGCCTTTGGCTCAGGTCATGATACTGGGGTCCTGGAATCAAGCCCCTGTCAGGCTCCCTGCTCAGCAGGGAGTCTGCTTTTCCCTCTCCCTCTGCTCCTCCCCAATCATAAACTCTCTCTCTCTCTCTCAAATAAATATTAAAAAAGAAAAGAAAAGAAAATGATCTACCTCCATACACCAGGCATGATGGTGGCGCAAATGGACATACATGACCACACTCGTTCCTCTCTCTGGCCATATCATCCTGGTCATTCCTACAGCTAAGGAAGCTGAAGCCCAAAGACATTAGCTGAGTGGTGGCCTCCCACAGCTAACAAATGGCATTGGTATTTGGGTTGGTATTGGTATTAGAGTTGGTATTATGGGTTGAATTGTGACCCCCCAAAAAAGATACGTTGAAGTCCTAACCCCTAATATTCCAGAACATGAACTTATTTGGAAATAGGTTCATTGCAGAGGTAATTAAGATGAGGTGATAACTGTACAAAGGTGGGCCCTAAACCAAATATGACCAGTGTCCTTAAGAGAAAAGACACAGGAGGGAGAAGGCAGTTGTGACAGCAGGAGACAGAGATCAGACTGATGCTGCGACCAGCCAAGGAATACCAGCACTGCTGGAAGACACTAGAAGCTAGATGTGGTAAGGAAGGATTCTTCCCTACAGGTCTCTGAGGGAGCGTGCCCCTCGTGACACCTTGATTTTGGACTTCTAGCCTCCACAACTATGAGGCAATGATGTTCTGTTGTTTTAAGCCCCTGCTGTGGTACGTTGTTGCAGCAGCCCTAGAAGGGCAATGCATCTGGGAGCATGGTTTTGCCATTGACACCACCCCACAGACAGGATCTCGAGGGAGCCATTTGGGGTGCTCAGATTGATAGCATCCACACTCACATCCCCACTCCAGAGCCTTCTTGTGCACGTGTGAGATAGTCATCACGGTGGAGAAGACAACTCTGCTTGGAAGGCCTGTTTCTAAAGTGAACTGACAGCTAAAAAGGAGAAAAGAGCCAAAATCCTGCCTGGAGAGACCCTTTGAAACCCCACCATTTTATAAAGAAAGGAAGCAGATGAGCACGTCATCAGCCCCAGGAGAAACAGAACCTGAGACTGTGGCCCTTGCAAATCCTCGCAAGGGATTTATTGAGGGAGAGCTCTCGAGAGAAGGAAGTTGCTGAGGAAAGATGGGGTTTCAGGAGAAGACCAGACTCAGCCAGACCCTGTGGGGAGCTTGGAGCATAACTGCTCCACAGAGGTGGTCTCCCCCCAAAAGGCAAGGGGTGTTGGCGCAAAGGAATCCTGGCTCCACACGCTGGCCCATCTGAGGGTGTTCTGAGTGTGTGCACAGTGTGTGTTCATGTAGTGATGGGAGGGGCTGAGGTGGTGGGGGTGGGGCGAAGAAACTCACTAGAAGTTAATTAAGGTATCTCCTAGTGTGACTCTGGAGGAGTGGGGCAGGGGCTGTTGGCAGGGGGGAAAGGTGCTGTTGGCAGAATTCTTCATTGCTTAATAATCAATGTTCCAAGAACAACACAGCCTTGACCTCTTCCTCCTCTGAAACTCATTATTTACACGGAAGTTTGACTAAAAATCAAAATATCTTTAACAAAAGATTTGGATCAATTAATGAGCGCAGGTTTTCTTAATAAGTCATGAGGACCCATGTGTCCTTGGAGCACATCCTCGACTCTCTGAAATGATGGGATGCTCTGCTCCTTTCCCATCCTTATGACTCAAAAATAAAACCAAACAAAGGTTCTGGCATCAAGGTTAAAGTCAGGGGCTGAAGAAGTTCCTCTACTGGAAACCAGCAAAATGAGATGCAGTGGGAGAATGGGAGAGGAGAAAGGCTCTGTCCATAGCACCGGACAGTCCTTGGGGAGACTGATTTTGGGGACGGTGCAGAGTCCCTCTGTGGCGCTCCTTCAGGGCTGGCCTGGCGCTCTTTGTCCCCACTTATTCATCTGTTCTCACCTACTTTATCTGCTGCCTCCATGATCTGGGGAGCCAGCCAATTTCAGTTCTCATCTCATGGGGAATGGAAGTAAGGACGAGGCTGGCCAGAGGCCAACCATGAAATGCTGATACAGTCCCCCACCTCTCCCTCACGATGCCACCCGCCCACACATCTCTCCAGATGTCCCTCTGTGCTCTCCCTCTCTGCTCACCCTGCAGAGCTCCATGCCTTTTCCCTGATTCCCCAACCCATGTCTTTGCCTCCAGTAATCTGATTACCTGATTGGTAACCAGCCCGAACTAGGAGTCATGCCCTTCTCCATGCTCACCTGTCTCCCTCATACTTTTGTTCATACTAAGGTGCACGTGGCTAATAGCAGTCTTGCTCTCCCTCAGGCTGGGGGAAAGAGGGTGTTATTTTTTTACATCCATCAGGGTACTAAGCTGATAAATGAAGCTCCCCTGGGAAGAACTGTGGAGTTGGGCAGTGAGCAGCAGAGATGGAAGGTGGGAGTAGGGAGGAGCAGGCTTTCCTGGAGTCCCTAGAACCACATATTGATTACTTATTCATTTCACAATATTTATTGAGCAAGGGCAGTTGGGGGGAAATGTATACATAGAGAATTGGCAAATTTTTATGTTCTAAATGGATCTGACAGGAGCTCTCCTGTTCTCAATCTACATCGGGCTGGGCCTGAATTAGACCACTCCTGGTGGTGGTGGTGGTGGTGGTGGTGGTGTGTGTGTGTGTGTGTGTAAAGGAGAAACTTCCATGGCATGGTTGGCATAGGATACTCAACTTTTGTCTGTACCCAGGCACCCAGTATAGCTCCATCTCTACCTTCCCAAGCAGAGTTGGGAGGATGGGGACAAGAGGGGACACACTGTCTGTCTCTCGGCACATATTTATTGAATCTCTACCTCAAATCAAAGATGTCCACTCTGGGGATGCCTCGGTGGCTCAGCCGTTAAGCGTCTGCCTTCAGCTCAGGTCATGATCCCAGGGTCCTGGGATCGAGCCCCACATTGGGCTCCCTGCTCGACGGGAGGCCTGCTTCTCCCTCTCACACCCCCTTTGCTTGTGTTCTCTCTCTCGCTGTTTCTCTCTGTCAAATAAATAAATAAAATCTTTTAAAAAATTAAAAAAAAAGATGTCCACTCTGCCTTAATTTTCGTATATGGCATTCAAGCGGGGTCCAACGTCATTCTTTTGCATGTGGACACCCAGTTTTCCCAACAACCTATGTTGAAAGGACTGTCATTTCCCCCATTGAATCATCTTGGCTCCCATGTTGAAAATCATTTGACATATACACAAAGCTTTATTTGGGGGCTCTCTATTCTATTCCATTGGTCCACATATCTATCTGTCTTTATGCCAGGACCACATTATCTTGTAGTACGTTTTAAAATCAGGAAGTGTGAGTCCTCCAGTTTTGTTCTCTTTCAAGATTCTTTTTGGCAATTCAGGGTCCCTTGAGGTTCCATACAAGTTTTAAAATGGATTTTTTTCAATTTTTACAGACAACGTTAGGATTTTAATAGGGATTGCATTGAATCTGTAGATCACTTTGGGTAGTTTTGACATCTTAATCCATGAACAAGAAGAGGCTTTCCTGGGGCACCTGGGGGGCTCAGTTGGTTAAGCATCTGCCTTTGTCTCAGGTCATGATCCCAGGTCCTGCTCTTTGGGGAGCCTGCTTCTCCCCCTCCCCCTGCTTGTGAGCTTTCTCTCTCTCTCAAATAAATAAAATCTTAAAAAAAAAAAAAGTGGCTTTCCAGTTATTAGTGTCTTCTGTAACATCTGCCAACAACATTTTGCAGGTTTTTAAAAAAAGTTTTATTTATTAGAAAGAAAGAGAGTGTGCACGAGAGGGGGAGGGGTGGAGGGAGAAGGAGAAGCAGACCCCCTGCTGAGAGGAGGGAGCTTGACTCCAGCCCAACCCCAGGACCCTGGGATCATGACTGGAGCCAAAGGCAAATGCTTAACTGACTGAGCCACCCAGGCGCCCCATTTTGCAGTTTTCATCATGTAAATTTTTCACCTCCTTGATTAAAATATTTTATTTTTTCTAATTCTTTTGATGCTGTTGTAAATTGTCTTAATTTCTTTTTAAGATTGTTCATTATAGAAACACAGCCAATTTTTTGTGTTGATTTTGCATCCTGCAACTTTGCTAAATGTATTAGTTCTAACAGCGTTTTTTTGTTGTTGTTGTTTTGGTGGAAAGGGAAGGTTTTTTTAATTTTCCAGTTGAAGAGGAAAGCGATGGATCTTAAATAGCAATGTAAATCTTCTACCCACCGGGAGTCTCAGCAGGAACACGCTGCGTAAATGACTTCCATGGAGAACTGAGCTGAAGGATGCCTGGGCTTTGCATTCTCCTGGGTAATCTATACGTTGCCCTTAAGCCTGACCATAAAGGACGGTCTGTATAGAGCCCCTCATGTGTAACCACTCTTTGATTATTTTTGCTTGCATGTCTGTAATGCATTATTTAATTAGTTGAACATATAATGCACTTCCATGGTACAAAATTCAGAAGGTACAAAAGGCCATATAGTGAAAAGTCAGTCTCTTACCTTTATCACCCTCCCCCCGGTTCCCATCCTCAGAATCAGCGGCCTCTTGAGATTCCTTCCACCAGAAATGACGTAGGATAGATACAAGCATTTAAGTATAGACACTCTTTTCTTTTTTTTTCCACTTATAGGCGTTGTTCTACTCCTTGCTTTTCTCCACTTCCCAATATATCTTGGCGATTGTTTTGTATGAGTACCTAAATTGCTCCTATTTGTTTCTTTTTTAAAAAAAATTATTTGTGTGTGTGTGTGAGAGAGAGAAAGAACAAGCAGGCACAGCGGCAGGCAGAGGGAGAGGGAGAAGCAGGCTCCCTGCTGAGCAGAGAGCCTGATGTGGGACTTGAGCCTGATCCCAGGACCCCGGGATCATGACTTGAGCTGAAGGCAGAAGCCTAACTGACTGAGCCACCCAGGCACCCCGCTCCTCTTTCTTTTTAATAGCGATGTAGTACTCTATCAGATGTCTGTACCTTAATGTGTTTAATAGACATCGAGACTGTCTCCAATTTCTGATATTACAAACGGTGCAGAACGATTATTAGGATTCCTCTTGAACGGCATTTCAGTGCCACAGCTCACCTTAAGGAACGTTCTGAGAAATGGCTGTTATTATCTCTGCTGTCGAGATGCCCCTGAGAGTGTCCATTGCTTTTGACGTCTCAGGGTCACCTTTAGGTGGACAGAGGAGGAATTCCTCCCGAGTTTCTGTACCAGGGTTAAGGTGATACTTCTGAGTTCTGGGTTTTTTCCATCTTGTAGACTCTGGTTCATGTACCAGATTGTTGTCACTCTTAGCTTTGGCTGCTAAGGTTCTTAGAACCGAGTGTCTGGGCCTTGTTAGCAACTGTACAGAACTACTCATTATCCATTCGTGGATACTAATCTTACTCCTACTTCCATTATTTTCCCTCCCTTTATTTTCCTTTCACTTCAGTGCCGAGAGCTTATTTGTTTTATTCCTTGACGTTGTGTAGATTTTTGCAAACCATCTCAAGTTCTTTATATAACGAAGTGGATATAAATAAACATAAACCTAAATATATCCATCATACATAAATACGAATTTGGGTTGAACACCTAGAAGCAGCCCTAATCTCTCTTCAGCCGTCCTAGCTAGTATTTTCCACAGGCCTCCCCTCCCTGAGCCTCTGTAGGGAGGGTCCCCCAGCTGTCCTGCTTCGGCCCAGGAGCCTTACTCCAGGAGTTATGCTGGTCCATCAAAATGCTCCCAGGACCTGTTTTCCCGGGTAAAGGCTGAGGAGAAAACCTGACTCCCACACTACATAAACCCTTCCCTGGAACAAGGAAGGAGGAGAGAATTCCCAGGGGCTGCACCCTGCCCTGCATCAGGGGCTGCTCTGGGGTCCTGCTATGCAGGCGTCCCTCTTCCTCACGCATCTTTCAGCTCCTTGCCCACTTCACCCCACCCACCAGTGTTCTTTTGCCTCAATGTGAGAAAGCAATTTGCATCCAGCCAGCAGGATTAAGTAAGATAGATGGAGGTAGGCTGCTTTCTCATCTCAGAAACCCCTTTCATCTTGCAGAGGCCTCCGTGCAGATAGAGCAGTTTTGTTTTAATGTGGCCCCTGCAGGCTGAGTTTCAGGTTTGTGGTTGATCGGCCTTAGAGAGACAGGGTGAGTGACCAGCTTGGGAACACTGCAGTCTAAGGGGAAACACCCTTGGGCCCTTCCCGAGTGGCCTCTAGCTCCTGCACAGGACTGCTGTTCTAAGTCAGAAGAAGAGAGGACCAGGTCTGTTTGCAGTATCTGGGGTGGGCATGGGGCACCTGAGCTATGGAAAATGGGATTCAGGGGTTCAGGGCTCAGAGATGCACCCGGGGCGCTGCTCTCCCAGTGCTTCTCTGCTTGGACCTTTTCCAGAGCTGAGTTTGATCTTCGCAATTCTCAGCATCTTTACTTACACAATGGGCTTTTAACATGACTGGGCTCACAGAGTGGTTGAGGATTAAGTCATAATAGCTAGTGCTTTAATAACTCTTATTACATACCACCGGTCATGGTAAGTGCTTTACATACAAGTAACTCCTTCAGTCCTTACAACACTCTTAGTTATTATTATCCCCATTTTTCAGGGGAAGAAACGGAGGCTCAGAGAGCTTAAGTAATTTGCCCAAGTTCACACAGCTTGTGAGTGACGGAGCTGAGATGTGAAGCCAGGTGATCCGGCCCCAGAGTCTGTGCCCTTAAGGGCTCTGCGACTTGCCTGCAAAGGTCCTGGGGCAGTTCTGGCATGGTGGGGGGATGGTGTCTGAGCCTCTCAGCCGGTTTCCCGGCTGACCTGGGAGGTGAGTTCTAGCAGAGGTGATCTAGGTGATTCTCTGGCAGCCCCACCTACCCCTTCCCCAGTTAGCTGCCCTCTGGCCCACGTGGTCTGTAACTCCATCAGTGTACTTAGCACCTTGGGCTTGGCTTGAGGTTCTCTGTTTATCGCTCTGTCTTCCCTGCTCCTCTGCCAGCAACTCTTCCCTCCCATATCCCAGCACTAAACACAGTTCTTGATAGATAATAGGTGTTTAATGTTTACTTAAAGATTGTTTCTTCTTTGTTTTGCACTGGGCTCTGAGACTTCCCTGGGAGGTGACCTTGTCCTCCCGGAGGCCTGGGTCAGAGATGTCCTTTTCTAATCCATCCTTCTGCTTTGTCTGCTTGCATCTCAAGCAGGCTGTGTCAAGGGCCCTTTAAAAATATCTTTATAATTGTTATTGTTTTCCAGCACAAAAGCAAATTATGCATTTAAAAAAGGAAGGCGAACATCACAGGAATTTTGAAAATGAAAGTCCTCCCTAGTCTGCTCTTCCAGGTGTGGTTCCCAGCTTGGCCTTAGCGGCAGGGTCTCAGACCACCCCCACCCTGACCTGCTGAATCACATTCTGCACTTAACAGGATCCCACGGATTCAAGGCACCTGGAAGTGTGAAAAGCTGGCAGCAACCCTCCTTCTCCCCGACCCCAGCCAAGACAACAAGTGTCCCCAGGTTTGTGTGCTTGAGAGCCTTTTAAAAAGCACACTCTTCTAACCTCTCAGTAATTACCTGCAATTTTCTAACCTCATCTAAAGCCAAATGCTCGTCAAAGTCATCCAGCAGGAAGCTAATAAAGACCTCATAATGTAGCCTGTCTACTTCCACTCCTGCCCCCTCTCCATCCCATTTCCCCACCCCAGCAACCATGGTGATCTTTTTAAAAAATAAATTAGATCATGTCACTCTTTCGCTTAGAATCCCGTGGTGACTTTCCATTGCCCTGGGAACGCACCCCAGTCTCCTCGCAGCCAGTATCCCCCCCCACTCTCCTTCCCGCCCTCAGTCCTGACACATTGACCTTCTCTCTCGTCTGGATCCGGGTCTTTGCAGCCTCTGCTCCTGTGCCCAGATGCCCTTCCTTCCTCCCCTGGCTGGCTCCTGTTCAAGCTTCAGGTCTCGGCATAAACATCACCTCCTTGGTGGTGTGAGACGAAATGGGGTAAGCAGCTCCTGCCTTCCAGTATTCTCCGTGACTGTCCCCAGCTGTGGCTAGGACGGGCTCCCACAGGAGTGTAAACCCCAGGAGGGTAGGGACAGAGCTCCTGCGCTCGAGCTAGCTCTCCCTCAGACTTCACACAGCGCCTGTTGGCAGTAGGTTAACAATAAACAGTTGTTGACTTGCAGTGGCTTCCTGGAGATCAGGTATATTAACATCATTGCCACCTGTTTACAGGTTTATTGAAGTCACAGAAATAATAAATGCTAATTATATATGTTTTAAAACTCTGCAGGGAGAAAGAAAATGAAAACTAACATCCTTTTCTTCCTTGATTCCTTCCCACCACAAAAGTAACCACTGATAACTTTCTGTTTTGTCTCCTTCCTGTACTGCATTGCCCTTCCACACACACACACACACACACACACACACACACACACACACACACAAGATTGTGCTATCAGTATCGATTCTATTCTGCAAGTTGCTTTGCTTTAATATTGTGGTAAAACACGGGGGCACCTGGTTGGCTCAGTCTGTGGAGCATCCAACTCTTGCTTTCGCTCAGGTCATGATTTCAGGGTCATGGGATCGAACCCCGCATTGGTCTCCCCCCTCAGCGCTGAGTCTGCTTGGGATTCTCTCCCTCTCCTTCCGCCCCTCCCCCTCCTCGTGTGCGTGCTCTAAATAAGGAAGTAAGTAAGTAAGTAAATAAATAACTGGATAAAGTCTTTAAAAAAATTATGGTAAAACATGCAAACGTGAAATTTACTGTCTTGACCGGGTTTTTTTTTTTCTTTTTTTTAAAGATTTTATTTATTTGAGAGAGAGAGCATGAGCAGGGTGAGGGGCAGAGGGAGAAGCAGGCTCCCCACTGAGCAGGCCCCAGGATCATGACCTGAGCCCAAGGCAGATGCTGAACCAACTGAGCCACTCAAGCACCTCCTGTCTTAATCGTTTTTAAGTTTACAGTTCAGTAGTGCTGACTGTATGTATGTGGCTGTACAACTGATCTCCAGAACTTTCTCATCTTACAAAACAAACTATACACCTGTTTTCTTTTGGAGTTTATTTTTAAGTAATCTCCACACCCCACGTGGGGCTCGAACTCACGACCCCGAGATCAAGAGTCGCTTTCTCCACTGACTGAGCCAGTCAGGCGCTCCTGAAGCCAGACACCTATTAAACAATTCCTCAATTCCCCTTCCCCCTAGTCCCTGGCAATCACCATTCTACTTTCTGCTTCCATGAGCTTGAACAACTTGCTTTTTGAACTTAATACGTCTTCCTATGTGGGCTTTTGGGATCTAGCCCATTATTCCTACAGCCACACAGTATTCCACAGGAGCTACAGCTGATATTTAACCAGTCCCCTCTCAGTGAGATGAAAGTTGCTTCCAGTTTTCTGCTATTACAGAAACGCTGCGGTGCCACGTTAAACCCCACAACTGCGAGGTCAGAGAGTATATACTTCCATTTTGCCAAATTGCTGCTCAAAGAAGTTGTACCAGTTACCCTCCCACCCGCAGAAGATGAGAGGGCTGCTCTCCAGTTCTTCCCAATGTAAACCAAGTAAATACTGTCGCATCCCAGGGACAGGAGGGGCCAGCTTTGAAAGGAGGGTCAGTGGCTCCCTTCCGTGGTGGTTTCCCTGGGGAGAAGCCTGAGGGTTTTGGCTGGTGGCGAGATGGGAATCCAGCTACTAGAGGTATACACAGGAGGAAGTCTAATTCAAAAGCCATATAATGAGTGGACTTGGGAAGGAGCTCGTTGCCATGGCAACCTGATTCCCCTGCTGCCAAAAGCGGGTTTTCTTCTTTCTTCTGCACCTGGCAGGAGCTCCTCTCCTCTCAAGATGACTTGAGAAAGAAAGACAGAGTTTGGCATTCTTTTATTGAGGTCAGTGCACATTTTCAGACAGGGACCACCCTGTCACTGACAAAATGTGATTCTCAGATACCCTCTGGAGGCAAGGAGCTGGCTGAGCCCCGTTCTTGTGGTACACAGAAGCACCTGGGTCTCTTGCTCCAAACGCCAGACTGAGTGATGGGCCCCACTGACCTGCACTGTCTGTACTTACAGTCCTCGGAGGCGGCAGGTGGGCCAGGCTCCCAGGGAGACTGCTCTGTTCCCTTCACAAGAAAAGGTTTTCTAGATTTTGTTTTTTAAGAATGCCAAAGGTCAAGTTCAGGGAAGCCTGCTTGAGCAGGCCTCTTAAACCAGTCCCTGGTTTAAATCACTTTGCTCTACTTTCTCCAGGGCATTTAACCTTGAAAATGCTGATTGGAACAGAGCAGAATTAAATCAAATTGTTTTGACCTGTTTCCCCCATATCAGGCTCTGTGCTAGGCACACTGTGGGCATGCCCTCGTCTGATCCTTTAACTCTCAGTAAGATGGGAATTATTATCTCCATGGTTCTGAGAATGAAATCTGAGGCTCCAAAGCTTAATTTGCCCAAGATCTCAGTGCAGAAATTATGAACCTGGCCCTACCTGGGTCTCAAGGTCACGTTCCTTACCCCCAAGCAGTAGATAATTTGGAGACAGCGAAGAGGTCTGTGGGGACTTGATCCACCAGCTTCACCTGCTCCCCTCACGTGATGGTCCCCTCCTCCTTAACCCCTACCACCCTCCCTAATCAGGCAGTGAGCTCTGGTGGGGAAAACATGGGGGTGTGGAGGTTCAAATCTATACTAGCTGTGGATCCTGACCCTGAACCCCAGCCTCAAAACAGAAATATGGGAAACCGGCCCTCTGGGTTTTGTCGGTTTGTTTTTTATGAGAACATTTGTGTGGGGAGGATTAAGTGAACTGAGAAGGAAGGATCCTGTGATGTGACTTTTCTGTTAAACTCAAAACAGCCCAGATCTGCCCCCAGTGGCTCGGGAGCCTTTCGTACTTTCTCTTACACAGCCTCTCCTGTGGGAAGTGCTTCCCTAGCCTCCAGGGTATATGACAGTATTGATTTGTACCCTTGAATTTGATTTTTCTACATCATATCCCAGTGACAACCATCCCCGGAGCCATTCCCAGGAGAATCTTGTCCCACTCACACACATAGTCTCCACGTTCCAGGCCGGCAAGCAACCCTTTCCCCACAAGCCCACCCCCTCCAGCCCGCCTCTGAAATGTTGCCCCAGGCACGCTGTGCTTCCCAGCCTTCAGAGCATGGCCTGGGTGACCGTGGCTTGGGTAGCAGGTGCACACATTCAAGGAAAAATGCAAGGACAATGTTGCTTTTCTAGTTCCTCTAATTTATCTGTTGAGTCCCTCTCCCCCACTCCCCCCAGCTTTGGGGAAGGAGAAAAGAAACCCAATTTGCCAGTTCATGGTGCTACAGTGTCTTCCATTTTAAATAGTCTCTCTTGGATGACTCAGTTTCTATAGGTAAATGCTCAGTCCTTTAAATTCCCTCTTCTTTCTACTGCCACAATCCATGATGGTGGTGGCCAGGGCCACCGGGCGGCTGGTCACCCATGGGCTTTCTGAAGTGTCCTGGTGACATCCACTGCTAGAATCATGCCGGGGGCATGAGAACCCCACACAGAGTGGTTTCTGAGTCCCTCCAGTGCCCCAATTCCCTTGGAGGATCCCAGAGGAATTTCAGGATCCCCTGCAGCCATGGGGAGCAGAGTCTTTTAGTCATTTCCCCACCTCAGTGTTGCACTTTTGCCCCTCTGACTTCTGTACAGTGTCTAGCCCAGTATGGGTCCCCTCCTCGAGATCCAAATAGGAAAGAGGGCCAAGAACCCAGGGTTTTTAGCTATCCCCTCAACCTTCTCACAGGCCCCTCCCTCCACCCTTGGCTTTGGCCTGGAGGAGGAGATTAAGACCATGTGTGTCCCTGGCCTCGGCCTTACGGCCTTACTTCGGGTTGTCCTGGGGCCACACCCAGGTGTCATATCCTGATTTCCTTCCATGCCAGGCTCATAACAAAAGTCCGCGGCCTGGTCCACCAGGCCTGGTTCTTGATATATTAATGTGCGTTTAAATTATTTAGAAAATCTTTTCTCTCTTGGCAAAGACTGGCTTTCAAGGCTACTCCCTTGCTTTATGGTCTGGAGTATTTTTTTGGATGTCCAAAGCTAAGCACCAATTTCCTCTTTCTCTTTGCATTCCTAATCCTCTCCAAGGCAAACAGACGCCTCCAGCAGAGGAGGACCATTACACAAAAAATGGAGTACACAAGAGAAAAGCACATTAATGTCGTTCAACAGATATTCTCCCCAGTCCACACTGATGACTAGGAATGTTTAAGGGTCCTTCCAGCCCTGAAATCCTGTGAATCTGTGAATTCTGTCCTTTCCACATTGTCGGAGATAGGAGCTCCTATGAGCAGTATTTTGTAAAAAAGACCTTTTCTTGGGGTGACATAGTTTTAGTTACTGCCTTTGCTCTCCTCACCCTTAGAGTAACACTTCCTGGAAAAGGTGCTACTAGTGCTTCAGAACCCACCAAGGTAAGGCAACAGTCACTTTATTTCTAAATGCAAGGCACCCTTTATTAGTATCCTAGGACTGCTGGAACAAAATACCACAAACTTGGCAGCTTATAACAAAAAAACTTAAGAGAAATGTATTCTCTTACCAAGGCCAGAAAACCAAAATCCAGAAATCCATGCCTCTCTCCTAGCTTCTGGTGTTCCAGGGCTCACGGACACCTTACTCCTGCCTCTGCTTCAGTCTTCACAGACCTTGCCCCCTATGTCCCTGTGTCCCTCTCCTTTGCTAAACATCCAAGGACATCGGTCATTGGATTTAAGGCCCACCCTAAATCGAGGATCTTGAGACCCTTAACTTAATACATCTGCAAAGACCCAGTTTCCCAATAAAGTCATATTTGCAAGTGTTGGGGGTGAAGATTTGGTCAGATCTTTTTGGAGGACACTATCCAAACTCATGACACACCTTTTTCGGTTCTCAACCTTTTTGCAACACTTGACACTCGTGATCACTTTCCCTTAGAAACGATCTTTTCCATCTTTTCCTGGTTGCCAATCCTACTTCTCTGGCTGGTCCTCCACAAGCTCTTGTACCGGCTCCTTTTCTTCCCAGCCTAGAAAGCCTAACATCCCTAAGATTCTGTCCTGTTCTTAAGTTTCTTCCTCTCTCAGTCTCCCTCAGGCAATCACAGTCATTCCCAAGGTCCTCGACAAGACACAACGGAATCATCCTGGGATGTATGAGGTCATGGTATTGCAGATTTTAGGACTAGAATGGATCTTCGACTTTACCTGATGACAATGGGAAAGGAATATTACAGGGGCAGAAGAGTGGCAAAAAGGAACACAATATTTTGAAATTTCCCTGGTCTTGGTGTTCGAATGTATTGGATTGGAGAAGGAGATTAGAAAACTGGGGACCTTTGGGAAGTTTCTGCTGTAATCCAAGTATGTGATGAGGAGGGCTTAGATTGGGATGCTACCAAGAGAGACAGAGACGGCAGAAGAGAACTCGTGTTTTATGGCGCATCTACTGTGTGCCGCTTTATATATGCTGCAAGTCTCACAACAACCCTGAAAGGAATATATTCTTACCTCCGTTTTATAGATTAAAAAGCCCAGAGAGGTTAAGTGATTTACTAAAGGTCACACAGCAAGTTAATGGCCATTCTAGGGTATAAACCCATGTATCTCTGAGTCTAGAAGTTAGGTGGAAGGAATGAATCTGTGAAATAATTTAATATAAATCATGTGGGACTTCATGATGGAACAGATATAGTGGATGAAAAAGAGCAAAGGACATAATGCTCTGGGGAAAAATGGGAGGGGGGATTTTGGAGAGAGAGTGTGATGGTAAGTGGCAGGAGGATTATAAAAATGTGACTTCCATCATATTGAGTCTGGGATGATAGAGATGCATGTGGACAGATGGGATTCTTGGACTGGGGGGTCAGGAAGGGAGCCAAGGATTTAAGGAGCATCAGTAAAAAGGGGGGAGTAGTCAACCGGTTAAGGAGGTGAGGACAAAGGCCGTGACTGGTGACTTGTGGGCATGCTTTACCTGCTTTATCTGAAAGGTGTTGTTCCATCCCCCATTTCCTGCAGGAAGATAGCTGCTTAATTTCTGATTTCTTCTTCTCTTTTTTTTTTTTTAAAGATTTTTTATTTATTTGACAGAGATAGAGACAGCCAGCGAGAGAGGGAACACAAGCAGGGGGAGTGGGAGAGGAAGAAGCAGGCTCCCAGCGGAGGAGCCTGATGTGGGGCTCGATCCCACAACGCCGGGATCACGCCCTGAGCCGAAGGCAGACGCTTAACCACTGTGCCACCCAGGCGCCCCTGATTTCTTCTTCTTAACTCCATTTCCCAAGGAAGGAAGGAGAGCTGGGGAGGCCACCAGAAATAATGAAGTCCTCCAGAAAAGCTCGTGTTGGCATGCAGCCAGGTGAGGGTAGGCAGAAGCCAGCAGTGAGCAGCAGCTGCTCACCTGATTCCAGGGTAGAGCGCTGTTGCTGCTCTCAGATGACTGGTGGCAGGCGGGGGAGCTGACCTAGGGAGCACCAAGCAATGGTGGCGGCAGGGTGGTTTGTGCTAAAGATCCATTTGTCTGAAAAACCAGAGCGTTACCAAGTTTTGGTGGTAATGGAGGTAGCATTTGGGATTTTAGCCTTTTTTTTTTTCCTAGTGAGATCCAGGAGAGACCAGGATGGAAAGGCAGCAGAACCTCTATGAACCAAACTCTCTCGTTTTTCCCTTTTGCGATGAATGGTTTGCCCCCAGAATGCTGTTACAACTATAGTTACAACCTCATTTCTTTCTTGTTACACATTGTAAAGTAAACCCCGGGAGGACCTGAGAACACAGTATGTATCCCGCTGAGATCCGTGGGTTCATCACATCAGGGCATCTATCAGCCTTCCCTTCAACTTCTTCCAAACACAGGGTTCTTGCATGGATAATTCACTTTATCAGGAAGGCCCCCTCCCCTCCTTATCCTTTACAGCTTGGTGGGTGAAATGTCACTTCTTCAGCTCTATCCTTGTCCCCTGGCACTTATTCTCCCCCATACCTCTCTGTTGTAGAGTCCCAATTATAATTTTTACATTTATTTGTGGGATTATCTGATTAATGTTTCTTTCCCCACTGGGGCCTGAAGCTCCGCCAGGGCCGGGACCCTGCCCAGCTCTGACTGCAGGCACTGTGCTTGCTCACTTGACCACAAGCCATCTCAGGTCTTATATTTGACTTCGCTCTCAGACATCTAGATTCTACCTCTAGGTATTACTCCATTACCAAGGGTTCTTCCTCCAACATCGGGGAGGAGGTTATAAACCCTCCAAACTTATTTGCAGTATTTTTTTTTTTTTGAAGTAATCTCTATGTCCAACATGGGGCTTGACCTCACGAGCCTGAGATCCAGAGTCCCGTGCTCCATCAACTGAGCCAGAGCCAAGTGCTCCTTATTTGTAGTATTTTTTGTACAAGTACAAATGTGCATTTGGGATGGGGGAGAATCCAGATTTTCAGGAGATTTGAGGTTAAAGATTCCTTCCTTGCAAAATCCTCAACAGCACTCAATTGCCTTCCTTGCTGTCCTCTAAATCTCCCTCCTTTGCCCATCTGAATTTCCATGCCCTCCTCTCTTTTGAGACCCTACTGGAGGGGTATCTGTTGTTTTTGTCTTCCCATCATCTTTCTATCTATCTATCTATCTATCTTTCTTTCTTTCTTTCTTTCTTTCTTTCTTTCTTTCTTTCTAATTGATCACTTTTTAAAAAAAGTATTAACATGTAATGTATTATTTGTTTCAGGGGTACAGGTCTGTGATTCATCAGTCTTACACTATACACACCCATCATCTTTCTACCTGATGTCATATAAATGTTCTTTTTCTTTTTTTCTCTTAAAAAAAAGTATGCACATGCCCGCACACACTCAGTGGGATGTCCAGTGAAATGGTCCCACTACGGTGAACATGTGACCTGTAGTAGCCAATAGGAGTGTCCCAATTGCCTAGTTTTCATGCTTGGTTGGATACAGTGGGAAGGACTGTAAAGAGGGACCAATCGGGGCCTTTTTCAGTTTTTGAAACAGGTGTTGGGGGTCAAGATCGTAGGGGGTGATGGGCAGAAGTGGTAGCTAAGCCTGGAGCTGATGCCTGTGAAGACAGTGCAAGCCCACACACCTGCTGGTGGCCATCTTTGTTACCACACGGGGGGTGGGGGGACATCTCTTGAGAATGAAGTTGACAGAAAGCAAAACTGAGCAAAGTGATGGAAAGAGAGGGGTTTGTGAGGAAGAATAAGAGGGGGAGTGTGCCCTAATGGCAGAGCCCCTCCAGTCATGACTTAAAGTCTTAGCTGGCCCTGAACTTTTTACTTGAGAGGCCAATACATTCCCCTTTTTTTTCTCAAATCAGTTGGAGTTACAGTTCCATCATTTCCAACCAAAAAAATTGTTACTGATTGTCTCAGTCAGCTCAAGCTGATTGATTTTCTGCAGTTTTGGAAGCTAGAAGTCTAAAATCAAAGTGTCGCATCCCTGAATGAACCACTGTGGCCAGGGAGATGGGATACAGTGATTGGGTAAGGCCAGCTGGGGCTCATCCCTGGAGCTGGGAGGTAGGGTCAGTCCTTTGTAAACCACAAGACTAGAAGTTCAGGATATTGGGGAGGGTATGTGTTGTGGTGAGCGCTGGGTGTTGTGTAAGACTGATGAATCATAGACTTGTACCCCTTATGTTAATTTAAAAAAGGGAAGAAGTTCAGTGTATTATCAGGAGGGTTAACAGAAAAGTTATTAAACAAACAGGGATTTATTTTTCTTGCACAACAAGAAGTCTGGAGGATGGTGTTGGTTCAGCAAGTCAGTGATACCCTCAGGAGCCCTTGTTCTTTCTGTCTTTCTGCCCCAGCAACCTCAGTGCATTGGTTTACATTCTTATATTTGTCATCTCATGATCCCAAGATAGTGGCTGCAGCTCCAGATAATGCATCTGCATTCAAGGCAGGGAGAAAGGAGGAAGAGCCCAGATGGTATGAAGTTTGTCTGTTTACTTTAAACAGGAAAGCCAGACTTTTCCCAGCAGATGTCTGTTTAGGTGCTGTTGGCCCAAACTGGATCACATATGCACCCTTAGCTGCAAGGGATGCTGGGAAAGCAGGAGACAGTGTTGTCCAATGGCCTTAGACTAATCATGATCCATCACCTGAGGATTCTGTTATTGAGGAAGAAGAGAGCATGGATATTGAGGGGTGGCACTGATACTGTTAGGCAGAACCCTCTAAATACACTCAAACTTTCTCAACTCTACATATTTGCTCAAGTTTTTTCCACCTGCCTGAAACTTGCTCTTCTCCATCTTTGCTTGTCAAAGTCCTATCTGCCCTTCAAAATCTTTTTCAAATGCCCCGAACCCCCAGTGAGATGTACCTTCTACCTTTATTCTGGGACTTCATTCTGTCTGTCCTGTGGATGGTCACATGTGTGAGTCAGTATCCCACTGTGGCACAGCCTTAAGGTTAGAACTTTCCACATGTGCCCTTGATAGGTGACCTAACCTTTCCAGGGCTTGAATTTTCCTCATCTATAAAATGGGAGTAATAACAGAACCTGCCTCACAGAGTTACTGTGAGAATTAAATAGGAAAGTTTATTCATATTAAACATTTCGCCTAGTGCCTGTCCCGTAGCCAGCACCTGATAACTGCTAGCCATTATTGTTATTATTATTACTGTCCTGTTCTCCCTGTCACCTCCTTTGGTCTCTACCTTCCTCTGCTTTGCATACTCCACCACTTTTCTTAAAATTGAGATATAATTCACATACTATAAAATGTACTCTTTTGCAGTGTGTAATTCGGTGGTTTTTAGTACATTCACGAGGCTGTGCAATTGCCACTGCTGTTTCATTCTAGAACATTTTTATCACCTTCAAAAGGTGGCAACTATGCATCTACTTTCTGTCTCTATGGATTTGCCAATTCTTGGACATTTCATGTAAATGGAATCATACAACATGTGGTCTTTTGTGACCAGCCTCTTTCATTTAGCATCATATTTTCAAGTTGAGCCATGACGTAGCATGGTCAGTACTTTAGTCTTTTTGGTGGCTTCATATAATTCCTGTTGCGTGGATTTACCACATTCTGTTTCTCCAATAATCAGTGAAGGGCCATTTGGGTTATTTTTACCTTTGGCTATTGTGGAGGGTGTGGCTACGAACATCTGTGCACAGGTTTTTGTGTATGCATACTTCTTATTTCTCTTGGGTATACACCTCGGAGTGGAATTGCTGGGTCCCGCAGTAACTCTGTGTCATTTTAATCCCAGTGACTGCACATGGTTGAACTGAAGCTTTCTGGGGCCCTCACTCCTCCAGAGTTCGGTGAGGCTGGCCTAGGAGGCTTGGTTTATCCACTGGTGGCATTAAGCTGTGATACAGTGGTCTGGGGGAGAACTGCTATTTCTGCCTTCCCTCTGTGCTTTCTTTGTGTCAGGCCCAGTGCCGGACCCTGCAGTCCATGTTGGCAAGGAGCCCAGAGTCTGTGGAGGCACAGATACGTCGGCAGACTATGGAATTGCGATGTCGTGAATACAATCCTGGAGGGCAGCCCAGGGCACGGTGGCGAGATGACAGCAGTTCTCCCATCTGGGAGGGAGGAGGCTATTTAAAGAGGGCTTCCTGAAAGAGGCACCGCTTGATTTGTCTTAAAGATGAAGTAGGAGTTACTTGGCCAAAAAGGGGGGGATAGTGTTCCCAGGCAAAGAGATTGGCACAATGAAAGGTGTGGTGCTAGGAAACACCTGGACTGTGCCGTGGAGGTGGTGGGGGAGAGTAAAGCGGAGACTCAATGCTGAGGGAACAGCAGAGAGCTTTGAGTGTGAGAAGCCCAGCTTCCACACAGGAGAAACGGAACAGATGGGAGGTCTGCCTCACTCTCCTCATCCATAAAATGGGGATAATGATAATATTCTCTACTTGTAGGGATCTTGTATGGGTTTAATGAACCTGAACAAAAAGTTTGTACAGCATTTGAAACCGTCTCGGACACGTGCTCGATAAATGTCGGCCATAACTGCAGCTCTCTGCTAGGAACTTGAGGAGACGTCTTTGTATGTTCCTGTCTGAGGCTCAGAGATGAGTGAATGGGCGGTTCGGGGTGGGGGAAGTCGAGGCAGCAGGTGTTCATGGTAAAGACATAATGTTTCCATCGTCACCATGAAGATGGAACGGGGACGTAGAGGGACAGTGGACATTTTCCAGAAAAGGAAGATGAACTTGGCAGACAAAGCAATAGGCATCCGTTTCAAGGAAGGAGCAGTTAAGTCATCAATCAGCCATTACGTATTGACCTACTGTGTGCAAGGCATTGTGTAAAAATTGCTGGGATGTGAAGAAATATGCCTTCCTAACCATAAGTTTACAATTAAATTGGAGAGACAAGGCAATAATTCAAGTAAATAACCATCCAAGTCACGTGATAGAGCAAGATTAATCATTTAATAAGTGGCATCGCTAGGACATTTTATCGGAGTCCAGAGAATGATTAACTCATTGGAGGCTAGGGAGGACTGGGAAGGCTTCATGGAGAAGCAGGAAACTGAGCTGGAACAGAAGGGTGGGTAGGATTCAAGTAGGCACAGGGGAGGAGAGGTCAAATCCGATGGAGGAAACCACAGGGCAGGGGCAGTGCTTTTAAGTTATTTGCAATCAACCAGAGAAGAAGAGAAAGAGTCTGGAGCATTCTGTGGAGGTTAATGGAGGACAGGACAGGAAAAAGTGATATAATTAACAACTAACATTTATTAAGTGCTAGGCAGAGTGTTCAGTGCTTTTTTGTGTTAAGAGAAAGAAATATCACCGTTTTAAAATTATGCTTATTGCTCCAGGAAAAGGGTCAGATGTATAAATGCTTCCAGGAACTGGACAAAAATGTGACTCAGGCCAAGTGTTAGATGGGATGGGGGGGAGTAGTAGGGATTGTGGCAAACTCAGGAGCACTCGCTTCCTTTAAAAGGGGCCATCAGTCAGCCCCAGTGAGCTGTGGTCTTCAGTGACCACCACGATCTTAAATCCAATGGACCGTTTTATGCCTCACTGACCTGACCTCCTAGGCAGCCCACCACTCCTCCTTAAACTACTCTCTTTCCTTGCTTCTATGATGCCACACTTACTCACTTTCCCTTCTACCTCTCTGGCCTTTCCTTTACAGATTCCTTTGCTGGCTTGTCTGTTCCTCCTCTGTTCAAAGTCTGCATGGGAAGTTTCCAGGACTGAGGCCCAAGCCTCTTCTCATCTGACTCTGCATTTACTCCCCCTTGGGGCCGTCCCATCAATCTGTAGGCCAGTGGCCCTCAACTTCATATTTCCAGCCTGGATCTTCTGAAATCAATGGGATACTTGAGCGTCTCACATATGAACAAACCCCACGCTGGACTTACGATGTCTTCCCATAAATCTGCACCCCCTTCCGGTCCCCTGTTTCAATAAATGGAACCCCCATCCCCCCAGTTATCCATATCATCAACTCATTCTCCATCCTCCACAGCCAGCTCATCCTAGGCCCTGTGGCTTCTGCTCCACAAATATATCTCACATGTGTCCACCTCTGTCCATCTCCACCACCACCACCCCAGTGCAGGCCATTACTATGACTCGCCCGGATAACTCCTGTAGACTGTCCCTTTGCTTTTATTCTCTACCTTGTTCTAATCCATTCTCTACATAGAACCCAGGATTATGACTTTCAGATACAAATGTAAGCATATCATTCACATGTTTAAAGCCTTTTGATGGTTTCTCTTAGATTGGATATAAAACCCAAACTGGCTAGCTCAGTTAGCGGAGCATGCAACTCTTGATCTTGGGGTCATGAATTCAAGCCCCATGTTGGGCAAAGAGCCTACAAACAAACAAATAAATAAAAATTAAAATTAAAGAACAAAGTCATTGGTATGGTTCACAATGCCCTGCGTGAGCTGGGCCCAGGGTTATAAAATCAAATGTCTATAGGGTACAGGTGAGTGACTTAAATAAATGAAACTAGCTAAGTCAGGAAAATGGTAAGAGCAGGGACTGTGGCAAATTGTGGAGTGCATGCCTGTGGAAGAGTATCGTCTCTCGAGTCCAGCAGATTGTTGGCCTGTGAGAAGATAGAACCTCTGGCAGGATCTTCTGATATTTCAAGAGAAGCTCAGTCATTCTGATTTTTAAATAAACCTAGGAATTTTAAAGTTGGCAACTAATTCGCAAACTTTTTTTTATCTTAACAAAACAAAAAACAGAAAATCATATCTGTGGGTCAGATGCAGCTCCTCAAGCAGCCAAATGTTGACTTCTGCTCCAAGGATCATGGACAGAAAACTCTTAGAAAAATTAATCATAGTTTAGTTTGAGAAGCGCTTAATGGGGTTAGGAGGTGGGGCTTGCAAAGATAAAGTGTCTTTTCATCCCCTTGCTGCAATGAGATAGATTGAGAAATACATTGCTCTGCTTAATATAGTAAAATATGTCTTTGGCAGGAAAAAATTTGTGTTTTACATTGGATTGTGAGTTTTCTTTAGGGGAGAGGAGGTTTGGAGACCCTAAAAGAAGGAGGAAGAAGGAGATGGGGAAAGGGCTGGGGTCCAGTGTCCATGGCTCAGAAACAGGGCAGCAGGCCAAGCCTGTAAGGAGAGGGCAGAAGGGCTTCCCCGTGACGTGGTGTGACAGACGAACGACAAGAATCCTGAGATCTGCCAGTCAACTCAGTCCTTTCTGATGTGGGCTCTCCCTCCTGTCCTTCCCTGTTTTGGCAATCTCTGAACCCCACTGTCACAGGTTTGAGCTAGCCCTGGTTGCCTTGGGGTGAAGCCACCTGCAGAGAGCCAGGCAGAGGTGATCTGAGCCAGAGGCAGCTGGGGGCACACAGGAAGGACCTGCCTGCAACCACCCACAGAGATGTTTGAGGGAGCACCTGCCTGCCTGTAGCCCCCAAGGACAGAGATGTTAAATTGGTTTATAAGGATATTTCAGGTCAAGGTGACCCTGAGAATCCCTTAGGTTGCATATGTGACCTCTCATTTAATCATCCCAACAGCCCATGGCCCATGTGTTGGGCAGGACCATGCTCTCTCTGAAGATGCCAGGGAAGGAAGTGTCTGTTGCATGACTCTCTCCCCCCTGCTAGTGGCCTCAGGCATTCCTTGGCTGAGTAGATGGATCAATCCAATCTGCCATCTTCCCATGACGTTCTCTCTGTGTCTTCACATTATCTTCCCTGAGTGTGAGTTTGTTTGTGTCCAAATTCCCTTTTTTAATAAGGACACCAGTCATATTGGCTTAGAACCCACGCTGATGACCTCATCTGAACTTGGGTAAATCCATAAGACTCTATTTCCATATAAGGTCATATTCGGAAGCATTGGGGTTAGGACTTCGACATACCTCCTTTTGGGGGATGCAATTCAACTTATACGAGAGGGCAAGCAAGAATCCCACCTGGGAGAGGAGAAGGGGTTCTTCAAGCCAGGGATGTACAAAGGCAGAGAGGTGTGAGGTTCAGGGTGCGATTATTGGGGTGGGGGGAGATGAGGCTGGGGTATGTGGTATATTCCAAAGTATGTGGACTTTGGAATCAAGCATACCTGAATTTAAAGCTTGGCACTGCCACTAGCTCTGTGACCTTGGGTGAGTCATTTAGCCTAAGTCACAACTGACCCATCTCAAAAGGGCATAAAGTCCTGTCTACCATAAAATGCTAGTGGGGAGATTAAATAAGTTACTAAACAAATATAGTACTGAGCATCATGCTTAGCACAAGAATGATCTTTAAAAAAATAGAGGCTACTCTTTTTTTTTTTCTTTTAGCAAAGGATGTTGCCCTTCTGTGTAGCCTGAGATCACTACTATTCACCACTAATCAAGGAGATAGCTTTGCAGATAATTAAGTGAATGATTTTTCCATCCCATTTCTGACCTAGAAAGTTCTTCCCCTGGTTGTCCTCTGAGATTTAGACATGAGGTTGGGGCACTCAGGGTAGGTTGCCCATCACTGTTCAAACAGAAACCCCACCTCAAAGAGGAATCCCCTCCCCTCCTCCATCAGCATAACCCTCCCCTCCCATTTACAGTCTCAGAATTTAGGTATAATTAGTAAGTCATTGCTAACTGTAAAATTAAATTTAGCCTGGTCTTACCAACCATCCTCCAAGAAGGAATGATGCCTTGCTTTTTCTGACCTCAACTCAAGCTGCTGGATCAGTTTGACTCACTGCAAATCATAGGGCTGGGAGAAGGAGGAGGTTTTGGGGGATTTGTGATTTTCCATCCAAATGCTCAATGGGAGACAAAAAAAAAGACAAATATCTCATTGAATAGCAGGGAGAAAAAGCCTAGCTAAAAAAATCGTTTTTCTTAGTAATAAGGCATAAAGAATCAATTATTATTAATTTGAGTTGAGTAAAATATTATTGCTAACAATAAAAAAGAACCCAATTTAAAAAATGGTCAAAGGGTTTGAACAGACATTTCTCCAAAGAAGATATACAAATGGCCAATAAGCACATGAAAAGATGTTCAGCATCAACATCACTTATCATTGGGGAAATGCAAGTCAAAACCAAAATAAGACTACTTTACACTCATTAGGATGTCTGTTATTGAAGGAAGGACGGAAGGAAGGAAGGAAGGAAGGAAGGAAGGAAGGAAGGAAGGAAGGAAGGAGAGGGAAGAAGGAAGGGGAGGGAGGAAGGAAGGAGGGGGGAGGGAGGAAGGAAGGAGAGGGAGGGACTGAGGGAGGGAGGGAGGGAGGGAGGGAGGAAGGAAAGAAAGAAAGAAAGAAAGAAAGAAAGAAAGAAAGAAAGAAAGAAAGAAAGAAAGAAAAAGAAAGAAAAGAAAGAAAAAAAGAAAGAAAAAAAAGGAAGAAAAAGAACTATTGTTGGGAAGGATGTGGAGAAATTAGAGAACGCCTGTGCATTGCCAGAAGGAAAGTAAAATGGTGGAGCTGCTGTGGAAAACGGTATGGCAGTTCCTCAAAAAGTTAAACATAGAATTGCCGTATGATTCAGCAATTTCACTTTTGGCTATCAACACAAAAGAATTGAAAGCAGGATCTCAAACAGATATTTGTACACCCATGTTCATAGCAGCATTATACACAATAGCTAAATGGTAGAAACAGCCTAAATGTCCCCTGACAGATGAATGGATAAACAACAGCTGATATATACGTACAATGAATATTACTCAACTTTGAAAAGGAACGAGATTTTGACACATGCTATCACATGGAGAACCTTGAAAGCATTATAATAATTGAAATAAGCCAGACACAAAAGCACAAATACTGTATGATTCCACTTATAATGAGGTACGTAGAGCAGTCAAAATCATAGAGATAGAAAATAGAATGGAGGTTGCCAGGAGCTGTGGGGAAAGAGAATGGGGAGTTGGTTTAATGGGTATAGTTTCAGTATGGGATGACCAAGAAATTCTGGAGATGGGTAGTAGTGATGGTTGCACAATGATGTGAATTACTTAATGCCACTGAATTGTACACTTGAAAGATGGTTAAAATGCTTATATCTATGTATCTTTTGTTGTGGTAAAATACACCTAATTAAAATTTGCCATCTTGACTATTTCTAAGTGTATAATTCAGTTGTTATGTATATTTTACCACAATAAAAAACAAAATAAAAACTGATGGGGCACCTGGGTGGCTCAGTCAGTTAAGCATCCGACTCTTTTTTTTTTTTTTTTTTAAAGATTTTATTTATTTATTTAACAGAGACAGAGACAGCCAGTGAGAGAGGGAACACAAGCAGGGGAGTGGGAGAGGAAGAAGCAGGCTCATAGCAGAGGAGCCTGATGTGGGGCTCGAACCCAGAACACTGGGATCACGCCCTGAGCCAAAGGCAGACGCTTAACCGCTGTGCCACCCAGGCGCCCCTAAGCATCCGACTCTTAATCTCAGCTTAGGTCTTGACTCAGGGTCATGAGTTCAAGCCCCATGTTGGGCTCCACACTGGGAGTGGAGCCTACTTAAAAAAAAAAAAAAACAACTGATAATGCAGGAAATAAACAAAAAATATCATAGCTAGTCCCTTTATTTGGTGTTCTTATTGGTATTACTTTAGAGAATATCAATATGCAGAAGAGTTTCCCTGCAGTCACTTGCAACTTCGGTTTGCCTAACCTGTGAGGTCCTGAGTCCCCCTGTTCTGGAATCCTTCCACCATAGGGGACTTTAGAGACTTAATCCTCACAGTTGGAGAGGAAATATTTTCTGGGGAATAGATGAAGGAGCAGTGTAGGAAGCAGTCACTGGGTTTGGGGAGATGGCACGATGGGGCCCAATGAGAGAGACAGTATTTGTTAGGTATGGAAAGGGGAAAAAGAGCAAAGAGATCAATTTCGTACTCTTCACCCACTTCTTGGACTCTCTCTGTACCTCACAGTGGCCCCCACAGTTCCCTGAAGTTGGGGCTATTCATAGCCTGAGGTTGAATGAGGAAGAAAGGAAAATTCCACTCATTCCTCAGACCAGCGACTAGCCCTACCCTCAGCTCACCATTTCCACCAGTGATGTCATGACGACGGTCCTGCTAGCAACCCACCCCTTCCCTCTGCACATGCTTATGCTTATTCTTAAGCAGTGGCACCTGCAGGGTTGGGCTGGGAAAGGATGTGTTGGCACAGTTCCCCTACCCCTATTATAATCTCCCTGCCTCCCTTTCTTCTGCATTACCCCCACCCCGTTCCTCCTGACTTCTCCAACTCTCCCCCAATCCTCTCCCCTCCCTTCTGTTTACATTTCCACCCACTCACTTTCTGTCTCAACCTACTTTGCTTCAATGTCAGTTTTTAACTGGGGTTGAGAGTTGAAGGAAGGGGTGTTCCCCTCCCTAGGGGTTGCTAGACCTTCCTTTGCCCATCACCTGCATTTCCTAGGAGAGGCCACCTGGCCTATTTCATCTCCTAGACTCCTCCTTGGAGGGGAAGGGGCTGAACAGACCCCCAGGAAGCCTTTCACAGGCAAAGCAGCTGCAAGAAAACCTCCTTTTCTGGAACCAGTGGGTAAGAGTTGCCTCGAGATTCCCCTAAGATTCTTTTTTCTTCGTTGGATGTGCATCCGAAATAGATTGGGAGCTTACCTGTGGCAGCTAGAGACCCCACTGTTAGTGAGTAGGGAAAACTAACCATCAGCTTCTTGCCTCCCCCACCCCGCTACTGAGGTGGAGGGGAACACAAGCCCAAAAATACTACAGCTAATGATCATGATAAAAAGAGCTGCCCAGGGGTGCCTTGGTGGCACAGTTCATTGGCTGCCAACTTTTGGTGTCAGCTCAGGTTATGATCTCAGGGTCATGGGATAGAACCCTGCGTCGAGCTCCGCACTCAGTGCAGAGTCTACTTGAGTCTCTTTCTCCCTCTCATTCTGCCCCTCCCACCTCTCTCTCTCAAATAAATAAAATCTTAAAGAAAAAAAAAAAAAGAGCTGGTTGGGACCTGAATTTTGCTAAGCTGGCTACCTGCTTCAACTCTGCAGTGAAAAGTAACTGGCAAGGAAGGGCTGGGCTGGTGCACCTGCTTTACGGAAGCCTCTGAACAAGTTGGGAGCTCACGATTTGTTGCCACTGTCTCAACGTCTGCTGAGCAGTTTGTCCCCGGACTCCTGGTTCCCATCTCCTCTCGGTGAAGAAGCTTGAGAAGCAGCAGCCTTGGCTGCCGCCCAGCGGCCCATCTGTAATCTTCCTGCTCAACACCAGATCTTGGCAGCAGCAGGAGGCAGGCTCAGGCTGCCCCAGAAGCCAGCCCTGCAACTGGTGACTCAGCGGGGGGAGGTGGCGGGTGGGACTTGGGGCCTGAGGGGCCAGCACGGATGACAACCGAGTGCTTTTGAGCAGAAGACAGGAAGCTGAGTCCTGAGCACAAGGCCAGCAGCAGAACTGCAATCTAATGAATTCACAGTAATTCCGTTTGTGGGGCTGAATCCTTCCTGTAGGCTGAGATTCCCCTGCTTCTTGCTTCCTATGATGCAGCTTGACCAAGGTCTAGATTCCCCAGCCGAGTGACCCCTCTTTCCCTTTTCTGCCCCCCACCCCCACCCCCAAGCCAAAGCAATTCTGCAGGAGCATCCAAAGAGATGTGGGTGGAGATTTTCCTTTATTCATTTTTATTTTGGAGAGGAAGGGCTGGAGCAAAAAGATGATGCCAACACACCAGGCATTAGAATGACCCTTGCACATGCAAGACCCTGACGGGCACCCACTCTGGATCTGGCGATTCACAAATGTGCCTCATGACGACAATGTCCCCGCAGCTGCAAAAGCCCCCTTAGTCCTCCCCATTTTTCTTAATTTCAAAACTTCTATCCGTACCCACCCAGGTAGCCTTGTCATTCTCAGGAAGTGCATCTCCTACAAATTGGGTTTTTACTCCTGTGCGCTCAGAGCCCCACCCCCACCCCCAAAATAAGCATGCATCCCCTAGAGATACAGGAAGATTGACAGGATGCTGGAACGTGGAGAGATGGCATGCTTCATTTCTCATCATCCTCCAGCTTGGGAGAAAGGCTGCCCTCCATCACACCAGTGAGAGATGGGAAAGAGCGTTGAGACCATACCACTTTCCCATCTCCCCTGGACCCTGTAGTAGGGCTGCACCACTCACACCCTGGCCTTCCCAGATTTCAAATAAACCAGCAATTGAGAAAAAGGCATATGGGAGCTAAGAGATGTAGGGCTCCAGTGAACATTTAAACCGAAAGTTTCTTCTTGTTTCTGTTCAATCCAAAGGTCTCTTCTTACTCTCCCAAGGGGATTTCTGACGCTTGAAGCCCCCAAATCTGGTTCTCAGCCTCCCCAGCAATTTGTGGACCCTGTGGAAGGTTTTTAGTTGCCACAACCCCTTACCACCCAGCCTTCCTTCATTCTCCCAGAGGGGTCTTGGGTTTTTCTCAATGTCTCTCCCCACGGTTGCTGTGCTGTCTTGACTTGGAGGTGCCCGGGGTGGCAGGGGAAGGGTCAGGTGCCCTTGCTTTCTGTCCTCTCCTCATCGGCTGTCTGGGCATTGCTGACGGCTCGAAGCTGCCCCTGGGCGGCAGGCTTCACCGACAGGACCAAGCGTTTGCGGAATGTCTCGCAGAGCACAATATACACAAAGGGGTTGAGGCAGCTGTTGGCATAGCCCAAGCTGATGGCTGCGTTGTACAGGTAGACAAAAGTGAGTGTTGGGCGGCTGATGGACAACTGGGTCAGCTGGAGCACATAGTAGGGAGCCCAGCACACGAAGAAGACCAAGCAGATGGCAATGGCCGTGCGAGTCACCCTCTTTGTCCGCAGCCGGATGCTGCGTTGAGAAGCGGGAGCTACCGAGGACATCATGCGCTGCAGGATCCTCACATACGCAGCTGTGATGACCACGAAGGGCAGGGCAAAGGCCAGGAAGAACTGGTACAGGGTGAACCAGTAAAGGTCAGTGTCTGGGTTAGGCAGGCGGATGCCGCAGCCCACTGTGCCCCCTGGGAAGGGGATAAGCCTAGCATAGAGCCACACGGGGGTGATGCTGATGAAGGAGAGGGCCCACAGGAGGCAGATCACCAGGGTGGCCACGGAGGGCTTCCGGAACTTGGTGGAGGAGATGGGATGGACAGTGGCCAGGTAGCGGTCAATGGCCATGGCAGTCAGGATGTAGGTGCTGGTGAACTGACTGTTGGCGTCCATGGCCGTGATAAGTGTGCACATGGTCTCTCCAAAGTGCCAGACACCATTGCCCATGAGCTGGTGAATCATGAAGGGCATGCCCAGGAGAAAGAGGAGGTCCACCACTGAGAGGTTGATGATGAAGATGTCGGGGACGTTGCTGCACCAGTGCAGTTTGGACTTCTTCACCACTGCGAAGATGACCGTGGAGTTCCCGATGATGCCCAGGAGGCAGATGGTGCCGAACACAGAAGGCATGATGATATTGATGTAGGAGACACTCCCTGTGCGAGGAGGTGGCCCTGGGGACAAAAGGAGCAAATGTTGACCATTTGACATGCACTCCTCTCTAAGGGCTGACATCCTCCTGGCGTGCTCAGCTTCTAGCGATGACGTACTTGCCTACCTCATATCTTCTTTCCCTGTCAGCTCAGGGCTCACCATTCATCTGGTATTCTTTCCTACCATTCTCCCTCCCCACACTGTTGCTAATCCTGTCCCCTTGCCCTCCTCCACCAGTTCCCTGGCTAATCCTACCAGATTCTCCCGCACCACCTGTTAGTGGAAGGACCCAGTCCTTTACTTCCTGCATTTTCTCAGAAGGCACAGAATCAAGAACCACAGCTGTCTGCAGAGAATTATTCTGTGGGCCCGTAGGCTTCACCAGGAAACCTCGTCAACATAGCCAGAAGGACATGAAATTGTGTGTGTGTGTGTGTGTGTGTGTGTGTGTGTGTGTGTGTGTGTGTGTGTGTGTGCGAGTGCATGTGTGTGTGCAAGCCCATGTGGGTGAGCAAGTGCATGCACGGATGGGCGCATGCATGTGTTTTCTCTTCTGTTTGCAGCCCTGATCATCTCCTTTTAGAAATCACTAGTTGGAAGCTGTGCACTGATTCCTAGGCGTATCTGTGGGCTACTGTCTTGTGGAGGGAGGCTTTTGTCCATCAGGCCTGCAAACCCTTCTTCTGGGTTCCTATCAGGGAATTCCTTGGTCTGTCTCTTCTGAGCCTGGGCTTCCCAAGTGAGCAGAGACTGAAACTGTGTGTTGCAGCCTAGCTGCCTGAGAATTTTCTGCACACAAGAAAATTTTTCCTCTTTTTCCTTCCTTTCCTTCTGAGGAGCTAGAATTTCAGGGCATCTCAGCTCTGGAAATGTCAGGAAGCTTCATTCACCAGGAAAGTTAATCCCCTCATGGCTCTGTGAGTTAGCCCTTCCCAGGGCCTTTCCCAGGGGTCAGGAAGGATGTTTCAGATCCCATTACTGCAGTTTCAGTAAAAAGACAAGGGGATCCGTGAATGAGTGAGCTTCCAGCTGTCTCCTCACATACTATCCTCTGGCTTCTCTTGCTTGCTTTTCCAGCCTGGAATTTTTTCTGCAAAGCATTTGGAACTCATGGGTGAGTCTTCCCCTGTCTCCCTCGCCAGCGGGCCACCATTCCCTGCCACTTCTGAACGTACCTTTGCCCTCTTCTCTGTTCCTGTCCCTTCTGCCCCTGCCTGCCCCGCCCCCTTCTCCCCTTCCCCTCCGGGCAAAGCAGACTGCAGTCCCCAAGAACTGTAATAAAGTTTCCGGAGCACTTCGGCTAGGAGGTGAAACCTTTCCATTTCCCACCCCCAGCGCAGAGGAGGAAGGACTCCCCTCCAGCACTACTCACCGGCCGAGGTAAGGTTATCGGGGCCATCCGAGGTGTTGCTGGCATTGGGGCCAGTGGGCAGCAGCGAGGCTTCCAGGTCCATCCTGCCGCTGCCCGTCGCCTGCTCTCCCGTCCACCCACGCAGGCTGCGGCAGCACCGCCCGCCTGTCCCAGAGAACGAGCCCTGCAGTCCGGAAGGGGGTCTTCCTGGCGGTCTGGCAGCTTCTGCCGCCTCCAAGCCCCGCTTGTCTCCCCACTCCCTCCTTCCTCGGCTCCCACTGACATCACCTAGACACATTAACATTCGGAAGCAGATGCACATTAACCTCTTCAGTCCCGAGCAGCAGCTCCCCACTTCTGACTGCCTGCGGAGCCCGGAGGGGGGGGGGGCGGGCTCAGGCAACCCTATCAGGGAGGGGGGCTTCCTTCCCACGTGCTTGTGGGGCCGTGTCTCCTGTGCTCACGGGAGCTTGCTGCATGTGAGGATCCAGGTCCCTGCAAAGACAAATGAGAGAATTCTCCTTCTCCAGAGGACAGAACGAGCCTGGCCTAGTCCCTAACCCCAGATGTGGGTGGCTGGGCCATGTGGCAAGGGCTAGGGGTAACTCTTCACAGATCTTGAAGATGGCAGGCTCAGACCAGAGCATGCCTGTCCCCCAGGCCACCCTCAGCTCCTTCCCAGTGCCCTGCTGGATTCCAGCCAGCTCCCTGGCTAGACCGCCACCGTCCACCAGAAGCAGAGTTGTTGGCAGCCGAGGTGCCGACCAGCACTCAGAGGTGACACAGGTCATTCTATGCTGGTGATGGCCAGGGTCTTAGGGACCAATAGGGAACAAACTACCCTCTCCACAGAATTGAGGACTAAGCTTACAGAGATTTTATTTTCCTAAATGCTCTGAGGTCCTCCAGGTTGTACCTGGGACTTCTTGAGACAAATATCAGAGCATAGCACCCCCCCCCAAAAAAAAAGTTGTCAACCAGGAACAGCCTTAGAGGGCAAAGCATTAAGTGAATTCTTGGCCGAGGTGCCCTGCCGCCAGCCTCCAGTGCCCTCACAGCCAAGAGCTGCCAGTCCTACTGCCAGACTCCAGAGCAGGGGCTTCAAGGTAACCACAGTCTGATCCCTACTCACTTCTTCAGTCTTATTTATGAATGAGTTTCATCCAAGAGATATTTATTGAGCACTTACTACTTGCCAAGCACTGTTCTAGGTTCTGTAGTGAAAAAAACCAATAGGGGCACCTGCGTGGCTCAGTCGGGTTAAGCCTCTGACTCTTGATCTCAGCTCAGGTCTTGATCTCAGGGTTGTGAGTTCAAGCCCAAGGTTGTGCTCCACACTGGGCATGGAGCCTACTAAAAAATAGATGAATGAATAAAAAATAAAGTCCCTGAGTACCTGTCCTCATGGAGATTACGTTCACGTTGGGATGAGGTGGGGGGGGATAGAAAATATACCAAAAATTAAAAAGACAATTTCTGAGGTTGGTGATCAGTGCTATGAGAAATGAAGGAGGGTGAGGGGGCCAGGGAACACTAGGGGAAGTGGAGGTTGCTATTTTACATAGGAAGGCCTCTCTGGGAAGTGTTTTAAGAAGAGTCCTGAAGGAAGTGAAGAAGCATGCTTGGAAATAGCTGGAAGAAGAACATTTCAGGCAGTAGGAATAGCTAGTGCAAAGGCCCTGAGGCAGGAGTGTGCTGAGTGTCTTTGAAGAACTATAGTAGAGCAAAGAATGATAATACTGGCTATCATAGAGCAAAGGAAGATTAGCAGATGACATCAGAGAGGAAACAGCGGGAAGGGCAGATTCTGTTAGGCCTTGTCAGCCATTGTTAGGACTTTGGCTTTTGCTTTAGGTGAAATGGAAGTCACCGGAGAGTTTTCAGCTTAGGAGGGGCATAATCAGACATGTTTTATTTTTTAATTTTTTAATTTTTTAAAGATTTTATTTATTTATTTGACACAGAGAGAGACAGCCAGCGAGAGAGGGAACACAAGCAGGGGGAGTAGGAGAGGAAGAAGCAGGCTCCCAGCGGAGCAGGGAGCCTGATGCGGGGCTCAATCCCAGGACTCTGGGATCAGACCCTGAACCGAAGGCAGATGCTTAACGACTAAGCCACCCAGGCGCCCCAATCAGACATATTTTAAAAGGATCAGTCTGGGGGCACCTGGATGGCACAGTCGATTGAGCGTCCAACTCTTGGTTTTGGCTCAGGTCATGATCTCAGGGTCATGAGATCAAGCGCCCCATTGGGCTCTGCACTCAGTGCGGAGGCTGCTTGGGATTTTCTCTCCCTCTCCCTCTGCCCCTTTCTCTCCTGTTCTCCCTAAAATAAATAAGTAAATTTAAAAAAAGAAAATAAAAGGATTAGTCTGCTGCTGGATAGCAATTAAAAAGTTATTTTAGGGGCGCCTGGGTGGCGCAGTTGTTAAGCGTCTGCCTTCGGCTCAGGGCGTGATCCCAGCGTTCTGGAATCGAGCCCCACATCAGGCTCCTCTGCTAGGAGCCTGCTTCTCCCTCTCCCACTCCCCCTGCTGTGTTCCCTCTCTCGCTGCCTGTCTCTGTCAAATAAATAAATAAAATCTTTAAGAAAAAAAAAGTTATTTTAGCTTGGGTTCCCTTGAAGGCAGAGCCTGAGACAAGGACTTATGTGCACATGAGCTTTTCTGAGAGATGACCCAAGAAGCAGGCACGAGGGAATGGGGACAATGAGACAGGAAAGGAGAAAAAGCCAACCTAAGGGTACATTAGCAATGTTGCTGCTGTGGGCAGGAGCTTGAATTTACCAGGATCCTTAAAAAGTGCACAGACTTTCCCAGAATTACCTGCCTGAAGGATGGGAGGCAGGAATGTTTATCCAGTTACCCTGACCCCCACTGGTTCAAGGTTACCCCTGGGGTGTTAACTCTGCACTTTCTGGGTGCATGGGTAAAGCAGACTCCTGTAGCATCAAGCATTAATGGGGCAGAGAGCAAAGAGATGTGCAGCTCACACTCGAGGCGAGAAGCGAGTAAATCTTGTGCTGGAACCAAAAGGACTCTGACAGCATTGAAATCCAGGGCAGAAGGCAAACAGGTACGAGGTGTGCACTGGAGGCAAGACATACGCACAGGATCAGCTGAGCTCATATGCGACTGTCTACTGCAGCTGGAGGTGAAGTCAGAGGTGACCAGGGGCAATGCGATGTGAGTTACCCGAAGCATCCAATATAAAAGGCTACTACAATAATCCAGTTGAAAGAGGATGCTGTCTCAGATCAGGAAGGTGGAGGTGGGGGAGAAATGGTGGGCTTCTATATATTATGTAGAGCCCAGAGGATTTGCTGAAAAATTGGATGAGACATGTGTGAGAGAAAGAGGCATTGGGGTGATGCCCAGCTTTGGGGCCCAAACAACTGGAAAGATGCAGCTGTCATTTACTGAGATAAGAAATTCTGTGGGGAGGAGAAGATTTGGAGGGAAAATTAAGAGTTCTGTTTTGGATCCATTATTCAAAATGCCTATTAACATCTGAGTGGAAAAGTTGGGTGGTAGTCAGATTGGAGTCAGAAGTTCAAGGAGGAGGTCATGCCTGGAGATACACTGTTAGACTGATGACCCTGGATGAGCTCACCCAGGGAGTGCGGGTGCGTGCAGAGGAGTCGTGAGGACTTGGCCCTCGGGCATCTGAAAGCTTACTGGGTGGGGAAAATGAGCGTCATGATCTACTGTCTCCCCTTCTTCCACCTGCCACGGTCTTCCCTCCTCCATCCATCTATCCATCCACCCATCCAACACATTATTCTTGGGCTCCTGCTATGTAGCAGGCACTGTCCACACAGTAAAGAAAAACAAGTGTCTGGTGTCAATGAGCTTCCACTTAAGTGGGGAGAGGCAGATAATAACGAGCAAGCTAATAAGTAAACAAGATGTCGTTTTCATGGTTGAGATCCAGACGAGTCCAGGTAATTACATCATGAAGGGATTTAAGTGTTTGTAAAAAGGCCTGGCTCCAAAATTATGCTACCCCTTCCACCATCTGCACTAGCAAAATGACTCTGCCTGATTGGAGGAATTTAAACCATGACCAATCAGCAAGGGCAGGTTTGTATCTTTCTAGCTTTCGCACGCTGAGGTGGTAAGTGTGTGTGAACACTGAGCCAGTCATTCCGCAGTGGCAGCCACACAGGCTGATTACTCATTGTGGTAGGTGTCAAGGGAATAAATGGGGTGCTGGGAGTGATGGGTTCTTTAGTGACTGGGGTCCTTTAGAGAGGATGGTTAAGGGCACCTTCTTTGTGGAGGCATTTGGGTGGAATCCTGAGCATCCATTCATCACAAATGATTAATTTAAACCAGCCACAGCAATCTCATTCTCCTTGCCAGTGACCATTTTAGGAATGAGCATATCTACTGGTTGCCCGTGTGCACCTCTTCAAACCCTCTTGGCCACACTTAGTTTATATTCCATCCATTGCTTCAGTGACCCACTCTGTACAGTCCCTGACCATCTTCAGGTCCTAGTTCAGGTGCAGGTGTGACTCGATGGCACTGTGTCTCAGGCCTGCACTCTGTGCCTTTTACCCGTTGTCCCGCATCTTTTCTGTTGCTTTCATAACTTAGAATACGGGGACCATGAAAGTGCCTGCATGTGAGCAACCAGGAAGTGTAGGGAGAGTTAACACTCCTTAGGGTGAAACTGTAACCAATGGAGGGTGGGGGGTGGAAGCCATAGAAACATGCTTTTCTCCTTTCCTCCCAGGTTGTATGGTCCTGAGACACATTTCATATGGCTTCTCAGTAGTTCCAAGGGATAGGGCAACTTGTCGCTTGTAGTGGTGGCCAACTCAACATCTTTACACGGGGCTCCTTGCTCCTCTGCTGTGCTCCTCTGTCCTCACTTCTGATTCCTATAATCACGCTTTCTAGTCAAACACCCAAACTCATACTTTGGCTCTGTTTTCCGGGAATCCAAGGCTAAGGAGTGTGGCTCATTCCTACCAATGGTAAAGGGGAGGAGTGTCATGGTGGGAGGCACTTGTCAAAGTGCGTCTTCTTCTTACAAAGAGGGCACAGAAAGAGAGGACCCACTGTGCCTCCTCTCACCTTTGCTGTGCCTGGACATGACACTTGGAGCATTTGCAGTGAATTCTAGAACTTGCAGTCGTTGAAAGTATCCTCATTGATTGAATCAATCAGGGTATCAGGAAAAATCCAGAACGAATTCACATAGGGAAGTGGAGGAGTGTTTAATAAAGGGATTATTTACCAAGGTTTGAAAGCCGTTAAGGGAAATGAGAAGGGATGGTGGAGGAGTGCCCCAGGGAAGCAGCAGCAGAAATGACCGAAGGCCAAGAGGCAGGGAGCAGTTGTCGAGAGCTGCCTCAGCAGCTGTGGCCTTCGGTTAAGGAGGCCACCAGCCCACAGCAACTTGGCAAAGAAGGAGCCAGAGGAAGAAATAACCTGACCTCACTGATCTCTCTGCCTGTGGAGGCCCAGAGTGGGGTGGATAAGGGTAGAGAGTGGATTTGAAGGGGCAAATAGAAAGTCAGCCCACTGACCCAGGGAGAGGCATTGGAGCTGAGACAAGGTATTTAGTATACATCATTTTGTTATTAATCCTTGAAACAACTAGGTATTTAATTCTCCTCCTTGGATAGATGAGGAAGTGGAGTTCCACAGGTTGGGTTTTCTGGGAGCAGACTCTGGGATGGAGATGGAGTGTAAAACGTTTATTGCAAGATGACCCCTGGGAAGGAAGAAAGGGACAGGCATTGGGAAGGGTAGACACAGATTGTGAGGCAGGCCCATCAAGGGCTCTACAGCCCTGTGGGAAGCTCCAGGTACAGCAGACCCACGTTGGGTGGAAACAGCAGGACCCTTGTCCACCACCCTGCCCAGCTGAGTGGCCAAGAGCCACTCAAAGAAGAGTGTGAACCCTGCTTGAAAGCTGAGACTGACCCCAAAGCAGCCAAGTACCATCAACTGAGCCACACTCCACTCCTCATCCCCATGCTCAGTTGGGCATGGAGCAAGCGAGAGAATCCAAGCTGATTCCACAGGCCACATCTTACCCCAAAGCCAGGTTCTGGGATTCAGAGCTTTTCCGTCAGTATCACGAAAACCCCCAGACAAGGCCACGCTGAACAGATTTTTCGACCTACTCCTCTCTCAGCCATCTGGCTCTGAACTGTTGCTCCGCTCTGCCCAAGCATAGTCATGAAGAAGATCAAGTCTACATGCAACGATAAATCCTTTTTTCTCTTACGCACATGTCCCCACTCACCATGCCCTACCCAGGACACCCTAAGGGTTTGGTGTACCTCCCTGACTCCCCCAGTGCTGAGATCCCCTGTCCTATACTTTTCAGGACGTGGCTGCCATCTGCATGTTTTGAAGGCTTACTGGGGTCACTGCATAGGATTCCACTTGTTCCCCTCACTCTTGCCTTGCCTCTTCCTCTATCCTCTCCACCAAACAGCAGGGGTATTCTTGTTAAGATGTAAATTTCATCCCCCTGCTCCACTGTTGAAAACACATTAGTGGCTCCCAATTGCTTTCAAAATAAAGTTAACCCCCTAACAGAAAGTAATGGACATGACATTTGGTTGGGGGAGGGGGGGCTACCCAGAAGTTAATTGCCAGAAAACCCAGACCTTGAGAAATTCTTTGGAAAGAGAAGTGCCAGCGCCTATAAATAGCTGCTGGTGAGAAAAGCTTCCTTATTTCAATGGGGATGCAGACCCTGGGGCTATAGAAATCAAGTAGCGGCACTTAATTTCCAAAGGAAAGGGGGCAGGGTTACTATAATGGACAGGGCTAGTGGAGTTACCAGGATGTCTGACCCGCAGAGACTGATGTGGCAAATCAATCATGGAGTGTTTAAAACCAAAACATATGAGCAGCTTACCCACTAAGTTTCTACTGGATTTGTATATCTGAAAAAAACTTCTGGTTTGGTAGACAGAAGTCTGACTTTGGCCACCAGGACTGACAGCACAGTCTCTAACCCAGTTCCCAAGCCTGAGTCAGTCACTGACCCAGACCCTTGGAGGAAGTGGAAGCTGGAATGGGTACTCCCAAGAAGCGATGCTTCGGTAACATGACAAGTATGTGCTGTGAGTCTGCCTCCAGCCTTCCCTAGAGGGGTCTGAAGCCATCTACCAGTCTGTAGACTGCGCACAATGAAAAAATTAATACTCAGACCTTTGGGTGATAATCAGGCTCTGAGCTAATATTAATTCCTGGGGACCCAGAACTCCATCAGGCTCTACTGGCCAGAGTGGAAGTTGAGGTGGGTCAAGTAATAGGCGGAGTTTGACTAGGAAGACGTCACCATAGGCCGTGTGGAGCTCCCTGCCCTTAATTATATAGCTGGAATAGATACCCCCAGCCATTTGGCAGAATTAGAGTATTGGCTTTTGGATTGGCAGAGGAAGGGATTTGATGATGAGAAAAGTCAAATGGAAATCCCTCCTTACCAAGCGATAAGCCAAAAGCAATAGAGTACCACTTGGGGATTGAGGAGATTAATAATATCATCAAGGCCTTTAAAGATGCAGGGATGGTGATTTTCTCACACTCCTCCTTTACTCTCAGTTTGGCCAGTGAGGAAGCAGATGGGCCTTGGAGAGTGACAGTGGATTACCATAAACTTAATTACAGGGTGACTCCGATTACAGCTGCTATTTCAGATGTGGTATCATTGCTGGAGAAAATAAAGACAGTCCTGACACCTGGTGTGCAGTGATTGATCTGGCAAATGCTTTTTTTCTCTATTCCAAAAGACAGAAAAGATCAGAATCCTGCTTTTATGTGACAGGCTCATCAGTGAACCTTCACCATCCTGCCTCAGGACTTCATTGTCTGTCTCTGTCTCTCTCTTTTTTGTTAAGATTTTACTTTTTTGGGTTTTTTAAGATATATTTATTATTTATTAGAGAGCGAGAGAGAGCACAAACTGGGGGAGGGGCAGAGGAAGAGGGAGAAGCAGATTCCCCACTGAGCGGGAAGCTGGACGTGGAACTCGATCTCAGGACCCTGAGATCATGACCTGAGCCAAAGTCAGATGCTTAACCGACAGCCACCCAGGCGCCCGTAAGATTTTATTTTTAAGTAATCTCTATACTCAATGTGGGACTTAACAACCCTGAGATCAAGAGTCATATGCTCTGCTGACTGAGCCAGGTGCCCCTTCGTTGTCTCTTGTGACCACTCCAATTCTCAGACTTTGAACACTTCATCATTACACTGGACATTATGCTATTCCAGTATGTTGATGACACCCTGTTCCTGGGGCCTAGAGAGCAGAAAGGATCAGGTGCTCTAGGTGGTTATGATATAAATCCCATGAAAAGACAAAGGCCTGACATCTCAGTAAAAGTTTTGGGGTCCAGTGTTCTGAACATGTCGTGATTTTCCCTCCAAAGTAAAGAACAGTTTACCTGACGTCCATTACCATAAAAGAGGGGCCCCCAGAGACACACAGTTGGAAAAGCGACAGTGATTCCCCAAAGGGTAGAGAGCAGACTGGTCCTAGGATTACAAAGCCAAGGGGAGTCCAGTCCTCTCGGTTGGGACCATTTGGACCTGGTGTGCCTTGAGCACAGGGATTGTGATTCTTACCCTAGTGTCAGACACGGCTACCATGTCAGTCAATGCATTCTGAATACACCCCAGCTCCAGGCTGATGTCCCCCCATTTAGACATTTACATTGTACCCTGCACTTTTCCTTCATAGCAGTCACCACAATTGTAATCATACTATTTATTTGCATGCTAATTATTGAATGTCTTCCACTCACTAGATTATAAGTTCCATGAAGGCAGAGACCATGTCTGTCTTATTCCTCCCTGTATCTCCTGTGCCTAGCACAATGCCAGGTACATTATAGATATTCAACAAATGTTGGATGAATAAATGACTAATAGAAGAGTATACGGGGAATCCCCGAGAATGGAGGCGGGCAGAGGAGAGACAAACACAAGCACTTTTGTCCATGTTCCCCTTCCCCAAGGCTCCATTCAGCCCCAGCGCTTCATGGCCAATATGGCAGCAGTGGTCACACCTGTGAGCAGGCAGTGGGCATCTCTCAGCTGTGAGGTAACCCAGAGGCCACAGTCAGACTCTTTCTGATTGTGAGAAAGACAAAGAAGATCACCTTCAGGGATAGAGATTCATCGTAAGGATTCATGGAAATCGCAAGGGAGCAAGAGAAAGGAGCTGAAGTAAAAATACTTGCATGAAAGTCTGATATGTCCACATCATGGATGAACCTTGAGGACATTATCCTAAATAAAGTAACCAGACACAAAAGGACAAATAATGTATGATCCCACTTCCATGAGGTACCCAGAGTAGTCAAATTCATAGAGACAGAAAGTAGAATGGAATTTGCCAGGGGCTGGGAGAGTGGAGAATGGGGAGTTGCTATTCACTGGGGACAGAGCTTTAGTTTGCGATAATGAAAAAAATCCTGTAGATGGATGGTGGTGATGTTTGCATAACCATGTAACTGTATTTAATGCCACCAAACACTTAAAAACAGATAAAGTAAAATTTACGTTATGTATATTTTACCACAACTTAAAAATATGTTAAAGAGTTAAAAGAAAAAAAGGGTGTTAGCGCAGTAAGTCAGTTCAAGAGTTTCTACAGGAGTTCAAACGCCTATTATAAATCACAGTTTTACTAAGTTGCAGTTCTGCTGCATGTTCAATTAAGTATTTTTTTCTTTTTTTTAAAGATTAATTAATTTATTCGAGAGAGAGAGAGAGCACAAGTGGGAGGGGCAGTGGGAGAGAGAGAGAGAGAATCCCAAGCAGACTCCCTGGTGAGCGGGGAACCCGACATGGGGCTCGACCTCATGACCCCAAGATCTTGACCTGTCCCAAAATCAAGAGTCAGACACTTAACTGACTGTGCCACCCAGATGCCCCTAAATATTTTCTCTTAATAAAACATGGAAAAACTAAAACCAGCACCACTATTTTGGGCCCCAGAGATTCTAAGACATCAGGCCACATGGAGGCCTGGGGCAGCAATGTAACATCTTTGAAGAACAGATTTCTTGTGGGCACCCAGCCCTTGTGCTATCCAAGAGAGAATCTAATTTTTCCCCCTATCACGTATTAAGACACCAAGTCACCTCAGAACACAGGCACTGATCTGAGGTGCCTGTGACCAGGGGCAAAAAGCTGGCTTCATCTTCAGGAGTCATAAGAGTTGCACAACTGCATTACAAAGAACTGTTTAAGGCCTACTTTCCTTAAAAAGGGGCTGTGGGATATTTGATGTGGGTGCCAAGACAATTCAGTGAGGGACAGGATAGGCTTTTCAACAAATGACACTGGGACAACTGGATATCCACACACACACAAGATGAAGTTGGACGCCTACCATATGCAAAAATTAACTCAAAATGGATCATAGAACTAATTGAACTAAAACTATAAAGCTCTTATAAGAAATATAGGGGTAAATCTTCATGACCTTGGGTTAGACAAAGCCTTCTTAGACATGACACCAAAAGCAAAACAGAAGAAAAAATAGATAATTAGACTTCACTAGAATTTAAAATTTTGGTGTTTCAAAGGATGCCGTCAAGAATGTGAAAAGGTTGGGGCGCCTGGGTGGCTCACTTGTTAAGCGTCTGCCTTTGGCTCAGGGCGTGATCCCAGGGTCTTGGGATCGAGCCCCACATCGGGCTCCTCTGCTGGGAGCCTGCTTCTTCCTCTCCCACTCCCCCTGCTTGTGTTCCCTCTCTCGCTGGCTGTCTCTCTCTCTGTCAAATAAATAAATAAAATCTTTAAAAAAAAAAAAAAGAATGTGAAAAGGCAAACCACAGCATGGGAGAAACATTTTGCAAACCATCTATCTGATAGGGGAATTGGATTTAGATTATAAGAACTCCTATAGTACCTCAATAATAAAATGACAAATAATCCAATTGAAAAATGAGCAGGAATCTGAATAAACATTTCTCCAGATATGCAGTCAATAAGCACATGAAAAGATGCTCAACACCATTAGCCATTAGGGAAATACAAATTGAAACCACAATGAGGAATGTATTTAATGCCACTGAATTGTATACTTACAAATAGTTAAAATGATATAAATATATATACATATATTTATAAGAAACCACAATTTAAAAAAACCACAATGAGATACCACTTCACACCTACTAGGATAGTTAGAATAGAAATGACAGGGAAGGGGTGCCTGGGTGGCTCGGTTGGTTAAGCGACTGACTCTTGGTTTTGGCTCATGTCTTGATCTCAGGGTCATGACATTGAGCCCCACATCAAGCTCTGTGCTTGGTGGAGAGTCTGCTTGGGACTCTCTCTCCCATTCTGTCCCTACCCCCTGTGCAGGCACGTGAAAGAAAGGAAGAAAGAAAGAAAGAAAGAAAGAAAGAAAGAAAGAAAGAAAGAGGAAGAAAGAAAGAAAGAGAAAGAAAGAAAGAAAGAAAGAAAGAAAGAAAGAAAGAAAGAGATGAGAGATGATGAGTGTTGGCAAGGATGTGGGGAAATTGAAATCCTCATACTTTGTTGGTGGAAATATGAAATAGCACAGCCACCTCGGAAAACAGTTTAGCATTTCTTTAAAATATTAAACATAGAGTTACCATGTGACCCAGCAATTCCACTCCTGGGTCTATACCCAAGAGAAATGAAAACACGTTCATAAAAAAACCCGTACATGAATGTCCATGACAGCATTATTCATAATAGCCAAAAATTGGAAACAAGTGAAATGTCCATAAGCTGATTGGGTAAATAAAATGTGGTGTATCCCTACAATAAATTATTTTCAGCCATGAAAAAGAATGAAGTAATGGGGCACCTGGGTGGCTCAGTTGGTTAGGCATCACACTCTTGATTTGGGCTCAGGTTGTGATCTCAGGGCCGTGAGCTCGAGCCCCACATCAGGCTCCATGCTCAGCGCGGAACCTGTTTGTCCTCCCTCACCATGCTAGCGCACACTCTCTCCAATAAGTAAATAAATAAAATCTTAATTAAAAAAAAAAAAGAATGAAGTACTGATTTATGCTACAACATGAATGAACCTCAAAATTGTTATGCAAAATGAAAGAAGCCAATCAGAAAGACTACACATCTTACGACTCTATCTATGTGAAATGCCAAGAACAGGCAAATCTATAGAGATACAAAGTAGATAGTGATTGCCTAGGGGAGGAGGACTGTGGGGGTGGGGGAAAGGGAGTGACTACTAATGGGTAGGAGTCCTTTTATGAGGTGATGGAAATATTCTAAGATTAGTTGTGGTGATATTTGTAACCACTGAATATTCTAAAAATTACTGGGGGTTGGGGGGCTGGCTGGCTCAGCCAGTATGACATATGACACTTGATCTCAGGGTCGTGAGTTCAGGTCCCACACTGGGCATAGAGCTCACTTTAAAAATAACTAACTAAGGGGGCGCCTGGGTGATTCAGTCGGTTAAGCATCCAACTCTTTTTTTTTTTTTTAAGATTTTATTTATTTGACAGAGAGAGGGAGAGAGAGAGAGAATAAGCAGGGGGAATGGCAAGTATAGGGAGAGGGAGAAGCAGGCTCTTGCTGAGCAAGGAGCCTGATGTGGGGATCAATCCCAGGACCCTGGGATCATGACCTGGGCTGAACACAGACGCTTAACCCACTGAGCCACCCAGGCGCCCCTAAGCGTCCAACTCTTGATCTCTGCTCTGGTCTTGGTCTCCAGGTAGTGAGTTCCGTCCCCGTGTTGGGCTCCACGCTGGGCGTGTAGCCTACTAAAAACAAATTTTTTTTAATTAAAAAAAACCTAACCAACTACATAGTGAATTGTACCCTTGGAAAGGATGTGTTTTATGGTATGTGAATTATATCTCAATAAATGTGTTTTTAAAAGGGTGGGGGTTCGGGTGTAGGAAGTCCTGAGAACTACACAGTGCCCTCTCCTGTCCTCGGGAAAAATGTCTATTCCTTGTCTTCCTTTGTGCCCTGTCTCCTGGGAACCTCATCCAGCTACATCTTGCCAACCATTTAGAGGAGGCGAGCCGCTGGCAAACGCCTTGAATGCTCCGTGCTGAAAGGGACTTTGTGGGAAGGCCTCTGACATCGAGCTGCAGTGTGAAGTTGGGTCACGGCTGGTTCTGCTGACGATGCTGGAGTCAGTGATTTGGGTGAGTTTTCACTTTGGCTCTGCTGCAGACTTGCTGTGTCATCCAGTAAGTCCCCGGTCTGCTTGGTGCCAAATGGTAACTGGAGTAAAATGGGCCTGCTTCGGGATTCTCTTGCTGGGGATTGTATCGATATGTTTTTTGAGGCAAAAATTATAGAGCAACTAACATTTAAACAGCTTTTCTTTTTTCTTTCTTTTTTTTTTTTTTTCTTCACACACGTGCCTTCTCTTTGCTAACCCAGGGAAACAGATGTGATCCCCAGTGACAGATGTGGAAACAGAGAGTTGGGTGACTTTCCCAGAGCCAACCAGCTGGCACAGTGGAGCTGGGCCCCAAGCCTAGGCCCTCTGCTTTTCTGACTCCAAATTCTCCACTCATTCCTCCCCATGGCACTCCCTTGTGATGACACATTCTCTCTACTTCCAGAATGCCTTTGAGAAAACAACTTCGCTTTCATTTGGCCTCAATCTCTTGGAGGCGGCCCCTCTCTGGTCATCCTCTCCACTCAGTTCTACACCATCTGGGTCCTGATTTCGCCCAACTGAACAGGGCTGTGCTGACTTGCCCCACGACAGCGAGGAAATGTTCGCAGAACGGATGGCGGTGAGGGTGGAATGAGAATCCATTTCTTTCTTTCTTTTTTAAGATTTTATTTGTTTATTTGACAGAGAGAGAGCCCAAGTAGGCAGAGCAGCAGAGGGAGAAGGAAGAGCAGCTCCCTGCTGAGCAGGGAGCCCAACGAGGGGCTCCATCCCAGGACCCTGAGATCATGACCTGAGCTGAAGGCATACGTCTAACCCAGTGAGCCACCCAGGTGCCCCTAGAATCCATTTCTTTTTTTTTTTTTTTTAAGATTTTATTTATTTATTTGACAGAGAGAGACATCCAGCGAGAGAGGGAACACAAGCAAGGGAAGAAGCAGGCTTCCAGCGGAGGAGCCTGATGTGGGGCTTGATCCCAGAACGCCGGGATCATACCCTGAGCTGAAGGCAGACGCTTAACGACTGAGCCATCCAGGCGCCCCTAGAATCCATTTCTTTTTAAAAGAAATTTAATGCTTAATTTTTTCTTGTGGCACACAGGACCCTTGATGATCTGGCCTCTGCCCAGCTATCAGGCCTCATCTCCCACCACCTCCTATTTCCACTCTATGCCCAGTGTCTTATTCAAGGATCTTAGTGTTTCCAGAAAGCACTGTGTGCTCCTACAACTTTTGCAGACACTGACCCCTTGGATCTTTCTTTGGCCGCTTCCCTCCCTTCTGCTCCTTACCCTGTCCTCCACCCAACATCCAGCCCGGCACACACTGCAGCAAATGCAGGTTTTGCCCTCCCATGTCGCTCTTCAGGCCCATGCACCCACCCCCAGCTGCTATGAGTGTTGGCTCCAAGGACCCCTAGCTTTCCCAGGTGTCCCCCTTGGGGGGAGAATTGATCTTGGCTGACAGGGGCCTCCTTGCCAAGGAGGTTATGACTCCCATAAGCCAGCGGCCAAAGCCGGGAGCGGGAGAGGGAAGGGGAACCACTCCACCCTGCAGCTGTGTCCAAAGCCTCCCTCCCCCCCCCAAACCCTCTGGACCAGGCCAAGGCTGGAGTGACCTGAGAATTTCCGCTTGGCAGCTCCTCCCTCACGGACCTGCTTCGCTCCTCCCTCAGGGGTATTTTCCTTCCACAAACCCCTGCCCTCACATTCCATTGTAATTAAGGATTTTCTCACTGTCTCCCAGACTAGACTCTGCACTTCCTGAGGGCAGGGATAACGTCCTCTTTATTTTTGGGTCCACACGGCCTGGTGGGGGGCCGGGCAGAGAGCAGGTGCTCGGTGTTGAACTCCATCCAGCTTCTGAGAGGTTGTAAATAGCACACCATGAGATTCTGCACCGTCCCTGCCTTCCTGCCTCTCCCTCTCTCCACATTTCCTCACCCTTAGGGTCCCCTTCTAACTGGGTGTCCCCGCTCTATTCCTCCCCCACCCCCACCCCATGACAAAGCGATAGACTCCCCCTGTCCTCCTTCTTGCAACTTGGGTTTGAAACAGAGAGACGGGCAGAGCTGGAGGGGAGCCTGAAAGAAAGGGCCGTGCCAGCCACCGGGCTGCCCTCCCTGGCAGAAGTGGTGTCAGTGAGGGGTGGTGGCAGCTCTCAGCTCACCCGGGGGACTGGGCAGCGTGAAACCCATCGCAGAAAGCACCTACAGCCTCGGTGGGCGGCCTTTTCTGATCGCCGCTCTTGACTTTTCCCTCACGCTTTCTCTCTGTACGTCTTAACTTCATAAACGCTCTGGGAACCACGGTGTTCCCACTCTTTCGCGTTCATTCCCACCCACTCGTGGCACCAGCCCACGTCACCGGAGGAACGTCTTGCCTCAAAGGCTTATTAACTTTCCAGGCAGCTTCCAGCTCACGTAGGAGCTGAGTCAGTGCATCTCGGCGGGCGCGGGAGGGAGTCTGCGCAAGGCTGACTCAGATGCAGCCGGTGGGTCCTAGCAGAGGTCCTCTCCAGCCACACGCAGCAGCCAGAGGGGCAGGCCCCATTGCTCTGGGGAGAGGCTCACCCCGGGCCAGGCACTGGGTAATGCTCACGGTTAATCTCACCTAATTCCCCGCAGCGCACCTATAAATCACATCTACTGTTTTTGCTGCCCCATGTCCATTCTCCTTCCTTGTTTCCCTCCCCTCTGGAGACCCAGCAGTCCCCCCCCACCCACGTCCCGGGCTCCCAACAAGGCACCTCAGAGCAGGTGCGGAGTAACCAGTCTAGTAACCACGCTCATTGGTCCAGGGCTGGGCATGCGACCTGTCAGAGCCAATGAGAGGCATTGAGACTCAGGTCAAAAATTCTGGGATCCAGGGGTGCCTGGGTGGCACAGCGGTTAAGTGTCTGCCTTCGGCTCGGGGCGTGATCCTGGCGTTATGGGATCGAGCCCCACATCAGGCTCCTCCGCTATGAGCCTGCTTCTTCCTCTCCCACTCCCCCTGCTTGTGTTCCCTCTCTCGCTGGCTGTCTCTATCTCTGTTGAATAAATAAATAAAATCTTAAAAAAAAAAAAAAAGTCTGGGATCCAGGGGCACCTGGCTGATTCAGGCCTAGAGCATGGGACTCTTGATCTTGGGGTGGTGAGTTCAAGCCCCAGTTGGGTGTAGAGCTTACTTTTTTAAAAATGGAAAAAAAATTCTGGGATGAAGACACTCATTCCTTTTTGCTGAACTCTAAATCTGAGAGGATGTGGGGGTTAGAGCTGCTGGCTCCAGCTTGATAACCATGTGAAACTTGAGGCCAAAGCCATCTCTGTAGAAGAGAGAGAAATGGAGAGAAAACGGAGTCCTGGTGATCTCCTGGAGTCCTGGATCCAGCCATACCTGAAGCTGGAATAATGGACTTTTGAACTTCTGTGCATCAGTATACCCCTTGGCTCAAGTCAGTCTAGGTTGAATTTTTTGCCGCTTGTCACTAATCAATACTAATATTTATCACCACATCCAACTAATTTAATTATAAGACATACACCCCCCCCCACACACACATTTTAACATCTCTGATGTTAAAAGCATATCTTACAATCAGTGGTAGCATCCTGATGGAGCCATCATTGTTCACAAATTTGAGAGACTGAGCACAGCTGTTCATAGTGTTTTCACCCCAACTGAGTTAAATGCACTGTTGGTACTGCATGTACTGAATTTAATGCTGTTTCAAATGTCTTCAGAAAGAATCATGTTCTGATTCAGCATTCCGATGAAAGGGGATTATGTGAAGAGAAAGGCAGGGATATGGGAGCAACAGGGAGTGAAATTGATATTAGTGAAACCTAGTTTTCTCTTTGGAGGAATGACTGCTTTCTTCTTACAAAGCAACAGCAAGTGCTTTGCAGAACCTGAGACAGGAAGGCAAACCAGGAGCGGAGGTTGTGTTATATTTTGTTCCTAAGATATGGGGGGGAGATTGGCTCAATCTCGTATTCCATCTAACAAAGCAGCTGAAGGCAGGCGATACTGTGAATCTCACCGAAGCGATGAGGAGACTTTCAAAGCAACGAGTCGCTGTGACTGGTTAATGGCTTGTCCCAAGACTATTGGTCAGAGGTGTTGTCATAATGCAGTTGGTGTGTTTTCTTTCTTGGTGCATCTTGTACCCACTGGAAGACATTATCACTCCCTGGTTGCAAAAGTTCTGTTAAAGTCACAGGCTCAAGGTCACATGCTCATTACCATCAGATTTAGGCCACAGCTTTAAGTTCTTTATTGTAATTCTCTTTATTCTGTGGTGTGGGGAAACAGACACAAGGTGAGAAAGAGAAACACCTCTGGCCTGGGGCCTCTGGGAAGGAGGCAACATGGGTTGAGGAGACCAGGCCCAAGAGTCCAGGTCCTGAATTTCTGTATCCGACACCAGAGTGCAGGGTGGCCCCCAACAGAGCTGGGAGTGAGGGGACACTTGAGAGAGAACTTCTACTCTCCCTTGATGTGTCCAAGAAAGCTGAGCCTCATAGCAGGGCTGGGGCCCAAAGATTAGTTACAAAAGGAATGTGATGCCTAATTCGCGCATGACAAAATGGAAACTCAGGGACACCCAGTAAATTACCTAAGGTCACCCAGCTAGCAGGGCAGAGCCAGGCTTTGAAACCAGGCTTGCCCTGCCTCTCTCTGCTGTGAGTTTTTGTGAAGTACCACCTTATTACTGCTAGCATGAGGTTCATGTTGTTCACCCGCAGGGAGCTGCCACCATTAGTGGACTGTAATCCGTTAGCTTGACTCTGATCAGTGTCTTTGCCCCCACCGGTTTTTACCACACTCTACTTTTCTAAGACTTAGGGGCAGTGGGGCATTGAGTATCCCTGTCCACTCAGGCAAGAAAACAATAACAACAACTTAAGAATGAGTCGTTTGGGGTGCCTGGGTGGCTCAGTGGGTTAGACATTCCACTCTTGATCTCAGCTCTGGTCTTGATCTCAGGGTCGTGAGTTCAAGCACCGCAGAACGGAGACTACTTAAAAAAAAAAAAAAGTCTGTAGGACAGGGCACATACAGGCATGTGAAAAATTACTTCAGAGCATTGTTCTAGTGAGCTGGAACTTTGGTAGGGAGAGAAACCAGTATAACCTGTTCTGCCAACGCAGAGCACAAATAGAACTCCAGCTGATTGCTGGAGTCCTTATCTCTCCCCACTTTGTGATTTGCCCCCAAGTGCTGAGGGCTTCAAGCTCCATACAGAGGTGTGAATGCTGGCATGAAGATCCTGCTTGTCTGTCTTCTCCACTTTTTGCTCCTGCTTGTCATTCGTGGGCTTTCTCCCCAAGTCTTCTCTTGCCAGGTGACAGCAAGATGCCCCTGGCAGTTCCAAGCCCGCATTGTCTTCATAGCTTATGAAGTTAGAGGAGAAGAGAGAGCATCTTTTCCCAATGACTACAGCAAAAGTCCCAGGGAGCCCTCCAATTGGCCTGGTTGGGTTATATCTCTATCTCAGGGGGATGGAGTACTTTGGTCTGAATTTGATCGTGTGGCCTCCTTGCAGTAGAGAGGAGGACTCAAACCCACTGAAATCACATGTACTGAGAAGGATTTCTGAGGAATAGGTGTGGATTGTTTTCCAGAAGGTTTACTGGGCTGACAAAATACACCCACCTGATGTTATGTGTGCCACGTCCTGGCAACAGGGACACTGGTGATCGATCTGTTTCAGTCAGACTGAAACATCATCAGTCTCTTTCTTACACACAAGAAAACCTTTCCCTACTCCATCCCACCCCACCCCACCCAGTGGAGCTCTATTATGCCTCATTGACCAGAATTGGGCAACTGCCCCATTCCTAAACCAGCAACTTCCAGGAGACTGGGGGCATGACTGTAATGGGCTTAGAACAAACACTTCAGGGAGGGAATGGAGCCAACCATGAAGGTCACTTTACTCTTCTCCCTGGGAGGAGAACATATAGATTAAGAGATTTAAGCATCAATAACCTAAAATGCAAGGAGAAGAGAAGCAAAAGTATAAAATTTCTGTATGCTAACAAAGTACATTGCTATCAGTTTAAAATAGGATGTTATAACTATAAAATATTTATGTAAGCCTCATGGTAACCACAAAGGTAAAACCTGTAGTAGATACATAAAAGATTCTTATAAAGGAGTCAAAGCATACTGCCACCAAAAGTCATCAAATGACAAAGGAAGTTAGCAAAAGCGGAAGCAAGGAACAAAGGATCTATGGAACAGTCAGAAATAAGGAACAAGGGGTGCCGGGGTGGCTCAGTTGTTAAGCGTCTGTCTTCAGCTCAGGTCATGATCCCAGAGTCCTGGGATCAAGCCCCACATCAGGCTCCCTGCTCAGTGGGAAGCCTGATTCTCCCTCTCCCACTCCCCCTGCTTGTGTTCCTTCCTCGTTGTCTTTCTCTCTGTCAAATAAATAAATAAAATCTTAAAAAAAGAAAAAGAAGTAACAAAATGGCACTGTAAGTCCACACACTTATCAATAATTACCAGTAGTTTAAAAATTGTTATAATTAACAAAATTTTATACTTCTATAATTATATATTCTATATATAATTTTATACAATTCAATAATTCTATAGAGTATATTTATATAGATATATAGATATCTATATATTATATATATCATATCTATGTAGACATTATACAGATCTATAATTATAATTCTATAATTATCAAAATCATCTCATTTTTAAATGTAAGTGGATACAATTCTCCAAAAGACATAGAATGTCTGGATAAAAAAACAAGATCCAAAAGTAATTACAGGAGACCTCTGGTGGAGTGGGGAGGTTTTGGCAGGCGCGCTCTCATACCCTACCACCTTTGTGGTCAATTGCCGATGAACTTGACTTTGCATGTGGTTACTACTTTACTATCCCAGCTGGAGAAAGAAACACTTTCCTTATTCCTGCTCCCCAACACCCCCCCACACACACAACAGCTCAGCCAATGAGAAGCCACTATACTTTGAACTCCCAGTGTATTCCAATGGACTTTTGGTTTTCACAGTCTTCCCAGTTTATCCCTTTTCCCCATAGAAAGCGTTACTTCTCCTTTTGTTCTCCAGACTTGCCTACGGTTTTGCCACAGCTTGTTGGTCCCTGATTGCAACTCTCTTTTATTCCCCCCCCAAAAATATTTTTTGCTGGTAAAATAAGTGGCAGTTTCTATTTTAAGGTTAACACAATGACATGCTGCCTACAAGAGACTGACTTTGGGTTTAAGGATGCATAGGGTCGCCTGGGTAGATCAGTCAGTTAAGCATCCAACTCATGATCTCAGGTCTTGATCTCGGGGTTGTGAGTTCAAGCCCTGTATGAGGCTCCATGCTGGGTATGGAGCCTACTTAAAAAAAAAAAAAAAAAGGATGCAAGTAAAGTGAGAGTGAAGAGATGAGAAAAGACATTTCTAGGCAAATGGTAACCAGAAGAAAGCAGGGGTAGTTAATATTTATGTCAGACAAAATAGACTTTAAGTTAAAATGATCCCAAGAGACAAAGAATGTCAGTATAATGATAAATGGGTCAAATCATCAAGAAGATATAACAGTTGTAAATATTTATGCACCCAACATCAGAGAACCTAAATAAAGTAAAGCAAAGATTAATAGAGCAAAAAGAAGAAATAATCATGGGGCGCCTAGGTAGAGCAGTCGTTAAGCGTCTGCCTTCGGCTCAGGGCGTGATCCCGGCAATCTGGGATCGAGCCCCGCATCGGGCTCCTCCGCTGGGAGCCTGCTTCTTCCTCTCCCACTCCCCCTGCTTGTGTTCCCTCTCTCGCTGGCTGTCTCTCTGTCAAATAAATAAATAAAATCTTAAAAAAAAAAAAGGAAGAAGAAATAATCAGCAATACATTAATAGTTGGGGACTTTTATCCCCACTCTCAACAATATAGACCATCCAGAAAGAGAATCCATAGAGAAACAGCAGATTTGAACAACACTATGACCAAGTGGACCTAACAGAGATACATGATCATTCTGTCCAACAACAGCAGAACACACATTCTTCTCAAGTACATATGGAACATTTTCTGGGATAGTTCAAATGTTAGGTCACAAAACAAGTCTCAACAAAGCCAAGAAGATAGAAATTATATTAAGTTGTTCTTTTTTTTTAAAAGTAAGCTTTACACCCAACGTGGAGCTTGAACTTACAACCCCGAGATCAAGAGTCACATGCTCTACTGACTGAGCCAGCCAGGCGCCCCTAAGTATCTTTTTCTGACCACAATAGTATGAAATAGGAAATCAGTAACAGGAGGAAAGCTGAAAAATTCAAATAAAGCAGAAATTAAACAGCACACCCCTGAATAACCAATGGGCCAAAAAAGAAATCAGAAGGGAAATTAAAAGACATCTTAAGACCAGGAGGAAGGAAAGCACAACATACCACAACTTACGGGATGCAGTAAAAGCAGCCCTAAGAGAGAAGTGTCTGAGGATGTGGAGGAAAGGGGACCCTGGTGCACTGTTGAGAATGTAAATTGGTCCGAGCACAAGGGAAAATAACATGGAAGTCCTTTAGAAAATAAAAAATCGAACTACCACCTGTTCCAGCAATCTCACTTCTGGGTATATACCCAAGGGAAATAAAATCACTATCTCAAAGATGTCCTTGCACCCTCTTGTTTATTGCAACATTATTTACAATAGCCAAGACAGGGAAACAACCAAAGTGTCTGTCCACAGGTGAATGGGTGAAAATAATGTAGGAAATAAAGAAATTGGATAGTACAAAATGGAATATTATTCAGCCATAAAGAAGAAGGGAATCCTGCCATTTTTGAGAACATGGATGAAACATGAGGGCATTATGCTAAGGGAAAGAAGTCAGACAGAGAATGACAAATACTGTATGATCTCACTTCCACGTGGAATCTAAAAAAATCAGAACTCATAGAAACAAGAGAGTGCATTGGAGGTTTCAGAGGGCGGCAGGAGTTGGGGGAGGTACAGGGAATGGATGAAAGTGGTCAAAGGGTATCAACTTCCAGTTATAAGATGAGTAAATTCTGGGGGCGCCTGGCTGGCTCGGGCAGAGCAGTGGAACGTGTGACTCTTGGTCTTGGGGTCATAAGTTCAAGCCCCATGTTGGGTGTAGAGCTTACTTAAAATAATTTTTTTTGAAGAGATGAATAAATTCTGGGGGTAACATGGTGACTGTAGTTAACAATACTGTATTGTATACTTGAAAATTGCTGAGAGAGTAGATCTTAAAAGTTCTCACCATCCACCCCCCACACACACAAAAAGGTAACTGTGAGTTGATAGATGGATGTTCACTAACCCTATTGTGGTAATCATTTCACAATATACACATATATCAAATCATCACATCGTATGGCTTGAAGCCTTGAATTTACAAAATGTTATATGTCCATGACATCTCGATAAAGCCAATTTTTATAAAAATAAGAGATTTAAAAGACACACTTTTAAAAATGGACAAGACAAAACTCTAGTGTTTAGATTTACACATCTGAGTGATAAAACTTTAAAGAAACGGAAGGAAGTGATTTTTTTTTAAAGGAGGTGATTTTGATAGAAGTGAAGCTAGTGGTGACTTTGGAGGGAGTGAGGGAGCTGTGCTTGGAACAGGGCGTACGGAAGGGCCACTAAGGAGCCTGACCAAGCACCATTTCTTGACCTGGAAGGTGGTTTCCGGGGTATTTGCTTTATAATAGTTCATTGTGCTCAATGTTTGTTGTATGTGGGTTTCTGTATCTACATTTTATTTTATAATAGAAAAAGGTTATGAAAAAAAAAGTTAACGCTGTGCATCTGGTCAGGTTACCCACTCTCCTTAAAATCCTTCAGTGGCTCCCCATTGCCCACAAGACAAAGTCCAAGTTCCTAATCAAGGCTCACAAGGCTCTGCCAGATCCAGCCTGCCCTGGAGAGGGGAAGAGACTGCAGAAAACAGGTCATGCTAGCAGGGCAGGGGCTGCAGGAAGTGAGATGGGGTCTGGGGAAGCCAAAGGAGAGGCCAGACACCCAGAAGGCCAGGAACTAGTTGCATGAAGATTAGCAACATGGAAAGGTTCCTCTCTACCTCCTGGTGCTGTAGTGTCAGTGGGAGAAATGGGGGCAACTCTTTCCAAGGAGCAACAACCACTCTGTAACTCTCAGCATTCAGCGTGTGCTTCTTAGACTAGCTCTCTGGCTCTATATTTTCCCTGATCTTTCTTTTTTGTCATCTGGTCATATCTTTCCATTATATTCTACTGAGTCTTATAAGAAGCTTATAGTCCTGCAGAACAAGAGTAGGTAAAAAGTATACCTAAATTGCTTAATTTTAAAATAATGGCTTTGTTTTTCTCATCAAAAGTAACTCTGGGAGCCCCTGGGTGACAGAGTCCATTGAGCGACTGACTCTGTGTTTCCGCTCAGGTCATAGTCTTGGGGTTATGAGATCAAGCCCTGAGTAGGGCTCTGCACTGAGTGAGGAGTCTGCTGGAGTTTCTCTCTCCCACTGCCCTGTCCCCGGACCGCACGCATGCTCTCTGTCTCAAATAAATACATAAATAGATCTTTAAAGAAATAAAAAATAAAAATAATGGCAACTCTGCGTAGTTATCCTATGTGCCCTCTTCTCTAGTATACTATACTTCAACGAAAAAATTTGAACACAGTCTTATAGTTTATCATAGTAACCTCAGAAAATATAGAACATAAATGCAATTTAAAAATTATACTTTTTCGGGGCGCCTGGGTGGCACAGTGGTTAAGCGTCTGCCTTCGGCTCAGGGCGTGATCCCGGCGTTGTGGGATCGAGTCCCACATCAGGCTCCTCTGCTATGAGCCTGCTTCTTCCTCTCCCACTCCCCCTGCTTGTGTTCCCTCTCTCGCTGGCTGTCTCTATCTCTGTCAAATAAATAAATAAAATCTTTAAAAAAAATAAAAAAATAAAAAAATAAAATAAAAATTATACTTTTTCAAGAAAATAAAGTCTTTAGAACCAAACACAGAAGAACATCTTTATGACTTTGGAATAGGCAGATCTTTCACAAACAGGAAACAGAAAGTGTTAATCATAAATGAAAATAATTTATTAAATGTATTATATTAAAACTAAGAATCTCTGATTATCAAAAGACACTAGTAAGGGAGTAAAAAGACGACTCACAAAATGGGGTAGGACATCCTCAATACATATATTTGATAAAGGTCTCAAATTCAGAATTTTAGAAGAACTTGTATAAATCAATAAGGAAAAGATAGACAACCCAACAGAAAAATGGGCAAGAGACTTGAACAGACACTTCACAAAAGAAGCCCTCCAAATAAACATATGGAAAGACTTTTAACTTCATTACTCATCAGGAAAATGCAAATAGACTATAACATGCTATCCTTCCAACTTGACTGGATAAAATAAAATGGATTGAAAATATCAAGTTTAGAGGAAGATGTGAAGCAAGAGGAATTTTCACTGAATGTAAACAGCTACAATTACTTTAGAAAGCTAGCTATCAGTAGACAGTAAAGCAGAAAATAGGCCTCCCCAGCGACCCAGCAAATGCACTCCCAACAGAAACGTATGCATGTATGTGAACCAAAAAACACACGGAAGAATATTTATACCAGTACTATGTGTAATAACCCACACTGAAGACAACCACATCAGTAGAATGGATAAATTTATCATACTGTACTCATACAATGCAATGAGAAGAAGCGAACTATAATCACACGCAAATATATGGCCCAATCTTACAGAGTTTTGAACAAAATAACCGTAACTCTAAATACTTCATTTTTTATTTTTTTATTTTTATTTTTAAGCAATCTCTACACCGAAAACGGGGCTTGAACCCACAACCCTGAGATCAAGAGTTCCACGTGCCACCCACTGAGCCAGCTGGGCCCCCCAAATACTTCAGATTGTATCATTCCATTCATAGAAAGAACAAAAATAGGCAAAACTAATCTATGCTGTGAGACATCAGTAAAGGGGTACCTCAAGGTGCTAGTGGATGGAAGGGAGCATGAGAGGACCCTTTGGGGTCCTGCTAATGTTCTCTTTTTTGATCTGGGTGCTGGTTAAACATGTATGTTCTGTTTGTGAAAATTCTTCAAGTCCTACAGCTGTGATATGTGCACTTTTCTGTACACTTTTGAAGTATATATACCTCAGTAACAGAACAAAACTGAAAATGGATATATTATGAAGTCAAATTCAAAATATGCCTAAACAAGAGCCTCAAAGATGCAGGCCTTCTGGGTAGGCTGGCAGGGGTTGTTCTCCTTTCTACGAAGGTTCTTTGGTGAAAAAGTCTGAAAAGCACTGTGTCCGGTTCCCCTGGGTGAGGTTTTGAGGTGTCGCCTCCACCAGGGAGCTCTGTGATGGGACAAGGTTTCAGGCTCCTGTGCCCTTGCTCACGTGATTAGGTTCAGGGTGAGGCGAGTGAGGCGTGGGAGGTCAAGCGCGGGGTCAGCTCCTGTCCTGTATTTAAAATTTTGATATTGTGTTCATCATGATGTTTGGAGGGCATTAATTTTGAATATTTTTTTGGAAATACTGCATTGAAATATTATCTTACTGAGTTTGGTTTTGGCGTATACTTAAATTTTGTGTCTGTCCTTACCCTAATGATGACAGTGTGGCTGGTTTTCATTGAAGGAAAAAAAAAGGCTCAGCTAGTTTTTTACATATACTTTTTTTTAAAGACCTTATTTATTTATTTGACAGAGAGAGAGAGAGAGAGAGAGCACAAGTGGGGGGCAGGAGAGGGAGAAGCAGGCTCCCTGCTGAGCAGGGAGCCCCACATGGGGCTCAATCCCAGGACTCTGAGATCATGACCTGAGCTAAAGGCAGACGCTTAACCAACTGAGCGACCCAGGAGCCCCAAGGCTCTGCTAGTTTTTATTCTAAAAGAAAATCTTTATGCTCTGCAAGCAGTAAGAGCTTGGCATTGGGTTCCACCGCTCACCGGTTACCAGTGTTGCCTGTTTTCTAGTCGAGGGAGTAAAGAAGGGGTTCCAGCCCTCAACCACTAGAGGGCGCCAAAGAACAGCTTATAAAGCTGAATTCTTTCCTAAGGTCGTCCTCCAGGAAAGACGTTGCCCAGCCTGGATTCCTTTTCTCTGACAAAAACCCATCCATTTTGTGATTCTCTGCCTCTCCATAGCTCCAGTCCCAAGTAGGCCCCAAACACATGAGCCAAATTCAATATAAGAATAGGCTTGGAGTCTATCTCAAAAGTACCCAAATAAGATATTTATATGGACTGCAAGGATCAGAAAGCCAAAATAAAAATCCCATGGTGGTTTGAGTTCAGCCTTGTGTGTAAACCCTGGCTTGTGCGATGTGGGGCAAGGTATCTGGTAGGGTAAGAGACCTTCTTGATTTGCCTGAGGCTGTCCTGGTTTTAGTACTAAAAATCCTGCAGCTCAACCTCTCCATCCCTGCAAACTGGGACGGTTGGTCACCCTCAGTTTTCCTGATCTGTAAAATGGAAAAAATGTCAGTACCTACAATGGGGAGAATTGAATAAGATGATGACGTGCATAACAGGTGCTGAAAAAAACACTAGCTTAGTTTTGTTATCAAGTAATACTGTAGATGGTTGCAGGCATGGCCTGAGTTCCTATAAAACCATTTAAACAGACCTGAACATTTCGATCATTCTGCTCATGCATTTGATTCAAATCCAAAAACATTTGCTGAGTGCTAATTATGTATCAAGAGATTGTTAGCAGTTTAGTGGTTCTGGGCACATTTTTAAAAATGATCGACACTTCTCAAGGATAGTATGATCTTTAGCAGACAAAGAGAGACAGAAGTGTTTACAGAATATAGGGGGGAAAAGTAATCCAAGCCTGCTGCATTTACCCTCATAGGTCCTAATGTCGTCCAGTCTGGAAAACTGTAGTGGTTTCCTAACTTACTTCCCCAACCCCATTTCAGTCTCCTTCCAATCTAATCAGTTGACTACCAGGTAAATCTTAAAACACATTTTGGATCCTGTTTTCAGAAGCCCAGTACCTACCTTGCCTTGGCATTCTTTACTTTTCACAATAGGGCCTCAACCAAACTTCAAGCCTTATCTCTTGACCAAACCAGACAACTCCCTTGCTTAAACATGTCCCATGTTTTCCTCCCTCCATTCTATTACTCAGTGTTCCTTAAGTTGGAATGCTCCACCTCATTGCTTCCTGTCAAGCATACAGTCCTTCATGTGAATTTACTGGGTTTTCTGCAAGACATGGACTCTCGCTTACTTCATTTTTACTGACTTTATAGCATTGTTCATATTGGTGTTATTTATGAACCCTGTTCTTGATTGTGGGCAAGGATTGTCTATTTCACTTTTTATATTTCCTCCAGTTCCTTGTGTGTAGCCAGCACATGTTTACGGTATTACACCCAAAATTCTAATACTCTAATTTTAGTATCTGTACCACGGCTTTGCTAGTTTGTAGCTGTGTGGCTATGTGATGTGTGTGTGTGTGTCTTTTTAAGGTAGGCTCTATGCCCAGGTCCCTGGGTGGCTCAGTTGGTTAAGTGTCTGCCTTGGGCTTGGGTCATGATCCCAGGATCCTGGGATCGAGCCCCGTGTCTGGCCACCTGCTCAGTGGTGAGCCTGCTTCTTTCTCTCCCTCTGAAGCTCCCTTGTGCTTGTGCTCTCTTGCTCTCTCTCTCTCAAATAAATAAATAAAATCTTTAAAAGAAAAAAAAAAAAGTAGCCTCTACACCCACTGTGGGGCTTGAACTCATGACCCAGAGTCACATGCTCCACCGACTGAGCCAACCAGGCACCCCTGTGTGGTATTTTCCTAATTAACCTCCTTAAGTTTCAGTTTCATCATCAAAAAATGAGGATTGTAACAGCACCCACCTCAGGGTCACAACAATGATTAAATAAGACAATGCATATAGGACGCTTAGTGTTGTGCTTGGCACAGCAGAACTATGGATTGTCAGAGAAAGAAAAGATCCATTTAGGCCGGAGGAATAGTGGCGGGCTTCCTGGAGTGTGTGAGCCAAGAGGGATGTGAGCCAAGATTTGATTAGATAAAGTGAAAAGGGAAGACATTTAGGCAGAGGGGCCAACCTGAATGAAGACTTAAGAAGAAACAAAGGAGCAGGCTGTGCTGAGGTTGGGGCCGGCCAAGTCCTAGGAAACACCTTTGGAGAGATTCTCCGGGAAGAGAGAGAGGAGACAAGTGGAGAAAATTTCCCAAGAGTATGAATTAGCAGGTGGGAAGGAGGGGAAAATCGGTCTCTAGAAGTTTGCTGAAGGTTTCTGTCATTGAGTTTGCCCCTTTCAGCAATAGCAACAGAATGAGAAGTGGTAGCCAGTTTCAGCAGTGACAGAGTTGAATCAGCATGTGCTTATAGCAAGGTGCAGCAAAGGATGGAAATGGACAAAATGACTACTAGCTGCTCATTGTTAGCAGGGTTAAGCTTGAAATCCTGTGTTTGTGGCCAAGAATTAATTATAGAAGTACAAGAAAGGGTGAATTTTGCTTAGTATCAGTTTGTAGTGAAAAAGCTCTAAAGGAAAAGGGGTAGTAGGAAATGGTTATAAAGTCAATTTGAACCAAAGGGTCAGTGCAGTCTCTAAATTTGCTAAGGCAACCATCTAGTGTGCTCATGGTTGTAGGGAGTCAGATTAGGGAAGGCTGAAGTCTCACTGTGCTCTGGTGGTCAGATCTCACCTGAGTATTTTAGGTGGTCCCATTTTGGTGGCAAGGAACAGAAACCCAATCGGGAAGAGAACGTACAGGCCTACAGAGAAGGCACAAATGGTGCCCCACGTAGATCTCTTTAACGGGCCAGTGCACCCATCCCCCAGCTGCTGTGAGTGTTGGCAGCTAAGGGTTCCCAGATGCCCGAAATTCCAGAGAATTGCCTTCAGCTGAAGGGAGCAGCTTTGGAGACCTTAACTCCTTGATGGCTTACAGCCAGTGGCTGACTCATGCTTGGGTACACAAAGCTGCCCGATGCCTCATGGGGAGATAACTCCTTGGTGTGGTTTTATGCCAGAGCTCTCCGTGGAGGATCAGGCCAAGGCAAAATCAAGCTGATTCTTGCTTCACTCTTTCTTTTTTCCTGTGCTGCTCAACTCCCTCCCTTACGGGTTATTCCCCCCAAATAGATACCACTCCCAGATCTCCCTTCCAGGCTCTGTTTCTAAGGATCCTGATGAAAGACATCTACAAAAGCAAATAGCCAGGAAACAGCTGGATCCAGGTTTTCAGAGTCATTGTCTGTTGTAGCTTTTATCTGTACCTCAGCTCTGATATTCGTTTTCGTATTGGTTTTATGTATTCTCGAGCAAGTTCTTTCATGGTCCTCCTGGTCAACTCCAGGGGATGAGCCAGAGAGTTCGGCAGCCTCAATGTAAAGGAAACTTCTCCATATGGGTAGTGCCAACGAAGGTCCCAGGACTCATTCTGATTGGACTGCCTTGAGCCACATGCGTTTCAATCATTGCAAATGGTGGTGGGGGGAGCATAGGGAGGAGGGAATAGTGCTCTGATTGGTCAGGACTGGCAGAGTGCTATCCCTGGAAAGATGAGTAGTGAATCAGCCCCATGGCAGCCATATGGACAGACAGTGGGAAGGACTGGTTCCCTAAAGGAAATAAGGCCCCTCTTACCAGAAGAAAGAGAATGTTTGCTGGAAGGACAAAAATAACACATGTTCCCAATAGATCTTGACAAACTGAAAGATGTCTACATGAACTCATTAGGATGGAAACCATAATTTGGCAAAAAAAAAAAAAAAAAAAAAAAAAAAAGCGACTTAATCCTTATTGTTTTGGGGATGGGCAGAAGGTATGGAAAGGGGGTCATAATTGTCATCTTCAAATATTTGGAATGCTGTCATGATGAAGAGGGATTAGACATGTTCTGTGAAGCTTTAGGAGATAAACAGGACCTAGGTTCAGAGATTAGAGGGATGTAGATTATCCATAAAACATATAGGTGTAAATAAATAAACAAGTAGCTTGTACATGCATATAGATACAAAAGAATTACAAGTTAAGTTGTCCAGAAAAGGAATAGACCTATTTGAGAGGTGGTAAACTTGCCATGCCTGGGAAGCCAGAATTAGGTTTATCACTCTTACCATGACTAATTAAATATGCTCGTGCTTCCTTCTTGCTTTGGCTTTTTCGTAAAGGCTGTGTCTAGGTAGACACTATCTGCCATGCCCCACCCCAACCTTGTCTTGGGGAAATCTGCCCCACCCCAACAATTTCAAACCAGAGTACTTTCTCCTCTAGGTGCACCTTGGTGTCCTCTTGTTAATCACGACACTGCGGATATGCTGCCTGGTGTTGTAATCACCTCATCATCTCCTTAACTCCCCCCAGTTTGGTGAAAGCACCAGTGTCTTACTCAAGACATATTTGCTGAATAAATAATTTTATCTGGTCTTTTGTGGAAGGATTCTTGCCTTGGGGGGTAAGGTGTGTGACTAAGGGGCCACAAGGATCATGTTGAACTCCAAGATTCTGTGACCAGTACATGGTACTGAACTTGAAGCTGACTTATAGATGAATAAGTGGGAATACCCAGGGCCACTTTGGCTTTTGCAGCTATTGGAGGAGAGAGAAGGAGGCATTCTCTCCTGCACTTCCTCTGACAGTTACACCAATAGGCGGTCGTGGAAGAGCTCTGGGGGAGATCAGGAGTTCATAGTAAGAGTTTACTCTGGAGCAGAGAGTGAGTTGCCCTTTGCCAGTCTTTGTGCCTTGGCACTGCTCCTCCCCAAACCTGGAAGAATGTCCTAGCTCCCTTCTTCCTCTAGCTACTGTTACTCCTCCCTCCAGCCCTGCCCAGCGACACCACCCCCAGGAAGCTTTCCGGAAAGCACTTCCCCCTCTTTTCCACCCGCCAAGTTGGAGTTATTTCTCCTTTTCTGGACTCCCTCCCATTGCAGGAGGAGGGGGAGCAAGTGCCTGAACCAAGGCACTTCCCACAGCAGACCTAGCTTTACTTGTTTCTCTCTTCCTTTAGGTTTGCTTTCTCCTTGTTGAAGTCATGGACCAGGTCCATGTGTGGCCTCTGCGCCTAATGCAGGAGACCCGCGCGCGCGCGCACACACACACACACACACACACACACACACACACACACCTTTGCTACATGAGTGGGTGCCAGAAAGAGTAGGACATCAGCATTTTAGAATTTTACAATTGCAGGAGTCGTCGGGAGTCACGTAGCGAAACCCTCTCTTTTACAAATGCTCTTCCTGGAGTCTCCGGAGAGGTTTTGGGTTCATTCAGCCCCTTTCCTTCTCGAGGCCCAAAGTACTTCTGCTGTTGATGACCTCAACATTCTAGGCAGGTAGGGAGGGGGAGGTAGGTGTCAGTATCCTCCCTTTTCCCCTAGGGGAAACTGACTCAGAGAAACGAGGCGACGAGCCTCGGTGGGGCGGGGGCTGTAACGGGAATTCAGGGCTCTGGGCCAATGTGGAATTTATTGTGCCTCTTTTTGGGAAGCGTGAAAGTGAAGTAATCAATTTACCGCCCCAGGCGAGGACCCTTTAGCCCCCTAGAAGGATCCGGTTGGGTCAGGAGGATTAATGCAGTTAAGAGCTCGCGGCATTGACCCCTTGGCAACTTGTCGAGGTTGAGCCGGGTCCGCCGCCCTTCCCTCGACAGGGTGACCAATGGGCTTCGGTTTCTTTAAGGCCCCAGCGCCCCGCCTCCGACTGGTCGCCGACCTCCTCCCACCTCTTAGCCTCAGCTTGGCGAGTTCCAGACTTCCCTTAGCGATGAGGTCATCTTCTCGTTTCTCATTGGCTGCGCTGGGCCGTCAGTCACAGGAAGTCCCGCCGCCGTCCTCATCTCCTTCGCACCCCTCCCTTCCCGCCCTCCCTTTAGTCCTCTGGGCCCAGCCTCCACAAGGCCTCTGATTGGTCAGTTCCACTGTCACTCTTCCAGCAGGCAGTGTGGGAGGTGGGAGGCGGGTGTGGTGGGAGGGGCCGCAGCTTCCGTGGCTGAGAAGAGCCGGCGGCGGCCGTGTCTGTGGTGTCCGAGGCGGCGGCGAGAGCAACCGTTCCATCCTTCCCACCCCCTCGGCTCCGCTCGCTACACGGCCTCCGCTTGCGCAGACTTCTCCCCAGCTCCGTGCGCCCTGGCCAGACATTGAGCCTCGGAAGGGAAGGCGCGCGGTGAGAGCCGGAGGGGGACCGCCGCGGAGCCCGGGCTGGGAGGAGCGCGAGGCGGTGAGTGAGAGTCCGGGCAGGGGACCCCTCCCCCACCGCGGCCCCGCCCCGAGCATCCTTTCTCCTCGCGACCCCGCCGCGCGCCCTCGGGGTCCGGCCGAGCGGGCCTCACAGCCCGGCCTCCAGCCCGCCGCCGCTCGCCTTGCCCGTCCCTCCCCTGCGGGCCGGGGTCGCCCAGCCGGGGCGGGCGGCACGGGGCGCGGCTGTGCACCTGTGAGCCGTCTGGCCGGGCAGCGCCGGTGGGGTTGCAGGGGGTGGTGTCCCACACCCGTTACACCCGGGTGTGTTTTGACTGTAGGGACCCGGTGTCGGGCGCTTTCCCCGGGATCTTGTGCAGACCCTCAGGATCCATGTGCAGTCCTAGAATTATCAGGCAAGGGAGCCTCACCTGGACTTGTTGATGCCTGTGTCAGCAACCGGAGTGCCGCCAGGTGTAAGGGCTCTGGCACATTTGAAACTTGACGGCCAAGAACTTGACCCTCTAAGAAAGTGTCTGTCAGGATACTTTGATAACCCCTCCCACCATGGCCGGTACCGCAGGAAAACACTGATTCTCTGAGTAGCTAGGGCTGGAGCTTTCAGGTCAGACTCTCCAAACTGTCATTTGCTAGCTGTGTCATCTTGGGCTTCAGTTTCTTTATCAGGAAAATGGGTATAATGCCTACTACAGGGGGTCGTTGTGAGTTGAGAACGACGGGTAGATCAGTTTGTATTTAAGCACCATCCCAACTTGGTTTTGTCAGGATCTCTGTTTTCTATTATATAGATAGCGTAACTAAAAGGCAGTTCGGTGGACACTTGACTACTTACCAGCTGTACTTGGCATGAGGTGTGTGTATACAGGAATGTGAAAGATATCACTGAAATGTAATAAAGAAATTGCACCTAGCTTTATGTGTTTTTACAAGACTTTGAAGTCCATAAGAAGTCTGAAGTGTCCCCAGGTCGTCAGCTTTTGAGATTTTTCAAGATCTTTTCTACCTGAAGCCAAAGCCTGTAGCATACTCATTATTTTCAGTAAAAAGTGAAATGCACGTGTTTTATGTTAGAGGACCCCAAAAAACTCCACAAATTTCACTTAAGCAGTTTTACTGTTGAAAAGCAGCCACCTCCCAGGAGTGAGGTGGTACAGCCAGCTGGCACACAGCCCCGGGACTGCAGGGTGGGGAGCTCTTGGCTGAAAGTTATTAAATTAAGTTTTGCCTAATGTCATTTGCGTTTTCATAGTGAATCAGAGGGTTTTATGATAGTTTCTTAGTGAAGTGATTTAGAAACAGGCAAGCCATTATTGCTTTTTTCAAAAACACATGCAAAGAAAAACTGTAGTCCGTTCTAGTATTGGCTTCAGTTCTTTGCCAGTAACTGTTAAGAAGAGACCCTGTTTAGAAAGGCTTTCACAAGTCACGTTTCTTTGGTTAAGTTTTTTATTTAGGGTAAAATTGTGAGATGGGAGAGTAAGATGTATCCCATAATCCAAAAGTATTGATTGCAGACTTGCCACATCCGTAGTCCCTTACTGAGTGCTATGAGGAAGGGATTCAAAAGAGGTATGAAACAGCATCTCAGCCCATAAAGAGCAAAACCATGAAATTTGGGTTACTCAGTACTAGCTTTGGGTACTACTTAAGTAATGACTTCATTCGTTCATTCATTCATTCATTCATTCATTCAATAAACTTGTTCCTGGCCAAAACATGCCAGGTGTTTGTTTTTGTTTTTTTTTTAAGATTTATTTATTTGAGAGTGAGAGAGCACAGAGGGAGAGGAAAAAACAGATTCTCCGCTGAGCAGAGAACCCAACGTGGGGCTCAATCCCAGGACCCTGAGATCATGACCTGAGTGAGCCAAGACAGCTGCTTAACTGACTGAGCCACCCAGGTGCCTTGCCAGGTGTTTTTTCTAAAAGCCAAGGTTATCGGAATAGGAATAAGCGCGGTATGGTCCCTGCTTGTAGGAGCTCACAGTCTAGTGTGAGAGGCAGAAAGTGACAGATAATTGTAACACACTGAAATAAACTTCAGAACTGTATGGGAGGGTCAAGGGAGCTTTCCCTTTGTACTTCAAAGAGAAGGTGGCCTTTGAGCTGAATCTTTACTCATTATATGAAGAGAAGAGGAAGATCATTCCAAACAGAAGTAACTGAGCTTGGAAGGTTTCCTGATAGATCTTTTCACAGCAGGTATAAGCCCTAGGGAGGGGGAAGGAAACTGACATTTCTTGATGCCCACTATGTAATAGGCATTAAGCTGGGCTTTTAATGTTACCACTTAATTCTCACAATGACCCTATGAGGTAGATTTTACCTCCATTTTAGGACAGGAAAACTGAGGCTCAGCATAGTTATTTGTCTAAGGTTACACAGTTAGTGACAGAGCCAGGACTTGAATTTCTGACTTGAAGTGTGAATGCTCTTTTCCTTTGAACACTCTGTAGAAATAAATATAAATGAGGTGAGACAGTTCCAGCTATATATGTCATTTTACTACATCAGTTACAAATTACTTTCTGTGAAATAAATGTTCATATTTGATTTAGAGTTGCTAAAACTTGTATAATAAAGGCTATCAAATGGTATTTCTTTTGTAAGTGTGACATTTGCTAAAAAGTGTGGTTCATGGAAACATTTAATGGAAGACATTGATACATAGAGATTCTATATGGGGCACTTAACAAAGCTGTTAAACAGGTATGGACTTTTCTTGAGACAGTGGCTTAAATATTTATTTAAGTGTATAAAGGGATGTGCAGATGTATGGCCAATTAAATAGAAAATGAAAAGGGTAAAAGGGTTTTGAATAATTTTTACGAAAGGGGAAATTAGAATTTTGAAGTCATACTAACAGAGATTGTTATATTTAGCGAGACCACTGTGAACTGTAAGGTCCACAAAGGCAAATTGTTTCTTTTATTCTCAGCTTCAAGAGCAATTTTTGGGGGATGCCAGGGCAGTTCAGTCACTTAAGCATCTGCCTTCGGCTCAGGTGATGATCCCAGCGTCTTGGGATTGAGTCCCTCATGGGGCTCCTTGCTCAGCAGGGAGCCTGCTTATCCCTCTGCCTGCCGTTCCCCCTGCTTGTGCGTGCTCTCTCTCTCTCTGACAAATAAATAAAATCTTAAAAAAAAAAAAATTGGGGGGACATGGTAGATGCTCAGTAAATACTTGTTGAAGAAAAGATGAATGTGAATATATATTTACAGTGAGTGCTGTGTTTATGTAAATGCTAGGGTTGATAGTTAGAATTGATTGGCATAGAACATTTTCGTCTGAAAAAAAATTTTGGTCAGGAGGTCAGAAGGTCTTTGAAAGAAAAGAGGGAGGACATTGACAGATTACAGATGAAGCGGCATAGGCATATACCATATAGGTAGTTTATAGAATGGTTATGCGTTGGAAGAAAAGGAACATTGAATAAAGGGAATGACCCACTGACACCATTCAGATATAGGCACTGTTTATTTAAAGCCTTAATGAGTTTTGAGAATCAAGGAAACAGTCTCTGCTCTTAAGGAACTTAGAGTTTTAGAGACTAGGTGCGTTAGCTATCTATTGCGTAACATGTTACCGCAAAGGTTAGTGTTTAAGATAACAGTAAACATTTATTATCCCTCACAATTTCTGTGAGTCAGAAATTTGGGAGCAGCTTGAGCAGTGGTTCAGTCTCAGGGTCTCTCAAGAGATTGCACTAATATGTCATCTGGAGTTGCAGTCATCTGAAGAGAGGCTGGTGTATCCTCTTCTAAGGTGGCTACTCAGATTGTTGACAAGTTGATGTAGGCTGTTGGTGGGAGGTCTCCATTCTTCTCCATGTGGGCCTCTCCATAGAACTATTTGAATGCCCTCGTGGCATGGCAGCTGGCTTTCCCCAGAGCAAGTAATCCAAGAGACCAAGTTGCATTGTCTTTTATGACCTAGCTTCAGAAGTCACATACCATCATTTCTCCAGTATTCTGTTGGTCACATATTGTGGGAAGGGATTACATAGGGGTATGAATACTAGGAGGTGAGAATCCTTAGGGGCCATATTGGAGGCTGGCTACCACAGTGGGTAGATTAGAACAGAAAAGTGTTGGAAGAAGGTACAAAGTGCTGGGGGAGAGGAGGGAAGGATTCAGAGGAGGGAAAGGTTACCTTTAGGAAAATGAGGGAATTGGGAAAGATTTAACTTTTTTTTTTTTAAGATTTTATTTATTTATTTGACAGAGATAGACAGCCAGCGAGAGAGGGAACACAAGCAGGGGGAGTGGGAGAGGAAGAAGCAGGCTCCCAGCGGAGGAGTCCGATGGGGGGCTCGATCCGAGAACGCCGGGATCACACCCTGAGCGGAAGGCAGACGCTTAACGACTGAGCCACCCAGGCGCCCCGGGAAAGATTTAACTCTTTTTAACAGATACCTACAGGTATTTATTTGGTGCTTACTGTGTGCCCTCAACATGGTAGGATAATATGTGGAAGTGAATTGGGGCTGTATGAAATGTTGTAAGTAGTCTAGGCCAGCATTGGTACTAAGGACAAACAATCTCTGTGTGTAAGGTGAAGGTGGAGTAATTTTTCTGTTATTGAGGAGATCAGTAACTTGTCAGAGTGATAGAGAAGCAGTTAAAAGCATAAATACTAGAGCCAGACTTCCTGGGCTGGAATCCTACCTCTACTACATGCTAGCTGTGTGACCTTGGGTGTGTGACTGTGATACTCTTAACCACATCTTCTTGGTAACTCACTATAAAATGGGGATAATAATGGTGGCTGCTTTATATTGCTGCTATAAAGATTAAATAAGTTAAAAATATGCCAGGTCCTTGGAACAGGTTCACATGTATCATCATTATCATCATTGTTCATTTTGGGCAGTAGCACAGAACTGACCATGGGTGAATGAGATTCAAGTCGGAGATGAATGAATGTGGAATGATAAGAGTATTCAGAGGCTTTTAAATGTCAGTCATTTAAATGTAATCATTTGCTGCTTCAGCATTAGTTTTTCCAGTTTGAGTACTTATGTTTAGATAATTTTTATTTCACAAATAGAGTGAACCAGTGATTTTATTTAGCTGAACTCCACAGTTAACAACAATACCTCAGGAGGTGCACAGTTGCCTGTGAAGGATATCTTGTATTCTCTTGTCCCTCTGTCTGCAGAATGGGTTTAGCCAGAAGGAGTACTTACAGGTGCATCTTCAGAAGAGCTGAGTGGTGGAACCAGGACCCATGGTAAAAATACCAGAGTGAGCACTTGAGTCACAAAAGAATCCTCAGAGATTCTTCACACTAAGTCTGTCACTTCTGTGAAGAGGGAAGATCATCGAACTCCATGTCTCTGCAGGTGTTAGGAATTGGGTGATTTGCCAGGTGCCTTGGGTGGAGCTAAATGCCTAAGTTGCCTTCAGTTCTGTGGTTCAGGGACTTCAGTCCAACTCTCATTGTTTAGTTGAACAGAGGCACTGAGGAAGTAAGTGGTTTGAGGTTCCACAACAATCTAGCGGCTGAGCTTGGGCAAGTTCTTCACCCTGTGTTTAAGACTGGCTCACGTAGTAGTAACGATCTGCAGAATCTTTGGAAGATTGAGCATTGTGAAAATGTCTTTTCTTTAGGTACTTTAGTAAAAATATTTACTTTTGTGGTATATCTGATTTGTTTGCTTTCCTAGTCACTTTTATTCATATGCTTTTAGAAATCATTCCCTGTTTATATGAGTCCTGGTAACAAGTAATTTGGATAGCTCATTTTGAAATCTGGAATGTATACCCTGTTACTGAATTTGAAGATGGGTGGGATACTTATAGGTCTTTGACCTCTAAAATGTAAGGGGGAATTATGGGTGATTTTTATTCTTTGAAAAATTTTTATTCTGATATCAAAATTTAACACATAATGGGTGTAACTGGAAAAAAAATTTATAAACGCCGTAGTATGAGAGAGTAAAATAACTAGTGAAGTAACATGTCAAGTGTAAGGTCATGAACAGAGCTAGGTACTGACAATAGCTGTGTAACCATAGACTCACCACTTTAACCTTCTTGTGACTAGTTTTTTCATCTATAAAATGGGGTTAATGATTCTTACAACATGAAGTTGTTATAAGGATCATGGAGTCACAGTGGACTCATTGTTGTGCTACCTTATTAATTTTGACAGCAGCTCTGTGTAGTATTAGCTCCATTTTGTAGATGAGGAAAGAGAAGCTTGGAGAGATTCACTAATTTAGGAAGAACCTGCAACAAACCAAGTTCTCTCTATCTCTCTTTTTTTTAAGTAGGCCCCCCACGCCCCATGTGGGGCTTGAACTCTCAACCCTGAGATCAAGAGTCACATGTTCCACCAACTGAGCCAGCCAGGCATCCCTGTCTGTTTTTTGAATTAAAAGATACTGACTCCCTGTGATAATGGGTATGAAGTGCCTAACTTTGCTTGCAGTAAATGTCTGATCCTGTTCACTGTCTTTTGCATAGTTTGTGAAAATTTAGTATGAGAATTCTTTATGGTTGTAATCAAGGTGTCGTAGCTTTCAAAGTATTCTTTGCAGTATTCCTTATATGTATCTTGTTGCCATTCCCGAAATAGAAAGCTATAATAGCGATTTCACATCCTAAATTACTCAATAAATACTAAATAAGGACATACTATAGTGTCCAAATTTTAAACATATTTCGTCAGTGTTTCAGTTATCTTTGTAACTGTAAATGGCATAAGTGATGCCAAAGTCTCCTAATCGTGGTTAATTTGTACATATTTTCACTACCACAGAATTTACAGGAACTTGGCAAGTTGTCCTCTCATATTTTAGGACACACCATGTTGATTTGGGTTGAGAGTGGTGTTACGATTTTGTGGTGAAACTGGCTTTGTTGTTGACTTTGTATTTAGTTATATGATGGATGTATTTTTTTGTTTGTTTGGTAAGATTATTTTTTGAATTTATTTTAGTAAGTAAACTCTACACCCAACGTGGAATTTGAATTCATGACCCGGAGATCAGGAGTCACCTGGTGTACTGACTAAGCCAGCCAGGTGCCGCTATATGATGGTTGTATTTAAAGTAGTCTTTTTACATTTGCCTAGTATTGATTGTCTGGCCTTTCAAAACAATTTAGAAATGAAAGGCAAGGACCATTTTCTTTCTTATCTCTGTTACTTGGGGTAATCACTTTTTATGGAAAATCAGTTGAACTAAAGCTTCCATGCAGGAGCTTTTCACTCTTTAATATTCCAGGTTAATGCCATAAGGTGGCATGGAAGGCAAAGATGTGGTGGTATTTTAAATTCTCCATTTTGTAGATTCAGTGATCATTTTATATTCTTGTTGACATTTTCTTTCTGTTCAGATTTTTTTTTTTTTTTTTTTTTTTGCAAGGGAGAATGGGGGAGACCTGGAATGGTGGGAATAGGAAACCAAGAATACAATGAAGATCGTAGATTAGTGATTTGACTTGAAATTAAATAAATTTGAAGCTTTCCTTTATGCAGTAGAACATCATAGGGTAGTGTGGCTCATTTGTGTAATATCTGTTATGCATCTTTGTATACATTGAGTAAAATGATTATTTAGTCATTTTCCTTTTTTTTTTTTTTTTTTTTAAAGATTTTATTTATTTATTTGACAGAGAGAGAGGGAACACAAGCAGGGGGAGTGGGAGAGGAAGAAGCAGGCTCCCAGCGGAGGAGCCTGATGCGGGGCTCGATCCCGGAATGCCGGGATCACGCCCTGAGCTGAAGGCAGACGCTCAACGACTGAGCCACCCAGGCGCCCCTACTTAGTCATTTTCCTAAATCAGTCACTCTGTAGCAAAATTGACCCCTTTAATTTGTTTGTTTATTTATTTATTTATTACCACTTTTACTGAAAACTGATTCTGAAGGTGAGCCTGGCAGAAACAATTTGTATGAAAACTGGGCATGACCTGTACAATTTGGGCAAGGTATTAATGACATTTTATTTTCATCATGTTTAATAACCTGTTGGGTGCCTAAATAAAACTGAGTTAATTATAGTGTAACCTTTTGTTCTATTTGGAGAGTGTTAAGGGATTTTTGAATACCCTCCAAAATTCACCTTCATCAAGTGAGCTTAGAAAGCTCTTTCTAGAGCAAGGATCCTCAAAACGTTACCTGCATGATCTCTACCTCTTCTGGCCACTTCTTTGTTTTCTTTCGTAAAAGCACAGTAGATTTTCCTACTGTTTGGAGATAGTAGTGATGAGTTCAGAGTTGAATGCACCTGTTTTCAGTCTGGTTCTACTACTCACTGGCTGTGTAATCTTGGGCAAGGGAATTAATCTTGCCAAATCTCTATTTCCTCATAGTTTAGTTGTGAGAGGTAAATAAGTTACGTATAAAGCATTTAGCACATAATCATTCTGTGCATGTTAATTTTCTTAACACCCAGAATTTTTCTTTTGTAGCAGTAGCTACAATTACAGCTAAATAATTGTGTAATTACTTATGTTTTTCTTATAAGTTTCATGAGGGCAGGGACCATGTCTGTCTCTTTATTGCTATTTTCTCAGCATTTAGCATTGTGCTTGGCATGGGATATAATAGATGCTCAATAAATACTTGTTGAATGAATGAAAGTGACCCACCCCTTCTCCTTTCCCTGTCCTCCCTTGCCTTAAAGGACAGTGTCATAAACTTAGTTCTTGGCCCACTTGAGAATTAATTAACTTTTTATTAATACTATTTGATCCATTAATGACTGGAGCTAGGTAAAGGGGAAGGTAATAAACAGATGAATAACAACCAGAAAGACAGCATAACAATATTCAAAGTAAATTATAATACTATAAAATCCTAGTACTCTGGATTTTCTAACCGTCTGTAATCTGATGTCCAGCCCCAAATTTTACCAAAACAGTTTTCATTGAGGCTACCACTGACTTGCATGTTGGTGAGCCAGTGGGTTGTCCCTAGCTTAGTAAAATGGTTACTTTTACAGTTATTCAGGCAGGAACCTTGGCATCATCTTTTCTTCCTTTCCCATTTCATATCCAGTCCATCAGTGAATCCAGCTGTCTGCTAAATATATCCATATCTGATCACTTCTTACCACCTCCACTGTAATCCTTGTCCAAGCCATCAGATGAGTTTAGTTTCCCATGGCTGGCTACTATAACATCACCACAGACCCAGTGGCTTAAAACAGCCCAAATTTACTCTCTGAAAGTTCTGAAGGCCAGATGTCTGAAATCAGTCTCACTGAGCCAGAATCAGGGTGTCACCAGCGGAGATGTATTCCTTCTGGAGGCTTTAGGGGAGAGTAAGTTCCTCACTTTTTCCGGTTTCTGGTGGCTGCCAGCATTCCTTGGTTTGCGGCAGTATCACTTCAGTCTGCAAGGGCAGCATCTTCATATCTCTGTGTACATCTCTTAAACCTCTGTGTTTGTGAAATCTCTCTCTTCCTCCCTTTTATAAACATATGTGATTGCATTTAGGGCTCACCCAGATAATCCAGGATAATCTCCCCATCTCAAGATCCTTGACTTAATCACATCTGCAAAGACCCCCTCCCTTTTTTTTTTTGGTTATTTAAGATAACACAAGTTCCAGGGAAATGTTGGTATCTTTAGGGAGCCACTTTTCATTCTTAACCACAGTCTGTCCTTTGGCCCCCAAAGATTCACATTTGTCCCACATGCAAAGTACATTCATCCCATTCCAGCATTCCCAAAAATATTAACCCGCTGCAACATCAGCTCAAGGTCAGGATCTCGTCTACATGTCATCAGCTCAAAAGTGCAGAATCTCATCGTATAAATTCTCCAGATTAGGTGTACATGAGACTCTGGGTATGATCCATCTTGGGGAAGAATCCTTTCCATTGGTGGACCTGTGAAACTAGAAAACAAGTTATATGTTCCCCAAATACAGTAGTGGGACAGGTAAAGACATTCCTGTTCCGAAAAGGAGAGACCACAAGGAATAAGTGTGTCACTGGTCCCAAGCAATTTCAAGATCCAGCAGGGATAATTCCATTAACGTTTCAAAGCCTAGGAGTAATCCTGTGTGGCTTTAGACTCCATGCTCTGGGCCCAGGGCTCTAGCTTGTGGGCTCAAGGTTCAGCTCTAGTTTTCTTCTCTCTTTTCCTTTCTTTCTGTCTTAAATTGAGTTATAATTGAAATAAAACATTATTAGTTTTAGGTGTACATTGTGATAATTTGGTATTTGTTTATATTGCAAAATGATCATAATAGGGACACCTGGGTGGCTCAGTTGGTTAAGCATCTGCCTTCGGCTCTGGTCATGATCCCAGGGTCCTGAGATGGAGTCCTGCATCAGGCTCCCTGCTCAGCAGGGGGCCTGCTTCTCCCTCTCCCTCTCCCCCTGCTTATATACTTTCTCTCTCTCTCTGACAAATAAATAAAATCTAAATTAAAAATCACAGTAAGTCTAGTTAACATCTGTCACTGTACATAGTTATATTTTTTCTTCTTTTAAGATTTACTCTCTTACTAACTTTCAGATATGCAGTACAGTATTGTTAACTATAGTCACCATGCTGTACATTACATCCCCATGCCTAATTTATTTTTATAACTGGAAATTTGTACCTTTTGACCCCCTTCACTTTTTTTGGCTGAATAATATTTATATATACCACATTTTCTTTATCCATTCATCCCTTAGTGGATAGTTAGATTGTTTTCATCTCTGGCTATCGTATGTGATGCTGCGGTGAATATGGGGGTGCATACATCTTTTCAAATTAGTGTTTTTGTTTTCTTTGGGTAAATACCCAGAAGTGGTAGATCATACGGTAGTGCTATTTTTAATTTTTTGAGGAACCTCCTCCATACTGTTTTCCATCCTGGTTGTGCAAATTTACATTCCCACCGACAGTGCACAAATGTTCCCTGTTCTCCATATCCTCACCAACACTTGTTATTTTTTGTCTTTTTGATAATAGCCATTCTGACAGATGTGAGGTGTCTCGTTGTGGTTTTGATTTGCATTTCGCTGATGATGAGTGATGATGAGCATCTTTTCATGTACCTGTTGCCCATCTGTATGTCTTCTCTGGGAAAAATGTCTCTTGAGATCCTCTGCCCATTTTTAAATCAGACTGGTTTTTTGCTATTGAGTTGTGGAGTTTTTTAAAAATGTATTTTGGGGGGCGCCTGCGTGGCTCAGTCGTTAAGCGTCTGCCTTTGGCTCAGGGCGTGATCCTGGTGTTATGGGATCGAGCCCCACATCAGGCTCCTCCGCTGGGAGCCTGCTTCTTCCTCTCCCACTCCCTCTGCTTGTGTTCCCTCTCTCACTGGCTGTCTCTCTCTCTGTCAAATAAATCTTAAAAAAAAAAATGTATTTTGGATATTAGTCCTGTATCAGATATATGGCTTGCAAATATTTTCCTCCATTCAGTAGGTTGCCTTTTCATTTTGTTGATGGGTCCCTTTGTTGTGCAGAAGCTTTTTAGTTTGGTGTAGTTCCACTAATTTATTTTTACTTTTGTTGCCTTTGCTTTTAGTGTCTATCTTAACTTCTCAAAGGATAGTACATGTTCGCAACTGAGTAGTTTTATTAGCCTATTTCTTGGCTGTAGAATTTTGGTAGTTCAGTAGCTTTCTCTAGTTTCATTCTCTTTCTTTCTCTGTCAGGCCAAGTTGGCAGTGTTTCTGCTGACATAACATTTTCAGAAACCTTGTGGGTCTCTTTTGTATGTCTTGGGGATTCTTATCATTAGACGAGAGGGTCCTCCATAGATATTTCCTGAATAGCATTCTGTTTGTAGCTTCTCTTTAGATGGTTGGTTGAGGAGATCCCCCAGTTGTATGTGTAATACCGTCAGCACTAGTAAAAGGTTGTCCAGCCACATCTTTGGCTTTCTTTCCACGGCAGTGCTTTTTAAATAATGCATCTCTTTGTTTTAGTGTTTTTTGTGGTCTAGATAAGGTGAGGATTTCTAAAATCATCAAGTCCTGGTTTATTTTGCTTAACATTTCACCAATCGATTTATCTTTCCTCTTGCATTTTACTGTACACAGCAGGAAGAAGCTGGGCTGGCACCTTCAGCATGTTGCTTGGAAATTGAGCTAAATATTTCAAGTTTATCACTTACAAATTTTGCTTTTACACAACCACTGGATGCAGTTCAGCCAAGTTTTATTGCCACTATATAAAAAAGATTGTCTTCCAGTTTCCAATAATGTTCCTCATTTCTTTCTGAGTCATTACCAGAAGCACCTTTAATGTTCATATTTTCACCAGCATTCTGTTTATGATTACATATGTATTCTCTAAAAACAATGTAGGCTTTCCCTACTGTGCTTCTTACTTCCTTCTGAGCTCCCACCAGGAGTGCCTTTAATGTCCATATTTCTACCAGCAGTCTGTTGAAGGCAACCTAGGCTTTTTCTATTATGCTTCTCAAAATTCTTTAGCCTCTACCCATTATCCAGTTTCAAAGACAGCTCCACATTTTTTTTTTTAAAGATTTTATTTATTTATTAGAGAGAGACAGCCAGGGAGAGAGGGAACACAAGCAGGGGGAGTGGGAGAGGAAGAAGCAGGCTCCCAGCAGAGGAGCCTGATGTGGGGCTCGATCCCAGAATGCCGGGATCATGCCCTGAGCCGAAGGCAGACGCTTAACGACTGCGCCACCCAGGCGCCCCCATTTCCACATTTTTAAGTATTTAAACAGAACACTTCCAGATACCAAAATCTATATCAGGGTTCAACTGGAGAAACAGAATCAGTAGGAGATATACATTAAGAGATGTATTTTAAAGATTTATTCCCTACATGATATAGGGGCTGGATGAGCAGGTATGATATCCATAGGCTAGGCTGTCTTGAGCTGAATTTGCTATCCAAAGGTAGAATTTCTTCTGGGAAATGTTAGTTCTGCTCCTAAGGCTTTTTAACTCATTGAATCAGGCCCACCTGGATGATCTAGGACCCTATCCTTTACTTAAAGTCAACTGATTATGAATATTAATCACATCCACAAAATATCTTCACAGCAACACTTAGTGTTCAAACAAGTGGGGACGGTAGCGTAATCAAGTGATCCATACAACTGACATCACATAATCATCATTATTTCTTGCTTGGATTACTGCAGTAGCTTCCTCTGAACTGAATTCTCTGTTTCTGTTCTGTTTTTTTGTGATCTGCTCTCCACATAAATTATAGATCTTAGGATCTGTTTTCCAGGGTCAGTTCCATGATCTGCCACTTTCATCCTTGCTTACTCTGCTGTAATCCCACTGGATTCCTTGCCGTTCCTGGATCATACCAGGTCTTTGTGCTTGCTCTTTTCTCCACGTGAAATACTCTTTCCCTAAATCTCCACATGGTTTACTTCCTCACTTTTTTTCAGATCTTTGCTCAGATGTCTCATTAGAGAGACCATCAGATATAAAAAAAACCACCTTACTCCTTAATCTGAGGCAGTCCTTATTTCCCTTATTCTGTGTCCCTTTCTCCACAGGACTTGACATTTTTTTTCCCCAAAGATTTTATTTATTTATTTGAGCGAGCGGGAACAAGAAATCACAAGTGGGAGGGAGGGGCAAAGTGAACGGGAAGGGGACAAGCAGACTCCCTGCTGAGTGCGGAGCCTTATGCGGGGCTTGATCCCAAGACCCTGAGATCATGACCTGAGCCAAAGGCAGATGCTTAACCAACTGAGCCACCCAGGTGCCCCAGTATATGTTTGGTTTTTGTTTGTCTCTTCCCATTAAATCATAGTCTCTACAGGGACAAGGATTTTGTTTACTGCTGTATCCTCAACACCAGCAGTACGTAGCATATTTTAGGTGCTTAATAAATATTTTTGAGCAGATTATTGAATGTAGGGACAGCCATTTTCATTCTTATTTTACCTCTCATGTGCTATTTAACATAGTTGATCACCTTTTTAAAGCCATTTTATATCCTTGGTATGACATTATTCTAATTTTTCATCTAATACTTTGTTCATTCCTTCTGCCTCTCCTGCTATATTTTCTTTATCTTTTGCTAGCTGTTCTTCATGTTGGCTTCTGAGTATGGAACCTTCTCAGGACTTAGATTCAAGCCCTCTTATTGTCTATCTGTAGGATATCTCATCTAGTCCCATAGTTTTAAAAACTACTTGTCTGATAATGATTCCCAAATGTTTATTTCCATATTTTTTGAACAGAAGTCATTTTGCCACCTCTACCTGGAGGTCTCATAGACATCCCAAGTTTATATTCCCAATTGAATTCTTAGCCTTCTTTTCCTGCTGCCAGAGTTGTTCTTGCTCCAGCGTGCCCCATTTCTGTAAATGGCACTTCTGTCCAGCTGGTTACACAAGCCAGAAATCTGACAGGTCGTCTTTGACATCTGCCTCTGTCCTCTCACATCCATTCCATCATCAGTTTCGGTTGGTAATCACTCCAGAAATATTGACAAATCTTATTTGTCAATATCCTTTTTCTACCGAAGTCACTCTAGCTAGTCCAAGTTATGCACTTTCCAGGACCACATCAATAAATTCTTACCTAGTTTTACTACTTCTCTTCTTCTTTCTGACCCTAACTAATCAATTCTCCACACTGAAGTCAGAGTTTTAAAATGCAAATATAATTATATTATACTCCTGCCTCTTCCCCTGTTTCACTGGATATAGGCTCCAAGCAGGTAATTTAAAATGAATGGAATTGTGTAGATCAGGGATTTTTAATGAGGAGTGGTAAGACTGTGGCAAATTGGAGAGGACATGCCCTGTCTAAAGAGGGTTGCCACTTTTTAGTTCTAGGATATTACTGACATGTGAGGGTGTAGGCCCACAATTGCTGATCCCTTGATTTTTTTCAAGGAAAGCCAGAAATCTGGATTTTTTTTTAATTGTAAATTTTCTCTACTTTACAATATTAGCAACCAATTTAAAATTTAAAAAGTTTCTTGGGGCGTGTGGGTGGTGCAGACGGTTAAACATCTGACTCTTGGTTTTGGTGCATGTCATGATCTCGGGTCATGAGATCAAGCTCTGCATTGGGCTCCGTGCTCAGCCCAGAGCCTGCTTGAGATTCTCTTTCCCGTCTGCCCCTCCCACTCATTCTCTCTCTTTTTCCAAAATCGGTAAGTAAATCTTTAAAAAAGCTTCTTAGGAACAAATTTAGTTAAATATAAATAAGATCTTTAGACTGAAAACCACAAAACATTGCTGAGAGACGTTAAAGAAAACTTAAATGTGTGATTTATCACATTCATGGCTTGAAAGACCCAGTAATGTAAAGCTGTCCAGTCTTCCCAAAATAATCTATAAAGATTCAGTGTGTTCACAATCAAAATCTCAGCAGACTTTTTTGTAGAAACATGCTGAATCTAAAATTCACATGAAAATGTAAAGGATCTGGAATAACCAAAATAATTTAGAAGTGGAAGAACAAACTTGGAGGAATTAAATTACCTGATTTCAAGACATTATAAAGCTAGCGTAATCAAGACAGTGTGGTATTAGTGTAAAAATAGATACTTTTGGAACACAGTAGGGAATGCTGAAATAGACACATGTATGGTCAGTTGATTTTTCAACAGAGGGTTAAATGCAATTCAGTAGAGGAAAGGGTAGTCTTTTCAACAAATGTTGCTGGAACAATTGGATATTTGTATGTAAAGAAATGAATCTCAGTACCTGTCTCACACCATACACACAAATTAATATGAAATGGCTCATAGCCATAGCATACAAACTAAAACCATAAAACTTATAGAAAAAATTATAAGAAAATATTTGTGACCTTGAGGTAGGCAGAGATTTTTTAGGAAACAAAGATACTAACTATGGAAGAAAAAATTGGTAAATCAGACCTATCAAAAGTAAAACCTTCTGTTCTTTAGAAGACACTGTAAGAAAATGAAAATGTAAGCCTACAGACTGGGAGAAAATATTTATACACACATATACACACACATATATATAATTTCGTTATATATATATGTAGATATCTATAGATAGATTCATCAAAGAATTTATATTTAGAATATGTAAAAAAAACTTTAAAACTCAAAATATGACAAATGACCCAATTAAAAATGAGCAAAAGGTTTTAATAGATGCTTCATAGAAGAAAATATATTTGAATGTCCAAAAGCATGTGAAAAGATGCTCAACATTATTAGTCACCAGGGAAATACAAATTAAAACTATATGACATACCATTTCATCCCCACTAGAGTAGATAAACCCACTAAAATAGATAAAATAAAAAACATATGGACAATTCCAAGTATTGGTGAAGATGTGAAACACTAGAATTCATGTATGTTGCTGGTGGGAGTATGAAAAGTACAACAACTGGTCAGGTTTTTTTGTAAAGTTAAATACATACTCACCATGCAACCTTGCCATCCTCCACCTTGGTGTTTTTTACCCAAGAGAAATGAAAACATATATTCCCAGAAAGACCATGTGACTGTACATAGCCGTTTCATTCATAATAGCCAAAAACTGGAAACCACCCAAATACTGTCAACAGGTGACTAGGTAAACAAACTGTGGATAAATGGTGAATTAAAGATACATACAACAGTGTGAATGAATTTCAAAAAGTACATTGAGAGAAGTAACATTTATTTTGGTTTCACTTTTTAAATAAAATTTTTGAAGATTTATTTATCTATTAGCATGAGCAGGAGGAGCAGAGGGAGAGGGGAGAGAGGATCCCAAGCAGACTCCATGCTGAGCGTGGAACCCGAACTGTGGTTTGGTCCCACGACCCCGAGACCGTGATCCAGGTGGAAACCAAGAGTTGGATGCTCAACCGACTGTGCCACCCAGGCATTCCATATTGGTTTCATTTATTTTGAAGTTGTAGAATAGGCAAAACTAATTTATAGTGATAGAAATTAGATCAGTGGTCGCTTATGGCTAGGGTGGGGGGGGGAAGATTGACTACAAAAAGACATGAGTGGTGGGAATGTTTTTTCTTGATTGGGAGTGGTGATTACACAAAAATGTGCATTTGTCAGAACTCATTGAACTCGTTGGAACTGTACATTTTATGTATGGGAGCATTTTATTGTAATGGTGCGTTTTATTGTAAATAAATTATACATCAATGTACAATTTACTATGACAATTTAATGTAAGTAAATTACACATCAAAGTTGATTTAAAAAAATACTGTTGGTCAACATTCTGTGGAAACACAAGATGTTTGTGTGCCAAATTTGGTTGAGGTCAGCCAGTATCTAACAGCTGATCTGTACACCCCAACACATGCGCACACTACAAAAGTGCCTGGCCCATAATAGGTCTTCAGATTTCTGTTGAATGAGTGGGTGGACGAATAATTGCAGCACCATTGCAAGAAAATACCCCATTCTTCATCCTCCTGTGGTTTTCCAGCTTCAGTCGTTTTAGAGTTAATTTTTTTGGCTTCTCTTGGCAGTAGTACCTTGAGTACAAATTAGGTTATTCATTCATTCAAATAGTTGCTGAGCATCTACCATATGTAAAACCCTGCTTAAATAAAGTAATTGCTAATTCTGAAGAATTACAGAAATGTCCCTTGATTATATATGTGAAATTAACATTCAATTTAAAAAACAAAGGCTGGATAAGCTCTTCTTGCTTAGAATCTGTTTCAGCTACCATTTCTTTGTCTTGTGCATTTACACTGCTATCTGTGGAAAATAGCATGGGCTTAATAATAGACTCCGTTCATTATAACTTCTCAAATGAGAGGAAGGAAAACGTTTCAGAATATCATTCTGGTGTAGCTATAGAAAATGGCAGATTTCTTCCTTTCTGATTTATAGTCTGTGAAGGATGAGTGATCTGACTTAATTCGGTTGCCACATTGTTTCTTGGTCTTTAGTTAGTCTGTAGTTGTGTGCTGTCTTCATCAAACTTGATTATGGAGACTTTCATAGGCCAAGCAGAATTATTACATGTTTTTTCAGTCAGAACTTTAAAAAACACTGGTTATCATTCTATACTGATAATTGTTACTTTCTTGACTGTGATCAGGCTGCCCTGAATTCTCTGAACAGCTTTCTTCTTTTAATTCTCCAAACTGTGTCCTTGCCCTTTTTTTTTTTTTTAATGGTGGTTGGAATTTTTTTATTTATTTATTTTTAGTCACTTATTTAAGTAATCTCTACAACCAGCGTGGACCTCAAACTCGCAACCCCAAGATGAAGAGTCGTGTGCTCTTTGAGCTAGCCAGGAGCCCCCATCCTTGCCCATTTTTAAAGTTAGCCTCAGGCTTAACTCCTTTACAAAACAACTCTCCTTGATTAATACAATGAGTCATCTGACCTCAAACTTGTTTTCAGACTTTCCTCCCCTATCGTGCTCTTTTCCAATTTTTCTTTTTTCAGTGTCATATTTCTTTTTTTCATTAAGACCTTTTCTTCCTGTTAATATCATAGTTCATTGAGGGATAGTAGCTGCACCTAACTGATACTGTTTTCTTCTTCATGTATCTATTGTAAGAGCTGTACCAAGTGAGTTTAGTAAATAAAGAAGATTGATGGTAAATTCTAGCACGAAGCTGAATAACATGCAGTATAAAGTCCATGATGGATGAAAGTATAATACTTTAGATAACTGTGGACCCAGGTCTTTTCTCCTTCATTTTTCCTTGGCACATTCCCCTGAAAAGGAACCCAGGGAGATTAAGAGTTGCTTCTACTGATAGTAGCCCAGAAACGTAAGAGGAGGCAGTTCCCATAGAAGCAGTCTGAGTCCAGTGAAAGAGCTTAATGAACTGCCTTCACCTGTGCAGTAGTCAGAGTATGTCTCTGTGCTGAGACGTCAGAGGGACTGAGAGAAATTTAACAAGAATGTAGGAATGAGGGAAGAAATGGATATTGAAATTGCATACGTGCGTAATCTTGGTAGTTTAATCTGAAAGAATCTATTATCCTCATTGACAGATTTCTCTGACAGAACTGTTTCTTTTTAAGCCCAAGTTAGAATTAATACTAAACTAAAGAAGGACATTCGTTTATCGGCCATTCGGAATATCCTGTTTCAAATACCTCTTATCTTTGGTGGGTTCAGGATCTTGTTTAGTTATTTTCACTATCCCAAGATTAAATATACTTTCATTTTACATTCTTGCCAGCAGTACACAAAGGTTCCAACTTCTCACATCCTTACCAATCCTGGTTATTTTGTGTGTGGATTGTTTTTTTCTTCTCTTTTCTTTTCTTTTCTTTTCTTTTCCTTCTTTCTTTCTTTAGTAGACATCCTAATGGGTGTGAGGTGGTAGTCTTGTACATGTTCAGTGATTTCACGTATGACAGGTAGCATAGTGTTGTCTCTTATTATCACATGACTGTTTTTCCCCACAGCAATTACCAGTCATGCCTGAAGTGCTTATTACTATTATTTTTACTTGTTACCATAAACCTCTGTAATGGCCGGGACCTTGTCCATTTTCATCACTACTATCCCTGGGGCTAAGATAGTACCTGACATGTTACACTTACTTAGTGAGTATTTGATGAATGAATGAATGAATGAATGAATGAATGGAATGTGGACATAGTGTAATGGTTAAAACCAAAGACTTGGCATTAGACAGACTTTGGTTTGAATTCTGATTTCCTGGTGTATAAAATAGGCTTGATAATGCCTTCCTCATAGGATTGTGGTGAGATTAAATGAGATCACACATGTAAAACCCTTAGTATAGCACCTGGCACATTGTAATTATCTGATAAGTGGTGGCTAATATTATTAGAGGCCAACAGGGCATCAGTGGGCTTGGGGTTTAAAGATCCTCATTCTGGGGCACCTGGGTGGCGCAGTCGTTAAAGGCGTCTGCCTTCGGCTCAGGGCGTGATCCCGGCGTACCGGGATCGAGTCCCACATCGGGCTCCTCTGCTGTGAGCCTGCTTCTTCCTCTCCCACTCCCCCTGCTGTGTTCCCTCTCTCGCTGGCTGTCTCTCTGTCACATAAATGAATAAAATCTTTAAAAAAATAAAAAATAAAGATCCTCATTCTGTCACTAATAAGTTATATAATATTGGAACAAGTTGTCTAATCTCTCTGGCCTGAGTTTTTTGGGTTTTTTTCCTCTGTAAAGTAAGAGTATTAAGTTAGATGAACCTTGAGCGCCCTCCTGTGATTTTCATTTGATCCTTACTGTTGTGACTGTATTCACTCCAGCAATAACTACCACTTTATAGTATCTCAACTTTAATTACAATAGATCGTTAATCCCAGAGTCTGAATCTCAGAAGCATCTAAATGGTAGAATTAACTTAAAAGAACTTTATATTATTTTTATTTATTTTTTTTAGAGGGGAGGCAGAGGGAGAGGCAGAGAATCCTTTTTTTTTTAAGATTTTATTTATTCATTTGACGCAGAGAGACTGCGAGAGAGGGAACACAAGCAGGGGAAGTGGGAGAGGGAGAAACAAGCTTCCCGCTGAGCAGGAAGCCCAACGTGGGGCTCAATCCCAGGACCCTGGGACCTGAGCCGAAGGCAGACGCCTAAGGACTGAGCCACTGAGGCGCCCCAGAGGCAGAGAATCCTAAGCAGGCTCCACGCCCAGCGCAGAGCCCAAAGCAGGGCTCGATCTCATGACCCTGCTGTGATCATGACCCGAACCGAAATCAAGAGTCAGACATTTAACTGACTGAGCCACCCAAGCGCCCCTAAAATAATTTTTTTAAAAGAAAAGATCATTTCATTTCAAAAATTAAATCATTGAAATAGTTGAAGAATAAGTTGCTTTAGTGAAAGAATAATTGCTTTAGTGAAAGGTGTTTAGTAATGATTTAATATGTTGGGTTGTGTATGATTCAGTGGGCGTAAAAGTAGAGAAATGCAGATTTTTTTTTTTTTAAGATTTTATTTGTCAGAGAGCGAGTGTGTGAGCACGAGCAGGGGGAGGGGCAGGCTCCCCCGCTGAGCAGGGAGCCGAATTCAGGACTTGATCCCAGGACCCTGGGATCATGACCCGAGCGGAAGGCAGATGCTTAACCGACTGAGCCACAGATTCTAATGTAGATTGCAATGATAGCTTGGTGGTTTTGCTGAGTTGTGTTGTACTCGCTTATTAGAGAGACTTGCTTTGAAGATACCTTTCTGTCCATTTGCTGTGCTGATTGATGGAGGAAATAAAATAATCCTTAAGACTTCCAACTTCTGAGATGTGGCTGGTTGTGTCCCTGCTCTTATTAGCAAATGTGGGACCCGGTAAGCAAGCTCAGTGTTGTCTGTGTTTGAGAGGAAGAACATTTCACCAGTTTGCCCAGCTACGTAAGATGTTATGGCTCCATCCAGCACAGTTAGTATTATTATTTCTTATACAAATAACTTGGAGCAGAGAGTAGAAGAAACTAGTTTTTATTAAGTATTTCTTTGCCAACCACTGTTGGGTGCTTTCATTTATGCCATCTTTGATTTTGTTGACAGAATGGTTGTTTTTGTATATACATGTTACTCATTGTCACCAACCCTAAATCACTTACAGACTTTCCTGGACTTGGGAATGGTTCTTGTGCATGAGTCTCTCTATAGCTTTTGTTAGGGACTCCTTGCAGTCACTGTAGCCCTAAGAAAGTATATGCTGCCTTTAAGGAGGAGCTCCTTTGGCTTCATTAAGAGCAAATAACTTGGGGCGCCTGGCTGGGTTGGTTGGAAGAGCATGGGGCTCTTGATCTCAGGCTTGTGAGTTCGAGCCCCATGTTAGGTGTAGAGATTACTTAAAAATAAAATCTTAAAAAAAAAAAAAGCAAATAACCATGATAGCTTGCCACAAACTCCCTTATCTCTTCGGAGATGCTTTCTGGTGGTCTAAGTAGGAATCCTACATGCTTTCACCACTGAAAGATACTACAGTTGATGATTAGGCCTCCAAATGAAACACATACACATACATATACGTGTATAAACTTATTTTATCTATTAGTACATTGGTCATGTGGTAAAATTTTTGTAATTTAGATCTTTAAACATTTGTTTAATGGAAAGAGTATGGGCCATTGGAAGCCACTTAACATTGGGTGACCTGGCTCTAGCGTCAACTTCTCTGGGCCTGTGTCCTCATGAACAAAATGGAGATGTACTTATCTTGTAGGGATGTTATCAAGATTGAGTGAAATTATGTGAAGAAATCTCATGGGTATTCTACAGATGTTGGTACTGTCTCTCACTTCTTCCATTCTGACTTTTAAATAACTGAGTAAAATACCTTGGCACATGACTTAGTTTGTTAGTGCTTTTATTAAGATTGTTAGCTACATGCCCTGGGGATTGACAATGGAATTTATTTTTCTTTCCTTATCAATTGCAAATGCTATTAGTGTATTCTTGTTCAGACTTTGGAATGAGAAAACTTTTTTTTAAAGCAGAATTAAGTGGATTTGCTTCAGGTGGCTTTCTAAGATCTGGCAAATTTGGACAGGAAAATTAGAATTGTTTTCATAGTGGAGTTCCTACCTGGAACATAGTTGGCAGTGAGAAGAAAGGTTGTGCAATTACATACATTCTTTATCAGATGTTTGGTAAAGCATATTTTTGCCTGAAACACTGGAGGAAGTCCCTACTCCCTTCCTTTCAGTCAAGAAGCTGATTGTGGAATAGGAGATGAAAAAATGAAAATTAATCTGACTTTGGCAATTGGAGAATGAGAAGAATGCTAACCTCCAGGCATCTGGGCTTGTTTCTGTTTTCCAGAGATCGCAGAGGTCATGACCCATTAGTTGTAAGCATCAAAAAACTAAAAAACAGAAAACCAAAAAACCTAAAACCTGTAGGTGAAGCCTGGACTGAGTAGCACTTTAAAAGGTTTTAGGTTGGTAATGAAATTGCAGAGATGATTTCCACTGGCCAAAATTTTGGTGTTTGGTTTTACTTATCTACAGTTCTTCTTGGTAAAAATTATTATTCTTTTTCAGTCCCTGCTCCCCGAAGTGGCAGGAATGATCTTAAAAACATAAGCGAGGGTGCCTGGGTGGCTCAGTCATTAAGTGGCTGCCTTTGGCTCAGGTCATGACCCAGGGGTCCTGGGATCCAGTCCCGCGTTGGGCTCCTTGCTCAGTGGGGAGTCTGCTTCTCCCTCTGCCCCTCCCCCTTGCTCGTGATGTCTCTCTCCCTTACTCTCTCTCTCAAATAAATAAAATCTTTAAAACAAAACTAAGCAAAAAACAAGCTGAGTCATGTCACTTCTCTGCTTAGAACCCTCCTCTCCAATGCTTTCCTGTTGCATTTAGAATAAAATCCAGATTACTTCCCATGACTTACATTGTATGCGTGCTTTATCTATACTGCTCTCACCACTTCTTTGATATTTCTTTCCTCTTCAATCAGTTCTATCATCATCAGTTGGTTTTTCTTTAGTTCTTTCAACTTTCTTTACCACCATATCTAAAAAATAACTTTCTGCCCACAAAGCCCCTCCTTTGTTTCCTTTATAACTTAGAGCAATTTGTAATTACAGTTGATCCTTGAACAACGAATGGGTTAGGAGCACTGAGCCTGTGCAGTTGAAAATCCACATGTAAGTTTTAATTCCCCCAAACTTAATAGCCTGTTGACTAGAAGCCTTACTGATAACATAGCCTTACTGATAACATACAGCCTCATAGTTACACATACTTTGTATGTTATATGTTTTAACTGCTGTATGTATACAATAAAGTAAACTAGAAGAAAATGTTATTAGGAAAATCATAAGGAAGAGAAAACATGTTTATGTTACTATACTGTATTTGTTGTAAAAAATCTGTGTATGAAGGGACCTATGCAATTCAAACCCGTGTTGTTCAAGGTCCAACTGTAGTTTTCTGCTTGATGGCTTGTTTGCTTGTTGTTTTTGTCTTCCTATGCTCTAAGATTATAAACCCCATGAGGGTAGAGACCATGTTTTATCCCAGCACATGCTGACACATGCTGGGTATTTAATATTTGTTGAGTGAATGATTTATTTGATAACTTTTTAGTTCATAAAGGAGCAGTCATTTACTTGTTGATCTGACAGTCTATAAAATGGTAAAGGTCAACATGGGCAAAAAAAATGATATGGTTCTTTTTTTTTTTTTTTTTTTTTTTTAAGTAATGTCTACACCCAATGCAGGGCTTAAACTCACAACACCAAGATCAAGAGTTGCATGCTCCATTGACTAAGCCAACCAGGTGTTCATTTCTTTGGGTTGTACTTTCCAGAATTAACTTAGATGGTGCCTGGGAAGCTTTTCCTGATTGGCCAGGGTTGGGTTAGATCTCCCTGTTCATCTAGATACCATGTGCTTGCCTTTTATAACAATAGACTCCCTATTAGATGCCCTGAGGGAGAGAGAATTTAGTTTATCATTGTATCCTCAGCCCTCAGACTGGTGCCTGACACACGGTGGTTGTGCTCAATAAATATTGGTTCAGTGAGAAATAAGTGTTAAAATTGAGGTATTTCTTAGGAAAAGCACAGTTTTTACACTGGTAGGTTATGGAGCTCATTGGTCCCAAGAATTACTTTGTTCTTTGTTTTTCAAGTTAAGTATCATGACATCAGTTTTTAAAAAATCTTTATTATGGAAAATTTCAAACACATATAAAAATAAAGAGAATAATAAAACCACCACCGTGTGTGTATCACCCAGCTCCAACAGTTACCAACATATGACCATTCTTGTTTAACCTTACTCCCCCTTCCTCCTCAATATTTTAAAACAAATCCCAGACATGATATCATTTCATCTGTAAATACTTCAGAAGAGTATAATCAATTTAAGAACTAGTTAACTCTTGGAAAAACCTAATACAAAAATTCCATTTGTCTCCTTGAATCTAATTGTAGATGCCAGCTGGTGAATTTCCATGTGTTAAACCACTCCCAAGGCTTGACTCACTATTGAAAGCATACACTCCATTGTAATTGCTGAGATAGCAGTTTGTTAGAATACGTTATCATGGTTGTTTCTATTTGGGTAGAGAGAGGTTACCAATAAGTAAAAACTCATATGTCGGAGATAACTTTGGAGATGTATAAAGACAGATGATACTTTCTGACATTGTGCATTATAGGCCTTTGAGATTTTGTCTGGAAAATGAACATGAAATATGGTTTGTGGATTGATAGAGTAAATTCCTGTAGTTCTTTGTGAGCGAATTCCTGAGAGTCATAATTAGCAATAAAATGAAAAGTAAGGGTGTCAGAAGACTCAGCTAGAAAGACTTCTAAGCCTTGGAAGGTTGAGGGTTTAGAACTTGGGCCAGAGGAAAAGTCACATGGCATTGAAAGTGGTTATGGTTAGTTTTATTCTAGAAATTAAACTTGTGGCCTAGACCTCTGTAAATAGCCTAGGTTAAAAGACATTTCCTTTGGGAAGGGAAGAGAGACACTCTTCTTTTAGCAAATATTTTAAAGGATTAAGTACTCTCTTGTAAAATTCGAAGATTGGCACTGAGTGAATGGTTGGACTAGAACGGTGTTTTCTCATGATCCCAATTTTTTGTGGAAAAGAAATGAAGCGGGGATGGAAAATATCATAAGCACCTTTAACTATTTTCTTTAACCAGTCACATAAGAGAACAAGACTGATTCTAAGAGGCTGCAAGTCCCAGCCCTGTTAGGACTGCAGCCTTGCTTCCTCCTTAGCTTGAATCACCATGTGAGTCTTTTGGTAGGAGACATTGGATGTAGTGATCATCCCAAGTTAATTCTTGGCAATTTATTTTGAAAATCCACTCTTTTATTCCTGTCTTTATACTCCCATAACTGTTAGGTAATTCATCTATTAAAGTACTTAGTACACAGTGCCTTGAATAGGGATTTTGTCATAATCATCTGTGTATCCTTAGCATCTAGCACATGATCACTTGGAAAATATTTGTTGACACATGATGAGCCCTTTCCAGCCTTGAGATGGTATGATTTTGTGATTTCTCCAGTGGCCTGGACCAGAAGAATATGGGAATAATGCTATTCTGATGTAGGCTCCTCTCTGAATTGTTTTTCTTCCTAAATGGTGTTTGTTCTCAGACTCTGAACCATTCTCTTCTTTTGGGACCTTCCAGTGAACAGAAGGAGAGAAAAATCTGTGTTTAGAACAAGAGGACTGTGTCAGACTGTAGTTGATATGTTAGGATCACTGGGGTCCTCCAATTGCAGTCAGTATGAAGAATTCAGTGTTGATAACAGATGCCGGGAGCTCATTCTCTTTTGTTATTCTTCCTCATTTATTGAGATTTGACCCCATATCTATGACTGTGAGGTGGAGTAGATTTCAGTCTTGATCTTCAAGCTTTTAAGGATGAGGTCAGTCGTTGGGAATTCATTGGCACCAAACTATGAGTATTTCTTTTTTCATGTATGTGGTAACTGCTGAAATTAATTTGTTTTAAAACTGTAGAATCTACACCAAATTAAACCTATGATTTATTATCTAATACGATATAGTAAGAGAGAAATGTTAAAAACCATTGTTTCATCAACCTGACTGTATTTATTTGTTGGAAAGTTGGAAGTGTCTCAAACTCAACATATACAAAATTAAAATGATTCATTTTCCTCCTCTAAGCTTTTTTTCCCCACCAGCAGTTTTCCCTGTCTTATTTTATGGCACCTCTACTCTTTTGGTTGTTCTGGTCAAAACTTTGTACCTTATATTTCTCTTATACCCCATATGCACCAGGAAAACTTACCAGACCTGTGTTCAGAATACATCAACAATTTCTCACCGTGTCTCTTGCTACCACTGTGGTCTAAGCCACTATCCTCTCTTGCCTGGATTATTGTAGCATTTCCTAACTGATCTTTCAGCTGCTACTTTTTCCTTTATTTTCAGTACAGCAGCCTGAATCATTCTCATTATACCTGTGTGAGATCATGTCAGTCCTCTTTTAGAAGCCCTGCAGTGGCTCTCCATTCCACTCTTGAGGAAATACCCATAAGGCCTTATTTGATCTGGTCTTCTATTAACCTTCTGACCTTACCTACCGAATCCCCCTTGTTCACTCTGCTGCAGCCACATTAGCTTTCTTGCTGTTCCTTGAACTGGACAGTCCTGCTTCTGCCTTAGGGCTTCTGTATTGGCTGTTCCCTGTGCTCTTCCTCTACATATCTGTATGGCTAATTCTCATCACTGTCAAATCTTGCTTTTATGTCACTTTCTTAGTGAGGCCTACCCTAATCATCTTATGTAAACATTGTAACTCCTTTGCCTCAAACACTTCTGATTCCCTTTATTGTGATCTACCTTTTTTTCCCCTAAAACATTCATTATATTTTAAGATCTATATAGTTTCTTTTTTATTCCTTGAGAGTGAGTTTAATGTATTTGTTTTATTTATCTATAAACTCTGCTTAAATGCAGGTAGACTTAGACAAAACTTTGGTTATCTATAGACCTGTCTGTCATTTTCAAGCATCCAAAAGAGTGCTGAACCTAAAACCAAGAAAAAGAAAAGCAAGTGCCTTAGATAGTCAAGAAAGAAATTTTGAGCATTGTTGACAATTCCTGAGAAGACTTAAAGTGCCAAAAGTGCTGGGAGTAGTAGGTTCTTCCAGAAGTTGAAGGAGTGTGTTGATGAAACTGGGGGTGTGTGGTTATAAATAGATAACATTTTTTGAGAAACATAGGTGAAAGGATGTGCAAGGAAAGCAGAGAAAGCAGAGTAGAGTATAGTGGTAGTCATAATGGACAAGATTTGAAGTGACTAGTGCAGTGAATGAGTGGTAGACTCTTGAGAACCATGATGGAGAGCCAGAAGATAAGACACATCTTTGGGGAGTGGAGATGGACCAGTGCCATAGGAACACCTTCAGAAACAAAATGCTTTAAAGCCATAGGCAGAAGGACCCTTTCCTTTGAATATAAATGAAAACCACAATGAGATACCACTTGACATTTGTTAGGATAGCTATTATAAAAAAAAACGGTAGGAGAAACTGGAACCCTTGTGTATCACTGGTGAGAATATGCAGTGGTGTAGCCACTATGGAAAGCAATTTTGTGGTTCCTCAAAAAGTTAAACATAACACTGCCATAGGATCCAGCAATTCTACTCCTAAGTAATATCCAAAGAATTGAAAGGGGGGACTTAAACAGGTATTTGTACACTCATGTTCACAGCAGCATTATTCACAATAGCCAAAAGGTGGAAACAACCTAAATGTCCCTCCACTGATGAATGGATAAACAAAATGTGGTAATGTACATACAATAGAATGTTTTTTAGCCTTAAAAAGGAAATTCTTTTCTTTCTTTTTTTTTTTTTTAAGATTTTATTTATTTGTCAGTGAGTGCGTGCAGAAGCAACGGGAGCAGCAGGCAGAGGGAGAAGCAGGCTCCCAGCTGAGCAAGGAGCCCCATGTGGGACTTGATCCCAGGACCCTGGGATCATGACCTGAGCCCAAGGCACACGTTTAACCAACTGAGCCACCCAGGAATCCCAAAAAGGAAATTCTGATACATGCTACAACATGAATGAACCTTGAAGACATTATGCTAGGTGAAAGATTCAGGATACAAAGGGACAGATATTAGTATGATTCCACTTACATGAGGCACCTAGAATAGGCAAATGCATAGACAGAAAGTAGAATAGAGGGAGGGGAAATGGGGAGTTACTGTCTAATGGGTATAGTTTCTGTTTTGAATGATGACAAATTCTGGAGATGGATAGTGGTGATGGTTGCACAATACCGTGAATGCACTTAATGCCATTGAATTGTACGCTTAAAAATGGTTGGGGTGCCTGGGTGCCTCAGTCAGTTAAACATCTGCCTTCGGCTCAGGTCATGATTGCAGGGTCCTTGGATTGAGCCCCGAATCAGGCTTCCTGCTCAGCAGGTAGCCTGCTTCTCCCTCTCCTTCTGCTGCTCCCCCTGTTTGTGTGCGCACACTCTCTCTCTCTCTCTCTCTCTCTCTCTCTCTCTCTTTCTCTCTGTAAAATAAATAAATAAAATCTTAAAAAAATCTTTTGTGGGAAAAACAAGGAATATTAAAAAATGTCCATTTTATTCTGTTTGAGAAAACTGGGATGTGCACATTTATTTAAGGCAAGGGCAGAGGTGTTCAAGTCAGGTTTGAGGTCGAGTTCCCCTCTTATTTATAACACTGATAGACAAACAAGCTCCTACTCCTGTGATTACACTTACAATAGAGGCTTTGCTGGGGCTTGCTCTCCACCCATCATCTCTGCAAATAACTACTTTACAGTGTTAGGAGAATCACTTAATAGAGTAGACGTTCAAATACTTGAAAACTGTAAAGTGGATTTTGTTTTGCAGTTTCAAAAAATGATAGCTGTATCTGCATGTCTGGAGCTGTGACATTTGAGTCTTAATTACACGAGGAATAGGAGGTGCTGCCATGGCTTGTTATGCGGTGCTGGCAGAGGAAGGCAAAACTGGGAGCTTTGTTAGAGTTTGAAACTCTTATGAATGGAAGGTTTGAAATTTTAGTTTTTTATTTAAGTATTGTGTGTAGTGACTTACTGAACGTTTGTTAGGTTGAATGCTGTAGCTGGGTTGATCAGCGTGGCCGTGTAGGTCGTCCTTGTTCCTTCCTTCCTCCCCTCTCTCCCTTTATAGTATATATAGAATTGCTTCCTTTTTCCTCTTGTCACCTTAATCAGTGATTATTAACTGTTCTTTAAAATCTCTTTCGAAGTTAAATTGATAATTGAAAAGCAAAGCTTTTTGGTGGGTGTGAAAGGCAGCAGAATACGTTGCTGCTTGTAGATTTCTAGTTTCTTCTAGAGGAGGTTACGGACACTTCTTTCCGGAAATAGTGGTCTCTCTTGACTCTCTCCTTTTGAGACTCTCTAATAGCTCCATCCAGTACCAGGACTCTGAGGGCTGACCTTTCTGACTCCTTCTCTTCCTCCAGGAGGCCCAGTCCACTTACTGCTCTTTCTTTGGAAGTGGAAGAGAAAGTAGGGGAATCAGGCAGAATGAGATTAAGGTTTTTCTTGTACATGTTCAGTTTGAGGAGGGAGGAGGTATGTGACCACACCTTGGTAAGGCTGATTGCTTACAAACTGCAGTTCATTCATTTAATTAGGAATTTTTTTTCTTTTCCGTTTTTGATATTGGAATCAAACGTTTATATTGATATTCTTTCCTCTTTCCTCCTTTTCCCCTTTCATCCCATTTTTAATTACTTTCCTTTTATTCTTTGCATCTTTTTCTCCCCAAATGAGATAGTAGCATTCTTTCAGATGAACTGCTTGTTTGAAAGAAGACCGTGAATTCTATGAAATTGCTTATTTTTGTGTCTGTGAAGTTTATACTTGAGAAGATGAGGACAATGTCATCTTACTTAGATCGTAAAAATTATTCTCATTTCCTTTGGACTGTAAGGGAAACTTTTTTTTTTTTAAGATTTTATTTATTTATTTGACAGAGATAGAGACAGCCAGCGAGAGAGGGAACACAAGCAGGGGGAGCGGGAGAGGAAGAAGCAGGCTTCCAGCAGTGGAGCCTGATGTGGGGCTTGATCCCAGAACGCTGGGATCACGCCCTGAACCGAAGGCAGACACTTAACCTCTGTGCCATCCAGGCGCCCCAAGGGAAGCTTTTTAAAGCTGCACTTCCAGTAGAGATTCTCTGTGAGCATGTTTTGAGCCAAAAGCCTTGAAAATAACTGTTAGAATTTTCTAATGCCTAAATTTTTAAGGAACAGCCTTTCCAAAACTTCAGGGCACACACATCTAATTTTTAAATTCTTTTCAAAAGTTAGGGAAAGAGTGTAGGTATTTAAATTTTTCTTCTGTTGTAATTTCCAAAACATTTTCTGTCTTAATAAAGCAGTGTGTTCCATAGTGTATAGTAGGATAAATACACTGGACTAGTAATCAGATTCTGGCCCAAGTGTTTCTGTTATCAAGTCACTGAAGCTCTTCTACTCTGGTTTCTCAACTGAGAATGAAGGGACTGGATGTATAAGCTTCCAAGGTTTAGTTATAAAGTTTTAGTCATTCTAGGTTTTATTGGCATTTCTCTAAAGCCAGTAATATAAAAGATTAGAAAAACTTTGCTTATAATACTCTTCACATAAAAATATAACTCATTTCAGTGTAACATAAGACTTGGATTCTAAAGAGGCTGAGTCAGTGAGTGACTAAAACAACCTTTTTATAAGATGGTCTCGTGTAGAAACCAGTTTCAAAATACGTTCTCTGACAACATCGAACTAAAAATCCTGGATCTCATTTTGATATTAATAATTGTAAGTAATTTGTCATTATCTTTTATCTTCTTTCTGTTCATCTGTTTTTAAAAGATAACTCATCACTCTGTAGGAGTTGACTTTTTCTGTTATGGCTTCCCTTGAAATACTACTGCTTTAGTCTTTCTCCCCTAAGTGCCTTTTCCTGAGAATAAAGGATTTAGTTCATACCTTTGCATAATGATTTAGAGAGTATTTTAAGTTTGGCATGTTAAAACCTGGCTGACTCCATTAATATGTGGACAAACTAGCACATTAGAACATTTTTTAAGTTCCAAGCCACAAGTTGTGCTTTAAATGAACATGGGCATGTATAAAATTAATATTTAAGCCTTGAATAGCACAGACATTCAAAATGCCTGTTGCCCTGGGTGACTGATTTTCAGTAAGGCTCTTGCTTGCCCTGCACATTTCTTCCTTTGCTTTAAACAGTGCCAAGAGCAGAGTCAGGAGAGGGTTTATTCCTTTGGCGCTCTGCTTTCGGCAGGCAAAAAGGCTGCTGTTTTACTTCTTAAAACTCCTACCATATGGAAAGTTTCTATAAATAAATCTTGGATTTATGATTGGACTTCTAAATTTGTAACCTGTACGATCCATGACTAAAGCCAATATAAATACCTATTTAAACATACAGACTGCATACAAAGCCGTGGCACTATTTCAGTGAGTATGGTCTCCAGCCACAATATCTAAATTATCAATTCAGTTAATTTCTTCTGTCTCACTTGGCATGAATGAGGACCTCATTTTGTTGTCAAGCAAAAACTAGTGAGCCTGGTAGTTTTTAGTGAATCCACTTTGACTTTTTGTACCTGAATTGTTGGCATAATTATGTGGCAGGTGTAGTCATAAAAATGTAAAAGTGCATTAGATTTTGACAAACTGAATCATTTAAATGTACTAAAGGAGCTGACATTTTAGAGGAATCCTATTATTATTTATTTTGTAAATTTGAGTCAATTGGTATTTCAGTCAACAAGAACATAATGGGCACCTGTTATGCGCCAGACACTGTGTTAGCTCTTAGGGCACATTGAGTTGTATGAAAGATGGTTTCTGTTCAGACAAGTAAGAGAAAAAGAAGAAAGGAAACCTGGGGACAATAAAATGTTTTAGCGCTCTAATGGAAAAATGGACAAATGCCATGTGAGCGTGGTGGGGAGGCGAGTAGATTAACTCTGGGGAGTTGGAAAAGGCTTTAGAAAAATATTTCAGTTGGGTCTTTAATAATAAAAATTATTTCTAATTGGCTATATTGTATTGAGTGTGTACTGTATACTAAGATTAGTTAATGTTACCTACCAGGGAAAGGGGAGGAAGAGCATTTTATGCAGTAGAAAAACAGTGGAACTGTCAAGGATTGTATGTCCCAGAAGTAAGAAGTTTGGTACAGCTAGTGGGGAAGGGGAGGGAGATCCGTGGCTAGGTGGAATCAGATTATGAAGGACCTCAGATACACAGTGTCTGTCCCTGCCACCATGTTTTTGTTCTCATTTCCTTGCCTGAAAAGCCTTTCTCCACTCTTTGCTGATGTACCTATTTTTAAAGGTCCAGCTTTTATGTGAAGCTTTCCTCCCCTTTTCTCAAAGCTTACTAATTTTACTGAATGATTGTACAAGAGTGTACCTCATGAAAGGGCATTCCATTTCTTGAACCATTTCTTGTAGTATAGTCTGTTCTCCCCAACTAGTTTCTCGTAAAGGACAGAGGATGAATCCTCTTTAGCACCTGGTATAGTGCTCAGCACGTTGTGGGGACTCAAGAAATACATAATGAGTGGATGAATGTGGAACATTTGTAGATGTATCAGCCATTGAGACAGCCCAGCTACAGTGGTTGAGATCACCTACATTTATTTAAAAGCCATTTCTTAACACCAGTAAGGGCAATTTTCAAAGGTATAGATCAGTTGTGATTTGGATGTAAAATGACTTCATAAGAGTAATTATCTCATAGGGTTGTTGAAATTCCATTAGTACATTTAAGCGCTTAGAACAGTGCCTAGCATATATAGTAAGTGCTCAGTCAAGTGTCAGCTATTATTTAACTCCACCTATTTGGGTCTTTTGCCAGTGACAGAGCTCAACCACCGTTGTAGGCATGAAGAAGATAGAAAGGAGACAAACAGCTTCATACCTTTGAAACCAAATGCTCTTTAGGAACTGGAAGAACTGCTTATATTGCATGAACTTTTATTTTTCTGTTTGTATTTTAGTGTTCGAGGGGTATGGTTGGCATGGAATTGAATTTCATCTGTCTGTGGGAGTTGTAAACAAGGTAGGTCCCAGGTTTATTTACTTTTTCTGCTCCTTTCCTAAGCTGTTTTGTTAGTATTTTCAGTTCTACTGAGCTAGAGTAGATCAGATTTGATTATTGTTTAGGGAAGCACTCTCATAGCCCCATGATGGTCTGTCATCGTTGTTTATCTAATGTTGTGGACTACGTCTAGTATCTTGTTAGACTTTATTGACTGCCAAGAACCAGCACAACCAGTTAAAAATTTTGGTGGTTATAGAACAGAACCATGAATTCACACACATGCGTATACAAACCATGATCCAGTCCTTGGAAGGCAGAAGTCTTGTATTAGAGCCATTATGTTAACCAGCTTGGGATAATGGCTAGTGACAGGCTAACTAATTCTTTTGATCACTCTAACATTCAGTAGCTTATGTGAGTGGTAGACTAAATGCAACAAAGGGCCTGTTTTGACAGTAGCCAGGCCATCATGGCAATTACAGATTTTGTTACTGATGACAGAATCTGTCTATCTGCAACCAGTAGAGTTTGATTTGACACAACATGCTTGTGTTCCTATCTTAAGCTCTGGACTAAACAAAAGTACACCAGATATGGCTTGGGCTCCTATATCTGTCTTGTGTCAGGTGCCCACAAAAAGCTATAGATGGCAGCTTCACACAGCTCTGCAAACCTATTTCTGTCAGAGCATTTCCTGTCAAAGTAAGGTAGTGCTAGTTCATGTAGTTCTAGTTTTCTGTGGTCTTAGGTACCCATTGCTCATTGGTGCAGGAAACTTGCATCACACAGAGAATAAAGTTGATAGCCAAAAAAAAAAAAAAAAGACACTACTCCCTACAGTTCCCCCAACAAAGAATCCTATGAACTTGTATATAGGGTTCTGTGGGTTGATGACAGCCTTGGACTCTTGTTGCACCTGCACATAGAACAGTAAAAGATCTAGAGACAGCTTGCTCTCAGTCACAAAGAACAGTTACCATAAATACATTGCTACAAGGAAAAACAGTTGAGTTACCTTTTTCTTTTTTTAAGTAAGCTTTATGTCCAGTGTAGGACTTGAACTCACAACCCTGAGATCAGGAGTTGCATGCTCTACCAACAAAGCCAGCCAGGTGCCCCACTGAGCTACTTTATGTAGGAAAGGGAACCATGATCCTTGGAATTGACACTACTGCCTAGGAAGGGTGGTAAGGAGGGTTGATGAACGTTTAACTTCTGCAGATGGATCCCCTTCATTATCATCTAGAGACCTAAATGTCAGGGTCTGGGTGGTTAGTCAGGAAATTCTCTTCTTTCTGTTTTCCTGCTTTTTATTGGGGTAGTAATAAACAGAAACTATTTTATGGAAATACTGTAAGAATTAATAGAAAGGAAAGAAACTAAAATTTACTGAACAGACGTCTTCTAAGGATTAGGCATGCTACTGTAAGTGGTATTAGGCATGCTGTTCTTTTATTGAAATATATAAAGTTCATCGATATTACACTTTTTCAAGTCTGAGTGGATAACATCATGGATATCACCACCTTGAGCTATTTTGACCTTTATTGTAGCCATTTAGAGGAAAAAGAATTAGATATTGATACATGTTACTTCATTTATGTCTGCTAGACCTTCTTTTTGAAGAAAAAAAAAATACCTACATGAGTTAGTGGAATTTTTTGTTTTTGTTTTTATCTAGAAAATAAAAACAGACTTGGTACTGATTTAGCCAAAGACAGAAAGGAGACTAGCAGGTCTGAAATTAGAGACACCTGTGCTGTTTTGGGAAGTTGAGACTCGACCCAGGCTTTGCTGAAGTTGGTGCAGGGGAGGTCAGAGTAGGTTAATATTTTCATAGCTCAAAGCAAATGTGAATTGTGGTTGTTTATAAGTGCAGTTTCGCTTGATCTCTGTAGTTGCACATGGGTAAGTAAAATATAGTGCTGTTGTCTTGGGCAGCTTCTGCAAAAGCCCCTGAACCAATGCAAATTAATCTTCTCCAAAAATACCAAAAAATACCCCATTTGGATGTTTTGTTGGCTGAGGGAATTGACTGTTGTCATCTTGCTGGTAAAGAAATTGTCATACATTCTTTCAAGATGATTCTAGATTTGATTTTCTGTTTTTAAATTTCCTCTTGAAATTCTTTTCTGATGGGAGGTACCATTGCTACATCTCAGGCATATGCAATAATGTGGATCAGAATAAACTGTTATATCTCTCCTAGGTGATAGGAAATTAAGTCAGAGTATTCCTTCTGCTGATTCCACATTTAACATCTCCGAATCTATTGTCTTTTTACTCTTAAGATAGTAAGCTTTTGTGGTCTTAGCAAGGTTGTAGAGAGGAACCCAGTGACACAGTACTGTCCTTTATTGGGCTGAAATGGAAACTTTAATATTTCTGAATCTGTGGCAATTTTCATTTTTATTTTCCTGTCTGTAGAATGAATTATTGTACTTTTCCTCTTCGCTGCATCCTTTCTTCAGAGAAACTCTAATAATGAAATTCTCCCTTCTTGCTTCAGCAAACAAATACCACTTTTTAAGAAACAGCCTTATTGATATGTGATTTATATACTGCACAATTTGCCTGCTTGACGTGTACAAGTCAATGATTTTTAGTAAATTTGTAGAGTTGTGCAACTGTTACTACACTCAGGTGTTACAGTCCCAGCTCCCCCAAAAGATCCCTTGTAATGCTCTTAATTATAGGAAACAAACTGAGGGTTGCTGGAGGGAAGCAGGGTGGGGGGATAGGGTACCTGGGTGATGGACATTAAGGAGGCATGGGATATAATGGGCACTAGGTATTATATGAGACTGATGAATCACTGACCTCTAGCTCTGAAACTAATACACTATATGTTAATTAATTGAATTAAAAAAAAGAGTTCCCGTGTAAACACTACTTTCTAGCTTTATGTGTCCTCTACAAATTTTGCTAAGTTCTGCATCAGATTTAATCTTCTTCCTACAAAGCTTTCCCATTGCTTATTCCCCCCCTTATTTTTATATTAGTTGCTTATTGCAGGTCAAACATTTACCCTTTTGTCACTTGTATTCCATTTTCTTACCACTTTTAAAAAGTGTAACCTTTTTTTTTTTTTAATTCCTTTTTCTTTTTTTAAAGATTTTATTTATTTGACAGAGAGAGAGCACAAGCAGGGGGAGCGGCAGGCACAGGGAGAGAGAATCAGGCTCTCACGCAGAGCAGGGAGCTCGATGTGGGGCTCGATCCCAGGACCCTGGGATCATGACCTCAGCCGAAGGCAGTTGCTTAACCAACTGAGCCACCCAGGCACCCTTAAAAGTGTAACCTTTCTTAAAGAGTGGCTTTAGCTTTTATTTGAAGTTTTTTTTTTTTTCCTTGAAAAACTTTATTCTATAATGCTTCAGGCCTTGCAATAAAAGGTCTTGTATTGGGGTGCCTGGCTCATTTGGTTAATTGTCTGCCTTCAGCTCAGGTCATGATCCCAGGGTCCTGGGATTTAGCCCTGCATCAGGCTCCCTGCTCAGTGGGGAGCCTGCTTCTGCTTCTCCCTCTCCCTCTGCCCCTCCCCCCTGCTTGTGCACTGTCTCTCTCTCTCTCTCAAATAAATAAAATCTTAAAATTAATTAAAGGTAATAAAGTTTATCACAAATGGGACCAGAGCTGATTTCTAAAGAGTAAGTAGTTCTTTCCCATTCAAAGAGAGTGATAAACCATTCGAGACAATGGTAGAAACATGAAAACCTTAATGGGCGAAAGCATGACATCAATTGAGGTTAAGTGAACAAGAATGAAAAGTATGGCAGGAAAAACTTAAAGGAAGGCAGGAGCCAGATCATAAATGGCTTGTGTGATAAGCTGAGTTTGGACTTTTCCCGGAAAGCTACAAGGAGCCACTGAAAACACAGAAATAGAGATAAGATGTGATTAAATCTCCATGTCAGAAAGATCACTTGGATAGCAAAGTGAAAGGTAAATTAAAGAGGTGACAAGTCTAGTTAGAATTCTACTGCAGTCATACAGAGGGATAAAACTATACAGGCTTCAGGGGCACCTGGGTGGCCTAGTTGTTAAGCATCTGCCTTTGGCTCAGGTCATGATCCCAGGGTCCTGGGATCGAGCCCCGCATCAGGCTCCCTGCTTCTCCCCCTCTCATTCCCCCTGCTTGTGTTCCCTCTCTCGCTGTGTCTCTCTCTGTCAAATAAATAAAATCTTAAAAAAAAACTAAACAACAAAACTATGCAGGCTTCAACCCTTAGGTATGTACCTAAGAAATACGAAAACATGCATCCACACAAAAACGTGTGCACAAATGGTCATTGCAGCATTATTCGTAAGAGCCAAAGAGTAGAAATAACCCAAATGGATTTTTAAAATGTGGTATATCCATACAATGAAATATTATTTGTCTTTAAAAAAGAATGAACTTCTGACACCTGCTACAACATAGGTGAGCCTTGAAAACATTACGCTGAGTGAAAGAAGCCACTCACAAGGGCATATATTGTATGATTCCATTTATATGAATTGTCTAGAACAGGCAAATCCATAGAGACAGAAAGCTCTAGAGGGAAGCCAGTTGCTATGTCATGACAGCACTCAAGCAATCCTATGTAGAGGTCCATCTGGTAAGGAACTGAGGCCTCCAGCAATAGCCGGTGAGAAACCATGGCCTGCTGCCAACAGCCATGTGAGTAAGCTTAGAAATGGATCGTCCAGCCCCAGTCAAGCCTTCAGATAACCAGGGTCCCAGCACACATTATGAGTGCAACCTTATAGCCAGAATCACTCAGTTAAACTGCTCCCATATTGCTGAGCCACAAAAACTATATGAGATAATGTTTATTGTTTTAAGCTGCTGAGTTTTAGAATAGTTTACTATGCTGAAATAGAGACCTAATTCTCCAACAAAACTCTTAAAAGTTCGGGGCGCCTGGCTGACTCCATCGGTAGAGCATTCCACTCTGGATCTCAGGGTTATAAGTTCAAGCCCCATGTTGGGTGTAGAGATTACTTAAAAATAAAATCTTAAAAAAAACTTTCAAAAGTTCAGGGACTCCTGGGTAGCTCAGTCGGTTAAGCGGCTGCCTTTGGCTCAGGTCATGATCCTAGGGTCCTGGAATTGAGTCCCACATTGGGCTCCTTGCTCTGCAGGGAGCCTGCTTTTCTCTCTGCCTGCCACTCCCCCTGCTTGTGCTCTCTCTCTGAAAAATAAATAAATAAAATCTTTAAAAAATATATTAAAAAAAAAACACCTTTTAAAAGTTCAGGTGTACTAGAATATTCATTTACCTTATTTACCAATCATCTGAACATTCATGTACAGAGCAGAATTCTCCAATTAATAAATATCTAATCTTGTATATATACACAAGGAGAAATAACCAGGTAAATGATTCCCTTTAAAAAAAAATAATAAGCAGGAAACCAAGAATAATACAAGAGCTTTTTATTTTTATTTTTTTAAGATTTTGTTTATTTGAGAGAGAGAGCACAAGCTGGGGGGAGAGGCAGAAGGAGAGGGAGAAGCAGACTCCCTGCTGAGCCCACTGAGCCACCCCGGCGCCCTACATTTTACATTTGTTATGTCATCTCATCTTCATAACAACCCTTTAAATTAGGTACTGTTATTATCTAACCTTTAAAAACGAAGATATTAAAGCACAAAGAGATTGAGTAATTTGCTAAAAGTTACACAGATAGCAAATGGTAGAGCTGGGATTTGGTAGTGCTGGGATTTGAACCTGCACGCTCTGATTCCAGAGTCTGTGTTCTTATTTATATTGTTGTGCTGCTGCCATGGAGTCTGACGCATAGATATTTAATAAATATTGGTGGGTGAGCGAATATTCATTGTTTCTGCACACAGAGCTTTGCTTACTTGGTTCTTGCCAGTAGGATATTTGTCCTTGGGGTTATAAGGATAGGAAGATAGAGGTTTGAGTCACACTGGTCTGAACCCCTCTCTTGCTCCATGACTTCTGCTTCTTGACTTGTTTCTTTTCTTTTTCTACATTTACCAAAGAGAATGATTTTTTTTTTTTTTAAGATTTATGTATTTATTTTAGAGAGAGGGAGAGAGAGCACGAGTGTGGGGGCAGAGGGGCAGAGGGAGAAGGAGAGAGAGAGAGAGAATCTAAAGCCTACTCCCCGCTTAGTGGGGAGCCCAACGAAGGGCTTGATCTCATGACCCTGAGATCACCGACCTGAGCCGAAATCAAGAGAAACCGAGTCAGGCGCTCAACTGACTGCACCACCCAGGCGCCTCACCAAAGAGAATGATTCTGTTATTCTTCCTTAATCCCTGGGTAATACTTATATTGAGATTCCTGACTTTTGTGTCTTGTATTATTTTCTGCCCCAACCTTTTATTTTGATGACATTTAAACCTTCAGAAACACGTAAAGAATGATACAGTGGTCACCCATATACCCTTTTGACTAAATCTATCAATTTTGAACATGTTGCCCATTTTTGTGTTCTCTTTCCACATACACGTGCATACATTGAAACATTTAAGAGTTACTTGCAGACATCATGACACTTTATTCCTAATTATTTTGGCATCCATTTTCAGAGAATAAGGAGATTTCTCCTACACAACCACAGTATAATTTTACACTCAGGAACTTTAGTGTTAACATATTGTCATCTAATATACCATCTATATTGTATATTTCCTTGGTTTTAATAATGTCTTTTAAACCTTACTTTAAAGCTTTGAAACCTAGAATTCAGTCAAGAATTACATTGCATTTAGTTGTCCTGTCTTTTACCCCCAAAACAGTTTCTAAAGCCCCGTTTTAGGAAGGGAGATGTCTTTCACGATGTTGACATTTTAAGAGATGAGTTGTTTTGTAGACCATCCTTCAATTTGAATATATCTTTTTCTTCTTGCGTTGCTTCAGGATAAATATTGTGGGCAGGATGTTTTGTCTGTCTTAATGCTAAACATCAGGAGGCCCATGATGGTAGTTTCATTAATGGTGATGTAAAATCTCACGTTTGGTTAGGTTCCTGTCTGCCAGGTTTGCCCGTTGTGTAGGTGCCTTTTCCCCTTTGTAATACATAATTGATTAGAGTAATACTGATTTTTTAAATATCTTTTGTATAGAAGTACTATGTGGTTATCACAACAGAAATGCCGCCTAAGCAACGAACTACACAGGCTAACAGTTTTGAAAGGTTGAGTATTATGTGCAAGGTGATATGTACAAAATGGAGTTCACAGTTCATTTAATTTGAGCTTCTTTGTAATGTGAATTTTCAAGTGCAGAGTTTAAATATAATTGCTGAAGAGCCTTGGGATGAAAATCTAGTTTCTTTGGGTCATAGGAATTTTTGCTGATAACCTTTCCATAGTTGCACTGTAGTGGAGTATTACTATTTTTCATAGTTTTCAGACAAATTATTTCCTGCTTTTATTTATTTTTCCCATTTATTATTATTTTTTATTTATTTTTTGGGTGGGGGAGGGGCAGAGGAAGAGGGAGTGAGAATCTTAGGCAGATTCCATGCTCAGCACAGAGCAGGGCTCAATCCCTTGACCCTGAGATCATGCCCTGAGCTGAAATCAAGAGTCGGATACTCAACTGACTGAGCCATGCAGGCACCCCTCTTTTTGCTTTTAAAATCTCCTTCTCCCATCTTCTTATGTGTGCATTGAAAAGTACAGCTCTTAGTGAGAGCTCTGGAGTTAATCTGAGTTTGAACCCTGGCTCAGCCACTTCATCACAAGGTGATCTTGAGCAAGTTATTTAACCTTTCTGTACCTCAGTGTTCTCCTCTGTGTAATGGGGAAAATAATAATGCCCTCATAAGTTTGCTGCAAGGATTGAATAAGCAGTGGCTACTTTTTGTGGTCACAAGTATTTAGTAAGTGTTATATGTTCTTTTCAATTTGATAAAACTTGTCACGTATTGTTGATGACTTTTCCCTTAAATCTGTGCGCTAGACATGTGTACATAAAGTATAAATGTACTTGTAGACTTTGTTCGAGGGAATAGACATTTCTTCTATAATTCTCTCTGTCCTATCCTTCTTTTGTGAAGCTTGGGGGAAATGGAGATAAACATTTAATGTAGAATACATGTAGAATCCATATGTTAACCTTTTATTTCTTGGATGTTTACATTTGCTGCATACCATTTTAAAAATAACACCCAGGGACTGCTTGTGCTAGGAAAAAAATGGCAAGTGTTCTGTCTACTTTAGACCATATGGTCTTCATGCTACCTTGGAAATAGGTAAATTCAAGGCACTGAGGTGACTGACATCTCTACCCTGAATTGGAGGTCACAATTCATTATGCGGCAATCAGTTGGTCTAAGGAGAGTGTCAGCTAAATTTTTCAGTGGTTCTTAATGGCAAAGGTACCGTATCTCCAGAGGGTATTTGGAAAGGATGGGGGCGTTTTTGGTTGTCGCAGTGACTGTGGAGGAGGGAGGGTACACCACTGGCATTTAGTGGTCAGGGACCAAGGATAACAGTCCAAAACAAAGAATTATCCACCCCACATGCCAGTAGCACTGCTTAGAGACTGAGCTACTTGATCCTAAAGACTTGGTGAATTGGTAGATACAGTTTTATTTTATCTCAGTTATTAAAAAAAAGATTGCTTAAGGCAGGAAGTTTTCTGAAGAAATATTTCAGAGCTGTAGTGTATACTCTGTACTCTTCAAGGAGAATTAGGCCATATTTTCTCATTTGGAGAGTAAAGTATTTTCCTGAAAATTCAGAAAGTGAATATACATTGGTGGTGTTTAATCCCTAAAATTAGGAGTAGTTGAATGGTTAAAATGGTGTGATGGTTAAAGAAATTTACTGTTTTATTTCTTTAGTAATCTGTGTATCTCCATGATTGGTAGAAATAACATAATTTATGCCTAGCATTCTAGTGATGATTGAATATTGTTTGTATTCTTCTTTTTTTTTTTTTCTCCAAAGACCAAATGATGTATTTTTTGGCAGATCAATAAGATTATATTAGAAATGTAATTAAACTTGTTGTAGCTTGTTTCACTTGAGCCTAATGAAGTAGGAAAGATAAGTATTTCAGCTTCTAGGCAACGTTTCTCAAGGTTTTTTGGCTATGACTCATAATTAGAGACATATTTTATATTGGCACCCAGTTGTATGAATAAGTATATAGATACCTGAAACAAAAATTTTATGAAATAATACCCTTACTACACGTGGTACAATCTGATAGTTATTATTTAATTGCAAAATGTTGATCTTGGTCTATTAAATTGATTACGTGACCAGTGTATTACAAATTGCAATTTGAAAAATACTGCTTTAGGATATATGTTCATGAGATTCAAACCCAGGCTTTAAAATTTATCCCAATTGTGACTTTTTGTTTTCTTTTTAAAATTTATTTTATTATGATAAGAACACTTAAGATGAGATCTGCCCTCTTAATAGATTTTTTTTTTTAAAGATTTTATTTATTTATTCGACAGAGATAGAGACAGCCAGCGAGAGAGGGAACACAAGCAGGGGGAGTGGGAGAGGAAGAAGCAGGCTCATAGCAGAGGAGCCTGATGTGGGGCTCGATCCCAGAATGCTGGGATCACGCCCTGAGCCGAAGGCAGACGCTTAACCGCTGTGCCACCCAGGCGCCCCTCTTAATAGATTTTTAAGTGTACAACACAGTAATGTTATCTGTATGCACAGTGTTGTACAGCAGATCTCTAGAACTTACTCATCTTGCATAACTGAAATCTTATACCCATTGATTTGTAGCTTCCTCTTTAATCTTCTCCCTAGCCCCTGGCAACCACCATTTTTCCTTTTCTTCTATGAATTTGACAACTTTTTAAAAAAAAGTTTATTTTTTTAGTAATCCCTACACCCAATGTGGGGCTCGAATTTATGACCCCCAGATCAAGACACATGCTCTTCCAACTGAGCCAGTAAGGAGCCCAAGTTTGACAATTTTAGATACCTCATATAAGTGAAACTGTGGTATTTGTGGTGGTATTTGTCCTTCTGTGACTGACTGGCTTATTTTCCTTAGCATAAAGTCTTAAGGTTCATCTGTGTTATTGCATATTGCAGGATTTCCTTCTTTTTTTAACGCTGAATAATATTCCATTGTATGTACCACATTTTTAAAAATCCATTAATCTTATTAGGTTGTTTCCACATCTTGCCTGTTGTGAGCAGTGCTGCACAGACATGGTAGTGCTACTACCTCTTCAAAATCCTGACTTCAATTATTTTGGAAAAATACCCGGAAGTGGGATTGCCGGATCATATAGTAGTTTTATTTTAAAATTTTTTGAGGAAATTCCATGCTGTTTTCACGACAGCTACCATTTTGCATTCCCACCAAGAGTGTACAAGTGTTCCAGTTTCTCTACATCCTTGTCAGCATTTGTTGTCTTTTGTTTTCTTGATAATAGACATCCTTACAGGTATGAGGTGATAACTCGTTGTGTTTTTGTGCTATTCTTTGGAGAACTGTCTATTCAAGTCCTTTGCCTGTTTTTAAGTTGGGTTATTACGTTTTTTGCTATTGAGTTGTAGGAGTTCCTAATATATTTTGGAGATTAACTCCTTATCAGATATGTGGTTTACAAATACTTTATTCTCATTCTGTAGCTTGCCTTTATCCTCTATTAGTTTCCTTTGCTGTGCAGAAGCTTTTTACTTTGGTATAGTCCAATTGGTCTATTTTTGCTTTTGTTACCTGTGCTTTTGGTATCATATCTGTGAAGTCATTGCCATGACTAATGTCATGAAGCTTTTCCTCTATGTTTTCTTCTAGGAGTTTTACAGTTTCAGGTCTTACATTTAAGTCTTTAATCCACTTTGATTTGATGTATGGCGTAAGATGAGGGTCCAAATTCTTTTTTTTTTTTTCTTTTTAAAGGTGATCTTGTTTTTGTTTTTCTTTTCTTTCTTTCTTTCTTTTTTTATTTAAGATTTCATTTATTTATTCGAGAGAGAGAAAGTGTGCCAGTGGGGAGTCCAGTGCAGGGCTATATCCCAGGACCCTGCGATCATGACCTGAACCCAAGGCAGATGCTTAACCGACTGAGACACCCAGGCGTCCCCAAATTCATTCTTTTGCATGTGGATATCTAGTTTTCTTGAAACCAGGAAATATAACGCCTCCAGCTTTGTTCTTTTTCGAGGTTGTTTTGGCTATATGGAGTTTTTTGTTATATATGGATTTTAGACTTGATTTTTTTTTTCTGTTTCTATGAGAAATACTATTGGGATTTTGATAGGGATTTCGTTTAATCTGTTAATCGATTTGGGTAGTGCAGACATTTTAATAATATTAAGTCTTCCAGTCCACAAACATGGGATGACTTTCCGTTCATTTGTGTCTTTCATTTCTTTCATCAAGGTTTTACAGTTTTCAGAGAACAAGTCTTCTACTTCCTTAAATTTTTTCCTTAGTATTTTATTCTTTCTGATGCTGTTGTGTAAATGGGATTCCTTTAATAAATTCCTTTTTGGACAGTTCGTTTATTAGTATATGTTGATTTTGTATCCTGTAACTTTACTGAATTCATTTACTGGTTCTGACAGTATTTTTTGTAGAGTCTTTGGGGTTTTCTGTGTATAAGATCATGTTGTGTCTGCAACGGGGACAATTTTGCTTCTTCCTTTCTGATTTGGATGCTATTTATTTATTTATTTATTTATTTATTTATTTTCTCTTGCTGAATTGCTCTGGTTAGGACTTCCAGTATGTTAAGTAAAAGTGGTGAGAGTAGGCATCACTAACTTGTTATTGATCTTGGTAGAAAAGCTTTAGTATTTTACCATAGAGTGTGATGGGTTTTTTTGTGTATGGTGTTTTTTATGTTGAGGTCATTTCCTTTTATTCTTAGTTTGTTGAGAGTTTTTATTTTTATTTTTTATTTTTTTAAAGATTATTTATTTATTTATTTGACAGAGATAGATAGCCAGCGAGAGAGGGAACACAGCAGGGGGAGTGGGAGAGGAAGAAGCAGGCTCCCAGCAGAGGAGCCGGATGTGGGACTCGATCCCGGAATGCCGATCCCGGAATGCCGGGATCACGCCCTGAGCTGAAGGCAGCCGCCTAACGACTGCGCCACCCAGGCGCCCTGTTGAGAGTTTTTATCATGAAAGAGTGTTGGATTTCATCGGATGCTTTTTCTGCATCTATTGAGATGATCATGTGGGTTTTTTTGTTTGTTCATTTTTGGTCTTTTTAGAGGTTTATTTATTTATTTTTAGAGTGAGAGAGCCTGTATGTGAGCAGGGGGAGGGGCAGAGAGAGAGGTAAAAAGCAGACTCCCTGCTGGTTGGGGAGCCTGACATGGGACTGGATCCCAGGACCCTGAGATCATATCCTGAGCCAAAATCAAGAGTCGGATGCTTTAACTGACTGAGCCACCCAGGCATCCCGAGATGATCATGTGGTTTTTACCCTTCATTCTGTTAATGTAGTCCATCATATTATATAGTTTGCATATGTTGAACTGTCTTTGTATCGCAGGGATAAGCAAGTCTGACTATTTCTGACAATCTGCTCCACTATTGCCCTTGGCTAAGCCACCCTCACCTCTCTCTTGGACTTCTCCAATAGCATCCTAATTGTACTCCGGGTTTCCTCTCATGCTTTGTTCCCATCCAGCTCTGTCCTCCTTTCTGCTGTCTAAATGATGGTTTAAAATGCTGCCTATTGTTTTTTTGTTACAAATTTAGCCTATGTGATTAAAAAAGGTTTATAGAATATTTTAATAAAAATTTAAAAATAAAAAGTTTAAATAGTAATCATTGACCTCAGGTATCTAGAACAAGTTACACCCTGGAACTTTCTTGCTCAGTAGTATTGAGGCCTACCCAGAATCTCTGTTTCATTTCCTCTCTGTACAGTCCTGCTATAATATTCCAGTGCATTGCCTGGCCTGTTTTATTGAGCTCTTCCTTTCAGATTGGCAGAAATGATAGCAGGTCTGGATTTTGTTGTAACTTTTTTTGGTAAGCCAATATGAGGAAGGATTTGGCATTTTAAAAGACTGGGATTCCTGGTTGGCTCAGTTGGAAGAACATGCAACTCTTGATCTTGGGGTCATGAGTTCCAGCCCCACGTTGGGTGTAGAGATTCTTAAATAAAACTTAAGAAAAAAAATAATAAAAGAGAAAGGACAAGATAGTGTGCTGAACCAAATACCCCAGAATCTTTCTCACCTATTTTATTATTTATTTACAGAAATGGAATATGCTAGTATGGAAATACTGAATTGGAAGTCAGGAGGCCAGGGTTCTCCTCTTGCCTTTGCCACTAATTTGCTGACTGAGGAAATTGCTTATAACTCTTCTGAGCTTTTACTTTCTTCATCATCTGAAATCATTGGATATTCTAGGTTTCCTCAAACCCTAAAATTCAGCAATTCTGCCATCTTTTTGACAGGGTTTTGAGACAAAGGAAGTCTTTCTCTATTTTGCCATGCTGATTTTCTCCCATTTGTTGTAATCTAAATACCTAGAAAAAGGAAAATAAATTTTAATCTGTCATACTCAGTTATTGTGATAAGTAATTCCAGAATTGTGATTATAAAAATAGTCTTGGCATGTAATAAAGTACTATGCAGATGACAAATGATTATGTACCACCGTGCGGGGTGTGAAAAAATGTAGATAAGCAGTCCCTTCCTGAGTACTTTCTGCAAACTGCTCTGTCTCAAGATCCACTTTAGAGAACTTTTGGGGCTGTGCTTTTCTATGCTTCCCTTGAGTTGCAAGACTAGTTTCTTGCAGTATTCTCTTTGTATTATGTTTTGTGCCTTGAGTGTGTGTAATTCAGCCAGAGGTAGTAAAGCTGGGGAATTCATTGCTTTGAGGGTTGGAAACCTTCCTCTTTCATCCCAAGGCAGTTTTGCAGGGAGATTAAGCACCAGAAAAGATAAGGTTACCAAAGTTATGGCTGCCTTGTTTGTGAGTTGGGCCCCTGGTGTCATGGAGGGAGCCGTGTTTTCCTTATTACACATTTTGTTCTTCCCTAGACATGGTAGCTCTTTTTCTGAGATGCTGGTGAGCTGTCTTGTGACTAAATTTGCTTTCAGGTTTTTGGGAGCATTGGCAGACATCTGTTAAAGCCCTGTGAAAATAGGCAAAACAAGGCTCTGGTGTTTTAATTGGGTAGAGTTGTTCAGTGGCCCTTAGACTCCTCGGGCTCTTTCTCAGCACTATTTGTTAAAGGCTTTTTTAAAATCTCATTTGGTAAAAGAGATAGAACATTTGCCCTAAACTCTATGAGCTGCTTCAGTCCAGTGAGGCACTTGGCATTGCAGGGCATTGTGTTCTAGGGCATTGTGTTTAGCTCATGCCTTTGTACTCATGGCCTGATTACCATCAGCCTTTTTCAAAAGAAAGAATAGTGCTGTGCATACTGCGTGGCTATATAACTAATGAACTGAGTTTTGGGCAAATATAATTGTAATATCAAAGGAGCTAATGGTATTCATATGTTGTTAGGTAGGTTTTACCCCTCATTTGTGAACAAATTTTGCCTTTTTCTAAGGGAGTCTAAGTTAGACTGCCTTCCATAATAGTAAAGAAGTGTGTGTGTGTGTGTGTGTGTGTGTGTGTGTAACAGTTAAAAGTTCTATTCAGTGGCTAATCGAAGGAAATGACCCAAAGAAGTTTTTCAGACTAAGAATATATTGATGAATTTCTCTACAGAAAGTAGATGAGTGGTTGCTGGGGCTGGAAGAGGAGAATAATGGAGAGTGACTACTAATGGGTATGGAGTTTCTTTTTAGGGTGATGAAAATGTTCTGAAATTGTACACTTTAAAAGGTGAATTAATGGTATGTGATTTATATCCCCAAAACTGTTATTTAAAAAAGAAAGGACTAAATTATTTGTCTAAGATAGTTACCTCCTTTGTTGAGTAGAACAGTATGAAAATTTTTTTAAAAGGTTTTAATTTTTAAGTAATCTGTACACCCAACATGGGGTTTGAACTTAACAACCCTGAGATCAAGAATTGCATGCTCTACCAAATAAACAAGCTAGGAGCCCCAGAACAGTATGAAAATCTGAAACATGGGGTATCTTTTTTTTTCTTTTAAGATTTTTTTTATTTTTTTATTTGAGAAAGAGAGGGAGCAAGCAAATGAGAGAGAGAGCATGAGCAAGGGGAGGGGCAGAGGGAGAGGGATAAGCAGACTCCCCACTGAGCAGGTTGCTACACCCAGCATGAGGAGGCTTGATCCATGACCTGATCTGAAGGCAGATGCTTAACCGACTGAGCCACCCAGGAGTTCTGGCGATGCCTTTATTAATTACTGTATGTCATCATTTTCCTAAAGACTTATGCCAACTTGAAAATCATAATTATAAAGAAAAAATTTTGTTTTGTTGAAAGATTGAATGCGAGATTTAAAATTCTATAGTATATGACTTTATGGGTGAACACAAGAAAGGAATAAGTTGTATACTGCGTATCTGTAATCTAGAAATAGAAATATTACAAAGAGAAAGCCCATTTGTTTAATAAAACTGTTAAATTGGGTCATTCTTAAATAACAAGATACTATTTCAAACACTTCAATTTGTGCAAATTTCATAAAGTCTAATAGTACCAATTGTTAAGGCCATGGGGAAAAGAAACCCTAATACACTGTTGAAGGATGTGTAATTTTTGGCAAGATTTTTTGAGGTATATATACCCTACAGAGGAGCCCTGGATTTTTTTTTTTAACATTTTATTTATTTATTTGAGAGAGAGATACAGAGATAGAGCACAAGCAAGGAGGAGAGGGAGAAGCAGGCTCCCCCCTGAGCAGGGAGCCAGATGCTGGGCTCAATCCCAGGACCCTGGGATCATGACCTGAACTGAAGGCAGACGCTTAACTGACTGAGCCCCCCGCCAGGTGCCCTGTGCCTTGGATTTATACAGCAGGAAACATGTACTAGCATTTTTATTTGTTATATTTGTAATAGGAAAAATTTGGAAACTATCCAACTTTAAAGGAATGGATAAGCAGCAGTAGTATTTTAATGCAATTTATTACTATAACACAGAATGGACAAATCAGGTTTGTGTGTGTCTACCATAGATAAATCCTGGAAACATTATGTTGAGGAAAAAAAAGCAAGGTGTAAAAAGTTGAACGTGATACCACTTACGAATATTAAAAACAAAACAGTGTTGTGTTGTCTATGGATCCATACATGTATGTTGCAAAACAATTATTATTTTTAAAGATTTATTTGAGCGAGTGGGAGGGGCGGAGGGATAGGGGCTGAGGGAGAGGGAGAGAGAATTCCAAGCAGACCCTGTGCTGAGCATGGAACCTGACGTGGGGCTTGATCCCAGGACCCTGAGATTGCGATCTGAGCCGAAACCGAGAGTTGGATGCTCAACTACTGTCACCAGGCGCCCCTGCAAAATTATTATTAAAAACCCATGGATTAGAAGAAGATACATTAATTTCACTAGGGTTTTTACTTCTGAAAGGGGAGAGAGAGGACAGTGGAATGAGCAGGGAACCAACTAACTTGGAATTTTCTATTTCATAAAAAAAACTGAAGCAAAAATGGCAATATGTGATAATTGTTATATTTGGGTTATGTTATTTCACTTTTCTGAATTTTAAATTCTTTCGTAACTAAAAATGAAAAAAAGGAAAAGTGAAAACATCTTATGGCATTGGTTTTTAAAAAACCAATCGGCTTATACATTTTTCCTCAGATATTTTCATATTTACTGTCATAGAAATAATTCATCCTAAAGGTCATGAACATTAGTTTTTGAAGAAGTGCTGTGGATTATATCATATTTTTATTTTAAAATCCTCACATCCATTATTTTTTTTCTTGATTGAAAAAGGCATGATCAATGCAAGAATACATTGTGTTATTGGCATGATTGAGTTCTTATTAAACATACACAGGTTTTTATGTTTTATAGTTAGGACTTGGGTTTTCCTCTCTGCGAGCACCTGTGTCTTTTGATGGTGATATGAGAATGCTGCCAGCAAGTGTGCCCTTCAGATTCTTTTACACACTTTGATTCTAAAGAAGGCTATAGACTAGTATAGTGTTGGCAGTCACTTAAAAAATTGACGACTTTAAAGTTTATTGCTGTTAATATTTTTAATAAACATTTATTGTTTATAATAAGAAAGTGTAAATTACCATATGAAAGTGTGCTTTTGAAGAGCTTCTTGGAATAGAACTTTTCAGAACTGAACAGTGGCATGAGGGATGATATTTATTTTAGCTACTCATCTTAAACAGATCTTAGCACAAGATAGGCATGTCTTTATAAGACTTGGGGATTCCTTAGTATTTATCTTTTAAAGAACAGACTTGGCTCTGAGTATTCTCCCGAATACTATCAGTTTCCTTTCTGTCTTTCTTAGGGGAAAGGATGTTACTAGGATCTCTTCTGTTTACTCTGGAAAATGTTCCCTTCCTAGTTTCCTTTTTTCCCAAGAAATGACTGAGTTTTAATATTTAATTAATTAATTAATTAATTTTAAAGATTTTATTTATTTATTTGACACAGAGAGAGCACAGCAAAGGGGAGTGGCAGGCAGAGGGAGAAGCAGACTCCCTGCTGATCGGGGAGCCCAGTATGGGGCTCCATTCGAGGACCCTGGGATCATGAGCTAAGCCGAAGGCAGACACTTCACTGACTGAGCCACCCAGGTGCCCCTGATATTTTAGATTGAGCTTTCAAGTTAGACTTTCCTCTAGAGCAGTGGTTTTTTTAATTGACATTAATTGGCATTAGTATTATATTAGTTTCAGGTGCACAGCATAATGAGTTGATAACTTGCATGTTTTAAAATGATCACTACAGTAAGTCTAGATAACATCCATGACCGTACATAGTTATAGTATTTTTTTCTTGTGATGAGAACTTTTAAGATTTACTCTCTTAGTAACTTTCAAATATGTAAAACGGTATTATTAACTGTAGTTACCATGCTGTACTTTACATCCCATGAGTTATAACGGAAGTTTGTGCTTTTTGACCCTCTTAACTCATTTGTCCCATCCCCCCCCCCAGCAGCCACCAATTTGTTCTCTGTATCTATAAACTCCTTTAAAAAAAAATTTTTTTAAGTAGGCTCCACGCCCGACGGGGGTCTTGAACTCATGACCCTGAGATCAAGACCTGAGCTGAGATCAAGAGTCAGCTGCTCAGGGGCGCCTGGGTGGCTCAGTCCTTAAGTGTCTACCTTCTGCTCAGGTCATGATCCCAGGGTCCTGGAATCGAGCCCCGCATCGGGCTCCCTGCTCGGCGGGAAGCCCACTTCTCCCTCTCCCACTCCCTCTGCTTGTGTTCCCTCTCTCGCTGCCTCTCTCTCTGTCAAATAAATAAATAAAATCTATTAAAAAAAAAAGTCAGCTGCTCAACTGACTGAGCCACCCAGGCACCACTCTCCTTTTAAAATTAAAAAAAAAAATTAGATTCTCTCTCTCTCTCTCTCAAATAAATAAATAAAATCTTTAAAAAATAAAAATTTTTTTAGATTCCACCGGTAAGTGAGATCATATGATATTTGTCTTTCTCTGTATTATTTCACTTAGCATAATGCCTGCAAGGTCCATCCATGTTGTTGCAAATGACAAGATTTCGTTCTTTTTTATGGCTGAATAGTATTTGTGTGTGTGTGTGTGTGTATCACATGTTCTTTATCCATTGATCGACACGTGTTTCTGTGTCTTGGCTATTGCAGATAATGCTGCAGTGAACACAGACATGCATATATCTTTTTGAGTTAGTGTGTTCATTTTCTTTGGATCAATACCCAGAAGTAGAATTGTTGGATCATATGGTAGTTCTATTTTTAATTTTTTAAGGAATCTCCATACTGTTTTCCCTAATGACTACATCAGTTTACATTTGTACCAACAGTGCCCAAGCATTCCCTCTTTTCCGCATCCTTGCTAACACTTGTTTTTTCTTGTTTTTTTGATAATAGCCATCCTAACAGTGTGAAGTTATATCTCATTGTGGTTTTGATTTGCATTTTCCTGATGATAAGTGATGTTGAGCTTTTTTTTTTAATGTACCTGTTGGCCCTTTATATATCTTCTTTGGAAAAATGTCTATTCAGAGTCTCTGCCCATATTTTTAAAGATTTTATTTATTCATTTGAGAGAGAGAGAGAGAGAGAGAGAAAGTTTGAGCAGAAGGGAGAGGGAGAGGGAATCTGAAGCAGACTCTGCACTGAGTGCAGAGCCTGATGTGGGGCTCGATCCACAATGGCGAGATCATGACCTGAGCCGAAACCAAGAGTTGGGTGCTCAACTGACTGTGCCACCCAGGCTCCCCCTCTATGCCCATTTTTTAGTTCAATTTTTTTTTAGCTTATTGAGTTCTTTATATATTTTGTATTAACCCCTTGTAAAAATACATGATTTGCAATGATTTTCTCCCTTTCAGTAGATTGCCTTTTCATTTTATTGATGGTTTCCTTTGCTGTGCAGAAGCTTTTTCACTTGACGTAGTTCTGTGTGTTTGTTTTTGCTCTTATTGCCTTTGCTTTTGCTGTCAAATCCAAAAAATCATTGTCAAGACCGATGTGAAGGAGTTTACTGCCTCTGTTTTCTTCTAGGAGTTTTATGTATTCAGGTCTTAATCAAGTGTTGATTCCATTTTAGGTAAATTTGTTTATATGGTGTAAAATAGTGGTTCAGTTTCATTGGTTTGCATGTGGCTGTCTGGTTTTCCCAGTACGATTTATTGAATCAGAAGGGGGAATGAAACATGAGAGACTATGGACTATGAGAAACAAACTGAGGGCCTCAGAGGGGAGGGGGGTGGGGGAATGGGATAGACCGGTGATGGGTAGTAAGGAGGGCATGTATTGCATGGTGCACTGGGTGTTATACGCAACTAATGAATCATCGAACTTTACGTGGAAACCGGGGATGTACTGTATGGTGACTAACATAATATAATAAAAAATCATTAAAAAAAAAAAGAGAGACTTTTCTTTCCTCACTGTTTATTTTTTGGCTCCTTTAGAGCAGTGTTTTTGGGCTAGGGTATGTGGGTAGGGCTGAGTTGTGCTCTTGAAAAGATCATGAACTCTGAGGAGTTTTTCAGTAACTTAAAGAAATCAGTTTTAGGTTGAACAGGGATTTTCTGTCCCTGCTCTTTCCTTTTCTGTCTAGCTTTTGAAGTCATGTCAGAAATGGGTAGTACCCTGGAGATGTCTAGAAGTGTTTCCACAAACATGCCATGTTTGGGGCCAAGATGGTATTTTTTTTTATGTATTTATTTTGCTGCATATAATCATTACCAACTAAAATCACTAATGTCTACTATGTACATAACGTTCTTTAAAGATGTTCTCTTTCCCATTCCAAAGTCAGGTCCTTCAAGTTGGAAACATATTCATGTAAGGAATGTTTGGGCTTCTCAGCTGTAGTCTTCTGTTCTGTTTCATTATGATTTTAATGGTGACAGAAAACAAACTACTTTAGTTGACTGTTATATTGGAGTTTTTTTTCCCCAGTAGACAATTTTGTATTTTTAAAGATACACTTGACACATTGGAGGTAGGGATCTGCTGGTGTGCATGGAAAATTTGTGTAATCTCCTCAAACCCCATTTTTGGAATAATTTGAAGTTGAAGCCAAAGCCTGATTTGGGAACATAGTTCTCTTCTTAAAGAAGTAATCTAAGGAATTCCAGATTAATACCATCATTTAGAATCTCTTGGATTGTTCTGCTGAAAGTTGAGGAAAGTAAATTTATAGTATAGATGGAAAACTTATACCATAAAAGGTTTATTGGCATTCACCTGAAAGTTACTGAGATCCATAACTTATCAAACAGTACCTTTTTTCTTTATTACTTTTTTAAAAAAGATTTTAGGTATTTTAGAAAGAGAAATAGAGAGCATGAGTGGGGAGAGGAGTAGAGGGAGAGGAAGAGGGAGAATCCCAAACAGAATCCGTGCTGAGCGCGGAGCCTGACATGGGGCTCGATGCCAGGACCCTAAGATCATGACCTGAGCTGAAATCAAGAGTCAGATGCTTAACCAACTGAGCTGCCCAGGTGCCCCTTTTCTTTTTTTTAAATTAGATCTATATGTGTTGCTGGGATGCTATATGAGAATTATACAAAATAATATCACTGGATTATAATGTATTTAAATTAGAAAAAAATTTGCTTAAAAATAATATTTGTTGATTTCTTACTCTGTGTCAGCACTGTTATGAATACTTCTCATGTATTATCTCATCTAATCCTCACAGTAAGTCTGAGAGTTGTTATCCTCATGAGGATTAGTAATTAAACTAAGGTCACATAGTCTGGTAAGTAGTCGTGTAGGCATGTAAAATCAGGCTCTTTGACTGAAGTACTTATGCTCTTCTTTACCATAGTGGCTTAATAAAGTTACTATAGATTGTTTATATCACATGGAAAACAATTAATTTTAAAAATTGGACTACTTTTAAAGAGGAACACTTTCTCAGTTTACTGTAAGGTGAATATAATATTTTTGTGAAAAATATTTGAATATATCCCAAAGTATCTAAATCAAGCATTTAAATTTCATCTTAGAACTTTGACTTACATAGATCTGTATGAGGTAACTAAATTCTACCAGTATTTAGTGAGCAACTGAGCATCTTCTGTGTACAAGGAACTGGGCAAGATGGAGAAGTAAATTAACGTTTATTGAACACCTGTTATATTTCAGATGGTTTTAGATTACTTTATATCATCATCTCATTAATCTGTACAGTAATTCTGCTAGATTGGTGTTCTCATTTTATAGCATAGGAAATTTAGGCGTAGAGAATTTAAACTCTCGTAATCTAAATGGCAGTTGTAGAATTTGAACCCAAGTCTGCCTGACAAAAAGACCTATGCTCCTTTTCTGACTCATCTGTGCTTTCTTGTGTGTAAATTTAAGATGTGTTCCCTGTTTCTAGGAGTGTATAATCTAGTGTAGGTTCACAGAGTGGATTCTACAGGTGGACTGGTGGGAGTCCCTGATTCTCTTTCAGGAAGTCACAAGTTCAAAACGATTTTTTTTTTTTAAGATTTTATTTATTTATTTGACAGAGATAGAGACAGCCAGCGAGAGAGGGAACACAAGCAGGGGGAGTGGGAGAGGAAGAAGCAGGCTCATAGCGGAGGAGCCTGATGTGGGGCTCGATCCCACAACGCCGGGATCGTGCCCTGAGCCGAAGGCAGACGCTTAACCGCTGTGCCACCCAGGAGCCCCCAAAACGATTTTTATAATAATATTAGGATGTTATTGCTCATTTTACTGTGTTCATATATGCACTGATGATGCAAAAGCAGTGGTGGAAAAGATTGCTGGCACCTTAACATGAATTGAGGGAGTGGCACCAAACTGCACTCAAGAGTCATTGCATTTTTTTACCGCCATGCACTTGCAGTGTGAGAAAAAAGTAGTTTCACTTACCAGTGTGCTTGATGCAGCAATAAAAACTTTTATTTTATTTTATGAAATTTGGACCCTCTAGTGTACATTTTTTTTAAAAAATTGAGCTATAAATTACACATATACATAAATCACACATTGTGCACTTTTTAAAAAAAGATTTTATTTTTAAGTAATCTCTACACCCAGCATGGGGCTTGAACTCACAACCCAATGATCAAGAATCACATGCTTTACTGACTGAGCCAGCCAGGTGCCCTGATATATTTTTAAAAGTGTACATTTCGGTGGTTTTTATCATATTATGAGGCTGTGCAGCTATTACTACTATCCAGTTCCAGAACATTTTCTTGTTCTGTTTTCTTTCTTTTTTTTTTTTTTAAGATTTTATTTATTTATTTGAGAGACACAGAGAGAGCACGAGCAGGGGGGAGGGGTAGAGAGAGGGAGAAGCAGACTCCCCACTGAGCAGGGAGCCCGATGCAGGACTTGATCCCAGGACGCTGGGATCATGACCTGGTCAGATGCTAGTCGACTGAGCCACCCAGGCGCCCTGGCTCCAGAACATTTTCATCACCCCAGAAAGAAGCCCTATACTTATTGGCAGTTATTACCCATCTCCCCCCCATCCTCCCACCACCAGGTAACCACTAATCTACTTTATGTCTCTGTGAATTTTCCTATTTTGTGCTATTCCAGATAAGTGAGTACATTTTCTTGAATAAATATTTCTTTACTTGCCATGCCTTTAGGGCCATCCAGAGATGTAGTTTTTTTGTTTTTGTTTTGAGAGGAGTGCGAGTAGGTGTGGGGGAAGGGACAGAAGGGGAGGGAGAGAGTGAATCTTAAGCAGGCTCCACGCTCAGCTCAGAGCCTAACTCAGGGCTTCATCTCCCAACCCTGAGATCATGACCTGAGCCAAAATCAAGAGTTGGATGGTTAACCTACTGAGCCACCCAAGTGCTCCAAGATGTAGAAATTAAAAAAAAAAAAAAAAGGTAGTTTCCCCATTTAGGGGCACCTGGCTGGCTCAGTCAGTGGAACATGTGACTCTTAATCTTGGGGTTGTAAATTCAAGCCTCACATTGGGTGTAGACATTACTTAAAAATAATAAAATCTTTGAAAAACAGTTTCATCATTTAAATGGGATAGTACAACATGTGGTCTTTTGTGTCTGGCTTCTTTCACTTAGAGTAATGTTTTCAAGGTTCATCCATGTTGTAGCAGCTACTTTATTTCTTAAAAAAAAAAACAGCTTTATTGAGATATATAATTCAAGTGCCATACAGGTCACCCATTTTAAGTATACAATTCAGTCATTTTTGGTATATTCACAGATATGTGCAACCATTACGACAGTCATTTTAGAACATTTCCATCACCTCAAAAGAAACCTGTACCATTTAGTTACCATGATCTCCCAGTCTTTCCCTTACCTCCCCTTTTCCAAATAAAGAACCACTAATTTACTTTTGATAGATTTCCTTATTCTGCACTTTCATATGAATGGAATCATATAATATGATTTCATACATTTTCAGTTTCTCCACATCCTTATAATCTCTCTTTTAGGTTTAGCTTTCCTAGTGGGTGTGGAGTGGTTTTATTTCGTATTCCCTAATGACTAATGATGTTGAACATTTTTTTAAGTGCTTATTGACTATTTTTATACTTTCTGTGGAGAAGTGTATAATCAAATCGTTTGCCCATTTTTAAATTGGGTTGTCTTTTATTGTTGAGTTCTAAGAGTTCTTTATATATTCAGAGTATTAATACCTTATCAGATATATACTTTGTAAACATTTTCTCCTATTCTTGTAGGTTTTCATTTTCACTTCTTGATGGTATCATTTGATACACCAAATTTTAAAATTTTGATGGTTCAGTTTATTAGTTTTTGCCCTTTGGTTTTGGTTTAGGTATAGCTAAGAAACTATTGTCTACTTGAAGGTCATGAAGATTTACACCTATTTTCTTGTAAGAGTTTTTTACATTTGATCCAGTTTGAGTTAATGTTTTATACGGTGTGAGATGGGGGTTCAGCTTCATTTTTTTCATGTGGATATCTGATTGTCCCAGCACCATTTGTTGAAAAGATTATTTTCTCCCATTGAATTGTTTTGACATTAATTGTTCATCAGTCTGATCTAGTTGAGCTGGAGTAATTTTTTAGGCCAGCGGTTTGTTCTGATCCCAAAAGAGGCTTTTAGCTGTCTCTTTCCCTGGTTCTTACTAGTGAGCTACCTGGCCTGCAGGTTAGCTTGTTGCTTCTGATTAAGAGGAGCTATTTTTTGAGAACCCCTTTAGTCCTGAATTTCTTCACAGTCTCAAATAAAGTCAGTTCTGTGGAGAGCATTGGAACTTTCTTTTCCTTTCCTTTCCTTTTTTCTTTTCCTTCCTTCTAGATTTTAAGTAATCTCTACATCCAGTATAGGGGTCAGTCTCACAACCTCAAGATCAAGTGTTGCATGCTCTACTGACAGAGCCAGACAGGCACCCCAGGAACTTTCTTTTCTTATGGACTCTTTCTTCCCTGGACAAAACCTCTGAGTTATTAGTCTGGCTCTTGGCCAGGGTGGTAGCTTTTGGTCTTCTTGACTTGTTTCTCCTGGCATGGAACCTTTGCCTTATGAGCTGGGGAGGATATGATCAAGGCCCCAGTATTCTCGGACTGCTGCACCTTGGATAGAGCCTCTGTTCTATGGATGGAGGCTGGGTGGAGGAGGAGCCCGTGATCTTCTCTTCCCACTTAGCAGGAATTTAGCCTCTTCACCTTGGGTTGTGGGAGATGAGAAGTGCTGGTAGCCTGCTCCTTCTGGTGATTGATTGGGAGCTGAGGAGAGAAGGAATGCTTTCTTAGCATTCTATCCACCTGGAGTGAAGCTTCCATGAAGCTGTGGAGTGGCTCATGGCTCAGATGCCTCGGATGTTCACTGTTACTGAGTTTTAGTAGACTCTCTTGAATCTACTTCTTTTTTTGCTATATGACTTTAGGGCCATTTCCAGAGACTTAAAAAATTTTTTTAAATTTTTTCAGCAGCTTTTTTTTGTTTTCCAGGGGAGTATGTCCAGGGAGCCCCTTATGCTAAGATTCCAGAAGTGGAACTCTGTCATTTACATCTTGTAACACTCTAGTTGGGATTAATCCAACTTAATTTTAATAGAATACAACAACAACTTTGCTCCTGTATAGCTCTGTTTTCCTCCTTCCTTTTGCTGTTATTGACACAGATTACATCTTTATACATTATGTACTTACCAACCCAGATTTGTAATTCTTTATGCAGTTGTCTTTTCAGACAGGGGAAAGAAAAAAATAATTTATATTGTCTTTTCTATTTATGTAGTTTCCTTTATCATTGCTCTTTATTTCTTCATGTGGATTTGAGTTACTCTTTAGTGTCTTATCTTAAATACTTTTAGTATTTATTGTAAGGTAGGTCTGCAAGCTACAAATTGTCTCAGTTTTGTTTTTCTCAGAATGTCTTCATTTTTCCTTCATTTTTGAAAGATAGTTGGCTTGATATAGAATCCTTGGTTGACAGGCTGTTTTGGTTTCAGGACTTTAAATATGTCATCCCACTGCCTTCTGGCTTCTCTGGTTTCTGATGAGAAATAGGCTGTTAAGTGTATTTAGAATCCCTTGTATATGATGATTCACTTTTTTCTTGCTGCTTTCAAGATTTCTTTCTTTTTTTTTTTTTTTAAAAGATTTTATTTATTTATGTGACAGAGAGACAGCCAGCGAGAGAGGGAACACAGCAGGGGGAGTGGGAGAGGAAGAAGCAGGCTCATAGCGGAGGAGCCTGATGTGGGACTCGATCCCGGCACGCCAGGATCACGCCCTGAGCCGAAGGCAGACGCTTTAACGACTGCGCTACCCAGGCGCCCCTGCTTTCAAGATTTCATTCTTGTCTTTCTATAGTTTGATTATGATGTGTCTATGTGTGATCTCTTTTAGTTTATCCTACATGGAATTTATTCACCTTCTTGAGTGTGTAGATTAATGTTTCTCATTAAAGAGGTTTTGAGAAGTTTTCTGCTGTTATTTTTTCAAATGTTATTTTTGCCCTTTTTCTCCTCTTCCCCTTGGACTCCCATTACTCCTATGTCGGTATGCTTGATGGTGTCCCACAGATCTCTGAGGAACACTGTCATTTTTCTTTAGTTTTTTCTTTCAATTCCTTGGATTGGGTAACCTCGATTGATTGATCTTCAAGTTCACTGTTGTTGTTGTTGTTGTTGTTTTTAATATGCGTCCTCAAATCTGCTTGAATCCCTCTAGTGAATATTTCATTTCAGTTATTCTACTTTTTCAGAATTTGTTTAGTTCTTTTTTAAAATAATTTCTTTTTATTGGTGTTCTCTGTTTGTTGAGACATCATTCCCTTACTTTCCTTTAGTTTTTTTAGGCATGGTTTTCTTTAGCTTTTTGAACATATTTGAAATGATTAAGATCTTTGTAATAGTTGTAAATCCAAAGTTGGGGCTTCCTCACAGGGATAATTTTTTTTTTGTTATCGTCAGCATGCATTTTTTTCCCAGCATGCATTTTCTACTTTATAATCTGAAATGGCCACTCAAGCTCCAGCCATATAGTCTGTATTCCAGGTAGCATAACAGAAGATGGGCTGCAGACATGCTTACCTCTTGAACTATACTTCCTAGAGGTTGTATATGATACTTTTCTTATAGCTCATTGGCCAGAATGTTATCGTATGATTACTCCTAATTTCAAGGGAGTCTGGGAATTGTGGTCATTAATTTGGGTTGCCTTTTGCCTGAGAGTTTTATTAATAAGAAAAGAAGAATGGTTTGGGGGATATAATTAGCATTTTATTTTTTTACTATAGTCCACCCCTTTGGTTGTTCTAATATACACGACTACCCTTCTTTATACACACATGACACATTTACCTCATCCTAATAGAGACTACTCCAGTATTTCATTTAGTTACTGCCTTCAGCTCAAAGCCCAGGATGTCTTGAGTAGTGTGCAGTCTTCTGGCAAGATAACTGTTCCCAAAGCAATTAATGTATAATAGGTGTAATAGAAATAGAATAATAGCAATAAAAAATTACTATGCAGAAAAGGAGAGCATTAATAATATGTAAAAGTCCATAGCAATTATTAAATTGTTCCTGTATAAGAAATTTGAAGACCTTCTGTCCTGGCAAAGGAATACATTTCTGAATTAAGCATTGTTTTTAAGCTTGATTACTCTGGTATTTATTTACCTCCATGCCTCACCTATTTCTACCACACTTTAGCTTAATGGCTATTACAGTGAGACTATCTGAAACAGTTGGCTTGTGTGAGAAGGCCACCCTAAGGAACCCCCTCCCTCATACTTTTGTTTTGGCAGTTAGGTGCGTAGCCTTTATTTTATCTTTTTTTCTTTTTTATCCCTATCATCTGTATCACCCATCCTCCCATCCATATGCGGCATTGTTTAATAAAATAGTAAGTGGTGAGCACTCACAATTGAAAACTGAAAAGCTACTGATCATTGTTACGCAATGGCAAAACACCTGGTTAAACCATTGCCTGATTATACTGGAATGCTACTGTTTTAAGGGAAACAGTAGGAAAAATTCAGAATGTCATATGTGTTGTCTGCTTCTAGTAACTTTAAACGAAATTTTACAGGAGAGGTAAAACTCAGACTAGAGCTAATCAGTCAGTTAGCAGAGATGTAAAGGAATACATCTTTGCTAATACATCTCTTTCTTGTGGCCTGCAACCTAAGTTGACTAAAAGCCTCTTGCTTCGAAGCCTTATAGAGTAGAAAAAGGGAACCACTGCACTCCAAAATGCAGTGGCTGCCAAATGGAATGAGACTGGAGCTCTGCCATTTCAAGGCTATGAACCTACTTGATCATGCTGTATGATTTTTTTAATGTATTATTGGATTTGGTTTGCTAATATTTTGGTGATTTTTGCATCTATATTCATGAGAAGTATTGGCCTGTAGTTCTCTAGTTCTCCTTTTTGTGGTGTCTTTATCTAGTTTTGGTATCAGGGTGATACTGACCTCATGAATTTGGGTATTTTCCTTCCTCTTCTGTTTTTTGGAATAGTTTGAGAATAGGTATTAACTCTTCTTTAAATATTTGGTAGAATTCACCTGGGAAGCCATCTGGTCCTAGACTTTTGTTTTTTGGGAGTTTTTGAGTATTGATTCAGTTTCATTGCTGGTAATCGGTCTGTTCACATTTTCTATTTCTTCCTGCTTTAGTTTTGGTAGTTGATATGTTTATAGGAATTTATCCATTTCTTCTGAGTTGTCCAGTTTGTTGGCATATAGTTTTCCATAATATTCTGTTACAATTGTTTGTGTTTCTGTGGTGTTGGCTGTTACTTCTTCTCTTTCTTAGTGATTTTCTTTATTTGGGTCCTCTCTCTCTCTCTCTCTCTCTCTCTATTTTTCTTTTTTAATGAGTCTAGCTACATGTTTATCAATTTTGTTGTTCTATTAAAAGAACTAGCTCTGTTCTATTGTTCATTTAGTTTCTATATCATTTATTTCTGCTCTCATTTTTATTATTTCCTTCCTTTTGCTGGGTTTGGGTTTTGTTCTTCTTCTAGCTCCTTTAGGTTAAGTTGTTTAACTGAGATTAGCCCTAGTCTGAGTTTTACCTCTCCAGTATAACTTTTTTTTAAGCAGCTTTTTTTTTTTTTTTAAGAATTTATTTACTTATTAGGGAGAGAGTGAGCACAAGCAGGGGGAGTAGCAGAGGGAGAGGGAGAAGGGAGCCCCCCAGTGATCAGGGAGCCTTATGCAAGGCTCCATCCCAGGACCCTGGGATCATGACCTGAGCTGAAGGCAGCTGCTTAACCAACTGAGCCACCCAGGTGCCCCATCTCCGGTATAATTTTGTTGAAGGTTACTAGAAGCAGACAACACATATGACATTCTGAATTTTTCCTACTGTTTCCCTTAAAATAGTAGCATTCCAGTATAATCAGGCAATGGTTTGACCAGGTGTTTTGCCATTGCGTAACAATGATCAGTAGCTTTTCAGTTTTCAATTGTGAGTGCTCACCACTTACTATTTTATTAAGCAATGCCACATATGTTATATTGTTTCTCATGAAGCATCTTACTCATAGCACCAAATTCTGCAGTAGGATTATATCCAACCATTTGTGACCCCCAAAAAGTAAAATAATAGTGGTTTTAAACATGATATAAGTTTATCGTTTTGTCTTATAAGAGGGGTCCAGAGATGGGTAGCTCAGGGCTGGTGCGGTGCTCTATAATGTCAGGGAACCATCTTCTTTCTGTTTTTGTTGCCTTGCCATTCTCAACTGTGGCTTCTTCTCATAATCTAATATGGCTGCTTGCAATCCAACACCTCATCCATGTTCCAGCCAGCAGGAAGGATGAGGGTCCAAAGAATAATGTACACAACTTATTTAAGGATATTTCCTGGAAATCACCGTAATACTTTTACTGTTGTTCATTGGCTTAAACTCAGTCACATGGCCTAGCTGCAGGAGAGGCTGGGAAATGCAGTCTTTATTCTGCCATGCATTTAGCTAAAGTTCAGGTGTTGTGTTACTAGGAAGAAGGGGAACGTGGATATTTGGTAACAACCTCTGGTGCTGGCCACAGTCATCCAGGTTGGTAGTCTCTGATATTTAAAAACGCTCATAATTCTCTTCCCATTGTATTCTTTTTTTCGTGCCATCTAAGACTTCTGAGTTACTGTATTCAGATGCTTGCTTCTCTCTGTGATATAGATCACCAGTGTGCTTTCTTTGTCCTTGATTGATTTAGAACCTTGCTATTTTAAGATATGCCACCAACAAGATATTTGAAGGTTTTCGTGCTGGTATGCATTTACCTTTTCTTTTTTTGCTACCCACATCATGCATGTTGCCTGTACAGATGCCTTCAAAATGTGCTGCACTGAGTGCTGCTGCTATACGTCTTAGCATTTTATAAATTCTCCAGTAATTGCTTTTACATGTAGTTATAATGTGGAAACTCCTGCAGTGCTTTGGAGAAAATTTTTGTTATTTCTTGCTTTGTTTGGGAAATGAATTTCTTTGTGTCTTCTCTCCCTTCTTTATTTTAAACCTTTAAATATAATTGTACTGAAGTTAAAATTGTATTTAGTTATGTTTTACATTTTACTCAATCAGAAATTTTCAGCACCTTTTTTAGAAATAACAATTGGCTGAGAGTAATACACTTGAAGCAAGAGGCTACTGGAAGGGAAGATTAATGACCTATGACTTGGGAGCTTTTTTTTTTTTTTTTTTTTTTTTTTTGTTATTTGAGAGAGAGTGAGTGAGAGAGAGGGAGAGAGAATCTGAAGCAGACTCTGCACTGAGCACAGAGCCCAAGGCGGGGCTCGAACACAGCCTTGAGATCATGACCTGAGCTAAAACCAAGAGTCAGACACGCTCAACCAACTGAGCCACCCAGGCTCCCCTTAAGAGTTGTTTTTATCGGGGCTCCTGGGTGGCGTAGTCGTTAAGCGTCTGCCTTCAGCTCAGGGTGTGATCCTGGTGTTCTGGGATCAAGCCCCACATCAGGCTCCTCCACTAGGAGCCTGCTTCTTCCTCTCCTACTCCCCCTGCTTGTGTTCTCTCTCTCCCTGGCTGGCTGTCTCTGTCAAATAAATAAATAAAATCTTAAAAAAAGAGTTGTTTTTATTTAAGTTTTGCTGAGATTCATTATGTTTCCAGAGATTTTACCTTGATTGAAATCTTTTAATAACTGTGAGAATCTAAAAATACATTTTTGTTTTTATTTTTTTAAGTAGGCTCCAGTGCAGGGCTTGAGCTCATGACCCTGAGATAAAGACCTGTGTTGAGACCAAGAGTCGAACACTTAACTGACTGAGCCACCCGGGTGCCCCTAAAAATGCATTTTTAAACACAATCTCTGCACCATATACCATGAATGTAACGTAAAGAGGCAGTGCTTTTGTATGGTAACCGATCTTGCCAGAGTAGATTCCTTTAATTAATAAGGTTGCTTTTATAATTATTCAGAAAAGTAATTGATGAGTATGCTGGTATACCTTGGTATTTGAGTTCTAAGCTGCTGTCATAGGTATGTGCATTGTCCTAAGGGTCCCTCATTGTGGCACCAGGACGTGCCTAGGAGCTGTAGCCTGGCCTTTTCTGCTTGACCCACAGGCATGCTAGTCTTAAGTAGACATTTTCTCAGAGTGAAGGTTGCTGTGTTTGGATTTTCCTAAAAACTGCAACAGTTTCTGGATTTTTTTTCTTTTCTGTGGCAAGATATTTCAGCTCCAGTGTTAAAAAATATTTGGAGATACCTGGATGGCTCAGTCGGTGTAGCATCCCACTCTTGGTTTCAGCTCAGGTCATGACCTTAGGGTCGTGAGATTGAGCCCTGAGTTGGGCACTGTGTTCAGCTCTCGGGGTCTGCTCTCTCCCTCTTCTTCTTCCCCTCCCCCCACTTGCCTGCTCGCTCTTGTGCTCTCAGTAAATAATAAGTAAAATCTTTTAAAAGTATTTGATAAAGAGTTCAGGAAAATATTCATGGCTCCTTTTATAAGGAGGGAGCGTATTGGTATATAGGGGGAGAGTGCATTGGGAAACCTAAGGATAGGAGGCTCTGGCACTGGAATATAGGACTTCTCTTCAAACACTCTATTGTAGTGTGGAAACAAAGCACAATACTGTAAATGTCTCTCCTTTCCCCCAATTGCTGCATGTCTTCATCCTAGGTGAGGTTTGTCTCAACAAGTTTTTCATTCCAAAGTTAGTATGTTCAAAAATAACTATAGTTGACCCTTGAATAGCACAGGTTTGAACTGTGTGAGTCCACTTACATGTGGATTTTTTTTGATAAATACAGTACTGTAAGTGTATTTTCCTTATGATTTTCATAATAACGTTTTCTGTAGCTTACTTTATTGTACGAATACAGTATGTAAAATATAATATATAAAATATGTGTTAATCAACTGTTTATGTTATCCGGAAGGCTTCTGATTAACAGTAGTCTATTTAAGGGGCGCCTGGGTGGCTCAGTCGTTAAGCGTCTGCCTTTGGCTCAGGGCGTGATCCGGCATTCTGGGATCAAGCCCCACATCAGGCTTCTTGGCTGGGAGCCTGCTTCTTCCTCTCCCACTCCCCCTGCTTGTGTTCCCTCTCTTACTGGCTGTCTCTCTGTCAAATAGATAAATAAAATCTTTAAAAAACAAAACAAAACAAAACAAAAGTAGTCTATTTAATAGTTGAGTTTTTGGAAATTCAAAAGTTTTACGTGGATTTTCAGCTACGTAGGGGATGGCATGCCAACCCCCTGCGTTGTTCAACAGTCAACTATAGTTTTTTTCATTATTATTCATACCTGAACAGCATAACTATGGCAATTTTCTATATTGTGGCCTGGCAACATTTCAGGTTGTCCTGGCTTCTTGGAGTATGTTTTTGTTGCAAGAGTGGAAGTAACCAAAGAATTGCTAACTTGGAAAAAAAAATTCGCGGCTTGTCGCATGATGAATTACATGACGTTGGAGATGACTGCACACGATGTGTTCAGATCATATTTAAATGTATTCTGGTCTTTTAGACATAGCATGTAGGCTTCTAAACGTCCATCATCACTTCTCTTAGAGAAGGAATCTCTAAAATATAATTCCACATTTAAAGATTGGAGTGTATTTGAACACCATAAAGGTGGAATTAGGAATTGTAAGGAAAGCTATAGTGTTTGTGGGCATGTTCAAGGAATGTAGCAAGTTACCTTGTCAAAATAGTGCTTTCAGTTTCAAGCAGCCCTTTTGTGGTGAAGGGGGAATTTGGGTTAGGCATTAAGGCAAATCATCAAATTTCTGTTTAATGTTTCCAGTGAAATACCACCTTGTAGTTAAACTCTTCATACTTTTCAGAATAACTTCCCATAAGACCCTTTAAGATAACAGGGCAGGATGACAATTTAATTTTTATTCAGAGTTTTAAATTTTATTCAGAGATATGCTCAAATCACCACTCAGTAATATGATGTATTAAGATACAGATCACATGTAATAACTTTTCCCAAAAACAACATTATTGCAATAAATACTAAGGGGCCCAGCAAAATGGTAAATTATATACCAAAGTCAGGCAGCAGGCTAAACTTTTCTTGCTTTGTTTAAAGATTTATTTATTTACTTATTTGAGAGAGAGAGTGTGTGCACTGCACCCTTGCGGGGGAGGAGAGGCAGAGGGAGAGGGAGAGAGAATCCCAAGCAGACTCCAAGCTTAGTGCAGAGCCCCATGTGGGGCTCGATCTCAGGACCCTGAGATCGCAGCCTGAGCTGAAACCAAGAGGTGGATGCTTAACCTACTGCACACCCAGGTGCCCCCAGGCCGAGGTTTTTTTACACAGCTGCCAGAGTAATCTTTTAAAAACATACTTCAGATCATATCACTTTATTACTTAAAAAACCTCCCAGTGTCTTCCACTTTTTTGAAGAATATAGTTCTCCCCTCCCGTTCTGCTCTCTGGGCATGCTGGTCTTTCTTGAAGATGCCAAGCTCATTCCCGCTTCCTGGCCTTTGAACTTATTTCCTCTGCATGGCTAGCTGCTTCTTACCAAATTCTGGTAGCACCAGATTGTGTAGAGGTTAGGGGCTCAGGTTCTGAAACCCAGTTGCCTACTTTCAAGTTATGTGACTGCTCAGTGCCTTCATTTCTTCAACTGTAAAAAATTGGATGATAAAAGTAAATGTCTTGGTGTTATAAAAATTGAATATATACACATGAAGTGTCTCACTTATAGTAAGTGCTCATTAAATGTTGGCTATTACTTAATAATGTCGCCTCAGATATTACCTCCTAAATGAGACCTTTCTTGACCATTTCATCAAAATTGGCCACCCTGCCCCCTACACATGATACTTAGTTATCTGAAATTATTCTGTTGTATATTTATTTACTTTTATTTTTATGTTTCTCCCACCATAATGTTAGCTCCATGAAAGCAGGGATGTTTTCTATCTGTTGCAGTCCTAGTGCCTAGAACAGTGCCTGATCAATATATATTTATCGAGTGAGTTAATGCAAGTCCAGTCCACCCCAGAAGGTTTTCTTAGGTGACCTAAGACTGAAAGGCAGTTTGGGCCACTCAGTTGAGGGAAGATGTTCCCGTGTATACCCAGCACCATTAGATTATGTTCTAGCTACAGATATCTGGAAGGGGCTTATCAAGAATGGTGTAGAGATCATCAACAGAAAAAGAGTTGAGGGATGCCGGGGTGACTCAGTCGGTTAAGCATTTGACTTCAGCTCAGGTCATGATCTCAGGGTCCTGAGATTGAGCCCCAAGTTGTGCACAGTGGAGAGTCTGCTTGTCCCTCTTCCCCTTCCCCAGCTCGTGCTCTCTCTCTCTCTCAAATACATAAATAAAATCTTAAAAAAAATAAAGAAAAAGAGTTGAGCCTGGGGATAAAATACGTATTCTGTTTATCTTCTGTTTTTATTTATTTCTGCTGCTTCCAGCTGGTAAGTTCATGTCCCTTCATATAAGCCCTTGAGCCTACTTGTGTCTTTAAGTTTGGGGACAGCTGGTTGTCCCTCAGCATTATAAAGTTACAGCTTTATTGAGCTTCTTCTAAAATAGTATGAGTAGAAAGTACTGATACATAATTAGATACTCAGCTGTATATGATAATTTTAGTAGGCAGAGGGATGGTCTAAGACCCGAAGTAGGCAATCTGAGACTAGGAATTCCTGAGTTACCAAGGGTGTCGGGTGTGATAGCAATTTATCGTTCCCTTACATCCGTACCTCTGCCTCTTTCTCTTACTCTCCCTACTTTTTTCCTTTTGTTCACTTCCTCTTCTTGTACTCTTTTCTGTTTCTCTCATTCTACCTTCATTTCCATATTTTCCTTCCCATGTACCTAATGGAAACTCAGATATGTTTCCATTACAGGTTTCCCCTGCTCTCTGGAAGTAGAGTGTTCCTATGAAAACTTTTGTAAACTAAAATAGCATATAGTGAAGAAACAATGAATTTATGTAGGAAAATTTTTTAGCATTCTCAGACCCCAAAAAATAACCTTGCTTAGGCTTTTCTGATACCTTAGGACACATTTTGCCAATGGATGCACAAAATAAATTGAGGTAAAGTACAAAGTGCACAGACAGAGTTCAAAGCTGTGGTGGCTCGATGCTGAGATGCCCAGTGTGGTCCCAGGGAAGGAGCTTGGCGGTGCTGCTCTTCCTGCTTGAGTATGGGCTGCCTGTAAAACAAACGTTGAGCGCTATTTTCAGTTTTTGCCTTTTTTCCTAAAAGCAACAATCCTCTTCAGATTTCTTTTGGTCGGCAAAAACAGGAGCTAATGTTAGGTTTTTCATGAAAGCAAGTGTCATGATGTAAACTTTTGAAAGCTGGGAGATAACCTTTATTTGGTTTGACTCCTGAACCCAACATCCAAAATCAAATTCATCATCCCCTCAGATAAGATTCCTTCTCCTTTCTTCCCTGCTAGCAGTCACTCTGGCTTAAAACTATGAAGTCGTATTTGACACCTTCCTTTCCCTCACCCTCTGCAACCAAACACAAACATACCTTGACACATATAAATTCTGTCTCATTCATCCCACATTAATTCAACAAGGATCTGAGTTCCTCCTCTGTGCCAGGTATGAACTAGCTTCGGAACTTTTCCCCAGTCTTGTGTTCCTTTTTTTCAATCCACTACTTACCCCGCTGCCAGATTAATTCTCTAAAGCAGGTTTGGTGGTGTAAACGCAGCTTGCTGGTCCAGGTACATCTCCTATAACTTGTACTTGACCTGGACTGCCCTTCTAGAACATAAATCCACACTTTCTCACATCTGTGTTCCTGTTCATGCTGTTCTGTCTCCTGGGATAACATAAGCTCCCTGAGGACAGGACCTTTGTTTTATTCACTGTAGTATCTCTACAACCCAGAATAATACCTGGCATGTAGTAGGTACTCAGTAGATATTTGTTGAAAGAATAAATGAAAAGTAAGTGAAACCTGTCAATCCTATTCATTTTTTATGGCTATTCTCAAATATTAATATTACCTCTCTCAGGAAGCCTTTTCTGATCTTCTGTATATTTCTGTTTAAACATAAATAACTACCTGTGACAAAACTTTCTTCCCTCTTTTTTTTTTTCTTAAAGATTTTATTTATTTATTAGAGAGAGAAATAGTGAGAGAGCATGAGTGGGGAGGAGAGGGAGAAGCAGGATTCCCGCTGAGCAGGGAGCCCAACGTAGGACTCGATCCCAGGACCCTGGAATCGTGACCTGAGCCGAAGGCAGTTGCTTAACCGACTGAGCCACCCAGGCATCCCTCTTCCCTCTTTTTTCTGTATCAGTGCTGACTTTGATTATATATGTGATGTGGTTGCTGTGAGAGTAATATAGTCAGTAAATTAACAAATACTTATTGAGTTCCTATTCTGTGTCAAGTATTATATCTGGGTACTTGAGTTAAAAAGACAAAGGAATCAAATTCCTTTGCTCAATAAACTTAGTATCTAGTGGAAGATTAATCCATTATAATAGTAGTAAAAGTAAGCAGTAGTAGTAGCAAGCCTGGGATCGTATGGAAGCGGATCTATAAGAAGGGGATGGATATAGGGAGATGGGGGTAGGTTAGGAAGGAAGAGCCAATTCTAGGTGGTCACATGTAGAGAGCATCATAACAGGTACATATGGTTGGAGCAGACGGTGCTTGAGAGAAGTGGTGAGAAGTGAAGCAACTACTCTGAAGGGCCTTATACTGTTTTAAATGAAGAGGCAGTGTTATATTGTTACCATTATCCATTTTGTTGGGAGAAGAGGGAAAACTTGGATGACTGATACCCTTTTGAATAACCAGATACAGCTGAAAACCTGAAGTGAGCAAAGGCCATAGCTTCATGGAGCTTCCTGAAAAAAATTACTTGGGAGATAAAACTTCTGTTGCTTGGAATGTCTTCACACACTTGATTGATAGGCTGTATAAGCAATTCTCATTCGAAAATAAATTTCTCTTTTCAGAATTTGAAGCCATACTTTACTATCTCAGTTTCCAGTGTTGATGTCATTTATTATATCTCACAGTTTTGTGGGTGAGGAGTTTGGGCAGGGCTTAGCTTGGGGATTCTCCTGCTCCACATTTAACTTGGGTCCATATGGTGGCATTCAGCAAGTGACTGGGCTTGTCTGGAGGGATCAAGAGTGTAAATGCCCAACACCTTGGTGGCGATGTCTAGAAGACTAGTCTCAACTGGATCCCTGTTCCTTTCAGGATAGTCTTTAGAATTCTTTTTTTTTTCCCTTTTTTTAAGATTAGAAAAAATTTTTTTTAACATTTCTAAAAGATTTTATTTTTAAGTACTCTCTACATCCAACGTGGGGCTTGAACTCATAACCCTGAGATCAAGAGTTGCGTGCTCTATTGACTAAGCCAGCTTGGCACCCCTAGACTTCTTTTTGTGGTCTCCCCAGCAGAGTAGTTAGATTTCTGTATGGGGACACAGGGCTCCAAGAGACCAAGTTAAAAGCTACCAGTTTCTCAAAAGTCTATACCTGGAACTGGCGTAGCATCTTTTCACTGTACTCTGTTGGTAAAGGCAGTCAGGCCAGCTCAGATTCACTGGAGGGGAAGTAGACCTTACCTCAATGGGACAAGTATCAGAGAATTTACAGCCACACCACTCTTCCATGTGCCTTCTGCTGTTTTTAGATAGATATTATATTTTTCTGTTTCTTGTAGTCCTTGGTTTTAGATAATTTCTATGATGATTTCTGTGATTTCTAGATGAGAGGGAACAGAAAGGCCTTTTATGCGCCATCCCTAGACGTCTGAGTAGTTTTTAAGACCTCTGAAGATGACGGGGTGATAGAGAAAAGATAGAGAAATATCAAGACTTGATATTTTCCTCACTTCCTGTAGGACCCAGGGCAGTGCCTAGTACTTACATAATAAGCTCTCAGAAAGTACTTGTTCTCAAATTCCTTTTGTGTCAGATTTGTCTGTATATATGTATATGTATGTCTGCTTAGTAAGATTTTGGTTTATCTACTATTGAAGATAAATCAAGGAAAATAAGAACCTACCCATCTAAAAGAAAGTTCATTAATTGATTAAAAGTAGGTTTTATACAGAAAGATTTTTTTTCAGGAGAACCATATCATTTGGTTGCATGAAATGAACTCTGTCACGGGTCATAACAACAACAAAAAAATCCTGCTGGTGTATACTTTGTGAGAGTTATCAGCTGTCTGCCTGAGCTCTCCCATTTCTCTAACACATTTTGTGCTGTTGCTTCTAGTTACACATGCCACTCTGCACCAGCAGAAGGCATGCAGCCCAAAAAGGGGTAGGGTGGAGAAAAGATGAGGCGGAATCAAGCCAGCAAGAGAATGAAACAGATGGGTTGTGGGAGATGACCCTGCCCCCGTGTTGTTTTGTTCTGGCTGCTACTGATCATATGCGAATCAGCAGCCAAGAGATTGGAGTTGGTGATCTATGATGAAAAAGAGTTTGATCTCGGACTGAGTGGAATTATAAATTTACAACACTAAAACATGACGCAGATTTTTTTCTTTTGGTTATTTTAATTACTTTTCCTCTGAGACATTTCAGAATGTATTTTAAGACACAGCTTTTATGTTTTTCTAAATACTATACATATAATCTGAGATAAATATTATACATTTAGGTTCTTTTTCATGCAGGTTATACAGTAAATAAAATTTTAAGAGTATTTAGGAATTGGTAGAGGAGACATTTTAATACATGGTGACCATACCTCCACATTTTTGGATGTTGTCTCTAGATTGTCAGAGTTTACTAGGACTTTTTTCTGTGGGCTGTTTACAAATGAGTAGAAAGTAATATGTTTTCTAGAGAAATAAATCTTCCCTATATATATATTTTATGCTAAATATTCTTTTCTTCTGTCAGTGCTTGATTTTGACTTTTGTTTGGCTTATTTTCTAAGGTCAAGATTGAGGACATCTTGCTTTATGTCTTACCAAGTCTTCACTTTGTTCTATGGACTAATCTTATTTTTTTAAAAAGCATTATAAGAATGTTATCAAGCATAACACATGGAGAGAGAATAATAGTATAATGAGTTTCCATGTACCCAGAACTCAGCTTCAGTGGTTACCAACATTCTGCCACTCTTGTTTCATCTAAACCCCCCACGCCATCCCCTTGCCCATGATTTTATGGAAGAGTTTTGTTGTAATACAGTTTAATAATGACATTTTAAAAGGATTATCCTGAAACTTTTGAAATCATTCATTATTGAAATCAGTAATCATTGAAAACATTAATAGATACCACCATAGCATGTAATTTACTCAATAAAAGTATGTGGTAAAATTTTAAGTGATCTCCAAGCCCTTAATGATCCCATAAATATGGAACTTAATCAGTTACTAAGCTATTAAAATAAATTCTGAATGGAATGCTCAATAAAGCAGTTTTTCAGATTGCTTTTTCTTTCATTCCAGACATTGACAGGCACAATCGTAACTGCGTCACTACAGAATTTGCCACTCCTTTCTTTATTAAAAATGTATCTATATATTTTTAAAAGATTTTATTTATTTGAGAGAGAACACTAGCACGAGCAGGGGGGAAGGGCAGAGGGAGAAGGAGAAGCAGACTCCCCATGAAGCAGGGAGACCCGATGTAGGGCTCTAACCCAGGACCCCGAGATCATGACCCGAGTCGAAGGCAGACGCTTAACCGACGGAGCCACTGCAGCGCCCCTAAAAATGTATGTGTTCTAAGAAAATCACTTTTTTTTAACTTAGTTTTTCCCTTCATGCCTAGCACTAGACCTGGATTGACTTTCTTTTGGGGGCTGTTTCCCACACTTCAATTTTTAAAAATATTTTCTGAAAGTACTGGTTATGTGCATTAAATGCATGCCAGAATTACAGACTCATGCGATTTAAATTCAAGCTTTGGGGGCGCCTGGGTGGCTCAGTCGTTAAGCGTCTGCTTTTGGCTCAGGGCGTGATCCCAGCGTTCTGGGATCGAGCCCCACATCAGGCTCCTACACTGGGAGTCTGCTTCTTCCTCTTCCACTCCCCCTGCTTGTATTCCCTCTCTCACTGGCTATCTCTCTCTCTGTCAAATAAATAAATAAAATCTTTAAAAAATAAATAAATAAATTCAGACTTCGTTAAAAAAAGGTTGGTATTCTGTGATGGATCTTTATTGTCCTTTGAATAGTAACATGCATAAATATCGAATCTCTGAATTTCGGCAAGGTTGTTCTGAATTAGACCTAAATTAAAGAATAGATGGTTTTTATTCTTTCAAGCTCAATGAATAATATGAGTTAGCTTAGTAGGTTACTTTTTGAGCAGAGATCTTGCCAGATCATTTTGAAATTATCGTGGTAAAATACATATAACATAAAATGTACCATCTGAGCCATTTTTAAGTGTTGTACTGCTCAGTAGTGTTACGTAAATTCACATTGTTGTAAAACAGATCTCTAGAAAATTTTTATCTTGCAAAGGACTGAAACTCTATACCAAGTAAGTACTATTGCCAAGCCATTTTTAATGAACTGATAACTCATCTGAAACCAAAAATATTTATTTACATAACATCAGTATGTTTGTTTCTTTGTAATCATGTAAAGAATTATACGTTATGAGGCAGTATTTTAGTTTTTCTTTTTTTTTTTTTTAAACATGCTAGAGAAGTCCCCCCCCCAAGACTTTATTTATTAATTTGAGAGAGAGAGAGAGAGAGAATGTGAGCTCAGGGGAGCAGCAGAGGGAGAGGGAGAAGCAAACTCTCCGTCGAGCAGAGAGACCTATGAGGGGCTCAATCCCAGGACCCTGAGATCATGACCCAAGCTGAAGGCAGCCGCCCAACTGACTGAGCCACCCAGACACCCCATAGTTTTTCTCTTAATCTGGTAAACACTATAAAATTGCCGGTACTCTTTCATTCTATCACCCCTTCCCAAAAAGCAGTATAAAATTTTGCTTAGTCTCAAGTTTTAGTATCACAGATATCAGTTAAATCTGAAATTATGGGGTTTTGCTGTTTGGTGGAGAACTTTTTATATGAAACTGTGATTCTAGCCCAGCAATTTAACAGGAGTACTTAAATGGAATAAGGTTTGCTGGTTCCTGCCCTTGACTTCCAAGCATTATTTTTAATGTTTTGTGTCTTTCATGCATTCTTCCTTATACACATTCAGATTTTTCCTCAGAAACTCCCTGTCTTGGTCCCCAGAGTATCTTTAGGTATCTTTCATTTGCTTCTGTCTTTGTTCAGACAACAAGTATGTATGTATGTATGTATTATTATTTTTTTTAAAGATAGTTTATTATTATTATTTTTTTAAGTGAACTCTGTCCACAATATGGGGCTTGAACTCATGACCCCAAGATCAAAAGTTGCATGCTCTACCTACTGAGCCAGCCAGGTGCCCCCAACAGGTATTTATTGAGTACTACTTAATATGCAAATACTATTTCATAGGGTCTCTCATACGCAGTTGTTACCATCTCAGCTAAATTTCTCAGTTTTCTAGTGAGAGGTATGAACTTATAATCAGGAGATTTCACAACTTTCTTTCCCCAGTTTTCTTGAGATATAATGGACATGCAGCACTGTATAAGTTTAAAGTGTACAGCATAATGATTTGACTTACATATACTGTGAAATGATTACCACTGTAAGTTTGGTTTTAACATCCATCACCTCATATAGATACAAAAACAAAGAAAAAGAAGGTGTTTTTTTTTTTTTTCATTGTGATGAGGACTTTTAGGATTTACTCTCTTAACAACTGTCAGATATGCCATACAGCAGTGTTAACAGTAGTCATCATGTTGTCTGTTACATCTCCAGTAATTATTTATCTTTAATTGGAAGTTTGTACCTTTGACCACCTTCATCCAATTTCCCCACCACCCCCTGCCTCGTAACCATAAATCTAAGTGAGATCATACATTATTTGTCTTCCTCTGTCTGATTTATTTCACTTAGCACAAGGCCCTTCAGGTTCATCCCTGTTGTTGCAAATGGCAGGATTTCCTTCTTTCCTTATGGCTGAATGGTATTTTATTGTATATTAACAATTGTTTATACAAAACTTGTTACTGTATGTGAAGCTACTTTTCCTAGGTCTTAGGGCTGAAGATTTGATACTGTCCTACTTTCCTTTAGGACTCACGAGCTTTTGTTTTTTAAAAAACACACATCTCAGCGCCATCATCCATGTGCATGTGTGTGTGCGTGTATGAGCGTGTACGCATACGTATCAGGGTGGGGAAGGATATTGAGGACTGTTGTCCTAAGGAGTTTGGGTCTCAAAGGATCCTTGAATATCATAAAATTGCATCTTTAAAGGCTGCTGTTAAGGAAAGCAAACATGCTCTTTCAGAGTCCGTGGCAAAGAGTACTGAACCAGATGGATTGATTAATCATGTGTAACAGTTTTTTCCTCAAGTGCACACAGAGACACAGCTTAAATGGTTAAGTCATAGGCAAGATGGAAAAAAAATTCTTTGAAGGTTAGGTTCTGGATTTTCGTAGACATTTGTTGTTTTGTAATTCCTGAAATTGTTCAAACCCTAAAAAAAATCCTTTTCAATTGTTTGCCCATACTACCTCTTAGAACATTAAGTTCCTAGTATTGAATTCCTAACTTTTTTTTCTTTTGAACTTGCCTCAAGTCTTCTTCCAGCCTTTTTGGAGTAGAGAGTCCTTCTTACTATCTTTGTTCTTCTTAATGTCAACCCCCCATCTTCATTGCTCTTATTTGGATCCTTTCCAATCCATTTTATATTTATGAGGCATTATCAGTCAGAACTATGATTATGTTTGGGCACACTATAGCCTTATATGAAGATAGAATATGATGGTCTTTCTATTTTTTAGTTTTCAATGCCTTTCTTCATTTCATGGTTTTTCAGTTTTTTATTGGTTTCCTCATCTCCAAATTAGATTAAAGTGTTCACTGAAGTCTGCAGGAAACTCTTAGGTCCTTTTTCTAGATTAAGAACTCTAGCTTTTTCATTATACAAACCATATATATGTGTTTTAGAGAAAATTTGGAAACTAAAGAAAGTAAAAAGAAAGAAAATTGTTCATAGTCCAGTTAAAACCCGTTTTGTGTTTTTGGTGTATTTCCTTATTATCTCTTTTTCCTCTGGTTAATATTTTTATATATGAGTATGCATTTTCATATCTTAGTTTTCTTACACATTAGATCAGCATTTTCCATACTTTAAATGCTTTTTAAAAATTCTTAACTGCATAGTAGGAGTCAGTGAATGAATATATTCCTAATTCACTTAACCATTAATCCATGCTGTGGTTTAATGAAAAGATGCTATTGAAAAGATTTTGATGTTATAATGTATTCTTTATCATTTTTAAAGATCTTGTTCTTATGTTTCCAGGTTTTTTTATTTTTAATAACACATTTCTGGGTATTATGACTAAATATTCATGTAAGTTAAAATATTTGGGCAAATATCTATCATCAAACATACATCTCTATATTTTTTAATGAAATCTAATGGCTTGGACATTTTTTTTTTTCCTTCTTCTTTCAAGTAAGCTATACACTCAGCTTGAACTCACAGCCCCAAGGTCAACAGTCACATGCTCTATCAACTGAGCCAGCCAGTTGCCCTGGGAATCCTTTTCTTTTCTTTTCTTTTCTTTTCTTTTCTTTTCTTTTCTTTTCTTTTCTTTTCCTTTCTTTTCTTTTCTTTTCTTTTCTTTTTTTAAAGATTTTATTTATTTATTTGACAGAGATAGAGACAGCCAGCGAGAGAGGGAACACAAGCGGGGGAGTGGGAGAGGAAGAAGCAGGCTCACAGCGGAGGAGCCTGACGTGGGGCTCGATCCCAGACCACCGGGACCACGCCCTGAGCCGAAGGCAGATGCTTAACCGCTGTGCCACCCAGGCACCCCTGGGAATCGTTTTCTTAAAGAAATTTTCGGCCCCAGATAATGTTGCTACACTATTACACTTTAATACCTTTTGGATACTCATTAAAGTGTTACTTCTCAAGGTACTTCCCCTTGGTAGTTGGAGGATAAAATTTCTTCCATAACTATTTCTCCTTGGCTATTGTTTCCTTTTATCCCATTATACGTTGTGTGTGCTGCTTTTATTTCAATTGTATGTTGTCTTCCTGAGTGATGTAGTTGAGGACAGTATCAGACTTGAAATCACATGCACTCTGTGAGCATAGTAAATATTAATTACTTAATTTAAAAAAGATTTTATTTTATTTATTTTAGAGAGAGAGAGACAGAGAGAGCACAAGCAGGAGGGGCAGAGGGAGAGGGAGAGAGAATCTGAAGTAGGCTCCCCGTTGAGCATGGACCCCATCCTGGACCTTGATCTCACCACCCTGAGCCGAAACCAATTGTAGGACACTTAACTGAGTGTGCCACCCAGGCGCCCCAGTAAATATTAATTTAAAAATAATTCTGACTTACTTTCAAGAAAATGTTTAAGATTAGTGGTAGCTTGCCAGTAATATAATTTAGCATAGTATTCAGCATATGTCCAGTGAGTCTGTCTCTTCACAGTGACATCTAAACTTCTGTCTGCCCTTCCATTTCCAGGTTGCCATCACGAAAGCCAAGGTGGATTTCTCCAGTGTAGTGTGCCTGCCCCCTTCCGTCATTGCTGTGAATGGGCTGGACGGAGGAGGGGCTGGCGAAAATGATGATGAACCAGTGCTGGTATCCCTGTCTGCGGCCCCCAGCCCCCAGAGTGAAGCTGTTGCCAATGAACTGCAGGAGCTCTCCTTGCAGCCCGAGCTGACCCTAGGCCTCCACCCTGGCAGGAATCCCAATTTGCCTCCACTTAGTGAGCGGAAGAATGGTGAGTACATACAGAATTCTTGCATTGCCTAATTTGAACCAAGGTCTTCATATTCATGTTATAGATTATTACTTTATTTCATGTCTCTTGAAAGTTTCTTTAATCTTATTATTTCTTACAAAATAGAGAAATAGTAAGTTTAGGTGATCATTATAAACCCAACATTTCCTGCCTGGATTATTACAACTGCTTTCTGATTTGTCTTTCTACTTCTCTGCTTCTCCTTCCCAACTCCTTCCGTAAGTTCATTAATTCAGCAAATATCTATTGAACATCACTATCATAAACTGTGCTAAGATTAGGGATTAAATGATAAATAAGCCTTTGTCATTAGGAAACTTATCCTATACTTTTTCAGAGTAATCTTTTAGACCTCCCTAGCTTAATACTTTCCAGTGACTGCTCTATAGGATAAAAACAAAAGCCATGTTTTACAAGGCTTGCAGGGTCTGGTCTCTTTGTGTTTCATTAGCTTCTTCTCTTATCATTCCCCCATTCCTAGTCTTCACTTTTTAAACTTTTTTAAAAAAAAAGGTTTGTTTATTAGAGAGCACGCACCGATATGTGTGAGCAGGGGATGGGGTGGAGGGAGAGGGAGAGAATCTCAAGAAGATTCCTTGCTGAACACAGAGCCTGACATTTCGGGGCTTGATCTCACGACCCTGAGATCATGATCTGAGCTGAAATTAGGTCGGATGCTTAACCGACTGAGCCACCCAGGCACCCCTAGTTTTTGCTTTTTATTTTATTTTTAAAGATTTATTTATTTATTTTGAGAGAGAGAGAGAGAACGAGCGTGTGTGGGCATGGGGGGGGGGCTGGCACAGAGGAAGAGGGAGACTGAGAGAATTTCAAGCAGACTCTGAGCTGAGCATGTGGAGCCTTGTATGGGGCTCAGTCCCACAACCCTGAGATCATGGCTTGAACCAAAGCCAAGAGTTGGACATTTAGCTGACTTTGCCACCCAGGCGCCCCAGTTTTTGCATTTTAGTACTGTTTACAAAGCATGCAGTCTTGCTTCAAACTTTTGTTAATTAAAAAATATTATAGTTTGTTATAAAAACTTAAGATTTCAGAAAAGCTGTAAATAATAATATAGCAAATACTTATGTACTCACATGTATCTGGCTTATGTACTGTTCTCCATGGATCTCCATCCATCCCCAGGGTAACTACTGCCCTGAATTTGATATTTGATTGCCAAGTGTTTCTGTATTTTTTTAAACATATGAATATATTCCTAATAATTGTAAAATATTATTTCTCATTTTTATATCACATATATATTTATTGGAGAGAATTATATGTATTCTTCTGCAACTCGTGTTTATTGTTCAGTATTTATTTTCCTGTGAGTTTTAAAGGTATTCTACAAGTTCATCTCATCTAATCTGTGAATCATTATTTAGCAAATAGTCCTACTTTTCTGTACTGATCTTCAGTGTCAGCCTTATCTGTTTCTTAGTGTGCATGAGTTGTTATGCCCTCTGTTCTGCTTCACTGGTCTCTGTTCGTCTCTGTGTCGTACTACGTCATCTTAGTTACTATTGCTTAATGATTAGTCTTGTTATTTGGTAGGGTAGTCTTTCCTTGCCTTTTCTGTCTCCACAGTTGTCTTGGCTGTTCTTGCCCTTTTTAATTTTCCATAACTTTAGAATCAGCTTGTGGAGTTATGCAAAAAAAACAAAAAAATAAAAAACCTCATTGGGATTTTTTTCTCCAATATTTTATTATGAAAAATTTCAAGTATATGATAGAGTTTTACAATGAATACCTTTATGTCCACCTCTTAAATTCTACCATTAACATTTTGTTATACTTGCTTTGTAACATATCTATCTATCCCTCTGTCTATCAATCCATCATATTTTTTGGATGCATTTTCAAGGAAATTGCAGACACTGGCACACTTTCATTTTATTGAAATATATAACATTAATATAGAATAACACACAAATTCTAAGTGTCCTGGTTGTTGAATTATCACAGAGCGAATACACCTATGTGTAATTGCTACTTTGTTAGGAAATATTCCCAGCACCCCATAACCACCCCGCGTGTTTCTTCCCAGTCAGTATTCCCTCTTTTTGCCCAAAGGAAACTACCATCCTGACTTCTAACACTATGAATTATTAGTTTTGCTGATTTCTAAAGATGATGTAAATGGAATCATGCTGTATGTGTTCTTTTGCTGGCTTGTTTTAAAATTCATTTGTGTTGAATTGTGTGTGGCTCTAGTTTATTTTCATTGCTATATAATTAATCCATTTTATGAATATAGTGGAATTTGTCTATTTTACTTTTGGTAGGTATTTGGATTTTAGTTTGGGGCTATTATGAATCATGCTATAAAATCCTTGTATATGTGTACTTGGGATTTTGATTTGAAATATATCATTTATAGGTAAATGGGGAGAACACACATTTTACATATTGGGTACTAGTTTGTTTTATCTGTCCTTTAGTTAGTTTTATCTCTCCAGTTAAATAGGTCTTCTTGATTTTTTCTACAGAGTTTTACAATTTTCTCCATAAAGGTCATGTAAATATTTTGTTAGGTTTATTCCCAGGTATCTTTTTTTGGGGGGGGGGGTAGACATTATCAGTGGTATGTTTATATAAAATATCTTCTGACTGTTTGATGCTGGGGAATAGAAATACCAGACTTTTTAAAAACTCCCATGACTTTTCTACGTTTATGCCCTCTATTTGAGATACCAATCTGTCCCTACTCTTCTTGCCAACTCTTTCTTGTCCTTCAGTATTCTGTTCAGGCATCACTCCCTTTGAGAAGCCTGTCCTAACTCAGTCAGTGTTAGATGCCCTTCTTTCGATTTGCCAATTACCATTTATCGGTATACTTCATCACTATATTGTAATTGAAATTCTTCTGTCAGCAGCATGAGTGAGCCTTTGGAAACTGAAATCTGATCCTGTTACACTTCTCACACAACCCTTCAGTGTCTTCCTGTGAGGGTTATGATGAAATCATAGTTTTTTGGTTTTTGTTTTTTTAAGATTTATTTATGTATTTTAGAGACAGTGAAAGCGAGAGAGTGTGAACGCGAGTGGGGGGAGGGGCAGAGAGAGAATCCTTAAGCGGACGACCGCGCTGAGTGCGCAGCCTGATGCAGGGCTCGATCTCACAACCTTGAGCTCATGATCTGAGCTGAAATCAAGAGCCAGCCATTCAACCACTTGAGCTACCCAGGCACCCCCGTATCATAGTTTTAATGACGTGGGCCTGGTATCCTCTCTGACCTGATTTTTTCCTACCTCTGTCCCCTCGCCCACTCTACTCTGCTTTAGCCACACTTTCTTGCTGTTTCTTGAACACATCAAGTATGCTCCTGTCTCGGGCCTTGGTACTTGCTGTGCCTTTACTGAAGTTCCTGCGCAAATGTCATTTCCTCAGGGAAGCCTTCCCTGCCTGTCTTATCTAATATAGCACCTCCCATTACTCTCTATCCTCCTTTGTTTTTTTTTTTCTTCTAAGCACTTATTATTATGATGTATGTGTGTTTGTATATGTGTGTGTATATGTTTATTGTCTATATTCCCCTTCCGTTGATAGTATATTTCATGAGGCCAGTGGGCAACCAATAAATATTTGTCGAATGAAGAGATGAATGGTTTACTTGTTTGTTCCACTAGAGACAAGAACTCTGTTTTTACATCCATAGTGGGAAATGTAATGGAAACTCAAACAGTTCTTATTTTGGGAAATAATGGACACTCAAGCATTTTTTTGATGTTCTTTTCCCATTTCTAATTTCTGTTTTTCTTCCCCAAGATGGTAGAGACTTCAGCTTATTTATACACTAAGGGGAAAGAGTTAGTCTGGGGGGAAAAGCTGAAGACAGAAAAGGGGAAAGGATAACTGAGGAGATGTGAGAGGATGGGATTTAAAGGTATTGGCTCCGCCTTGAGCAGGGGTAAGGGCCATGATTCCTCTGGGGTAGGAGGAATGGCAGTGAAGGTGATGACAGACAGCAAACAGCAAACTGCTAAAATCTTGGGCAGGAAGTGGAGGAAATTGATGCTGACAGCTGTGATGGTCTCAGGGGAGTCAAGAGCAGCTGTTGCTGTTGGGGCAGAGGTGTTGGTGCATCTTCAGCCGTTCTCTCTCAACTCCTTGGCATATAATCAATTGAGTTTTTTCCCTATTTTGAACAATAAGTTTCTAACCTTCCCAAGATCCTGAAAGAGCAGGTTATATCACTCTCCCTCTACTTTCCCACATTCCAGAGACTTCACTGTGTTCTGGCTTCTATCCCTATTTCTCTTCAGAAACTGCCATCGCCAAAATCATTAGTGTTCTTGTAGATCAAATAGGCACTCTTCTCCTGTTTGACCTTTTTGTAGCATTGATATGATTGGCCACTCCCTCTGACCTGCAACTTTTCCTCCACTAACATTCTTGGCTTTTCCAAGTCTGCTTTTATAGCACACTCCCTTTTCTGCTCAGACCTTTTGCCAACTTTCTCTACCCACCTCTTAAATTTTGTTGCTCTTCAGTGTTGAGTTCTAGGGCTCCTTTACTTCTTACTCTGTATTTTTATCTTGAATGATTCCCCCAGAACTTTGGCTCTAGCCACCATCATATGCTGTTGATTGATGCCTGTATTACATTTCCAGGTTAGGTCTCTCCCCCGAGCTGCAGACTCCTGCGCTCAGCTGTCCAGCACCTCTGTAGGCTGTGCCGGGGACTCCGTATGTTCGGAGTCCAACTCCTCATCCACCTGCAGTTCCTGCTGAGTTCTCTTGTAGGAATTGGCACCTCCCTCTGCCTAGACATTCAAATAAGGGGTTGTTTTATTTTGTTTTCTTCCTAAATGGAGACTTTAAGAGTTGTATTTTTTTTATTTTTATTTTTTTAAAGATTTTATTTATTTGACAGAGAGGGAGACAGCCTGCGAGAGAGGGAACACAAGCAGGGGGAGTGGGAGAGGAAGAAGCAGGCTCATAGTGGAGGAGCCTGATGTGGGGCTCGATCCCATAACGCCGGGATCACGCCCTGAGCCAAAGGCAGACGCTTAACGACTGTGCCACCCAGGCGCCCCTAAGAGTTTTGTTTTATAATCAGATAAAATGTAGGAAAAAGAAAGTAAAAATTCCCTCATAGTTACACAGTTCAGTGATAGCCAGTGGCAGCAGTTAATATATTTTTCTGTCGGCTTTTTTGTGTTCATTTATTTATTCTTACATGTACTCTGTATAACTTGTTTTCATGTAATTTTATTTCATGAGATTTTCCTGTATTATTCAGTGGTCGAAGAAAACATTTTTTCTTCTGCTTCATATTTAAATTATGTATTGAATTGTGTATATATAACAGTTAGCCAGTCTCCTATTATGAGACTCTTAATTGTTTTTATTTTTTTCTGTTATAAATAATACTGCAGTAAACATCTTGGTATATAAATCTTGGTGTAAGTAACTATAGGACAGACTTACAGAAGTTAAGTGACAAGATACGGACATAAAGAACATTTTCCTTTTCTTGTTGTGAAAGTAACATGTTTGGGTGTGAAGTTTTTACTTTCTTTAAGTCAGTGTTTCCAAATTGTCCCGGAGAAAGATGATAGTATGCTAATTTTGGAAGTAATTTTTTTTTTATTCCATCTTCCATCTCCCTGCTTCCTGTCTTTCTTCCAGGCACCAGTACCACCTTTTTTACATTCTGCAGCATTCATATATACTGAATTCACTCTATTCTTGCCATCTTTACAACTGCCGTTTAGTGCAGACTCTTATAATAATGCCTTTCTCCGATTATTGCAATGATGGCCTTTTAACTGGTCTCACCTTGTTTCTAATCTTGTCCCTGTGGCCACTGAGATGATTTTTCTAAATGATGAATGTGGTCCTCCTGGTTGAAATCACTTTGTAGTTCCCCTTTCCTCCGGGGTAAAGCTTATTATGCGCTCCTCAGAATGGTAAACCAGGTCCTCAGAGCCAGCTTCTGCCCCACCCTTCATCTCTTCCCACTCAAACTAAAATATTTGGGATTTCCCAAAGAGATAGATTTTCACATCTCAGTTTCACTTCATGTCCTGTTTTTTTGTTTTTTTTTTCCCCTTCCCTGAATGACCTTTCTCCTCCTGCCATTTCCATCTAGTCAAGAATCAAGGGAAGGTGCCACTTCTTTCAGGATTCTTCCTCAGACTGCCAGCTTGGGCTAGGGGTTTGTTCTTTCAGTGTTCTTCCAAACTACCCTCTGTGTAATACCTACCTGTTTGTTATTAGATTTGGCTAGAAGAGAACCTTTCTGCATGCAGGGATTATGTCTGTTTTACTTATTGTGGTATCGTTAGTGCCTAGACAAAAATTTTAGTGTGCTGATGAATCAACTAGAGTGCCTGTTAAATGCAGACTCCGATGTAATCTGGGAAAGGCCTGAGGTTCCACGTCTCTAACCAGCATGCAGGTGATGCCAGTACTGTTGGTCTGGAGGACCACACTCTGAGTAGCAAAGTCTTAGAATGTGGTAAGTGTTTGATGAGTGTTTGTTGAATGTACAAGCAAATGAATACATGGTGAAACGGAAACTAATAACGCACTGAAACATTGACTTCTTAGATTTAAGCAATTAAGAAAGTGATTGTTAACTCTGTTGCTGGACAGAGGGGAAAAACCCAGTTTAATTCAGGGTTTAGATTATTTGGAAGAAAGACTTCTGAGTCCTCTCCTGTATAGGTGAAATGTGTTGCGGAATAATTCTTTTATTCTCTTAATTAGTGATAGAACATTTAGATCACAAGTTTTAACTATTTTTTTAAGTTGATCTCTATAAATTTGAAATTAAAAAAAAAGATTTATTTGAGAGAGAGAGTGCATGTGAGCGGAGGGAGGGGCAGAGGGAGAGAGAGAGAGCATCTCTAGCAGACTCCGTGATGATCTTGGAGCCTGATGTGGGGCTCAGTCGCGGTACCCTGAGATCATGACCAGAGCCAAAATCAAGAGTCAGATGCTCAACCGACTGAGCCACTCAGGCCCCCCAAATTTGAAATTTTTTAATATAAGCCCAGTGTGTAAAACAGCTATTCTGGTTGAATGAAACCTGAATGGAGAAGCCAGACCCCCACTTACTTGGCATCCTTCTTGCTCCTCAGGAAACTCTTGAAAAAGCACAAGTTGAAAACTTCTGATCTGGATCACATTATCTCCCGTAATTTGAGCTATGTCAGAGACAGCCTCTTCAGTTGCTTGAATGGTTTCCTAACTGCCAGGCGTCCCAAACTGATTACTTCTGATCGTGCTTAGAAGGGAATATGGATACTTGAAACTAACAAACATGATGTTGTGTACAACGTATTTATCATTTTGGCAAGAGAAAAGAAATCGAAGAAAGTGAGATTGTGTTCAACATTGGAAAGGAAATGGGAGGGGGGAAACTGATAATTAGAACAATATTGAAGGGGAGGAGAAGGGCTTAATAAAGAAATACTCTGTAAGAAGTTTGATGACTACCAAATAACTTATATGATAGAATGTATGCCAGTGACCGGAAATACTAATTGCTTAGCAAAAATCACTAATTATCAAAATCAGATTCTGTTATTATAGGGAGAAAATAGGAAATATTGACCAAGTTTCTTTTTTATTCCATCTAGCAGCCGCCAGTTAAATGTCTGGACAGGGGCAATATTGTCAGTGTCTAGTTGCAGGGCCTTCTACTTGTGCACCTTAATGGTGCTTCTTCCTGTCAAGAGGGGTAAGAGGCTGTATGTACCAGTGAGATCATCATTATATTTTATGCCAGGTCTTCTTTATATGGCTGCTTATAGGAAGGTAAAGGTAAAAGCAGAAATGGAAAATCCTTTTTTTTTTTTTTAAAGATTTTTATTTATTTATTTGTTTGACAGAGATAGAGACAGCCAGCGAGAGAGGGAACACAAGCAGGGGAAGTGGGAGAGGAAGAAGCAGGCTCATAGCGGAGGAGCCTGATGTGGGGCTTGATCCCAGATCGCCAGGATCACGCCCTGAGCCGAAGGCAGACGCTTAATGACTGAGCCACCCAGGTGCCCCAGAAATGGAAAATCCTTAAGAAGACTGTGAAATTGGAAAGTGTGGAGTTCTAGAGCAGAATAAATTCTAGAGTTAGGAGGTGCTTTTTCATGGATGGTGTACTGTGTATTGGAAGAATGGAGTGAGAAATTTCTTTTTTCCCAGATTGATTTCATTTAGAACCATATCTTATATAAAAATTCAGTGATTTAGCAAGGGTCCTTACAGTGAAGGTCCTGATACCTCTATTTCCTAAACAGAGGAAGTGGGAGCCCTAATGAGAAGAGGTGCCTTTTGTTAACCCAGCCCTATTAACGTAATTGGAAAAAGTGAATAGAGATGTTTCAAGGTATATTTTAAAATATTTTTTAATATTATTCCTCTGTTTTCTTCTAGGCCAAGCACTTAATCTGAAAGATAAAATTGAGCATGGGTGGCTATATGCTAAGCATACTGCTCTTGATTTTATCTCACTCAGGTCTTGATCTCAGGATTTTGAGTTCAAGCCCCATATTGGAGCCCACTTAAAAAAAAAAAAAGATAAAAGTGATCTACCTGTGGATCCTCTCCAGTCTGGGCTTGGAGAAGCCTGGAAGTACCTTTTTAATGATTAACCCCATTGGCTCCAACTAAGAGTTCTGGCATATGTTAAATGAGTTTATCCAAACGGAAATTTAAGTTTCACTTTGCTTCTTCCTTTAATGGCATGGTGCTTTTTGGCTGTCCTTCCATGTCCACCTATTCTTAACACTAATCTGATATTATTGGTTTTTTAAATATGAGTTTCAGAACTGGCCGAGTCTGTATAAGGCTTATTTTCAGGAGCCTCTAGGATGGGAGCTGAGATACCTTTTGCTTCTTTTTTCTCATTACAAATATATTGCATTTCACTTATCTTACAGATTTTGTGGGTAAGCATGGGAATTTTGCCAGAATTTGTATTTCAAGGCTTCTGTTGGAAAGTGCATTCCATGTTCCACATGATCAAATTACAAATGGACTTTTGGAATATAATCCATTTTTAAGTTGAGGACTTGCTTATATCGTAAGAGATATGCCTCTTGAAGTTTGGGAATCACAGATTTAAGACCCAGTGAATAATAATTAGCTGGAATGCATTGCTCAGAAGGCACTGCAGACAAAAGTTAGATAAATTAATGATGACAAGTTCATAAAGGTTTCTAAGAGGAAGCTTGTATTTGGGAGACTATATTCTTGACCTTTTATTTTGTCCTTGACTTTTAAAATTTTATTTCAGAACAGTCATTTGTACCTTCCTGCAATTCTGCTGTTGTTCACTGCCATGACCACTATGGAAATTAGTATTCAGCAGATATTTATAAAGTGCCTATAGTAAGTGAGACGCTTAGAAAGACATTGAAAGCTATAAAGAGAAGTAAGTTGTACCAGTTACCAGTTTTTGCTCTATTCCTTCCTGTTCCTTTAATGAACAAACCAGTAGCTCTTATATCAGAGCTAATCGGTGTGAAATTTCTTCCCCCCCCCTCCCCATTTTAGGTGCTACAAACTAAATTTGGGGCTAGTGGTCTGTTTATGGGGGATAATTTCTTTGGGACATGGATAGAGGTTGAATACCAGGCAACCGTTTTGAAAATGGTGAGATTTACCTTTCCTCTGTCCTGTCTTGTCCCCTTCCTGAGCATTCCGTAAGGCAGCTATCCTGCACTTCTTGTGTTCTGGCCAAAGAATCCTTGTTTGAATATTAAAGCTGATGAGAAATTTATAGGACTTGAATTTTTACGCTTTGAAGGAGGTCTCATTCTCATTATTGAGAAAGTGCCTTTTTCCAACTCACCAAGGATTGAATAAATAAAGACTTGAAATACTGCTCACAAAAAGGTTGCATATATCTTTACTTATTAGGAATCTTCATTTCTGAAGCATGATCCAACAGATATGAATATATTTAGAGAACAATGGGATAGAACATTTGAAGCTGAAGCTGAGCTGAAGAAGCTTCTTATACTCATCACACACCTTGAAATTAGATTGGTGACATATATTTTACCATTTAAGTTTTTTTTCTTTTTGGGGGGGAAAGATACTAACATATATAGAGAAAAGTACATAAATCATAGGGTAGTTTACAGAATAACCATAAAGCAAAGAGTTGTGTAACCACTACTCAACAGCAGCTCATTGTGAGCCCCAAGGAAGCCTCCTATATGTTCCTCTCTGAACACAACCCCATCTTTTCTTTTCAGTAGTAACTGCTGTTTTGACTTCTTAAAAATCATTTGTTTTACCAATTATATAGTTCTAAACAATATAGTTTTGTTGAAGTTTATATGAATGGAATTCTGTATTCTTTTGCTCGACATATATGGTATTCATTTATGTATATAGTTTTTAGTTCATCCATTTTCATTATTGTATAGTGGATGGGCCTGTGGAAAAGTACTCCATAATTTTTAAGAAATCTATTCTGCTGCTGAACGTGTGGGTGGTTTTCAGGTGTAGGCTATTACAGTGCTGCTCTGAATGTTCTTCAGGTGCGTGAAGATGTGCATACGTACACAGGAGTGGAATTTCCTGTAGTATGCATAGTAATATAAAATCATTCGGTAATCCTAAACTGTTTTCCAAAGTGGTTGTACCAAGTGTATATATCTTCCAGCAATATATGAAAGTTCTTATGCTTCATAGCCTTGCCAGCACTTGGCTTTGTTAGATTTTTAATGTTCACTACTCTATTTATATAAATATCTTATGTTCTTAATTTTCATTTCACCGTTTTCTAATGAGGTTAAATATCTCGTCTTCTATTTATTGGCCATTTGGATTTCTTCTTTTGTGAAGTGTCTAGTGAAATCTTCTGTCATTTTTTTTCTTTATATATATACATGTATTTTTTATATTCTTTATATATTCTAAATACTAGCTTGTTGCTGCTTAAATGTGTTACAGATACCTTCTTCCACTCTGTGATTTGTCTTTATCATTCTCTTTATGGTATCTTTTGATGAAGAATTTCTAAATTTAATTGGTTTGATTTATGAGTCTCTTTTAGTGAGTTTTGTGTTTTAATTTTTTTGTATGGGGTAAGGTAAGGCCCAACTTATTATTTTTTAAGATTTTATTTTTTTATTTACGCGAGAGAGAACATGCAAGTGGGGTGGGAGGAGCAGAGGGGGAGGGAGAACGAGGGGGAAAGAAAGAATCTCAGACAGACTCCACCCTGAGTGTGGAGCCAATGTGGGGCTCATTCCAGGACCCCAACATGATGACCTGAGCGGAAACCAAGAGTCAGGCACTTCACCGACTGAGCCATCCAGGTGCCCCTTAATTTTTTTTTTTTTTTTCCTAAATGGACTCTCATTAATTGAAAATACTCCCCCCCCCCCCCCCCCCACTGATCAGCAAAGCTACCTCTTTCATATATCAAGGACTTACCTCATGTGTGGGTGTGTTTCTGAGCTCACTGTTTACATTGGTCTGTTTGTTGATGCCTGCACCAGGACCTCACAGTCTTAACTATGATAGTTATATAATAACCCCTGTTATGTGGGAGAAGTAAGTCCTCCCACCTTATACTTTTTCCAACAGTGTCTTTCTTGGTTTATTCTTTTTCCTTTGCATTTCCATATGAATTATTAAATCACTGTGGGATTTTGATTAGGATTTATTGCATTAGCTCTATAAACCAATTTGGGGAGAATTAATATCTTTAGAGTATTATACTATGAACATGATATATTTTTCCATTTATTTAGATTTTCTATGAGGTCTCCTGATGAGGTTTTATAATTTTTTGTGTGTGTTGGTCTTACACATCTTTTGTTAGATTTATATTTAGAGGTTTCATATATTTTAATGCTGTTGTGTTATCCTTGAAACATTTTTATTTTCTCACTGTTGCTGATCCCCAATTTTTTTTTTTTTTTAAAGGAATAACAGAGTTTTGTTATCTGCCATGCTGGGTGGGACAGGAAGTAAGCAGGAGAGAATGGCAGTGGAAGGAACATATGAGGTCCTCTTTCATAGGCTTTTCTCCTCTTTTGTGTAAAGCTTAGGAAGTACTCATTTGTTCTCATAAGTGTGTGCCTTTGGAAGAAAGGACAGATCATGTATTCTTTCTCTGCAAGGGTACGCACTGTATCCTTTCAATCTTTAGTGTTGCCAGGAGGTACTAATTAACTGCTGAGAGAAATAAAAATTTTGAGTGGGCTGTTTCTGATCTAAATTACAGTATTTTCTTGAGGAAAGGAAAGAGATTTGTTACTTATGTGCCTCAGGAAGCCTGGTTGTCAAGGATTTTCTAGATTAGGTCTCCCAGCTAATGTGAAAATGCCCAAATCTTAAGTATGTGAATTCATTAAATGATTCTGTTTAAAATGTGATTTAGAGAATTTCTCAGCCTGCTTCATCTCAGCATTTAGAAATAATCAATTTCTCATTCTCAGGTATTCATCAAATGTTGTTCTGGGTTACTGGAGAAAAACAGATATCAGATAGACTCTCCCTCTTAAAACAGTGAAACAGAGGGGCGCCTGGGTGGCTTAGTCGGTTAAGTGTCTGACTCTTGGTTTCGGCTCAGGTCATGATCTCAGGGTCCTGAGATGGAACCTGTGTCTGACTCTACACTTAGGGTGGAGTCTGCTTGAGATTCTCCCTCTCCTTCTGCCCCCTCACTGCTCACATGCACTCCTTCTCTCTCTCTCAAATAAATAAATAAATCTTAAAAAAAAAAACCAACAACCAGAAAAGCACGGTGAAACAAACAAAAACAAATGGATCTCATCTCCCAGAGTAAATCGCTGTTAGTGTGTGGTTTATTTACCTCGTCTTCTTCCAAGTGTACATTTTAAAAATAACTAATATTATGCTCTTTTCATTTAGCATTACAGCTTAAGATTTTTCAGATATCATTGAAGTGTTTTTATAATTAGCCTTTATAATGGGTGTGTAACATTACATTCTGTGCCATCATTTATTTAATTTTTCCAAACCTCATTGGACATTTGAATCATTTTCTATTTTTCACACATATTCTAGTATTCAGATGAAAATCTTTTATTTATTTATTTTTTAAGATTTTGTTTATTCATTTGAGACAGATAGAGCATGAGTAGGGGGAGAGGCAGAGGGAGAGGGAGAAGCAGGCTCCCTGCACGTGGGACTCAATCCCAGGACCCAGAGACCATCATCTGAGCCACTAAGGCATCCCAGATGAAAATCTTTTAAAGCCTTCTTCTGCATTTTGGATTATTTCCTTAGAAGTGGAAATATTGTCTTAAATAATTGCACCATTTCAGTGTTGAAAAATTCAGTGTCTTTTGAGCACTATCTGTATGTTAAGTATTGGCAAGACAATAAGAAACAGGACAGATAAAGTTCACATTGTTATGGAATTTAGTGAAAGAAAAATTAGAGTTATACAAACCAATTCATAGTTAAAAACTTTGGTAAGTGTTTTGGTGGGGGGAACGTAAGATATTATAACTGAATGGCAAATCTCATAGAGATGGTTCTAATTTAGGTGGGGGAGGGGTGGGGGTTGGTTGGGAAAGGCCTCTTTGAGGAAGTGATGTTTAAGCTAACAGCCAAAGCACAAGTAGTGGTTGGCCAAACAAAGGAAAGGGGGAATAGCATGTGTTAAGGCTGGGAAGATGGGGAAGTGGGAGAGGGGACAGGGCACAGGCTAGGATTGTTGGGGAATACTTGGCACAAAACAACTAAAAGAATACCAGTATGTCACTGGAGAGGAGAAAATGATGTGAAGTGAGTACGTAGATAGGAGCCAGATCACACAGGCCTTTGTACGCGTGAAGAATTGAGGTTCTTGAGAAATATCTTGTCCCTTTCATTCCAAGTGACCTGCCAGTTTATACTTTGTCAGCCCTGCATGAGTGCCCGGCTCACTTATTAACATTGATTATCTCATTTGTGAAAGGCTTTGCTAACGTGATAAATGAAATGTTTTCATTTCAATTTGTATTTCTTTGGTTACTAGTGAGGAAGAACCTTTCCCAAGTATTTGTAGCCAGTGGGTCTTTCATTGTTTTTGACCATTTCGTTGTCCATTAAAACGTTATTTTTAACGTTTTTCCAAAAGTACTGTTGCAACAGACTGGGGACCGCTTGTCGGGAATTTGTGGAAGAGTTTTTTTACATGTCTCTCACTCAGTATATATTTTGGATAAGGGGCTGGATCAGGTCAAGACTGGGTTTCTTTTGGCTTTGCTATTTTATGGTTCATGGGTGTACAAGTCTGTGGAGTTGGGAATTCAAAAAGAAAGTGATAGGGGCGCCTGGATGGCTCAGTTGGTTAAGCACCAAAGCCCCATGGCTAGCCACCTGCTTAGTGGGGAGCCTGCTTCTCCCTCCGCCCCCCCCCCCCATGCTCTCTCAAATAAATAAAATCTTAAAAAAAAAAAAAAAAAAGAAACTGATAAACTCTAGTCCCTTAATTTTCTTAAGAGCCAGCTCATATCATCTTTCCCCCAAGAAGCAATCCAGGTCTCTTGTAACCAGAACTGATTGCTGCCTCTTTTCACATTTGTTTAGCAGCTCGTTTGTACTCTTATTTGGTACTTCATTTTTCAGTTTTCTTTTTTAAATTGTTGGTTAGAGATTTTCTATCCTACCTCTTTATAAGGAAGGCCCTGAGGGCAGAGACAGTGTCAGTCTGTTTCACCCTTGTCTTTGTGCCCCACTGGCTTGAGGACAGTAGTTCAGACTTAAGTATGAATGACCTGGCTGTTTGTATTTATAGCTATCACAACCCTTAAACATTTACTATTCTTTGAAAAGTTACCTGAAAATAGTGCCTTCATGTATCCTGAGGCCAAGGAATAGCATACCTATGGTAATGCGTGATCCTCCCAGGTCTGCAGGTCTTGACTGGGTTTTTCATCAATCGCAGATTTTGGTCACAGGAAATGGAGGCTGCCCAGGACCTGTAGTGACTTGCCTAGGTGTTGGGTTATGTTATCATTGGGTGTTTCCACTTTGCCCAAAACCAGGTATCTGGGGGAGAGACTTAACTGGTTGGGACCTGTACAATTTCACTGTGATGATAGATTTTTGTAGAGCGGAACCTCAGTAAACCGCATGCACTTGTGAGAATCTAAGTCAGCTATGGACATAGGAACAAGGTTATATTTTAGTGTACTGAAATCCCACAGAGATCATAAAAAGGCATTTGTTAACTTTGTGTATAGTACCTGTCTATACTACATTCCATCATAGAAATTAATTAATTGATTAATTAATAATCAGTTATGGTGCAGTTGACAGCTTTTTTTTTTTTTAAAGATTTTATTTATTTATTTGACAGAGATATAGAGACAGCCAGTGAGAGAGGGAACACAAGCAGGGGAAGTGGGAGAGGAAGAAGCAGGCTCACAGGGAGGAGCCTGATGTGGGGCTCGATCCCATAACGCGGGGATCACGCCCTGAGCTGAAGGCAGACGCTTAACCGCTGTGCCACCCAGGCGCCCCAGTTGACAGCTTTTGATGGTTAAAGAATTGCTTATTTTGTAGTGAGCTAGGCTCTCTGTTTTTTTGGTTTCTCCCACTCATTCCCTACAGCTTGGGCATTTTCATTGTCATTAGCACTTATCCCTAAGGGCATTACTGTGGTTGTCCTTATTTATGTTAACTCTATACTTCAATGCTGTGGATAGTTTTAGTCTTCCTCATGTAGTGTTCCAAATAATAGCACCTTCAGCATGTGCTTTAATGAAAATTGTGACTACCTGCCTTTTCTGGGTAGGTAGGGATTCTTTAGTTGTTATGAACTTTTCCCATATGATTAGAATTTTCTGCACTAAATAGGACTTTACATTCCATTTGGCATACATTTATGAATGCTGTCACATGTCAGACACTGTGCTCCATCTGTTAATGCAGAGGCATTAAGCCATGTGGTAAAGAGCAGTAATAGAGGTGGGCACAGGTTCTGGGGGGGGCATAACCGAGAGTTATTTAGCATATCCATGCTGAGTGTGAGGAGGGTGGGGAGAGTGCCAGGATTATCGGAAGGCGGCAGTTAAACTAAGTTTTGAAAGATGAATAAGAATTATTCAGTAGCAGGCATGGTTTTTAATCAAGGCTACGCTGGAGACAAGGAGCACAGCTTAGAAGCTATTGCTGAAGTACACACTACCACCTTTGCAATATTTCTGTGAAAAGCTTTGAGCTAAATTGGATCAGCCTCTGTATTTAACTCGTACTAATTTAGTGGAAATACAGGGGATGGGGGCAGCGTGTTAAATGACACCATGGGGCTGTAGTTAGCAAAGCCCCAAATGTGGGAAAACAGCCTGGGATTTTCAACAAATAAACTACAAAAAAAAAGAGAAGGGAGGGATTATGGATTATAAAAGAGATTTAAGAGACATCAGTGAAATGCTATATATTGTCCCTATTGGACTCTAATTTGAATATATCAACACTAAAAAATTTGGAGTATGAGACAGTTGGGAAAATCTGACCATTGATTGGATAGTTGCTGATATTACGGGATTTTTAAATTTTTGGGTGGCAATAATATTGTGGTTATGTTAAAAAAATAGTTCTTTTAGGCATACAGAAAAAAGATGAAATGAGATGATGACTAGAATTTGCCCCAGAGTGATCCAGTGTGGGCTGGGTGCTGTGTGTGGTGGGAGTGGGGTGGGGAGGGTAGAAGGGCCACAAATTTTGAAGCCAAGTGATGGGGGTACATAAGCAGCTTATTATGCCATTCTTTCTACCTTTGTGTTTGAATGTTTCTATAATTTTTTTTTTTTTTAAAGCTGTTGCTATACTCTGGGCAAGAAATTTGAAGGACCTGAAGTAAAGCACTGGCTGTAAGGATGAAAAAAAAGATAGGTTTGAGGAATAAGTTATGACACAATTAGTTATACTTAGATGTCTGGGGCTGGAGGGAGGGGTGTCTAAGTTTATGGTTTGGGACTTGAGTATTGTTACCTAAGATAGGGAAAATGGAAGCAATGTGTCTTGAGGCTTTGGTGCAGGGTGGTATTGGGTGCTTGTTTTGGGACATACTGAGTTTCAGATAGCCAGGTAGAGATGCACAGTAAAGTCAGAGCTAGATGTGGATCAGAATGTGGGGAGTAGTTAACCCTAAGAAAGGATGAGATTGCCCAGGGAGAATATGTAGAAGAGGGAAGGGGTGCCCCTGATAGCAACAGAAAAAGAGAGAGAGCTAATTAGGATTCTGAGAGGAGAGGTCAGTGAGGGAAGAAAGTACAATTTTTAAGAAAGTCAAGGAAATAAGAAGTTTCAAGAAAGGTATAAGAACTATGACAAATCCAGTAGGAAGGTCAAGTAGGATAAGAGTTTGTCTAGTTCCTGTTGATTATGAACTAAATATTAAGGCCTTTGGGGAGCTTGTGGGGGTGGAGGGGAAGTTTTGTGAATACACTATATTGATACTCTGAAGTTACCAAGTCCCTTTAGTGTGGATTAATAGAGACTATAGCATATTTGTGTTGATTAGCTAGAGAGTTATGATTAAAAGCAAAAGAGCTTTCATTTAATTGGAAATAAAGATCCTTACCCTCCATTCCACCGGTGCCATTAATTTGAGATCATGTTCATTTGTACAAAGACCTTATCAAAGTTTACTTTAGTTCTCTGTGAAATTTTGCTAATTGGCACAAAAGATAGTGGCACTGAGGCTGCCATAGGAGTTTAGACTTTAGAATTGTGAAACCTGTCTTAAAGCCAGTTTCACAGTGAATCTGGTGCTGTGCTGATACTCTTCAGGGTAAATGCAAAATCTTAGCAGTAGGCAAAGATTATGTGGCTTGTTTACTTTTTTAAAGATTAATTTTTTAGATTTCTTTCTTAAAAATTGTTTTCCTTTTCTTTAGCTCTTTTTATTCCAAATAGTAGAGGAGATAAATGGAGCGGACTTGCCAGGAAAAGTTAGCCATCAGTTGCACTGTGATGCCTTACTGCTCTCACTACCATACGAGTGTCAGTATCTCTGTAGGGCTGCAGTATTGACAGTCATGGCCTTCTGGCACTCTTCTACAGCCAAGAGAGACATTTTGGCAGGAAGGACACAGCCTTCTGCCCTTCTTGCCATCCTCTGTGCAGGAATCTTATGATTTGTATTTATTTTCCTGTAAGTACAGAACTGTGAGAACTTGTTTAATTTGAAAAACCCTCACACAGCAAACTGTACAGCCCACATAGGGACAAAGGAATGATTCATCCTTTTAAAGATGCTTTTCCCTTAGTTGCTAACCTCTGACCAGAGTAGTGTGTAGTCTGAGAATTGAAATTTACCCATTTTTCATAAGACAGTTGAGAATTTTGTTGCCAGAAGGGGCCAGTGAGAATGCTTCTGCCTTCCCAGAGCAGCATTTACCCCACACTGGCTGCCACTCGGGTTGCCTGTTGAGTCATTCCCACAGTTCTATATAGAGCTTTTCTGGCTTTTCTTTTAAACATGATGTTCTTGGAGTGAGAAAGAAAGGAAGTTTTTCTCTCTTCCACAAAATCTCCCCCACCCTAAATCTGCATTGCTTTCTTTTTTCTAATAACAGAATATTGCCCTCAATCATTCTGAGACTGTTTTCTCTTCTGAGGTCTCTTACTGCTTTCATTTATCATTGGTTTGACTCTGAGCATTTTGGCATTCGCTGGGCTGCATTTGCAGCAGCAGGCTTTCAAGATACAGGCTGCTACTTAACCAGAAAGATTGAGGAGTTCTAGCTAAACATACCAAACATGGATTTCTAGTTTTCAGCTGTTTAAAAGTCAATCGGATGTGCCAAAAGGCATCTTAATGTCTTTATTATGACGATCAGTTAGTAGAAGGGACTGTAAAGTAAATGAATGAGCTTTTCACTTTAGATAAATGAAATTGCTGTGATTTGAACGGATTTTGGGTTGTTTTTGTGTTTGCATTGGAAGGTAAAATGCCCGTGTTTGTTTTTATTCAGAAGAGCCTGCTCCGTGCTAGTGGAAAAAGAATTGAAGTTTATCGGGAAAGGGAAATTGTTACATATTTGAAGTGTTGTCCTATGTGTTCCGTACATCTAGCAAGGTCATAACGCATTTTAGAAAAAATAGCATCAGTAAACTGTCTATTGACAGCCCACATGTTCTCACACAGGAACAAGTTAAGGGGCTCTTTCAGGGGATTGGCAGATCTGAAAGACAGATTACAGCTCCGGAATGTATTCAGATGACTTTTTGAAACAGATATTTTAATTGGAGTCGGGGTGGAGAAGTAGTTGCGCTTCTGTAGTTAAATATTCAACTTCCTTAGCCTGTTATCTATAAATATCACAGATGAAAAGGCCCTTAGAACTCTTTTTCAGAAAACGAAGTCGCCATACACATTCATCTGTATGCATGTGTGTGTATGTGCTTAATTCCCATCCCCGCCTCCCAGTAATGGTAGTAATTGGGCTGTTTGTTTCAAAAGATTGAGTTGTTTGGATTGTGTTTAATATGTTGCTCTAAACTGCATTAGCAGCAAAGTCCCTTATACTAAAGGTTTGGAACAAAACCTCATCCTCTCTTCCTGAAAAGAGGGGGAAAAAGCAGTTGATCTGTGTTCTGAAGGTCCCTTTCTGTATGTGTCTCCCCTCCCCCCAGAGACCAACAGCAAGGAGGAGGAGCTCACTCACTGTTCTAACCACACTTCATAGGTCTTAACTTGAGCGCCTTTTGGTTTCCTGTCGTCAGTAATTCAACTCTGTGCCATCTTGACTTGCTTGAAGGGTGGATAAATTGGTAACTGCACTGAGAAGGGGAGTGAATTTGAGCCTAAGGCACGAGACTGAATTTATGAAAGCTTTGGTAACCTCTGAAGACAACATCTTCTGTGACTTTGAATTTTTTCATTGTATTTGTGGGCTGCGGTTTCTGAGAAGAATCTGTCATGACTCTACTGGAACCTGAGATGTTAATGATGGCTGTGCAGTCCGGTAATTCTGTATTTCCTGCAGATTCTATTTGCTACAGGTTTCTTTAATAAGGTTGGGTATATCTGTTCTAGGATTGGATAGAGATGGGAGGAAGATAGATGGGAGTAAACATAAATTGTCCAGTGAATGTACTGCATGTTCGGGTTTCTATTGTAAAAAAAAAATTAATAGTTTTTTTCTAGTTGCAAACTCTAGTTACTCTAGTTATTCAGACAGAGCTTTGCTTTAGATGTTTACTGCCTTAAGACTGTTCAGTGAGGGGAAGAAAACCTTTCCCTTTAGTTCAGTATTATTATCTGTAACACTGCTTTTAATGTAGGATAATTAAATTGCTTTTGCTGTTTTATACATTACTGTCTTTGATCACTAATCTACACTGTATTATTATGTCTCTTAGTGAAAGCATGTTCTAAAATTTTCCTTCTTTCTCATTTTGTGGTATAACCTTCTTTCTGAATCATCTTTTGGTTCTTGAAAAAGCTCTCGATAATGCAGAAGATTAAGACTCTTAAGTTTTGGAGATGGGGAAGTTTGAGCAAGAAAGTAGTCAACAGAAAGAATGTAGGATTTTTAAAATTCTGTCTCTAAAAACAGTTTTCTCAACTCAAAAGTGTCTCTTACAACAGTTTAAAATTCCAGTTTGTTTTTAATGGTTTCCTTTACTTTTAGTGTTTTGAAACTTGTAAGTTAGATATCTAAAAATAGGGAATGTTCTTTTGTTATTTTTAGACTTCTGCTAAAATGTAGTCTGTAGTGTTTTCCTGTTTCAGAGCATATCTTGAAAGATTCATACGAGTGGCATTTGCGGATCTCTTCCCATCCACTGGCTTTCACTCATTAGAATGAGATAGGCTCCTTGGTTTTGGCAGATACTGTCTCTGGCAGAATTGGTCTTACTGTTCTCCTTGGGGAACACTTAGTATGTTGAAAGAGACAGATATCCATCTGAAGACAGGATCAGATGCTGTCAGCTTAAGCTTTATGGACAGGGAAGGGCAACGAGGAAAGATACTGCTACCATTCTGTTCTGTCTGGTTTTACAAATAAGACCATGACGAGTCATTTATTAGTTGAGTTCTTCCGTTCATATATGCTATACTTTTGAGGTTGTTGCCTTTCCTTTTCCTCCCCCATATCTGTTGAGCTCTAAACAAGATAGTATTATCTGTTTCCTACCTGTCTAACCAAAATAGTATTATCTGACTGTTGCCTACCTGTCTAACCAAAATAGTATTATCTGACTGTTTCCTACCTGTCTAACCAAAATAGTATTATCTGATTGTTTCCTACCTGTCTAACCAAAATAGTATTATCTGTTTCCTACCTGTCTAACCAAAATAGTATTATCTGACTGTTTCCTACCTGTCTCTGATGAAATAGCTCCCAGTTAAACTGACTTGGGGTTTGTTTTATTTTGTTTTGTTTCCCTTCTCTATGTTCTAGTTGTCTATTGTATCTGGGCAAGTGCATATTTTATTTTAGGGAGTATGAGTTAGCATTTGAACTCTCTCCCCCTTCTTTGATTGCTTTGTTACTTACAGATTATCTCAGTCTAGTAACTTTTCTTAATAAAGGTTAAAAGATTATTTGCTTTCCCCTAAGGGGGGGTCTCACTGGTTCCCAGCTGGATAAGGGAAAGGGACTTACTTGTCTTGCCTAAGAGCTGTTTTTCCTATGACATATGTTGGGCAGAGCTAGCCACCCATCTGTTGGACCAACTACTTCATAAAACTTTCAAAGGATAATAGTATGTAAGACAAGTATGGATAAAATTGGCAAGGGTGTTGGGTACAGGTAGAATGAAAGGTCTGCAGAGGATAAATAGCATGTGTGTGTACCTCTTTCTTTTGCCTATGTTCAAAAGAGAGAAACTGGGTATAGCAAACTGATTTCTCTAGTACTTGTGGTTCCTCAATGCTCAAAATTTTTATAAAATTGATACCGTGTGCTTCTGAAGCTGTAGTCATTATGCTGGATTGTAACAGTAATATGACAGCTATATTTATGATAAGAAATGAAAAAGCACATTATGAAGCCTTGATAAGCTAGAAGCCAATCATTCTTTCTTAAAAGTCAAGACGTTTAGACTATATGAGCCATAGCTTATTCTAGCAATACCATATTTGGATTTCCATGAATATATACTTTATAGGTGAAACTACTATTTAATGAGATTTTAAAAATAAACTCTTTTAAACAAGATTCAAGATGCAAAGTCTTTACCCTATATTAAACATTAGGATACTGAATATTGTAGCAAAGTTCCAGGGTGCATTGTATATTTATTAACAGTTTTCATTTCTTTAAAAGATTTTATTTATTTATTTGAGAGAGAGAGAACAGAGGGAGAGGGAGAGGGAGAAGCAGACTCTCTGCTGAACAGAGAGCCCAGTGTGGAGCCCTATCCCAGGACCCTGAGATCATGACCCGAGTGGAAGGCAGATGCTTAACCGACTGAGCCACCCAGGGACCCCAACAGTTTTCATTTAGTATTTGGAACTTAGCAATTTTGGTGAGACATACTTGCATGTAAAGACTTTCCTCCATCTCACTGCTGATGGTCTTTTTTTTTTTTTTTTTAAAGATTTATTTATTTTATTTATTTATTTGAGAGAGAACACCATAGAGAGAGAAAGCACGAATGCGGGGCAGAGGCAGAGGGAGAAGTGGACTCCCTGCCAAGCAGGGAGCCTGATGCGGGGCTCGATTCCAGGACCCAATACCTTTCAAAACTGAAATTCTTCCACATCTCTGGATGTGCAGTGTGCCCTGTCTTCCTGTGATATGTATTGTTAAATCTGAGTGTTCTGATCAAGCCACAGTTAGGTTTCCACAGTGGTGATAGATGCTTTAATCCCCTATCTAGACTGTGATTAGAAAACTAATGATCTGAGATGGATATTTGGGATTTCTGAAGTTAAGAGTAAGGGAGTGTTGGGGGCATAACACCAATGCTGGGGCCCAGCTCTTGCCAACTAATATGTAAGACTTTGACCAAGCAGGCCTTGTCCCTGTATCTAGTCTGTGTAGTCTTCTTAGTTTCTAACTGTACAGCAGTGGGACAGAGTTCCCTTATAGAGAAAGGGATTGAGGCAGTTCCCTAGGTTTTTGTTGGTCCCTTGACATACACTTGATCTTGATGAGGCAGAATTAGGGAATCTGTTTTTTCTGTCTCTTTTGTGCACATATGTTTGCATCCCCCAGCCCAGCCCCCATACACTGCACCTGGACAAACCCCAGTGCTTGTCTATGTATAGGTTATCTCTGGAAGGATCATAAGAAACTGGTAACCGTGACTAACTACCTCAAGGCAGGGGAATGGAGAGCTGGAGGATTGGGATGGAAGAGCCTTTTTGTTTCACAGAACAGTTGAGTTCTTTTCTAATTTTATTACGATATGGAATATCACATAAATATGAAAGAACATATAGAGTGTGTATTACAACAATACATAGAGTACATAAACCCCTGGGCACATTACCCAACCTAAGAAATGGAGCACAGTATGCACTGAAGTCCTCTTAGTGCCCTTTTTGATTTATCCCTTGGAAAACTGTTTTCTTTGTTTTTAGCTGTATCTGCCTTTTGAATCTTTCATATTTTGTACCCATGCATGCTATTTAAAAATATTAATTGAAAAGCATTCCTCAGTCCATTTACACCCTTATCACTTGATGTTTATATATTTAATTCTTTTATTTAAAGATTTCATTCATTTATTTGAGAGAGAGCGCGCACGAGTGGGGGGTGGAGGGACAGAGGGAGAGGGACAAGCAGACTTCCCGCTGAGAATGGAGCCTGTTGTGGGGCTCAAACCTAGGACCCCGAGATCATGACCTGAGCCAAAGTCAGACACTTAACCAAAGGAGCCAACCAGGCACCTCTACTCAATTCTTGCATATTTCTTTAACTTCTAGTTCCCCGATGATTACAATTTGCCTCTGAACTTTGTATTTTATAATAGTTCGGGTTGGAGAGAGGGAAGTAGTAATTCATAAATATAAGGTTGAAGGAAGATGGCGGATAAATAACTCTTGCCCTTTTTAGTAATGGGTTAACTCCCATTCACAAGGAAGGGCCCCTTATTTGGGTTCGTGTCACTCAGGGATCTGTAGAGCTGGTGAAAAACTTCAGAACTTTCAGCAATACCTACCTTTTGGATCTCCTAATAATCTAAATATTAGTGTGGGCTTTTAAAAAACACATTTTTGTTTATATTCAAGGGATTTTAGAGCTTGAGGAAACCTTAGGTATTTTCTTGTCCTCTCCTTTATTTAAGATGAGGAAATTGGCCCATTGAGGATAATTTATTTCCTGAAGTGACATAATTAATTAGTGGCAGAGATGGAAGGAGAATTTATTTCCTTACTCTCATGACAGTGCTCTTCGTGCTGTAACATACTTACAAGAAACCATCAGAGACCTCTGATGTGTGAGATTGTTTATAATTTTCCCAGGAGATCTTGGTTTTCCTTGGGTTTTTCCATTGCACGTTTCTATCACTGCTCAGATTGACTCACATCTTAAGAGGTGGAGATAAAAGCCAGTGCCTGAGTGTCTAGCTCCTCCCCCTGAGGAGCGGAGTCAGATACTACAGGCCCCAATGGTTGTCTCCATCTTGCTTTGCTTTCTCTGGCCTGGTTGATGATCTCATACCTTGAGGGTGAGCTCAGAAGACAGGTAGGCAGACAGACGGCTGTTGTCATCAGTATTCTGGATTACATCTTCCTGCCTTTTCTCTGACTCATTAATTTATCTGGGATCCCCTTAGAGTTAGGACCCAGATCAAAGGAATTTGAATTCATCTGTCTGTCTCTATCCTCTTTTCCTCCCTTTTGTTTCCTTTTGTCTGAGGCAAGCTGTCAAGACCATGAGCCACAGTTTTAGCTTTATTAAATCAGTGCCAAATGAAATAAAGATGAGTTTCATACAGTCTTGTTTTTTTGGAACTTCATTTTTATGATTACCACATGCATTGTTTTTGAAAGGGTTTTCTTTATAACAAGGAAAAAATACTAAAAACCCTTGCTTTGCCATCAACAACAAAAAATAACTTTCTCTGCCTTTCTCTCAACAAGCTCAAGGGCATTATCAGGCCGAACTCATGTGTTAGGGGTCTGGGGCATCTTTAATCTCACGGCAGTCTCATAAATGGGGTGGTGGCTGAAGCAATTGGGTAAATATAGAGGGCCTAGCAAAGAGGAATACATGGTAATTACATAGCGAAAATAAACTTAGTCGTGAAGTGTTTGTAGTGTGTTATAACTTTAAAGTGTTTCATGTAAATTATCTTATTTGATCTTGACAACAACTCTTTGAGGTATCTGTATCTTCGCATTTTACAAAGGAGGAAACTGAGGCTCAGAGAGGCTTCGGGACATACAGTAAGAGATGGAACTGATGTTTACAATCAGGTTTTTTATTTTAAGCACTAGTGACTTACATTTTCCATTTAAAATGAGAGTCAGATCAGCTCCCTTCTCACTTAGAACCTTCTAGTGGTTCTTATTCACTGGAAAAGCCCAGGTCCTTGTAGTGCCTACAGAGTGCATGATCTGCCCCCAGCTCTGTAACTCTCAGATTGCACCCGCTCCTCTTCCCTAGCTGTCCCAGCCTTACCACTCTCTTTGCTGTCCCTGCATGCCTTAGAGAATGCTCCTGTTTTGGGGCTTCTGTCCTTGATGATATTCCTTTTACTTGGGGCACTTTTTACTGGGTAGCCTCATGGCTTGCTCCCTCACTTCCTTCAGATCTTTGTTCACATGTCACTTACTTGGACCTTCCCTGACCGCCCTTAGGTAAATATGTTCCTGAGACCATGCCTTTCAGCTATTTTGTATAGCATGCACTGTACTAACTAGTGTAGTGGTTTCCAGAGTGTGGTCTGGGAAACCCCTAGGTGTCCCTGAGACCTTTTCTGTAGGTGCAAAGTGAAGCCTTTTTATATATTTATATTAAAATATTATGTACCTTTTTTTACTTTTGTCCTCATGAGTATACGCTGTAGTTTTCCAGAGCTACGGTGGTGTATGATATCTCAACAGAATGCACGCAGTATATATGAAAATTCAGCTATACATGATACATTATTTAGTAAATTATACATAAGAGAGATTTGCAAAAATGTTAAAACAGTACTCTTTTTACTACTTTTTTTTATTTTGGAAAATAATCATATTTTTCATAGGAGCATGTTAACATGCAGTAGTTTTATTGTTATTTTTTAAAGAAATAATAAATATTTTATGGTTGCCTGGGTTGCTCAGTCGGTTAAGCATCCGACTCTTGATTTTGGCTCAGGTCCTGATCTCAGGATCCTCGAACCCTGTGTTGGGCTCTGAGCTCAGCGTGGAGTCTGCTTGTCCTTCTCCCTCTGCTCCTCCCCTACTCTCTCTCTCACTCAAATAAATAAATCTTTTTTAAAAATTTGTAAAGACATAATAAATATTTTAAAAATTTTCAGTTTTAATTTCTTATCTGAGATACACTGATGAATATAACCCACATAAACAAAAACTCTTTGAAGTTCTCAATAAGTATAAAAGGGTAAAGGAATTGTGACATCAGAGTTTGAGAAGAGTAGGTATAGTGTTTAAGAGCATGGACTATGGAATCCAGGTTTCTCAGCTCTGTCACTAATTAGCTGTGTGACTTTGGACAAATTACTTAACCTCCCTGTGCCTGTTATTTCATCTGTAAAGCAGTAATAATAATGTAATGGTAATAGTGCCAACCCCAGATAGTTGTTGTTAAGTATTAAATGTGTTAATATATGTAAAATGGTTTTAAAGATTCTGGCACGTAGTAAGCGCTTTATATTTTTTTTATGTTATTGTGGTTAGTTTTGTCTTTTGTTGTTGGAATTTTGAATACTATTAAATGCAGATAGTTTCTTGTTTCTTCTTTATTCTGACAACTTGCCACAACTGTTTGGCAACTTTTAGAAACTTTTTAAAAAATGTTTCTTCTTTAACTTGAAAGACTTCTGGGAATTTTGTTCTAAGGAATTATAAAAAATATATAAGATTTATGTATAGGGATGTTTATAGCAGTGTTATTTATAGTAGTAAAAAACCCTAAAACAAACAGAAACCAAAATTTTAACAGGAGATTGGTTAAGTAACTTATAGTGCATTCATGTGATTGGAAACTAATGTAGTCATGAGATTATTTAAAGATGTGGGAAAGTGTTTACTATTTATCCATTTAGTCCTTAAAAAATGGATGTAAGGATATATACCAGAATATTAATAGCTGTCACTGGGTAGTAGGATTTCGTAAGGGTTTTTTTTTTTTTTTTTGAGTTTTCCTGTATGTCTGTAATTTTCTATCATAAACATTCGTTTCTGTTGTATTCAGATAAAAGCCATATTTAATTGTGTGTGTAGGTGTGTGTACATGTAGGTACAGTTAGTTATAAGAGGGAGAAAATGGTTGAAGTGTAGTATCTTGGATTTGGAGTAAAACTGTTGATTTGGGACTTCTGCAGTCAGAGCACTCCACTGACCAAACAACGCATGATGAGGAGGCACTCCATCCCATTAAGCTGTTCATTCTGACCAGTCTAGTTTGTATAAATCCGTTTTACATTTTTGTCTTTGTTTCTATTTTGTAAGATTTATTGAAATTTATCTTTCCAGTGTTTGTGTTAGGCCATGTTCTTGGCAGAGCTATAGATCCTTCCTGTGCACACTTAACCACTCTCAATTTGCTGAACCTTTCAGAAGTTTTTATAAACCAAAAACACACTAAGTTATTTTTTTTTGTTTTTGATCGGTAAGAATAATCTGAGTTCTCCTAGGCATAAAATAATGGCATTAGCATAAAATGTTTTAATTATTTGGTAGTACATTTTCATTATGTATTTTGTTCTTTGACCCTAGGGTACACGTGAAGTCCTCTTGACGATATCTGTTCTTTATCAGAAAGGCAAAACTCATATTGCATCATCTTTATTATGTAAACAGGACCTGCAGCCCTTATGTTGAAGAATTAAAATGTTAATTAAATTGACCTTGATTTTGTGAACTGTTATCTTAGTTTACCGTCTTGAGAATCATTTACGTTATATTCCTCAAATCAGTCCTGTAAGACTAATTTATAAAATATTTGGTTGTGTAGAGAGTGTTGAAAACTTACGGTGTTAACATTAATTAGGCTGCCCAAAGAGAAACTATGACCTCAGTCTTCTAACTTTTTGAGTCTTCTTACTCAAAGTGTGTTCCAAAGACCAGCAGCATCTGTATCACCTGGGAGCTTGTTAGGAATCCACAGTCTCAGGCTCCCCCTCACATGTACAGTCTGAATCTTCATTTGAACAGGGTCTTTAGGTGCATGTTAAAGTTGAGAAGTATTGTTCCAACAGACATTTTTATTGACTTTGTTTTTGAATTGAACAGGTGAAATAAAGATGACTTGGTGTATTTCCTGGATCGGAAGCATTGCTCAAAATGATAAAAGTGAGAAAATGAGAATGCAGTGGTTGGAAAAATTATATGATGTCTAATTAGTGTGGAAGCATTGGATAAAATAGGAAACAAAAAAAGAGAAGTAAACTTGCTCCTAGTATAGTATTCTACATTTGAGAAATGTTCACAATTTGACACTTTCTTAGCCATTTTTCTTGACTTTTGAGAGAACAAATAGGTTTCTCCTTGGCATTCTAGAATGTTACCTGAAAAGGGATCTTGGAGATGATCCTTCATTTTACAGATGAGCAAATTGGGAGTTAAGAATGTTAAGTGACTTACCTAAGATCACATAGCTTGGACTCCCCATGTCCTGACTTTCAAAGCACTGCTCTTTATACCTCCTGTGCTACCCATCTGCGTTGCCGAAAGCTATGTTAGTTGTTTCTGTTGATGTTGGTTGAAACCATACCGAACAATTACGAGAATATATCCAGTACCCCTCACAGCATCGTGGGAAAATGGTGGGGGCTTACTCTCTCCTTTCCTTTCTGTGAACTCATGAATAGCTTCAGAAAAAGATGTTGCTTGTTGTCTGGAAGTTAAACTGCTGCTTCTCTGAACCAGGGGTGCTTGCTGCACAGGCCTGTACTCTCTGAAGTGGGAAGGTGCAGGAGTGTGGGGGAAGGTGTGGGAATCTTCTGTTCTGCTGAGAATGGCAGTGGTTTTGAGTATTTAAAAGTAGTTATTTTTCTTTATATCTCTCATTTAAATAAAAGTTTATAAATCAGGAAATATACCTTTCAACAAAGAATGCTAAAAGAGCTGGCTATCTGTATGCAAAAAAAAAAAAAAAATTCACCCTTATCTCATGCCATATGCAAAAATTCACTTGAAACAGGTCATAGGTCTAAATGTGAAAGCTAAAGGACACAAAAAGTATGAACTATAAAAGAAAAACTCTTAAATTGGACTTTATCAAGTTTAAATACTTTTTTATCTACTTTGTACACTGTTGAGAAAATTAAAAAACAGGCCATAGAATGGGAGAAAATGTTTATGTGTGTCTGACAAAGGACTTGTATCTGGAATATATAAAGAACTCTTAGAACTCAACAAGACAGCGCAATTAAAAAAATGAGAAAAGACTCAATCATTCAAAAACACTTCAAAAAATATGCAAATGGCCAATAAGTACGTGAAAAGATGCTCTACATCATTGGCCATCAGCGAATTAAAACCACAATGAGACACCACTACCCACTCACTATAATGATTAAAATTAAAAAGACTGACCAATACCAAGTCTTGACAGGGAGGGCTATAGAGCAGTGGGAATTCATACACTGCTGGTGAAATGTAAAATGGTATAATCACTTTGGAAAACAATTTGGCATTTCTTATTAAGTTAAACATATTTAGTACATGACCCAGCAGTCCTACTCCTAAGTCTTAACCCAAGAGAAATGGAAACATATTCACATTTGCACATGAAGGTTGTTAGCAGCTTTATTCTTAATGACTCCAAACTGGAAAGAACGTAGATATCCATCAACAGGTGAATGGATAAATTGTGATATATCCATAAAGTAGAAAATTACTAGCAATAAAAATGAACAAACTACTGATATATTCAAAAACATGGACAGATTTCAGAAACGTGCTGAATGTAAGAAGCTAGACTCAAATGAATACATACTGGATTATACCATTTATATAATATTCTTAAAAATGCAGGCTGTAGAATACTATTCAATAATAATAATAATAATAATAATAATAATAATAGACCAACAATTCATATGTAAAACACCCTGGATGACTCTCCAGAGAGTTATGCTGAGTGAAAAAACCAATCCCAAAAGGTTATGTACTGTATGATTCCATTTGTATGATGTTTTTGAAATGATAAAATTATGGGTATGGAAAACAGATTGATGGTTGTCAGGGGCTAAAGACCAGGTGGGGCTGAGAGGAAAGTACATGTGGTTAAAAGGTCAGCATGAGGAATCCTTAGTGTTGGAAATGTTCTGTATCTTGACTCTATCGATGTCAGTATCCTAGTTATAATGCTGCACTGTAGTTTTGCAAGATATTATCATTGGGGGGAACTGGGTGAAGGAAACATGGGATCTCTTTGTATTATTTTTTATAACTGCATATGAATCTATAGTTACCTCAACATAAAAAGTTTACTTGAAAAATGTAGACAGTTTGGCAGCTTTTCAAAAAATTAAACAGTTACCCTGTGACCCAGCACTTCCACTCCTAGATGTATACTCAAGAAAATCAAAAGTTTTGTCCAAACAAAAACTTGTACACAAATGTTTATAGTGGTGTTAGCCAAATATGAAGATGATACAAATGTCCATCAATCGATAAATGGATAAACAGAATGTACTAGATCTTTATAATGGAATGTTACTCAGCCATAAAAAGGAATGAAGTATAAAGCCTATAAAATGGATGAACCTTGAAAACATTATGCCAAGTGAAAGAAGATAGACACAAAAGGCCACATATTGTAAAATTGCATTTATGTGAGATGTCCAGAATAGGCAAATCCATAGAGACAGAAAATAGACCATTGGTTGTCAGGGCCTGGAGTTGGAGGTATGGATGGGGATGGGGTTTGGGGGGTGGTAATGAAAATGTTCTAGAATTAGATAGTGATGGTTGCACACCTTTGAGAATATACTAAAAACTGTTGGATTATACACTTTGGGTGAATTATATCTCCATAAAAAAAATGTATAAGAAAAAAATGCAGGTTTCTCTGGAGTGACAGCAGACCAGTTGTTGCCTGGGGCCGGAAGTAGAGAAGTTAACTGCAGAAGGGTATAAGAGAACTGTAGGGAATGAAAGTGTATGTCTTTATCGTCATAGTAGTTATGCAGGTATAGGCATTTGTCAGAATGCATTGAAGTGCATCCTTAAACTGGGTGAAGTTTATTGTATCTAAATTAAACTAAAATTGATTTTTAAAACTTATAAAATTATCTCTAATTGTTGTAAGCTTGAAGTGATCTTTAGCTTATCTCTTATTATAAGGCTAACAACTGTTAGAAAAATTGACCCAAGGACTCTGACTTTTATTGCTAATTTCTCTCACCCTTTTCCATCTAGTCAATTTACAAAGTGAAATTACATTGATCAGTTTCGGTCAGACTATGCTCTTGTGCTTTTGAACTAGCATGATTCTGTTGCTCTTCTTTTCAAAACTATGAGTGGGTGTAATTGTTCTAATTTTTGTTAAGTTTATGGAACATTCTGTTGGTTTGTACTGCTGTTTTCCTTTTATGTGCAACAGAAGAATGTTCCATTGGGTGTAACATATCAGATTGATTGCATTTCACCTCCACTCCGGAGTACCCAGAGCTAATTTGGGCACCAGGAGATTGTAGTTAAAATCACTCTTGAGGCAAGTAAGCAAAAGGAGAAAAGGTGGTAGCACTGCTAGGTAATGCTGAAAACAAAAACAAAGAAGTGTGTGAACATTTTTCCCACCTACACCATTTCTGTCTCCCAGTCCCTGATCTCTTGCTATGAAATGTGCTATATTACACAAAACCCTTCAAGGGAACAGTGTTGGGAGATAATTTGTAAGTTAGAAAAACCGGCTTTATTATGTGGCTTCTGAATTTTCTTCCTGAAGTTTCCTTCCCCTGCCCTCACTCAGTTCTTGGTCCTGACAATACCTAACGCCGGGAAGGGTGTTTCCTATTGAAAACTATGCTCTACAGGTAGACAAATCTTCTATTATTTCCCTTAAGCATAACCAAGATAGCCATATATATGTATATATATTTTTAAATACTAGTACAATTGACATCCAGTGTTATATTAGCTTTAGGTATACATCGTAGTGATTCAACATTTCTATACATTACTCAGTACTCATCACAAAAAGTGTCCTCTTCATCCCCTTCACCTATATCCATCCCTCTGCCAGCCTCCCTTTTGGGAACCTCCAATTCTCTATATTTAAGACCTGGTTTTTTGTTTGTCTCTTTTTTCTTTTGTTTTGTTTCTTAGATTCCACATATGAATGAAATCGTATGGTATTTGTCTTTTTCTGACTTAGTTTACTTAGCATTATACCCTCTAGATCCATCCATGATGTTGCAAATGGCAAGATTTCATTCTTTTTTTTTATACAGCTGACTAATATTCCATTGTATGTATGTATACCACATCTTCTTTATCCATTCATCTGTCAATGGACACTTGGGTTGCTTCCATAATTTGGCTATTTTTAAATAATGCTGCAACAAACATAGGGGTACATATAGCTTTTCAAATTAGTGTTTTTGTATTCTTTGGGTGAATACCCAGTAGTGTGATTACTGGATCATAGTGTGAGTCTATTTTTAATTTTTTGAGGAACCTCCATACTGTTTTCCACAGTGGCTATACCAGTTTGTATTCACACCAGTAGTGCATGAGGGATCCTTTTCCTCCACATCCATGCCAGCACTTGTTACTTCTTGTGTTTTGATTTTAACCATTCTGACAGGTGTGAGGTGATACCTCATTGTGGTTTTGATTTGCATTTTCCTGATGATTAGTGATATTGAGCCTCTTTTCATGTGTCTATTGGCGATTTGTATGTCTTCTTTGGAGAAATGTCTGTTTATGCTTTCTGCTCATTTTTTAATAGGATTATTTGGGTGTTGAGTCTTATAAGTTTTTTGTGGGTTTTTTTGTTTTGTTTTGTTTTGTTTTACATATTTTGGATACTGACTCCTTATTGGAGATGTCATTTGCAAATACCTTCTCCCATTCAGCAGGTTGTCTTTTAATTTTGTTGGTTATTTCCTTGTCTGTGCAGAAGCTTTTTATTTTGATGTAGTCCCAATAGTGAAAGTTTTACTTCTTCCTTAACGAATTTGGATGCCTTTTATTTCTTTTTCTTGTCTCATTGCTGTGAGACAGCCTTATATTTTAAAAACAAACCTTTTAAAACTAGTAGAGACCAAATAGGAAAATGCAAAGACAAATCTCAAAACATAAGAGGCATATTTCTAGAGTATGGAATTCTAAGTGGATTTTGTGAGAATTCCAACAAAAATATATTCAAAATAACATAATAATAATAACCAGCACTCAAATAGGATTTACCATGTGCCACAGTGTTCCAAGCTCCTTACATATATTAACTCTTTTTCTGTTTGCAACAACTATATAAGATGGATGCTCTTACTATCCCATTTTACAGATATTGAAATTGAGGGGCAAAGTGGAAAAGGGACATGGTCAGTGCCACACACCTGGTGAGTGGTAGAGCTTAGATTGCATCTAGGTGGTCTGGCTTCAGAAACTGTGCTCTTTAGCACCGCATCATATGTTTTCCACGTGAGTTTCAAATCCTTTTATCCTCCAAGTGTATATGGTATCTCCTGACAGCCTACCCAACTTGTCTAAGTTCCTTTGTCCTGTTCTTTCAGTACATTGCCTACCTATATTTTTTGCCCCCTTCTCTTCCTGCCTTATCCCTCTCCCCAGAATTCTGTGTCATAACCGTTAAAAACAACAACAAAAAACCTTTAACCTCTTTGTTTTATGTAATATTTGTATTTTTTTAATGATTTTTATTTATTTGAGAGAGAGAGAGCATGAGCGGGAGAAGGGGGAGCAGAGGGAGAGAGAGAAGCAGACTCCCCACTGAGCAGGGCCCAGATCGGACTCGATCCCAGGACCCTGAGATCATGACCTGAGCCAAAGGTAGACGAGTAACTTAACTAAGCCACCCATGCACCCCTCTAATACTTATCTTAAATTCTGTTGCCCTAGACTTCCTTTCTGCATAGGGATGACCTTTTTTCTACACTTAACCCTATTTTTGAAGTTTCCGTGCTTTTAACAGTGAGTCTTGTACCTGTTCATGAAGGTTAGAAAGGGTGCTGTTTTGAATTACAGTGTAGTAAGATTTCTGACTCTACACCCATGGCCAGAAAACTAGTGTCACATGTTTGAAACTAAGCAAAACCTCTTGAGTGTCTTGCCATAAATGTGCATTAGAAATTTTTTCCGATGTAGCAAATAGTTTCTGTGGGTAGGAAGTAAATTTAAACCTGTATATCTTTAGAGTAGGAACATTTTCCATGTGAAGGTCCTTGTTGGCTCTGTTAAGAAAAAGGTCCCTTGCCTCCTTCTCCCTTTCCTGCTGAACTCGGTAGTACAGAACTTTTAGGACTTCTTAAAAGCTGAGTTTTAGTATCTGCTGAAGTCAGTCCATGAGATGTTTGCAAATAATCTTCCAGTAGCTTTATCCTGAAGATCCCCTTGCAGTTAGACTTTTGATCAACCGACTCAGTGTTGCTAACTTTATGTATAATCCCAACTAACGTGGCAGTATGAATGTTTTTAGAAAAACCTTGATAGGGGCGCCTGGGTGGCTCCGTCGTTAAGCATCTGCCTTCGGCTCAGGGCATGGTCCCAGCGTTCTGGGATCGAGCCCCACATCAGGCTCCTCTGCTAAGAGCCTGCTTCTTCCTCTCCCACTCCCCTGCTGTGTTCCCTCTCTCGCTGGCTAGCTCTCTGTCAAATAAATAAATAAAATCTTAAAAAAAAAAAAAGAAAAGAAAAGAAAAACCTTGATAAATTTGAAAAAAAAGTATATTTTTGATGTACTCAGAATTTTCTAGGTATTACATGAAAGGTGTTTGAGAATCTAGAAAAACATAAGGTCCCCACTTGCGTAGGGATCATATTCTACTTTAGGTAGAGTAAGAGCTTAGGTAATATCTAGTCCTGCAGTCAACACTTGTACTTTGGAATAATAAGTTTCCCAGTGTGAATAGTTTTACCTGCTTACCTCCTTAACCCCCTTTTCCTTTTGGCTTCCTGGGTTTTATCTACCTTTCCTTCCTTCCCTCCCTCCTATTTCCCCGTCTGCTTTATTTATTATCCTGTTATCCACAGGTCTCAGCGAATGCCCTGCCCCTCCCTCCCTTCTTCTGCTACCCCCCCATCCCTCTCTGGTTATTTTCATTATTTCTTATTCTTTCTTTTTTCATGCACTTATACTTTGAGATTATATGTTTATTTATGGGATTCTTTTGTTCGTTCGGTGTGTATTTCCCTCACTAGATTATAAACTCTATGAAGGCATATATCTGCCTGTTACTGTTTTTTTTTTTTTTAATTTTTTTTATTTATTGAAGTGATCGCTATACCCCACGCAGGGCTTGAACTCATGACCCCAAGATCAAGTGTCCATGCTCCTCCAACTGAGTCAGCCAGGCTCCCCCTGTTATTGTTAATTTTGTTTTACTATTTTATATCCAGCATCTGTTTAGCATGATACATAATAGGTACTGAATAAATGTATGTTGATGAATGAATGATATGAACATGAAATATTAGAGAGACTGGGAAGAAGAAAACCCCTCCTGGCACATTCAGCATTCAGGTGCTCCAACCCTATCTCTTGTAGAGCAAGGACAAACCATCCTGCTAAGGGACAACCCGTCGTTTTTTTTTTGGGTTTTTTTTTGGTTTTTTTTTGTGTTTTTTTTTTTGGTACCAGCTTCCCTCTCCCTCGTTCATTTTGAGAAAAGTCATTCTCAATTTTTGTGAAATGTTAAAATATATGAGCTAGGGAGAGTATTCATACCCCTTTCACTAGGTATACATCTACCTGGGGTTGAACCAAAAATCGTTTCCTGTTTCAAGTAAGGAGCTAGTACATATTTGGGAGCACTATATGTTTCAACTAATTACTTATTTGGGAGCACTATATGTTTCAACTAATTACTTAGAGATTTTAATGTTTTCCTTTTAATGTACTAGTTTTGTCTCAGGCTTTGGAAGATCATCGTGGCATATTTAAGTCAAAGAACTTACCAATTTTCATTAAAATGGCAAGTGTTCATTTTGAAATTTAATAGCTCAGGCTCAAACCAAGAGTGTTAGTGTCTGTATGCTCTGTTCCCTGCCACTGATTTCTGCATCTCAGAATATTTTTAAGGTGAAGATTGACAATTTTTGGTGGAGATATGTGGTGCTCCTGAAAGCTCTTCTTGGCTTAGTGTCTCAGTTTCAAAAATTGTTTTCATAAGGACGTCAGACAGCTTTAAACTTGGTATGCTGGTAGTGGGATTAAAGTACCACAAACAAACTTTGTTTCTTGGAAAACTTTCCTTTCTTCTAATTTCTTTCTTTTGTTACTTTAAGCTTTCTAAATTGTCTTTCTTCTTTGGAGGTGCTTAAAATTTTCTTTTCCTAGTAAAAGAGTTAGGTTTAGAAGTTTAGATTTAGAAAATTTACAGTTTAACAAATGTTCTTGTAAACTATTCATGAAAAAGATGGGTCAGTTAAAGTTTACAAGTTACTTTTAAGATGCAGATTGCTAAGTGGTGGTGTTACGGGTTTGAGTTTCTTGGCCTTTCAGGATGTCATCCTTTTAGCCCTGTAGCTAAATATCAAGAGGCTACATGTTCAACCATAAAACATTAGCCTCTGCCAACATTACATCAACTCCACAAAATCTCATTGGCTAATTATCCCCTGGGACTAGGACATGGATTTGGCAGCTTGTGAAAGCTGCTTTTTCCAATTTCTCCCTTCCTGGCTGTGACATATCCCAAAGGAATGAAGTTGAGAAATAATCATCTTCTTTTGAAAGCTCTCAACCTCTCATTCCCACAGTGGTTCTCATGGTCAGGGATAGAAGATCCCTTCTTCCACTTGAGGACTCCTTGTAGCTGATGATGTATTCTTTAAGTAGTGGCCACAGCACCCTGAATGAGCTGTGGAAGGATGATGGCAAGAAGCCTCATGTTTCCAGGTAGTTGTCTACAAGGATCCTAGTGCTTTTGTTAAGATCCTCTTATATTACTGGGGCGCCTGGGTGGCACAGCGGTTAAAGCATCTGCCTTCGGCTCAGGGCGTGATCCCAGCGTTACGGGATCGAGCCCCACATCAGGCTCCTCCGCTGGGAGCCTGCTTCTTCCTCTCCCACTCCCCCTGCTTGTGTTCCCTCTCTCGCTGTCTGTCTCTATCTCTGTCAAATAAATAAATAAAATCTTTAAAAAAAAAAAAAAAAAAAGATCCTCTTATATTACTAAAATTAAAGAAGCTGAAGTCCAGGATTGAGAACTATATGTGGTCATCATCTGTGTCAGTTGACACGTAGTATAAAGAATTAGTATAGACCTTTAACATCTCCTTTCATGAACATTCATAAAATAACTTTCTTAAGGGCAACCTTGGATAATTAAAAGAACTGTATGACCTTAAGCAATCCTCTTAGTGTCTTTTAGCCTCATTTTTTTTATCATTAAAATAAAGATGTAGTGCCTGCTTTATTTTCGTCAGAAGGTGTCATACGATGTGAACAATTTCACATGTTCAAGAGGCCTCCTCTTATCCAACCTTTCTTTACCATTTGACCCTATTTGATGCTCTCTCCTCTTTCTATATTCAGGGTTCTTTGTGTAATCTTGGTTAACTTAAGCATAAAATACATTTTGGGGAAGAGTATGTATAGCACACAGCCTTAAGAAGAAAGCTGAATAACAAAGGTCAGAAAATGAGCAGAAATTGAACGAGGCAGCACATAGAGAAGAACATGTCATGGGACCAGTCTGCTGAGGACTCTCACTGGCACTGCTCACTGGACCTTCTCTGTTACTGCTGCTCTCCTGATCTCCCACAAACACTTGGTGCTATTGGCACTGCCACCAGTAGACACTTGCCACAGTGCCATGAATAATTTCTGGCTGTATTTTCAACCTTTGTGTCATTCCCCCAATTTTCAAAGTTCTAGATGGGAGGGTCTGTTTGGCCAGACTTGGGTTATATTTGTGAGCTAGAGGCCAAGATGCTGAGAGAGACTATCTGTTCCTCGTCAGCTTCTGCACTAGGAAGAGGGGCTGGCCTGCCTTCCCCCTATCTTGGAATTTACCCCAAATAGGAAAGGTATTCAGATCCTGGGCAGCTAAACTATAGATACTATTCTTTCTCCAGCTTGCCTTCTGCCTCTCTGTAGACTATTCAGTCTCTTTGCAGTCTTCTCTTCTTTCTGTCCCTTAAGTGGATTTCCCAGGATTAGTCTTTGACCCTTTTCTCTCCTCAATTTGCACATTCTCCCCAGCACTCTCATCCCAATGTGTGGTTTCAGCTACCACTTACTCAGGATGTCTGCATCTGTATCTCTAACCCCAACTTACTTCCTGGGCTCTGGGTTCATTTAATCCACTCATTCTTCCCACCTGGACATTTGGGTGACTCACATGCACTTCAGACTTCTACATAGTTGAAGATGATGTCACCATTCCCCAGGACTACCCCTGCATCTCCTAACTTGGTACCAGTTACCTAAGCAGAAAATTAGGAGTCATTCTCAGTTCCTCTTTTCCTTTATTCCTCGCATCTGTTTGATCTCTGAGTTCTGTAGATGCTAGTTGTGCTTTGACTTCTCATATTTTGTCTCTCTCTCCTTGATCAGACTCCCCTTGTTTCTTACTGTGGTTTCGGTAGTCTTCTGATTGGTCTCCCAGCCTATAGCGTGACTCTTCTCTAATCTATCCTGCATACAGCTGCCAACATGCTTTTTTCTAATAATCACTTCTAATGATTTTAATCTTCTCAGACTTCTTCTATTTCTTTCTTTCTTTTTTTTTTTTAAGTAGGCTCCATGCCCAGTGTGGAGCCCAGTGCAGGGCTTGAACTCATGACTCTGAGATCAAGACCTGAGCTGAAATCAAGAGTCCAACTCTTAACTGACTGAGCCATCCAGGCGCCCCTTCTTTCATTTCTTATGGGGTAAAATTTTAAACTATTACATTTGTCTCTTTGGCCTCTGGCTAATTATTCAGTCATCTCCTATCACTTCTAACTTCAGAGTCTCCAGCAATGCTGAACTGATTTTAGTTTCCAGAACATTCTATGCTCTTTTAATTTTCTATTCCTTTGCATATAATTTTCCCGCTGCCTTGACCATTCCTCTTTCTGCTTGCCAGCCTAACTGTTCATCTTTCAAGTCCCAGCAAGGGCTGCCTCTTCTAAGATGCATGTGGTCTAGGGGCGCCTGGGTGGCACAGCGGTTAAGCGTCTGCCTTCGGCTCAGGGCGTGATCTCGGCGTTCTGGGATCGAGCCCCACATCAGGCTCCTCCGCTCTGAGCCTGCTTCTTCCTCTCCCACTCCCCCTGCTTTATGTTCCCTCTCTCGCTGGCTGTCTCTATCTCTGTCGAATAAATAAATAAAATCTTTAAAAAAAAAAAAGATGCATGTGGTCTTTCATTCCAGATGGACTTAGTTGCTCCTTCTCCTATGCTCTCCCTGCACTTAGTACAGATCATCAGAGTGATTATTACATAATTATTCCTAGTGGGTCTCATCATTAGAAATAAGTTCCTTGAATGCAAGGGAGCTGTCTTAATTCTGTATCCCCGGTTCCTGTCACACAGCAGGTACAAAATAGTTTTTAAAAGGACTGAATGAATGAAAGACACTCTAAGAAGTAAAGCACTGTGCAAACGTTAACAGTATTTTCATCATTGGCATTTTCTTGTAAGGATAAGACCCTTTTTTTTTTTTTTTAAAGTAGGCTCCATGCCCAATGCGGAGCCCAAGGGGCTTGAACTCACGATCCCGAGATCAAGACCTGAACTGAAATCAAGATTGGATGCTTAATCAACTGAGCCACCCAGGCACCCAAGGATTAGACCCTTTTTAACTCTAAAGTTCTATGATCTATAAATCAGTTCTGGGGGACCGGTTCTGATTTTATTTCATTCTTTTATCTCTGCAGGTGGCCAGAGGTCCAAGAGCCCTACCAGCCCCTCAGATGAGCTTGCCTTCTCTATGATCAGCCCAATAGTCCTTACCCAAGTGTTCTTTTCTTTCGTTTTTCCCATCTTCTACCTAATACACCTTTGAGTCCTGAATAATGATTTGTTTCATGTAGGACTCCATTTCCTCACCCCATACCACCAATTCAGTCACTTTGCTTTAGCTGCTCTAGTTATCATAAATTATACCATGACTGGAAACATACACATTATTAGTATTCTAGAGATTCTCTAGGGAACCTAGAGGTTTGTCTGTCAATCTGGCTGGACTGCTGGCTCTGCGGTTGCCTTTTCTCCCATCCCACAGCTCTCATCCCAGTTCTGGGCTCCTACTGGGGGTCTTAGCAGAGCAAACAGTATGTAGTTTAACTTACACTTAATTTTTTCAGGACTTGGTCACTACCTCTTGATTTACTGCACTGGGAAGAATTAGTTCTGATTTTTTTTCTTGTTCCTCCCTCTGAGGGAGCCTGCGTCATTGAGAAATGTTTAACCTCATGGCCTTGACTGAGGCTGGAAATTTGCCTAAGGGAACTTGAAGCTGGCAGTGTTTTTACTCAGATTCCCCCTTATGGGGAGGGGGATTTCAGCAGGGCCTGCCAAAAGAGGAAGACGTTGGGAAATTTTTTTTAGTAGCAAAGCTGTTGCCATTAGATTATTGAAAGTATTTGAAGAGTTTTCTGGAGATAAGCTCAGACATTTTAAAATCCCTCTGGGAGAAAACTGTAGCTTCTACCAGGTATAAACAAAGATTCAGGCTGAGAAACTTAGCTTTTCAGTTGTGGATATGTTGTTATAAGAAAATTTGACCAGTTGGATGAGAAAGAGAAGCAAATCAGAAAGAATTTTAAGAGTTTAGAAACTCTCACTTAGGGAAAATAGCTGTAGGCCGAGGCAAATCTCCATGGACTATGGGAAGAATTTGGCTTTTTATCAATTCTGATTTTCCTAATAGTAGATCATCACAGGGGTTTTCTTTGGCAAATCTCTCTTTCACATTCTTATTGATATTGTCACTGTATTCTATTTACAAAAGCATTTTGTTGATACAAATAAGATATTTGCCCAGTAAGAGTTAGAATAGTTGATCTTTTGTGCCCAAACAATGATCTCCCTATTAGGAGAAGGTGTGAACCAGCAAATGTTTAGAATATGACTACCTCTGCTTATTTTTATCTTTGTGTCACAGATGAGAAAAAGTTATACAGTTGTTTGCCAGTATGGAACGATAAGCTGAGCAGGCTCTGGGCCCTGACAAGAGAATTGTGCAGTTAGACATTTGTGGCAACTTTGCAACTTCCTGGAAAATTGGAAACAACTACACAGCACTTAATTCAAATACCGGCATTCCTCCCACCCTGAAAGATAGTTGGACTCTTCCAGCAGGTTGTCTTTCTGTGCAGTGGCTCTACCATTAGCATGGATGATTGAGGGTTGATAATATGCATGGCTAGTGTGAGACTTTAACTTTAATCAGCAAGTATTTATTAATTATGAATCATATACTTAACACTCTGGTAGGTGCTCTGGGAGATTCCCAAGAATTGGAAGGAATGATTCTGAAACTCAGGAAATTTATATGCTTATTGGAGATACAGGGGTACAGAGAAACAAGAGATAAATGAGGTCAAGAAAACTTGACAGTGGAGGTGAGATTAAAGCTGGACCTTAGGGGAAAAGTGCAGTTTGGATAGGCAAGAGGAGTCAGAAGAGGGAAGGATCAATCAGATGGTATTCAGATAGGAAGAGTACCCTAAGACAGGATCTGGAAACTAGACAAGGCATGGTATATGAGGAAGAGTGAGGTTTTCACTTGGTTAGAATAGGAGGTGTAGGGTAGTTGCAAGGGAAGATTGGGTTGAATAGGCAACAAGGAGCTGGATTATTGAGGACCCTGAATGTTGTTTGTCCTTCACCAGATTGGGGGGGGGTCATTTTAAGCTACTAATTATTTATCAATTTCTTTCTACAATTACTTTTTAAATTGGCATTTTTATTGAGATAATTGTTGATTTACAGGCAGTTGTAAGAAATAATAGAGTCGTCCCTTGTACACAATATTTTAAGTGCTAAGTTTGTGAAACTCACTTCAAAGGTCTCATCAATGTATAAGATAACCTGCTTTTCACAGACATACAGAAAACCAATATGTATATACATCCTTTTTAATAGATACATAACAAAATATGAAGCATGAAACACGTCATATGAGCAGAGTTCTTAGAGCAACGAGTGACTTTTGAAAGGTGGTTAGGAAAGGCTTCATGGTGCTGGTGCCATGTGGAATTATTCAGTCAGCCCCTCATGTGTCCCAGGGCATGGGCCAGATGCTGGGGATACAGTGCTGAACGAGATAGACATGGTTTCTGTCCTTTTGCAGCCTGAAACTTACTGGTGAAAACAAATAACTATAATAAAATAGAATGGGGGTTATAATGGGAAAGGCAGACTGCCCTGGGAGAACAGGGCAGGGAGATCCAAATAGTGCTCGGGAACATCACAGAACGGCCTTGCAAAGGAAGGGATGTTTAAGCTGTGATCTGAAGGATGTTCCAGCAGAGAGAGAGATGTGAAGGCCTGGAGGTATGAAGTGAAATAGCGCACTCGAGGAGCTGAGGGACTTTTGTCGCAGTCTGTATAGAGAGCATAGGATCATGGACGTGAGTGAGGGCTCCAGAGCCTGACTGCCTGGGTTTACATCTTGGCCTTACCAGTTACTAGTTACAGTTACTTCTCTGTGCTTCAGTTTCCCCATCTGAAAATAGACATAACGCCAACCTCAATTTGGGAGTAAATGATTTAGGACATACAGTGTCCTTAGATTAGTGCCTGGTACACAGCAGGTGCTCAGTACATGTTAACTATTACTGCTACTTCCATGACTACAGCAATTAAATTTGAGAAGATGAGTGGTAAGAACATAACTTTGAGATTCAAGGGGGGCCTAAAAGCCATGTTAGGAGTTCTGACTTCATCCTAAAAGCGGTGGGAGGTCATTAAAGGATTTTGAGTAGAGGTGTGGCATTAGATTGGCATTTTAGAAAGATGATTCTGGTTTTAGTGTAGAATATACATTGAAAGGGGCTAAGAACGGTGGCAGTGAGACCAAATAAGAGGCAGTTGCAGAAGTCCAGGTGAGAGGTGGCAGTCATGAGGAAATAAAGGGTTAGATTGAAAAGACATGTGTTTAGTCATTCGACACCTAGTTATTGAATGCTTATTGTGTGCCAGGTGGACTTCTCAGTTCTGCACGTACAGCTCTCGTGGAGTTCTATTCATGAGGGAGGTAAGTAACAACAAGCAAATGTATAACAGATTACTAGGAATGATGTGTGTTATTAGGAAAAATAAAGCAAGAGGGGCACCTGGCTGGTTCAGCCAGTCGGTGGAGTGTGCAACTCTTGATCTCAGGGTTGTGGGTTCGAGCCCCATATTGGGTGTAGAGATTACTTAAAAAAATAAAATCCTAAACAGAGAGGAAGACAAACCATAAGCAACTCTTAACTCTAGGAAACAAACTGAGGGTTGCAGGAGGGGAGGTGGGTAGGGGGGTGGGGTAACTGGGGGATGGGCATTAAGGAGAGCACTTGAAGTAATGAGCACTGGGTTTTGTATGCAACTGATGAATCACTAAATTCTACCTCTGAAACTAATAATACAGTATATGTTAATTTAAAAAGATAAATGAAATAAAATCTTAAAGAAAAAGAAAGGGAAGAGACACGGATGGTGAGAGTCTAATAAGGACGGTGGGGGAGTGAATATAAGTGAGGAACATATGTACCACAGGACAGATCTTATTCACCTAGAATTGTTTTGAGCTGTATCTGGCACATAGTGGATGCTCAGTGAATACTTGTTGAATGGATAAGTGGTCAGATAGACGGAATTTATAATGAATGTACAGATAAATCATTCTTCCAAACAAGCCTGAAATCTAGGGAGGGGAGAGAAGGTTGTAGGTAAGTGTCCTAATTAGCGTCTTTTTTTCTCATGAAAGGATAAGAGGAGAGACTCTGGATATTATATTCATTTTGCTCTTAGGTTCAAATTCTGGCTTTGCCATCTGCTAGATCTGTGACCTTAGGCAAGTTACTTATCTTCGCAGTGCCTCAGTTTCTTTATCTGAACAATGGGAACAACAGTAGTAACTACCTCATGGGGTCACTGCAGGGTTTCTCAGCCTGAGCACTATTGATACTGGGGTTGTGTTGTCTGGGGCTGTCCTGTGTGTTGTCGGGTATTGAGCCTGCCAGATGCCGGTAGCCACCCTCCAGCTGTAGCAAGCAGAAATGTCTCCAGATATTGCCGTGTGTGCCCTTGGGGGCAAAATTGCCCTGAGTTAAGAATCACTGGGTTTTTGTGAGGGTTAAAGGAGTTGATATGTGTGAAACAGAACGGTCACCAGCACATGTACTGTTGTTAACTTTAGCATAGTGGCTTCTAGGGAACAGTGTTTCTCCTAGCAGCAGCTGAGGGCAGTTTCATCTCCCATTTGATTAGGTAAATAAGAGAAACTTAAAAATAAAGCACAGTTGCTGATGGAGTGTGAAAAAATATTTTGTCTATTCCCAATAAGATTTATATCTGCACAGTGCCACTTTCTGTGGATGGAATGCCTTCTGATGTATCTCAATCGGAAGTCTGTTTAAAGGTAGAGGAACATTAGTAGTAGTTTTTTCTATACTAACTGAGATTTGGGGACACGTTTCTGTTCCTAAGATGAGAGTGTGCTTCTCTTGGGTACACGGTAGGTTTCAAGAAGGTGCTGATGGGGGCCGACATCTATTCTAGTCAGAACTCACCAGCCATGATAAGCATGATCAGTATTTATTGTATTTGGCCATTAAAGATTTGAAGTAATAGTGTACTCAACAGTGTTTCATGGTTATATTTTATAAAGTAAGTTTTCGTTTGTATCACTTGTACTTGCTGGTAGCTAGTGCAGTGCATTAGCTGTTTGCTAATGGTGCTTACTGCTGTGGGAGCTCTGAAGGTGGTGATAGATGGGGGGTCATTAATTTTAGAGACATGGTATAAAAAATCAGCTGTCAGATGCAGCAATCAGAATGAGATAATTGGATGAATTCTTTAAAGTTATGATTCATCACTCCCCATTTAGGGGATTATTATTATTTTTAAAATTTACTTAAGTATACCTCAGTCTGCATGTAAATATAATTTTACATAGATGCATAAATCTGAAAATTTGCATCCTTATTTTTTAAGTGCAGACTTTTTTGCTTAGCATTCCCTCTCCTTCTTCATCATTCCCCCCACCCTGGTGAGTCTTTACCCCCCAGACCATATAACCAACCAAGTGTATATCCTTCCATATTTTATCTGCACACACATAATCCTATTACAGATCCATATGCACATACACACAGTGTTTTTTTCTTTTCTGCTTTTGACTTGTTTTTAAATGAAATTGCATGCTTTTTCTTTTAACCTTTTGTTATTCTCACTGAACAATACTTAATGGCATCCTGCATCATCTGACATAGCTCAAATTAGTTGTTTTTAATGACTGTATTATTAGTTATGGATATTATATTCATTTTGCTGCTTTCCTTTTTTGCCACGATGAAAAACGCTGCAATAAACATCTTTTTTTACATATGTATATAGTTCTGTGGTGCATATTCTTAGGCATGGAACTGATGAGTTAGGGAGAATATGTGTTTTCAAGTTCATTAGATGCCGTAGCCAAATTGCTTTTTAAAAGATTATGACACTTCACATTTCCACCAGCCATGTTTGAGAGTAACATTTTCCCCACCTCTCTGCTAGATACAGGTGTTATAAACTCTTTTCAATTTTTGACTGGTCTAATGGGTGGGAAGTGATAGCTCATTGTTAACTTTAATCTTTCTCCAATCAGGACCTTAATTAGGATTCTTAACAAGTTTGCTGAATAAGCCATATGAAAGCCCAGCCTCTTTGGACGCTGTAGCCGGATTGTAAGGGATCAGGGGACAGATGCAGTAGTTTGTTAACAGTGAAAAGCTGGCATTCAGATTTTAAGGCATCTATTAATATGAAAATGTTCCATAAAACTGAGTTTTGCTGGGAAATATGTCTTTGCATCTGTGCAAAACCTTCTTCCCCAGATCTTTGGCAAGTTACCATGTAGCAGAGATCACTTTCTGGGGAAGTTTATCACAGTGGTAAGCAGATCACATTCAAGAAGGGATTATGTTTTATGTACCATATTTAACCAGAGAATTGATGACACAGTGCACTTTAATGTAGTACCGTTCATATTATGAATAATTTTCTTAGCCTTATAATTAGTCATAATTTTAACAGTATGATAACTACCCCATATTGACTAGCCCCCCCCTTGTAGTTAGTACTTTAAATAGTTATCTCATTTAACAGCAATCCTTCAGATTAAGTAAAATTTAACTTTGAGAGAAACTGGAACCTAGTGATAAGTGCTGAAGGTAGGGGTCACACCTTTGACTTCAAAGCACCTGCCTATTAATACCATACAGTCTCTGGATTAGATACAGTATGGACGAGCTTGGATAAGACTCATGTGTAATTTTTAAGCTTTATTTTAACATAAATAATAGACCACCACCATCTAGGCATTATCATTACCCAGGGACTAGTTTGAGTATGATCTTTTTCCACTTCCCTTTCCCTAGAATCTGACAACAAAATAATAATACTATATGTTTGATAATTGGTGAGCACTGGTTGAAAGATAGTGGACTGGAAGCTGTGGGTACTTGATAGTGTTTATTGAGTATCCATTGGGTAGAGCCCTGTGGTAGGTAGAGCCCTATTTTGTGGCAAAATAAAATAAGAAAGAAGATACTAATCCTTTTCTTCAAAGAGCTTAACACTCAGTTGGAGATAGCTGTAGTCATGCTACAAAATAAGAGAAGATTTTATGCTGAAAGTATAGCAGGTGGAGTGACCAGAATTTTTTGAGGTTAATTAGGGAAAGTTTCTTGGAAAAGGTAAGTTTTGAGCCAGGGTTTTAAGATGATGGACATGAACAGGTGGCAGATCTGTGTTTCTTAAAGATAGTATACTGAGAGTCAATTCCAAGTTGGAATGTTTCACAATTTTAAAAAGAGTGGAGTGTCCCTTATCACACATCTTGCACTTCTAAATTGAAGATTCTGTTTGACCAGATTCTTTTCTAGGCTTTTCCTTAAAGTGACTGCTTTGCTATGCTTCCCCTTGTCATTTTGATTGCTTAAATTTGTGGGGATGAAGTTTAAATACAAGATCTGGGTTCAGAAAATAATTTTTGGTTCTGTTACTTTTCATAAAAATATAAGGGTTAAAGATAATTTTAATTGGGGTGCCTGGGTGGCACAGCGGTTGGGCGTCTGCCTTCGGCTCAGGGCGTGATCCCCGGCGTTGTGGGATCGGGCCCCACATCAGGCTCCTCCGCTATGGGCCTGCTTCTTCCTCTCCCACTCCCCCTGCTTGTGTTCCCTCTCTCGCTGGCTGTCTCTATCTCTGTCGAATAAATAAATAAAATCTTAAAAAAAAAAAAAAGATAATTTTAATTGTTCCTCACCATTCACCTAGTTTTATTAATCAGAAAAGTTACTGTTTCCTAACGGAAAAGCTGATGTATTGATGTGTTCAGAACCATGGCCTGAATTCTGAGTAGATGCAGCATTTATCTTGAGATTATCTGAGAATTTGAGACCTAAGAAATTTGGCAAATCTAAGTTAACTTTTTAAAATTGCAAAGCAAATGGTGGTCACTTTTTTAATTTTTAAAATCAATTTTCAGTTATAAAACAATATATTTGTTTTCTTAAAATAATGAACTTTTACAAAGAAGTTTCATTATCCCCAGTCCAAATTTGAGTAGTTCACCATTTCCATTTAAAACTATGAAATTCACTGAATCTTTACAATGGGCCTGTGCAGTCTTAGGTAGTTATTTTTCTTAAAGTGTCCTGGGAAATTGGTACCTTCTTTGTAGTACAGTCTTGATCAAAAAAATTTGCGGGAGTGGGGGGCACCTGGGTGGCTCAGTCAGTTGAGCATCTGATGCTTTTTTTTTTTTTTTAAAGATTCACTTATATATTTGAGAAAGAGAGTGTGAGTGGGGGATGGGGAGGGGCAGAGGGAGAGGGAGAGAGGGAATCTGAAGCAGACTTCTGCTGAATGTGGAGCCCGACACGGGGCTTGATCCCAGGACCCTGAGATCATGACCTAAGCTGAAACCAAGAGTCAGACACTTAACCAACTGAACCACCCAGGTGCCCTGAGCATCCAGCTCTTGATGGCAGCTCAAGTCTTGATCTCAGGGTTGTGAGTTCAAGCCCTGCATTGGGCTCCACACTGGGCATAGAGCCTACTTTAAAAGAAAAAAAAATGTTGTTGCTGTTGAATAGTATCAGAGTCTCAAGTTAAGATGTGTGATGAAGGACACCACTCTTTTTAAAATTATGAAGCATTCCAAAGGAACCGACTCTCTGAGTACAGAACATTTAGGGAGCTCAATAAACTCATTATCTTAAAGGGCCAAAACTTTCCAGATTGCAGACACTGTGTAGGTAAGTGACTCTCCTGTTTGCACTGTTTTCAGTTTGGAGCTTCTGTGTATAATGTGAACTAGAGCATTGATACCTGTGAAGCAAAATGTGTAACCCTTGTGAACAAGTGACTGCTGGGCAACCTGATTTCTAGGGAGAATATCTGGATTGGCAGAAAAATCAGCATGCAGTACTCTTGCTTCAGAGGAGATGAGTGAGAGGGGATCGCTTTATGCTAGAGGAGTTCTAGCAGCTTTCAACTTTGAAAGATGTGAGGAATCAGAGACCATGTAGTAATGAGAAAGAACCAGCAGAAATGTAGCTTGACACCATCTGATAGTTTTGCCCCGCAAACTGTGCGCTTCTAATTTTTTTGCCAGTTCATTATGTGGAGAGCTTGTTTGGCGCCACCTGGATCACTGAAAAAGAGCAAACAGTAGTATGTTCTGGGCCTGTCACAAGCGGTTATGGGGAAGCCCTGATGAACAGATTTCCTCATTAGCTCAGCTTTCTTGCACCTAAAAGGAAGAACCTGTCTTTGTGTTTTCTTTAGGCTCTTCTTGCCAGTGCACAGTGCTGGAGACCTTTAAGCAGAGTGGAGCAGAGCAGGGATGCTTGGGTGGTTCAGAAGCGTCTCTAGCTGCCAGCTTCCCTTGTGGACTGATGACAGGAGGGAGAGTGAAGGGGAGTTGCAGGATGTCCTCTGTAGGATTAGGTAGGCAGAAAGATCCCGGGGTTCCCTGGTAGCATGAGGATTCTCTGCAGAGACTAATCTTTATAAAGGAGATTGTACAGTAATGAGAGAGAGATATAAAAGGATGGTGTTCTTTTGCTTATAGGCATAGACTCTACTTACATATAAAAAATTGTAGACTTGAAAAATTGTACTTGCAAATCCTGTCCAGGTTCTCCTCTGCTTCTTAAATTCTTCTGTTTGGACTGAAGTGTCACTGCTTGGTTTCATTGCAAAAGAAACTTTATGGGGGGAAGTTTAAATAGGATCATTTTGGCTCTTAAGCTCTAACGTCACAAAGACATTTTCTTTTTGTGTGGCATGTCCTGCTTTTAAAATTTTAAAATGACCACTCTAGTTCTTGAAGTCATTTGTAAGAAATAAACATTTTTAAAAGGTGGCTAAAGTATTTTTGAGTATGTGCGATTATAGGGAGGCAGCAGTTGAGAAACATTAATTGCTGTGCCTCTTTTTTCCGGAAAGACGTGATTACTAAAAGGTGCAGCCAGTTAGAAAGCTCTCCTTCCATGTTGGTTTTTCTGTCTCAGAAGGTCTGCTTGCAGTAAACCGTTGGTCTGCCTTGTGCTTGGGCACCTCTGCTCCACAGTTGTGTTCAGACTGCTTATCAGTACTCTGCGTTGTCTCAGTTCTTCAAATGACTCAGTGTTAGTCAGAGTCAGAATGAGGAATCCCAGAAGAGATTGTGACTGACTCCCTATTTTGGGTGCTGGTTTTTATTTAATTTCCTGGGTCATGTAATATAGGCAGATATTAACAGTTTGAGAAATCCTTCAGGAATGTTAGTTCCAAGCATGACATCTTTATGAGAAAACAGTTGTGAATTCACTAAAATGTAAATTCAGTAATGTTAAATAGACCTTTATACCTTACTCCCCCTGTTTTCTACCCTGTAAGTGTATTTGTGTCTATATAGTGGGAGATCTCGGGCTGTCCCAAGATGGAAAATTAAAATTAGTAAAAGGAGCCATTTCTGGAACATTTTTTGGGTGGCTGACATACTGATTATTGCTTGTTTCATTAAATTCATTCTAAACCGTACTAATTTGGTAATGTTATTCCCATTTTCAGGTGAGATGAAAGCTCAGTGAGGTTAAGTGACCTACCCAAAGCCAGACTGGTGGTAGGTGGTAAGAGCAAGAATTTATACAAAGATCTTTCGATTTCCAAGTCAGAGTTCTCAGCCACTATGTCACATTGCTTCTGTCCTGCTTCTGAGAGGTAGAAGAACTCAGTAGGTCCTGGACAGAAGAAAAAGTGAATCTGGTTCTCTTGCTTTCTGTGTCTCCCAGCACCTAGCATATGTATAACACACAATAACTATTTACTGAATAAACGAGGTGTACAATTAACCATAGAATATGGAAGTGAACTGACTTTTTGTTTGTAAAATTTTTATAAGTATGTGCTGTATTTCTAAGTATAGTAAAGTACATCTTAGACTAATATTTACCAGGTTTCTTTGTTGCATATATAGACATTTGAATAAGAATAAACCATTTATAGTCCCATATAATTTCTGGAAATTATCAACAGTCTGAGTACCCGTTTCCCTCTTCCTGACCAACATCCCTCTGCTGGGGTTGGCCTTCTTTGTTTCCATACTGCTGTCAGAATGCCCTCTCTCTGTTTCTTTTCTCTCTATCCTCTGTTCCCCAAGAAGTTATTTTCACACCTTTTGCTTTTATATGCTCCTCTCCCATTGGTTGCAGGTCCCTTCCCCATCTTCAGTTTGACTTCTTTTTTCCTTTTAAACCATCCAGGTCTCAGGTCAGGTGTCTTCTCTGACTCCTCCCAACCCAGCTAGGTCTTCTTTTTGAGTTCCCATCAGAGCACTTATCGTGCTGACAGACTGTATGATTGGGTACCAGTTTGTCTCTGTTTACGAGCCTATTGTAAGCTCCATGAGGGCAAGGGCTTGGGTGTTTCATCTGTCTGTATCACAGCCTGACACGTGGCAGACAGACGGTAAATATGGAAAGAAAAATGAAACAAAATAAAAGCTTGCCCAGTCCCATCATAAATCTTAGAGAACCATTCCATTTTAGGGATGGAGGACACCCTATCTGCTCTAGCCCCTCCTTTTTAGAGACGAAGGTGATACCTTGAGGTCATACAACCAAATAATTAGCAGCACAGCTGAAAAACAGAACTCCTGAGTCCCAGCCCAGTGTTCTTTCTTTTGTTTTGGGGGAAAAAAATTTTTTTTTGAGGAAAAAATATTTTTTTAATTTATTACAAAGGCAATAGTTGTTTAATGTAGAATATTTGGGAGATATAGACAACAGAAGGGAGAAAAAGAGAAAATACAATCAGCCTGTTCCCACCACCCAGATGGTAACCATCCTTCCAATCACTTCTGTGCACAGTGACGTGTTTATGTGTGCATTACATGATTGGGTGATGACAACAGCTTGCACTTACTGAACGCTTGCAGGATAGGCACGGTTCTAAGTGCTTTACATGTGTTGACTCATTTATTACAGCAACACTACGAGGTAAATACTATCATCCCCACTTTACAGATGAGGAAATGGAGACACAGGCATGTAAAGGATCTCAGGTCACTCAGCTGGTAAGTGGTAGAGCCAAGATTTAAACCCTGGCTATCTAGCTCCAGATCCTGTATTCTTAGCTATTATTTCATTCTGCCTCTGTGCATATTATTTCATAATCTGCTTTCTTTTAAAAATTGAGATCAGTTTATAGGCAGTAATAGTCATCCCTTTTACAGGTACAGTTCAGTGAGTTTTGATAAAAAGCAAACCACCACCATAATCAAGATACATAGAATGTTTCCATCAAGAAGTTCCATCGTGCCTCTTGTAAGACAGTCTTCTCCCCCATTCCCCAGCCCTGGTAACCACTGATTTTATTTCTGTCCTTATAGTTTTGTCTTTTCCTGAATTTCATATAAATGCAGTCTTTCAGTATCGTAGCCTTTTGCATTTGGCTTCTTTCGCTTAGCATAATGCTTTTGAGGTTCGTGCATGTTGTTGTCTATAGTTGTAGTTCATGTGTTTTATTCATTGTGTAGTGTTCAGTCGTATGGATGTACCACCATTTTTTATTCCATTCACAAGTTGAAGGACATTTCAGTTGTTTCTAGTTTTGGGCAATTAAAATAAAGCTGCTGTGAATATTCATGTACAGCTCCTTATGTGGACATATGTTTTCATTTCCCTTTGTTTCAGTACTCAGGGATGGGATTACTGAGTTGTGTGGTAATCCAAGTTTAAGTTTATAAGAGACTTCCAAACTATTTTCCCAAATCATCATTTTGTATTTTCCCAGTAATGTCTGAGAGTTTCAGTTGCTCCTCATCCTCACCAGCACATTCTTTATTGCTAGTATTTGTATTCTGACATTGGACAAGTTACTATCTTCACATGGTCTTTCAGGGGAAAAGGTGTTGCTTAACTTAATTAAGGATTTCTGATATATTTTTTTCTTTTTCATTTTTCTTTCTCTTTCCTTTCCATGTTACAAATATTTATTGAATATCTTACAGCGCAACGGGATGGATGAGTATGAGCAACTCTTACCTCAGGGCTGCTTGGTTGGCCCTGTGAGTGGGGTCCATGGCAGATGATGGTGACACAGTTGATTCTTGTACTTCACCTGTTTTCCTACTAGAACAAATTGCTCCACTAGAGGTTTTTGCTTCCATGCCTCTACATTTTATGCCTTGCTCAGCTTTCAAGTGCTGGGGACCCTTGTGGGGAGAAGGATATGGTGGCACATCTGGCTCTAGCTGTGCTGCCAGCCTTATGGAAACACGTTAGGGGAAAATGCCAGTGAGTGTCATGATGGCAGCTGTTTCCATAATTAGCTGCGTAGGTTTTTCAATTTAGTCTGTTGGTGTAACTGCCCCAATTTTCTACCCAGTGGTTTGAATGATGGGACTATGATGTCTAAGGAGTAGAATCAAATGGTGAGGTAAGTTGAGGTCAATAAGAGTATGAATCTCAAATTTTTGGTGGGCTGCTACTGTTGCAGTATATTGTCTCTGACACTAGCTAGCATCTTAAGAGGCTTTTATTTTCTTTATAAATGAAAAAGTCAAATATGTACTGAGCTGTATCTTTTTTTTTAGAGACTTTGTCACCAAAATATCTGCAAATTGCTAAAAAGTGTCTGTTCACTCATTTATTAATACATTGAGCACATTTGCCAATTAACCATTACGTTTGTCTTACCCCTTCTTGTTGCTGTGATGTGGCTTATTTCAAAGTAAATTCTTCCTGATTTTTTCCCTTGGTACTGCCCTTCCTCCCAATTTGGTATCTTTCATCTTCAAACATTTTAAAAACAAATGTCAAGTGAAATAAAATAGTACGGTGTTATAGGTCCTCGTTCCACTTTGGTGCAGACTTTGCACAGGAAGGGAGGGAGGCAGAGGAGAGAAGAGGGAACCTGGTCATGTGATACTGCTTGTCTGGCAGAAGCCTTTTGGTTCTGAGCAGAGAAACCAACTGTTTACTATTTTGGGTGAATGAGGTTGGTTGGTTGCTACGAGCATTTTCTCTAAGGGAACCCTCTTCTCTTCCAGCTCTACACATTGAAATCATCCCAGTCCTGCTTTTTGGCATTTGGGTAGAGGAGGGAGGTGTCTGTGTCCAGGCCCAGTGCTGACAGGAAGAAATGTTTTCCAGGAGACTTACTGATTCTGACCTTCTGCTGTCACTGCTTTTAATGCCCCACTCCCTAAGTAAACTTGGGATCTAGCTGTTCTTACAACCCTTAGCACTGCAGAATTGAAGTACCCACTTTAACCTAAAGAGCAATGCTAATCAGATTTTCAGCAAATAGTAAATGGCCTCTTTAAGGAGTGAGGTAAGGAAGACAGGTTTATTGCAACACTGGCCCTTGGAGCCTCACATCTCCCCCAGCATGCTGGAGGAGGCCAGGATTCATCAACCCACCTGCAGGATTCTGCCACTTTCATGGATTGTCCTGGAGCCGGGAAAGGACAGCTACTCAGCAGTGTGCCTGGCCCCTTATCACAGTTTTCGGGAAGGTTGGCATATTTATCCTGTTGGGATTTGCATGCTTTTGTTTCCTCCTTAATTTACTGCAGGCTTTTTATCTCCTCCCTATTCCTCTGTAGCCGTCCAAGCTTTGACTTTGGGTGGTTTACTCTCCCAGGGTTTTTATTAAAGCTTGTTGAGCCCTCAGCAGGTAGACAACTGAGCACGGTACCATAGGGTGTACTTCATGACCTGATGGGGACAGTGTTTAGGATGTTTTTCTTGCTCCCTTCCTTCCACCCTTGCAGAGCTCATGTACTGAACCTAAATTATGGAAGAAGGAAGAAAAAACTTTATAAGGTGGGATTCTTCCCCTTTATGTGGGTCAAATGTAGTGTTTTATCAATAAAACATACTCTGGCCCCATAGGTTCTATACAAATAGGGAGCTAGTGATGATGACAGTTTCTTCTCTGTGTTAAATACTGAAAGTGTATAGATAACCTCTGAGATCTCATAACACTAAGATATCATAATTTAAAATAAAATAATACTTAGAAGGCTTTTTACTTATACTGCATGTTAGGTTGGGTTAGGGTGAACAGTTTGGGCTGGCCTTACCAATCTTTTTAGTAATTGTAGAGTTACATTAGAATTACATCCACATGTATGAAAGATAGCAGGAAACTCTTTATATTAGGTTAACACCCATGAAGGGTTTTTCCTTTGTGAACATCCCTCTTTTGTATTTTGAAACTGCTGGAAAAATATTCTTTGGGAGTAGAATGGACACATTTGAGTTCTGCAGAAAGTTCAGTAATTCTTTCAGAAGAACTCTAAGTTATGAAAAAAGGGGGGAATAGGGACTTCATTCAAATTCTAGCAGATAGAATGGAAACGAGTTGTCAACATTTTCTGTCTCCTACCTTGGAAAACTTTCTGTTGTCCATTAGCAGAATTTATACACAATCTCCACTATTGATTATGTAACTGCTACTTTTCTAAAAAACAGACATTTCTTTTGAATTCTTAAGATCTCTTTGGGACTTTACTAACATTTAACAGGATGATTTCAGCTTGTGGCATCAATAGTGAATGAATCCACTGATGAGGAGATGAGTGATTATCAGTGCCCAGTTTGCAAAGAGAATAGTTTAAAAAACAGATTGAGAGGCGGTTGGGTTTTTTTGTTTGTTTGTTTTTAATATCTAGAAGTGTTATAGACTAGTGTCAAACACCACAGTAACATTTCAGAGAAGATTATTTGAAAGGCAGAGAGACAGTATGGTTTAGGACCTAAAGCTTTGGGCTGCTACTGTTGCCTTTTTGTAACCAGAGGATTATAGTGTTTCAGATTCCCAGTGTGAACATTAAGAATATCTTTGTTTCAAATGTGGCAGTGTATAGGAAATAAAGATGCAGACTTGTCATAAGTAGGATCAGAATGGTAACTTTAGACAACTAGCCAAAGCAATTGACTATATGTTTTTCTGATTTTAGACTGTACTTTGGAACTTTGTGTCTAGAATTCTTTGTCTGTTGGATCTTGAGAGGACTCATATTATGTTTTCTGCCAGTACACATTGTTTTTTTTTTATTTAATGATTGTCATATTATAAGCTGCACAGAAGAAATAGATTGTGTATTAGATATTGAAAGTATAAAGGATGTCCAGTATTACTCCTTTCAGGCTGAAGCAGGTGTTTGAGGAATAAAGATAGTTCTTCCTTCAAATACTCAAAAACTACCCAGTGGAAGTGACTCTTCTCAGTCTTGTGTTTTATTATTATAGATTAATGTCTGATGATAATCTTTTTCTTCTTTCATAGTTTTCTTAGCTCTGTGTTTTCTTTTTCCTAAGTTAAAAAAAAATCTAAAAAGCTGGCACACATTTTTAAAGAGAATTGTTTAGGACTCTAAGAGGCCATGTGTGATACCTTTCCTGTTGTCTTAGTTGACAGTTGGAAATGCCTACGAGGACAGGGACCACAGTTTTATTTACCCCTTATGGCATTAGGACCTGTGGTTTTCTTTATTAAGACTTTGGCAAGGATCAGAACTGCATTTTTTAGATGAAGCCTTGAAAGATTGATGTCTTGTGTTTTAATACACCTTTCTCGTACAGCGGTACTGCATCTCACTGTCCAGTACGATAGCTACTAGCCATATGTGGCTGTTGAGACTTGAAATGTGGCTGGAGTGACTAAGAAACTGAATTTTTAATTTTACTTAATTTTAACTAAATTTGAAGAGCGTATGTGGCAAGTGGTTACCATATTGGATAACATAGTTTCAGACCCTTCACAGTCTGACCTTCGCCAGCCTTCCAGCTCCCTTCTGCTCTGTTTCACAAATTTAGTTCTCCATCTAAATTGTAACATATTTCTTAGGTTCTTAACCTTATAGTATTTCCTACCTCTAGGTCTTGGCTCCTATCTAGTTTTTGGGTTTTGCTCATATTTAGTGTATGAAGTCTTCCAGAGATGGTTTATATGCTGCTGCTCCTACAAAGCTTGCCTGATCCTTTTTGTACTCTAGGGATTTATTCTCTGCAAGCACTTACAACACTGTCCTTGATTACAGTGATTTGTTTTGCATTTCTTATCTTCTCTACTATATTTATAAATTCCTGGAGGGGCTTATATAGTTTTTATGGTTGTATGTGTGTGATTGGCATAACCATTTCTCTCCCCCCCCCTTTAAAGTGCTTATTAGTGAAGTGTGTTTATACACAGTAGGCGGTTAATAATGGGTTAGCTGAGTTAGTCTGCTGAGGGTATTATGCTTCCTGGCACTAGAGGGCAGTATCATGCCCATAAGCAAAAATGTGTTCATCCTAAATGGCAGATAAATTTTGAGCACTCTGTCCTAATTCAGTTTTATTCAGTATCTCATATTAATAATTCTAGCCTTCGGAAGAAACCCGTTTTTTTTTTTTTTTTTAAGATTTTATTTATTTGAGAGAGAGTGCAAGCACGAGCAGGGGGGAGGGGCAGAGGGAGAGGCTGACTCCCTGCCAGGCTAGAAGCCGGATGTGGGGCTCGATCCCAGGACCCTGAGATCATGATCCCAGCTGAAGGCAAAGGCTTAACCGAATGAACCCTCAGATCTTTTAATTGTCAATGATATTAATAAATAACCTTTCCCTACAATTGTCTTCAATTAAATTCAGAATATGACACTGGTCCAGGAGATTGGTAAGATTCTTACTGGGAAGAAACTTGGTACATCTGAGAAACACTGGCCAAGGCATTAGGTGTCAGAGATCAATTCCTTGAGGGCCGAAAGCCTTTTTGTGGTAGGCAGCTAGTGTTCCAGCCCTGAACTGATAGTCAAGAACCTGAAGTTCTTGGTTTGATCTTGCCAATATGAGTTTGGCTAAATTGCTCTAAGCTTGGCAAACCAGTTTCTTTCGTTGTATCATGGGTATAATGTCTGCCATCCTAACTCATAGAGTCAAGTAAGATCATATGTGTGAAAGTAGCTTTGTAAAGTATTATATATTATTTTTAGTAGCTCTTTTTATTATATTTATTATTTTTCTTCTCAGTTCCTACTGTTTACCTAGTACCAAGGCCTATACATAGTAAGTGATTGATTATAAATATTTATGACATCTTTTTTTTATATTTTCTGTAAAGAATGTACTCTGTTAAAGGTTGATGAGAGATAGATTAGTACAATTGCTCCCACCTAGGCTGCACACACTGAGAAGTGATTATAGTCACAGTAGTTTGGTTGACACATATCCTGTCCTTTGGTGTCATGCAGCCTTAAAATGAACTGTACGTGAGATATATCTATATGTGTGTATAAACTAAATATGTATATAAACTCTTTTTTAGTTTCCTCGACTGGGTTTATAGATCTCCTACCTTCTTAATATTAACTTAAAATATTCAGAATAAGCCAATTATTGTGTTTTCTTTGAAAGCCATGTTCAAATACAGTTATTTAGCCAAAACTGGTGTAGTTTGGAAATATGCATGAGTATATTTTGCTGCAGGTTTGTGAGCTAGGAAAGAAGCCATTCTAGAAGAGGGTAGTGTAGTGGTTGCTTTTGCTGAAAACAACCATCAGCATGGAGCCTTCTCTAGTAAATCATTAGATGCATCAAATAAAATGTTTAGCTGAAGCTCATGCAATCCCACAGTTACCAAACACTCTTGCCAAAGAGAGTTGCAGTTGTAATATCTGCAATCGAATCATTTCCTGTTCGGGCTTGCAGGTGGGAAACTGTCTGAAACTGCAGTCCTGTGAGATTAGTTATGCAGGAGGGGCCTTGGTGGGATAGGCCTTGATATTAAATGACAACCTGGAAAGTGTGAGGATGGAGAGGATACCCCAGGATCCCACAACTAATCAGACTAAGGCGTAGAGATCAGAATATTCAAGCCCACTGCATGGAGTGATCTGAATAAAGCTCCCGTAGGGCATTCAGATATGTGCTGAGCACACTCGGGCAGCGGGCCAGGCAGATGGCACATTCCTGTACTGACCTTCGGAGGCCTGGCAGATTACAAAGCTAGCATTGGAGGCGTGGTTGTGCTCTGACACGAATAGCCCCGACAGCCTGCATTTCATCTAGCATTTGGTCCTCCCCAGTTGAAGGGATGCCTTGGGACTGGGTAGGTCCCCGAGTCCATTTAGGGACTGGCCTGTATTTCCGTACCCTTTCCCCTCTTGGAGTTGATTTTTGTTGTCGGCACAACCCCAGAAGTGACTCACATCCTCTAAGACTCACATTCCTCCAGACTGGGGATGACCCAGGGTTAGCCTTTGAGATGCCACGACTCCCCTACCTTCCCACCCCCACCTGTCTTCATTGACTCACAGTTTTATGTTTGACTACGCCTTCCATAGGAGACTAGGTGGGGGCTAGGCAAGATAAGCTGCAGTCACCTCTCCGTTCTTTGGCTTCAGTGCATCCCTTTGGCTGTGTAAAGGAAATTTGGGTATGATATACTTCTTAGGCTTCTCCTTATCCCCCCCCCCCTTTCCTGTTGCCCTTTTGATTTTTTTAATCTGATACTGAGCCTCTCCTCCCCCCACTCACACACCAATGGAGTCTCCTAAGCTATTTCTGTCGGTTTAATGATCCCCAGCTGTTGCTGTAGTTCTGGCTGTTTTCATGCTTTGATGAGGCAGAAGAGCCAGAGAAAGAGGGGTCTTGCTTGTGTATCGCACAGAGTGTCAGACAAATGTAATGCATTTTTTCAGAACAACTAGGGTGAGGCTTCTTAAAGAGGGATGTTAATACCAGGATGATTTGAAAATGCAGGAGGAGGGAAACTACAAGCTAGTCTCTGGGACATTTTAAAAATAAGCATTCTGCTGATAGGTGTGGCACCTTCTGCATCCCTCAAAATTATGCTAGAAAAATGTGGTATGTGGTAACTGGGTAATTGTTTGATTCCTCTGCATTCTACTTGCATTGTAGCTTTGGAGCTGGAATGTCCCCTCCACCCATGTGTGTGTTGAAGGAGTCAAGCATCTAAATGAAAAGGAGGATTTTGTGATAGGAAAATATATGGAAATCATTCCTGAAGTGGCCACAAAAGGCATTGATGGCAGTTCTGCGTTAACTTAATGTAGGTTTGTTTCGTAAAATTTTGTGCAAAACCTGTAGTAATGAAATGTTCCACTTGCAAATTTAACCACACAAACTTCAGGAAATACAAAGTTGCAGTTCTTCAAACAACATGAACTCCCTTACAGTTGCATATACATTTATTTCTGAGATATCTCGACTAAACCTGGGGAATGGGGAGTAGGAAAATGCTTCAGTAGTTCAATGGGCTGCTGTATTTTGATAGACTGGCTTTTCCTCTATGTGTTTGATCTTGAGAATTGTACCTCTTGCAACAATTTTAACTGATAGACTTAGAGCTTTCATATTTCATATGCTGCATGAAATTTAACTTTCCCTCTTTTCTGCCTTTCCATTGTCTACAGAAAAGAACAATTTTGCTGTAGCTTTTACCAAAATTAATTTTAAAATACTCCTTTAATTTTTTTGAGACAAATGGATAAAATTTTACATCACCTAGGGCTTAAGGGGAGAAACTGTTCTTTCTTCCCTTAAATATCCATAGAGAAATTTACACATAAATATTTTAAGAACTTCCAGATTTTGTATGTGTGTATTTTGGGCACATTTGTCCAAATTTCTCATTTCTAATCACTTCTCTGTTTTCTGATCCTTGCCCTAGAGAAAATTTGTTTTCATTTATTTATTTTTATTTATTTTTTTAAGATTTTATTTATTTATTTGACAGAGAGTCAGAGTGCACAAGCAGGGGGAGCAGCAGAGGGAGAGGGAGAAGCAGACTTCCCCACTGAGCAGGGAGCCCAATACGGGGATCTGTCCCAGGACCCTGGGATCATGACCTCAGCCGAAGGCAAATGCTTAACCAAGTATTGATCTTAGGTCAGGTCTTGATCTCAGAGTTGTGAGTTCAAGCCCTGCATTGGGCTCCACACTGGACATGCAGCCTCCTGAAAGAAAGAGAGAGAGAGAGAGAGAGAGAGAGAGAGAGAGAGAGAAAGAGAAAGAAAGAAAGAAAGAAAGAAAAAGAAAAGAAAAGAAAAAAAAATCAGGATTTACCTTTTTTTCCCTCAAAATGTCTGTTAAATGAGCTGTCATTAATTACTGCAAACACTGAAAGTTAATTTCAAAAATAGGCTTATCCTATTTAGCTTCTTCCTATCGGGAGAATTTGAAATACTTTGATAGAAAAAAACTAACTTTCTAAGTATTTACAGAATTTATATGGGGATACAGCCCTCCCTCATTATTTTAGTCCTGAGTATTCTACCATGCTATGTTTTTCAGGTCCACATTATTATTAAAGATCTAGAAAGAATAGTCTAATATAGTTTTAAGGGAAAGAATTTTTGTCACTTCTGGCTTGCTGTGGAATTACTACTGTGTTCCAGGTTTTGAATCTGTTCACCTGTCACCTACCCTCCACAAAGTTGGGTGCAAAATGTCAGCACCAGTAATACCCACAGAGAATAGCAAATGAGATTCAAGGCTGCCCACATTTCCTGGGTGAACGTGCAGAACTAATGCGGCAGGGAAAACACTGTTCCTGGTGCCTTTAACTTTGGAAGGGTTTGTTCAGATGGCCCTGCCAGTCTAAAGGAAGCACATTCCCAGTGTATCTCCACCCCATTCAGATGTTTGTTGCAAGTACGTGTTATGGTCAGATCTTGTGTGATGGAGTTAGTTGTTTGAGCATTGCCTTACGGATCCTCAGGAAAGAGACTGATGACATTGAAGTAGCTGCCAGTTTGAGATCTGCCTACTGCAGTTAAAGAAGGACCTTACTGCAAGGGGGAGATGAACAGCTACCCCAGATGAAATGGTGAGCCCCAGATTTTGAGGATATGGGAAAGTGTTTGATTTATTTACTTATTTATTTATACATAATTATTATTTTGTTGTTGTTATGATTCTGGCATTAAATGTGATATAGCAGAAAAAGCATAGGCTTTGATATCAGCCCAACCTGTGTTTGAACTCTGGCTCTACCTCTTACTAGCTGTACACACAGTTACTTAACCTCTTTGAACTGCTGTTTCTTCATCTATAAAATGGAGGTAAAGCATAACTCAAATAGCTGTTGAGATGAAATGAGTCACTGTAGTGGTACATCCCACAGAGTTCAACAGATTAGATTCCTCATCTCTTATATCTTAGTTTCCTTCTCAAGACAGGCCTCTTCTCACTCAGTGCCTTTGTGTGGGCTCTATTTCTGCTGCTTGGAACACTCTCCAGATCTTTTCATGGTTTATCATATTATGTAGGTTTCTGTATAAGAGTCATCTGTCTCCTTAGAAGGGCCTTCCCTGTGTACTCTGTGTAAAATTACCACCCCCAGTCACTCTCTGTTCTCTCATTCTGCTGTACTTTATGTCACGTAATGTACCATTAGAAATTATAAATAACTCCCACTAGAACATATGCTCTGTGAGGGCAAGGACCTCATCCGTCCATTTTACTGCTGTATCATCTGGAATGGTGCCTAGCATATAGTAGGTGCATAATAAATATCAGTTCAATGAATGAATGAATGAACTCAGAATCTCTGTAATACCAGGGAAAAACCCCTGGCAGAACGCAGGGGTGAAGTTGTACCAGGAAGCAGGTGCTCTCTGCTTTTCAGTGTGAATGTTTCTGCATTGAGAGCCAAATGGGAAGTAGGCCTGTGAAGTTCTCTTGTATCCTTCGCTTCCTGTCTCTGAGAGGAGCCCCTTTGAATGACCTTTACATGTGGCCACTGTTATCCTGTTAGGCTCTATTCCTTTTGGAATTTTAATAAGGAGGCTTTTAGATTCTAGAGTTCTGAAATGCCCTGTACTATTCACTGAAATCACCTGGATTTTCCCTGTTAGTAAGTAGATAGATCATTTTTTTCCAGCCACATCATGCAGAAAGTGCTGTTAATAGTGTCATTTTTAAACATGAGGAACTGGTCTGTTTTATGAAGGAAGAGAAACACAACATATAATAGTGGCTAAGGGGGGTGCCTGGGTGGCATAGCGGTTAAGCGTCTGCCTTCGGCTCAGGGCGTGATCCCTGCGTTATGAGATCGAGCCCCACATCAGGCTCCTCCGCTATGAGCCTGCTTCTTCCTCTCCCACTCCCCCTGCTTGTGTTCCCTCTCTCGCTGGCTGTCTCTGTCTCTGTCGAATAAATAAATAAAATCTTAAAAAAAAAATAGTGGCTAAGGGCTCTGGCTGTAGATGGAAATGGAGCTAGGTGACCTTAGGCAAGTTGCTTAATCTGTGTTATGCTCAATTTCCTCAGCTACAAAATAGTATAATAATAGCACCTTCCACATAGCTTTGTTTTAAGAATTGAATAAGATGGGGTGCCCAGGTGGCTCACTCAGTTAAGTGACCTTGAATTCGGCTCATGATCTCAGGGTTTTGAGATTGAGCTGCATGTCAGGCTCCGAGCTGGCCATAGAGCCTGCTTAAGATCCTCTCTTTCCCTCTCCTTCTGCTCCTCCCCCTCCCTCTCTTAAAAAAAAAAAAAAGAATTTAATAAGATGGCACCTGCATGTTTTCACTATTATTTCACAATAAGAGACCTTTTATTGTACATATTTCAGTGGCTCGAGTTAGATTTTCATAAGCTTATTCTTTGTAAATACATGTCAGGGTAGATGTATAAGTAACCCAGGTTTGCCAGCCCAGGAAGATACCTCATCTCTCTGCCTGAATCTCTGAGAGTATTCAGGTTAAATAGATAATATTTATCATTTTTTTGGTATGACTTCTGATATCTAAAGCAGATTATTTGAGAGATAATTTAACTCATGTTTATACAATATATACAGAGATAGAAATTTATAGGATTGTGAAAAGGTTGAATGATTGAGCATATTGATAAAACAGTCTGATTTGAAATCTCATAGGTGGTTTTTTGCATGTGTGATTTTATTTTTTTAAAGATTATTTGTTTATTTCAGAGAGAGAAAGCATAGGTGTGCAAGTTGGGGTGGGGGAAAGAGCAGAGGGAGAGGGGAAGCAGACTCCCTCCTGAGCGGGGAGCCCAAAGTGGGGCTCGATCTCAACCCTGAGATCATGACCTGAGCTGAAGTCAGACACTTAACCAACTGAGCCACTCAGGCGCTCCTCATATGTGTGATTTTAAATAGAATTAGCGATTTCTCTCTCTAGCATTACATTGTCGTTCATTGAATTTGTTTATGCCACAAATAATTTTATATTTTGAATTTATTAGAAGCCCCATTATCATCCTTAATTAATTAGTCATTTATAGGAATCTAATATCTGTCTATCCAGTAGATGGTAATATTTCCATTTGAAAAACCTGACCTTTAATATGTTTTAGTACTTGATGCATAAATCTTTCTGAAGGGAGAGTCAAATCCATGGGTTTTTTTAAAGAAGCTTTTTATTTCGGAATAATTTTAGACTTACAAAAAAGTCACAGATAGTATAGAGTGTTCCCATATACCCTTCACCCAGTTGCCCCTCATGTTAGCTTCTTACATAACTGTGGTACATTTGTCAAAATTAAGAGGTTAACATTGGTATACTACTAAGTAAATTCCAAACTTTATTTGGATTTCATATGCTTTCCCACTTTCTTTTTCTGTTCTAAGATCCAATCCAGGATACCACATTGCATATGATTTTTAGATGGTGAATCATTAAGATCCCAGAGAGAATTACCTTTACTTTTCTTACCTCCACTTCTTCCTTTTGTCTTAACTCTGGATCTGAACTTCTGCAGGTCCTTTTTTTCTCTGTCAACAGATGGTGACCTTTATGGGTCTTTTAACCACCATTTCTGTATTGACAGCTTAGAATTTCAGGAGCATGCTTTGAACACTCATCATATATTTAATTTATTAATGAATGAGTACTGATCCTTCTGCCTTTCTCTGGGTCTTGCCCTTTAGACATACCAGATTGAATAGAGTCTGGGAATAGAGGGTGCTTCTTCACTGTCAGAACTGCCTTCCAAAAGGAAACACTTTCCTACCCCTCCCCTCCCTGTTCCCCTTCCTTCCCCCCTCCCCCCCCTCTTTTTCCTTCCCTTCTCTTACTCCTCTCCAACTGCAGCTCCCTCCTGGTTCCCCCTGCCCCAGAACAATATAGGATATGATTTTAAATAAGGATGTTTTGATATAAGGCCCTTTTATTTTTCAAAATAAAACGTGTCATTGGAGGTGTGGTACCAGATTACTAGCAGTGTCTCTTCCTGTCCTAAAGAAGAGCTAGCTGAGATAAAGATTTATATTCTAGTGAAATGTTTATATTCTGTGTTATGGTTTTACAAAGCACTTTTCACATACATTGCATTTTTTTGTTTTGGGGTTTTTTGCTTTTTTTTTTTTTTTTTTTTTTAGCTCAAAGCACAAGAATTATTTTTACAAATTGTATTATAGTGGGAAAATTGGGGCTAAAAGAAGTTAAGTGACTTGATTAGGTAGCAACAGAGCCAGGATTAGCACTTGTGTCTTCTGAGTCTTTCTCTGATGTTCTTTGTTCTTCCCTTAAAGGTCAGTTCTGTAAATGTATTGTATTCACTTGGAGCTTATAAAATATTCATATAACCTACCCAATATGCATCGCTTGCTCCATTCCCTGGAAATTATAGTTTGGTTGACGGTAAACCCTTTCTGGCTAAGGGTAGGGCTAATTATAGAATACATTGGGGCCTTAAAAATGCTCTTGTTTATATTAAAAGCACAAGCCAGAAACACATTTTTGGTGCAGTGTACACTGTGCTAACCCATTCAGGCTGGTTTCCCAACTTGAAGGAAGAAAATTAATCATGAAAGTGTCTAGAGAAACTTCAGAAACGTCAGAAAGCTTGAGGAAATCCTACGTAAAATGCAGGAGAAGGGAACAGTCCCAGGGATGCTGGAGGACAGAGTAGAGACTGAGAACCAGAACGCAGGAGTGGTGACAGGAAGGGATAAGGGAGCGCAGACGCCTCACTCCCTTTTTATATCTTTCTGATCTCTATCAGGAAAGGCTTGTGGGAAATTACAATAAATACAGACCGAGAAGAGTGTATTACTTTTTGGGAATAACATCAAGAAATTACTTGAAACTTTAATAAAACTGATCACAAGGATAAAAATTGTTAAAGCCCCCGTTTGTGTGTGTTCACTGTTCTTAACTGACGTAGGAAAGATCTTGTTTCTCTGTGACTTCCAGTGTTGGGTACTATCACCTTTACGTTCTCATAGAACGTAAAAAAAATACGTAACTACTTGGATTTTTGTTATTTTTAAGAAGCCAACACTTCTTTTTATTATTTATGCATACATGTATATCACACATAAGACCAGATGACTGAATTCGGCAGGGACCCTTAATAGAGTAGGGCATGTGTATTAGCTAAATTGCATTTTCCTATGACTTTTTAAGTAAAAGTCTAGATTACAGACATCATATCTTTCTTGTAGCATCGCAATTACTCATTTTGAGTCTCTTTTTCCTATTAGAAGTAAGAATTCCATGAGAGTGAGAACCACGTCTTATTCACGTATGTAATTCCCAGTATTCTAGTACCAAACCCTGGCTTTGAGAGTGCAAAAGATCTCGAATGGATGAATTGAATGACGGAACAGTCTAACTGCTTAGTTGGGATGTGGTGTCTGAGTATTTCTCTGAAAATACTGTTTACTTTTACAAGTACTTATTTGATGTCTGTTTTCCCCATGAAAGCGTAAACCATGGAAGGCAGCGGCTTGGGTCATTGCTGTATCCCCAGCAGCAAGCAAAGTATCTGGCATGTATAGTAAAGCCTCATATTTCTTGAGTGAATGCCTAAGGAGAGTTTTGACAAGAAACTGAGGAAGACCTGAAGAGGGCATGAATATGAGGTGAATTGGTGTGTTTACCAAGTAGTATACGAACCGTAGAGCAACTAAGTAAATAAACATAAAGTGGGTAGATGACACTGTGTGCCTCAGCTTACTTATTTTAATATAATTTACCCTGAGGTCTCTATTTTTTAAGGAGTTTTAGTATCTTAAACAATTGACTATATATAGTAGTAAAGAAGAAATGTGAAAAGTTAGTTATTATAGAATATATAAAGGAGAAGCTCTGAATGCCAGGGTCTGACCTTTGTCATATCCTTCATTCTTTTCTTGTAAAACATTAATCACAACTTGTACTTACTTATATGTGGTTTGCTGTCTATTTCCCCGCTGGACTGAAAGCTTTATGGGAGCAGAGACCACAGGTGTATCCAGCACCTAGCACAGGGCCCGACACACATTAGTTGTTTAGTAAACATTTGTTAGATGAATGGAGAACCGTCCCCCTGTCCCAACTCTCAGTCTGTGTTTTGGTCATGATGCTGTAGAGTATCCCAGGCAGCAGAGCATGTGGGGTAATACCCTCTTCTGAGAGTACCCTTCACCTACTTTTAATCATATATTCTAAGGATGAAACTAGTGAGTACTCGGAGAATAGCCTTTGGTTCTCAGTGATAGGTGATGTGATTTTATCAATTGGGTGTCACTAAATGATTTTTTAAGGCATATAGAATAAACCGAAGTACAAAATACACCAATAAAATAAATAAATAAATAAAATAAAATAAATAAAATAACATAAAATTCTCTACTACAAAGATGAGTGTTTGAATTATTAGCATGGTAAGCTTCACCTAAGGATAAAACCCACCCCGTTTCTTCTCTGATCTTCCCGGTGAAACAGATTCTCCAGTTTGAAGGTAGAGGTAGTGGTGTCTGTTGCTGAATTAAATTGTGTTTGCTTATTTATTATAGGACTGGTACCTAAAGGTTATTGAGGAGAAAACAATGGATGAGTTATTAGGAGATCAGGCTTTGGAAACGCCCTTGCCATTTAGAATCTTCCTTGAAGAGGTCTTATTGAGCAAAGGATAATGCCAAGGGAGGATTTTGTTCTTTTGCTATCATTCCCATACAAATCTCCTTCCTGTTCTTTTGTACTTCCCTCATAAATACCTCATCTCCCTATTCTAGAAGCCTTTGTGGAATCAGTAATGGATAAATATGAATAAGGTGCGAACAACATGCCAAGCTGCACATCTCCCTCCCGGGTGAAATCCAGGACTGTCGACCAGTGGAAGCCACAGAGCTGGGCTTGAAGACACACCACTTATTTTTGGCTTTTTCTTTCCGATCCTGATTGATCGGTTTGTTTGATGTGTCCATTTCTTTGGCGTTACCTCTTGAATGCCATCAACATACTTCTGTGGTCTTTACAGGGCAGAAATATGTGAAGTTTACTCCTTTGCTTTGATTTCCCAAGAAGCCAGTTATTCAAACAGCAATTGATTGATCACCTTTGTTTGAAACAGGCAGAAAACTTGATTAATTCTGTGGGGAGTGGAGAACCTAGGGTTTCCCACTTTATGGTTGGGTTCTTTTTATTTCAGTCTTTTTTTTCTGGCAGGCAACTCAGTCAATTCACCATTCATCAGCTTTAAAGACATCTGTTCATCTATATATAGGCTGCTTGCACAGATCCATTTAGAAAGAGATGATATTAAATTTGTGGAATTCAATAACAGTGAAAGTATAAAGACTCGTGCATGTACACAAATAAGTATTTTTGTTTAGTTTTTATCTACTTGGGGAGTGGAGAGGAAATCTAAGTGGGTATAATGAATAGAGAGATCTTGTTGAATTCCTACTCTCTTGAATCTCCTTGGTCGAGCACCGTCTAGGAGTATAATCTGTCTGAGCTGGTGTCAGGTACTTCTCGTTGAGGGTGGATGTGCATTAAATGTATGGCCTTTGAAATGTACTCCCGATTTGGGTACCTTCTGTAGTGGATACAGCACATATAGCTCTTCTGCTGTGTACTAAAAGTGAGTTATTAAATGGTTTCTTCTAAAATGAATAATTCCTCAACTGATAAATTACTAACACTACATCTGAAACTATTGATGTGTACTGTATGTTGGCTAATTGAATTTAAAAAAATAAAATGGATAATCCCTGAAGTCTAGAAACATAAAGGCATTTTATTTAGCATGCTTAGAATTAAGAAGAATGAAGATAGACTAAGGAAAGGGGAAATTCATATAAATATCTATTTCTTTGTAGATGAAAATTTTAGAGGAAGGATCCTTGCATCTATACACAGCCAAACAGATCCATTCTAAAGTGAAATGGTGTAGAGGCTGACAGCTGTAATTTGGAGTTTACTGCCTAGGTCTTTTTTTCTTTTCCTCCTTATAAACATTGTCTGAGTTAGCAGGAGAGGGTTTTGCAGTGTAAAAAAAGTACATGCCTGCAGTCAGGTTGTAGCAATACAAGATACTACTGATAAAGAGTGAATTCTATTATGTGAATGGGGAACTTGGTCAGATTTCAGATAAGCACAGAGTTTGGAGTTCACTGCTGAGAGGGCAGAGGATAGAATTTTCAGATAACTGAACTTTAATTTTATTTAGTTTTACAGATGGAAAGATTTGTTAAATAAACCTTCCTCTTTGAGCTAGACCTGTTGAAAAACAAAGGCTAAATCAATCTTTACTGTGTACTCCATAAAAAAACTTGAATCATAGACTTCAATGTTTGCTCTCATGAGGCAATAAGTTTTTAAGTCAAGAAGTTTGCATAATATCCCTTATGGCCCTATCTGTAGATGGGTTATTTAGGAGAGCTGCTGATTGGTATTTCAAAATTATTTTTGGACAATAGCCAGAGTTTTCATTAGTTATTGTTTCTTTGAAGTGTTGAGACTTACTGAATTGTATTTAGATTTCTCTGTTCTCAGAAATCAAATCAATTTGTTATATTTAATCATTTTCTAATAGCTCATATTACACTGGGCTTTAGAAACACTATATATAGGGGTGCCTGGGTGGCTCAGTTTGTTAAGCGTCTGCCTTTGTCTCAGGTCATGATCCCAGGGTTCTGGGATTGAGCCCCACGTTGGGCTCTCTGCTTGGCGTGAAGCCGACTTCTCCCTCTCCCTTTGCCTGCCACTCCCCCTGCTTGTGTGCTCTCTCTGTCTCAAATAAATAAATAAATAAATAAATAAATAAATAAATAAAATCAAGAAAGAAAGGAAGAAAGAGAAAAAGAAAAAGAAAGGAAAGGAAAGGAAGGAAGGAAGGAGAAAGGAAAGAAAGAAGAAAGAAAAGAAAGAACGAACTACATATAAACGATGACAAATATTTTCCCTTTTTGCCTCTTACTTTCTTTCCTCCAAGGAGGCGTATGTCATAATATTAAGTGCCCCACATTCTAGAATCACAAAGGCCTGGGTATGAATTCTCATGCCACCACTTTTGAGTTGTGTGACCCAAGGCATATTTTTAAAGGTCTGATCCGTAGTTTCTTTATGTGTAAAATGGAGATAATAATTGTACCATCCTCATAGGGCCCCCCCTTTTTAAAAAGTATGTCAATCACTTAACACTGGGCCTGACACATAGCGACACTCAGTGACTCCTAGCTGTTAACTATTTGCATCTTACTGTTATTATTAGTGTTGCTGCTAATCTGTGGCTCTAATTTATCTGGAATCAAATTCCTCAGTTAGTTTAAATTTATTTTACTGAAGTATCACTCAGACTCCTTTGACCCTGGCCTGAACCATATCCCTTTTCCTCAGTCCCTTGTTCTGTCTCACCAGAGAACCATTTCAGGTGGTCACATTGTATGCCTGTTGTCTCAGGAGCACAGGTTCCAGAAGACACTGAAGAAGCAGAGGAGTAAGGAACCCACGTTCTGGAATCTGAATGTTTGTGTTCAGATTCTGTTGCACCTCTTATTAGTGGGAAAATCTTAGGTAAATTACTGAATCACTCTGGGCCTTATTTTTCTACCTATAAAATGGGATGAGTAATGTCCATGTCTTTCCCTAGGGATGTTAGATTAAATGAGTTCAAGCATGAGAGTACATAGAACAGTGTCTGGCACCAAGCACATCTTTTATAAATGTTAGCCACTAGTGTGGCTGTTGTTTTATCCATTTATTCTGCAAGTCTTTTCTTTTAAGTGTTAATTTGTAAAAAAAAAAAAAAAAAAAAAAAAAAAAGTAATAGTAATAGTTATAACTTCCTGATAAGATCTCTCAGACTGTCTTATCATTTTGAGATACAGTTCAGTTCAAGAAACAGTTATTAAATGCTTACTGTGTATTGAGTGGTATGGAGGGCGTGTATTAATAAGATATATTTTCTGCCCTCGAGGAGTTTATAAACGGGTAGGAGAGATGCGCTATATTCAGGGGGTAACTATTACACAGGGTGAAACACTACTACACTTTTTATAACAGATAAAAGATAGCTCACAGGAGGTCTAGAGTAATTGTGCATGCTTGGGAGTCGGGAAGGTCAGGTGCAAAGGGTAGGCATTTCCAAGTGAAGTGAATGAACAGTTGGGCCAGTACATGGTACTTGAGGAAGAGTAGCTGGACAACCTTGACTGGGGCATTTACAATGGGTCGCAAGCCAGGGAGCTGTCTGTGCAACATGGCAAAACCGTGGCACCGGAAACTTGTGAGAGGAAGAGCGTGAGGGAGGTGGAGGAGTTGAAGTTGGCTCCAAAACTTTAGTACTAGTTTGGAAGTCGGGGGGTGCGGGGACTGCAGATCGTGATTCCGTTTTTTAAAGAGATAAGAAGGATGGAAAGTGGGTTAGGTTTTTGGGAGAAAGACAGGTTCTACTTTGGACCTGCTGAATTTGAGATGCAGTCAGGAGCCTAGTTATGGTTCTGCCATTCTCGGAGGCCTTAAAAACTGCTCTATGAGTGGAACAGGCAGGTAACCTAAGATAACATGATTCCTAATAGATGCAGGTCTCCCTCAGATATGACTTGCAGAGACCTTATAATTGAAGACTTACCACATAAGGGGACTTTTCCTTGGCTCCTACTCCTTCTCTGAATGTTTTCTCAGTTAGCCTCTCTCTGAATGCAGGCCGTGCCATGGTCATTCTGCACAGCGTGCAGTGGTAATGCCTTTTACATTTCACTGGCATTTGAAATAGAGATCGCTGACTTTTAACTTTAGAAAAATTCCTACTGAGTGTTTCATTAAGTGGTGTTGCCAGAGTGGAGATGGGAGAAATACTGGTCACCCTCGCCTGTCCTGGGTGTGCTTTGACTCGTGTCCCTTGTGGTTTCACAACAGAAAAAAAGCTCTAAGTGAACAGTAAGAGGAAGAAAAGACTTGTATTGATGGTAAAATGTTTTCTGGTCTAGAGAAATGCATTGTTTGGTGAAAATAGGTATAATTTTTAGATACAAAAGTCAAGATTTTACAAATAACCAATACTTCCTGATCTATGTGAGCACTGTATCATTCACTACACTCATGATGGTAAACACTTGCAGCCAGGAAGACAGCATAGAACATCTAGAAAGCTTTTCCTGCTGGGTGTTGGTCCTCATTATATTTCCTTTGAGTTAAGAACTTGTGTTTTTTTAGTCTTAGGAGGAGGATACAGTGTTGTAGGAGGTTTTGAGCAAGAGGCAAGACTTTGGTACTTTGTGGATTGTTATCGCCCTGCAAGACCCTTCGCAACTTCCTCTCGCCGCCCACAGCAGAATACGGAAACCCTGCTGTATCAGGCCACTTCTGCAATTACAGACAGTCACAATTAAAGGGATCCCTCTTTCACACTACACCCTTCTGTTCTGAGACTTTCTTTGTATTTGAAAATGTGTCTTGTGTGGTGGAATGCCCAACTGAGCCTCGGTCTCTCCTCTCTCTTTGCCGCCCTGCAGTGCTGCAGTTGAAGCTCCAGCAGCGCCGGACGCGAGAAGAACTGGTGAGCCAAGGGATCATGCCGCGTAAGTGCCTCTGTCTCTCAGCATTTCATAGAGCTGTGTTTTCGACATGGCGTGTGTGCCTGGTGTGCTGTGGGAAGCATCTAACAGAAAGCAAGGGCGGCAGGTTTCATTTGTCACTCTCTCTCCTGTGCTTTTCTAAGTTCAAGGACTTTCAATCACTAATAGCTAAGATACTGCCCTTACTAAGTTCAGTGAAACAACAGCGTTGGGTTGAATGTTGCCATTGAACCATCCTTCGCTTTTGAATTGCACTTTTCAGGGGCTTCTACTCCCTGTTACACTCACTTCCCTTTACAGGAGGAGCAAATCTTGAGCTGGGGTATTGTGAGAAAGAACCCACTTCTTGCATGTGTTTTGCCTTCATGTCCAGGTTCTTGGGAAGAGAAAACCCTTTTCTACCTGGTATTTTGAATCCACTGCAGTTTTATTTAGAGTGAGATTCTCAGACACCCTGCGGCTGGCACGGGTGTGAGTGTGCTTGATGGGTTATCGCAGAGCCGCTTAGTAGGTGCACAACTACATCACTTGGGGAGAAATGAAACCAACACTGGAATCTCTTAGAAGTAAGAAAATTTGCTTTCAATACTAACAGCATTATAAACTGTGTGGAAGCTGGAGCTAGCAAGATTTTGCTCTTTTTGACATTTCTTTTTAAGTCATCAGTGGAGAGCTTAGGCTCTCCCTCTTCTTTCTTTTCTCTTGTGTGTTATTACTATTTGGACACACCCTATGAAGTTAAAAAAAAAGTCATACAATTTCTAGCTTCACAGTGAGAGAACTGATGTTTTTCACCTTAACTCAGTGCTGACCTACTGCCACTGTGCTTTCCTAATCCTCTTTCACTTATTCATTCAGAATATTTGAGAACCTGGTGTGTGCCCTTGATGTAGCAAGAAAAATCCAGCTTCTGCTCTCAGGAGTTTTATGTTTAAAAGGAGAATAGTGATAGTAAACGAGGAGACAAGATAACTTCAGAATATGGTCTTTTGTTACAAAGTAAATTAACCAGTTGGTGTGTTAACAAGTAATAGGAATGAGATGGAGTCACTTTGGATAAGATGATCAGGAAAGGCCTCCCTGAGGCCCTGAGCCTGAGACCCTGAGCTGAGGTCTAAAGGATGAGATGCAGTCAGCCTTGCAGAAGCAGGCGGAGGGCCAGGGAGAAGCGAGAAAGTGTAAGGGCCTGGTGCAGGTAAGAGCCTGACGTGTTTGAAAACATCAAGGAAGCCGGTGTGGCTGGGACCTGGTGACTGAGGGGAGCCCGGGGCCAAGTTAAGATTGGCAGGATGGATGGGGCTAGCAGGAGGGCCTAGCAACTACACAGAAGAGGTGGATTTTATTTTAGGTACAGCGGGAAGCCACTGAAGCCTTTTAAGCAAGTGAGGATGGGATTGATTCACATGGTGATGGCAGGTCCATCTCTAGAACTGTAGAGCAGGTGGAAGGTATCTGAGGTCTGTTTCTATCCTAAGCATCAGCCAGGAACTTAAGTCTCAAATTCAGCTTTTTATTTACTGTAGTTAACTTCCAAACCATTTACCCACACGATGCTGCTACCTTCTCTGGCTTTCCGGTGAAGGACTTCCCAGCCCCAACCCTTAAGAGTCAAATAGAGCAGGCTGATTCTGTGATCAGGGATGTGATTGGGTAGGGCACTCTCGTGCTTTACAGAGCACTCCCGATCTGCCTCTTCATAAACCCTTGTGGAGGAACAAGCCACCTAGAGTCTCAGCTCCTTGTCCCTTTCACCAAGGATATCACGTGTTTAATGTCTACTTTGTGCCTAGAGTAGTTAGTCCTGGAGAGATTAAAGAAATATCAGACAAGGTACATGCCCTCAGATATTTAATGTTTTTTTGAGGAGCTAAAATTTACCCAAATACAAAATAAAGAGCAATTCAGCATCCTGTAGGGTGCTGACTAATTACAGTACTAGTTCTGAGAGTGTAATGCTATTTCTCAAGATCCGTGAGATGTTCAGGGTCTAGAAGCCTTGCAGAGAGGGTGAAGGCTCTGCATTCCTGTGCCTGTCTCGTACTTAGTACCAGGGGCTACTAGAGCTCACTGCTTAATACGATTGATCGCGTACAGTCTCCCTGGTCAGCATTTCTTGTCATGTTCTATGTTGTTAAAAGACAGATGATGCTTCCATTATTGGAGTTATCTGCTTATACATTTCCCTCCAGCCATACTGTGAGCTCCTTGAGAAAGTATCTTATCCAGTGCCTGGCACTGAATGAATGAATGAAGACAGCCAGTTGTGAAGTGTGATGTGTGTGTATGTGAATGATAGACAGACAGGAACAGATACAACTGTCTTGCAAACTTGGAATTCTGGACATGGAATTTGGAACAACACTTCTGTCAGGAGCCCAGGTTCTAAAATGTTCTGAATACCTAATTGTATACTCTGCACTGTTCTCTGTATCTGTGAAGTGAGAATAATTGCCCTTCTATAGGAATAGAAATTATCCGCTTCTGTGAGAATACTGCATCTTCCTCCTACCAAGAGCCACCTTCAGCAATGGACACAGGCTTGGTTTTCAGCTTGTCTAGTGAGGGAAGTAGGTAGCAGTCTCTTAGATTCTGAGAGACAGTGTTGACGCCTGGCAGTAGTTTCAGGTGTGAAATTCCCTGTTCATCCAAATACCAGGTGGTACATGGAGGAGGTCCTGAGGCTCTTTGTTGTTGTTGTTGTTTTGTTTTTTTGGTCAACCCTGCACCCTGTGAGCAAATTCTTCATCACAGCCCTGTGCTCTCTACCCTTATCCTGTTGTCGTCTCCAACACCCTCAGCCTCCCTGACCTCCCCACCACCTGTCATCCTCCACCAGCCCCACTTCTCACCCTCCATGCCACAGCTTCCAAAGAAAATAGAGCAGTGTTGGAAGCAGCTTGTAAGTGACCAGCAAGTTGTCGATTGTTGGAGATTTGGAGGCCTACAAAAGTATCATCTGGTTTGAAGGGTCCACTTCCATTCCCATCTTGCAGGCCTGAGGGTTTTCTCTGAAGTGCATTTATATGTAAGTTTGTTGTACAACTGAGGATGTAGGTAGGCCTCCGAACAGGGGAAAGGAGTGAGGTAGTCATGGCTGTATCCTGCCTCATCATTTCTCTGTTTATATCTTTTATCAAATTCTTCTCATTCCAATCTTATTTATAGCTCTGGGAAGAAAACCCACCCACGTCATCTTCCAGAATACTCCTACACAATTCCCATGTAGGACTGGCTTTCGGCTGTGACAGCATATCTGTAGGACACTCTGTCTTCAGTGGCTCCCTTGCCTTCAGGGTTGTTCATGTTCTGCATGTCATTCAGAGTTGTGGTATGGCCTTTCATAAAGTGCAGGGGATTAAAGAATCTCCCAATTCCAACATACCCCCTCTCTGCTGCTTGATACGCTCTGTTCATGGCATCTAAACTATGGGGTATGGAAGTTGGTTTCTGATGTGTTTTTAAACAGGGTCATTTCCCAGCATCTGTCATTCTCCTCATGTAAACATGTGTCTCAAATTTAACACTATATAAACCCTACCAAATACAGAGTGCCAGATAGCAAAGGATTACATATTCCAGGCCCTGAGCTTTCTTTAATAATGTCTGAAGCTCTGCATATCTTGAGGGAGAGGAAAGATGGCACAGATAGGAAGCTGGTGTTTAAGCCCAAAGATTAAGACCAGAAATGCTGCTGTACCCAGAATGAAGACTCATAGAAGACACGGGTCATGTGTGGTACACTCTGTTCTCAAACAGAGCTTTCACCATAGCCTTTCTCTTTGACATTTAAAGGTGTACTAGGTCATAAGGTTTAGGTGAAAATGAAGAAAAATGTTCTGGCAGTGAGAGCGCTCAGAGGAATAACCTTTTATAGGAAAACATGAAAGTTCTTCTGACCCAGACAAATGAGAAAAAAGTCTCCTGTAATCTTTCTGGATATGAAAGAAGAACCTTGTCTGTCTCTTCCTTCTCAGCCTTTTGTTACTCTGTTGTGAATCCTTGAGAAAAACGTAAGAGTTGCGTGTTTCTTTTTTTTTTTTTTTTTTTTTTTAAGATTTTACCTATTTATTCGACAGAGATAGAGACAGCCAGCGAGAGAGGGAACACAAGCAGGGGCAGTGGGAGAGGAAGAAGCAGGCTCCTAGCGGAGGAGCCTGATGTGGGGCTCGATCCCAGAACGCCGGGATCACGCCCTGAGCTGAAGGCAGACGCCCAACGCTGCGCCACCCAGGCGCCCTGAGTTGCGTGTTTCTATTCTACCGTTAACCCTCAGTTCACTGTTTTCCCATGTGCGTGTAGTGAAAACACCTTGGTACCTTGGCAAGCTCGTGAAGAAATCATTAGTTTTGCCCGATAGATTCTGTAAGGACCTTGCTCCATTGCTTGAGTGAGCTTGTTTTTTTCACTTTAAATGGCATTTCTGTGCACCCAGCTGGTGCCATTGGTGACCCTTAACCTCTGAATGGTTGGAAGAACCCAGAGTGTGAGGGCAGCATAGTTCAGAGAGGGCAGTTGCTGTCAATCCAGAAGACTCACAGAGGGGTTAGCCACTGAGAGGGGCTCAAACATGTTGGTTGCTACGTGGAAAAGTGAACAGATTGGTCAGCTAGTTTTGACTGGCTCGTAGGTCTACAAATAGGCCCTGCCTATCTCACATTGAAACTGTAAAGAATGGCTTTATGTAATGAATCCCCACCACTCTGTATTTTTAATAAACTTGGCTATAGACTCCCTGACCCTTAGTTCTGCAGTTTGATCCCTTTGTCATGTTTCAGCCTTCAGTGTTAGCTGGGTGAGCTATGTAGAGACAGTGTGGCCCAGTTGTAGCACTCGTAGCTACTCCGTCATTTTACGGGGCTCCAGCGTTAGCTGAGAACCTCCTGTTCGTATGATTATAGCAATTTTTGCACCAAGAAGAAATTTCTTTCAAACTCTGACAAGAAGTTATTTAATGGCTTGAAGTGTTAGGATTGATTACTATTATCCCTTATCTTCTAAAGCTAGATTTCTTCTTAATGATATTTTTATTTGTAACTTGGGAATTAGTACTTATATTATTCTTCACCAAATGTACAAACTGAGCTTCCATATTCTCTTTCCTTAGTATATATGGATCAGATCCATTTTGGTATGGCTCCTTTAAAACTGATTTTTGTTATTTGTAATCCCCAAGAGGATAAACCAACTTCCTGAAGCCCCAGAGTTTCTTGTAATAAGAAAGAGGCAGTAATTTAACTTTGACCTCTAGTAACTTGGGGATAGCATGGGATCTTGTCCCCAGGTTACTAGAATTCCAGAGAACTAGCTACGGGGCCACCTGGCAGGCTCATTTGATGGAGTGCGTAACTCTTTTCCGGGTTGTGAGTTCAAGCCCCACGTTGGGTATAGAGATCACTTAAAAATAAAATCTTTAAAAGCTAAAAACAAACAGGGGCACCTGGGTGGTTCAGTCAGCTAAGCATCTGACCCTTTTTTTTTTTTTTTTAATTCATTTATTTGAGAGAGAGAGCATGAGCCGGGGGAGGGGCAGACAGAGAGGGAGAAGTAGGCTCCCCACTGAGCAGGGAGCCCGACATGGGGCCCAATCCCAGGTCCCTGGGATCATGAGCTGAGACGAAGCCAGACTCTTAACTAACTCAGCCATCCAGGTGCCCCAAGCATCTGACTCTGGATTTCAGCTCAGGTCATGATCTCTCAGGGTTGTAAGATTGAGCTCCACATCAGGCTCTGCACTGAGTGTGGAGCTGCTTAAGGTTCTGTCTCTCCCTCTCCTTCTCCCTCTGTTGCTGCCCCCCCCCACTAAAAAAATAAGATAAAATAAAAATAAAAGCAAACAAAACAAAAGAACTAGCCATAAGACCAGCCCTGTCCAATAGCACTTTCAGCAATGATAGAAATACTCTGTAACACTGGCCACTAGCCATATGGGCTGTTTGAGCACTCAGAATGTGGCTAGCTTGAGTGAAGAGCAGAATTTATAATTTAATTTAATTTTAATTAATTTAAGTAGTTACGTGTGACTGGTGGCCATTGTATTAGTGGGATTTTAGATCTTACTGTGCCACTTAGGAACAAGGTGACTTTGGGCAACTTCGTTAACTTTTCTGAACTCAACTTTTGCTTTTATAAAAAGAAAATAATAACCCTTCTTACCTACCTTACAGAGTTAGTTTGGAAATAAATGAGGTGATATATTGTTCATGCTTTTGAAATACAGGCAGTATTACTCTCAAGAATGAGAGGAGCGTTAGCTGGGATCTACCACCTCCCCCCCATATATCTCATTAATTTCTCTCAAAACCAGAGTTTGGGAACAGGAACTATTTTTCAGTAAAAATTCTTTTTCCATTTTTCCCTATCCACAGATTAAAAAACAGTTGCTGAGAATGGTTAAGAGTCAGAGGACTACTGGACAACATGGTGTTCTGTTAAGACTGTTCCTATTTTGTTAAGATTGTTCCTATTTTGGTCATATATTAACAGGGCTATCATTTTATTAGCTTGCTTTCTCCATGGCGGTGGATATTTCTTCTTTAGCCTCTCTTAAACAAAACAAATAAGTGTCTGGGTTGGTCATAATGTGTTTTGTTTTGTTTTTATAATTTCTGGGCACCTTGCCGAGAGACAGAAATGTTCACCAGTGGGGACACAGTGGTGATTCCAGGGTGGGGGAGGGTCTGGTTTGGGGTCTGGTTTGAGGCTGAATTGCCCTTTTCTTCTAAAACTTTGATTTAAGATGACAAAATCATAGGCTTCAAGGAAATGTCATTTGTCTTGTTTTAAGTGGGGTGTTACAGTGTTCAAGACTTAGGCCCCATGGGGCGCCTGGGTGGCACAGCGGTTAAGCGTCTGCCTTCGGCTCAGGGCATGATCCCGGTGTTATGGCATTGAGCCCCACATCAGGCTCCTCCGCTATGAGCCTGCTTCTTCCTCTCCCACTCCCCCTGCTTGTGTTCCCTCTCTCGCTGGCTGTCTCTATCTCTGTCAAATAAATAAATAAAATCTTTAAAAAAAAAAAAAAAAAGACTTAGGCCCCAGTGGCTACTTTGTCTAGGTGGGGGCTGGGGTGAGAGCAGATCCTCACCCAGGCTTCCATCATTTCCCATTTGCTCCAGTCTACTTGGGAGTTGCTAGAAGCTCTGTGGTAGTCTCTGCGGCCCACATCTCTTTTCAGTAGGAGCCCAGAAAAGGTGTCCCCCAAACCCTGCAGGTTGCCCACTCCCTCCGGTCCAGTCCATCCGCTCAGGCTCGCACTTCTTCAGATGCTGACCCTCACAGTGTTCCTGTGATCCATTTGGCTCTTTTAGATACATAGATATCTTTGTATGAAAGAGCTAATTGCCTGTTTCTTTTCTAAAGTTGAGATAGAATTGGGGCACCTGGCTGGCTGGATCAGAAGAGTGTGTGACTCTTGATCTCAGGGTCGTGAGTTTGAGCCCCATAATGGGTGTGGCGATTACTTTAAAAAATAAATATTTTAAAAATTAAATAAAATTGATACATAATTAACATTAGTTTCAGGTGTACAATATAGCTTTTTTTTTTTTAAGATGCTGAGAACCCTGCGTAATTGAGATGATGTTTCTTTAGTCCAGAAATCTGACCCTTTCAGGGTAGTTGAATACCAAGTCGACATGGCATTTGAGAAATACCACTGTAAAACTTGTGTCGTAGGATTGGGGCTACCTGATGCTAGATCTGAAGCCCAGAGAAAATTGTGTCAGGCACGTGGCCTCAGAAATCTTGTCTTTTATCTCAGGAGAAGACCAGCTGAGTGTGTCACTCCCAGGTATTATATGTTACATTTCTGATAGATATCAGCGACCTCTTCCCTGCTATCGTGAGGTGTATTCAACTCAGTGGTCAGTGACTAGCATCAAACCTCCTTCTTGGCCAGTTGGTAACAAATCCCAAAATAGGACTCAGAGTGAGTTGTATGTTCATGTTCTGAGCATAGTCATTGTTGAATCCAAAGAAGAATCCAACAGGGAGCGCTGTTCAACAGGTCATCAGAAGTGGTCTTCTTGATACGAGTTCTTGATACAATTGAATATCTAAAAAGTACAGTAGGCATTCAGTTTTATTTAATAATTCTTGAAGTGGAGGTACCTGGGTGGCTCGGTTTGTTGGGTGTCTGACTCTTGATTTTGGCTAAGGTCATGGTTTTGGGATTATGGGATTGAGCCCTGCGTCAGGCTCCGTGCTCAATGCAGAGTCTTCTTGTTCCTCTCCCTGTGCTCCTTCCTGCTCTTGCTCTCTCTCTCTCTCTTTCAAATAAATTAATAAATAAAATCTTTAAAAATAACAATTCTTGAAGTGCCTGAGATATCCAAGGCCAGCTTCTTTTCAAGGTAGTAAATGGAGTGAAGGAGTTTATAAAGTCACTTGTTGAAGCTACTCATAGATTTTACCTGCACAATTACAGACATAAAGAATCGTACACTCAGGGGGCTGATAGTGTCTGATGATGTGGTGATTGAACATTTTCAGCCCAGTGGGATGCGATCTGCAGAGGGGCAAAGGTGATTTGGAGCTTTTGTCTACACAGATGACTTAAGCCTGTTGGTTATGGGACTTCAGTAAGAGGCAGCAGCTTTTGGGCGGGTGTGCGTGTGTGTGTGTGTGTGTGTTTCACCAGGGAGCGTGCACAGGGATGCTAATCGACTGATCCAGAACGTTAGGCTGGGCTGTGATGTGAGAGCTCGATATAAATGTGGCTGGCATAGATGTCAGAGGGAAGCTCAGGAGACCAAGTGCACAATCTTTGGCCCCTCATATTTTAACCTTTTAGAATTCAGCATACCTGCTGATACTCATCTGTGTAAGATTGCATACTGACCTTTTTCCCGTCTGAAGTGTCTTTCACTGTCATGGGGTCAAGGTTGCGAGACTCTGGAGCAGCTTGCACTTCTGGGAAGGAAAAGATTCAGCATCCTGAGTCTCCACGTTTACATTTACTCTTGGTCGTTGGCTTTCCTGCTGGTTTGGGTGAGGGTGACAACCCAGGTGCCAAAACAGGGGTGGTGGCAAGTCTGAGTACCAAAACAGGATGTGCACGGAGCACGTTTTCTGATTGTTAGTTTGGATTCTCGCTTGCGCCAGGGTGTGCGATCCCTTCCCCACATTCCACCACCCCAGCTGGTTCTTCGATTCCCATGGACGGAGTTCTGGTTTTCACTGTCATGGCCGGTCCCTGGAACTGTCAACACAACTCTTTAGTTAATGTCTTTGTTGTGGGATATTACTGTAGGCATTTTGGTATGGCAGCTAAAAATAGTAAGACAAAAAATGGAGGTTGCACCCAGTTAGCTCTCAGCATTTGATTCCACATGCATGCCATTTTGTGCGGGAGGGTGGCACAGAAAAAAGTTGAGCAGTATCAATGTGACAAGTTTAACAGAGTCTTTAGCAGCTGGCAGAGCACTTTCACTGTATTTAGTGCTAACAGTCATCAGTGCAGTCGTGTGTGTAATTGCCATTTTGTCGATGAGGATAGGGAGGCTCAGAGGGGTCATGTGACTTGAGAATTCCTGAGAGAAGACAGTAACAATGATCTGTACCGCCACTAAAAATGAAAAGGGAAAAGATATCAGCAGCCCTTAGTCCAGTGTTGTAGATGAGGATACGGAGGCTCAGAGGGGTCATGTGACTTGAGAATTCCTAATCCTTCGTTAGATCAGAGCACACTGGCGTTCCACCACTGAAAGACAGAAGCAGAGCCAGTCTGGTCTCCCGGCTCCAAAGCCCCTGCTAATTCCTGAAGGTCACAGAGTAGTAGTTCTCAATGACAGGAATTTTATGATTTTATGATGATAGCCAGCAGTTTCAAGTTGAAAATAGCATCTGATCAGGACCCACAGTTACTGAGGTAAGGTGAAGGTTGGTAGTAGGGGTGAGAGTAACCCCTTCATTTTTGAGCCCCCCTTTCCCCCAGTAAAATTGCTTCCAAATTGCTGCTCCAGTCTGCTGGCTGTGAGGTTTGAAGGCTGGGGCATCTTTCCACTTCTGTCATAATAACCCTTAGTTAGGTCAGAGCCTCTTGATTTCTCTTGTGCCATTGATGCTCCTTAAAAAATCTTACGTTGTCCCTTCGTCGCACAGTTGCCCAGTCAGGTTCCTGAGATTCAGCTCAGAGTTACGGGGATTCATAGATGCTCACAGCATACAGTGTGCCACAGGTTCAAAGCCCCTGCTCTGCCTCGATACAGAATTCGAAGATTCCGATTACACACCAGTGACACGGCTGAGCTCTGCACTTTCATCACTCAGGTGTGTGACTGACCCTCCCCTGACTCCAGCAGTCCTCTGGGCTGCTGGCACTGCCTTTCTGTAGCCGCCTTCTATTGAGTGTGATCGCCAGGCTCTAGATAGAAGCAGCAGGGTGTGGAATCCACTTCAGCTGAACTAGGCCCTCACCAGGTGTGAGGGGAATGGCAAAAACCCCTGATCCTTTGACTCTCAAAACTGCATGCTTTGCAGCCCAAAGCAATGATCCTGAAAGGGGCTCAGGAGATTAAACTCTACTAATAGGTGGCACCTACGTAGCTAACAGAGTTGAGATTTTGGACTAAGCTGTTGAAAAAAGTTACCAAGTCCTTACAAGGTGTACTTTGTGGTTGCTTAGCCCCCAGTGGTGGAGAGTGAGCAAATAAAAACCCTTTCTCATCTGGTGACACCTTTCCTCTGCCTTTTGGACTTAGGGAAACAGTGGGTTTTGAATTTTAGTGGCACCAAAATCCTCAAAGAGCTTAATAAAGAGTAAAAGTCTTGAAAGCCCAGGAATCTGCATCCCAGAGAGAGTCTTGCACTCCAGAGACTGGCTAATGTCAGTGACTCTCCGGCTGCACTTGGAGGGGCACTGGACTAAGGGCTGCTGATATCTTTTCCCTTTTCATTTTTAGTGGCGGCACAGATCATTGTTACTGTCTTCTCTCAGGAATTCTCGAGGAGAGGATAGCCTGTCTGCGTGATTCAGGAGTTGATGATAGACTTCTAGGACAGTTCGGGCTACTGCTTATGGAATTACTGGGTTTGGACAGCTTAGGAGCCCCTGTCTCCAGTGCTGGGGACCCCATACCATGTCAGTGGTCCATTCGGCCGAGTTTACGAACTGCCTGGAACTACCGGTATGACAGACTTCTGTGCTAGGCCAAGGGATGTGGCAAAAGGCTCCATTAACTTTGGAAGGAGTTTGGTTATATAGTGACTCCTTCTGCTATATTGGCCCCTTCAAGAGAGGGCTGGAGGGAAAAGGAATGGGAGAACGTGTGTCCCCCTGACATTTTTTGAGGTTATATCTGAAGTCCTCCCTTCTGTCCCATTGCCAACATTAGAGAAAAGGACAAGGCAGCATCTCTTTCCAGAGGGAATAGCCCGGAGAAGAAAGCAAAATGCGAAGGATCAGATTAAAATCACTGAAGTTTCTGTTTGTGGTTTTTTGTTTTGTTTTGTAACTATCACATTTGGGGGGGGGGGTACTTGATCAGAGATTATCTTTTGTGTCCACCGTCCCCATCCGCATCCCCTCCTCCTACCTCTGTTATGCTGAAATATACACAAATAAAAAGATCAGAATTTTGTAATCAGAAGAACCAAAGTCTAGTCTCCATTCTGTAGTTGATTAGGATGTGATCTCAGGCAAGTGGGTTATCCAGTATGAATTGTAGAAAATAGTAAGTCCCAAGAAGCTCAAGGTAATTCCCAACACACTGTACAAACATCAGGGAGAGCAGGGAAGCCATTTGCAGCAACTCTGTGTTACTCTTAGGAGCCTTTTTGTCCATAGCTAGGTTGGCAGACACAGTCCTACTTTATTTCTTCTCCCCATGTCATTTCCTGTAGTATCACTTGAAAACAGAGTAAGCCTGAAGTCCTGCGAGTCCCTGGTGGTTACCCCTCTCTCACCCTTCTCTCCGCATCCTGACACTTCTTGTTCACTCTGCGCTGCCACCCTGGCTTCCTGGATGCCCTCTGTCACTCAGGCACGTTCCCACCCAGAATGCAGGGCTCACTGTCTTCCTCAGGTCTCTGTTCAGACGGCACACCAGAACGTCTTTCCTGACCCTCTGCAGAGTGAAGTGCTCCTGCCCCCACAGACTGGCTGTCATTCACCTCCCGCTTTGTATTTCTTCATGGCACGCATCACCTCCGATGGCGTTACATGTTCGTTTGTTTTATGTGTCATTCTTCACTGGAGTGTAAGCTGCAGGAGAACATGGATATCCAGCACCGAAACAGAGTCTGACATGTGGGCTCTCAGTAAATATTTATTGGGAGAATGAGTAATTAACTATTAGCACATCTTAACCTCTTAGGGGACAGAAACCTCCGGACCCCACTTCATCACCTCCGACTTCTCCACCTGGTGCGGTTAGTGTGCCCCAGCAGCCTGCTGGCCTGGCTCCAAGACCATGGGCCACTTCCAAGTTGTCAGGAATCCTCTGGACACTGTGCAAGCCTTACTTTGTCTAACCTGCCCACTGCTGCCATCCCTCTTCTACCTACTCTCGTTCTTGAGGCTTACTCCTGATATCAGCTTTGCCTGGCCCTCTCCTGCCTCTGGTTCCTTTGCTGGGCTTTCTTCATCATCCTTAGTGATGAATTGAATCACTTAAATTCTGGGATTCTCTTAAGATTCACCCTGGCAAGGATTTTCTTCTGTTTCTACATAACCTATCACATTGTCTTTGGATGACATGAGACACACACACACACACACACATAGACACATGTACACACATGCACATGCTTGCACATCTCTTAATAGGCTATCTCATGACCAATTCGTATCAGCATGCCCTTAACACAGTCTCCCACCCTGTCCCAAGCTTACTCCTCCTGTATCCCCAGTCTGGGAGTGTTATTGGCATAACCTTTCACCCAGTCATTCCACTTTATTCTTCTAAATGACCTTGGTCACTACTACACAATCTTGTAAAGATATAGGTCTTACTATTTTGCCATTTCCAGTGTCATACTTGATTTCAGGCAGGGGTCATCAATAGATGCTAAAACAATGAGGTAAGTGGTGGTTAGGGAACAGGATTTTCACATGGCCTCAAAATGTTACCCCACAGGTTACATATTAATTACAAAGGAGGAAGTGCTGCTTTTAAGATGGAGACATCTCCTGTCACCTTTCAAACTTTTAGCACCATCAGTGGTTGGGCAACATGGTATTATGTGTGTTCTGTACTAAGAGTTACACATCACCTGTGTAGTCTCCTTGCCAAAAGTGTTTAACCTAAATCTAATCATGAGGAAACAAATTCAGAATATAGGACATTCTTTCTGCACGACAGATGGCTTAGATACTTAGGTCAGTGTCACAGAAACCCAAAAAGGCAAGAGGTACTGTTCTAGATTGTGACTGAACGGATGGCAACCAAATGTAGTGCGTGGTTCTCAAGTCCTGGATTAAGGAGAAAATCTAAAGGGTTATAAAAGACATTTTGGGGGCAACTGAGGAAATTCAAATATGGACTGTAAATTAGATTATATTATTGAATCAGTGTTAATTTTCTTAGGTGTGATAAAGGTATTTTTGTTCTGTAGGAAAATGTCTTTATTCTCAGGAAACACACACTGAAGAATTTGGGGATGAAATGTCTGGATTGATATGTGCAACTTTCAAGTGATTCTATAAACAAAAATCGTGTGTGTGTATGTGCGTGCGTGTATGTGTGAGGCAGAAGACAGTACGGCTGAAAGGTAACTGGTGGATCTCGTGTGTGTGTATGTGCGTGCGTGTATGTGTGAGGCAGAAGACAGTACGGCTGAAAGATAACTGGTGGATCTCGTGTGTGTGTATGTGCGTGCGTGTATGCGTGAGACAGAAGACAGTACAGCTGAAAGATAACTGGTGGATCTCGTGTGTGTGTATGTGCGTGCATGTATGCGTGAGACAGAAGACAGTACGGCTGAAAGATAACTGGTGGATCTCGTGTGTGTGTATGTGCGTGCGTGTATGCGTGAGACAGAAGACAGTACGGCTGAAAGATAACTGGTGGATCTCGTGTGTGTGTATGTGCGTGCGTGTATGCGTGAGACAGAAGACAGTACGGCTGAAAGATAACTGGTGGATCTCGTGTGTGTGTATGTGCGTGCGTGTATGCGTGAGGCAGAAGACTGTACGGCTGAAAGATAACTGGTGGATCTCGTGTGTGTGTATGTGCGTGTATGCGTGAGGCAGAAGACAGTACGGCTGAAAGATAACTGGTGGATCTCGTGTGTGTGTATGTGCGTGCGTGTATGCGTGAGGCAGAAGACAGTACAGCTGAAAGGTAACTGGTGGATCTCGTGTGTGTGTATGTGCGTGCGTGTATGTGTGAGGCAGAAGACAGTACGGCTGAAAGGTAACTGGTGGATCTCGTGTGTGTGTATGTGCGTGCGTGTATGCGTGAGACAGAAGACAGTACAGCTGAAAGATAACTGGTGGATCTCGTGTGTGTGTATGTGCGTGCGTGTATGCGTGAGACAGAAGACAGTACGGCTGAAAGATAACTGGTGGATCTCGTGTGTGTGTATGTGCGTGCGTGTATGCGTGAGACAGAAGACAGTACGGCTGAAAGATAACTGGTGGATCTCGTGTGTGTGTATGTGCGTGCGTGTATGCGTGAGACAGAAGACAGTACGGCTGAAAGATAACTGGTGGATCTCGTGTGTGTGTATGTGCGTGCGTGTATGCGTGAGGCAGAAGACTGTACGGCTGAAAGATAACTGGTGGATCTCGTGTGTGTGTATGTGCGTGCGTGTATGTGTGAGGCAGAAGACAGTACAGCTGAAAGGTAACTGGTGGATCTCGTGTGTGTGTATGTGCGTGTATGCGTGAGGCAGAAGACAGTACGGCTGAAAGATAACTGGTGGATCTGAGTCAGAGTTACAGGGCTGTTCATTATTCTTCCAGTGTATTTGTAGGTTTGATAGATTCAGAATTAAAAGGGGATGAAAGGAAGGGGGAGCATGTGAGTATAGACATGGGGGGTGAAGTGAGTATATACCAATTACCAGCTGTGTTTTTGCTCATTTTATTTTTTCATATAAAACGTCAAGTTAGAAGTACCCCCAACCCCTCACCCCCTACTGTGCAGGTCTGTTTATGTCACTCCTTTGGTTAATGTGGTGGCTACATAATGGATCTCCGGATACAGTTCTTAATAGCACTTGAAAAATATGCTACTTCCTGCTGGCCCCCTTGGTTTCTGTTGAGAAATTTGCTGTCATGCAAATTGTTTTCCCTCTGGCTGCTTTCAGGTTTTTCCTTTCATTTTCAAAAGTTTTAATTGTGATGTATCCTGGCATGAATTTCTTTGGGTTTATCTTTTTTGGGGGTTTGCTCAGCCTTTGAATCTGTAGACTTAAGTCTCTTGCCAAATTTGGGAAGCGTTCAGCCATTTATTTAAGTACTTTTTCAACCCACCTTTTTTCTTCTTCATCCAGGGTTTGGATGATATGATGTTAGATTTTTTTTATGGGTAGGGGTGACCATATTATCACCAAGCCATGGTGAAAATCCTGACTCTTCACCAGCCCTTCCCTGACATCAGCAGGAAGGGGTGGGGTGTCTTATTTCTTCCAGGTGGGGTTATAAGTCCAGGCTCCCTGTTTGGTCTCCACTTATTCCTTGGGTTGTGGGGAGGGTGTTTGTCACTGGCTGGTGAGAATGAAAGCCCCAGCTTCCTACTTGGCCTTCTTCGACACCTCTGGTCAGGAGTATTGGAGAGCTGTAGTATATTAACCTTGCAAGGGTGGGGAGTCTAGAGTCCTAGTGGGGGTGAGGCCACCGTTTGTTGTGTCTATCTGGAATAAAACGATTATTGTCTAAAAGTTTTCTCTTTGGCTAGGTTGCCCTTTTTCTGGTCCTTTGGCAAGTAAGAGTAGGTTTAGTTGTGGCTTTTTTGGTCTGCCTCCACTGGCTTTTCCAGATTGTTGGCTTCTTTAGCTCCAAGTCTGGGATGTATGCGATAAAGAAGAAACCTAGGGAACTCAGCACTGCATTGTTCTTCGTATCCCAAGGTCCCTAGCCAGTTTGCCTTCTTCTCTTCACCTTTCAGATCCTACTTAGGTTTGTTTGTTTTATTTATTTTTTTAATCAAATAAACTCTACCCCCAACATAGGGCTCGAACTCACAACCCCAAGATCAAGGGTCACATGATCCTTCACTGAGCCAGCCAGGCACCCCTACTTACGTTTGTTTTATTTGTAACATCCAGAGTTTTTAGTTGTACTTAGTGGGAGGAGTAGAGAACAGTGTGTCTGCCCCATCTTCCCAGATCCAGAAGTCCCTGCAGTAGCACATGAAGGGTCTTCGTGGGCTGGGCTCTGCCTCCCGTCCAACCTCATCATCCCCACATGACCTCCTCCTTGGTCCCACCATATCAAACTACTTGTAGCCCCTTAAACTTGTCATGCTTCTTCGTACCTTCATGCTCTTGCCTTCTTAGCCTCAGATGACCTCCCCACTCCCTTTCTTATCTGTCTGTGTTGTTTCTGTTTTGTTCATTTGGGTTTTCTCGGTGAAATCTATCTGGACAGTTCATACGCTCTTCCCTTGGATTGAATTTTGCGTGTTCTATCCTATGGGGCACTTTAAATTACCGCTATCATTGTACTTCTTGTATTGTAATTATTTGTCTTTTTCTCTAACCAGACCATGATCTGCCTTTGAGGGCTGGGACCCTATTCTGTTTATCCTTGTCCTCAGTGACTTGCATAATAGTTACTTAAGAATTGTTTACTGGATAGAGGGATGGATGACTGTATTTCTGATTTCCCACCTGGGTTATTAAATGTGCTTATTCCCCCCACCCATCAAAGCCCCCAACTTATGTATCCACTGTATGTTTGCCTGCTACTTCTACAGTGGAAAAAGAAATCCAGCAGGCTTCTCTGAACGAAGGCCTCCTCGGACTATGGCCCTCCATTGACTCCTGTTAGCTATACTGTGTTCCATAGCCTTTGAGTTCCTCTGAGTATAGACTTGATGGTGAGCTTCAGGCAGAAGTATCTCTTTGAGGATGGGAACCATCATTTTTATTACGTCAGCACCTAATAAACCTACATTCTGACACAGGAACTTAATAAATACTCCTTAATGATAATGATGAAATGAGTCTTGATGGCTAATTGCTGAGATGCAAGGAAAGAACAGGTTTGTGGATCCTAGAAGACTTTCACTTGCCTACATGTTTAAGTAAATCTGGGGCTGGTTTAATGTCCTAATTTAATGCTATAGATTGGTTTTTAAGGGTCCTCGTACTTACTCTCTAGTGCTACATTAAATCCTGGCTGTTCGACCCCTGTGCTCCTGTACTGTAAGCCACAAAGCTCAGTGGACACACTGAGCATAGCATTGAACTCCCCCTTGGAACCTGATGGCAGCATATTTTTTTTAAAAATTAAAACCATTTCTCTCTTTTTAGTTCACAAGGCCCTCATTTAATTAAGGCAGCAAACATGTAAGGGGAGAAAAAAAATGGGCATTGGAGAGAGGGAACAGAATATAAATTGGTGGTTATAGCCAGCCAGGGGCGAGACCCACATCTAGAACTGAAACTGTGATTAAGAACGTCACACCTCTTAGCCACTTCTGTTCACTTGGTTATTTTTCCTTTCGGTCTGTGCTGCACGCTTCCCTTTGTGCACACAAAGCAGTAAAGTGTCCCAGTGGAACCAGCTTCCAGACGGTGGGAGTAAAGGGTCAAGAGCTGCCCTCCCACCCCAAACATGTATATGCTAGAGGGCCACCTGCACAGCTCTTGGATGTGCAGTGGTTTGGGGGGCTTCTCTCTCAAAAACTGTCTTCTAGGAGTTTCTGGGGAAATGAAATTTCTGAGTAACATCCTCACTCTTGTGGTAAAGCCATTAAGACAGCAAGGAGGAGGGAGATGGAAGCCCAAGGCAAATGTAGCCCTCCTCATTGGACACACATTTATGGGTTAACTCTGAGTCTTTTAGGGTTTTTCCACAACTAGCAGAGGCCTAAACTTTGAAAACTGTTTTCTGCTTTGTTGCGCTTGCGTGTGAAGCCTGAGGTGATTTTGCCTACACACTGCTGCTCACTCCTTTGAGGGAGCCCCCGGGGCTTTACTGGTAGCCCTTCGTCTCTTTCACTAGCTTCCCCCCTATTGCGGCAAGGTGGCTTACGGCACAGCTGGCCGGACGCGTGTGGGAATGCCCACTCCACCCCAAGCCCCAGTGCGTGGAGGGCACTGGCTGCCCCAACTCCAGTCTCCCCACGGAAGCCCAAGGAGCGCCCTGCAGGAATCCTGACAGAAACCCAGAGGAAGAGGGCCGTTGCTCCCTTCTTCTGTTGGAAATAGCTGTTGAAGTTGCTGACCCTGCTGTCAGAGAGCAGAGTTAGCAATGGGGAAAGAGTAGCATAGAGCGAGGGTGCTCCTCACGGACTGGGAGAAACCAACACACAGGTCACAAGGTTGAGACCAGAGAAGAAAAGGCAGACAGAACTAGAGCTGGGCTGAGGCCCACCACTCGAGTGACATCGCAGGTTACTGCGCTATTAGCTTCATCATGTATAAAATTAGAAGGGTCCTTACGTCGTGGGTTCGTAAGAGGATTCAGCGTGATTATAATGTTATAAAATGAAATGGTCTTGTGGGATTGGTAATTACTGTCTTGAATTCTTGTCCTTACTTCTGGTTCTCTTGATTAGGCCCTGAGCAGCTGATGAATTCCTCTGGTCTCTCATTACCCCTCCCACTTGTTTCCGAGTATCAGTGCTGATACTCTTAAGCTCCATGGTGAGCCCCAGGTTTCAAACCGTGGCTTTCTGTGCCTGCGGTCACTTTGAACCCCTCCTCACACCTGTTGTACTCAGTACTGTGGTCAAGCCGACCTTTCCAATCGCCTGCACTCAGCCCCTCCATTCAAGCAGTACATGTAATTGAAGCCTCCTTGCCTCCCCATCCGGTAGGGTCATCCTTCTCTACTTTCCGAAGTTAAGAAATTGACCCAGAGGAATGGGAAGAAGTCTGATCTGAGGGTGAGATAGAGTGAGGTTGTCTTCCTAACTCTGCCACTTGCTAGCCTTTCCTATCCTCTTGAGCCTGTCCTTATCTATAAATTGGAGTATTACCTACCACTAGGAATATTAAATCAGAGAACATGTTTAAAATATCTGGAACAGTGCCTAACACATAAGTAGGCACTCCATAAATATTAATCTCTCCTTTGCTGTTACGTGAAAATTCCTTACCAAGCAGAAGTCACATGTGCGGCAGCCGGTTCTCCTGCCTCTTATCCCCCTTGGTGCTGCATCATCCGTGATAGACTCCCCTTCCATCTAGAAATTCTGTGCTTTGTGAGTTGGTTTTCCAGAAACTGGATTTGTGCCTTACCCCTTGGGACACCCAAGGTAGATTGTTGAGGGGTTTTAGATAGGTATGTGGCTGTGGTACCAGCACTGGCAGACTGTGGGACTCGAACCCATGGTTCAGCTACATCACTGCATCTGGTGACGGCGTGCGTCACGTTCATCTGTGATCTCCGCTTGCTTCAGAGCACTCTGCTCTCATCTGACTCTCACAGGAGTCCTAAGAGGCAGGGCGATTCTCACTCTACAGAAGAAAATGAGACCCAGACTGCAGTCCCCCTGTAGACCACAGTTCTGTGTGTCACGCTAGTAATGATTGATAGAACCCAGGAAAACGCCACAGTTGCCTTGATTTTTCTATCCGGGACTTCTGTGAAGTTTGGAGCCCAGATTTTGGCCATTCAAGTGAGAGTTTAGAAAGTTTAGAGCTCTGCCACAGAACCCTCTTGCTTTCCTGTCACTAGGGTACACCTTGTGTCCATTTCTTACAGAATATTCATTAATTCAGTGAATGCATTATGTGCTGGGCACAGTAGGCACCAGGGGTACTGTCAGAAACAAAGGAAAGAGTCATGCCCGGAGGGAGCGGGTCCTAATGGGAGGCTGACAATCAGCCAGTTAGAAAGAGTGACTGATGGTGATGAGTGCTGTGCAGAGGAGTAAGACAGAAAGGAAGCTGGGGGTGGGGTGGGGTGAATCTTTGTATTTACGGTCTCCCCCATGAGAGTGGTCCATCACACCCTATAACCAGATTCTGGCATACCGGGGCTTTTGGAGACTGGTTTTGGAGTTGAACCATCTTTACCCAGTAGAAGCAGGTGCAGGAAGCGGTTTGCTTACCCACTGAATTGCCCAAGACCTCCCCAGATTAGGGCTGGGATAGCCTGCATAGTGCCCTGGAATGCTCTGGTAGCTACGTGGGGAGGGAGGCTGTGCTGGTTTTTCTTAGAGATTATTTGTTAAATCTAGAGCTCCCCCTGCTGTTAGAAGATGGGGTGGGCTCTCAACTGGTCTTTTTAAATGATTCTTTTTTATCCTAAGATTTCAGAAATGTTTGTTTTTTAAATAAGGACTGCTGGGACATTTAGATCTTTCTGCTGGGACTCTTGTGGCTGAGGCCCAGCCCCCAGGAGCGGGATAGGGGGAGGAAGCACAAAGGCCCAGGCAGGATAGGGTCATATCTGTTGTGCTCTTGCTACTTTTAGCTTCTCCCCTGCGCTCCCGTCACAGCCAGCAGCCTAGCAAAAGTTATCTCCACACACAGTTTCACAGCTGTTCTGAAATTCTAGGGCAGCAGAAGTGAAACTGACCACTGTCTTTAAATTTCTCTCTTATTGCTATTGTTCCCTGCTTGAAGTGAGTCAGGCCTTTTTCCCTCTTACCCTCAGGGTGTCCCAACTCATCCTTCGTCTTTATAGCAAAGGGTTAGACCCGAAACTCTCTTCGTTGTGCCACATTTGAGATGTGGTCCTGGTCTGGTCTTGTTTAATGAGTCGAGAGCTGTGGTCTGCGTGGTGGTAGGCTGCAGGGTCTGCAGTGAGCCCTTCCTGTCAGAGGCTGGTTGTGTGCTCCAGGGTCAACCATACAGTTACTGTGAAGTTCATTTAGTCCTCAGAGATAAAATTCAAGGTAATTTTAGCAGCACTATTATATTAGCTGAAGTGAAGGAGGAAATGGCGCCCAAGCAGACATATGTCTTTCTGGTATAAGTGCCCCATTCAGTTTGGTCACTTTGTGATTCCTAATTAGGTTGAAGAAGTAAGGTAGACCCGACATGCAGCTGTGCTCCTCTCTGTGTCCTTCTCTCCACCAGAGTGAGGTGGGGCCCAGCGCGCTTTCCTGGAGGGTTGACTGATCAATAAGGATTATGCAGTTAATGGTCTAGTATCGGGTCCAGGATATTTTTTAAGTTGTATTCCATTTGTGCACTTTATAGAGCCTGAGCTTAGGCAGTGACTATTCTCAATAGGAATGAAGTAACCAAAACTGTTTTAATGGGGTAGCTGAACCATGAAGATACATGCTTACTCAGGTGCCGTGTTCTTCTTCACTTCCGCTGATAAGAATTAGTATTGCTAAAATGAACTTGAATTAAAATGCCTTCTCCACTGTAAATTGTAGCTGTACACATGATGCTTTATAAAAGTAATTCTTTTATGATTCTTTTCCCAACAGCTTTGAAAAGTCCGGCTGCGTTTCATGAACAGAGAAGGAGCTTGGAGCGGGCCAGGGTAAGGCCTTTCTTCCGCCAAGGGCCTCCAGAGCCCATTGTATTGCTGGTGGATCCTTCCAGCCTAGTGGAGGGGCCAGCCCACACCTCAGTTCCAGACACAGAGCACTGCCTTTTTCTGTTCTGTGTTCACCCCAGCCATCCCACAGCATGATGTGAAATGTGATCAGAATTTCTCCTTTACTGCATTTAAGGGTGTATGATGATTGGCAGTCCTCCCTCCTGTTGCTTTGGAGACCGCTGGTAATTCCCCATCTTTAATTACACTTAACCTTTTGTAGATGTTAGGACACAAACACCAGCCATGGAGAAGCTTGGTGAGGGCTGGTCTTCCATGTCCATGGCTGCACTGCCCATACTTCTCCAGCAACGGCATTCTGAGGGGACAGGAAACCTCACCAGTCTCTATGTGCCCTGTGTAGCCAGTGTCCACTTGAGACAGTGGATGCAGAAGCTGGGCCCCCGGTTTGAGCCCTGGTTTCTGCTGTAGCACCTGGCCTGCTGCCTTGTCCCTCCTTGGTTTCAGTTCCCTCAGGGGCCTCAGGGGGATATTCTGCGCCCAGTGTGGGCAGAGATGGGGAAGTCGCTAGAACATGCTTCCCCTCCACCCCCTTCACTTTTTTCTTTTACATAAAAGACAAGGAAAGAGAACCTCCCCAGGGGAAGACCATATAGGTCAGGGCTCCTTAAGACCCCCAGCTCTTTCAGAGACTGAAAAATTCACTTCTGAGACTTTCTTACTGTCTTTCTTATTTTTTAAAAATTTCTAAGGAAAATTATGATTAATTCTTAGAGTGAGTGGGAAGAATGAGGTCATGGACACCGGGAACCAAGCAGTAACAAACCGTGCTGTTGTAGTTCCTGGGAGGAGTGGCGAATACAGCGGGGGGAGGGGAGGTGGCATTGTCTGGGCCCCCGACCCTGTTGTAAGACTCGGTGCCATTACCTGGATTGCTTCCCAAGTAGGCAAGGAGCTAATCAGAACCACCGTTACTTACCGAGTCCTTCCGTGTGCAGAGTGCTGTCGTTCTCTCGTTTCTGCTCACTTCGGCTCTTATGAGTTAGGTGCTCTTCTCTTCCTGTCGTAGCTGCAGCTAAGAGAGGTTAACTAAGTTGTCCAGCCAGTCAGTGACAAAGCTGGGACTCAGACCTTGGTCTGTGGACTCCAGTGTTTTCTTAGTTAGCGCCGCATTCTAGCTCATCCTTGGCCACAGTTCAGGATGTCAGGTGGTTTAGAAAATACGCCTCCCTCTGATGCCCATGAAGACCTGTGGTGTCCGACACCTGTTCTACCATCTTCTACAGCAGCTGTGGCAGTACCACTGCCCTCTGCAGAGGGGGCAGAGCGATAGACCCAGAGCCGGCTCCTGCAGGGCTCCACACTGCCCCCGGGCGGGCACCGAGCTGCCAAGTCAGAGCACCGAGGCAGTAGGCGAGCGCCAGGGCTTTACCTTTCCCACGGGCAGTGTGCTCTGCTGTGTTGCTAATCTACCTTGTCCTATCCTGTCCTGTGCTGGTTTTGACCTACTCATGGTCTTGACCCGTGGTTTGAAAAAATCTGGTGCAGCGGTTAAGAGCACAGACTCTGGAGTCATAGACCTGTGGCCTCCTGGGCGTCGTAACACAAGCGCCAGGCAGTGGCTGGTGCTGAGACTGGTCAGGGAATGCTTTAGTTCACCTGGAGTCTCAGAAATGCAGAAACGAGGGCATTGGACTTGAAGGAGCTGCGGCTATGGCACCGTGTATCAGAATTAGTATTCCGTTCGCAGCCATTCAGAATGAATGGAAAATGCTTGTGAGATCATACAGTGCTACATTTTTTGAACAAGAAATAAAATTATGTTCACTATGATTACAACTCTGCAAAATTAGACATCTTCTGCATAGAAGAATGATTAGAAATAAATATCCTAAAATGCAGTAGGTGATTAAAATTTTTTATTACTGATTTACTTAGTAATTTTCTAAATTTTCTTTGATATATATTGGTTTTATGATAGTACAAGTAATAGATTTTTAAGAAATACATTAGTAGCTCATCTTCAGAGAAACGAATAGTCTTGACAGATTGGCGGGGGGTCCCCTGGGCAGGTACATTGGAAGTGGATGCGGCCCCCTCAGGCCTCCCCTTTCCTCAGAACCCTGCAGGCTCTAGGTTGAGATGGGGGGCCAGGGGGTTACAGAGGTTCTATTCCATAACTTGTATCCTGGATTTGAGATCCTCCTGGTATGTTTTTTCTGTAGACAGAGGACTATCTGAAACGGAAGATACGCTCCCGGCCGGAGAGATCGGAGCTGGTCAGGATGCATATCTTGGAAGGTGTGTTAGATTGGAAATGTTCCCTCCCCTTGCCCTCGCTGTCTCCACCATGCGTCACCCACATTTCTTTTTCCCTGTTTTTGATCACTCCCATCTCTCTCCGAGCCTTACACAGTTCAGCAGCAGAGCGGTGGTCACACCACTGGTTCTGCGAGTTCCCAGAGCAGCACAACCACATTCTCTTGGGTTGGCTTGCCCTTTTCTCCTCTGGCCACATGGTGGCCCTGAATCTTGTCATCCCTTGGTGTGAAGGCCTTTTCTCTAGAATCTTCTAAAAATGCACTTCCTTTCTGTGTTTATTCACTCCTTCACTCCCACGTCCGTTCAGCATTCATGTGAGCACCTGTGACACCCAAGTAAGCTCATCCTAGGTGTGTCTGCCTGGCCCGGCACACACTTCTGTCCACCTTCTAGTGAAGGAACTGTTTTGGCTGCTGAAAGCCGTGTGAATCTATCCGTTTTGTTTTTGTTGTTTTTAGTTTTGAGTCAACTTGACGTTGGGAGAGAACTTCCTTAGTCTGAGCCCCATATTGTGTGAACAGAGGCACTGAGACCCGGAGCAGGGACTGAGTTGCCTTTGTAACCCAGAAAGCTTGAGGGAGGGCAAGGTGTGGTCCATTGTCTGCTGCGCTTTCGGCTCTGTAGTCCCCGTGCCCAGTGACCTTGGCTGGGTGTCCCCGCACTCCGTGTGCAGTCGGGGCCCCTTCTTGTGTCCTGTAGAACTTAAGGCGGGGCCGCTCTTCTCTGCCTGGGACACTCTCTGCATCCTGATGGCTTCTGCTCCTTCCCCAGAGGGCAGGAGAGCTGCTCTGGAGTTCCCAGGGTAGAGCCAGGTCCATTCCTACATCCTCCTGCACTCCATTCTCTCCCACGGGCAGAGACCTCGGCCGAGCCTTCCCTCCAGGCCAAGCAGCTGAAGCTGAAGAGAGCCAGACTGGCCGATGACCTCAACGAGAAGATTGCACAGAGGCCGGGCCCCATGGAGCTGGTTGAGAAGAACATTCTGCCTGTGGAGTCCAGCTTGAAAGAAGCCATCATTGGTGAGGAGGCCCCGAACACCCTGTGTGGACATGCAGGCCGGATGCAGGAGGAAGGGGCTCTGGGCTTCTTGCCGCTTGACTTCCTTCTTTGACTTGGGGAACTGAGGTGCAGAGGGTGAGAGCCCGAGAAACAGGTTGTGTTAGCCCATAGCGCCTCAAGGATCATGGCAGAATAACTAACTAAATAACAGAGGGGCTTCTGTCTGCTGTCTCCTCTGTACACTCAGAGGCTTGTTCCTCTCCCACAGGGTAGCTAGGTGTCAGGATTGGTGCGTGTGAACCTGCGGAGATGCCAGGAGTTAGAAGTCTGTTCCTTACTGTTTCTTTTCATTAGTGAAATCTCTTCTTGGAGCCTGGCACTTTCCACAGATACTTCACTCAACAGTTATCAGCTGATGTAAGAGGTGTGTCAGGTGCTAGGACTACAGCCCCACAAAGCAGAGCAAGCCCCTCACCCTTATTGAACTCACACCTAGGAGCAGATGCAGGCAGGTAAACAGCTGCTAGACAGAGGCAGGCGCTGTGCCGGACGGAACCCCGGCTGCTCTGGGCACACAGAGGAGGGTCCTCATCCTGGCCCTGCCAGGGGAGTGCTTTGGGAGAGGTAATGGCTGAGACTGGGGCTGTGGGATGAGTCAGAGTTAAAGTACCTATGGGGAGAGATGCACTATGGGCTCCAGGGAGGGGGAGCCATGCAGGGTGAGGAGAAGTCTGGGCATGGAGCTAGAAGAGGGGGTGTTGAGACAGGAGGTGGGAGGTGGGCAGAGTCCAGGACGTGCCAGGGCCTTGTGTGCCACGGGCAGGTGTTCAGACCGGATTCCTTTAGATTTTGGTCATTGTTGGTACAGGTGTGCCTTCTTGGCTACGGTGGGCCTGAGACCTGGTCCTGGACAAGGCCGTGCGTTCCTACCCCTGGGAGGTAGCCATGGAGGCTCACCTGCTCCCTCCATTATAAGGAGTTAGATCTTCTGGGCAGGGCACCAGGGGGGAACCACAGACCCCAGAGCAGGCCAAGTTGGGCCGTGAGCCCTGGGTGGGAGGAGACTTTGGTTTCCAGGGCCTCTGCACTGCAGACAGTGGTTCGACAATGTAGGAGGCAGCCAGCTTGCCCTAACAGCCCCTTTGCCAGTTGGTGCCAGTAGCCCTCTTAGTTCCCTGCTTTGCCCTGGCATTCGTCCTACCTCATCTCCATGTTCTCCTACCCTGACCCTCACCAGATTCCATGGTGGCCCCTAATGTCAGGCCTGTGTTTAGGCCAAGGTCAGCTCTGGACTCTCCAGCCACCCAAAATGTGAGAGTTGGCATGGTGACAGGCCCTGTGTGAAGTCCTGCAGTTTACAGAAATGCACAGAATATGACGCTGCCCTCAAAGGATTCAGCACAATGAGAGAAGACTGACGTGGGAACAAGCGATTTCTGAGTCTGGCTCCTGGTCACATGCCAGCGCTGTGTAGTGAGAAGGCCACGGTCCTGTGACATAATAGCTGAGTCACGTGGCTCACAGGACAGGCTGCAGGCCCCAAGGCAATAATGGTTGTAAAGGGCCTGGTGGTCTTGGGCACCTCAGGAGACTTACAGAAGGGCTGCTGCCGTCTTGTTCGTTACAGACCAGGGGGTGGGCACTCTAGTGGACGACCGGGGGTCATGGTGTGTCAGGCGCAGTGTGAGCTCGGCCAACACAGGCTTCTCTCAGAGATGGGCACAGTGGGGAGGCCCGGAGAAGTATGACACAACGGGGGTCCACCTTTGCCCAATGGAGAAGGTACAGAAGAAATTCCAGGCAGAGGGGACCACGTGGGCAGTGGCCTGGAGGTGTGGCAGAGCATAGCTTGTTTGAGGATAGGGAAGTAGTCTAGTTCGGTAAGCAGGTAATAACCATTGGTGACCTGAGAGAAAGGAGCATTTGCCAGCAAAAGCCAGATCATGTGGGTTGGGGTGGTAAGGAAGTGTTGCCAGCAGATGCAAGGCCATTTGTTTAAGAAGTGAGTGGAGAAGGAAGAGAGAGGGAGGTGGTGGGCTTGAAGGAGTTTTAGGCCGGTAGAAATGCAGCTTTGTGGCTGAGAGGAAGGAGTCAGAGGAAGAGATGGGTCCTGGGAGGGGAGAGACTCAGGCCAGGTCTGAGGAGAAGGGGGCAGAGAGTGAACCTGGGTGTGGAGAGTTTGGGGAGGGGGCCGAGGCGGTCCTGAGCCCTGATAAAGATGGGGGCCTGACGGGGGCTTTGCAGAGGCTGACCTCCCACCGTCTTCCCCACACACTCCCCGCAGCCACTCACAGCACACCACTGCCCTCTTCTCCAGGCCACCCCCAGTAAGATTCATGTCAAGACCCCTCTTCCAGGAAATCTTCCTCGAGCGTCTCCAAAGGGTCTGTGTTTCCCTTGAGCAGAGGGGGCTGGACCAAAATGAGAGATCGGGGACCCTGGCCCGCCCTGCTCGTTGGGCTTCTCCAGCATGGCCAGCCACTGGCTCTAGATGGACTGCCCCCTGGGGAGGAGCCTGAGCTCCTCCATCCCAGATTCCACTGTCCCGTGTGCCGTGTGGCTGCCGTCCGTGGCATGTCTCCTTGCTGGGAGAAATCTAGATGTGTCTGTGGCCTGAAGTACATGGCAGTAATCGAGTCCCCTTCCCCCCGCGTGCCACATTCATGCCCCTGCCAGGACAGAGAGGGAGTGTAGGAGCCAGCCCTGCTGGAGGATGGGAGCCAGCCCGGCAGTGGGCATGACTGGCTCCATCACTGCTGTTGGCTAGCTGAGGTTTGAGCTTAGCTGTGTCCTTCCTTGGTCCCAGGGCAGGAGAGAGCCTCAGGTCGCGGCCCTGGAGAGGAAGAGTCTGCTGGAGGGTTCCTGGTTTGTTCTTGTTCCCTACGCGGTCTTCCCACCACAGCAGATTTCCCCAGCACGCCCGACGGCTCACCTCTACCCTGACCCCCGCCTCCCTTCCTCCCGTGTGAACAGTGGACCGGGGCAGAATTTCTTCCCCCAGCAGTGCCGAGCGGGTGGTTGTGATGTGAATTTTTCCAAATATCCTACTTGCCTTTCCTTCCTTTTGTGTCCTGGGATTTCCACACTAGGGCCCTGGCCCTCCTGCTCCGCCTTCCTGGCGTGGCCCCAGCCAGGACCCTGGCCGTGCAGCAGGACAAGGCACTTCGAGCCAGTGGGATGGATTTTCTTCTGCTGGCTGGCGCTGCCAGCTCTTGCATCTCTGGGAGTCGCAGGCCACTAAAAGGAGGTCACCATACGTCCAGTAATCCTGTTCCACCTGTCCAGGCAGGCGCACCTTTTCCAGGAGGCCCGTAGCCTGTCCCTGCCTTTCAGGGGGTTGAGGCAGCCCAGGGGAGGAGCCGTGTTCTCAGGCTGTGGGTCCTTTTGAGCCTTCATTGCAGGGTCCACAAGCCTCGGGGGAAGAGGAGAGTTTTGTGCCACCACAGGATGGACATGAAGTGCCTTTAACAGCAGGGAAACATCTAGAGGAGGTGGAGAAGGCTACAGGCTGCAGGGCGGGGGCGTGGAACTTGACTCTGAGGACTGGACACAGTGTAGAGTCAAAGGCAAGGGAGCACTTCGACAGCCTAGTAGTTATACTCCTCTGCCTTTGCTTCTGGGTCATGATGGTGAGCTTTCCTGCAGCTCTTTTGGACCCAGGAGGCAGGTCAGCTGGTCATTCTCCTGTCTGCCTCGCTGGGGTGGAGGTCAGGGGGCAGGGCAGGCACCCTGCTGGGACAGGCCCTGGCTGGGGAGCACAGCACCTCTTCCGATTTGTGGGGGCGGGAGGTGGAGTCTTACGCCGACTTTGGCTTTCAGTGGGCCAGGTGAATTACCCGAAAGTAGCGGACAGCTCTTCCTTCGATGAGGACAGCAGTGACGCCCTATCCCCTGAGCAGCCTGCCAGCCATGAGTCCCAGGGCTCAGTGCCGTCACCGTTGGAAGCCCGAGTCAGCGAGCCACTGCCCAGTGCCACCTCTGTATCCCCCACACAGGTGAGCTTGCCCCATCGGATGCTTTGCCCGCTCCCCAAGGGCCCCAGACTTGCTGGAGCTGCCCAGAGTGAGGTCTCACCTGGGCCAGGTGGGATGGGGAAGCCGGGGGTGTTGCACTGGTTAACTCCTGACCTGGCTGCTTGAGTCCCTGTGGTGGGGAGTGCAGAGATGTCAGCAGTGGGCCCCGTTTCAGCTGCCTTAGCCAGCCCGCCAGCCCAGGCTGGGGCTGCCTCCCAGTGAGATCCCTGAGGCTCCCTGGCCTTGCCCTGTGTCCGCTCAGACCTGCCTACTTCTCCCTCGTTCAGTTCAGTGACCTGTTCACTGCCCTCTGTGTCTCCAAGTTCCATTTCCCTCTGCCCTGCCCCCCCGGGACTGCTCCTCTCACCCCCCTCGTCTTTGCCCACCATTTCCCACCATTTGCCCCCCCTCCCCCGCCGGCAGTGCTGGTGCTGGAGGTGCCTGCAGCCCCCTCTGGACAGGGAAGGGCAGGGATGTCCCCCTGCCTGATACGGCTGCGCCCTCCGGGCAGCCGGAAAGGGAGGCCGTCCTCACCCCCCGCCTTCTCTCAGGTTGTGTCTCAACTCCCAGTGGGCCCGGATTCCGGAGAAACACTTCTCCTGGCAGAGCAGCCGCCTCTGCCTCCCAGCCTCACCAATGGAACCGCAGCCCCCGCGGCCAAGCCCACCCCAACGCTCATCAAGGTACAGGTCCCCAGCTGACGGCCCTCCCTTCCCCTTCCGGGGCTGCTCCGAGCCCCGCCGTGGTTTCGTCCCAGGGAGGGGGACAACTGCAGGGAGTGGGGTACATATCTCTTCCCCCGGTCATGGACCAGCACAGGTCACTGAGGTAATGCTCTCTCTGTGGACGCTGGCCGCCACGTCACAGCTGCCGCTTACTGAGTGCAGTGCGCGGGGGTCTGGACGGGGTCTTCTGGCTCTTATTCCACCCTCCCCCCGGGAAAACACAGCCAACACGACCCCTCTGGTCCACTGACACCCCATGAGGCAGTAATAGTCTATTCTGTGAGTGATGAAACTGAGAAGGGAAATGATGGACTTGAGGTCACACAAGGGCCACTTTGGGCATTTTCTTTTTTTTAAGGTTTTATTTTGAGTAATTTCTACACCCAACATGGAGCTTGATCTTTGAACTCCAAGATCAAGACTGAGCCAGCCAGGTGCCCTTGGGCATTTTTTATTCTCCTTCAAGGCCTGACCTAACATGTCCGAGGGGCAAGGCTTACTGCCCGCCCGTGAGATGCCCACCTTTGTGTGGGGGACACTGTGTCGGGCACTGAGGTGAATTAAGTGCACCGAGAGCCAGTGCCCCTGCCTCCCCTGCCCCCAGAGCTCCTGCCTCCAGGGTCTCTGGGACTTAGCCCCTGCCTGCCTGCCCACTGCTGCCTCCACGCGTGCACCCTGCTCCCGCCGGGCAGCTTCCCTTCCTTCCTGCCCCACGTGCTTCTGTCTCATCCTTTTGTCTGCTCGTCTGCCCCCGACTCAGACCCTGCCCTGGCTGGGAGTCCTCGGCCAGCCGGGCGCCGCTCCTGCTGCTGCTCACAGCGGGGGAACCCGGTTCCGTCCCTTGCTGGATGGAGCCAAGCCCTCGCTGGGCCTCTGGCTGCTACCTGTTTGTGGGGCTCCCTGGTGCCCTCCTGGGTGGCGCCCCTGCTCCCAGGCCTTCCCTGTTTGCACCATCTCTGTGAGGCCCTGAGGCCCTGCTGCTGGCAGGAAATTTCAAGTTTTGTGGCTTCTCTGTCCCAGAGGAGGCAGTGAGCCACTCCTCCTGGTGTCCCAGTGCCCAGGCGGTTCCTTCATTGGGGCACGTCTCTTGGCTTCTGTGGTGTGTTCCTGGCTGGCCCCAGATGTCGAAGTGTTTCCCCCCCAAATCCTCCCTCACATCTGCTCCTTGTAACACAACTGGTGCCTTTCTTCGACCACGACACATTTGAAAGAACAGTGTAAATATATCCGTGTACCCTTCCTCTTTTCCGGGTAATGCCTCAGCCTTCGCGGGCTGGCTCCGCAACCCCCCCAGTGCACTGAACTGCAGGTCTGTGTGACACGGCCTTTGTCAGGTAGCTGGTGTGAGGGCAGGAGCTCCATCAACCGGCTGTTGTTACTTTGTCGTGTTCGCTCTGCTCGAGGTCATGGTGACATCTGCATTTGGTTGATTTTTCTCTCCAGGCTAGAGACTCTTTTAAGTAAGCGGGGCTGTGCACAGCCCCCCCGGCAGCCCATGCCCCCAGCCCTGCCACACTTGCAGGCGCTGACGAGGCCGCTGCTGGGGGAGGGGTGCAATCCTGGAGCGGGAGAGTGGAACTGGGTAGGGTGGAGGACGGGGCCTTCTTAGAAGCCCAACACTGCCCCCTGATGGCGCCCTCTGTCTCCTGTGCCCTCAGCAAAGCCAACCCAAGTCTGCCAGTGAGAAGCCGCAACGCAGCAAGAAAGCCAAGGAGCTGAAGCCAAAGGTGAAGAAACTCAAGTATCACCAATACATCCCCCCGGACCAAAAGCAGGACAAGGGGGCACCCCCCATGGACTCCTCCTATGCCAAGATCCTGCAGCAGCAGCAGCTCTTCCTCCAGCTCCAGATCCTTAACCAGCAGCAGCAGCAGCACTATAACTACCAGACCATCCTGCCTGCCCCACCAAAGTAGGAGCCCCCCCTGTCTGTCCCATGCCAGGCCTGGTGTGGGGGAACCCCAGATCTTTAAGGACCCTTGGGTCTGAATCCTCCTGCCCCACACCCATCTCTGCCCCGAGGATGATGCTGGCCAGGTGCTCATGTCTACCTTTTCTTTTTCTCAGGCCAGCAGGTGAGGCCCCGGGAAGCAGTGGGGCCCCCCCGATGCGCAGCCTCTCCACTACCAGTAGCGGCTCCAGCTCAGGCGCTGCTGGGCCCAGTGGGCTGGCGCGTCAGAACAGCACCTCGCTGACTGGCAAGCCGGGAGCCCTGCCTGCCAACCTGGATGACATGAAGGTAGGTGGGCGCCCCTTCCCACTGGAACCACTGCCAGCCTCATCTGCCACGGGGGCTGGCCTCGTGCTTGTCTGTAGGGAAAGCAGCCAGTGCAAGACACATGGCCACGTAAGGCAGAGCCGAGCTCCAGACTGTCATCTCCTCCAGCGGAGGCCCCTGGAACCTGCTTCAAGGCTTGCCTGGCCCTGTCATCTATGACATCTGCCTTGTCTTCGTAGTCATAACCACTAACTACAGCAGCCAGCGTCTGTCTAGGGCCTTGGGGCCTACCGACCCCTTCTCTACAACTTCTCCTCCTTGGCCTTTGCTGTGCAGCACGAGACACAGGAAGTATCACCCCTGCTTAAGAGCAGAGGCTTGCTTAAGGTCTCAGACCGGGCTGGTGGTAGAGTCAGGATTCAGACTTGGGGCTGTCTACTTCAACTCCCCAACCTTTTCCACTTTGTTAATGCCCCACTGAATTTGCTGCATCTGCTTGGGAAAAGAGTGGCCCATGCTTGGGGCACAGACCCTGCTCATGTCCTGCGGCCTTGGAGGGTGGGTCATGTCTGGAGCCTGGCCTGTTTCTTCTGCCCCAATCAGAAGATGGAACAGATCAGATTCTCCCTGGAGAGTTTTTCCTCAGAAGCAGACCGGCTCCTCGTGAGTCAGGATCTGACCCCAGCAAGACGCAGCCCTTGGGCGGGTAGCTGGGCCACTTCAGAGTCCATCAGACCTGGATTTAACGTCTAGCTCTGCTGCTCACTAGCGGTGATCTTGAAGTTATTTTACTTTTGTGAGCTCGGTTTTCTCATCTATAAAATCCAGTTGATTCAGTTAAGTTTTTAAGTAATTGAGCACCAGGTACCGTGCTGGGGCTGGGGACAGCTGAGGGCATGTTATGCCCAGATGGTGGAAAACAAACATTTTAACCAGGCCCCTCATGTGGTGAGGATGGGGAAAGGGAGGAGGCCAGGCTCAGGGCACATGTGTCCTACCCTCCAGGGCTGTGGGAGGGTCAGGGGCTCGTGGATCTGAAGGACCAGTGGGACCCCGATAGATGAAGCCTAACGAACAAAGAGCTCATCCTTCCCACCTTCCCGACCACCCTCCTGCCGAGACCCAGTTCTCTCGGTCGCCTTGCCCCGCTAACTCTTGGCCCCCTTGCAGGTGGCAGAGCTGAAGCAGGAGCTAAAGCTGCGATCACTGCCTGTCTCAGGCACCAAGACAGACCTGATCGAGCGTCTGCGTGCATACCAAGAACAAGTCAGCCCTGCCCCAGGAGCCCCCAAGGGCCCTGCTGCCCCCTCCATCCTGCCCAAGGCTGGTGAGGTGGTGGTCGCCTTCCCGGCTGCCCGGCTAAGCACAGGGCCTGCCCTGGTGGCAGCAGGCCTGGCCCCAGCTGAGGTGGTGGTGGCCACAGTGACCAGTAACGGAGTGGTGAAATTTGGCAGCACGGGCTCTACACCCCCCGTGTCTCCCACCCCCTCAGAGCGTTCACTGCTCAGCACTGGCGATGAGAACTCCACACCCGGGGACACCTTTGGTGAGATGGTGACTTCGCCACTGACCCAGCTCACCCTGCAGGCCTCACCACTACAGATCCTTGTGAAGGAGGAGGGCCCCCGGGCCGGGTCCTGCTGCCTGAGCCCTGGGGTACGGGCCGAACTCGAGGGGCGTGACAAGGACCAGATGCTGCAGGAAAAGGACAAGCAAATCGAAGAGCTGACCCGCATGCTGCGCCAGAAACAGCAGCTCGTGGAGTGGCTGAGGTTGCAGCTGGAGCAAGAGAAGCGGGCCCAGCAGCCGGCCCCGGCCCTGGCCCCCGCCCCCCTTGGGACCCCAGTCAAGCAGGAGAACAGCTTCTCCAGCTGCCAGCTGAGCCGGCAGCCCCCGGGTCCTGCTCACCCCTTCAGCCCCAGCCTGGCGGCCCCCACTGCCCACCATGCAGACACTTGTCCCCTGGTGCCCCCAGCTGTGGTCGTGAAGCAGGAAGCCGCGCTGCCAGAGCCTGAGCCAGCCCCCGCTCCGCTTCTGGGCCCCCAGGGCCCCAGCCTCATCAAGGGGGTCACGCCTCCCACCCTCATCACTGACTCCACAGGGACCCACCTTGTCCTCACCGTGACCAATAAGAATGCAGACAGCCCCGGCCTGGCCAGCGGGAGCCCCCAGCAGGTACCTGGGTGTGGGAGGGGCAGGGGCCGCGGGAGAGCGTGCGGAGACTAAGGGTGACCGTCCCATTTACTGAGCACCCCCATGGCTGGGCAGGTTGTGCTCGCTTTCTTTAAACTTCCATTCAATCCTCTGAAATGAGGGATCGCCATCCCCGTGTCACCAAGGAGAGGTACTAAGACTTGGGAAGATTAAGGAAGCTGCTGAAGACCCCACAGCCGTGAGGGTGGAGCCACCAGGGACTGCCCATCTGTGTACCCGGCAGAGGGCCCCTGAGCAGCCCCCACCCAGGCCTGCCTCTGCTCCATGCGGGTGGGACAGGCCCTGGTGAGGGTCAGGGAAGCCCCCTACCTGGGAGAGGCCAGCTATCCTCCATCACGCCATCATTGGCAGCTGGCTCCCTGCTACTGCCACCCTCACAGCCCAGACCCTCCACCCAGCCTGGTCCAAAGGTGAGGCTGCTTTAGGCCTTGTGTGGCCTCTCAACCCTGCAGAACTCGGGGCTGAAGGAGGGGACAGTGGATAGTGATGAGAACCAGGCACCTCAGGATGGGAGACCAGGGCCCCTGAGCAGCCTCTGGCAGAAAGGAAGGAGAGAGGGGAATCAGCCCAGAGCCCCTCCCTGTCCCATTTGGCTTGTACCAAACCCAGGCAGCCAGTTGCCCCATGCCTACCCCACTCTGCAGGGTCAGAGGCCAGCAGGGCCTCCCCCATTCCCTATCCCTTCTTCCCCAATGGCTTCCATGCAAGCTTCCTAAAAGCCGATGCAGCAGCAGGTTGTCCTGGCCCAGAAGGTAGGCGCCTCCTGCCTTGCCTTCCTGGAATGTGCTGGGCCCCAGGCCTGCTTCTCTCATCCCAACCACCGGTTCTGTCACGGTTCTCCTGTCCAGCCTTTGTCCCAGCCTGGTTCTCCAGCCCCTGGCCCACCAGCCCAGATGGACCTAGAGCACCCATCACAGCCCCTCTTTGGGACCCCTACTTCTCTGCTGAAGAAGGAGCCACCTGGCTATGAGGAAGCCGTGAGCCAGCAGCCCAGACAGCAGGTGAAGAAGGTAGACTGGGGCCTGGCCAGGGTGGGCGTTTGCCTAGGCTGCTAGGCTGGGCTCCCGCAGCCTCCCCCCGCCCCACACACACACCAAGCCAGCTGGAAGATAGGGCCAGAGGAGGCCTTGCAGGGGTGGAGGGGGCATTATGGACAGACTGGCCAGAGCCTGGTCTGATAGAGGAGTGCACTCTGGGAGCCTGAGCCCAGGCCAGTGGGCTCTGTGGGTCTGGCTGCCCGCTCAAGGGTAGAAGGAAGGGGCTCTGCCCTGAGCTAGGCTGGGGGCCTCCTGTTCTAGATTTTCACCCTTTTTTTTCCTTCCCTATATTTGTCCTACAGGAGAATGGTTCCTCCAGCCAGCAGATGGATGACCTGTTTGACATTCTTATTCAGAGTGGAGGTAAAGCCCAGACTCCGGAGCTGACTCCCCAGCCAACCTCCTCCTTGCTCCATAGGTTGTGTTCAGCTGAACCTGGGGTGCTTGATTTACTGATTCTTGTTTCATTATGGAACACTTAAGGGGCCGATGGGCCTTGTAGTTCGGATGTCACAACAGCTGAGACGTGTACCATGTCCAGGGCAGGGTGCAGCCTTCTAGCAGTGATTGCTTTATCCAGCACCCACCGCATGGTGGACACTGTCCCCACGGCCTGGGGTGTAGTGATGAGCGAAACAGAGATGTTTGCCTTTGCACAGTCCAGTGTGAGGAGATGAATAACAGAGAAGTAGATTGTATCATGTGTGAGGAGTAAATATTACAGAAAACTGGGAAGGGAGAGGGGAGAGTCGTAGGTATGTGGGGCATTTGGATTGACCTTGTTGAGCTCCCTGGGGGGCAGCTGTGGGGCCAGGTATGCTGGAGGAGTGGTGTGGGCGCAGGAGGGAGAGAAGTCGCAAGTCGGGGCAGATCACGAGGCCTCATGGGCGCATGGCGGAAGGGCTTGGACCCGGGATGAAGTTGAGTGGAGGGTTGTTCCAGCTGGCAGGGCAGGAGCCAGGAGGCAGCTGTGGGGACCCAGGGGGTCTGGGCCAGCCCGTAGCAGGGAGGCAGAGAAGGACCTGAGTCTTGGTATATTTTAGAGAGCCAGTCGATTTCCTTATGGATTAGGCATGTGATGTGGCGAGACAGCAGGAGGGCCGCCATGTATGTTACCAAGGGTTCAGCTTGAGTTACCCGGATGCAGCTGCAAGACTGCCAGGGGGAGCTCCAGGGGGCGCACTGGAGATGTGTGTAGCCGTGTAGCCTCAGGCTGATATGTCCTGAAACAGCTAAGCAGGGGCATCATGCGAAGGCAGGCAGGGGAGTTGTTGGCATCTAGATTGACATTTGGAGCCATGAGATTGGGTGAGCAGAGAGGAGGGGGAGGCACAGTCCAGGGGCACAAGCAGATGATGCTCAGCAGTGGACAGAGTGGGAGGGTGCCCTCAAGACTGCGAAGTCCTAAAGTGCAGGCCTGTCACTGGGCGGCCAGGGGTGACAGTGACCAAGATCTGGTCATGGGGTTAGCATTGTGGTTGGCTGGTGGTGACCTCAGCCAGGGTGCTGCTGCAGGACCACGGGCAAGGGCCTGGGGGGTGCAGGAGCCAGCAAGTCTGGATAGCTCTCTGCAGAGGGTTTCCTACAAAGGGGCAAAGAGCCATCCTGTTAGCATGCTGGTGGAGGAGGTCCCTGAGTGCAGGGAGGGCGCAGGGCGGGTGAGGGGGCCTTAGCATCAGGTAGGAGCTGAGGGAGTTCATTGGTGGCAGCAGCCAAGAAAGCAGAGTGTGTGGAAGTTCTCGGGGTGCTTTGCTGTTGGCGGGAGGGAGAGGATTAGCAAGATGGTACAGGTTAAGCGAGAGCTCAGCCATGGAATTGTATACTTTAAGATGGTGAATTTTATGGGCACCTGGCTGGCTCAGTCTTGACTCTTGATTTTGGGTTTGTGTGTTTGAACCCCATGTAGGGTGTAGGGATTATCTATTTTTTAAAGATTTTAAGTAAATAAAATGGTGAATTTAATCTCAAAAAAGAAACCCCACAGAGTTTAGGAGCTGATGTTACTAGCCTCAAGGTCAGATTCTGACCTTATGGAGCCCGCAGTGGGGCCCGAGGCACATTTCTAACAAGCACAGATGGTGCGGAGGCTGCTGGGCTGGGCGGCGCTCGCGGGCAGTCCGAGAAGCTGGTGTAGAGCCCGGGAGAGGCCTGGGTGCAGACGTAGGGAGTTCCTGGTGTCCAGACAGGAACCCAAACTGGGAGGGCTTGGGCTTCCTGGGGAAAAAAAAGATGCCAGAAACAGAGGGAGCAGGCCAGCAGGCCAGGCCTTGAGCGCTAGCAGGGAAGCCATGGCAGAGAAAGCTTGGGGGGGGGGGGTGCTACCTGCCCCCTAAGGAACACCGAACTGGCCAGAGAGGTGGCACAGATGTCCCAAGAAGGCATTTGAATGGGGGTGGGCATCTGGGGAGACCGAGCTTGGTGAGATGGGCAAGCGTGTCAAACTGGGATGGGAGGAGAGTGGGAGGGAGGACAGGTCCTAGAGGGCCGGGAAGCAAGCCTGGTTTATTTCTGTATTTTTTTTTTTATTGTGGTTAAAGAAACGTAAAATTTGCCATTCTAATAATTTTCAAATGTAAAATTCAGTAGCATTAAATATTCAGTGCTGTGCCGCCACCACCATGCATCTGTAGAACGTTGACACTGGAGTCCTGTTAGGCAGGAACTCCCCGTTTCCCCTCTACCAGCCCCGGGGAACCTCTGTTCTTTCTGCTCTGAATTTGCCTGCTCTGGGGACCCCACACCAGTGGAATCCTATAGTGCCTGTCCTTTGGTTTCTGGCTTACTTCACAGAGCACAGCGCCCTCAGGGTTCATCCGTGTTGTAGCAGGTATCAGAGTTTCCTGCCTTTTTATGGCCACGTGAGATCGCATTGTAGGGACAGAATACCTTGTGCTGATCTCATGAGGGACACTTGAGCAGTTTCCATCTTGGGCTGTTGTAGGTGATGTTGCCGTGAACGCTGGCACACTCGCACCTGCTGGGAGTCCCTGCACGTCTTCCGTAGCGGTTGCACTGTTGGTGCACACCACGCATCTGTCTACATCCTCACTGACACTTATTTCCAATTGTTAAAAAAACCACTAGCCATCCTACTGGGCGTGAGGTGGTGTCTCCTTCTGGGTTTGATCTGCATTTCCCTCATGACTAATGAGACTGAACATCTTCTGTCCCCGCGGGTCATTTGCAGATCTTTTGTTGGAGAAATGGAGGAGTCCTTTGCCCTTTCTCCCTGTTGGGTTTTGTTGTTGAGTTGTAGCTCTTTAGCCTGGATGTGAACCATCAGATCCATGGTGTGTGGACATTTCCTCCCACTCCGTGGGTTTTCTTTGCTCACTTGATGGTGTCCTTTGGTGCACAAAACTTACAAATTTTCATATGGTCCGATTAATGTATTTTTGTTGTCTATGTTTTTGGTGTCACAAGCAAGAAATCATTACCAAAGCCAACGAAGATTTCCCGTTTTCCTCTTAAGAGTTGTGTGGTTTCAGCTCCTGAATTTAGATCTTTGACCCATTGGGAGTTAACTTGTTGTATGTGGTGTAAAGTAGGGCCAGCCTCGGGTCCTTTTCAGGCCTGGTTCTGACACACACTCACTTTCTTGTTTGCCAGAAATCTCAGCAGATTTCAAGGAGCCACCACCCTCCCTACCAGGGAAAGAGAAGCCCACCTCAACTGCAACCTGCGGGTCGCCCCTGGCCACGCCGTCCCCGCCCTCTGCCGAGCTCCCCCAGGCGGCGCCACCTCCCTCGGGCTCACCCGCCCTCCCTGGGCGCCTGGAGGACTTCCTGGAGAGCAGCACGGGGTTGCCCCTGCTGACCGGCGGGCACGAGGGGCCAGAGCCCCTCTCCCTCATCGACGACCTCCACAGCCAGATGCTGAGCAGCTCTGCCATCCTGGACCACCCCCCCTCACCCATGGACACCTCGGAATTGCACTTTGCCCCCGAGCCCAGCAGCGTGGGCCTGGACCTGGCTGACGGCCACCTGGACAGCATGGACTGGCTGGAGCTGTCGTCAGGCGGCCCTGTGCTCAGCCTGGCCCCGCTCAGCACCACCGCGCCCAGCCTCTTCTCCACAGACTTCCTTGATGGTCACGACTTACAACTCCACTGGGATTCCTGCTTGTAGCTCTCGGGCTGCAGAGCCGGGCCGGGAGGGGCTGGAAGTTGGGGAGCCTCGGGAACTCCTGGGAGCTCCCCTCTCTCGGCCTGATTCCACCTCTACGTGGTCATGAGTCCTGACAATCACAGGCCCTGCCGCCACCTGGCTCAGGCTCACCAAGGAGAGAAGCTGCCCAGGAGCAGCTTTGGTCTCAGCCCAGAGTTCAGGAGGTCTGGACAGGCCAGGGCCATTCTATTGACCTCCTTTTGTGAGGTCGGAGGTGCAGTCTGGCTGCGGTTTGCTCAGGCAGGCGAGGCCCAGGGCGAAACTCCTTCCTTTTCTCTCCCCCTTCCCTGTGAGGGAAGAAACTAGCTGGGCCTCTACCTCCCCGTTCCCCGTGATGCCAACCCCAGGGTCCCAGGCTTTCTGGGAGGGGAGCCCCTTGCCATTTTAATGTCTTCATGTAGTGTGACCATTTAGTGGCTGGTGGCAAACGGTTTCTGTACAGGTGTATATCTCTCTATATTCTATATCGCCATACATATGTATACATCTATTTTGGGGGGCTGGGAGGTGGATTGGCACTCCCTCCCATCCTGTGCACAATACAGAAGGGCCTGGAGACCACCGCTCCTGGGGTTGGACGCAGCTTACCTCAGCCCCATCACGCGTGTTTGACATGTAGACACCCTGCCACAGCCTGTGCCCCACCTGTGTCCCGCTCCGTACTAGTGCCATGAGGGCAGAGGTGCTTCCTGGCCACCCGCCCACATTCCGTCCCGCTGCCTCACTGCAGCCACCGTGGCCCTGGGACAGGAGGGGTGTCAGCCCTTAAGCTGTGGCCTCCTCTTGCCTCGGGGCCCAGCCTCCCTTCTGGCCTGTCACTATCGTTAACGGGATTAGGGATGGAGTCACCAAACCAGTGCTGGGACAGAGGTTCGGGAAGCTGTGTGGACTTTTTAAAATAAAAACAAAAACACTGACTTGGGTCTATTTTTGTTCAATCCACAGAAGAGGCGGGTGGTATGGCTGGTTCCTAGGTTTTCTAGGCCATTCCAAGGAAGGACAGAACCTTGGACATACATACATACAGCTCCACGGCCCTGGCTGGACAGAAGACGGGAGGTGCTTTCCCAAGGACACAATTTATTGACAAACCAAAGAGGCCAAGGAGCCTTTGGCCACCCCCATCCCCTTCCTGAGCAAAAATGGCTGGCTCTCCTCCTCCTCACAAGGTCTTTGGTTGGTACAAACTGTGAAGTTGGGGCCCGGGGCCTCTCTAAAGACCCGGGCAGAGCAATCCCTTAGGCACTGGGAGAAGCCGGCTCAGCCCTGCCTCTGCTCCTGCCACCCACCGTCCTCTAGTGACGCTACTGGGCGTTCCAGGTGGTGTCCCCGTTTACCGTGCCATGGTGCCTGGCCAGAGCTCCAGGGTCTCTTTCCCTTGACCCCCACAGCTTGGAGTGGGCCCAGGCCACCTCACACCCCATCCGAAAGCAGGCCCAAGACTGGTCAGGACTGTGCTGTTCTCTCCTTGAGGAAGGGGCTGCTCCGTAGCCACCAGGCTGGGGGAGGCCTGGGCTTGACAGGGCCACCAGAGGACGAGCATCACCCGTCTATGTCCCAGCTGAAGAGGTGGTGCTTCACTAGCATGTCCTGAACACCCTCCTTCAGTGGCTTCTTCTCCTCCTGCACACAGGGACAGCCTCTGTCATGGGCAGCCCGAGGTGACGGGCCAGAGTGGCTCGTGTACCACGTGAGGTCAGCACTCAGGCTCCCCACAGTGCCTGCCTCAGCCACCCACGAAGTGTCTGGGGTGATCTGCCAGCACAGACACCCGGCCTGCCCCACCCCAAGCAGCCCCCACGGGGGGATGGCAGGCTGCAGAGCCGAGGACCAACCCCACCCACGCACCTCTCTCTTCACAGGAAGTTCCCAGTCCTGGGAGAGGCTGAAGGCGAAGCAGCAGAGGACGCTGGAGGTGAGGAAGGGAGCGGGGAGGCGGTCAATCGTTCTCAGGTCAGCTCTGCCCCCATAACCCCACCCCAGACCACTGGGCAGGGTTTCTGGAAGCAGTGGCAGGGGACTCACCGGAGCTCGCACTTGATCTGGACCCAGCCGGGGCTGCGCAGGAAGGACCAGGGCTGGTACCACTTCTCCACAGTAGGCAGGCTGGAGCAGAGCACCTCCAGCCACAGGTGCAAGACCTGCTCGCTGGGGACAGGAAGAGTGGGCTGCCCCACTACAGCCCCTTCCCTCCGCTTTGTGACTGCCTCAGGTGACCGACCTTCACTCTCAGCCAGGTCTCTGCAGCGTGGCCTGGCTCTGGCTCCTCTCCACTGGGAGATACTCGGGCCCACTGTCCCCATGGCCCCCATTCCCCTCAGTCCCGTCCCAGCTCTTTCCCCTCTTGTGTCTGAGACTCGGCCACCACCTGCTGGTCAGTCCAGGAGGGAAGCCCACAGCCATGTTCTGAGCTGGTCTCCTGGAGGCTGTCCCCTCCACTGGGTGACGAATGGAGAAAGCACACACACGCTGGCCCGGGTCTGGGCCTCACAAATGCCCAAGCTCCCTACAGGCGGATGCCCCCTCCCCAGCTTGTGGTGGCCACATTTCTGGTAAGTCCCCTCACCGGGCACCTTGCTACAATCTGCGCCTCACAAAACCTGCGAGTGTGCCTTCCCCAGCCCACGAAATGATGGCCGGTCTTGCACTGGAGGAAGGCCTTTGGGAGTCACCCCTGCTGCCTTGTCTGTCCAGGTCCTGGACAGGCACCCCGCTGCCGCACAGAGCCACAGCCCAGGCTACCACTCGTCTGACTGGACTGTCACTGGCCCACGGTGGGCAGAGATACTCACTTGAGCCCCACGCAAATGAGGGACCGGAGCTTGACGTCCATTTGTGCGTGTGCAGCGTCGTGGGTCACGTTCACAGACTGCACAGCCTGGGAAGGCCCAGCTGTCACTCAGGTGGCTCCAGCTGCCAACCCAGGAGGCCTGCCCCACCCCTCACCCCGCTTACCCGGTAGAGCAGCTCCTCTGGGGTCAGGACTTTGCCATCTTCATCCAACCTGAGGGAGGGATCAAAGCTGCCAGCCCCGCCCTAGTAAGCGCAGCTCGGGCCGTGCCCTCCCCTCATGGGGACTTCCAGGAGGCCCCGGGCAAGGGGCTGGGGCCTGTTACCTGTACGTCTTACACAGCACCAGGCGCGAATACACCGAGTCGAAGTCTCTCTCTACCTCCCGGCCTGCTGCCTGAGGGTCAAGGTGAGTGTAAGGGACAACAGGGAAGGCACCAGGTCAAAGCCACAGGGTCCAACTGAGCGCTGCCACCCCGTGAGCTCCTGTGCCAGCTCTACGGGGCCCAGGGGCTCAAGGAAAAGGATGGTGGGGGATGTGGGTCCGGCCATTGACTTACCTCCTCGATAAACAGCCATGGGTGGCAGGCGCCCCCAAGCAGGGACGGCTTCTTCAGCCCATGTTCAAACAGGGCCTTGAGAGCTGGGCAGAGGGTCCCTCGTACGAGATCCGTGACCCCCTCTGTCACAGCGTCGTCCCCCGCGATGGAATACTGATGGTGGGGGACAGGGTCTGAGAGGCGCCAGCCACCCCCTCCCTGTCACCACAGCCACTGCCACAAGCCAGCACACGCGAAGCTCAGGCAGCAGCAGCTCCCAGGGGCAGCCGTGCCTTGTGCACCCTCTCACCTCTTTACTCCTTTCATCCAGGACTTCCACAAACTTGGCTGGAAACCAGCCTGTGGGAGAAGCAGGGCCCTGTGAGGAGCAGCCGGCCAGCGTCCCCACACCTCCCACGCCGTAAGGGCCGTGCGAGGGCAGGCTTGCTGGCTGAGAAAGCCCAGCTCCTGCTGAGGCCAGAGGGCGCGGGGAGGGTGGCCCAGGCTCCCAGTTTCACTGCCCAGCCTGCCCCTCCTCCAGACTGAGGCCTCACCTCTCAGGCCGTTCAGCTCCCCGACCCAGCAGTGCTCATCCTTCTGAGATATGATCTGCACGGTTGGTCGGTTGGCGGAAAAGGGGAGGAAGCAAAGCTTTGGTTGCCCAGGCCCTGTGCCTGCAGCCATATGGCTGCACCCTCGGCCAGGCGGGTGGGAGAGAAACAGGGATGCGGTGGGACAGCCCAGGGGTGCCTGCTCCCCGGGCCCCACGCACCGTGATGATGTCATTCTTGCGGAAGCCCAGTTCATCGTCGTCATGTCGCTCGAAGTCCAGCAGGGCCTTGGCCCGGCGCCGGTGGCTGCGTGAGCATGCCACGTAGTTCTCATGGTCCCGCTGGTGGCTCTCCATGCTGTAGTCCGGGCTCAGCTCCTGCCCAAGTGCCAGAAAGGCCTGCTGAGGGGAAGGTGCCTCCTCGCTAGGGCCTCGGTGCCTCAGAATGAGGCTGGGGAGCCAGAGCCCCCAAGTGGAGCCCCCAACTCACCACACTACAGTTTTTGGGGTCTGTGCACTGGAAATGGCGTGCGACACGCAGGATGGCTTCCCGGAGGTCAGCTACCAGTTCCGTCTGCTTGATGTTCTTGGCCTTGAGTGCCTCCAGGTCGTCCTCCCCTGGGAGCCCGAGAGAGCTATGGCAGCTATGGCCCTGGCCAGCCTCCCCCTCCAATCCCAAGGAAGCTGAGGGTCCATGCCAGGGTCCGTGGACGGATTCCCCCTGGTCTACATCCCCACCCCACCAGCTGGGGCGGGGAGCGCTGTGAGCTGGGACTCACTGGCAGGGAAGGAGCCACTGTACCCCGCCCAGCACCGGCTGCCACAGCAGTTCTCACCAAAGAGCAGGGAGGTGATGCCGGACTTCCTCCGCTGGGTCCTGCGACGCACCACCTGCAGGCAGGGAGCAGGTCAGTGGTAGCCAGGTGGGGTGGCGGGCACCCCAGCACTGGAGGAAGCTAACAGAGCTCCTCCTGGGGCCAGCGTCTCATGCCACCTCATCTGGCCTCTGTGGCCGGTTCTGAGCATCGGAAATGTGTTTGGTTCAAAGCCAGGTGTGTCCTACACCCACACAGGGCAGGTCACAGCAGAGATGCACAGAAGGCCGGGGCAGCGGGTCACCACACAGCTGTGGTCTGACTGGCCCGGGCCATTGGGGCCGGGCGAGGGAGGGGGCAGCAGAGCAAGGAAGGGCTGGTGGGTTCCCCTCAGCCTCTCTCACTTTGGGCTTCCTCAGGGAGCCCCACCCTGTGGGCGAGGTGGGGACTGCTCCCTCATGGGCCCACCTGCGAGAGGTTGGTGGTGGCACTGGTCCCCAGGAGCTGGCCCTGGTCTGCAATGAGGTAGGCCAGGTGCTTGCGGCGCTGCGTCTCCACAGCCACGTCCGTGAGGGAGCCAGCCAGCCGCATGGCCTCCCCCAGCAGCAGCTCCGCATCCTCAATCTGTGAAGGTATGTCTGACAGCGTGTTGAAGATGGAGGCCGAGTTCTCGGACTGGATCAGCTCCTCCTCCTGGGCCATGCAAGGGAAGGAGTACGGGGAGGGGGCATCACTGCCAAATGCCAGGCCTGGGAGCAGACCCAGATCACCGTCCTCAAGCACGTGCGACCTCCCCGATGACCAAGCTGAGCACAAGGAGTTCGGGCCCCAGGGCACCCCAGCCCACCCCACTGTGGGCCTCTCTGGAAGCACCATGGTCAGGACACACGATGCTGACGGCGGAACCCCACGGCCGCCCCCCAGAGGAGGGGCCCCGGGTGGGACAGGGCTCCCACAGCACCTTGAGCCGCAGCATGCCCAGCGTGGTCTGGAACAACACCAGGGAGCCCTCGTAGAAGAACAGGTCCCAGAGGCGCAGCAGCAGCTTGATGTGCACCACGCTGGCGAAGGCCGTGAGGAACCAGTGCAGCGTGATCAGGGACAGTTCTGTGCATACAGACCAGAGCCTCTGTGGCTGCAACCAGGGACAGCCAGCATGGGGCAGCCTGAAAGGGGGGGCATTCCCCAGGTACACAAGCTGGGGAGAAGGGGGAAGGCTGCTCCCAAAAAGCAGCAAGCGGCCTTGCCTGCTGCAAGAGGAGGGAGGAGACAGGCTGTCAGGGAACATCAGAGAACGAGAGCACCACGAAGACCGTGTGTGCTGCTGTGTTCAGGGCTTGGCCTTGTCAGGTGAGCGCCTTTCTTCTTCCCAACACAGCCAGCGCCCCCGTCCCCTGCTGGCTGGGTCGGAGGCCTCAGACCTGCAGTATCTGAGCCAGAGTCGCAGGACCCCCAGACCCCAAAGAAGAGGGTGGGTGCTGCCCCCTCACCAATGTCGTGCTCCTGGAGCAGCTTGTCCAAGCGGGGCAGGTACTGGACGATGAGGTGGCGCAGGACCCGCTGGTCTGTCTGGACACCCAGCAGAGTGGTGCTGAAGTAGGAGGCAGGAAGCAGGTCCTCGATGATGGCGCACATCATCCAGAAAGCGTCCTCCTCCTCCAGGAACAGCAGGAGGCAGGCAGCCACCTGGCCGGGGCAGGGGGACAAAGGGCCCGTACCCAGGTCTCCATGTGAATTAGAAGAGGTAACCCCCACCCCCCGCCCCGAGGGTCACATCATAGACACATGCTCTCCTCAGAGCTGGAACCAACGTATCTGGCAGCCCCAGCCCTCCATGGGGATTCCTGTTGCCAAGCCCCACCACCCATCCTACTGCCCTGGATGGCACTGGTCACCAGCGGAGGCCTGGAGAACACCCCGGGGGACGCCTCCTACCCCTTCTGGGCTATGCTCACCATGCCCGTGCCCTGGCAGTAGCCGATCTCCGGGTAGAGCCAGGCCAGGGCTCGGAGAACCCTGCGCAGGCGGGGTACCCCGATGCTGCTCACGTCGGCGAAGCAGGCGTTGCTGGGCATGGTGCGGAGCAGGTCCTTCTCAATCTGCCAGCAGCCCACCCCCAACGAGCCCCCATGAGACGTAGCCACACGCTTGGAGGCGCACACCACCCTCCACGCTGGTGACACCGGAGGCACCCTGTGAGGGAAGCTGGGAGGCCCCTGTGTGGGACGAACCCTAGGCAAGCTCTTCACCCAGGCATGAGGATTCCTAAGGCTCTGGGTCAAAGTTTACCCGCCTTCCCTCAGAATTAGAGTCAGCTAGTGTGTAGCTGATACCACCAGATTCACCAGGGGAACTTAGAAAAATGAAATTATAGATCCCTGGGCCTCAAGCCAGAGCTACAGAATTTAGAATCTCTGGAATAAGGCCTGGAAATCTGTATTTAAAATCTCCAGGTGATACTAATGTACACCCAGGTTTGGTGATCTTTTTGACAATGGTCCCTGCTGCCTACAGAGGACCCAGGAAGTGCAGGCTTGTTCCAGACACAAGTGTGGAACCCCTTGGCCGCCTGCTCTCCCGGGCCACCCTTGCCAAGGAGAGACCACCAACAAGGGCGGGTTCCTGTAACCCCAGGCAGCTCATTGCCCTCCTGCAGGCCACACACGGTTCCTGACCAGAAAGTGCTTTCTGAAGGGCCCCTGGTGCCGGCCCAGCCTCACCTGTTTGGCAGCAATGGTCTCATCATTGGAGCTGTTCTTTACCACTTCCCGGTAGGACAGCTCAGAATTCCTCTTCTTCTGCAGGGCCCCGGAGAGCCGCATCCACAGCTGCAGGGGGGAGGCGGCATGAGCCTTCAGGGGGACACCTGAACCCCTCCCCCACTGTGGGCCCCCTGCAGGTCCCTCGCAGCTTCACCTGTGGCCTCATGCTGTGCGGGATGCCGGCCAGCACCAGGGAGCGAAGCTTCTCAGAGCGGGGCAGAGAGACAGCAATCTTGTCCCAGGTGAGATCCCCCACATCGTGGTTATGGGTGAACTCCAGGTGGGCCTGCCACCGCAGCCTCTGTGGAGGGTCCTCCAACAGAGACACACCTGGCAGCTTGCTGGAACTGGGGTTGGCACCGTCTGCCAGGAGAGAGCCGGGAGATGCAGTGGTGAGCAGGGCCAGGCTGTGGCCTTTAAGTCCAGTGCCCAGATCTCACCACTGAAATCCAGAGCCACATTTCCAACAGCTTCCCACGGCTGCAGCCACATGTCCCGCAGACATACCAATGAGCGAACGCAAGCTCTTGAGTTTCTGCCCCAAACTTGCCCCTGCCCAATCCCTCCCAGATCCACAGACCCACGTCCACTCTCCAGACACCCAGGCTTGGGGCTCAGAAGACCCTCTGGCTCCTCCTACACTTGTCCCCCACATTCAGCCCCCAGGCAAGTCCTGTTGGCAGATTCTTACCGCTCTTACCACCTCCCGCTACACCTCCTGACCAAGCCATCAACTTCCATCTGGGTCATGGTACAGTCATTCTCACTCGTGTGCACCCCTGCCTCCCTCAGGGCTTTCACCCAGCAGTGACCATGCCCCTTCTCAGACATGAGTCAGACCACGTCACTCGGCTCACTCTCACAAGAGGCCTTACGAGGCTCTGCGACCATGTCCTCTCAGCCTGGCTCCTCCATCCTCATCACCTACTGCTCTCCTCTTGCTCCCCTGGCTCCAGCTGCTCCTCACCAAATCCACTCCCACCTCAGGGCCCCTGCACTGATTACTCCCCTCCCCCAGCTGTGCTCACTGCCTCGTTTCCTCCTCGTCTCCATCCAAGTGTCTCCCCTTTGAGAGGCCTTCCCCTGTATCACCTTGCACACAATCCACCTCCCCTCTTCTCCACAGCTCTGAATTTTTTCATAGCTCTTCTTGCCCCCGGCATATATTTGTTTGTTCACTGCCTGGGAATTCCAGAAAGCCAAGACCACTTTCAGGTTTGTTCAAGGTACTGGGGATGCAGCAGTGGAGAGCGGACAACCCGAGACAGCCCCTGAAATGCTGGCATGAACACCGACAGAGCTCTTGTGACCACCAGGTAACATCAGGGCACATTAGCCTCACACGGATCCTCGTCCTTACTCATCCAAAAGCCATGCCATCAGCCTCGGCTTTGCAAAACTCCACCTTTAGTGAATTTACATGCAGTAAAATGCACAAATTTTAAGCGTACACTTGGTATCAGTAAATAAATGTCTAAACGTTGTCCCCATCGAGACAGAAAATATTTCCATTATGCTAGAGAGTTCCCTGTGTTCCTCACAGGCCCAGATTTTTAACTTCCAGGTATCTGCCTGCAAAGCAGAGAGCAAGGAAAACCTCCATCAGAACTGGAATATGAGTAACCTGAAGAGGACGGGTTTCAGCCCATTAAAGCCTGCGAGTCGTAGTTCCATCCCGGTGACAGGCTGCCCTGGGTTCTGGCAGACAGCTTTCCCGACAGCCCATATGGAAACCAGCAAGTGTATTTAGAGTAGAAAGCAATGGAAATGGCCTGGAGGCCCAGTTATAGAAGAGTGGTTGTACAATATTATCATCAATCCGTTACAGTGGCATCTTACACCGGCACTGAAAAATATGCTTTTAAAGGGTCTTAACTGACAGAAGCACTGCTCATGGTAAATAATGTTAAGAGACACAGAGCAATATAAAAATGTGTAGATAACATGTTAGTTATGAAAAGTACACACACACATGCACACACAGCCAGGAAAAGAACAAACTGAAATGTCAGCAGTTATCTTTAGGTTGTGGGATTACGGGTTAATTTGTTTTTCTCCTTCTATTTCTCAACTGTACTACAATAAAATTATTGCTATTATCATATGCAGATCAATATAATTACCCTACATTTTAAAAAACCAGAGGTTTCCATATACTTAGAGCCGCCTCTGAGGGTGAGACTGTTAGGCCGGTTCAGGAGCAGGTGAAAGCCCAGAGCCCAAGTCGTGGCGGCACGATGGAGAGTCACCAGAGCTGGAGTCCTCCCCACGTGGGGACAGCAGCGAGATTACACACCAGGGGCTCCCTCTTACCTTCCTTGTCCACGCGGAAACCGAACTCATCGTAGCGGAACTCTGGTGGTTCCACTGACTCTTCCTTCTAGAACCAGGATTAGGAAGAGTCAGTTATATGGCCACCAGTCTGGGACCACAGATTCTAGAAGATGCCACCCACATTGCTGCCTGCTGAAACTGAAATGCCGGCCTTCAAGACTCAGATCAAAGGCCACCCCTTCCTTGAAGCCTCTGTGGTCATCACTCAGCTACAAGGGCCACCACCTTCTCAAACTGGCCCAGCATTTTCCTTGTTCTCCTCAGAGGTCAAAGATAGTAAGATCAAGGTAAGAAACATATTTTATGCATTTCTTTGTCCTAATAATACTGAGCACACTGTGCCTAATACTTTTCCTCCAACCTAATGACTAATTCCCAGAGGACGTGGAGCTAAGATGCCATCTCTGATGGTGGCTTCTGAGCCCACGTGAACACAGTGGGGTGGCTACCCACCCCCAGGAAGTCTAAAGCAGTGGGTTCCCTTTGGTACCACAGCCTGGGTACAGAGCTGTACCTGCGTGTACTTGGCCAACGTTTCCTGGGGCCACATGCTCGGAGTCAGGGCTGAGAAGGGGCCACTGGCAGAAGGTATGTGGTTTCCTAAAATCAAGGAGGACCAGGAATGGAAATTAAGAAAGTGCAGAGCATTCAGGGGGAAAATTCAAGGTGCAGCATCCCCCACTCCCCCCCCCAAAAAGGGCCTTGGCAGAAAAGGGACTGCACCATTAAAGGTGGGATGGATGGGGAAGGGGAAGAGACCTAAAAATGAGCAACTTTCTGGAGGAAGGAAAAGAAAAAAAGCAGCATGTTACAAAACATAACCAAAGTTCATCTCCTTGCTTCTTCCCTCATCCAAGTGTGAGGATTTGCAGGCTAGAGGGAGGGGAGAGCACGAGAGATTCAGGGAACCTAGAGATCTGAGCCATGAAAAGTTGTGGTAACCCTGGATGCAGGGTAGGAGGACCTCCTCCTTTCTCACACTCTTATCCTCAAAGGTCTGTCCTACTTCCGGACCACTGGATGGGCCCTCCAGGGCGAGACCCTCCCCTCTTTTTGGACAGCCTCTCACCCATTTCCAGCCCAGGGCCTGCCTCCCACCTGACATTGTGTGGAGAGGCGGGGCAAGTCTTCTGCAAATCCACACTCAGAAGGCTTCCTAGCTTATTGTCTTACAGCTGGAAAGCTCCTCAGGCTTCATCTGGTCCAGAAACATCTGCCCTGGTAGGAAAGCAGAGGGGAAAGTCATTATAATGCAGCCCCTCTCCAAGGAGTCATTTCCATTCACTGCTCTGATTTTGCTGGCCAAAGGGCAGTGAGAAGGAAAAGTCACACTTGAAAGAAATGTCTCCTATTCTGAACATTTTGTCTGGGAGAGGATACATGAAGCACTCTGAAGAAGCTACAAAACCAATGTTAACCGCTCTGCGAGCCAAGGGGAGTGCCCACTCAGTTCCGTTATGAAAGGAGGGAGTCACACATACAGGCTTCCTGGTGCCCTAGGCTCAGGCAAATGCTTCTTCAAAAGGAAAAGAAAAACCAGCCAAACCTCCATGAAGAGGTTTCCCTGAGCTAGAATCTTTGAGGAACCATTTAGATTATACAACTTAGCCTCTGAGTCAATACCTGGAATTCACCTCAACACTGACATTTTCCCCTTCACCAAACCGTCCACTCTACCACATCCTCCACTAGCCTTATAGCTGGGAAACCAGGTCTCAATCTGATCCAGATCTTTCCTGTTGCTGCTGAAATTCCTGCCTCCCTCCCTTTTCTGTCCTCTCAAAAAATGACAACAGTAAAAAAACAAAATGGGCAAATACATTTCTCCAAAGACATGTAAATGGCCAATGAGCAGGTAAAAAGATTATTCATCGGGCAAATGCAAATTGAAACCTCAGTGAGGTACCATTTCACACAAGACGGCTATAATAAAAAATACAGACCGTAAGTGTGGACGAGGATGCAGAGAAAGTAGAACCCTTACATTGTTGGTGGTGTGTGAAATATAAAATGGAGCAGCTGCTGTTGAGAACAGTCTGGCAGTTTGTCAAAAAGGTAAACATGGAGTTCCCATATGACCCAGTAATTCCACTCCTGTAGTTACTCACCCAAGAGAAATGAAAGCATGTCCATCCACCCAGAAACTTGTACACGAATGTTCACAGCATTATTCATTATTGCCAAAAAGGAGAAACAAGCCAACTGATGAATGGATATACAAAATGTCTGGACTGTCCATACAGTGGAAAATTACTCAGCTGTAAAAAGGAGCGAAGTACTGATACATGTGGCTCTATCAATGAACCCTGAGAACATTATGCTTAGTGACAGAGGCCACTCACAAGAGGGTGAATACTGTATGATTCTATTTCAGTGAAATGTCCAAAAGAGGCAAATCCATGGGTAGAAAGTAGGTTAGTGGCTGCCAAGGGTTGGGAGAGACAGGACTGCAGTGACCACTAACAGGGTTTCCATTTGGAGGAGACAAAAAATGTTCTAGAATGGAATGGTGGTAATAATTGCACAACAATATGAAATACTAAAAACCACTGAACTGCACACTTAAAAATGGTGAATTTTATAGCATGTGAATTATATCTTAATTTTAAGAAAGAAAAAGCCACCAATTGGGGTGTCCTCTAACTCTCTAACTTCTCATTTCTAACCTGCTCCTAGTAGATCTAGAAAGAAGCTGTTATTACCTGAGCTTCAGCAGAAATGCAGTTTCTGAACCAGTTTCCTCAGCCTTTTCTGAATATTAAGCCTTTTATTTCCAACTGTGGAATGAAAGGCTTGGACTCCGTGAAAGAAACGAGAGAGGTAGCAATAAGGCGATGTGGCTGAAATATTTTAGGGCAAGCTGCCTTCCAGTTTTTGAAATCATGTTCTTCCAGATCAAGACCTAAAGAAACGTCTTCTCCTGCCATTTTTCAGGGGGTTGCTGCTGTCCTGGCCCACAGCAGTGCCTCACCGTCTCCACGCCCTCTGCCACAGAATTCTGGTAGACAGAAGGGTCAGGTGACTGACAAAGAAGCAAAAAAGGAAAATCAAAGGGAGCGTTGGGAAAACATCACCTAATGGACCCTTAACTTGAGCATATATTCACAGTGGGCATGTGAAGAAATCCCTGTTCTCTTTAAAGACACATTTGCAAACTTGGGGGCAAAAGAATCCTCTTGTAGCTCATAAGGGCAGTTCAACTGGTCACCAACCTGCACTCCCGCCTCAGACACACCCCAACCATGCCACATTTGGCCTAAATGCCCATCAGGGAAGCCTTGCTGCCCAACTGGGAAAGCTGCTCCCTCTTACTTCCAGACAAGAACCACTGAGAGCCAGATAGCAGAATCCACTTCCCTAACAGGTCAGCCATCCTAGGCTTGTCTCTGTTCTGCCTAAGGATAATAATGAAAACAGAGTGTCTTCCCGGCACCTGGGTGGCTCAGTGGTTAGGTGTCCGACTCTTGATTTTGGTTCGGGTCATGATCTCAGGGTTTTGGGACTGAGCCCTGCATGGGGCTCTGTGCTCAGCAGGGAGTCTGCTTGAGGATGCTCTCCCTCTGCCCCTGCCCCCACTTGTGTGCGTGCATGCGCTAATAAATAAATCCTAAAAAAAAAAAAAAGAATGTCTTCCTTCAGTATAACAGATTTGTAGGGCCAGATTTGAATGAGAATCTTGTGCTGATGGAACAATACATATTTTTACATTAAAGGGAATGAACTTTTAAAATCACGTCATCATTCAATCCTTATCACGCATTTTGAAGTAGATACCTCTACTCGTTATACAGAAGAAGCCTAGAAGAGACCCACGTACAGTTTTCCAAACAGACCCCAACAATGTACCTCCTACAAAACCCACTACCTCCCCATCCTGCCTGGTGAACCGATGTCACACAGTCACCAGCTAGATCATCACGAGCATCCTCATCACTGATGCCACAAAGGTAGTGATTTGGTGGTTTTTTCCGGAGGGACAGAGAAAGTGTGAAGGAAGCAGGCGTTGCTGATAGTGGAGGAAACGAGCTGTCTCCAGCTGTGGAGAACTGAGGGGGCCAACAAGACAAATCTCGGTTTGCCCCCACTCATTCATTCACTCAACAAACATTTACTGAGTGCTACCACAATCCAAGCAGAGATGCAACAGTGAAAATCGAAAGTCCCAGGTGTTACATTAGAGAATCAGACAATAAACATAAAAATAGCTGAGTCAGATCATGACAAACTACAGTACATAAGAAAAATAAAGAAGGTAAAGTATAGAGAGTACAGAAGAGAGGGGTTATATGTCATAAAGTGGTCAGGAAAAGCCCTCTGAGGATAAGGTGGCATCTGAGCAAAGACCAAAACAGAAGTGAGGGATCAAGTCACATGGCTGAGGGAAGAGGGATCCAGGCAGAAGGCGGAGCAAGTGCAAAGCCTCTGGGGCAGGAACATATCTGGAATGCTGGAGCAGCAACAAGGTGGCCAGCGGATTGGGAATGAGGAGAACAAGAGCAAACGCCGGTGGGAGACACAGCAGGTGTCACGGAAGGCCTGACCGTGTGTGCAGACTTTGGATCTTATTCGCAGTGAGGTGGGCATCACGGCAGGGTTCTAAGCAGAGGTGAACCTGAATCCGACTTAAGTTTTAAAAGCTCTCTGGCTGCTGTGCAGAGAAGGCTGCAAGCAGGAGGCTTGCCGGTGACATTGGTGGGAATGACACTGACTTTGCTACAGTGGGACCAGCAAGAAATGGTCACACACACATATATATGTGTCACATCTCCCACGGACTGCTCTGAGTCTCCAAGTTCCCAGTAGGAGCCGGATGTGATATTACTAAGCTGGGCGGGCAGGTTTTTCCTGCCTCTGGTCGCTATGGAAACCTGCCCGAAAGCAGTCGTCTGGAAGGCAGTAAAAGCAGCTAAGGAGTTAGCCACGTCACCAGCTGCCCTGCTGTTGTCACCGGGGTACTGAGATGCAAACTTTTGAAAACAAGGATCAACACAAGCAACTCTGAGGTGCTACAGAAAGAATTTTTTAAATTAAATTTACATGCTTAAAGGCATCTTTTTACTCTGCCGCCAGTATATTTCTCCCTAGTCTGCCAATCGTACAATTTCCTGTAAGGCAAATTTTGTTCACAAAGCAAAGACAGTCCGATGTCGCTGTAAATGTGCGTGTGTTGGGAAGGGGGGGTGCTCGCTCTTGCTACAGATCAAGGAGATTTTATCCTTCACCCACTTTTGATCTACTATTCTAATTTTCTTGACAATACTGCAGGGTTACCACAAGTATTCTAAGAGGGCTGAGATCCTAAAAAATGTTTTTCTCTGTGAGAAAATGACAGGACACAGAAAACTATTGATAATAACTAACTGGGAGAGAGACGCACAAAGCCAGGGAAGTCTCAAGAAAGGCTGGAGTAAGATGATAATGGAACTACTATAAATGCTTTAAAAAATCAAAATCTTGGGGCATGTGGGTGGCTCCATTGGTTAAGTGTCTGACTCTTGATCTCAGCTCAGGTCTTGATCTCAGGGTTGAGAGTTCAATCCCTGCGTTGGGCTCCATGCTGGGCGTGGAGCCTACTTAAAAAAAAAAAAAAAAACAAATTAAAATCTTTAAGATCTAAATATGAGATCTGTGGGGCACCTGGGTGGCTCAGACAGTTAAGCATCTGTCTTTGGCTCAGGTCATGATCCCATAATCAGGTCATGATCCTGGGACTGAGCCCTGCATTGAGCTCCCTGCTCAGTGGGGAGCCCACTTCTCCCCTTCCCGCTCCCCCTGCTTGTGCTTTCTCTCTCTCTCTCTCTCAAATAAGTAAATAAATAAAATCTTAAAAATAAATAAATATGAGATCTGAAACCATAAAACTCCTAGAAGAAAACATAGGCAGTAAATTGAAATTGGCCTTAGCAACATTTTTTGTAGATAGGTCCCTGAGGCAAGGGAAACGAAAGCAAAAATAGAACTATTGGGACTATACAAAACAAAAAGCTTCTGCACGAGGTAAGAAACCATCAACGAAACAAACAAAAAAACAACCTATTGAATGGGAGCAGACATCTGCAAATGACATATCCAGTAGACGGTTAGTATCCAAAATATATAAAGAATTTACACAACTCAACACCAAAAAACCCCAAATAATTTGATTAAAAAATAGGCAGAGGACCCAAACAGTTTTCCAAAGACGACATACAGATGGCCAACAGACAAACAAAAGGATGTTCCACATCACTCATCATCAGGGAAATGCAAATCGAAACCACAATGAGACATCATCTTACATCTGTCAGAATTCGTAGAATCAAAAAGACAAGAGGATGTGGAGAAAAAAGAATCCTTGTGCAGTGTTGGTATGAATGCAAACTGGTGTAGTCACCATGGAAAACAGTATGGAAGTTCCTCAAAAAATTATGAGAAATACTATACTACAGACAGGGAGGCAACCCAACTGTTCATTGATAGATGAATGGATAGGGAAGACATAATGTTCACCCACAGACACATGCAGGTGCATATGCGTGTGTGTGCTTGCATGCACGCGCGCACACACACACACACACAAACACAACTGGAATACTACTCATCCATAAAAAGGATGAGGTCTTGCCATTTTGACAGCATGGACGGACATAGAGGGTATTATCCTAAGTGAAATAACTCAGAGAAAGACAAATACCACATGATTTCACTTTATGTGGACTCTAGAAAACAAAACAAGCAAACGAACAGCAAAAACAGACCCATAAATACGGAGAACAAATTGATGGTTGCCAGAGGTGGGCAAAATGGGGGAAGAGCAGTGGGAGATACCAGCTTCCCGCTATGGAATGAATAAGTCATGGGGATGAAAGTACAGCATGAGGAATATAGTTAATAGTAGTGCAACAGCTTTACAGGACAGTTGGTAGCTACACCTGTGGTGAGCACGGCATAACATACAGACTTATCAAATCACTATGTTGTGCACTTGAAACTAATTGAACATTGTGTGTCAACTATACTTCAACAAAAAAAAGCTTCACAACCACTCTTCCCTCTGATAACCCCTTTCTCCCAAGCTCCAGACTAATATTTCCAGCTGTTTCCTATGGCCAACATTATCTTTCTGAAATGCAAACCTGTTCCCTGATCTCCTGCTTATTAACTCACACCCAGAATAAGGGCCATATTCTCTAACAATACAAGGTCCTATACGACCTGGTTCTACCCCTCTCTCATCATCCCCACCTTTACCTTACGCTACAGTGACGCTGGCCTACTCCTATCATCTGCCCACATGTCTCCATTCTTTAGTCTCTAATGGTCTTCTTACTTGTCAGGTAGACTCTTATTCATACTGACTCAAATGAAATAACACATTGTCATAGAAAGAAGCCTTCTACAGTAGCCAGCCTCCAAGATGGCCCCAAATGTTTCTACCTCCTGGTATTCACACCCTTGTGTTGGCCCTCTCCACAGTGAGCCACCGCTAACCTCTGTGACCAATTATGGCAGCAGTGACCATGTGTAACTTTCAAGGACAGGCCACAAATGGCATTGCAGCTTCCACCTTGGTCTCCTGAATCACACGCTCTGGGGGAAGTCAGCTGCCATGCTGTAAGGACACTCAAGGAGCCCAATGGAGAGGCACCAACTTTGTAAGCCACTTCACTGAACCACCTTGGAAGTAGATCTCCTAGCCCCAAGCCTGACTGCAGGCCCAGACTAATTCATCCAACAGCAACGTCATGAGAGACTCTCCTCTCTCATGAACCAGAATCTCCCTACTGAGATGCTCCTGAGTTTCTGATCCATAGAAACTGTTAAGAGATAATAAATGGGGGCGCCTGGGTGGCACAGCGGTTGAGCGTCTGCCTTTGGCTCAGGGCGTGATCCTGGTGTTGTGGGATCGAGCCCCACATCAGGCTCCTCTGCTGGAAGCCTGCTTCTTCCTCTCCCACTCCCCCTGCTTGTGTTCCCTCCCTCGCTGGCTGTCTCTATCTCTGACGAATAAATAAAATATTTAAAAAAAAAAAAGAGATAATAAATGATTATTTCTGTATTAAGCCACTAAGTTTTAGGGTGATTTGTTATGCATCAAAGATAGCTAATATACATTTGAAGTGACTCTTCTCTGCCTTGAGTTGAGGTTCTCTCCCTATGCTCCTATATGGCCGTATGAATAAGTCCATCACAGCATTTACGTCATAGTATTTTTATCCCTTTTTCTTTTTAAGCCAACTGACTCCCCAAGACTAAACTGCATCTTGTTTCCCTTCTGCACTCAGAAGTCTCTCAATAAGCATTTGTTAGATAAATTAGACAAATGAATGAACATCAGCAAATGAAAAAAAAAAAGTAAATAAAAGTCACATTTCACACCACAGTAATCTAACTGGTGTTTTATTTACCCCAAATCTCCCTTCTTCTGGGTGTCTGGAAAACAGCAACCTCCCTACCACACTGACCCCACACTTTTTGAGACTGCTTCCTTTACTCACTTTTTTTTTTTAAGATTTTATTTATTTGTTTGAGGGGGGGCGGAGGGAGAGGGAGAAGCAGGCTCCCCTCTGAGCAGGAAGCCTGATGTGGGGGCTCGATCGACCTGAGCCAAAGGCAGACACTTAATTGACTGAGCCACCCAGGTGCCCCTACTCACTCTTTCTGAGTACACAATTCTGGGAAGCTGTTTACATTTACATGACTTCATCTCTTTGAGCCTAGTTGACTGGTTCTGGGTGAACACAGACTTGAACTGGACCAATCATTAACACTCTGAACACGATGAGACCAGGCATGAGCACTTTTCCCAAAATGGGCCTAACGAGTCCCTTCTTGGAGGTTTTAAAGAGACCCAGAGAGCCGTGGAGGTCAGCCTCTTTGGTGATGGAAGCATTCATATATATATATATATATATATATATATATATATATATGAACACATATGAATGTGTGTGTACATACATATGTATAATTATATGTATTTACATATACATGAATATAAACATACATAAAATTGCTTTTTAAAATATAATTCTTGGGATGCCTTACTGGCTGAGTTGGTAGAACATATTAGGCTCTTGATCTCGGGGTTATGAGTTCAAGCTCCATATTGGGCATGGAGCCTATTTAAAAAAAAGAATAAAATAAAATACTCAGTGCTGGTAAAAACTAGTTTTTTGATAGAAAATTAGTTCATTCATGAATTGTTTATTCTCCTGGAAACTTAAGGAAATAATTCAGTAGAAGCAAAAAGGTATGTGCATGAAAATGTTTACTTCAGCATGAAGTAAATATGAAAATATATGAAAAATGAAAAAACATGAAAATAATTTAAATGTCAAACATAGGGGAATTAATCAAATTTTGGGATAGGGACACAATAAAATGTGAGTCACTTCATATTCCAACCATGGACTCCCGCACCTCGCCAAGATGGAGTAACAAGGGCTGGATTTACTTTCCCAGCTTCAACACCTACAACAGAAAAATACATAAAACAATGGTTTCCAAACACTGGAAGACAGGCAGGACAGGACAGTGAACCCTGAGAGAGAGAAAACAAATGAGGTGAACCCTATGATCATTTCAGTTCCCACATGGGGAGAGTTTGCAGGCTGGCCCAGGAGTCAGAGTGGAGAGCTAGAGGAGGCCAGAGTAGAAAAGAAATGGAGAAGGGAGGCTTGCACAAAGAGAGAACTTCGGAAATCTGCAGAGGGTATCCCCAGTCTTTATCTGAATATTGGTCAGAGCATGTGTGTGAGGAATGTACCCAAGGTTGGGGAAAGAAACACCTGATAGGAACATGAGGAATCCCTGATGCTCATGCCACTGTGTCATTGTAATGCATTCTCCCTTTTACATACCGTGGAATGCAATTTGCTAAAACTGTGTTAAGAATTTCTACATCTATGTATGAAGGACATATGATCTCTAGTTTTATTTCCAAGTAATGCCTTTTTTTGGTGTTGGTATCAGGACAATGTTTGCTTTATAGAATGGTATTACTTCTTTCTTAAATATTAAGTAAAAATCACCAATGAAGCCTTCTGTGCCTGGAGTTTTCTTTGTGGAAAGGTTTCCAAGTATAATTTATTTAATAGAGTTAAGGTGATTCAGATAGTCTTTTTCTTCTTGAGTGAGCTTTGGTAGTTTGAGCACTTTCAAGGAATTTGTCCATTATCTAAGTCATTGAATTTATTAGTGAATTTAATGCAAAGTGTGCAAAGAACAAAAAAATATCATAGGTAGCAAAGACAACAGAAATCAGTTAAATGGAAACAAAAATATAGAGGAAAACCCAATGAAACCAAAATCTGCTCCTTTGAGAAGATCAATAAAATCAATAAACCTCTGACAGAGTGAACCAGAAAAAAAGTGAGAAGACACAGATTATCAAAGTGAGGAATGAAAGAGGATATATCACTACAGATCCTAGAGACATTAAAAGGATAATAAAAGAATATTATGAACATTTTATGCCAATAAGTTCCACAATGCATAAAAAGAACAATACATCATGACCAAGTGGGACTCGATCTGCAGCAGGATCTGCAGATCATGACCTGAGCTGAAGGCAGGTGCTTAACCAACTGAGCCACCCAGGCACCCTTAAAAAAAAATCTTAATGATGAAAGACTGAATGCCATACCCCTAAGAACTGGAAACAAGTAAAGGATATTTTCAAAATCCCAGAAGGATTTCTGGAGAAACTGACAATCTGATTCCAAAATTTAAATGAATGAGCAAAAGAACTGGAATACTCAAAATAATTTTGAAAAAGCAGAAAGCTAGAGAACTGACACTACCTGATTTCAATACTTACTATAAAACTACAGTACAGTGTGGCACTGGCAAAACAACAGACATACAGAACAATGGAAGAGAATACGCAATTCAGAAATAAAGCCATACATATTGCTAATTAACATTATGGGTTGAATTGTGTTTCCCCAAAAAGATATGTTGATGTTCCAACCCCCAATATGACCTTATTTGGAAATTGGGTCTTTGTAATTTAACCAACTTAAGAGGACATCATTAAGGTGAGCCCTAATTCCAGTTCCCACGTGGGAACTGGAAGGGGAAATCTGGACATAGACATATACAGAGGGAAGACAATGGTTAGAGACACCAGGAGAATACCATGGGAAGCAGAGACTGGAACTACACTGTAACAAGCCAGGAGTATCTGGGACTACCCGAAGCTGGAAGAGGCAAGAAAAGATCTTTCTTCTACAGGTTTCAGAGTGAGCAAGGCCCTGATGACACCTTGATTCCAGACTTCTGGCCTCTAAAACTGTGAGAAAATATTATTGTCATTCTGAATCATCCAGTCTGTGATACTTTACAATGGCAGCCCTAGAAATGATTACAATTAATTTTCAGCAAAAATATAAAGGCAAAACAAGGGAGAAAAGATAGTCATTTCAACAAATGGTCCTAGAAAAATTGGATAGCTATTTGCAAAAAAAATTAACTTTAATCCATACCTCACACCATATACAAAAAATTAACTCAAAATGGATCACAGGTCTAAATGTAAAACCTAACACTAAAACTTGTACTTTTAACATGATTTATTTGTTTGTTTCTCATTTTAGAGAGAGAGAGAGGGCGCAGGGTGGAGGGGCAGAGAGAATCTTAAGCAGACTCTGCACTGAGCATGGAGCCCACTGCGGGGCTCGATCTCACCACGATGAGATCAAGACCTGAGCTGAAACCAAGAGTCAGACACTCAACCATGCCACCCAGGTGCCCCTAATTTTTTTTTTTTTAAGTAAGCTCTAAGCCCAATGTAGGGCTCAAACTTGTGACCCTGAAATGAGGAATTACATCCTCTATCAACTGAGCCAGCCAGGTTCTCTGAACACTAAAACTTCTAGAAGAAAACACAGGAAAAAATGTGACCTTGGTTAGGCAAAGATTACTTAGATTTTACACTAAAAGCATGATATATAAATGAAAAATATTGATAAATTGGACTTTATCAAATCAAAGCCACAGATGGTAAATATTTTTAAATCATATATCTGATAAGGGATATGTATCCGGAATATTATGAATTCTCAAAACTCAGTAAGCAAAAAAACAACCCAATTTACAAAGGGAGGGGTAAAGATTCAAATAGAAACATTTTCAGCAGTGCTCGGCTGGCTCTGGAAGAGCGTGAGACTCTTGATCTCCAGGTTGTGAGTTTGAGCCCCACAATGGGTGCAGAGATTATTTAAATGAATAGATAAAAAGAAACACTTTCAAATTAGATATACAAATGACAAGTATGCAGAAATATACTCAACGTCACTTAGTCACTAGGGAAATGCAAATTAAAACCACAATGAGATATTACCACACACACATTAAATAGTTAAAATAAAACCCAAACACTACCACCAACAAAACCTAACGATATCAAGTGCTGATGAGGGTGCAGAGCAACTACAACTCTCCGACATTGCTGGTAGGAATGCAAACTGGTACAGCAATTTTGGAAGAGAGTTTGGAAGTTTCTTATAAAGCTAAACATAACTTATCATATAACCCAACAATCCTACTCCTAGGTATATTTATTTAAGTGAAACGAAAACTTTAGTTTACCCCAAAAATCTGTATGTAAATGTTTATAGCAGCTTTATCCATAACCGCCAAAATCTGAAAACAACCCAAATGTCCTTTAACCGGTAAATGGATAAAGAGCTGTGATACATCCATATAATGATTACTAATCAGTTAAACAAACAAACAAACAAAACCCAAAGAAACAACTACTGACACATTTAACCACACAGATGAATTTCAAATGTATTATGCTAAGGAAAAGAAGTCAGACTGAAAAAGACACATACTGCAGGATTCCATCTTTAGGGCACCCCGGATAAAGCAAACTATAGGTACAGAATACAGACCACTAGTTTCTACAGGATGGGGGTAGGAGGAAGAGTTAACTACTTAGCTATACAGGGTAATCTTGGGAGGTGAGAGAACTGTTCTATATCTTGATAGTTGGTAATTACATGACAGTATGTATTTGTCAGAGCTTGCAGAACTGTACACTAAAAGGAGTGAATTTTATATGTAAATTATACCTTAAAAACATAAAAGAAGAAAAGAAACATTATGCTTAGTGAAAGAAGCCAGACACAGACTATAAAAATTCCAATTGTGGGGAATAAAGAAATGTGTATACTATTTTTATTTAACATTAAGTGAAAACAGAAATGCATAAATCCTTCAGTCATTCACTCCCCAAATATTTCCCCAACACATATTATGTGCTAGGGCAACAATGACTTACAAGCTAGAGGGGAAAACAAACAGAAAACAAATAAACAGATGGACAAATAAATGAGAATTCCTGAGTGTGGGAGGTACTCTGAATAATACAAAAGGCTGATGTGATATAGAATTCAGGGAAGGAATCTCTGAAGTACTATTTGGGCTGACACCTGAAGGACAGGAAACCAGCCCTGGAAATCTAGGAGTAGAGAGTCATGGACAGAAGAATGACAAATCCAAACACTCTGCTCTGATGTGGGTAAGAGCTTGGAGGAACAGAAAGAAGCCCGGTATAACTGAAACACAATGAACAAGAGAGGCAATGGTAAGAGGAAACGGGAAGGTAGAGGCACCCAGATCACTAAGGGGTCACAGTGAAGGATTTAGATTTTAAGGACAGTGGGAATTCACAAAGGGCCCTAGATGTGGCTGTTGTGTGGCAAATGGCTTATGGAGAGACACGCGTAGATGTAGGGAGACAAGTGCAGAAGGGCAAGATCTAGGAAACAGATGAGAGTGGTGACAGTGGAGGTAGAGATGAAGAGAAGTGAATGGACTCAGAATAGAATCAGAGGAAGAACCAACAGGCCTTACTACTGGGCAGGATGTGATGAACAAAGAAAGGGAGCAAGCAAAAGTGAGGCCTAGGTTCCTGGTTTGAATCCTGGGATTATGAGGATGCCATTCACTTCTTATACAGAGGAGAGTGGAAAAGAAACAGGTTTGAAGGAAGAAGGGATTATGAGTTGAGAGATAATGTAAATATTTCTTAGATATCCAATTGGAGACAATAAGTAGGTGACTGGATATAAAAGTGTACATCTTCAGGGAACTGTCAGAACTAAAGAGATAAATTTGGGAGTCTTTCATTCATCTATCCAACCAACAAACTTTTCTGAGCAACTACTACGTGCCAGACACTGTTCCATGTGCTTGGGAGTGAACAAGTGCTAGCATATAAAACAAGACAGACAGAATTCTTGCTCCCGCGAACCTGCAGTTTCCTCACCTGTAAAAGGGGGTGACAAATGAGAAAATGTAAAGAAATACTTATCACGATACCTGGCACATATGTGGTTACTAAATGCCAGCTATTAATATTAGTGACAGAAAACAGACAATAAGTAAATAAATGAATAAAGTAATTTCAGAGTAATAATATATACTATGAAGAAAATAACACAGACTAACAGGTTTCAGAGTAACACAAAAGGGCAGAAGAGCTACTTTTGATGGGTAGTTAGAGAAGGCCTGAGGAAATGACATTTCAGCTGACACCACAGAGATGACAAGGAACCGGCTCTGCAGAGACCTAGAAGGACAGCCCAAGCAGAAGAAATGGCTTATGCAAGGGTCTTAAAAAACAAGAGTTTATTACACTGAAGGAGTACCAGGCCAGTGTGTTGGAGGTAGAGTGATGAGGGGAACATAGCAGACAGCACTAGAGAGGCAGGCAGGAACTAGCCTACAGAGGGTCTACCACCCATGGCAAAAATGCTGGATTTTATTTTAATGGGAAGCAACTGGAGAGCTTTGAGCAGGGGCATGACACAGTCTGACTTAGGTTTAAAGAAATCACGTTGGCTACTGTGTGAAGAATGAACTACAGATGGGTTAAGGATGGAAGCTATCACAGTTGTCCAGGTGAGAGACAATATCTCTGACTAAAATAGTTGAGGTGGTGACAAGTAACTAGATTCTGGATATAATCTGGAGGTACAGAGGTGGATAACAGAGAATAAAGGAGGAAATCAATGATGACTTCTGGGTTTTGTGTATTAACGAAGATGAGGGAAGACTCGGGGGAGAGCAAGTTTCAGGGTTAGGAATCAAGAGATCTGCTTTGGTCATGCTAAGTTGGGATGCCTATTAGACCTCTAAGTGGAGATGTCAAGCAGACGATTGTATATATGAATATAAAGTTCACAGAGTCAGTACTATATCTGGGAATCATTAGGACTAGATGTCATGGCCAAGCAGAGAATGCAGAATAGGGGGGCTAGAACCAAATCTCGGAACATTCCAATACTTAGAGGTTAGACAGGAAAAGGAACAGGAAATAAAATCTGAGGGGTGGCCGTTGTAGTAGAAGGAACACTAGCAGTGTGTAGTGCTGCAGAAATCAAGAGGAGGAGGTGATCGTCAGTGCCGTGTACCACCCAGAGGTCAAGTGATGAAAGGACAGAGAATGGGTTGGTGGTTCTGCAAGCTGGAGGTTTTTGGTAATCTTGACAAGAGTTTTAAGTTTTAATGTGAAGGTGAAAGTCCAACTGGAGTGAGCTGTAGAGAGGACAGCAAAGTGGAATCATCAGCATCAAGATGGTACATGATTTTACCCATTTAAAATACAATAGCTACATGCTGAAGGTACTATAAAAAAGAATATTGCTGGGTTAGGTGGTAGGAGTATGGGGCTTTTTGGTCTCAATTTTTAATATTTTCTTTTTTGAAAAAATACAGAGGTATTGCTTAAAAATAATTATATCACACAAAAACTTGTATCTGAACATTTATAGCAACATTATTTATAACAGCCCAAAGTGGAAATAATCCAAATGTCCATCAACGGCTGCATGGATAAACAAAATGGATATATCCACGCAATGGAACATTACTCAGCCATAAAAAGAAATGAAGTACCAATAGAGGCTACAACATGAAACTTGAAAACATGCTCAGTGGAAGAATTCAGTCACCAGTCACAAAAGACCATGTACTGTATGATTCCACTGATGTGAAATGCCCAGTATAGGCAAATCCATAGAGATAGGAAGTAGATTAGTGGTTGCCAGGGGCTGGAGGGAGGGGGAAATGGGGAGTGACTGCTAGTGACTGGGGGTTTTCTTTTGGGGGTGATGAAAATATTCTGGAATTAGACAACAGTGATGGTTGCACGTCACAGTGAATATACTAAAAACCTCTGAAAGGGGTGACTTTTAGGGCACCTGGCTGGCTCAGTAGGTGAAGCATGTGACTCTTGGTCTCAGGATTATGAGTTCAAGCCCCATGCTGCATGTAGAAATTACTTAAAAACCAAAATCTTTTTTAAAAAGTGACTTTTATGGTAAATGAATTATATCTCAAATTTTTAAATTACAGTTTTGTATAGTGGAACACTGAGGACCAAGGAAGTGTCCTCCATGAGCTCTTTCTGAGGTTCACAAACGGAGCCCTGAACTTACAGCAGCTATGTAGCTTCTCTAAATCTTGCCCTCTGCTTCCTCCAACAGAAATACTACTTATTACCTCAAATATCCATCTCTGCAGGGATTTAATGTTTACACAAAACCATAAAAAGCAAAAATGAAAAAAAAGGTGCAAACTATTAGAAATAGCTTATCTATAACTGTGAAAAGAATCCCTTTCTCTCTCATTTGTAACTAACACTTTACTCCCACCTCTCAGCATGAATTTGACATCTTAGCATCTTAGCAACCTGTGAAGTTAGGAAATCCCTAAGCTGCTAAAAGGTAAAGTCTGTCATCTTTCTAGTTACTGTAACAAGTTTTCCCCCCCAATAATCTAAGTAATCACTGGAAAAACAACTGACAATAGTTTAAAATTCAGACTTCCAAGGCACCAGGGTTTTTTGTTTTTTTTGTTTTTTGTTTTTGTTGTTTTTGTTTTGTTTTGAAGGATAAACCAAATCCTCAGTTGTCTGACTCCACTTGGGGCTGCCTTGCTTTCTAGTACATTCAAGTGCAACACTTTCTTTCCAAAGGCAAAGCCACTGAAAGCAGTTTAAAGGAAAAAAGATGCTTATAAACCAGGAGACTAGAAAACTACAGCAATTTACAAGATAGGCTATAAGGGAAAAATGCTATTTCCACATCCAAAACTCTTACAGAAATATTTCCCTATCCCCTGAATTTTCTCCACAGTTCAGGCACCACAACCTGAGCTGGGTCAGGTGGGACACTGGCTGTTAGAACCCAAGGCTCAGGAGCGCTTCTTTCCAACACCTCTGGACATTTTGCACAAGATCATTCTTTTCCCACTGAGAAGAGAGTAAGATGCAAATACAAATGATAAACCATAGCAGGATAAATCTGAGCTTCAGGTCAGAGGAAAATCTCCGGGGTATAAACACAGTTATTGGGTTTCTCATGGGAAGGGAAGTTCTGCACTCTTCCCTGAGTTTTGTACTTATGCAATATTAATGGAAATCAGAATTTAAAAAAATTCTGCCACAAGTCTGCCACCCCAATAAATCATTTTCTTCCCTTCTATGTTCTCTTTCGGTTTTCCCGTATATATGCCCTATGTTCTCTTTTGGTATTTCCCTATATATATATAATCTAACATTATAGATTTTAAAATATTTTTCTCTACTGAACACTAAGTAATCAGCATTGTCCCCAGTAACTGTACAGTTTTCATAGCGATATAGTCTGTAAATGACCAATCTAGTTATCTGTTGATACATTTAAGAACCTAGAAGCAATATCTGCATTAAAAACAATGTTGTGAGGAACCCTCCCTTTGAAAAATTTTTAAATGAAATTAACAAATCTGTCTCATGGGGAGAGGATTTGGATTTTTGAAAATCTGCTTTTTCTACTTTAAAGTGTCAGCTTTATAAAAAGAAATCAAAGGGTGAGATTAGGTTAATAACAGATTATTGATATTAGAGTTTAATGTAGTGCCATTTGAAGTAAGGTAATTAACCCAATGACCCCTACACTTAAAATTTTACAATATTATAATTATAGCACAGTGAGGAATTACTATTTTAATAGTTGGCTCCAGAATGCTTCCCAGAGAGGGTGTTTATCTTTGTTCTGGAAAATACTCTGATAAGCTCCTTAAAGGCAGAAGGTAAACCTTGAAGGCACAGAAGAAAAAAGAGATCAACTGCCTAGCAAAAGAAATGAATAGAAATTTGGATGCAGGGGAGAACAGAACTACAAGTGGCCTGGACCATAAAGAGGAGGGGAAGAGAAGTCCAAAATCAAGATGAGGAGCTGTATCCTTTGGAACAAAGTGACCTATGAGACATTAACACTCCGTGTGACTGAGGGTAGGGAGGCGTGGAGGGTGAGAACAGGATAATCCAAAACCCAAATGAAGTTGTGTTGTTGCAGGGTAAAAATCCCTTTACCATCCCTTATTTTCAGTAAAGCCAGCATCTTGTAAGAGCCTTGAAGGTGGTTTGGGGGAAAACCAAATAAAAGGTCTAAAAGTAGAGATAATAATACCTACTGTACAGAGTTGTTATGAGGACTAAATGAGTTAAATTTGAAAAATCCGGGGGAGGGTGTTGGAATTTTCACGTGATGTGGGCTGACAGAACTTGCGTCCATTTTATTAAAATTTCAAGATAAGGGATTTCAGCTGATTATGTAACACAAAAATTTTATTTATCTCACTTCCTTAGATTTGTATATAAAATAACTACTTTTTAAAAATACAAGCTACAGTTCAACAATATTGTGGAGTTTATGGCTCCCTAACTTCACAATATTGTTCCCTTTCCCTTAAATAATCTCACCCATGGTTCTCAAACTGTGGAGTGCATCATAATCATCATCTGGAGGACTTTTTAAAACCCAAAAAGCTAATTTTTTCTTTTTTTTTAAGATTTTATTTTATTTTTTTTTAAAGATTTATTCATTTGAAAGAGAGAGCACACGAGCAGGGGGAGAGGCAGAGGGAGAGGAAGAAGCTAACTTCCCTCTGAGCTGGGAGCTCGGTCCCAGGACCTGGAGATCATGACCCCCGCCAGAGACAGATGCTTAACCATCTGAGCCACCGAGGCACCCTAAGATTTTATTTCTAAGTAATCTCTATACCCAATGTGGGGCTCGAACCTACAACCCCAAGATCAAGAGTTGCATGGTCTACTGACTGAGCCAGCCAGGTGCTGGCTGAATTTTTGAATCTGAAGGTCTGAGTAGAGTAAGACTATTCCTTTCTTACAAGTTCCCAGGTGACGTTGTTGCTATGGTCCAGGGAACACACTTTGAGAACCACTGGGCTAAACTACTCTTTGACCATTCTTTCAAATTCTAGTTCAGATGTGACTTCCTGGAACACCTTCCCCTTCCAACTTCCATGTCCCCTACCTCCATTCTCTGATAAAACTAATCACTGTACATGCTCCTATTGTTCCTTATTTCATACTATACTGTAATTTACATATGTACAGATCTGCCCTACATCTGGTGCCTAGCCTAGTGCCTGACCCGTGGCAGGTGTTGACTGTATGAGCAAACTCCCGGAAGATCCCCATGTACAACATGCTCCTTTGTAAGTTCCTGTGCTGGGCTGCTTCCGCTTGTAAGGCCCCCCACTTTACCTGACTTGTCATTCTCCAGGCTCAGCCCAGGCATTTCCTCCACGAGGAAGCCTTCTCTGACACACCTGCTGCCCCAGGTTTATGTCAGGTGCCCCTCTTCCTGTCTATCTATAACATATCATATAACATTTAATATACCATCTATAACATATCTATCTATAACATATTTATCTTAATAATAGCTACCATTCACTGCAGGCTTTCCAAGTGCCAGGAACTCTAATAAGCAGAGTTGGATTAAAATCTTTAGAGTTCCTGGGGTGCCTGGGTGGCTCAGTAGCTGTGTCTGCCTTCAGCTCAGGTCATGATCCTGGGGTCCTGCGATCCAGCCGTGCATAGGGCTCCCTGCGCAGCGGGGAGCCTGCTTCTCCCTCTCCCTCTGCCTGCCATTCCCCCTGCTTGTGCTCTCTGTCAAATAAATAAATAAAATCTTTTAAAAAATATATCTTTAGAGGTCCTTTTGTCAGGCCATTCCCACTTCTGGAAATTTATCCTACACTTCAGCAAAATGACTCCTATAGAAAGACACTCCCTACAGCATTGTTTGTGATGGCAAAATATTAGAAAACCTCAACAGTCACTGGTTAAATAACTTACACAGCATCTATGCAACGGTGTGCAGCTGTCAAAATACAATGGGTCAGTTATTTATGTGCTGATAGGGAATGATCTCCAAAACATACTGCTAAGTGAAAAAAGCAAGAAGCAAAACAGTGAGAAGAATAGTAAACATTTGTACAAAGAAGGGGAAGTTTTCACATAAAATTTAGAAGGCTGCATGTGAGAGTAGCTGGGTGGCGGAAAGACTTTTTACCTAATACCTTTTAAATTTTGAAGTATTTGAATGCATTACCTATTCAAACAAAGTTAAGCATGAAAAAAATTTAAAGACCTTCAGAAAGCCATAGGATAAGAAAGATTAGGTGCTCCCCCTACTTAATCAATATAAAAATAAGTATGAGGAAGTCCAACGTTTAGATTTTCTCCAAAATGACTTCAGCTATGTTTCTATGAAATGTCTAATACCGAGTTCTTTCCATTTCCCCTTTGTATTCTGTGCCTCTGCTTTATTAGCGCCCTCAGCACATGCCTGGTCTACTAAAGGTCAATCCACAGCAGATGTTCATTAGATCCAGCGACAACACTCTAGTTCTTACCATACAGAGTGTGCAAGGGTCGTGACCCTTTAGTTCTCCTCCTGCCTTGCTGGCTGCTCCTGAGTCTCTTTCCCAGTTTCCTCCCATGCCGGTTCTTTTTTTTTCCCCCTAAGATTTTATTTATTTATCTGAGAGACAGAGAGCAAGCAAGCACGAGCAGGGTGAAAGGCAGAGGGAGCAGCAGACTCGCCGGTGAGCAGGGAGCCCGATGTGGGGCTTGATCCCTGGACTCCAGGATCATGACCCGAGGGGAAGGCAGACACTTAACCAACTGAGCCACCCAGGTGCCCCACCCCTGCCGGTTCTTAAAATGCCTTAATGTTCTGTTCTAGATCCTCCTCCAGGTCCCTGCACTCTCACTGACTCTCATGGCTTCAATTTATACCTACAGGCAGATGATCCCATTTCTATCTCCACAACATATTTCTCTACCAACTTCAGGTTTACATGTCCAACTGCCCACTGGGCCACTCCTCCACATTCCTCGAAATACCACGCTCTCAAATTAAGGCACTGTGAACCCTGCCCTCCTCCAGTGGCCCCTATCTCAGAAGACTGGCACTACAATCTATCTACCACTTTTCTAAGTCAGAATCGGGCCTCATGGTTAATGGATTCTCCTTCATCTTCCCACCTCCACCCCTCAACTCTTAGGCCTTTCTGAATGTTTTTTCAAACTTCCCTTTTCTCTCCAACCTGTGCTATTTCCCAGTTGGGGCTGTCATCATTTCTCATCATCATGGTTTTTACAAGTCTTTCAACTGGGATCTCTGCCTTCAGTCTTACCCCCTCCATGCTACACCCCATCTATTCTCTATTCTGCAGCCAGAGAAATCCTTTTAAAATGCAACTGATCAGGGGGCGCCTGGATGGCTCAGTTGGTTGTGCATCTGACTCTTGATTTCGGCTCAGGTCCTGATTTCAGGGTCCTAGGTTCAAGCCCTGCCTCCGCTCCACTCTCAGCGGGGAGTCTGCTGGAAATTCTCTCCCTCTGCCCCTCCCCCTACTCGCATGCGCTTGCTCTCTCCCTCTCTCTATAAAATAAATAAATCTTTAAAATGCAACTGATCGCTTCCTTCCTTTTAAAACCTTTTTTTTCTGGGGCACCTGGGTGGTGCAGTTGGTTAAGCGTCCAACCCTTGGTTTCGACTCAGGTCATGATCTCAGGGTCATGAGACTGAGTACTGTGTTGGGCTCAGCATGGAGTCTACTTGAGCCTCTCTCTCCCTCTCCCTCTGCCCTCTCTCTGTAAAATAAATAAATCTTTAGGGGCTTCTGGGTGGCTCAGTCGTTAAGCGTCTGCCTTCGGCTCAGGGTGTGGTCCCGACGTTCTGGGATCAAGCCCCACATCAGGCTCCTCTACTGGGAGCCTGCTTCTTCCTCTCCCACTCCCCCTGACTGTGTTCCCTCTCTCGCTGGCTGTTTCTCTCTCTGTCAAATAAATAAAATCTTAAAAATAAATAAATAAATAAAATATTTTTTCTTCCTTCTGACTTCAGGAAAAAGCCCAAGTTTGTTAATTTGGCATACAAGACCCTGCATGACCTAATAGTCCCTGCTCACCATTCCAGCCTCATTTCTCAACTCAACACCTACCTCTCACTCACTCTCAACACATGCTCTGTGCTCCAGCCAGAACATGCTTCTCTCAGACCTTGGAATCCTCTGCTTTCTCTCAAAGCATGCTGCTAAATGAAACAAGTACTTGGCAGTATGAAAAGTCCTGGGGCATCTGGGTGGCTCAGCTGTTAGGCGTCTGCCTTCGGCTGGGGTCATGATCCAGGGTCCTGGGATCGAGCCCCACATAGGGCTCCCTGCTCAGTGGGGAGTCTGCTTCTCCCCTTCCCTCTGTCTGTCGCTCCCCCTGCTTGTGCTCTCTCTCGCTCGCTCACTCTCTCTCAAGTAAATAAATAAAATCAAATCTTAAAAAAAAAAAAAAAGTCCTGAAACTTGGGCCCCACCAAACACCCTGATAAGGCAGCTGGAGCTGCTGATCTTCTAAACTGGCTCCCTACCCCAGTCATCCAATCATTCTTATTGAAAACATGTGTATTATTCACTTCGCCCTCGGGGCGCCTGGGTGGCTTGGTTGTTTAAGCTTCTAACTTGTGATTTCGGTTCAGGTCATGATCTCACTGGTTGTGAGATCAAGCCCCGTGTCAGGCTCTATGCTCAGCAGAGAGTCTGCTTGGGATTTTCTTTCTCTCTCTCTCTCTTTCCCCCTGCCCCTCCTCCCACTTGCACGCTCTCTCTCAAATAATAAATCTTTTTAAAAAAATTCACCTCACCCTTTATCTCCCTTAGTGCCAAAGACATCTGAAGTGAAAACCCACTATTATCATCTACATTTCTCAACTGTCTTCCCCCAAACTGGCATCAGCAGAAGAGCGGTGACTCCAGTAATCAATTCTCCACTCCTGCACCCACAGGTTTACAGCTGGGACTGCTTTCCCATCTCTGAGTCAATATTTTCTTTGTGACCAGAGAGAGAGGGTACTCCTTGAGGCAAAAGGTGTGACTGTGCAAGGCAGAGCACAGACTGTGGAAACACAGAGCAGGGAAACAGGAACCTCACCCTGGAATCCAGCACATACGGAGTTCCAGTTAAATGCAGCTCTCCTGTGCAGACTTATGACCCATGCTCAGTCACTCTAGGTCTCTCCATAAAATAATTAATCATCTGAAGCAGTCCAGTCACTTCCCTGAGTCCCTTTTAGGAGCATTTGCCTAAGATTTACAGCCTGGCAGTACCCACATGATGATAAGGAAAACAAAAGCAAGGTACTACATGGACCTTTGGTCAGTACCACTACCAGAGGTGGTGGGCAACAACCCGTTCAGGAGTAAAACAAATAATGGTTAGGCAACTGCAACTGCAACCCGGGTAGCTTTGAAAAGCAGTGATGGGAGTTTTTTAGGAAATAAAGCTCCTTGAGGGCTGTCAAAAAAGGCCCCTGAGAAATTTGTATTTAAAATGTTATAATAACTAGAGCGTATGGCACTTAAAAGGAACAAGACAGATAGTTAACAAAGTCCCTATTCCTCATACAGTTAAACTACAGAGGTCAACAAACTATTTTAAGTCATTTATTTGGCCAGACCACTTAAATAATTACTGGGACTTTCTCATTGCAGATACAAAAATACCTACATAATAACTCTGAAGTATGGTAATCCAAGCCTACTTACTCTGTGGCAGTGAGTGAATGGAGGTAACAGAAGGGAGGTACCAATTAAAGGAGGAATAATGTATTTATTGACTGTTTACCATACTGCTAAGAAACCAGAGAAAAGGGGCGCCTGGGTGGCTCAGTTGCTGGGCGTCTGCCTTCAGTTCGGGTCATGGTTCCGAGGTCCTGGGATCGAGCCCCATGTTGGGCTCCCTATTTGATGGGGAGTCTGCTTCTCCCTCCCTCTCCCGCTTCCACTTCCCCTGCTTGTGTTGTCTCTCATGCTGTCTCTGTGTCAAATAAATAAATAAAATCTAAAAAAAAAAAAAAAAAGAAAGAAAGAAAAAAAAAAGAAAGAAAAGAAAAGAAACCAGAGAAAACCAGGGCTCAGGGTTAAGCATCTCACCTATGTCACACACTGAGTCAGGACTGAGTGCTAAGCTGACCCTCTATCCCACACTGCCCAGCACAGCTGTCAGTGGCAATTGTGCAGCACGATCTCCAGGGAAGCCCATGAAGCTACTTGTGGGTGTGTGAGAACAAGACACCTTGGCTTGGGGTATGGAGCCCAGTGGAGACCAGGTTAAACCATAACACAAGCAGCTGGATTAAGAAACATAATTTTTGCAGACAAATTAAGCAGATAAATAGGGGGAAATTCCCGTATTACAGGAGCAAATGAATTTCTCTAACAGACCTGCACCTATAGAGATCATTAGCTTCTTCAATACCAGGTACAGTGCAAAGGCACTTGGCACAGCCATGAATGACAGAGTCATGAATGACACAGTTAGAAGGATGTTTTTAGTTATGTCCCTCTCATTTTTTTTTCCCCCAAAAAAAGAAACTGAGGCCAAAGAGGTCAAAAAAGTTATCTAAAGCCATACTGTGAGCAGGTAACACAGCCAGACCAGAAGTCAAGTGTCCTATTTCCACTATGCCAATGTAAAATTGAACGCAATACTCAGGGGAAAAAATATGGGAACAGGCAAACTGGATCACACTCAGACCAGCATCATTACCAACAGAAATCCCAGGAGAGATGAGAGATGTTATGGGAAGTTGTACTCCTGCAGCTGTAAACCTTGGGATTAGGCAGACCTACTGTTTCTGGTTAGCTCTTTGTATCTCATACATAACACTGCTGATTAAAACACTCAGGTCTACAGCTAAAACCTCCACACTGTAGGAATGACACTACCATTTTCAACTAACCACTGAAATTCCTGCCTCATCCAGCCCCAGGTGAGTTCTCACTGCTCATTGCTCTCTTAGCCCACTAACTCCAGGACAAAGTCAGGAAACAAGCTCCATGCTATTAATCTTCGCTGTTGCTCAGCTGGACTTTCATTCTTTTCTAAATGACTTTCTATCATGTTTCCTTCAGTGATACGTTCAAGCTTTTCACCTATTTCTTCAGACCCCCAACTGTTCTCTGCTGCCACTTACTACCTCCCAGCTGATGACCTGGTTTCCACCCTAATGAAACTGAGGTCATTTGGCTTAGGCTTCCTCAACTTCCTCCTCCTCCTGTCAAAACTGCCCCATCTTTTCACTGTTTTCTCTTTCTATCTACCTCTCAGAGGAAGAAGTAGCCTTCCCTCCTTCCTTCCTTCACAGGCTAAGCCCTCCACCCATAATAACCTTCCACCATTTTCCTGGCTGCATCTCCAGCTTCTTCTCCCTGGCTTCAAGTGCAGTGCCCACGTTCACATCGCCCACATCCTTAATTACAACAAACCCAAACAAAGTAACCTGGACCCACTCAAACCTCCTACCATTCCAGCTCTTCTTCTGCCTCCCTGCCACATTTTCAAAGGCAGAGTCGAATCCTGCAACCACCTAGCTTCCTCCCTTTGCACCCAGACTTTCTGAAGTCTCCAATGGTTTCCTTGTCACCATATGGAATCCTCTCCCTTTGGCTTCATTTCCTTAAACTCCCTGCAGCATTTGCTGACTTACCTGAGTTTCTTGAAACTGTTCTATGACTCTGAGGGCACTGATCATACTGGTTTTCCTTCTCTACTTAACTGCTTCTTTGCTGACTCCTTTTCTTCCCCCGACCCCCAAAAAAGACATCCCCCCAAATCAGACTTCTCTTTTTCAATCCACTCCTAATGGATTCCTACTTGGGAATCCGTTCCTGTTCCTAAGGGGGATTTGGCTATCATTGCTATACAGATATGCCACAAATCTCCACCTCTAGCCATGGCAACACTCCTGAGATTTCCGACTTCCTGCTGGATGGCTTCAACTGACTTAATCCATTACACATCGAAATCTGTTTTTCTCACATGAATCTATTTTTATTCTAGTCCAGATGATTCTTTTTGATTTTCCTATTTCTTCTTCTAAGACTCTCAGATTCTAAGCTTTTAGGGTAATTTCTGGCTCTTACTTTTGTCTTATTTTCACACTGAATCACTTGCAGTCTATTGATTTTATGTTTAAAAGTATCTCTAAGCATCTCTATCTCCACTGCCTTCATCCAGACCCTCACTGACACTTTTCTGGGTTACGGTAAATCTCCTGACAGGCTTCTGTGTCTCCAGACTATCTTTCCATTCACGTTAAATAAACACTGGATTAATCTCTGTTGAAGCACAGCTCTAATTACAGGGTTCTCTCATCTTCAGTGGCCTGCAATCTACATTCTGAGTCAGCTCCTATTTTCTCTGCACGTACCCAATGCTTCAGCCACCTGGCCTACTCATTGCTATCTCAACATGTCTCCAGATCTTCATTCATATTGTTTCCTGCTTCAAAGGCCACTTCCCATTTCTGAATGTCCTGATTCTATCCAACTTTCAATGCTCGGCTCAAATGCCACTTCTGCGAAGCTTTCTGTAGTCCTTTCTCTCAACATTTACTTGTACCCATCTAATGCCACATACTTACATTTCTCTCATTTTTAACTAGTTGTGTCTACCATAACTCTAATAAACTGGAAGCTCCTTAAAGCCTGAATCCTCTTTAGCATTTACTACTTAATAGGGATTCAATACATGTTTGCCAAGTGACATGACTACACCTTCCTTAGTATTTTCGGATTTGGTGAAGAAATCTATATTCACCTTATTTATACATGGTACAGTGGGAGCAAGAAGTCCTAGGTTTGACAACTTGTTCTGCTGTGTGGCCTTTGGGTAAAATATTTCATCTCTCATAGCCTCAGTTTCCCTATCAGTAAATTACAGTATAGTGCCTGCAGATTAAAGTACTGAGAAAGTACTTAGAACTCCTAGCACAGTTACACATACTTAGCATAGAGAAAATATTTTCCAAAGATGGGCCACGACAGTATAACCTATCCTACGTGCTCTTTTTTTTTAAGTAGGCTCTATGCCCAATGTGGGGCTCAAACTTATGACCCTGAGATCAAGAGTCAAACGCTCTACCGAGACAGTTTTAAACTCACTTAAAAATAAAATCTTAAAAAAAAAAAAAAAAAAAAAAAACCATCAGGGTGCCTGGGTGGCTCAGTCCATTAAGCAGCTGCTTTTGGCTCAGGTCATGATCCCAGGGTCCCAGGATTGAGTCCTTTGACAGGCTCCCTGTTCATCGGGGAGTCTGCTTGTCCCTCTCCCTCTGCCCCTCCCCTCCCCTTCCACCCCACCCCCTGGCTCGTGCTCTCTCTCTCTCAAATAAATAAATAAAATCTTAAAAAAATGATTATTGGGGCACCTGGGTGACTCAGCTGGTTAAGCGTCTGCCTTAGGCTCAGGTCATGATCCCGGGGTCCTGGGATCAAGTTCCGCATCAGGCTCCTTGCTCAACAGAGAACCTACTTCTCCCTCTGCCTGCAACTCCCCCTGCTTGTGCTCTCTTCCTCTCTAATAAATAAATAAATAAAATCTTTAAAAAAAATGATTATTGTTTTGAGCCACTAAGTTCTGGGGTGACTGTTACACAGCAACAGATAAAGAACTGGTACTTACAACCAGCTATTGTTAATATAATGCTACCGTAAATTCCAGTCAGTTTTCTCCCACCCTTTACTTTTTCAAACTGACAAGACCTCATCTTTTTACTGTAACCTCGCATGGCAAGCATCGTTCTTTCATTTAACATAATGAGTGCTTACTCTGGGGTCAGGCCCCATTTTAGACTCTGGAAGAGAACAGTGAACAAAACAAAATCCTTGCCCTGTGAAGTTTTTAGCCTAGTCATGTAGAGAGATGGCCAAATGAATCCATAATGTCAAATAACAATTATTAATGTAATTTAATAAATTACACAGTAATTTATATATAATGCTAGGTAGTGATAACAGCTCTCATGCTTATTACTTGTCCTTTTCTGGAAACTAAAGGAATCTATATTCTACCAGAAAAGCGCAAAGTACTCAGAGCCATCTCAGTTTAAAATAAACGATGGAATAATATTTTGTTTTGTTTCCAAAACGTTTCTGAACAGCACCTCATGCATTTGTTATCTTTCTGGCCATGGTGGCCAAGTAACTCTATAAATCCCAGGTCCCTTCATTAGGTCTTAATCATTCATTTTATCAAAGTAATTGGGAAATTTTTGTTGTTATCAGTAAGCTTCTAGATTCACCTCTTAAATTTTGTATAATTAATATTTTAGTTTGTACTTTCCAGTTCCTAAATGCAGTGTCTTGTGTTGTTAAAATACTTGTGCTTTTCCTAATGGCTTATATAGATTAGTAAAATTTTCCTGTAAATTTTCCCCAAGCAACTGGTTCTTCTCAATATGTGAAAAGAAAATATAATTTACAAAACTAAAAGTTGTAGCAACTTTTAAAGAATATACATACTTCATAAAATTAAATACATTTGCATTCTGCAATATACATTTATTTTAAAAAATGAACTTTAACTCAATTCCAAAGTTTACTATCCTATTTATTTGCCTATAGCATTTTCTACCTATTCTTGAATCTCAAAACAAAAATAAACCAACACACCAAAAAAAAAAACCACTCACACAATCCACTATTATATTCTCCGGTTAGAAAAGTCATCGATACTCATTGTGGAAAAGCTGGAAAATTCACAAATAACAAATGAATAAAAAAATGAATGCCTGGCTGGCTCAGTTGAAGGAGCATGCGATGCCTGATCTTGGGGTTATGAGTTCAAGCCCCATTTTGGGTGTAGAGATTATAAAAAATAAACAGGGGTGCCTAGGTAGTGCAGTTGGTTGAGTGTGTGACTCCTGGTTTCGGCTCAGGTCCTGATTTTGGGGTCATGAGATCGAGCCCTGCATTGGGCTCTGGGCTGCGTGCGGAGTCTGCCTGAGATTCTTCCTTCCTCTCTCTGCCCCTCCCACTCGTGTGATTACTTAATCTCTTTCTTTCTCTCTCTCTCACTCACACACATACCGCATAAAGAAAATGTTAGCAATCACACAGGAACGTTTCCATCATCATAGGAAGTTCTACTGCATAATGTTTCACTATTATACTGCCTCCCAGGGACAGGGTTTTGTAGTGCATACATCTGGTCTCTGTCCATGGGATTACAATTCCATTGTCCAGGCACATATGCACACATGAAATGACAAACACAAGGCCAGTTAAAAATAAGAGAATGAACCACAAATATTAATCAAAGTTCAAAGAAATAAAGAGATAACTACAGGCTGATATGGAAAAGCCTTCATAAAGGAGACATATTTATTTACTGACTTAATAATTCATTGAGGGATATGTATACATTGCACTAGGCACTATAAGGGCCTGACCTAAGCAAGATGTAGAGGCACTACAGTTTGACAAGGAGATTAACTGTCAATCCCCACCCTCCCTCCATTTTTGTCATTAATGAGCTGTATGATATTGGGATCTCTAGTCCTTATGAAGGGGATGATCTCAGATTTCTAACCCTGAAGTGTTGTGATCCAAAGAGAAGAAAAGAAAAAGGCACCAGAGAGTAAGGAAAGCAACTCAAAAAGATCCCAAGTTGACAGAATGAGGTGTGTTCCCAGAACACAAAGCAGACCCAACAGTGATTTTGTGTTGAGGAAATACTCACTCATTCAACATACATTTACTGAGTGCCCGCTATGTGCCAGGCACTGCTCTAAAGTGATAAGGATACAACAGTGCTCAAAACAAATAAAAATCCCTTTTTTCTAGAATCTGGCATTCTAGAGGGGAAACAAGTAATGAAAAAAATAAATAAGAAGCTATATTGTATGCCAGGTGATGATCAGTGCTACAGAATAAAAGGAAACAGGAAAAGGGATAGGCAGTTCCAGGAAGTGGTTGTTTTAAATGAGGCGTTCAGGGGCACCTGGGTGGCTCAGTCGGTTAAGTGTCTGCCTTTAGCTCAGGTCATGATCCTGGAGTCCCAGGATTGAGGCCCGAGGAGTCTGCTTCTCACTCTCCCTCTGCCCCTCCCCCTGCTCCTTCTCTCTCTCTCACTCTCTCAAATAAATAAAATCTTTTTAAAAAAAATAATAAATGAGGGGTTCAGGAAAGGCTCAATGAGAAGGTGAAGTCTGAGCCTAGACCTGAAGAAAGTGAGGGGCTGAGTGAAGCAGAGGTCCGGGGCAGAGCAAAGAACAGCAGATTAGCTGTAGTGAGGCAGGAACAGAGGAGACCAAGGTGGCAGAGTAGGGAAAGGTAAGAATGGTTTGCTCTAGACTGATCTCTAGGTGTCAGAGTCTGGAGACACTGACTTCAGAATTGAAGGGAAATTTATAGGTCATTTAGTACAACTACCCATTAGATTATTAAACCCATACTACTCTTCCCAAGTGACCATCTTGTCTTGGCTTGAACTACTTTATTTTTTTATATTTATTTACTTACTTACTTATTCATTTATTTAAAGTTAAGCTCTACACCCAATGTAGGGCTTGAATGCACCACCCCAAGATCAAGAGCCACATGCTCTACCGACTAAGCCAGCCAGGCGCCTCAGCTTGAACAATTTTAGTGTATTTATCTACCTCCACAGACCAAGATAGCCTGTCCATCCTTGAACAGCCCTCTTTTAGACTTTAATTAGTACATAAATCTGTTTTCTAGTAATGTCTATTCTTTATTCCTTTTAGGGATACTCTGTAAACTACATGCTTCAGATGTTTGAAGATAACCTTCAAAGCTTCTCTCATATTTCTCTTCTTTTCAGGTTAAAGTTAAGCAGTTGTTTTAATTCTTTTCTAAGTGACATGGCCTTATGTCATTTAACAGTAAGTTAAGGGAGTCTCAAATGCAAGCCTGGAAAACTGACTTTGGGTAACTTATGTAATACAGGATTTACTGGAAAGATACGAGGTAGGACACAGAACTGAGGAAAAGCTAAAGAATCAGCTCTTTGGAAACAACAAAGAGCAGCTCCAGTATCCACATATTAGGAATTAATCCGTAGTTGTGATGAAAGATGTTTGTCGCTGTGTCATTCAACCTAAGATTCAAATGAAAGGAGGAAACACATCTATTTGCCTAATATCTATTGGCCTAAACCGGTCATGTGCCCACCACTTATGAGGTCAGGGATGGACTATTCTCTCAAAGCAAAACTGAGTTGCTATTCCCAGAAAAATCTAGACTGGATGCTGAGCAGGCCAAAACAACTTACGTACACTAAACTCACTCAAAATGTGATCCCTCAAAACCACGCAGGAATCAGATGTGGAGGAGGAGCAAAGCCAAGGTATTGCCCCCACACTTGCTGTATGAACCTTGGGCAAGTTACCAAACTCTGCCTCAGTTCCTACCTGTAAGACAGTGACGGTCACAGCAACACTTTGTTGTACTTGTGGCAACCAAATAAGAAAACGTATGTGAAAAGCTTTATAAACTCAAAGCTAACTATAGTAGCCAACACTTACTGACCGCCTGTCACAGACACAGAATATTTTATGTAATGTTCAAAACAACCCTATGAAGTAAAATGTTATGAGCACAAACTCTGGAGTCCGACTACCCAGGTTCAAATCCTGACTCTGTCACTCATTTGTGTGACCTTGAACAAGTTACTTAGCATGTAACTGTTTCCTCACCTTAAGTGGGGGTAATTCTAATAATATAGAGGGAGATTGTGAAGAATGAGGTAATATAAGTAAAAATCTTAGACCTATGCCTAGTATATAATAAACACCCAATAAATACTAGCTATTACTGTGACTGGTGGTAGTAGTAGTAGTTATCCCAATTTTACAAATGAGCAAAATGAGGCATTGGGAAGTTATAGCACTTGAATTAAGTTTTCAAAGTTTAAAGTGGTAGAGCAGAATTTGAACTTCATTGTAGGTACTCCTGTAATATACTCCACAGACTTCGAAGGTGGAAAAAAAAAAAAAAGAGTGGTATTTGGACTTTAACCCTAAACTCAAGTCACACAAATTAAGGATATTTACAAATGAAACTCAAACACAAGAAGAGGGAAATGAACTGCTAATACATATCTTTAGAATATTAGCTGGAAGCCTAACCAGATATCTAGAGAAGATCAGGAATAATACTATCATTTTGTTAAGGAAAAAAGTCTTCTCTTAGCCCTATTGGAAATCAGGCCCTTCCCAAGGGTAGGTCTTCTGATTAGAGCTTTCAATCTCATTTTTTTTAAGATTTTATTTTTAAGTAATCTCTACACCCAACGTGGGGCCTTAATTTTTAACCCTAAGATCAAGCATTGCATGCTCCACCAACTGAGCCAGCCAGGCACCCCTTAATCTCACTTCTAAAGTTACTCTTATTGACAAAGTTATTTAATGATTCCAAAGAACTTCCCAAAACAATTCACATTAGCAGAGGAAAAAAAACACACACAGAATACCTGCATCACAAAAACAGACACATAGACCAATGGAACAGAATAAAGAACCCAAGAATGGACCCCTCGGCTCTTTGGGCAACTAATCTTTGACAAAGCAGGAAAAAAACATCCAGTGAAAAAAAGACAGTCTCTTCAATAAATGGTGCTGGGAAAATTGCACAGCTATATGCAAAAGAATGAAACGACCACTCTCTCACACCATACACAAAGATAAACTCCAAATGGATGAAAGACCTCGATGTGAGACAGGAATCCATCAAAATCATAGAGGAGAACATAGGCTGCAACCTCTTTGACATCGGCCACAGCAACTTTTTTATGACGCATCTCCAAAGGCAAGAGAAACAAAAGAAAAAATGAACTTGTGGGACTTCACCAAGATAAAAAGCTTCTGCACAGCCAAGGAAACAGTCAAAAAAACTAAGAGGCAGCCCACAGAATAGGAGAAGACATTCGCAAATGACACTACAGATAAAAGACTGGTATCCAAGCTCTACAAAGAACTTCTCAAAGTCAATATATGAGAAACAAATAATTAAAACAAAAAATGGGCAGAAGATATGAACAGACACTTTTCCAATGAAGACATACAAATGGCTAACAGACACATGAAAAAATGTTCAAAATCATTAGCCATCACGGAAATTCAAATCAAAACCACACTGAGATACCACCTTACACCAGTTAGAATGGCAAAAATTGACAAGGCAAGAAACAACAAATGTTGGAGAGGATATGGAGAAAGGGGATCCCTCCTACACTATTGGTGGGAATGCAAGTTGGTACAGCCACTTTGGAAAACAACGTGGAGGTCCCTTAAAAAGTTAAAAACAGAGCTACCCTATGATCCAGCAATTGCACTACTGGGTATTTACCCCAAAGATACAGACGTAGTGAAGAGAAGGGCCATATGCACCCCAATGTTCATAGCAGCATGGTCCACAATAGCTAAATTGTGAAAGGAGCCGAGATGCCCTTCAACAGATGACTGGATTAAGAAGATGTGGTCCATATATACAATGGAATATTACTCAGGCATCAGAAAGAATGATTACCCAACATTTGCAGCAACATGGACGGGACTGGAGGAGATTATGCTAAGTGAAATAAGTCAAGCAGAGAAAGACAATTATCGTATGGTTTCACTCATTTATGGAACATAAGAAAGAGCAGGAAGATCGGTAGGAGAAGGAAGGGAAGAATGAAGGGGGGGTAAACAGAAGGGGGAATGAACCATGAGAGACTATGGACTCTGGGAAACAAACTGAGGGCTTCATGGGGGGGGTGGGGGACTGGGATAGGCTGGTGATGGGTATTAAGGAGGGCACATATTGCATGGAGCACTGGGTGTTATATGCAAATAATGAATCATGGAACACTACATCAAAAACTAAGGATATACTGTATGGTGACTAACATAACATAATAAAAAGTTATTATAAAAAAATTAAAAAATAAAAAAAATTTTTAAAATACCTGCATCACATTGAGAAAAAGTAGAAATGTGTTTATAACTGTGAGAGAGGCATAAAGTTAGAAGACCCAGTTAACTGTGCCTACCAAATAAAGATAAATGTCACTCCTCATGTATGAATTATGACCATCAAGAAACCTAAATGTTCAAAAAGAAGGGGAGGTGATTATATATATACTATTCAAACAATGGTGTCTTTAAAATCAGTTCATAATCCACACTAAAAGTAAGCTTCATTCAGTCGTATGGTACTGAGAGTACTACCCTGTTCGGAATACAACATCCTTCATCCAACAAATATTTATTGACCACCTACCACTGTTCTAGAAGACAGAGCTGAGGTGATGAAAAAGATTAAGGCCCTGCTCTCATAGAGCTTATATTATAAGCAGGTATTATAAAAAAGAAATTGAGGCTCAGTTCCCTGGTCTGTTAGACTCTAAAACCTACACTATATATTTCAACTGTATCATCTCCCACTGGCAAGATACAGCTTCTCTTAAAAGTCCACGACTAACGATGCAGTCCTGACAGCCCTGTCTGCAACAATTTAGGGTTCCTCTCTGTTGGCAGTCCAGTGTCACTTTCTCAGTGAACTGTTCTTCCCCCAACTCCCAAGAGCAAAGATTGCTTGGTCAGCAGTTTAACACATCATACTGACATGTATTCAATTCTTTTTCTCGGGGTGCCTGGGTGGCTCAGTCAGTTAAGCATCTGCCCTCAGCTTGGTTCATGATCCCAGGGTCCTGGCCTTGAGACCCACATCTGGCTCCTTGCTCCGCGGGGAGCCTGCTTCTCCCTCTGCCTGCCACTCCCTCTGCTTGTGCTCTATCATATAAATAAACAAAAATCTTAAAAAAAATTATTTTTCTCCTTCATTAGTCCCTAAACTCCCTCAGGGCAAGAACCATGTCTTGGCCTCTTTATATGTCTAGAAGATGGTACAGCAAATATTCAATAAATAGCCAAGTGAAGCTCATCAAAACATTCAACAGAGTAGAGAATGGAAGCTAGACTGCAATGATCTAAAGAGTCAAAGAAAGAAAGGGAAACAGTGTTTGCTCTTCAAGAACAAGTCGAGAAAGGAAAAGGAGGGAAATGGAAGTAGTGTGAAGGAGAAATGTGATCACAGGAAAGTTTTATATTTTTTTAGGAATGAGAAAGATTTGAACATATTTGTTGGCAAGGTACTACAGCACAGTAGAAAGAGCAGGAATGGCAGAGTCTGATAGGCTTGAATTTGAATTCTGGCCCTGTCACTTACTATGTCTGTAGGCAAATCACTTAACTTCTGTAGTTCAACTTATACATAAATAAAGAGAATGATAATACCCACACCTCACTGTGCCAATGACAGCATTCGGCAAACAGAAGAAATCCAGTACATGGTATCGATGACCATTACTACATGCAGAAGTCTGGACTCTGGTGTTCTAACCCCTCCTACATAGCTTGTCCTTCAGTGCAGATTCCCTATCTCAGTCTATGTGTGATATGTGATGGCAAAGAAACAGGATCCTTAATTCTTCTGTGTGTACCACCCTCTGTGCTATTCCACTTCTTCGTGACAGTCTGCATGAGCTCATGAATGGCTACTGATGGAAATGGCTACTGGAAAATTACTGATGTCACCAGCTGAGGAAATAGAGACAATCTAGAGAACAGGCGGATGAAACTGATGTTAAATCATCAAATGTACAAGATTCTGGGCTCCTGCCAAAACTCATCGAGAACTAGGAAGAGAGAAACCGAAAACACAAACACACAGAACATTGTTTAACTTCCTAAGCCAACTAGGTGTTCCCAGCATCCACCCCAGGCACAGAAAGACGGCTGTATGATAAAAGAGACGGTTCTCAGGGCACCTGGGTGGATCAGTCAGTTGGGCGTCTGGCTCTTGGTTCCAGCTCAGGTTGTGATCTCACAGTTGTGGGATCAAGCCCTGCGTGGGGCTCTGCACTCAGTGCAGAGTCTGCTTCAGATCCTCTCTCTTTCTCTTAAATAAATAAATCTTAAAAAGAGAAAGAGAGAGAGATGGTTCTCTCCTGAGTTCCTTTCTCAGTATTTCACCCTCATGTCAGATTCATTTCTGTGAGATGCTACTCCAGTTCACTAACTTTTCTGTCATCTGACAAGTTTCCAAATTCACAAGATTAGTATCTTTTTTATATTTAAATGATTTTTGTTCACAGCCTTTTACAGTTAATGCTCTCGTGCTCACTTCAGCAGCACATATACTAAAGTAAATGCTCTGGTCATGGGTCATGTTCACCTGTTACCCAGACCTGATCAACAGAAACATCTCACGCCCTCCTAACCATATCACACATCTCCATGCTTAAAAAGGGACACAGGGAAGAGGACTAAAGCCCAGGCTACTGTGATAATCAGTGATGAAAAGGCTACGTAGAGCTAGGATTCTTGGAAGACAAGAAAGATAAATTGATTACAAATTAATCAAGGAGAACAAAAATGAATATGTAAAAAGAAGATGATATAATTACTGGTTAGAGTTCAGAGAAAACTGAAAATAAGGAAAAGAAGATGAGGAAGAAAAGAAGTAGGAAACGTATGTGTACCTACAGACCGAATCACAAACATAATCACTAAAACCTACAAGCAGGGGCACCTGGGTGGCTCAGTCGGCTAAGCGCCTGACGGGGTCTCGGCTCAGGTGGTGATATTGGGGCCCCAGGATCAAGCCCCAAATAGGGCTCGGTGCTGAAGCCGGAGTCCGCTTCAGATTCTCTCCCTCTCCCTTCATCCCTCCCCCCGCTCGCTCTCTCTCTCAAATAAATAAAATCTAAATAACTAAAAGCTACAAGTAAACAAGTCAAAGTTGGAAATGCAGGTTTTGCGAATCAGAGCCTTATTAGGAACTTGAATTTACCAAGAAAGAATAAGAAAGAAGAGTAAAGAATATTCCAGGACACCTCTAATACCCACTAAAACCCAAAAAGCCAGCAACCCACCACAAATTTCACGTGCAGCACAAGACTGGAAACTATGACAGTCACCCGTCACAGAAACTTTAAAACATCTTTTCTACATCCATATAAAAAGCATCCTGGACCATTAAACTAAGTACAAGAATAATTTTCGGAATTCCAATCCTAACCATGCTGAGTGATCTCGGCTAATGCATGCCTCAGTTTCCCCATGTTAAAATATACACATTACAGAGAATCTCGGCCTGAATCTGCGCCTGTGTTCTGACCCCAGACCTGAATCTTCAACGTCAAGTCACAAGTTAAACCTGAGGAAGAGCCCGCAGCTTAAATGTGCCCGAGGAAAAGAAGAGAACGGTCGTCCCCCCACCCCGCCTGAGGTGCGGTTTCTGTAAAACCGCTCGCAGCTGCTGAGGGGGGAGGTATGTACTCGGGCTCGAGCCCCCAGGACTCGGGCGCCGCTGGCCCCCGCTCCCGCTGGCTGCCCCGGGAGGCCGCCCCCGCCCCGGGCGGGGACGCGGGGGCGCAGCAACACGCGGGTCCGAGCCCCGCCGCCGCCCCGCAGGCCCCGCACCCGCACCGCCAGAGCCCGCGCCCGGCGCCCCCGCCCGGCGCCCCATCCCACGCGGGCACCTGCGAGGTCCGGCCCCACGGCTCTCCCGGCCGCGGGCGGTGCTTCTCCCCTCGTCTGCCCCGTCTGCCCGTCAGTCGGTCGCTCCACAGCCGCCTCCGCGACCCCACCTGAGGGGCAGGTGTGGGCGCGAGGCTCCACAGACCCAGCGAGTCTCCGCCGACCTTTCTTTCCACGCTCACCTGCCCGGCGCGGGATGTCCAGCTGCCCGGCCGCCGCTACTCCCCGCCACCTCAGTGCCAACCCGAGTCCGGCTCCCGGCTTCACTGCTCCGACCCAGTCAGCGCTCGGTGCCGCCACCGCGCACGCGCGCCGGGCCGAGCGGGAGGGGAGGTGCCGTTGAGCATGCTGGGGGCTGTAGTCCTTCGGGGCCAGCAGATTGCGTCGGCGCTGGGGTCTGCGCGTTCCGGGACCCCACACACTAGCCTCCTTTCCGAGCCTAGACCCGGTCCCCCGGCGGACGGGGTGGGTCACAGAAGTCCTTCGAAGCCCATTTTTAGCTCAGCGATACCCACTGGCCTTCGTCTGCCCTGCAGCCCGAGGAGCTCAGGGCAATACGGGGTGGACCAGCGGTTAGGATGAGGGATAGACGCGGCAGGACTCTGGAAAAGAGCGTCCCTTACCTGATGTTCATTTTCTAAATATTTAAGTGTCTTCTTCACAGGTGTACAGAACCAGCCCTAGACCAGCCTGAACCACTCTTACTCAATTCACAAGCCCTGTAAGGAGCCATAAATTGGAACAAATTTGGTTGAGGGCATGCCGGAAAAATCCACTCTCCAGGCATGCATAATGCAGTGGATGTAGTCAGAAGGCTGTGTTTGGGTCACTCAACCACGATAACACTCAGCTCATCCACAAAATGATACTGTGAACTTACGGTTATGAGAACTAGATGCTGTTTGAGAAAATGTTAAAGCACAGTACAGATGAACCGTACAGGAAGGTAGCAGGACCATCTCCATTTGCTATCCAGGTCCTCGTAGACGTCTGATTCTACCCTGAAAAGAATGTGTTGGGGTGCCTGGCTGGCTCAGTCCGTACAGCATGCCACTCAGTCCTGGGATGGAAGTTTGAGCCCCACGTTGGGTGTAGAGATTACTTTTAAAAAAAAATAAAACCTTAAAAAAGGAAAAGAAAATGTGCTTACCACCTTTTAGGAAGGTCATCAGAAGCTACAATAGTATTTCAGGAGTGTTCTCCTAGAAATTTCTTCCTACCCACAAGAGATAAACTTAGTTTTAGAGCTGCTTATTCACCTAAGGATGGGCTCCCAATGGTGTTCCAAGGGGCTGATGCCTGGGTGAAGGAATGGAACCATAGGCAAAGTCTACACAGACAGCAAGGCAATCTCAGTTGTGACCTCACTGTATTATGCTCGCTTTGCGAAGCAATTTCATGTTATTTACATCCTTGTGAAAGCTGGGTGAATTTTACCATTTGAATTTTACAGAGTACACTGACAAAACTAGTAAGTGGCAGGGCAGAGATCTGAGCCCAGTTTCTGGGGCCAAGTTCACTTTCCTTCCCAAAGTCTACTTAAAGAAACGAAACAATCCCCCCCACCAAGAAAAAAAAAAAAACCATTGCCTTAGGGCAATGAATTCCAGCCTTTTTAGTGTGGTAACATCCTTTTCTCTCATCTCACAACTGTTGCAGGGGCTATGTTTCTTAAGTTTATCTTTATGGGGGAACACAACTTCTTGAGACAGTTGTCACGTCAGCTGAGGTGTCAAAACTCAATGGTTAAGTAATGCTAGCTTCAGCATGGGCCCCTTAGGTTTTTGCAATAAACCATTAGCATTTCATTTTTGCTAACTTTCCCTACACGCTTAATAGGGAACTAAGGACTTGTCAACACTTGCCAAATAAAGCTTCTAGCCCTTCTCCGGCATTCCAGTGGAACATTTATCAGAGATCAATACTGAGGAGGCCAGGGGCACCTGGCTGGCTCATTCTGTGGAGCATGTGACTCTTAATCTCGGGGTGATGAGTTCGAGCTCCACATTGGGTGCAGAGGTAATTAAAAAAAAAAAATACTGGGTAGGTCCAATAGTCACAGGAGATAGAAAATCAGTGCTTCCCTTTTAAAAAATGTAGACTAGCTAACAATTTTATGAAACTTTCTTACTTGTAAGTGCTGTGTGAGAATTCTATATACACATTTCATCTCCATTAGACAGAGAACAAAAGAGAAAGAAAAATGCCACAGTCCTAAAACCTTCCTAGGATAACACTCAAGGCAAAGTCCTTCTCAATTTGTGCCACAGGAAGGGTGGATGGAGCCAGGTATATTGAAGAAATCCAGCTAAGCACCAAGCTGGCAGGAAAAGCAGCATCTGCATCATGATGAAGGGTAGATTACAAAATGATAAAACCAAGGGAGCGGTGTGGATTTGTAGAAGTTACATCTCAAGAGTGCCCTTTCTCAGTGGTGCTTAATGAACTTTACATGTGTTCAGATGTTAAATGGTGTATGTCCCATTATTGAAGAGCCATTCGGCAACTTCGTAAGCTCCAGGAGGGTGGACTGGCTTGTTCACCATTGTACTCCCAATACACAGGGTGCTGGAAAAAAAATGTGTTAAAGTATGAAACCTGGGGGCACCTGGGTGGCTCAGTTGGTTAAGCAGCCAACTTTTTTTTTTTTAAGATTTTATTTATTTATTTGACAGAGATAGAGACAGCCAGCGAGAGAGGGAACACAAGCAGGGGGAGTGGGAGAGGAAGAAGCAGGCTCCCAGCGGAGGAGCCTGATGTGGGGCTCAATCCCATAACGCTGCGATCACACCCTGAGCCGAAGGCAGACGCTTAACCGCTATGCCACCCAGGCGCCCCATGCAGCCAACTCTTGATTTCAGTTCAGGTCATGATCTCGAGATCCTGGGATCTAGCCCCACATTGGGCTCCACGCTCAGCGAGGAATATGCTTTAGGACTCTCACTCCCTCTCCCCCTTCACCCCTTCAAATAAATAAATCTTAAAAAAAAAAAAAAAAAAAAGTATGACCTCTGGATCAGAAACAAAGTATCTTGTAAATACCTATTTCCTCCAGGTTATCACTAAAGAAATGTTTTCTAAATGTGAAGTATAATTTAACTCCCCCCCTTTTTTTTCTTTAAAGATTTTATTTCTTTGTCAGAGAGCAAGTGCACAAGCAGAGGCAGAGGGAGGGGGAGAAGCAGACTCCTCGCTGAGCAGGGAGCCCAACGTGGGACTTGATCCCAGGACTCTGGGATCATGACTTGAGCCAAAGGCAGATGCCCAACCAACTGAGCCACCCAGGCATCCCTGAATTAACCCCTTTCTTGAAAGAAATGAGTAACTTCTTTAAGAACTATGGAATGAATCCCTTTGAGATCTGTTCTTTATGTTTGCATTTCTGCTTTATATATTTTATTTTTTTAAGGATTTTAAGTTATCTCTACCTCCAACGTGGGGCTCAAACTCACAACCCTGAGATCACAAGAGTTACTTGCTCCACTGACTGAGTCAGCCAGGTGCCCCTGCTTTATGTATTTTAAATACACCTGGCCTGTGCTCTACAACTGTCACTATCCTAATTACAACTTTTTAAAGTTTAAAGCTAAACTACTAGTTAAACAATTAGTGTTTAAAACCATGGGAGAGGTATAACATTTTCCCATGGTTTTAAACTTCTCAAGACCCTAGAGCCACAGCAATGAAAGGCTAGATCATTCGTGGATGGAAACACTCATGTCAGTCATGGTCCCCAAATTCTGTCTTGACTTCTGGTTATGTTCCAGATTAGATAAATTTGAGCTAAATTGTGTGTCCATTAGACCACACCTCTGATAAAGAACATACCTTGTAAATAATATATACAAATCCCAGTACTTAAAAATGCTATTATGACTAAATGTATTTGTCCTATATGGGAATCCTAGAACAAAAAAAGGACATTAGCTAAAAATTAAGGACTTTATTTGGTAATGTATGGATATTGTTTCATTAACTATGATGACTGTACCATACTAATGCAAGACGTTAATAAGGAACATCAAGTGTGGGGTGTATGGAAACTTTGTACTATCTTTGCAATATAAAAATATTCTAAAATTTAAATAAAAATTGCATTAAAAACTTGAAAAAAGGGGCACCTGGGAGGTTCAGTTGGTTGAACGTCTCCCTTTGCCCCAGGTCATGATCCCGGTGTTCTGGGATCCAGTCCCGCATTGGGCTCCCTGATCAGTGGGAAGTCTGCTTCTCCCTCTGCCCCTCCCTCCATTTGTGCTCTCTCACCCTCACATAAATAAAGTCTTAAAAAAAAAAAAAAAAAACCTTGAAAAAATACACAAAAACTAAATGAAAATTAAAAACCACCTTAAACTCATCACCAAAGAAACCACACAGTATTTCATTATATAAATTTATTTACTTCTTTTTTTTACTTTCTAAGTAAACTCTATGCCAACATGGGGCATGAACTCATGACCCCGGGACTGAGTCCTATGTTCCACCAACTGAACCAGCCAGGTGCCCCAACTTTTCCTATTTATTTTTTCTGCTGACTCATTCCCCATTCTTTGGTTTGGTTCAAGTTCAGAATGTACTCTCTTCCGTGGCAGGCAAACCAAAACAGCATCCTCCTCAAATTTTGGCCTGCTCCCTGACTGGGCGGTGAACTCTCCCAGGCTCAGAAAGGAAGATGACATTTCCTGAGCACCTTCTTCACGTCAGACCCTTCGCTCTGCAATTTCAGTCAGCCAGTCCTCACATCCATCCAGGATTTACATCACCAATCTGGAGGCACCTAACCTCTGTGCTTCCACTAAAGGACATGAGACTCTCCTGGTTATCGAACGAAATCTACCATCAGCCAGGGGAAGACAGCAGTAGTAAGTACCTGGGTGTCTGACTGCAGCTGAACAGAAGCTGATTACCTCAGTCTGCCCAGATCCCGATTTCTGGATGATTCAGATCCTGGAGTTCAGATCACTGGGTAACTGAATTCAATCTAATTTTTGAGAAGGCCTGAGTGTTTTTTTTCCTCAGCCAACCTGCAGCCCACCCAAATGCCCTTAATTAAAATGTTAAATGGGGAGGTGCCTGACTGGCTTAGTCAGTGGAGCATGTGACTCTTGGAGTCCTATTTGAGCCCCACGTTGGGAGTAGAGATTACTTAAAAAAAATTTTTTTTTAATTTTTTTCATGTTAAATGGGAAAATAAGAGCAGATAACATTACACTTGATAGTATAACTTAAGTATGTTAATATAAAAACAAAAGACTAGAAGAGGAAAGAAGACATAATAAACCCACCCAAATTGCCCAGGAAGAAAAACCAGCCAAGCCAATTACGAGAGATAAGAGGCCTAACAATCATCACAAGACTGTTCTCTTATTTCCTTAATTTCTGTGAGAAAATTTAAGTAAAATCCCTGGTGTCCGGTATCCCCAGTGTGTCTGGTATGTAACATTAAGTCCTCAAATTACAGATACATTGATAGTAGCTACTTCCTCTTAGGTGGCCTATACCAGAGAAGGAAGTAGACAGAATGCCGATCGGTGCCCAAGGAGTTAATTCCTTGCAGCAGACCTAGCAGTTGCAAACATCCTCTCAAGATTCACACAAGAGGGGGGTGCCTAGATGGCTCAGTTGGCTAAGTGTCTGCCTTCGGCTCCAGTCATGATCCTGGGGTCCTGGGATCAAGCCTCATGTTGGGCTCCCTGCTCAGAGGGGGGAGCCTGCTTCTTCCTCTCCCTCTGCCCCACCCCCACGCTTCTGCTATCTCAAATAAATAAATAAATAAATATCTTAAAAAAAAAAAAAAAGATTCACACGAGAGGAATAATAAACTTTCTGAAAGAGTTGAGACTTTCTGTGGCTCCATGCTCTCCAAGCTCACCTGCTACATTGAACTGCATTTAGAATTTGGTTTCAAGGATTGTCTCCTATTCTTTCCAATTGGTTGAGCTCTTTACTCCAGACTACCTTTGATTGTATATGGTTGGAGTCAACTCAGCCTCTCCTCTCTCTCAACATTCCCATTCCTGACAACTAGGTAGTCTGGTTTCTGATTGACTTGAAGGGAAAAGATGAGGTGGGGTAGGAGAATTACTAACTCATAGCAGCTTCACTGGGCCCAAACCAGCCTGACTCTCAACAATGGGTATGGGTCTCAATTGTGTCTCCTGGGGGTTTGCTCAGTCGGTTAAGCGTCTGTCTGCCTTCGGCTCAGGTCATGAGCCAGGGTCCTGGGACCAAGTCCACATTGGGCTCCTTGTTCCGAGGGGAGCCTGCTTCTCCCTCTGCCTGCCACTCCTCTTGGTTTTGCTGTCAAATAAACACTTAAAAAAAAAAAAATTGTGTCTCTTGGGGCCACAGCTACCTAAGTCACTCTTCTTCCTCAAAGTGGTATTTGAAGCACTGACAAGTTTTCTCCTATAGGATCAAGTGCCCTAACATTCCTTCATTACTCCTCCTAGGACAAGGTCTCCTTTGGAGGTTGGCTCTCTAGTTAATCTCTGTTCCTCAGACTGGGTGTCCAAATGGAACGTAATACCATGGGTGTAGAAGAGTAGGACTACAGTGGAGTTTAAGCCTAATTTACTTACATTTATCTTAATTTTTTCTTCTTAGTTTTGGTCACATCATTTCAATCTATTTCAGGTTAGATAAAATTTTAGTCATCTTACCAAATGCATGTATTGGTTAATTATCCTAGTTTCGTGTTACGTGCAAATCTGATAAATACACTTTCTTCATTTTCATCTATGCTGAAACAATACATGGAACTGGACAGGGCTAAAGATGGAGGTCTGTGGACTAATACCAGTGCTCCCCTTCCAGGTGGGGGACAGTTCCTAATGAGCTTCTTTGGCTACAGCTGGTTCAACTACCAATCAATCTGTGTAACCAGGATTCAAGATTGTCAAATGCCCTGATGAAATCTATAGACCCAATTAGCATTTCTCTGATATATAAGCTTTACCAAAAGATGAAGTGAGCTTGGGTACAACTTGAGCTGAATAAGCCTGAGAATTTGCTGTAGCTCTGACTTTCATTATACATTCTGGCAAAACATAACTGGATACCAAAGGTATCCAACCATCCTGAATCAAAGTCCTGGCTATTTTGCTAGACACAGATCAAATTTACCTTCAGAAGAGAGGACCAGGACTTCACTTACTCCCTCATGATCAAGTGAGCATGTGAAACAGACTAGGCTAGCTGGACAACATGCCTGAAAGAGCAAACTATGAACTACAGGTTGTGTTGCTGTAAAAAACAGAGTCCAACTCAACATAATTTTTTTTCTTTTTCTTTGTTTAAGACAGAGAGAGCAGGGAGAGGTGGGGGAGGGACTGAGGGAAAGGGAGAATCTTAAGCAGGCTCCACACCCAGCACTGAGCCTGATGTTGGGCTTAATCTCACAACCTGAGATCGTGACCTGAGCCGAGATCAAGAGTCAGACACACTTAACAAATTGAGCCACCCAGGCGCCCCGATGTAATTTATTTCTGCACTGTAAACCTTGAGAAATGTGAAAGCACCATGCAAACAGAAAAGTGCTGTATCAATTTGAGATGAACAGGTCTTGAGGTAAAATAAGGCATTAGAATAACATTTTCCAAGACTCGGCAATAAAGGTTAATGAAGCCAATGACTTCTTGTTTAATTCTTTCCAAGTCTACAGACATAATTCTGCTTTCACCTTCATTACGCTTTCATATGGTTTCAGCAGGGGATACACCTCCTCTTCCAGGAATCTCTGCACCTGCCAAAGAGGAAAGCAAATGTAAGACAAACGAAAACGTCAAGATGTTAGCTTGATAACGCTTTTTTCAATGTCAGTTTATGTCACTGAGAAATAATTTGATGAAGCTCTTATTCCACCACTGAACTTCTATTTTTCTCAACTGCCTGTCAGAAATCTGTCCCTAGACCGAGGCAGCTCAACTCACCATGCCCACACGTGCTTCCCCACAAACCAGCCCAGCCTGTTCTTTCCGTTCCCCAATCTAAAACCATCACTGCTTCTTCCCTCCTCATTCGACCACCTGCCAAGTGACTAACTTCCTGAACGGCCCCGCAGTCTCCCCCTCATCCAGATCTCCCACCACGTTGGCTCCACGGCCTCATCTACTGCGCGGCCTCCTGCAGCAGCTTCCTTGCTGGTCTCCCACCTCCAGTTTGTTTTCCAACTTGAAAACCTGTACCTACTTCTGTACTTGCTGTTCTAGCAACACGCAAACAATTGTAGTTTCTCTCCCATGTTGGACTATGTACTTGCCAACTCCTACTTGTCCCAAAGATTCAGCTCAGATGTCAAGTCTTCCAAGAAGCCTTTCCTGACCTCTCCTATTTTAGGGCTATTCTACTCCTTTGTGGTCCCAAAGGACATGCTTCCCGCAATTCCTGCAGGTACTGCTTGGTATTATAATGACCTCTTTATAAGCCTTCATCACTAAGTTCTGAGCCCCAGAATGAGCGCAGTATCCGAATACATACTGAGCACCTGGTCTGCACTCGTACACCTTTTTGAATTACGAGTGTAGTCTCTGAAAGGCCAAGAGGGAAAATGACATTTACTGAATACCTACTATGCACCAAGTACTATGCTAGGCTTTTTAATCCATATAACCACCAGCCTGTAAGACATGTATTCTTATCCTGTCAGCCAGTGAAAGCCAGAAGTCAGGAACGAACCTGACTGATCTGAGGGTAAAACCCAATCTTTGTCCATTATATCACATGCTCCAGAGCAGAATTCAGGGAGATCCACAGGGGGAAATACTTAGGCAGCTCAAAACAACCAGATCTTCACATTCTAGCCTGCTCTGAATTCTTTCTGACCAGCCTCATTCTCAGCATACCTCCTATAAAGTAGAAACATTAAAGAGAGTATTCCAGGTTCTGCAGCCCAGCAGTGAGGGCATTTTGGGGGCATCTGGGTGGCTCAGTTGGTTAAGCATCCGACTCGATTTTGGCTCAGGTCATGATCTCTGGGTGGTGAGATCAAGCCCAGCATTGGGCTTCACACTGGGTGAGGAACCTGCTTAATACTCTCCCTCTCCCCCAACCCCTCACCCACCACTTGTACACTCTCTCTCTCAAAAAAAATTTTAAATAAAAAAAAAAAGGGCATTTGGGGAGGCTTACAGCGCTATGGAAGTGTTCTCGTGCTTACCTGCTGGGACGCACGACCTGTAAACGAAGAAGGATCCAGTAGATGGTCCAACTGGGAGTGAATGGGACTGAAGTAGGCATCAGCCTGGATTCGCTCTAGGAGGTCATTGTCACCCCCTTCCTGCTTGACCACAGCAGCTGCCTGCTGGGAAAGCACTCTAATCTTCTCATGGCAATCCTGGGAAGACAGTGCGGTATTGCTGGTTCATTTACTAAGAGGGCATTTGGACATCGTAAGAAGCCATCCAACACACTTCCATGCGGTCTGTCTACGTCGGTACACAAAGCCCGTCCAGGCTGAGGTGGTTCCCCTCAGTCGGACTCCACCAAGATCTTGACCCTGACCACACCCTAGGATGAAAATGAAGTTAACGCCCATCTTGCTCTGGCCCCTCTAAAGCTTCATGGACCCTGTGCTCTTGTGTCCTGCCCTCTTCCCGTCATTTCCTATTGGAAATTCAGCCCGAATTCCTTCACTAAAAGTGGACGTTTTCTACAGGTGACTAAGTGATTCGCTTTAAACAAACCAAGTTCACCACAGTCACCCTCCAGAGACAAGCCTGTTCTACAGCAGAATACGGTCACTGCTCTGTACCACTACCAAGACTGGGTGAGGACAGAAATGCTTTCATCCTCCATAAGGGAGAACAGGACTAAAGGTGCACTTTCCACTTATCCCGGAGCATGAGGGGTTAACAAACCTGGCGGTTACCCCCAGCTTTCACCATGGCCATGATGATGTTCTCCGTGGCCATGAAAGGCAGCTCTTGCCGAATGCGCCGCTCAATTACCTAGAAGAACGAATGCAGGGCTAAGATGGCGCAAGGTCACAAAGTCACACACACAGCAGGAGAGCCACTGAGACCAGTAAAAAATGCACACAAGGACAGGAACTATTACATTTATGAAGACAGAGAGCAGAATGGATCGTTTTCATCCACACTGTATTTTTCAGTTTCCTTTCTAATCCAAAGTATTATTTTGATTTAAAAAAGGAATATTGATTTAAATAAACTTTTAAAAGCTGCTTCATTGGAAAGATTTCTAAAACCTGTACTTTGTTAAAATTTCAGTGCCCAACCTCAAGAGCCAAGTATATAATGGAAATGAACCCATCTGCCTCAGGTACTTAAAAACCAGCAAAGGAAATCGTCTGCTCTGCCAGTCACACCAGAGCTGATGATTCATGCTCATAAAGAGTGTAAGCCATTCAAGTACTTCCTTTTCTCTTTTCTATAAACGTGTCTACAGATTCCAGGATTAGCTCTCTAGAGCTTATGTCACAACTTTAGGAATGAGCTCTGGTTAGGAAGAACTCCTCCTACTGGACCAGGATGCAGCTCCCCAAACATACTCACTCCAGAGCAGGAAAAGATTACACTCCCCCTCCCACATGCCAACCGCCCTCCCTAATATTTTGTTTTTTTATTGAGGTTTCTTACTTTAGGGTACACCACCAATCCTTCAGAAACGTTCTGCAGCGTATTCAATATCGTATCTGCAGTGAGAAATGCCTCAGCCAAACAGATACGTCTGGAAAACAAACAGCCAATTCAGTTATCTCTTTAAACAAATATCAATTTGAGTGAAATGTAGGGTGTGTCCCAAGAAGCTGCCTCACTGACCTGTCACGCCACATGTACTACTTGGACAACTTCCTTTCATCTCATGACTTCAGCTACCCCAATATCTGATGACCCTCAAATCTATCACCCCTTGTCCAGGCCACGTGCTTACATGCCAGATCACATACCCCATTGGAGAGCTCTGCCTGGTTGATCCGTAGGTACCTCAAACCCCAGACTGGACTCAGCCACTTTTCCACTGCTTCCTGCTCGCATGTCAAACCCACTCTTCTTCTCCCTGTGGCTCCTGTCTCAGTAAATGGGACTAGCACACCATCATCAATTAATTCTCACTGCAGTCCACCAAGGCCAGCCAATTTGCCCCTGATTTTATTACTTATATCCTTCCTCTCTGATCACATGGCCACTGTGCCAGCGTGGACTTGGATTTTTTTTAAAGAAGCCTCCTAACTTGTTCTGACCAGATCCATGTCCCCTTACAACTGATTCTCCAAATTGTTACAGGGTGTTTGAACGGGCACATCTGATTAGGTCACGCCCTGCTGAGTATTCATTCAATGGCTGACTTCTGAATGAGCTCACACATCTTACTTCCATCAATGTCTTATTCCCTGGATTACACACAGATCCCAGAGAGCTAGCTTTAACTATATATCCTTTTCAGATCCCAGTACAATGCAAGCAAACCACAGTAACACGAAACTGCTTTAAAAAGTATAGGATAGGGGCGCCTGGGTGGCTCAGTCATTAAGCGTCTGCCTTCAGCTCAGGGCATGATCCCAGGGTCCTGGGATTGAGCCCCACATCAGGCTCCCTGCTCCGTTGGGAGCCTGCTTCTTCCTCTCCCACTCCCCCTGCTTGTGCTCCCTCTCTCGCTGGCTGTCTCTCTGTCAAATAAATAAATAAAATATTAAAAAAAAAAAAAAAGTACAGGATAGGGGTGCCTGGCTGGCTTATTTGAAGGCTCTCCTTCAGCTCAGGTCATGATCTCAGGGTCCTGGGATCAAGCCCAGTATCAGACGCCCTGCTCACCAGGAAGTCTGCTTCTGCTTCTCCCTCTCCCTCCACCACCCCCATCCCCGCTGCTGTGCGTGCTCTCTCTCAAATAAAAAAAAAATCTAAAAAAAAAAAAAAAGTATACATATAGGGGCACCTGGCTGCCTCAGTTAGTGGAGCGTGTGACTCGATCTCAGGTTGTAAGTTCGAGCTCCACATTGGGTGTAGGGATTACTTAAAAACAAAAATCTTTTTTTGTTTCTTTTTTTGAGTGAATGAAGCCACCACAGATGTTTATTAAGCAAGGATACAGAAAAACCTCTCAGGAGTGAGAGGGGTCCTGACAGGGTTGCCCCAAAACAAAAATCTTTAAGTATAAACGTAAAGCAGAAAACCACGTGCATGTTGGTACTTTATTCATACCTACACGCTACTTCTGACGCATCTCATCACTAATCACCATGTAACTGTCCCAAGACACTACACCTGCCTTCAGCACAGTAACTAAACTCCTTTTCAGGGCCTACAGGGCCTTTCATAAACTAGCTGTGATCCGTCATCCTGTCCCACTCATCTCTTGCCACACACAGACTTCACTCCCCAGTGCTACCTGACTGCTGGTAACTCCCTAACTGTTCTTTCTCCTGCCTTTATGCCTTCATATATGCTTCCAAACTTGTCTTTTTTTTTTTTTTTAAAGACCTATTATCTTTATTTACTTATACAGAGGGAGAGATCTTACAGGCTCCACACCCCGCACTGAGCCCGACACGGGACTCAATCTCACAACCCTGAGATCATGACCTGAGCTGAAATCAAGAGTCAGACCTTAACCAACTAAGCCGCCCAGGTGCCCCTATATCTTAGCTTAAAGGTCTTTAAAAACGCCTGTTTTTAAAGGGCGCCTGCGTGGCTCAGTTGGTTAAGCATCTGCCTTCTGCTCAGGTCATGATCCCAGGGTCCTGGGATTGAGCCCTGCATCGGGTTCCTTGCTCAGTGGGGAGCCTGCTTCTCCCTCTCTCTCTGCCATTCCCCCTGCTTCTGCTCTCGCTCTCTTTCAAATAAATAAATAAATAAATTTTTAAAAAGCCTATATTTCTTGAGTCTTAGAGCATCGCCTTCTCTGTGAACCCTTCCCTGACTCCTCCACCACTACTCCCCCATCCTAGCTCCCACAGAGATTATCTCACATACATTCTGACCCTAACACGCATCACACTGTTCTATGTTCTTGCCTTCCTGCTAGACTCGAGGCTCTGCGGGGACAAACAGAAAATACACAGATGCTCAAAACATCCTTCTGCTTCCAGGCTCCTCTTCTGGTCCTCCCCCAACTTGTTGAACGTGGCATCCCCCTTCTACTGACCGATTGGCACTATCATCCAGCGTGCGCTCAAACCACTGCACGGATGCCGTCTGCAGTGGGTCCATGAGAAGGGTCATCAGGTGACGAGCAAGGCTGCAGCACCGCTCTGAGCGCATAGGGTTCCGCTTGTATGGCATCGCGCTTGAGCCTGCCCCATACAAGGAAAAACAAAAGCAGAGAGACTTCAGAGGACACTGAGTGCCCGAGCACACTGCTGGGTGAGCTACTAACGCAGGCCCACAGGCCTCTCAGCATCTCTGCGGTGTTCTCATGTCTTCACAGAACACTCACCAATCTGCTGTTTCTCGAAGGGCTCCTCCATCTCCTTGAGGTTCGCCAGGAGTCGTATGTCGGTACAAATCTGGGGGGAAAGGGCTAGGCAACGTCCCGCACTGTTGGTGCGCAGGACTCTGGGAGCAGGGGCTAGACTGATGAAGGAGGTGAGCACGACCTCTCTAAGAGTTCCTGGAGAATACCTCACTCAGACTTCTCCTGGCTCCTGAAGAGCAGGGATAACAAATAAGGGAGCATGGGAACACTTGTGTGAAACATCACTGACGACAGCAAGGAAAGACAATGCAAGACGAGCTTTAATGAGAACTCTGGAGCTAGTCTGTCTTTTAGAGCACCTTAATTTAAGAGGTGTCACCTACAGACCCCAGATGGTGAAAATGAAGCTTGACGTCTCTTGAGAGATGTAACTATAATAAAAGTCCGAGGCGAATTCCATCTGTCTGTGGTTTGCAGAACTCTCAGCCCACCCCCACAAACTGCTACCACCACTCACCTTGTGCACGGATGCCCCCAAGCTAGCCAGCACAGACAGCACCTCAATATCCACTTTTCGTGTATAGGTCTGTCCTGTGATGATGAAAGCCCTAGAAATAAATTGAAGAGAGTCGTAAGTGAAAATATTTCAGGGGCGCCTGGCTGGCTCAGGTGGCGGAGCACGCAACTCTTAATCTCAGGGTTACGTTCGAACCCCACACTGGGTGCGCAGATTATTTAAAAATAAAATCTGGGAGGGAAAAAGTGCTTTTTCAAAACGTGACTGTCAAACAAATGAGCAAAAACAGACCTTAAGCAAGAGCTTGGTCTCACTGGTATACTAAGTCATACTGAGCCCAGACAACCTCACTGGTAATATGCTTCTGAAACAAACTGTTTTTCTCTCCTTTTTACTAACACCCAGACCTGAGAAGGAAGTGTGGGCCTGTGGTACCCACATCTTGCCACAGCCTGATGGAAATGCCTAGAACAAGGAGCCATGCTGAAGCGTGATGGCCCTCAGTGGAAATGGTCAGATTTAGATGAAACCACTAGAGGACCTCAACATGGGTGAGACTATTCAAAAGAATCTCAGAAGTAAACACTTTGCTTATTCCTTATAGACTATAAAAAAAAATAGAATCTAGACTATAAAGAAAAACAACCCAGGCCAGAGATAAAAGAAAATGGGCAGAAGAACAAAAGAAGAAAAGGTCAGATCAAGAGGTACCCTGAACACAGGCCTTCCATCACTTAATAGGGAAGTCAACACTTTTCCCATTTACCTACCTCTTAAATCCTGCCTTTTCTGTCACCATCTTGTCAAGCTGCTCTACCTTGGAAGAAAAAGACATCCCTGTAGAAATCCAGGTGTGACCAGTATGAGGACATCTCAACATCCTGCCCAGGCTTCAACCTCCTTCCAGTCCAGAGACTCCACTCATCCCAAGATCAATCTCTCCTCCCATTCTGGAGGTCAGCTCTGTCTCTGGTGCTCTCACCACTGAGTTTCTGTGTCCCCAGTTGCTCTCGGAATACCTTCTGGTCATCTCCTTCGAAGAGTTGCAGGAAGCTGGCCTGAGTGCCAGTGGTGCCCTTCACTCCCCGGAAGCGCAGGTCATCTCGGACACGCTTCAAGTTCTGCAGATCCATGCAAAGATCCTGAATCCAAAGGCAGCAACGTTTCCCAACTGTGGTCAGCTGAGCAGGCCTGAAAATGACCCAAAAAGGACACAGAGAAGTCTCGAACCAAGGACTTACTTCATAAAAGCTTCACTGCTTCTTCAAACAATCACTGCTTACTCCTGGAAAGCATTAAGAATTAAAGTAAGAGAGAAACCGGTGTAGACAAAACCAGAGCTAAGAAGTTTGAGCAAATAATGGTTAAGGAAATTCAATGTCATTTATAAATATTCAGTGATTATAAAACTAAAGGTCTCCTAACATAGCTCTTTCTTTATCATCAAGAGGCAATATGAGGGCAGGGACAATGTCTGTTTTGTTTGTCCCCAGACTTTGGCAAGTCAAATACACTCATGTAACAAACATTTGCCAAGTATCCAATGTGTTCTTGGTTTTGAAAAAAGAGCAAATAAAATAGACAAGGTTTCTGTCCAATGGAACTCACATTGTGGTGTAAACAAGTAAACCAAGTAACTATTGATATTTTTTTTTTGTCAGAAATATGAAAACACAAAATGATGAAGACACTGGAGAGTGCTACTCCAGACTGTCAATAAAGGAAGCCCTCTCCGAGGAGACAAGATCTGATGAGAGGGTAGCCATGCTGTGGAGAACCCCAACACACACATAACCAAAGGACTCTAACGTAACAGCTGATGGCTTTGCTCCCTAAGTCTAAACCAACCTGCTGCAGGTCCGTTTCTGAACGTAAAATATTATTACGAATACACTGCGATAAAGCTGCAGCTCTAACAGATGACCTAGCTCATGCCAGGTGGCTTTTCTCTCCTACCAGGCGAATGACACGGACAGCTGGCAACAAGAAGGCACACCACGAGCCATAATATGTCCCCCAATTAATCTCATGGTAGTTTTCTAGCTGATAGATTACTGGTCCAAGCAAAGAAATAAATGGACGGCTTTGTTGGATCTGTTTATGGCAGCATTGTACGTAACAGCCACAAAGTGGAAACAACCCAAATGTCCATAAAGTGAAGAACGGACAAACAAAATCTGGTCTATCTACCATTTTGCCTATGAAAGGAAATGAAGCAGTCTACATGCTACAGTAGGACCACTGAAAACATTATACTAAGTGACTAAAGCCAGTCATAACAAAATGAATACTGAAGGACTCTACTTAACTAAAATGTCCAGAAGAGGCAAATCCATAGACAGAAAACAGACCATGATTGCCAGGGGACAGGTAAGGGGGGAGTGGGATGACTGCTAAATGGGTGTGGGTTTTTTTGAGGGGTGATGGAAATATTCTGAAATTATATACAGGTGACTGTGTAAGTCTGTAAGTATACTAAAATCCACTTATTAGGGGCACCTGGGAGGCTCAGTCGGTTGGGCATCCGACTCTTGATTTCGGCTCAGGTGGTCTCAGGGTCATGGGATTGAGCTCCACATCAGGCTCTGCGCTCAGTAGGGAGTCCGCCTGACATTCTCTCTAGCTTTCCCTCTGCACCTGCCCCAGCTCATGCTCTCTAAAATAAAGAAATCTTTAAAAAAAAAAAAAAAAAACATAAACCACCATTAACTGCAGACTTAAAAAAGGGTGAATTTTATGGTATGTGAATTATATCTCAATAAAGTTGCTTCCCCTCTCCCCTTTCAAAAAGATTTGAGAGAGAGAGAAGGAAAAGAGAGAGGGAAAGAGAGGGCAGAGGGAGGGGGAGAGGGAGAGAGGGAATCCTGAAGCAGACTCCCCATAGAACAGGGAGCCTGATGCAGGGCTCAATTCCAGGACCCTGAGACCATGACCTAAGCCAAAATCAAGTCAGCTACTTAACTAACTGAGCCACCCATACACCCCCCCCCTTTTTTTTTTTGAAAGTAGGCTCCACATTCAACACGGGGCTTGAACTCACAACCCTGAGATCGAGAGTCCCATGCTCTCCTGAGAGAGCCAGCCAGATGCCCAGGAACTGACCTATACCGAGGAGATACATGCATCAATACCAGCAGTGCCTGCTGCTGCTAACTGGGGCCGCGGATGCCCTCGTCACGCTGCACCCAGAGGAATACTGGGATGCATGCATTCTCTGGGCACTCCCCAGTGCTCACAGGAGAGGAAGAGGAGCTGCAACTCAGGTAATGCTAGGGAACCAGCAGAAGGCATTTGTCATGGTCAACCCCGACATACTGCACACGGACTCCTCATGAACAATTTCTTCAGGCTTCTGCTACCAGTAAACGCAGGCCCTAACTTTGAAGAAGATTAAACTCAACAGCCTTTCTTAAATTATAGGAGATAATACCCTTGCTGCTATAGTAATACCCCCATCAAAATGTAAGGCCGATGCTAACACACCACTACTAAAATATCATCATTAGAAATTTGCTACTAGCATTCCAAAAATGACATTCTCTGCTTTTGAAAAGGATTTTATTTGATAATCATAAAAATACTTGTGCATTTTAAAAATCAAAAATATAAAATATAGGGAAAAATTTAATTATCCTATTATCCTTAAACCAGAGAAATCAGTATTTACATCTTGGTGTAATTTTTTCCAATCTTCGTACAATTTATATGTTGTCTGTATCCCGTAACATTAACCTGAGCATATTTCCATATTAATCTTACGAGCATGATTTCAATGGCTGCGTATTATTCCAGCCTACGAATATACTATATGCTATACCTTAATTATTCTCTTATTGTGCACGTTTAGATTGTTTCCAATGCTTACTATCAAAACCAATATTTTAATAAAGATCTTTGTACATAAGGCTTTTTGCATAATTTAGATTACTTCCTTGGGCTAGAGTTTTAAAAATGAAATTACTGAATCAAGGAGAATGAATACTTTCTAAGGCTCTTGATCCGTATTTCCCAATGTTCCCCAAATGAACTCTTACAAGTCTCTAGCTTTTTAGGTAGGGACAAGGTTCATTCCTCATAAGCATCCCAAGTTTATTTGCTTAACCTATGTTTTGAGATTCTTCACCTCCAGGCTTCCACAGAGAAGGGAAACGGAAGAAAGAAATGAAAGCCAACTGCACACAAACTCGCCCAAGTCCCAAGAAGTAATCATATCACTTACTGGAAATGTGTGAAACCTAAGGTGGGGAGATCAGCTCGTTCCTTAGCAAAGTCAGCAAGCCGAGAGATCACCCTAGCAAGCTGCAAGAAAGACCACGTAGTGAAGAATGAGTTCAGCTGAGCTTGTTACATAATCAGGAACTAAACTTTTAGACAATTTAATATAAAATTACATCTCCCGCCTAAGGAAGGCAGAGGCATATCTTTCCATCTTTGCATCCCAGAGTGCCTTGATGAGTTCAGGGCAACCAAAGTTTGAAAACTGAGTTGACTACCTAAAGAGTCATGAACTTTTTCTGCACAATTTTAAGACCACTTACGTGCGCATGCAGATAAAAACAGGACAAAATCACAAATCTGACCAACATATTCCAACAACGAGCTGCTGGTTAACTTCCTTCATTTAAAAGGCTATGTTTTAAAAAGAATTTGCTTAGAGTGATTTAACCCAAAAACAGAGAATTAGTTCTACAGACCAGATACAGAATCATTCATCTGAACAGAAGACAATCTATTTATATTCACATTGCATTGATTTATTCGAAAGTGGTGCCCATCTCCTATCATGGGGAACCCAGGGCTGACAGGAAACTGTTGCCAACTCCTTACCTTTGGCAAAAGCAGGTCAAATGCATTTCTAAGAATAATCAGGTCCTGCAAAGGAAAATGCAGTGGTCTCACCTTAAACAGCTTTGCCCAAACAATAATATTACATAACACTTCTTGGCCATCATAACTGGGCTTCTCAGCTACCACCTTTCTCACTATTAGCAACCCTCCATGCAAGCCAGAAGATCCTAACAGAAGTGGTTCTTTTCAGAATACTGTTTTAAAAGCACATCAACCTGGAGAGCAGTACTTCTGGGATCTCCAAGGAACAAAACCCTTATACCTCCAAAGGCCAATGTACATGGTAACTAAAACAAGTGGAGAACAGTCACGGAGCAAATTCCCATCCTGAATACTGTGAAGATGTCAGGTCAACAAGCTCTAGATGTTCCCAAAGAGGAGTGCCCGAGTCTCTGAGAAGCTTCCAGGGGGAACATTCCATTAGTTTCCCCCCTCCTTTGTTCACGTCTATCGTTGCTAACAAAAAAAAAACGACATGAACCAGAATATCAAGGTTTAGGAAATTTGAAGCTGTTCTTGAGGGAAATAGGAGATGTAGTTCAGGCAACTCGCATGAGATAGTAATTGAGGAGTCCAACTACACACTGTTTAAAAAAAAAAAAAAAAAGTATATTCCAAGAGAGGGGATTGTTGTTCTTCCGTTATCTGAGTCACCAATTACACACAGATGCCTTTAATTATGTACCACTTGAGACTATAAGTATTTGGGGCAACTTAAAAATCAGTGGCTTCTTTCTGAATTGGAAGTGTATCTGGAATGGAATTTCTGTTCCCATGAGCACAGTGTGATTAAGAGCACAGGTTTGGGGCCATTCTCCCTGGGCTTGTATCCTTTCTAGCTGTGTCACATTAAGCAAGTTCTTCAACCTCTCTTTAAGCGTCCTCACCCGTAGAGACGGGGATTCTAAAGCCAGATCCGGAAGACTACACATTTTGATTCTACTTATAGGACATGACGAGAAAAGGCAAAACTACAGAGAAAGAAAGCAGGTCAACGGTTGTCTGGGCTGGAAAGCAGGAGTGGGGACTGACTGCAAACAGGCATGAGAACTTTTCAGAGTGAGGGATGTGCCATAAAACCAGAGCGTAGTGAAGGTTGAACAGTATCAATTCACTAAAACTCACTGGACTGCAGTGATGGGGAAATTTATAGTATGTAAACTTCACCTCAAGAAGCTGTTGAAAAATGGAGATAAAAGCACCTCTCTTACGGTTGTTGTGAAGAATAAATGAAGTAAAACATACAAAGTGCTCAGAATACTGCCAAGCACCTAGTAAACTCAGGAAAACGCGATATTACTTTTTCATGTTTGACGGTAAGCCGCTCTGCCGATTAAGAGTTTTGTGTAAGAATCATAATGCAATCCCTTCTTTTTTTTCAGAAGTTACAGCAAAGAGTTATAAAGGACTTTGGAAAGAAAATCCCTCTGGACAATTACCTTGCCCCTAAAACACTAAGACCTTGACTTATGTCCAGCCAACCAAGGCATAAACTGCATCTGCCGGTCTTATATTACGGAGGTCATTAGGGGCTTATGGTTTAGATTAGAAGAATAACAAAAGCAGAAAATTCCTGAGGTTAAGATACCCCTAAAACTAAAGATCTCTGGAGTCACTTCCTAAAATTAGATAAAAGCAAATAAAATTTATAAATCCATTATGAAAACGGAGTCCTAAGAGGAAACAGAACGCTACAGATTCCTACTGTATTGTCTCCAACATAGCAGGAGGTGGCGCCCAGATGAATTATGGCAGCAGCTTTCGGGCAGCAGTGGCCAAACGTGTGCACGTGAGCCATCACGTCATGTCGCAACTGCTTCTCCTCCTCAGCTGCCATCTTGAAGTCGATGTTGTCCAGGTTTGATTTCATCTCCTGGATTTGTTCATCTGTGATCGGCAAACCCAACGTCTGCAGAACAGGCAAAACAAAATAAAATAACAACGACTTGAAGTGACGCCAAGAAAAAAACTGGTTCATACTAGCATTTACGCCCCACCTCCCAATTCTTAAATTAAAATTTGGGGCAGGGCTCTGCGTGGCTCAGTTGGATGAGCCACGCCAGCTCTTGCTTTCAGCTCAGGTCATGACCTCAGGGTCTTGGGACTGAGCCCTGCAACAGGCTCCCTGCTCAGGGACAGGCTCCCTGCTCAGCGGGGCAGTCTGCTTGTCTCCCTTCTCCCTTTGACTCCCACCAAGCCCTGGTTTGCAAGTACTCGCTCTAAAATAAATCAATAATTCTTTAGAAAAAAATAAAAATAAAATTGGGGGCAATTAAAAGTACATGGGGAAGAAGGCATGTTTTCTTTTTTAAGATTTTATTTATTTATGGGGTGTCTGGGTGGCTCAGTCAGTTAAGCGACTGCCTTCAGCTCAGGTCATGATCCCGGAGTCCTGGGATCAAGCCCCCATCGGGCTCCCTGCTCAGCAGGGGAGTCTGGTTCTCCCCCTCCCTCAGCTCATGCTCTCTCCCTCTCTCTCCTTCAAATAAATGAAATCTTAAAAAAAAAAAAAAAAGATTTTATTTATTTATTTTTGGGGGGCACACATGCGCACGGGGAGGGACAGAGGGAGAAGCAATCCCAAGGTGACTGCACAGAGTGTGAAGCACCACACAGGGCTCGATCCCACTACCCTGAGATCACCACCAGAGCCAAAACCAAGAGTCAGTTGCTCAACCGACTCCAGGCACCCTGGAGGGCATGATTTTCTTTTTTTTAATTTTTTATCCATTTTTAATAGTAATTTTTTATTACGTTATGTTAGTCACCATACAGTACATCCCAAGTTTTTGATGTAAAGTTCCATGATTCATTACTTGTGTATAACACTCAGTACTCCATGCAATATGTGCCCTCCTTACTACCCATCACCAGCCTATCCCCCACCCTCTCCCCTCTAAAGCCCTCAGTTTGTTTCCCAGAGTCCATAGTCTCTCATGGTTCATTCCCCCTTCTTTTTACCCCCCTTCCTTCTTCCCTTTCTTCTCCTACCAATCTTCCTACTTCTTATGTTCCATAAATGAGTGAAACCATATGATAATTGTCTTTCTCTGCTTGACTTATTTCGCTTAGCATTATCTCCTCCAGTCCCATCCATGTTGCTGCAAATGTTGTGAAATCGTTCTTTTTGATGGCTGAGTAATATTCCAACTAATTTTTTTATCTATTTATTTTTGAGAGAGAGAGAGAGCACACTGGAGCGAGTGCAAGTGGCGGGAGGGGCAGAGGGAGAAGCAGACTCCCAGGTGAGCCAGGACCCTGGGATCCCGACCTGAGCCAAAGGTAGACACTTAACCACAGACACTTAACCCACTGAGCCACCCAGGCGCCCAAAGGCATGATTTTCTTAATGAATAATGTTGATTACATTCTAAGTAAATGCCAAAATATACAATATAATTCTGATCTTTGTTCCCTCTGCCCTTGTATCTCTGCCTGGTTCACACGTTCTGGTCTCTGGACTCAAATGTCATCTCCTTGAAGAGGTCTTTCCCAACTCCAATATTAAACATCCTTCTTATATACCATTCATCTATCCCTTTAACCTAAATTTATTTACAACACTTATCGCCACATGACATTTTTACAAATGCATTAGCCTGTCCCTCCCCCTAGAATGTATACTCCGTAAGAGGAGAGTTTGTTTTATTTATTGCTTACCCCTTAGTGCTTGGCCTGTAAGTGCCCCAAGTGCGGGATCCAGGCCAAAACTTTACATTTGACCCAGATGGATTTACTTAGAGAAATGAAAATTAAGATCATTGTTAGTGGTTTTGCCAACAAATTATATACAGCAAATTCAGTAAAACTGAAAACCACTGCAGGATTTTATTGAGAAAAATATAAACATCTTACATTCATCCATCACTGGAAAAATCTGGCTGGCAAAAACCAGCTTGCAGCCCACAGGCAGCTCAGAACCCTGGATTCAAGTGCAGAATTATACAGATTGGTAAAATTCATTCAAACTCACTTGAAACTCCCAAGCCTTGGCCCTGGGGAGAATCTTGCATCTTAGGCCTGTCTTGTTCAAGATGGCAGTTACTTGCCAGATGTGGCTATTTACATTTAAACTGATTGAAATTAAAAAGTAAAAATTCAGTTCCTCAGTCACACTACCCAAATTTCAAAAGCTCAGTAGCCACAGGGGCAAAGCTGCCTCAGACTGTTAGACAGTAGAGAGTTATCTCAGGGCTCCTCTCAAAGCAAAGCAGCAGGGGGCAGTGTGGCCAAACTGCTTCCAATCCCCTGGGCAATGCATCTTGTTAAAATTTCTCCCCCACTCCTGCTTTTCTGCATTCCTCCTAATCTCTTATTCAATTTTTTCCCCTTAACTACTAAATTATTGCACAGTTTATGCTAATTTTGACACCTTAACAGAAAATCCAAACACAGGAGATCATACCAAAACCGTATGCATTTCGGGCAGTGTGCTGACTGGGCAGAGGAAAGAATGCATATTCATAGGACTCTACATTGCAATTCCAACTAAAAGACATTTACTAGCTACGGTGATCCTGCAAAGTCTTTGAATGCCACTACCCTCAACTACATAATGGAGCAGCATATGAAAGAGAAAAGAATACAGGCCAGTACATAATAAATCACACCACCCTATTAATGTCCTCTTCTACCCATTCCTGTTATCTGAGCCAATATTCTATGAAGTCTTTCCGTGCCTCCGTTCCGTCATCTGTCAAACATCTGTAAAATAGTTCTAACCATACAGAGCTATTTAGAGGGTTAATGAGCCATTAATATGCAAGGCCTTAAGACAGTGCCTGGCACATAGTAGGCATGATAAAAGTGTCTACTATTATTATGTCGCTTAATTATCTTGAGGACAGTGATGGGGAGGGGAAAAATCTAGGGAAGAGTTTCCTGTTTGGGGAGTTCCGCTGTCCCTGGGTCCCAGGCAGTGCTAAGATTGTTTCCAAGTTTCCTAATGCCCTTTGAGAGGACACTGTCATCTTGCCTGTTGTGGCATTTTCCTCTGAAACTTTATAGCTCTCTGGATCACCTTCAGTTTCCTTCAACTCCTCTGGAAAGGCCCCTCTGGAGCTACTTCTCAAAGCGTTGAGCTAAATAGCTCTACATGCAGCTCTTGTAAGAGACACCAGAAATCCCACTTAATAACCCCCTACCCTGATTCTCCCTCCTTAGAAAAGCAAAACACAGCCGATTGGAACGGAAACAATGGCGAGGAAACACGAATTTTGTAGTGACACTCCTGTCACTAACTACATTGAGGCACTGTGGAAGACGAAGTGGCTGAGTGCTCAGGCTCTGCATTGAACCCAGGTTCACACCCCGGTTCAGCAATTAATGGTTAGGTGCAAATAACGCGCTTGGGTATCACTGAGGCTTGATTTCTCCCATATAATGTGGAGAGTTTGCAGAGTTTATGGGTTAAATGGGAAAAGATGTGTAAAGAAATTAAGAGTCGCACAATAACACGTAACGAGCGCTCAGTGTCCGTGGTCAACAGAGTATTCCTGCAGGAATGGCTAAGATAAATCCTTAAAACCGAAGCGTGCATTTCTCGCCGCCTCCTCCGCGTGTCTAACCCTCCATGAGTCAAAACAAGGGAGGCAACAGGTGTCGGCTCCCGGGCCTTCTGCCCTGACCTTCCTGGGGCCATAGCTCCTTAGGAAAGGGATACTCGGCCGAAAATAGCGGGGCAGCTCCCCCCAGGGGCCAGGCCTAGGCTCGGCGCCGAGCCCCGCACGTGCTGGGGCGGGCCCGCCCCTCCCCGCCCCTCCCCGCCCGGCCCCTTTCCGCGGCCCGTTACCTGCTCGGCCTCCGCCAGCCACAGCCAGAGCTGCCGCCAGGTCCGGAATTTGTACCTGTCGCTAAACACGAAGCACATCTCTGGGCTGGCGTAGCGGGAGGCAAGCGGCGTGCGGTAGCTGTCGTGCCCGCATGCCGCCTGCTGCCCGCCGCCGTCACCTCTCTCCGCCATCCCGAACACGAAAACCTGCTAGGGAAGGGAGGGCCAGCGAGGGCGGGAGCGGAAGTCCGGGGGCGGGACTTCCTCCATTCGGGGCGATACTTCTTCCACTTGGTCCAGCCCCGGGGCCCCTGAGACGCGAGAGCTCCCAGTTGTCGGACTTGGGCTGCCCGCTGCTGAGGATTGGCGAGTTTCTCTTCGTGTACAAGAAACGTGATTAGCGTTTCATAATTTACTTAGCCACTCTGTGCCTCAGTGTCCCCATCTGCAAAAAGGTACATTAAGGCCTGCCTTTAAGATTGCCGTGAGGCGTTAGAGTATTAGACCGATGTCTGGGACACTTAGAAAACCCTCTATGTGTTTTGCTATTACTTTTTTAAGGATTTTATTTATTTATTTTAGAAAGAGAGCGCTCCAGCGGGGCGGGAGGCAGGAGAATCTCAGGGAGACTCCCCGCGGAGCGCGAGCCGGATGAGGGGCTCATCTGATGACCCTGACATCATGACCTGCCCTGAAATCGAGAGTCCACGCTCGACCGACTGAGCCACCCACATGCCTCTGTGTTTGCTATTATTAATTATAGTTGTCGCCCACCCCAGCTTCACTGCCATTACCTGCCTGGCATCAGTGCGGTTCTGAGGAGAAATGATGTCCAGGGGAAGTCAGCATTTGTTGAGTTACAAATGAGACCCCAGCACGAAACTGCAGTAAAAATGGATTTCAGCCAGTGCTGGAACTGAGACTCCCAGAAGTTGAGTGACTTGCTGAGGGTCACCCAGCTAGTAAGTGAACAACCCGACTTCAGATTCTGCAGTCTTAGCCACTATGCTGTATAGTTCCCAGCACATGCCATGCCCTGTCACCCCACGACTTGGTAAAGGCATTTCCCCTCCGTCTGGAACACCTCTCTCTTTTCTCACTACCTCCTAGTTAAGGCTCAGTCCAAAAAATTTTCCCTAATGATCCCACTCTTTCCTCTGGTTGGCCAATAATAATAAAAACCTCTAATATTTATGGAGGTCTTATTAGGTATCAGGAAGTCGTTTTTTACACGTGATCTCATTTAATCCGGCTGGCTCAGTTGGAGTATGCAACTCTTGATCTCGGGGTGTTAAGTTCAAGCACCACATTGGGTATAGAGCTTACCTGAAGATAAAATCTTAGGGACACCTGGATGGATCAGTCGGTTAAGTGCGTGGGACTCTTGGTTTCAGCTGAGGTCATGATTTCAGGGCCCTGAGATCCAGCCCAGTGTCTGGCTCTGCGCTCAGTGAGGAGTCCGCTTGAGATTCTCTCTCTCTCTCCCCATCCCCCTTCTTCCTCTGCCCCTCCCCCCACTTCTGCTGCTCTCTTTCTCTAAAACAAATAAATAAATCTTTGAAAAAAATAAAATCTTTAAAAAAAGAAGAATACAAGTAAAGCTCTTGGTGCAACGCACTGCGTAAGTGCTCAGTGAATGCTATCCGTTATTATGATCCCCATTTTGGAGGCAGCAGAACAAAGGCGTGGGCAGGTTGAGCGTCTTGAGTAGTCATGTGGTGGAGGGAAGGCTAGGAGTTAAACGCAGGCAGACAGGCTCCAGACACCTGGTTCTTAGCAGCTCCAAATGTACCCCTTCTTTCATGGTACAGTAGCAGGCACTGTGCTGCTTTGAAATAACCTATTTCGGAGTTCCTCAGGAGGAGGAGACCTCCCAGGGGAATTCCATTTTGAAGTCCCAGCTTGTTTGAAGTGAACTCCCCTTTGCCAGTAACCATGATACTTCAGGGATATTAAAAGTTGCTGATTAGGAGCTCCTGGCTGGCCCAGTCATTATGCGACTCTTGATCTCAGGGTCATGAGTTCAAGCCCCACCTTAGGTGTAGAGCTTACTTTGAAAAAAAAAAGTTGCTGATTAGGTCTCAAAGCTTCAAGATCTTACTTTTGACAACAGTTTCTTTTTCTGTCACCTTTCCATTTCTGCTTTCATTTGTTCATGGATTCACTCAAAACCCTATGGACCACACCTGTGAGATCTCCTAGATGACGAGTGACCTCCCGGCTTCTTATAGGCCTCTCATAACTCTCACCAGAGTTCAGTGTTGTTGTTGTTTTTTAAGATTTTATTTATTTGTCAGAGAGAGAGAGAGAGCACAAGCAGGAGGAGCAGCAGGCAGAGGGAGAAGCAGGCTCCCTGCTGAGCAAGGAGCCCGATGTGGGAGTTGATCCCAGGACCCTGAGATCATGACCTGAGCCGAAGGCAGACACTTAACCAACTGAGCCACCCAGGTGTCCTCAGAGTTCAGTGTTTTTGCCTTTCCAAAGGATGGCAGACTCGGTGGGGGCAGAGATCATGTCATCTCATCATGTCATCACGATCAGAGATCATGACATCTCGGTCCCTGTGTCCCAGGCACCTAGCACAGGATCTAGCATAGTGTAGGTTATAGGTGCTCAGTAAATGTCTGCTGGATGAATGAATGCTGCCCAAAGGTGTCTAGCAGAGAGAAATAAGGCCCACGGTAGGCAAGATACAAGTTAGATCCTGACACTACACTTCCTCTTTCCCCACCTTTCACATTTCTTCAATGTCCTCATTCCAGGGATCCTTCATGCCTCCACCTGGACTCCAGAATCAGCAGCCAAAATTGACTGCGGCACTAATTCCAGAATACCTTGACCATCAGAGAAACCCACCTGGGCTCATCACTCAAGTCTACATCCCTTCTTGAGCCGCAGAGGCTTGGTGTTGGGGGTGAAGGCAGACAACTCTAGAAGATGAATTTACTTCCGGGAACTTCCCACTCTTCGCAGAGTGTGTCAGCGCTGTCACTACTTTGATGTGTGTGATGAGTTTACTGTTCTCACTTTCGCACTGTGACTGTTGCAAACTCAGCTGTCTCCTCAGTCTTCCAGCCCTCTCTCCTGCCTCTGCTTCACTCTGCTGTCAGTTTCCCCCTCAACATAAGAGTTTCTGCCTCCAGTCTTCTAGATCTTCATTCAGGAAAGGCTCTTTCAACTACTTTATGTTGAATCTTTAATCTCTGTAGTTCTGCCTCCCTTCTTGTGATTTAAAAAAAAAAAAAAGCACAGGTCTCTCCCTCTACAGAAACATTTCCACTTGCTCTCTTACTTCCTTAACATGGAAACCTCTCTTTCTGGCCGCATCTTCACCAACCATTCCTGGCACCGTGTGATTTGCAATTAATCTTTCAGCACCTGGGTCTTCTCACCTGCAGAATGTGGCTGATGAGCCCCAGGTGTACAATGACAAGCAAAGGCAAGAATAGCAGCTGACTCCCAGCTCACATACTGTCCGGGACTCCTGTATTGAACAAATGTGCTCCCCTCCCTGCCTCATTCCTTAGCACTGTGATATAACCTCTGCCCTCTGGTTTCCTCCAAACCACACTCATTGATTCCTGATAACTTCCTGTAGTAAACAAAAGGCCCTTTCCCATAATATATTCATTTGCCTATATTTGCATGAAGAACCACTAATATGTAACATTGTGTCAACTATACTTCAGTATTTAAAAAAAAAAGAATCACTAATAAAGTCTGTGTTCTGGGGGGACATGCAGGGAATGAAATAGGCAGGAAAAGAACTGGAAGCCGGCTTCCTAATGTACGTCTTTATGTCATTTTCATTTTTGAGTCCAACAATGTTTCTTGTTTCCTATACTAAGTCACCCCTCCTGGCTGATTGAAGCGCTTAGCAATTTTGACAAGCCCTTCCCCTTGCTTTGAAAACAAAACAAAACTGTACTGATTCCCCTCCCTTTCTGACTGCTCTTTCTTTGCTAACATCCCCCCTTCTCATTCCTGGAAAAGGAAGCAGTGGGAGTTTCCTCAAGATTTAACCCACTTTTCCTCCCACTGGAAAGGGCTTGCACATCTGCAGGCTTGCCTTCTGAGTCTGTGGGTTCTCCAAAGCTTTGGTTCTTGATCCTCAAAAGCCACCTAGACACTTCCAGCTGGTCGTCACGGTTACCTAAATCAACATCTCTAGATCAGGAGTCTTACTTTTTAAAAAAAAAATTTTTATTCTAAGTAGGATCCGCACTCAACATAGGGCTTGAACTCACAACCCTGAGATCAAGAGTTGCATGTTCTACCAACTGAACCAGCCAGGCGCCCCTCTATCCTTCTTTCTTAAACAAATTCTTGATGTAATGTCCTATTACCCATTAGGATCATTCATTCTGCAATGGTGCATACCGTGTGCCAGGCATTGTACTAGGCCTTGGGATTCAGTGGTCGGCTGATGAGGCTGTAGTGGAGGGGACAAAGGCAAGAAGAGAGGGAGGTAAATTTGGAGAAGTAGATGGAAGCCAGACCAGTAGACCCTTGTTAGAAACGTTATTTGGGGATTTTATTCTAAGCAACGGAAAATCATTAAAAGGCTTTAACAATGGAGGGTAACTTAATCAGAGTTGTGTTTTGAAAATATTCCATCTGTCATGTGTGGAATGGATGGGGGGCAGGGAAACTGGGGTGAACAACATGTGAGAAGCCAGTTGGGCTAATGCCGTGGACTAGATAAGACCTAGGGGTATAGGTGATCTAGCCTGAATAAGAGAAGTAAGTGCAGAGGAACTGAAGAAAGGGAAGAGATTAAGAGGTACACTCAACCCATCTTAGTGATGGATTCGTTCTGGGGAGTAAGGGACAGGGTGGAGTCAAGGATGCTCCTAGGTCTCTAGGTTTTATCATTGAATGGATGATAATGCCATATACTGTGGGGTGGGAGGAGGGGCTAGCAGGTAGGACAGACTTCCGTTCGGGATGTGTTGAGCTTGCAGTGCTGTTAAGACATCTAGGTGTTTTGAAATGTTAAGCAGATGATTATACATCCAGGTCTGGAGCCCAATGGTAACGACTGGAAATATAAATTTAGCGGTCATTAGCACATAGATGGTAATTAAAACCATAGGAGTTTTAGGCCCTGGAGCTGATGAACAAGACAGTAAAGAATTCTGCCTTGGGGCGCCTGGCTGGCATAGGACTGTGTCTCAGGATCTTAAGAGTTGTTGAGTCAAGCCACAGGTTTGGTATGGAGCCTACTTAATTAAAAAAAAAAAAAAAGAATTCTGCCTTTTGTGTGGTGCTTACATTCCAGTGAGGGAGACAGATGATAAAGAATAAACAAGATAATTTTAGAAAGTGGTAAGTTCTTGGAAGAAAATACAGCAGGACAAGAGCATAGAGTAACTTAGAGTGGGGATGGGGGGAGGGTGGTGACAGCTATTTTTTTTTTTAAGTTTATTTATTTGGGTAATCTCTACACCCAATGTGAGACTCGAACTCACGACCCTGAGATCAACAGTCGCATGCTCCTCCAACCGAGCCAGCCAGGCACCCCCAGTGACAGCTATTTTTGACAGAATAAGCAGGTTAAGACTTCACATTTGACCAGAGACCACACAATGATGCAGGGACAAGAGCATTGCAGGCAGTGGAAAAGTAAATATGATGCCTTGAGGTGGGCATGAGTTTGGTGTAACTGAGAGAAAGGAAAGGTAACAGGGGTTGTGTAGGATTGAGATTGAGAATCACAGGGAATGAGACTGAGTATGGGGTTTGTGGACCATGGTATAGAGTTTGGATTTTAATTTTAAGGAGAAAGCCCTGGAGGGTAGTGACATGAACCAACAGAAAAGTCTGGGGTGGGCATGAGGGGAGGATGGCAGATGGGGAGGGGCTCCTGCAGTGGTGGCTGGACCCAAGTTGCCTGTGGGAAGATGTGGACCACGTGGGGAAGTATGTTTCACCTACTACTGGAGGGCTTCCTGACGGCGGAATCAGTGGTGTGAAGAATCGGTGCTTTTGAACCATTAGGTGAACGGTGGTGCCATTTACTGAGATGGTTAAGACCAGGGAAGCAGATCTGATGAGGAAGGTGGAGGGATTTGTCCATTAGACTTGGAAGTAGACAGGCAATGAGTCAGCTGGAAAGACAGGACATGAGAAAGGCCAGGGTTAGAGATCTAATTTGGGCCGGATGGGGACATGTGTTGTATTTTAAAGCACAGGGCTGGTTGATCTCATGTAGGAGGAGCAACATGACTAGAAAGCAAAGTTCAGGACTGGGCCTGAGCCCAGAGGCACTCCAAAATGTAAAATTTAGAGGTCAGTCAGAGGAAGAAGGGGACTAAGAAAGGTGGCCAGTGAGAAGGACACCACCTAGGATTATGGCACAGAGAACAAGGCGGGGTCTGGGGCTGAGCACTGATGAAATCCAACATTTCCTGGCCAAGGCAAGAGAGGCTGAGAGAGATGGAGGAGGTAAAGGAACATGTTAGAGCACAGAAAGAAATCCAAGGGCTGTGGTATCAAGAGGTACATGGCCATGTCCACTGGACTAGGGAGGTTGTTAGTGACCTTAGGGAACGATAGAGGCAGAGACCCAGGAGGGGGAGGAGAGAGAGCTTCTTGAGAAGAAACATGGGACAGCAGCCAGTGGGGCAGGGGTCGGAACAGGGGCCCACAGGAGCGTGTCTACAATGGCATGGACTGAGTACACCGACTGGCCAGGGCTCCAAGCCGAACACGTGAAGAGAGAATGGATGATGGAAAGTTAAACGTACCCAAGGAGGCTGGAAGGGAAAGGGTCCCACACACGGGAGGAAGCAGCACTTGAAGGGGGAAGCACCTCTCTCTGATTATACTTTAGAAGTAGTAATTGAGGGGATTTTCCGACACCTTTCATTTTCTTTCTCCGTGCATTAGGATGCTCACTGAATGGCGTCTAGGTCTCATTGCTGGCTGGTTACAGATGGACAGGAGTCCTCATTTGCCCCATCGTGACTTATTTTCTGAGCAATGCTGCTCTTGGATACTGGCAGAAAATAGAGAGTAGGGTTTCCAAAGTGGGGATTTTGTCACGCGGTTGTCAAAACAGGGGTGGCAAGGGAATTTAGAGGTGTTAGCAACCATGTTATTGAAATTATGGGCTATAAAACCTAACTTGCATTAGGAAGGAAGGGAGGGCCGATGGGTTGGAAGAAAGTAAATAGGTCAATGTCCTGGAGTGGCTAATGAGTTTTAAAACACAGAGGAGTGGGGACCAGTAGGGAGGACATGAGGGTACGGTCAAGGATGCTAAAATTAGTGATTCTGCAGGGGAGCGATTTGGGGTGACTATGAGAGTGTGTGGCTGGGGTGGCCTGGAGGAAGGAACAAAGAAGCCTGGCTGTTAGGGGGGATTTTCTATGTGGACACTTGGGAGTCACCTAAGGTGATGGCAGGGCCCGTAGGCGTGAGGAAGGCTGAGTCAGATGCTAAAGTCTTAACCACTACCTTTCATTCTACACCCCCCCACCGGCCATCGATGCATTTCTAAAATACCCCAAATTTAAAATAAAGCTTTGGTGATACGGGTCTTCAGAGTTTCTGCAACGATCTCTATTCCTCAGAAATAGCACTTGCTTGGAACAAGCGGACCCTCAAGGTGTTCTCAAGCATTTCATTCACCTCTTCTCACACTTCCCGGCGTGGACGCATTTTATGACCCAAGAATTGGAGGGTGTACGGCTTCTCACTTTCTACAACAGACTCGCTTCAGAACGTTTTCTCAGAAACTCAGGTGCTTTACAGCAGAGGGCGTTTTGGCACCGGTACCTTTTGGATCCTATCTGGATTCCTTTTACGGTTTCACCGGTGATTGAGCCGAGTTTCAATTAAATGAGTGAATATATGTGGCTCGCTTAGAGCAGCGCCCAGTCTATGGTAAGCAATCAATCAGTGTTCCCTATTATTAGCTAATTACGTTCTTCTGGGCCGGCTTCCTCATGAAATGGGTTCGCTGCCATCTGTTTGGCACAGCATTCTGAGAATTAAGTCAGACAACAGTACCTGGGAATTAGAAAATGTTCGTTTCCTTCCGTTCCTCCCCTCTGCCATTCTAGAGGCGCTTCGTGGCCACGTGTCTAACAAGTCTCTGTTTTAGCAGCTAAGCACGTAGAAGAGGCTGCTGGGCTGGGGGCGGCGCTCAGAGCAGGGTGGGGCACAGCGCGCCGGGGTTTCGGGAACAGCGGGCTGGCGGGTTCTCGGCCCGGGTGCGGCACAGCCTCCGCCAGGCACTTCTCTCCGCTCTAGTGGTTCTCACTCCAAAGGCAGGTAGGGATTAAAGACCACAAGAGGCAGAAGGAGACCATCAGTTTCTTTTCGAGACTGTGGACCCCGCACTGGGGGCAGGCAGCGAGGAGCACGGGCCCGCCACCAACCGGCCCAGCTGACCACCCCAACAGACAAAACCACACGGGGCGAGACAGACATAACGGAGGCCCAGTTCAGATGCTGAATTCGGGGTGCTTCCGTGTGTGGAGCAGGGAGGGAGAAGAAACAAAATATAAACCTTCAACGAACAAGCAAATTAAATCGGCAGAATAAAACAGGAAACCACAATCAATGCTTAGCAGCCAAACACATTTATTAGTCTTTTTTCTTTTTTGTTTTTTTTTTTCCAGGAACCCAAAAATATTTTGTAGTTATAATGTAAGCAACTGAGTTGCACATAATACAATCATATCTTTCCAAAATAAAATAAAATAAAAAACTAAACAAAACAAAAATAAGCTGTTTAAAAGCCCAAAAAAACCCTTCAGAAAACTCTTATATATGCATTACATCATCTCTCAGTTTTAATGAAATGACGGCGACTTAGTTCCTCAGTATGCAACCTGTCACAATCCAATAAACACCACCCTTTAGTTTTTTTTTTGTTGGTTTTGAGTTTTTTTTTTTTTTTTAAATCCAGCATGAGAAATACAGTACCTGCTATGGCGAAAAATACACATAAAATGCAACTTTTCAGCTTATTTGTACATTAGTAGAGTTTAACATTTTATTGTTTGTTTTTCTTTAAGTGAACCAGTGATTTTAAGTACCACTATACTAAAAAAGTAAAATAAAATAGAGAAAAGGGGGGCCCAGCCTGCCATGCAAGTGCACCTCTAAAGTGCCTAGTTTCTGTGTCCATGTAAAACCAGTAATATGAGGAGCAATTTCAACACATGGGAGTTTGATTAAACCTCTATATGTTTAAGGAAACACACACAAAAAAGACAATGCCATATCCTCCCTTTTCTCCCCTCACACTTCCTTGAATCTCATCATCCGCTTCCTCTGTTGCCCGCCACAAGAGAGAAAAGAAAGCCGCCAAAGTAACATTGTAAAAGCTATTTCAAGTATAAGAAAAACAAAACACTTCTAGGTAACTTGCAGAGAGCGTCACTATGTGCAGCTGTGTAGTCAGGCTGATAGGTTCTGTTTCTGCTGAGTGTTTCAGATGAGAGGATTTTTGCTGTACCTTCCTGTTAACCTGTTTGTGTGCAAAGTTGGAAAGCTGCCTTTTAAAACTCCAGCCTCTTTCTGATGCCCTTCTCTGTGCCTTCTGTTGAAAAGGGGCAAGGAGAGAAGTGAAGGGAGAAGGGAGGAGGGGAGCACTTCTCCATCTTCCCTCCCGTGTCCCCCACCCCCGGATCCCCTCACTTCTCTTGTTCACCATCGGCGACCTAATTAGCTCTCTCTCACTGCAGAGATTCCCATGCTTGTTTCCTGATTTGGTAGGATATATTTTACTATGTAAACATAGCCCCTAGGATTATGGAACCCAAAGCAGCATTTGTATCTCCAGCTAAATGGAGAAAAGATAAAATAGTCCAGAAACCTCTCCTCAGGTTGCTTTTGTTGTCTCTTTTTGGTTACTCAAAACAGGGATGGTTGGGGTGGGCACAGAATTAAGTTGTAGGCAAATAGTAGAGTTAGGAGTGGGCACAATTGAGCTGTTTTGTCTGCTTTTTTTTTTTTCCCCTCCCAGAGGATTTTTTTTTTTTTAAATAACCTGTTAAAAATGTTCCTGCACCTTAAGTCATACAGAGGTTAAGGCCAAGGGTGCAGAATCTTGTGCACGTGTCTCTGTGAGCACATTCGTGGTGCAGGCACCATTTTTGATGACTTCTGTGAGATCACTGGACACACTTTGGTCACTGGTGTGTGCAAAGGGTGGTGGTGGGAGAGGGTCCCAGGGAAGAAGTGCAGAGATCAGCAAAGCCCTTTGGGAGCATCATTGGATGGATATAAGGGCAGTAAGAACTTACGAGGGACCAGAGGAAGGAGACCAACAGAAAAGCGGCCTCCAAACAAACAACGGAGATAAAATCCAAAGGTGGACAGCGCCCCAAATCAGAAAGTGGGTGGTGAATAGGTGTGCATTTATTCTCAAGCTTCTTCCGCTCGAAGGAAGTCGTCACTGTACAAGATCGGTGAGCTCAAACTAAAAAGGGCCTCTAGACAGATACAGGGTTTATCTTTAAGATGGGGTGCTGGGGGAAGAGGTGTTTGTGAAGAAGCTATTCAAAACGGTCATTGTGACCCTGCCTTGTGGGTGGCCAAATCTAGAAAAGCAGTAGCTGACGGATTCCCTACAAGCAGCATTTGTTAAACGTTATTTCCCTCTACCTAATGTCAGCTTCAAGCCTCACGTAGAGAGGCATTCAGAGGAATTCCTGAGGTGCCCACAGCTTTCAGGAAGGCTGTTTGCACATCTCAGATGAATTTCCTTCTAAGCAAGAAATCAATACCTTTCTGGAGCATTGCAAAGTGACAAATCTATGAATTCTACAGCGTCATACTGAAATGCCAGGGACTAAGTCCCTCTATGAACTACAGAGTGCTACTCAGTTAAAAAGTGAGCCTGTGTGTGAAGCAAGAAGGTTGAGAGCTCAAGGTCTCAGGTTAAAAAACATCCTGGAGTGCCTGGAGGGGATGGATCTTCTGGAAGAGAGAAAGTCAGACACTCCCCACCCTGGAACTAGATCCAGAACAGATGGCATCTCTTTGAAACAGGGTTTAGACACGGGCTGGCAGTCACTGTGTGTGGGAGGCAATGGAGAGACGACCACCACCCCACAAATGCACACCCACTCCCCTGACCTGTTCTGCTTTCTCTTCTTAAGCATGAAAGATCTGAAACTTCAGATGGCTTTAAAAAAAATGGCAAAATATCATATTTTAGGGCTACTTTCACAGCAAAGAAAAAAATTGTAAAAGTTATCCCACTATTTACACATTCATATTTTTAAAAGGATAACCCACTGATGTCAGAAAAGGAGAGGGGAGTTAAGGGTCTACACTGCAGGGGAAATGTTCCTCGAGGTATCGTTTTGTCTTAGACAGTTGAAACGTCAGGATTTTATTTTTTTGTTTTGTTTTTTGTCTAAAGGCAATCTAACAGATTGGAACCCTGATAAGATCGTGCCTGTACAGCCCTGCACGGGCACGAGGAGACTGTGATCAAGTCTGTTAACTCATTACAGTACTGTGAACATCAACAACAAAAACTGCTTGCATGGAAACACTGAATATGGGCAGAACAATCTCTGTCTTATGATACTGGAGGTTGCAAGTAATGCCTAGACCAGAGCAACGCCGGTGCAGGATTCACCACAGGCAAAATCAACAAGGGAATTCCATTCGGACAAGGAGGAGGCTGTAGGCGTTCCTGTGGCCAGCACCTCACTGCTCACTAGCTCTCTAGCGGAATAAATGCAAGGAAGCAGAGATTACATTTGGCTGAGGGGTAGTGGATGAGGAAGAGAATTCTTTTTGCCTGCCAAGCAACAGTCCTCTTCCCCGCAGAGCAGGACAGTTTCCTTATAAATAAGTTCACTTAAAAAGGATTAAGGAAGAAAAAAGAAAAATTAACTGAACGAGGAGGAGGAGGAGGAGGAGTTCTGGAAATCGACAGAAAGAGTAACTTGAAGGTCAGCACGAATGAGGCATGGTTTCCTGAGCTTGAAAGGGTTCTGAATTCAGGAAAGGGTGAGTACTTTTTCCCAGAGAACACTAGGGCCTTTGGGGCCCCCTGTCGCCCTGGGCTAACACTGCGCGGCTAGGGCCGAGAATCCTGTACCACACCAGCTGACAGGAACTGCAGGCCCCCCGGGACTGCGGGGAGGACTCCAGGTCTCTTTCTACCTCACGGGCCGACTTGACTGCTTCTCGCTCTCACTCCCCTTTCCCCGCCAGGACGTGGGGATACCATGGACACAGAAACCATAGAACAAGGATGCAAAGCTACTTCCTTCCCCTTTCTGCCCTCCCCCCCCCCTTTTTGCAGAATGCATAGTTACAATTCACGTTACAAAATAAAGAAGCAATGATGACCACATATGGGACCTTTTTTTTTTTTGAAAAAAGAAAAAAACCCAACAACCTCTTCTTAAATTCAGTATCAAAATTCACATTTGCATAATAATACATTTCAAGGCCATTAGAGAGGAATGAGAGAGAAGCACAGAAAGCCGCGTCTCTCCTCCCTTTGTCTCCTGAATGAAGCTGAAGGAATCTTGCGGGAGGGATGGTTTTCCTCTTTGGGGAGTTCTGAGGAATTATGGAAATGGCCCTTAGCATTCACTTGCGGTTTCTTTAGAAGATAGGGCAAGGGGAGAAGAGGTGGAATCGTTTAAAACAAGCACAAAAACAAATGAAGAGACACTGCAGATTTCTATGCTTAACTATAATAGTTCCGAAGAAATAAAATACGATTTCAGATTTTTCTCTTTTCTTTCTCAAACACTTCCATCTTAATCTTTCAAAAGCTTTTTCCTTGCGTGTAATACCCTGTTCGCATAAACAGCAACATGATGTGAGGAAAGTAACTGCCTTCTCAGGACACAGACTCAGACGGTGGAAATGCGCCGCCCGCCCCGCACACGGCAGAAGCTAGAAAACGCCTTCTTGACATGCATGAATGTGTCACAAACATCACCATATTTCAGTTCTCCAGTGCTCACAGAAAAACAAAAACTAAAACAGCCACAGCCACAGCCACGCGCGCACACACACACACGAAGGAAACTAGGTACTGCAGATAGCTAAATTCAACCTGCGCTCTTGGACGAACCTGGGTCTCTGTCGTTGTGCGCCATCACCTCGTTCTCCCTCCCGAGCCCCAGAATCTCTTCCACACAACTCTACACTGTGCAATATCGATGCTAATGACACCTCCAGAGCCGCCCCTGGGGACCGCCAGGAGAATCGCTGACTTCCCTAAAGACTACGCTGACGGCCCTTCTGTCTTATCCCACGGATAGCTACTTCCTCAACAGACGGTCTCTGTACTCACAAAGGCACATTCAGAAATACTACACTTCAGTAATTAATTCCTTGGACAAAATTAAAAGGGGGGTGGGGGGTGTTTTAAACACATTTATTCCAACCTATCCTGAAATTTCTGGCAAGAAGTGTCATACTGAATGCATCACTTGGTGAAAAACTATACTACCTTTAAAAGGTACCTAACTTCTTCAAGGATTCCAAAGGTTTTTGCTTTGTTTTGTAAAAAGACCCCCCCCCCCCCCGGTTCATTTTTGGCGAACACATTTAGGATAGACTCTTGCTTTCCATGAAGCTCCGCTCTAAGGCTAGTCCCGCAGTAAGGCTGCTCCAGCTCACCTCCAGTGACCTCCTACGACCCAGCCCTCGGAGAACCGTGCACACCTGTCAGGAGCCCAGGGAGAAGGCGGGCCAGAGTCGGTGCGAGGTCCCAGAAAGCAGGGGAGAAGGGAAAGAAAAGCACTTCGTTTCACATCTCTGCTACGATATTGTAAACTACCATCACAATTTTTCTTTTGCTGTTCCCATTAGCAGCAAAAAGGAATTTCTCTTTTTGTAAAGACAGTCTCAACATATTCACCTTGGCTCGAGATGGGCCAGCGGACTGGGAAGTGAGGACTGACAGTGTGAAAACTGAACCGAGGCGCAAAGTGCTTTAGGGAAACCCTAATTCTTCACTTGATCTTAGCCAAAAGGCCGAGAAGCGATTAATTCTTTATTTAAAACAGAACACTTCTTGCCTTCATCTGACTTTCCTCTCTCATGGACCAAACAAGCGTCTGTCACGATGAAGACCCCACGATGGGAGTCTGGCAGAGACCCCTCGGTCAGGGTGGTACCAATATTTCTGGTGTGCAGAGTTTCTCATTAAAAACAAATTCAGGTTGTGACTAACTGACAAGAACTATTTAAATTCTGTGCGGCAAACACTGGCAGCTTCTGTCATTTTTGTTTTTTTTTTAAGTGGTGGTGGTAGGAGGATACCACAAGAGATTGACAGTTTAAAAACCACTCACATGTTAGAATACTTGGTATTTCCTTCAGATCTAGTTCAAGTGACCACACACCGAAGGATAGCAGGAGCGCCCGGCCGGTGGGCAGTAGTTCTGTTTCCTGACCGGTGTTCCCTCCGCCATCCTGTAAACGTTCACGGCCTCTTTTCTTTTGGCGGAGCAGGCAGCATGGGGAGGCGTTGTGGGCAGGGCAGGGAGGGTCACTGTTCTATTTTTATTGTTATTACTATGTTCATAGGTTCTTGAAGTTGATAATTATTTTAAATCTAAAGAATGTGATGCCAGTACCTCCTCTGTCAAATGCAAGGTCAAGAAAAGAACACCATCGTTAGTAAGTGGGGCCATCTCTGAAAATACACACACTTCAGGCACCGGCCGTAAACCTACAGAGCTTACTACAGGGTACGCACTAACTCTGGAAATACAGAGAACTTTCTATGTGGGTTTTTTTTTTAAAATAGATTGATGATGTTCTTGACAACATTATGTATATATGCCTGTTTCTGGACCATGTGGACACCCTATACTTGCAGGTAAGAAAGCTAAGAGAGTGTGGTACAGCGTGCAGCAGAGGGTAAGGGCATCCTGTTTTCTGAATGGGTTCTGAGGTCTACAGATTGATAATTCACTGCAGACACATGGGCTGGAATATTTTCATCTGCACCATCACATGCAGCCTCAGCTGGACACTCACAGGAAGGAAAACAATTCAAGAATAAGATTTCTTTTTGCAGTAACACTAAGAAGCATAGTTAATGCATAGGCATGAAGTGTGACAAAACTTGGCAAAAACACTGGAGAAGAAAAAGTCTGATTTTTTTTTTTAACCAGCTAAAAATGCATCTCTACTCCTAGTAAAAGACCTTACAGATAGCTAAAACAGAAGAAAAAACCCCAAATCCAAACAATAACCTACTAAGTGTTATATGTTGAATTTGAACTCTGAGGATGGGATAGAAGGGGACCTTTTCTACATAAAGACTCAATTGTTCCCTAATCTTAGAGATGGCCATTACAGCCAAGTCTGCTGAAAACATCTTGTTTACACTGCAGAGGAAAACAGGCTTGGCTTAAGCGTTTTGCTCAGCACAGAGACATCTTCATTTTGTTTAAGAGAAGAGTCAAGATGGCAAAATATAAAAAAATAAAATTAAAAAGTACACAGCATCTGAGGTCGATATGGAATCTGGCTGTTAACCCTACAAAAACTGCCCCCCCCATGGCAAAAATTCAAGTGAATATTTGCAAAAAGTCAATAGCCCGTGAAATGTTTCTGCTAGATATATTAATAAAAGCTCTTCCAAATTCTTAGGTAGGAATCTCTTTTCCTCTTGCATATCTCAGATACCGCATTCAACCCACAGGAACTTGGAAGAACCAACTGCTAATTTATGCTACATTCATATCAGAAGAGGTGGGAAAGTTCTTAGAACAGGAGCCATATGACTAGAAAATTAAGCTGCTATAAATAAAACTGATCGAATGGCAATCAATGGATAATGTTGATTTACTGGGGGACACTGGTGAAAGAATTTGGTTTGGAACCTTAACATGCAGCACTACCAAGTTAACTTCTGTGCATGTCGTAAATGGAAGAGATCAAGGCTAGGTACGGAGGGATCAGAGATGCCATATGGGCCATCCATTTCTTCACAGTGTCTCGGAGATCTGAACTTTGTTTTTTTTTTTGTTTTTTTGTTTTTTGTGTTTTTTTGTTGTTTTTTTGGTTTTTTTTTTAAACACCTAAAATTAGGTCATGGCACTGGATTTCAATTGCCAGTAGAGGTCTCCAGTCTGATGGAAGACGTCTCTTCCCCACGAGCGCTTTTTCCTTTTGGCTACTCATGTGGTAGACCGAAACCAAGTTTGTGATGTTTGAAAGATGGGCACCTCCAGCCACTAGTAATCGAGTGTTTAAAAAAATAAAGGAAACTAGTAAAAATTGGAACGCTCAAATTTACATGATCAAAATGTTTACAAAATAAATCTACATAATGAGAGGTGACCAGCAAACCTCTGTACAAATGCCAGAATGTGGTGGAAGAGAAGCCGCTCCCACCGAACTTTCTAAGTGTTATGGAAGCCACCTATCCTCTCAGCAGACATGGCTCTTGCCGAAGAATACCATGGAAAGAAAAGAGTTTTTCTCTTCCATTATATCCTCACTATATCCTGTTCTTAGGTCACTGCCAACCAATAAAGCAAAGCTTCCAGCAAGTTGACGAAGAAAAAAAAAAAAAACGGGGTGGGGGGAGGAGGTTGAGGGGGGGAAGAGGAGACAAAGAAGGATAAGAGCAGAAAAATAGGAACCCCTTTCTACTGGCCCAACACAAACAGACTTTCCAAATCACTGTATGTAGTTGTCACAATGACACACCTGGAGAAGTCAGTGCACAGTAATGAGCGCAATAACACAAGGCAGGACCCTGGCATTCCACATTACCGAGACATGAAAGCATATTTAACTTCCTTGATTTCTGTTTATTTATTTTAAATTTAGCCCACTGCCTTTGGGGCCTGTCCAGAACCACTCCAATTTCCTTAATGGCCAAGCGTACTTAATGTCTGTGGAGTGACTGGACCACATGCACATACACACGAGCTCCCCCTGCTTAGGATGTCTGGGTGTATGTACGAAGGCACTAAAGCGGTTTTAGAGAAATTGCAGGCAGCAACCCCACCCACTCCCGGGTACCTGTCGAGCTGGAGTTTCTTTCCCACTGGGAAGCTTAGATGTTTAAAAGAAGCTGTGGTCATGCTTGGGAATTCTGACCCCTGGCCCCAGGAGGGAATACAAAAGGAGAATTCGACATCACGAAAAACTGAAAGGAAATACTCCACATCTCCAGCTGAGGGATGGGGATAATTAAGCAGCAGATCTTCAAAAGAGCAATTAAAATGAGCACAACAGTAGCTGGGAGCTTAAAAAGTAAAATCACTTGTTCCTTATTAGATTCTTCTTAGTTTCTCCTCCTCCCATAACAAGCAGGGAGGTAAGACAGACACATTCTTCATTAATAGAACAGTCCATAGATATTTTCCTCTAGTAATGCCTATATTTAAAATTTGTTCCAAAAATTATTAACCTATATTTCCTAGCTCTTTACATAGATTCTCAGCAATCCAACCGTACTATTTTACAGATTAAGAGTTTACTTCTTTTTTTCTAAGTTGTTCTATCTTTCTTTCTTTTGTTGCTGGGGTTTGAGGGACAGGGAGAAGGGTTCCCTTAAAAAAAAAATAAAAATCATTAGGGGAGATGTCAGTTCACTCTTAATGGAAAGGAACAAACTGATGGCATTCCCATTTATACAAACAAACACTCCCACTAAATGACACACAATTTCAAATAAATCTGTGATAAAGCTCTTAGAAAGCTAATCCTTCTCCCGTATTTTTTAAGATAACGAATTGACCTGTTGCTGCTAAATTGATAATTTTTAAAAAATATTTATTTCTATGTGTTTTAAAATGTGTGATCCCCAGTACGACAATAATGTTTGGAGACTTTTCTTTTTACATTTTTTAAGTAAAAATTGTTTAAACTTTTTGAAGTTTCAGGAACTTGTAAAAGTTTATTAACAGGAAAGAAACAGCCGTCTATCTAGGATAAGATACGGTTAAATAAACCATCTTCAAAAAACTGGCTTCCTACCCTAGAATTCCTGAGAATGCTTGCAAATTTTAAAGCAGGAAAATAAATGTTAAAAACAAAAACAAAAAACACTGTTAAATGCTCCCAGAGTTAGTCTTCATCTAAAATATATATTTATATGTATATATATACGCACTTTTTGGTCTTTTTTTTAAGTTTTTAATTTTTTCCCTTTAAGCTTAAGATGGAAGAACATTTGAGCTTCTCATGTTTATTTTTACATATTTCAAATCCCTCATTATGTCTTGTAAACAAGAGGGGCTCTAGCACCCGGCTTTCACCGTAGTATCGTAAGGAACTCAACTAACCCATAGTGCAGGCCAAGGAACCAGCAGGCGGGGGGGGGGGGGAGGGGGGGCAGGACACGGCAGGGAACCATGGCAGTGGACAGGGTCGCCACGGGCTCATGGGAGCCTCGGGACATGCTCCTGGCCCAGGGCCACCAAGATTGCGCCTTCTGTAGATGGCTGAACACAGCTGCTCTCCACCTGGACGTCACCACACACCACAGGGGTTTGCTCCACACACAGAGAGCAGGCAGAGGGGGCTGGGAGGAGACATTTTGTACACGGGCAGAGATGGAAGGGGCATGGTGGTGGTGATGAAAACCGGAGAGCAGGAAGAGGGCACGGTTAGTTTTCTACAAGGCATCCAATGGGACCGAACCAACGCTGGAGACTCAAGTTTGACCACCTACCCACAAAGGGTGCATAAAGACTCATATGAGCGATCGCTCACTTGAATTATGCATGTCAATCTCTTTTGAGGCTAGGTTTATAATCAACAGGGTAAGCCAGAGGACTACAGAATTCCCATTCTTTGTCTCATAAAACCACTTAAATGCAAATAATTCGTTTTTGCCTTTTCCTATACACACCCACCCACCCACACACAGACACAAGCTAAAAGTCAAATACATTAGGCATTGTTGTATCCTTCACTGAAGACGCTAAAGAAAGAAAAACTCCCTTGTCCTCACTAGCAGCAAGTTACGGAGGACAGTAGAGGTCTGCTCCCACCAAGGGTTGGAATGGGCAGGTATTTGCTGGTACAGAATGTCGGCACTTTATGTTAAACAGTATAATGCAGACTGGGATGTCCACACAAGTGCTAGCACGTTACCGGCATACGTTCCCCTCCCCCCACCCCACCCGCCCCACCAGCCATCTGCTTTGTATAAAGGGGTACCCCTTCGGGTCTGCTAGAACTCTTCACAAAAAGCAGTTTGATACATGTTGATTCCAACATAAGTACATACATGTTGGTGATAACTGTGGATTAAAAGTTGCCCCCTAGTCGGCCCAGAGTACTACTACACTGATGCTTTAAAAAAAAAAAAGTCTTTAAATACCGAAATAAAAAAAGCAACATTACAAGGAAAAAAAAATAAAGAGGTCAAAACCAAAAAAAGGTGCAATACTTAAAAGTCTTTGCTAAGTTATACCTGCCTAAGCAAAACCACATACACAGGAAATACACAACACAGAGAAACAAAAGGAAACGCTTGAAGTACACACTGGTTTAAGAACATTCGTTAAGTAAACGTTTCTGTCAGTGATGGCCTGGTGCTGTAACACGCCATGGCCTGGCACAGGTAACGCTCAGCGCGAGAGGAGCAGAGAGGGAGAAGCTGCAGGTGCTTTCAGGAGGCTGCTCACAACCTGTTTGTTTCCGTTTTCGTAAAACGAAAAAGAGAACCAATGGAAGTCTTTAATTCGGCATTACCTGACTTTCTGATGAATTCCTCATACCTGATGACACAAGAAAGGGGGAACATGGTTTTTCCGCTTTTGAGACATGGCGTAAGTAAAAACTCTCGTATATCGTCTGTTCCCATTCAGACTGACGAAAGAAAAGGCCTGCATAAAACTTAACAGATAGTCAGATGTGCCCGGTGGCCACTTACTTTAAAAAAAAACAGAAATAAATAAACACACAGTTGCTCCAAGAGGTACCTCCTGCTCTCCTACTTTTTTGGACTTGGCAGTGCTCTGCTCTACTGCTAGGTCAAAAGAAAAGCAAGAGAAAACTCACGCAGGCTACTTTGCAACTGGAAAGGAGCTCCCTGCTTAAATCATTAAAAAGCACTCTGTTCATCTTAATGCAGCCCAACGGAGTTGCTTTAGTAAGCAGTGGCTCCCCGTGCTTGTGTGTGCTCATCGTTTAAAAAAAATAAAACAAAATAAAAAGCAGATGGCCGGCCAGCCAGCCTGCAGACTGTCAGCAATGCAGCTTTCTGAGAGATCGGGGGGGGGGGGGGGGGGGGGGGAGGACACGGGCGCACACACACAGAGACAGAGAGAAGGATGCACGCGAATGCACATGAACACACGTGCACACACATACCAGAACGAGCATGCCTGGGCAGTTACATGTGCCAGAACACACTGGTATTTATCAACCAGCCAATCACAAATTTTTTCCTTTTTTTTTTTTTTTTTTTTTTAGGTTTTTTGTGTTTTTGTTTTTAAAGTGAGGCTCCGTCAAGTCTTCCCCCCCCCACCCCAACAATTCTTTTGAATTCCCCTCCCTCCCAAACGTGGTAGACCTAAGGACGGAAACACACCCAGTGCAAACAAAGTTAAAAAGCTATTTTTTTTCAGTATATATGTTTCTTAGCAACAACTTCCATATAACATGAAAAAAGTGAAAAACTAGAAACTAATTTTTTTAATTTTTTTGTGTTTAAATTTAAATGGTATGTGTACTTGCTTCACATTGTCTTTCTAGGTTGGCGTTCATGATTCAAGTATTTCAAGAGTGATATGTTCTCTTTTTGGATTCATATTCCAAACGAAAAAACTGAAGTTATAAGGGAGGCAACTATGTGCTCAGACAGTCTGTCAATGACCCACCTTTTTTTCTCTCTCCGTTTTCTTTTTTCCTTTTAAAAATGTATTTATTGCAAGTTGAAAAAAAAAACGAAAAGGTCAAGTTAGTGCTGCTGCTGTTCCAAAAAAGGTCACGAGGTCAGAGTTGAAAGTTCTAAGTTCAGATTGAATCCGACCCTCCTCCCAGAAGGTCACCAGGTAGTAAGGGAGCAGGGCTGCCCATCCTATGGGGATCTTCCACAGCTGGGACTCCCCACAAGCTAGAAGAATAGTTTGGGGGCCCCCACAACGAAGCGCCAGCAAGATCGGCCCCACTGCTGCCACCAGCACTGCTGCTCCATTGCCCGAGCCCTGTGGACCCACCGAAAAGATTCAGAGCAGGTCCAACGGGATCTGACTGGGTCTGGCCGGTCTCCAGCGACTGCCAACCTGCGGCGGGTGCACTTGGGGTTGCTGCAGGTGTAGGGGGCTGAGCTTGTGCCAGAAAGCGGCTAACTTCATCATCGGTGGCAAACTCAGCCAGGATGGTAGTGTTTCCCAACACACACCTAGAAAAAAGGGGAGGGAAAGAGCTATGGATTTGAGGGAAATCCTTAAGCACCCACAGGGATTGAGGGTTTTGAGTCCTCGATAGTCTAAGTGTGCTCCTTTGACTAGCAGCTTCCATATCCCCTGGAAGCTTTTTATAATGCAGAATCATAGGCCCCACCCCAGACCTACAGGATCAAAACCCGCATTTTAACCGGACCAGGTGATCGAGACGCACCGTTTTAAAGCAATAAGGTATCACTAAATCTCAAGACATCCAAAGACTACTAGAGGGTACCATGTATCGATAACCTTTTGGTATATGGAATTGTGTGTTGAGAAAAACGTCACCTCTCTTTTCCCCCATGGGAGGTGAAAGGTCACACCGCAAGCATCAAGGTGACCCAGCTTTAGACATCTGGAGGTGTCGCTGCTCTGTGTTAGGGCCGGGCTCACTGCCTGAGCCTCACCACTGCTTGCTAGCTCTGTTTGTAGCTTTCTGCCGTGTCATCTGCTGGCTCCCAGTGTGACAGCAGCTGGGAGGGGGCACGGTCAACTGGTGTGATCCAGTCCCGCTGACTTTAGACAACACCAGTGCTACCCACCCAGACCACGGCGTTTCATCTTCACTGACAAAGCAGCCAAGGTAAGTTGCTAGATTGTATTACAATAAGTGACAGCGCTTGCAATGTTTCACATTCTCATAAATACTGGCTTTGTTTTATGGTACTTAAGATTTACTCACTGCTTCACTACTTCACAAATTCTTTAGTTTTGGAATTCTGATTAGTGGCCTATGCGATACACAAGACAATCCACGCTTAGGTAGGTAGAAAAGATCAGTCACCTCAGTAGCAAGCAAGTGCTTATGCCATGATGCCGTTTCTGTGCATGCTCTTGTGCATGTGTGTTTCATCGAGCAGGCGGCAAAATACTCACGTGTGCTTCTTCACGCGTGTTTGTCTCAGTGAGCGTACGATGGGTACTCACATGTGCAGTGCAGTTTGGGCCTTGGCCGCCTCCTGTTTGGTGTTGTATCGGATCAGGGCGGTGCCCTGGGTTAGGTTCAGATGGAATGTCAGCAGTGGGCCATGCTGCATGCAGATGGTTCTCAACGTTGACCCATCAATCTGAGGAGTGACGACATTCATGAGATTAAAACCTGGAGGTGGGGTGTGAATGGAACTCCAGTGGCTGTTCTTACGTATGAGAAGGAGAAGGACTTCTGGTTTGTAAGTAATGGTATCAGCACTAAATTCGTCTTGGAGAAAGGAAGGAAGAACTCAAAGCAGGAATGAGTGCACTGAATAGAAGTCTTAAAGGCAAATTAAGATATTCAAGGCACTGGGCTGAGATCTAATGTGCCCATATTGGAAATAAAAAAGTTTCTAAAAACACAGCTCAGAACAAATCGTACGATTCAACCTGCAGTCTCTTTTCCTTAAGAGGTAAACAAGTCAATGTGTGTTGATGTGCTAGAGACTTCAGGAAGCAGAAATAAGATGGCACCTGAGTAAGAACTTAAGACAACAAGCCAAGTCCAAGTTCTTGGCATCACTACTACTGCAGTGCTCCCCACTCCCCCAGTTACTAATCTCACAGAGAGCTAAGGAGGAAGATACACACAAGGAAAGCACTGCCAACCACATCTGACGGTTTAGGACGTTGCTGGCTGACCTAGCCCGCAGACCACGCGGGGGTCCTTGGACTCCCATGTTGGCCACCTCAGGGTGAGGCTTGCTGCCTACTTCTCTGTGGACTGTGCTGCCCTCGGCTTCGCGTTAGCCAGACTCTGATGTCCAGTGATTCGAGACAGTTTCTCTCGCCCAGGACTTGGATGAACAAACGTACTTATTCACTCTGATCAATTTATTCGTATCAAGATCTTAACTAGGTTGAGATAGGCTGCTGAGTCCAACATTCGGTTCATTTCTTTGGAAGGGAAACAGATTACTATCGAAACAGCCTTCAGAAATTGTGTTACTGTTGGCAGCAGTGGAAACATCGTGTGGTTTCACCATGGAAACCCTATAGGATGGAAACCAGCAAGCTCACCAAATTTCTTTACAGAAAATGATAAGCAACTGTATGAGCATGGCCTAGAGTACGCCACAAGTGACCTTTCAGTGTAGATGCCCTCTAAAACAGATTTTGGGTGATGAAAGTAAATTTATCCAAGTTCCAAAGATTTGCCCTAAAATCTTCTTCTAAGCTATGATTTAGTCTATTAGGTAGTTTTGAGCTTTAAAATTAAACAATTCTTTTTAATACAAACACAGCCAACCCCTTGATTCATTTTACATATATATACACATGTACTCACTATTTTGCACAGGATAAAACAGAAGTGAACAGCTGGTTAGCTTCCCCGGGTTCCTTTCAAAACAGCGTATCCATTATTGTCTCTCTCATCCTAACCATATACCGACCACACTGAACGACAACTTTCAGAATGTTGTCATATTCTGTGGGTTAGTTGGTTAAGCACCCGCCTTCAGCTCAGATCATGATCTCAGGGTCCTGAGATCGAGCCCTGTGTTGGGCTCTCAGCAGGGAATCTGCTTCTCCCTCTCCCTCTGGACTCCCCCCCCACACTCATGTTTGCTTTCAAATAAATAAATCTTTAAAAAAAAAATTCTAAGGAGGCACATACAGTTTTGAGTACAGTCATATAAAATCTTCATATTTCAGTCAATTATTAGCTAAAAAAAAAACATCTGGGGCTTTTAGCTGAGTTGATATGGAGATTAAGAGCCAACCCAGACTCTTCCTCATGTTAACTGTATTTATGAAACGACCTTTCTCAACATGTACCCTGAAATACAAGCGCTGGGTACACTCCCCATAAACAGATTCACTGGGCAAGTTAATTTAAGAGAAGCTGTATTTCCCCGCAGAGGATCGTAACACATGTTAGCATATTAAAGGGTCTAAGAAATCTCATAGTGAAAATACCTGTTTAATTGTTTAATCAAGTATATATTCCAAACATATTAGGCCAGAGACCTATTAATATCCCATGGGAATACTCTAGAAAATGCTGGCTTACTATAGTGCGCACGAATCCATTTATGAATTAAATGCTAGACAATTCATTTTATGTGTCAAAGGGAGGGAGGCATAATTGACTCCTTTTAACAAGGTGTTGTAAAGGTTGTGCTGTCAAGTCCAAGTGAAAGTCATGGGCTCAGTTTCAGTGGGTTCATTTAATTTCATTTGCGTGTTCAACGTAACAGTGCTTGCCGCATGGATGTCAGTTACCAAGCAAACAAGGTGACAGACAGAGTGGCTTGGGGCAAATGAAACCCATCACTGTAAAAACAACCCAGGGGGCATGTTCTGAAGAGAGCAAATTAGTAATGCCATCTACAAAGAAGAGAATAACAGATGGAAAATTGAAAGCACCCATGTGGCATTTAAGCTATGAAATTGACAGATTCCTTCTGCTGAGATAGATGGTTAATTATTTATGAAGCATAAAAATAGTTGATATTGAACCTTAAGCCTTGTTGGGCCAACACTCCCCATTCAGGAGTAGGCTTTGAGCCTCTGGGTGGGGAGACCCACCCCTGCACGCTGGACCTCTCTGTAGTTAGCGGGAAATTAATGAGCTTTCTTATCTGCTGACATTCCACACCTGGGTTTCTCTCTCTCAACACAATCAAGTCCTGTCTCGAAAATTACAAGGATGCATGATTACCTGCGGAGTGAGATTGTGAAGAACCAGCCAGTAACTGGGACGAACTGAACCACCATCACTCCAGGTAGAGGCTGAAGCAACCAGAAAAACAATTAGGAAGAGCAATAAAAAGATTCAGACAGCCACGAGTGAGAAACATTTTCACATAGCCCACGTTTCTTTCTCCTTCTATCAACGGTCTTCTCCTTTATACCTCCCTCTGACCCCCTTCATCCTGTCACTGAATGGCCAGTTCTCGTCTCCTAGACCTTAAACCCTGTGCACTCTCATACCTCAATGGTAAGACATTTTCCTCCTAATGTTCTCCCTCTGCTGGTCATCATGTTTACTCCATCAGTCCCTTGCGAGTTCTTGGATCACTCTGCCCTAGGCTGACTGCAACTTTCCACTCAAGAGATATTCTTTCCCCTACCAGACTTTCTCTCTTGTAAAGACTTCATGTCTTTTTTTGTGTTAACGTGAACCCCTTGTGTTTGAACAACGAAGCTCCTTTCAGCAGATCCTTCTCACCCGAGGCAAGCCGTGAGTCCTGTGTCCCCCACCCCCTGACTGATCGGGGTGCTGTGCTGCTCCAGGGAGATGATGGTTTGGGGTTGGTCAGACCGGGAGGTGGGCGGGGCAGCGGTGTAGTGTTCCTTGAGGAAATATGGTTTTTCCACATCTTGTTGGAGAGATGAGTGGGGTTGTGTCCTATGGGATCTGGGGACCATGTTGATTTGTAATCAGGGAACTTTGCTATAAAGAAGAGAAAATTAAGGAAGGAGTAAGGTTAGATAGGTCACTTTTGTCAATATACATAAATTCTGTGTATACACATAAATAATATTCTAAAAATAACTACACATTTTGAGAGTAGCAATACAAAGTAACATTGCCCTTTGAGCTCATTAAATATAAAAATTTCAATGACTATTACTCTGAATTGACAACACATAAAGATTTAATATGATAACTAATTCTCTACTACTTTCTTAGCCAAACGGAACATGAAAGGGAAGATTAATTCAAGGGAAGTATTCCTAAAACCATGAGTCTTACAGATACAGTAGAATGTGAACCCTAGTAAAACTATTCTATAAAATACTCATTGACTGAATGGAAACTACACTAGAAATTTATACTCTTCTTGATCCAGATTAGTAGCTATCAACATTCAAACAAAAATTTTTTTAAAGATTTTTTAAAGTAATCTCTACACCCAACATGGGGGCTCGAACTTACAACCCTGAGATCAAGAGTCGCATGTTCTACTGTGACTGCCAGCCAGGCACCCCAACATTCAAACAGATTTTTAAAGAACAATCAACCAATATTTGCTAAGGGTACTATGCTTTAAGGTACTAAATCAAAGCTATGGGTAATATAAACAGTTCTTCTCAAGAACTTCAAGTTCACATGGGAAGACAGAACAGATGAGTAAGAGAACTGGTAACCCCAGGCATCATCACATATGTTCAATACACAGAGAAGACACTGCTCGGCCATCACCAAAGGCTTTGCAAAGACAGGTCTGGAAAGATTTATATAAATGGATGGGCTCAGAGACTATAGACCAATAACCAATCTGAACTCAATCTGTACCAAATATGTTTCCCCCAGTTTTGGCTGAACAATATTTCACAGGGGCAGCAGTACAGAAGGCCAGAAAGGTAGGCTGGGGGCCGATGGGGATGCTACTAGGAGTTTTTGCAGTAGACGGAGCATGTAGTGCTTAAACTTGGCTCTCATCCTGGGTGACAGCAAGTAGAATGGAGCAGAAGAAATGGGTGGGAGATGTGGCTGCAGAATACACCCTGGGAGACATCCTCACGATCTGGACCCAGGTAGTAAGTGAGAAAAATCTGGAGACTTTGTGACCCAGTGATGCCAGAAGCATCGTTAAGAAAAAGATTTAGTTAAGAAGGAAAAACAATGTGGGGAGGGGGGGTGCAGAAAAGTATACATTCAGTTTAGACACGTCTGAGGTGATTCTTGGGTCATCTCTCAGGTGAATGTCCAACTGCAGACAAAAAGATAAAATAGTTCAACTGAAGACACAGCAGTTACTGAAATAAAAGTGCTGGGTTGAAAAATGAGTTTTTACATGTAAAGGAAGAAGTCCCACAAAAGTATAATGTAGGGTGGTGGTTAGAAACATGGATTACTGAGTTGGCGCCTTTACACACTCACTCAGACCTGAGGCAAATTGTATCAGCTCTTTGAGTCGGAGTTTCTTCACCTACAAAATGGGGAGAAGGCCAGGACCTGCTCCCAGACTTTGGTGAAGGTAAGGTAAGAATTCATGCTGAAGGCTCCGCATGCTGCCTGGTCTCCAGGAGCATTTACTAAATGACAGGTTATTATGACCCTGTCAATAGGACACAGAGGTGAAAAGAAAAAGAAGAGAAGACAATTTGTAAGGCCATTCACCTACAGTGCCTTAGAACGTAGCTGAGGATTTGTTCCATTTGCTTTTGCTTGGACACAGAACAGAAGCCTTAATGACTTTAATGGCTTGAGGTCTAACTTTTGCAAGACCAAGGTGCCAATTACAAAGAATCTCTCTCCCAATCTATGAGGCAGTGTGTTGAGTGAGTGACTTCAAAGGCTTTATTATATCCATTAAGTTTTTATTCCCTATCGTGTTAAAAAAAAAAAAAAAAACGCATACACATAAGGAATTCAACAAATGTTCGTAGAATTAATTAAGGGCCTCTTTTTTTCCCCCTTGGCCATCTGCCTGTAGCCTTTGTCTATAAGTGGAAGGATTTTTTGTAGAAAAGCAAGCTATAATTGGCTGCCTTCGGAATAACAACCTGGACTCCCCTGCTTCTTCCCGTGGCCCGTGATTCCTTTGGCAGGCCGGTTCAAGAAAAGCACTGTGGCACAAAGATTTAACCTCTGCCCTCTCAATACCCACAAGGCTCCCTGCAATTATGTCACCATCTGCCCTGTCCTAAAGCTGTATGTCTCATCCTGTCTCTGGGCCACTGGAAGCTCTTTGAGAACATGACCAACAGAAAAGGTGTGCGTCCATTCAGGCTGACCTAGCCATTCAACTTCTGTTGAAGTCCTCCCTAAGAAATAAATGCCCATTTCCTTTGTAAAAGGGAACCTGATGGAAGAGTGCTAGTCAAAGGGAAACAAACAGGTCATACTTGTACCTGAAGTGCTATGAACGTTGGTAAAGGAGTTGTCAGAGGCACTGTAGGGCCAGGCACCAGGTGAAGGCAGCGAGGTGTTGAGGGAAGAATTAGACCCTTTGGGTGACACAGGAAGAACAAGATGAAAATATTGCAGGCAGATGTCGGTATAACCAGTGAAACCTTAAGTATTGTATTTTAGCCTTCAATGGAAGATTAAAATATATCTAAAAATGTATCCAAAAAAACCTTGAAAAGCTACAGATTTTTAAGTTTTCTGGTTAAATTATTAGATTATTAGAAGGTACAAATGAAGCCACAGATAGACAGACACGAAAATGCTGGGTGTTGAATAAACACAAAGGATGCCTCACTCATTTACCTGTGGTGTTATCCCGCAGAAGTTGGTGGTCAGTATCTACAATGGGAGATGTGGCTGTACCCCCCAGCACACTTCCTGGGGTGACATAGGGGTCAGATTCAGGGTCAATGTTTTGGATACCTTTCCACGGCACTCCTGGTTGGAATTCTGAAACAAGGAGAACAGATATTAGATGTAGGAGGTTGTTCAAAAAATGATAAAAATCAAGTTTTTAAAAAAATTTTATTTATTTAAAAAGATATTTTATTTATTTATTTGAGAGAGAGAGAGAATGAGTGAGAGACAGCACAAGCAGGGGGAGAGGGAGAAGCAGGCTCCCAGCTGAGCAGGGAGCCTGATGCGGGGCTTGATCCCAGGACTCTGGAATCATGACCTGAGCCGAAGGCAGACCCTTAACCGAATGAGCCACCCAGGCACCCCCTTAATTTTAAGTAATCTCTATGTCCAATGTGGGGCTCGAACTCACACCCTGAGATCAAGAGTTGCATATTCTTCTGAGCCAAACAGGCGCCCCTCAAGTTAGTTTTAGATACAAGAAATAGATCTGTAAAAAGCAGAATACTGAGTCTATTTTATCTCAGATTTCTATCATAAAATTAAAGATAAAAAACTCAGCCTCAACAGGTACTGTGCCAGCACCTCCATTATCAAGCACACGGACTTTCTCCATTTCTCTGTGGCTTTGAGGCAGAGCTCATCAGTGCCTGGTCCTGGCTGCTGCTTTTCCTGCTCCCAAGGAAGTTTGGGGCTGAGGGCAGCGAAGGCAGAAGTAACCTGGTGCTCAGGAGAACTGTCCAGGCATCCAGAACAAGAACTGGGAGAAAATCTGGGTTGGAGATGCGTGACTTCTCCCATTTATTTCACTGGAAACTGGCTCAGATGCACAAGAGAAAACACAATACAAATGACCACTATTATCCGGACCATCCATGGACAAAGAGCAGGAATAAGCTGGCTTATCATGAGAAAGCCTAGAATACGCTCAGTGTTTACAATTTTTTATTGGTTAATTTAAATCATATTCAAAGCCATGCAATAGGATTAACAAGCTTTTGTTTTCCCAATCATGATGGAGAGTAACACAGTATCATACACAACCAATATGCTTATATGAGCCGGCTTTACTGGAAGGAAACTAAACATATTCATATTACAAATACACCTGTACAGGAAGAGGTTTTAGAAAGACAATACCGATTTTTAATTTTTGCTTAACTAAATTTAAAAATTTTCTACAATGAAAATAAATTACTTATATCAAAATATAAAGAGAGGAAAAAAGTGACAAAGAGTCTCACTGCACCATTACTGCATACCTGGAACCTAACCGGTACTAAATACTTGCTCCATGAATAAACAAGTCAATTAAATGGACACTTCAGAAGATCCCATGTTACAAGGCAGCCTGTGCATGGACGAATGCCAAGTCCAGCTCCCACATCACCTTCTGTTCAAATTCCACTCCTCTGACTTCCTGTAGCTTGTCTATGCCTCTGCAGTATTTATCACAGTTACCTGACTTGCAGGTGATCGGTGTCCACACCTTACCTTCCTGACTGAACTTGATGGAGCAGAGACCCCATCTAATCTAATTTCCTATCTTTCCCATAGCATTGTACAGGCCTTGCTTTTATCAGAAAATAATTACTAAATGAAAAAATGAAGTAAGTTCCTTAGTAACTGGCAAAAGCAATCTTTTGCCAAAATTAAGAATTAAGGGGCGCCTGGGTGGCACAGCGGTTAAGCATCTGCCTTTGGCTCAGGGAATGATCCTAGCGTTGTGGGATCGAGCCCCACATCAGGCTCTTCTGCTATGAGCCTGCTTCTTCCTCTCCCACTCCCCCTGTTTGTGTTCCCTCTCTCACTGGCTGTCTCTATCTCTGTCAAATAAATAAATAAAATCTTTAAAAAAAAAAAAATTAAGAATTAAAAACAAATGATACACCAGAAAAAAACATTTCTTGGACAATACCTGGAGGCCAACTGGCATTGCTGGATTTACTTCCGATTTTATTTGTTGGTGGAGATTTGGCAGGTAACCAGCTATCACCAGCAGGACCCGTATGGCCACCCAGTGTGTCACTCGGGATGATATCAAACTGGTTGTATGGTGACCCTCCTCGAGTCTTACCAGGGGCCACGATAGCGCCTGAGGAGAGAGAGGAAATTAATTCACACCCAGAAGAGATTCCTATGAACAGAACTTGTCAAATCTCTTATTCAACAAAAAACAGTATTCCTATGTTTATGCAGTAAAAAAAAAAAAAACAAACCCCAAACAAACAAACAAACAAAAAAACTGCTGGAACGAGAGGTTGCCTTGGAGAGCCAGTATCTAATTCACAAGCAGAATGAGTAGGAATGATCCATTTCACCTTCCTGAGCCTCTTGGGTTCTCACTGAGGCACACAGCACTGTTGCACTGTTCTCATCCTTGAATCTTCCTTTCAGTTTTAAAATTCCGTGGTCTTAAGAAACTGATGAAACTTTCATCAACGACGAATCATACCATTATCCCCAGTTTCTATACTAATGACTCAAGAATGAGAAACAGGAAAAATACTATACAATCTGCAGTGCACAGGCAGTGTTCTCACGACACTTGTACTGATGCTCCCAACCCCCAAGTTCTTTAGGGCTGAGCAGACCTCGGTAAGCTGGAAGCAGCAGTGTAAATAGAGCGAGCCCATTAGAGAGAAAAGCATCTGCCATTGCTTTGAATTCCAAAGCAATGAGATGGAATTCCCGCCTAGGGTCTCTGCCAGCACAAGATCAGCAGGGAGCTCTGCAGCTCTGAGACCCGTGGCCCCACACACACGAAGAACAGCCAATCCTTTGTAACTGTCTTCCTGAGAGCATTTCAGCAGTTCTGTCTGTGCCCCTTTAATGCATTTTAGATGCTATGGGGCAGGAAGAACATTAAAAGCTTAAAGTTCTCCTAACCTAACAAAAAATCATCTTCATTTTAAATAAAAATTGTGGGCCTCTGTGAGATACCACCCTACTTATTTCTCAAATGAATTTTACATGCTGCATTGTGTCACCTGATCTACCCTTAGGATGCTGTTTATAAACAGATAAAATTATTGCCAGGATGATGTATTAAAATATTTGCATAAATATTGATTAAAGTAATCTGCTTGGGTTGGCCCAGCAGGAGTATTATCAAAACCACCTCCACGCTCGGCTAAGAAGTCATTTGCGTTTCCGGAGCCAGGGACAGAAATCTGACTCAAGGGCACATTTCAGTGAAGTCGTAGGAAATGAAAAGCTCAATTGCTGTGGGGATTGCTAAGGAAATGGGGAACACAGTGTCTATACGCTCTGGAAAGGCAAGCGGATATTTTCGCTTCAAGATATCCTCTCTCATGACACTTCGTATTTGTGATCATGACCTATCATGTCTTCGGGGACAAGGGGACCTGAGGAATCACCAGCCTAAAGAAGCAGGGTAAGTGCCCACAGCTACAAATGCTGGGCTTGAATTATTCAGGCTAGGGATAGATTTTATAGTTTCAATAAATCATTCTTGATTTTGTGGCATGAAATCAAATGATAGTGCTTAGGGATAGCAGGGAAGAGCTCCATGTGGCCATTTTACCATCTCTCAGACACATTCATGAGTGGTTTATAAAGGAACCCTGAAAGTTTTCACACCTGTGGGGCTAAGGTCTGCCAGGAAACTGCGGCAGGACCAGCCTAACACCCGGTTATACTTGGTTCTCAAGTCTACAGTTAAGTTCGGTTGAATTACTGTCCAATGAAATAAACATTGAAACAGAGGCTGAAGGAAGATTCTAAGACCTTTTATCTATTTTATACGGACACGGAGAAATATTTACAGAGAATGATGGAAATGAAGGGCCCACCGTTCACAATCAAAGCCTGCAATGCCCCTCAGCTGCTGTCCCGCAGACACTATAATTCATTAAGAACAAGAAAGCAAAAAAAAAAAAAAAGAGAACAAGAAAGCTTTGTGGAGGGGCGCCTGGGTGGCACAGCGGTTAAAGCGTCTGCCTTCGGCTCAGGGCGTGATCCCGGTGTTCTGGGATCGAGCCCCACATCAGGCTCCTCCACTATGGGCCTGCTTCTTCCTCTCCCACTCCCCCTGCTTGTGTTCCCTCTCTCGCTGGCTGTCTCTATCTCTGTCAAATAAATAAATAAACTCTTTAAAAAAAAAAAAAAAAGAAAGCTTTGTGGAAAGTTCAAATCTCATAATCTCATGTACTATTAGTCATCTATCTTTTGGAGACTAAAGGGTTTGAATAATCAACATGATATGTATTTGTTGCGATCTCTTACACCTCAAAAAAATGGGTTCTATTTTCTCAGCCAATATATTAGGATTTCATCCTAATGGGTACTCAAGTTCACTGCTACTGCTCTCAATCCCATTACAGGTGGGAAATTTTGCCCCCATTAATTACAACCGGCATTTTAAGCTTCTTATAATTTGAAATATACACAACCCCAATCTTACTCTCTTCATAGGTGACCACAGGATTTGGAGGAAAAAAATGAAGAGATTAAGAAAAAGCTGAAGATTTGTGCTTTAATATAATTTTACAGGATACATCATCAAGGCCTGTGTGGGTCATACAGTTCCAACTTGTAAGGCTTTGCTTGCTCTTACCATTTTTGTGCATATTGGCTTCCTGTGTGGCTACAGAGGGCAGTCCCTCCATCATGGAGGTCCACTGCTTAAAGCGAGACTCTGTTCCAGCCTCCTTCCCACCAACCATGCCATAGTCCATGCCGCCAGAGCTGAAGCCTAAAACAGAGAACATTTTACAACTTCCTATATATTTCTAGTATCAGCAACCAAGAGATCTGAGGTAGAACCAACTAAATGATAGCTTCATTTGTCATTTAAAGACTAATTCACAAGAAGTTTCTTCATTCAGAAACAGATTTTGATTCAGAACGCTCATCTTGGCTCTTGCCTGCTAAAGAAACCAATGACTCTGTGCAGGTATGACAAGATGCAGGACTGCCACCTCACTGAGAACATCTCAGTGCACCTGTGCCTTCACCTATTCATTTAGCTAACACCTGTGCCAGCAGAATCCTGGAGCCAGGAATTTGCCAAGTCAGAGAGCAATCTCCACACATCAAACTAATATGGTAGAACAATAGCCGCGAGGTGTGGTGAGGGTGTCTGGGGGAAGAAAGGCTTTGCAGAAGAAGGGACATTTGATTTAGAGCTGATGGCAGGTATGAGAGTAAGTCAAGGATACCAAGTACAAAGCTCTGACTGATGACAATCCAGTACATTTAGGGAGTGGGGAGCTCAGTGTGACTCCAGTGCTTGGTTAACCATGGATGAAGTGAGGTTGAGGGACAGGAGATGGGGGAGAAATGAGGAGTCATGTTGTGTAGGGTTCTTTGGGTATCAAGCCAAGGACTTTGGGCCTTTTTCTCTAAGACAGGAGAGAAAGCAGTTTTTTAACAAGTGAAAGAAAGAGATAACTAAGTTTGTATTTTAGGGAGCGCCTGGCTGATTCAGTTGGAAGAGCAAGTGACTCTTGATCTCGGGGTCGTGAGTTTGAGCCCCACGTTGGGTGTAGAGATTACTAAAAGCAAGTAAATTTTTTTTTAAAGTTTGTATTTTAGAAAAAGAACTGGCAGTGTAAGAATGGGGTACATGGAGGTCAAGGCAAAATGTAAGAGATCAATTTGAAAGAAATCTTTATGCAATGATGAAGACCCCCAAGCTCGAATAGACAATGACGGAGAGGTTCAGAGTTTACTTGCCATGAGCCCCAGGTAAGCCTCGGGTGTCAGGCTTTTAGCAGGAGTGTAGGTGGGTCATGTCTTTCCACTGCACAGGGCTGGACGGGTGAGATCCTGTATGAGAGGCCTGCTGATGGGGGTTTCACAGGTCCCACCATCCACTGTGGGTCAGAATGTACTTAACGTAAAAAAAAAAAAAAAAAAGGGAAAATAAAGCACTAAAACAAATGAATGAAACAGAGGAGGGGAAGAACAATGAATAGCCTGAGTAAAAATGAGGATGGACTGCAGTGAGTGTAGAACAGCCATCCCAGGGAGGTGAGCAGGGGTCCCAAAGCTCAGGTGGCTGCAGGAGTCAAAAGCCCGTCTACTGTTATTTGAGAAGATGTGCCACTCCAGCCAGGCCAGACTCCTCGCTGTACCCACTTGACTCTCCGACCATCTGGTGGTACCTCAATGGCTCTGAGGTTCCATGTATCCAAAGCCCATGACGGCCCAGGTCACGTTTTCTCCCTGTGCTTCTGAGTTGCCAGAGACAGTTTTATAAATGCATAATAAATCCAGTTCAAATCATTTCTAACACCTTGACCTATATTTAAAATATTGCTATTAATATAAAGAACACTGCTCCTTCACACTGTTTGTAAGCAACTTTACTAGTCCCTGTGATTACCTAGAGGGTGGGGGCCAGGAGCAGAAATTCCTGGAATGAGCTGGAAATATTTCAAATTAAATGATTTTTTTAAAAAGAAGAGGTTAAGGTATTTTCTTTTCTCCTATGTAGTTGAAATGAAATGAGACTGGAGGACAGCAGGTTTGAAAGGAGTAAGGGCTTTCTCTGACAGAAGCTTTAATGGCCCAAGTGGGTTGCTCCTTAGGCAAGTAGCACCTCTACCTTTGACAGAAAACCAGCCCAAGGTGCTTGGATTCCAGGCTATTTGAAAGCTTGGTTCCAATCATGGAGGAAGAGCTTTTGAGAAAAACCTAGGATTCTGGGGAAAATTAGAAAGAAGAACGTGAGTATTAGTAAGAAGATAAAGAACCACTCCTTACACATTTTTTTCTTTTCTTTTTTTTCTTTCTTTTTTTTTTTTTTTAAGATTCCATTCATTTATTTGACAGAAAGAGAGAGAGCACAAAGCAGGGGGAATGGCAGAGGGAGAGGCAGGCTCCCCGCTGAGCAGGGAGCCTGATGTGGGGCTCGGTCCCAGGACCCTGAGATCATGACCTGAGCCCAAGGCAGACGCTTAACTGACTGAGCCACCCAGGCATCCCCCTGTTTTCACGTGAAACTGCTTTAAAAACCATAGGATAGGGGTGCCTGGCTGGCTCAGTTGTTGGTGGGAGATCAAATACCAAAGCAGGGCAGCATCGTAACTAAGTAGCAAAGTTTGGTAAGGAAACACCTGGAGGGGTGTGAGGAGAACAGGAGATAAAACTGCCTTGAAAGGTTTAACCTCTGAACCCAACCAGGAGAGGAAGAATCAGTGCAAGGCTGTACATGGTTCTGTGTCTTTCTTCGATGCCCCGTAGTAACTGGCACACACTATCTGTGAGCTGCCACACCTCAAAGCCCAGCAAAGCACGGACCTTTTTGTACTTGCTATTTCACCAAACCACACTTCCTTGGTCCACCAAGTGGCCTCCCTGTAATTCTCCAGCTCACTAACACAGAACTTGAACTCAAATTAAACAATGCTTTAGTTCAGTTCAGTGCCCACTCATGGAAAGCCTCATCTGTGGCAGGCTCTGTGAGGAGCTGAGGGACAAACAGAAACAAGACATGCCCCTTGCTCTCCCAGAGATTCATTTCCCCAGTACATCCCTTTTACCTATCTTATCATTCCTATAAATCCAGCCCTTGGCCTCCCTTATCTGTCCTGGCCAGAATTACTTTCATTGCCACACATGCTGTTTCACTGTCTATTTATACATCATTACCACCTGGCTCACTGTCACCTCCTTGAGGAAACTGGGATTTCCTCTTTCACGCTCATTGTCTGTATTAGGTCTTTCTTTCCCACTTTTCCTTTTATTATAGATTAAAAAACAAATCAGTGCTTTTATAATAAAAATACATTATAAAAGAAACAAATCACCCACAGTTACCCATTTAACACACTTTTTTTTAAAGTAATCTCTACCCAACATGAGACTCAAACTTACAACCCTGAGATCAAGAGTCGCATGCTTGACTGAGTCAGCCAGGTGCCCCCAAATTTTGATAAACTTTAAACACGAAAAGTAAAATTTTATTGGAAGTACATTTTCTTTTTCTTTTTTTAAGTAGGCTCCATACTCAGCATGGAGCCCAACTCGGGGCTTGAACTCACCACCCTGAGATCAAGACCTGAGATGAGATCAAGAGTCAGACGCCCAACCGACTGAGCCACCAAGGCGCCCTGGGACACTTTCTAATAAGACGAGGGACTTTACTTCTCGATTGGTTTAGATATCTATGAATGAGAGATATGAGATGGAGTTCACACTACTCCTATTTTTTAAATTCCAATAGACAAAAAGCACCAGAAATCTTATATAAGTATTTAGATAGGAAAAGAAGGAGTCTTGTTATAACATCACCTATTTCTGTGAATTCGCGCTTAGGCTATATTCCCTTCCCCCCAGCTCAATAACATAGATGCTAAAACATCATATTTAGATAGGTCACCATCCCCAGACAATTCAGTTAGGTCTATTTTCAATTCTGCTAAAAGCAGAGAATGAGAAACCATCTATTTTATAAAAACAATCAGTCAAGGATCAGTTAAGCAGTCTTTAAACTCATTCAACTTTTTAATTTTGAGAAAATATACCAAAAGAGCCTTTATTAGGACTTACTAAGAGACTTTTAATTATTCTTGCTCCTCTTTTACCTACAGCTGTCTTTTTAGTTTAATATTCAGCAGCAGGAAAATTGAAATACTACTCATTTTATCACATCTTTGCTATATACTTTTTGAAAAAAAATTAACCTCTATGCATTAAATACATTTTCATCAAAATCTTATAGCTATAGATTTAGTTTATTCAAAACAGGCAGCCAAATCGGATTTACCTTCAGTCCCAAAATGTATTTTTCAATTCAAATTAATGTCATAATATTGAGGAATTGAGGACATTTTAAACTGTGAAATAAATTGCAAAATGCATCTTGTAAGGCAGATCATAAGTAATTACAATTACAATTAATATGATAAAGACCTAATAAAATTTAGCTACTGTTTCATAAGTTACCAAATGGAAATAAATTAGCAAGTCAGCATGGTTTTCTCCTTACTTAATTTGGAATATAATGCACAGTTAAATTTATAAGCTACTTTGAAAGAGGAGTATTATAAAAAACATGCCATTTCTTCAGTGTATGTATGTATGTATATTGAACTCTGATCCTTCAGCCATCAGGGAAAGTTGTGCCTCCAGTACAATAATCAGAAATCACACCATTAATTTAATAAGACATTATGATAAAAAATTTTCGATATATTTGATAAATGAGAAGGTATGCTGCTAAAAACGAACAGATTCACAGCCAGCATACAATTTTACTTTTCCCCTCACCTCCCTGTAATTTTACTTTTCAACAAAAGGCAGAAAATATTAAAGACACTGTAAGAACTGTCACTGGAATAAATACATCACAATGTTAGGTTTTTAACAACTAACTGACCAATGTACACCCAGCCTAAAGAAAGGCACGTCAAAGGTCCATTCACAGGTTTTACCTGATAAATTGTGAAAAATGTGTATTTAAGAGTGTCTGTCACTAAATGTTGCTCAGGTTGTTCGAAAATACTTTTCTTTCCACCTGAGACATGCCCCTAGGGGATGAGTACTGAGAAGAGCTAAAAAGAACAGTGCATTCGCACCCGTGGAAAAGCCGCCGGGGGCTTCCAGATGTTCACTTTGCTTTGTACGACCGGACTCTACTTTGAGAACCATGCACTCTCTGACAAAAGGGGATGGAAGAAGGAAAGCTCCCTCCTTTATTATCATATGTGGTGTCTAAATTCACAATAACTGGACACACCCCCAAATACCCAGGTTCTTATGGCAAGTTTCATCCTTAACAGAAAACATGATTAAGAAGGTGAAGCCTGGAAATACAGAGTTAATGACACCGTCATTAGTCATTACGGGAGGCTTCCCCCTTGCTTAGCACCGTGGATTTCTACACCCAAGATGGGCATGCCTTAGCAGGACAAGAGATGGTGGAGAGTTTGCTCTTCTTTTACATCAAGTGGAAGAAAGGTTATTTTGAATTTCAGTTCTCAGGCAGATCATTTTAAAGAAACAGTGCCATTGGTGGATCTAGAAATTACTTCCCTTAAAGCTATCCAGGATCAGGATCAAGGCATCGTTGAAGTCTCTGCTCCTCTCTGCATGTGGACACCCCAGCAGGAAGTGGGCACCCCAGCCCAGTGGGCACCCCACAGAACTAGAGCAGAGAGCTGGGCCATGTATCCAGGGTCACTTTTTTTCCCTAGGAGCATGGGTTTCAGGTCTCCCCAACTCTTATTTTTGAGTTTGAACAGAACAGTAACTTCTTTGCCAAAATAAAACCCTAATTTTTGTCATTCTGAGAAGAAATCCACTGTGGTGTGTGGTACCTTTTTAATTTTTACATTTTATTTTTAAGTCACTGTTGCCTCACTGATTGGATTCTGCTTACAACATGTTCCCCGGGTCTGAAAGAGCTACCATTTGCCTGCCAACAAATTCCTGATGAATGTCAAAGGTATAACCTTACTTGTGCTAATTCTATTTAAATCAGATGAAATACTAATATCAGAAGAATTTTATCAGTTTGCCTCATAAGCTTCATTTTAGTTCTCCATTTTTCCATAAGAAGGAAATTTCATCAGTAGAGCTAAACACCTCAGCTTGTACATATTTTTAACAGATTATAACTTCAGACTCAGGTGGCACTCAGAGTGCGTACAAATCTTTTAACTGGCTTTTAAAAATTCCTGGTGGCAGAAGCAGGTTGCCATTCCTGAATAGTAAAGGACTCCCTTGGACCCAGAGAAGTTGGAGGCACAGCTCTGCGATTTACTAATCGTGTCATCAGCTTTGGAAAACCATCAAAACTCTAGGATAGCAGCTGTAACACAGGGACAAGCATATTTCTCTCTCTTGTGTGGTTGCTGTGCAAACAGCGGGTCACGAAGGACTGATCTCTACCAGAGGCTCCGCACACGACTGGTGGATTTTTTTAAAGGTGATTTTCACTAATGACCACTTACCAGAACCATATCCAGGTATTGGCCCTTTGGTTTGAAGGTCTGGGAGCCCCACATTCAGAGCGTTGGGTACCATGTTGTCCAGATGTGGCTTGGGCCCAACGGGATGAGAGGGCGAATGCTTCATGCCAGGCTGCCTCTGCTGCTGCTGCTGCTGCTGCTGCTGGAGAGCGCTCACCATCCGAGCCAGCTGGAGGCCAGGAGCCAGAGCGAAGCGGACCGGAGGGAAGACGGACACATGATAAGCGAACACCCTGAACCTCCCAGAAAAGACTGCATGTGGCTCATGTTTTTGCTCTCAGAGGGCAGGCCTGCAGTCCTCACACAGAGCACTAGAGGGACCCTTCCAATCCCGCGTACCTGCTGCTCTTGCTGCTGGCGCACAGCTTGAGAAAGCTTCCTCTGGTTCTGCAGCAACTGCTGCTGTTGCTGCTGCTGCAGGAGAAGCTGACATGCCTACAAAACGGGGGAGGAGAGAGAGGAGCAGAGTTTCCTAAGCTGGACTTACTGAGACGCTGGAGGGGGTCGTGCACTGAAGTGCGTGGCTGAATCAAGCGTCTAGGAGGAAAAGACCACCCAGTCCCTGGTCTACTGGTCACATCTACCTCCAGCTGAGCTGATACATTAACCCTGAAGCATGCATGCAAATCAAAGTTAAAGGAAAATAAAAACCAAATAACCTTTTTTTTTTTTTTTAGCTATAGGAGGAAAATCTGCTACTCACCAACTGAAACTGGGGAATTTGTGGAAGCTGGCTCAGCATGGCAATTTGTTGAGGAGATAACTGGGGCCCCACATTGAAAAGACCTGGATTCAGGCCACTGTTGGGAAACTGCTTGAGCATTGAGGCAGAAACCTAGCAAGAAAAAAAAAAGATGCAGCTTTTAGAGCTTACCAAAATTAAACATTTTTTTCCCTGTAAAAAGGTCTTAATAGGTCTAAAGCAAGCATCAGTGGTTTTTCTTGAAAAATATTTGTGAAAAATATTAAATGATCGGGAGAAATACATTAAAGTTAACAATGGTTATCTCTGAGCGGTGAGATTAGAAGAGCTTTTAGGGGCACCTGGCTGGCTCAGCCAGTGGAGCATGCAACTCTTGATCTTGGGGGTTGCGAGTTCGAGCCCCACGTTGGTAGAGATTACTTAAATATAAAATATTTTATTTTTTAATTTTTTAAAAGATTTTATTTACTCATCTGACAGAGAGAGAGAGAGCACAAGCAGGGGGAGCAGCAGGCAGAGGGAGAGGAAGAAGCAGACTCCCTGGCTGAGTAGGGAGCTGGATGCGGGGCTAGATCTCAGGATCCTGGGATCATGACCTGAACCAAAGGCAGGTGCTTAACCAACTGAGCCACCCAGTTGCCCCAAGATAAAATCTTTTTTTTAGAAAAAGAGCTTTTAAATTTTCTTCTTAGGCTCTCCAATTTTTCTACACTAAAAATTATGAATTTACAATTGGAAGACTTCTGCAAGACAGAACGTTTTAATGACAATATGACTTTTGCCTGAGAAATTCTTACTGGAAATGGAAACAAAATATATCAAACTTCATAAAGCTAATAAATAAATGCCTAAACGAAGTATTTCTGTTATACAAATACGAAATATATATTAACCTGTAAGAGACACTGGAGTTTCAATTCATGACTTCTCATACCAAACACTCGGAGTCGCAGAGGCAGAGCAAAGGAGCCTAAAAGGTCAAACGACTCAACCTGTTCCGTCTCCACGGTTTTCAGGAGTGAACTAGGCTGGGCTGTAGAACAGACAGGGAAAAGACTCCCTTCCACCTTTGGACTGCTGGTCTAAGATGTTTTCACTAAGCTGAAATGAGTTTCCCAGCATTTTTATTCTCTGAACCCATTGAATCAGCTGATACCACAGAGAACAAACTTCATCCTCCATGTGTGGCAAGTCACACACTGGTCCAGTGTTTAGTCCTGGAGGCAGACTGCATAGGCTGCCATTTCTAAGGTGTGTGACTTGGGGCAAACGACTTACTTAGCCCTCCTAAGCCTCATTTTCCTTATCTCCAAAATTAGAATAATAATATTAACTTTAGTGATTGAGCATGTTATGAGTTAATCCACATCCAAGGCTTAGAAATGCACTTCAATAAATGCTCATATTATTCCACAGGGATGGCTCTTCAAATGTCTAGAGACAATTACAGTTCTTTGTGTCTCATCTTCAGACTAAAGATGATCAGTTCTTTCATGCGTGTTTCATCCAGTTTCTCAATGCAGAGCCCAGAACAGAAAGCCATTTTCTAGAACAGTCAAGTACCAAGTAGACCAGGCCATCACTAACCATTCTGTTAAAAGCCAGACTTCTATTAACAATGCCTAACTCCCAACTCACACACTAAGCTTACTGTCAATTAAAGTCTACAATATTTTAAAATAGGTTTTGCTCTCCTATGTAGTACTTAAGCAGCTGAGTTGAACTGTATTAATTTATGATTTGATCTTAGGATCTTACCTTTATGTGCCTGGCACATAGTAGATGCTTGATAAATAGCTATTAAATGAATGAATATATTTTATTAAGATTTAATTTTTTAAAAGATTTAATTTTTTTGAGAGAGCAAGTGAGCACAAGGGGGAGGGGGAGGGGAGAGAATTTTTTTAGAAGATTTTATTAATTTACTTTTTTGTCAGGTATCAACAGAAAGAAAGAGAGACAGAGAAAGAGCACAAGCAGGGGGAGCAGGAGGCAGAGGGAGAAGCAGGCTCCCGGCTGAGCAAAGAGCCCGATGTGGGACCCGATCCCAGGACTCTGAGATCATGACCTGAGCCGATGGCAGATGCTTAACCGAATGAGCCACGCAGGTGTCCCGGAGAGAGAGAATCTTAGGCAGGCTCTAAGCCCAGCACAGAGCCTGACTAGGGGCTCAATCTCAGGACCCTGAGATCATGAACTGAGCTGAAATCAAGAGTTGGATGCTTAAATGACTGAGCCATCCAGAAGCCTCAGATTTAAATTTTTTTTAAAGTAATTTCTACACCCAGTGTGGGGCTAGAACTCATAACCCTGAGATCAAGAGTTGCATACTTCACCAAATAAGCCAGCCAGGTACCCCATGAATATTATATTTTAACTTACTAACAGTCACTCCACCAAATTCTTTTCTAACCTATTATTCCACTTATTCCCAGTTTGTGTTTCCCTATCTGGTCATTGATGGGAATCTTGAACTTGATAGAGCCAAGGATAATCTAGTAGCATGTCAGTAAAAACTTCCTTCCAACCAACAGTGATTGGGCTGGGAACAGCCAATCATTTACTAATCCACACAACTGTTTTAGCATTTAACTTATATTTATACATCTTGTCTAAAACAAAGAGAGAGCTTGTCAAATGGCTTGTCAAAATAGAGATTTTTGACAACAACTGTATCATTCTTATAATCCAAGATTTTTAAACTAATTAATAAAAAAAATCAGTTAAGACTTGTTAGCAAATTTATGATTCTTGATTTCCTATCAAAGGTGCTCACAAAGCCGTAATTCTGCTATCTAGTCTAGAATCTTGCCTAGGATTGGCACCAAGTTCATCAGTCTAAGCCACTTCCCTTATTGTTTCAAAAACTATTTTAAAAACTTCCCCATTCTCCTCACTTCCTTGTCAGGGAGGGGTGCCCACCTTGCTCATAGCACTCTGGGCCTCCTGCCCTTTCTTTCTGGCAGCAAACCTATAGGGAGGGTTGCCCCATTCCAATTTCTGCTGGCTAAGTTTGTAATTCAGTATTAGGAAGCTCACATTCTCCAAGATCAGCTTTCTCAGTAGTAAAGGGGATATTCTGACCCCACATGCGTTCATCTTGTCTTAAAAATTCAGGATTTGTGCAAGAAAGAGGAGTTGTCATTATTAAACTCCCCTTGAAGATCCCCAGACTTCCTCAAAGATCACAGAAGGGCTCGGCAATTCTTTTCACAAATTCTTTCTCTGTTGTAGGATTTAATTTGTCTTAACCATTTTGGTTGAACATCTTTGTTCTTAATGGAGAAGACAAAAGCAGTAAAAATTTTATTTTCACTTAATTTAACTTAATTTCCATTTAATCATTTCATACAAATACAAGTAGTCCAAAGCAATAATTCTTTTCCCAGTCACCAGAACTGTACCAAACCAAACTCTGAAGGCTCTTTCAAGCTGCCTGTTGTTTTGCAAGTCTGTTTATTTTATGTTGCAATCCCCCAACACAACTCTTACACATATTCATCCCTGCTTGCTACCCTTACTTTCCAACTTTTGAAAACACCCCTTTAAAATCTGAGTCATCAGAAAGCTTTCATCAGACCTGCTGGGTCTTCCCACTGTATCTTTCTTTAGCATAACAGTTAAAGTTAAATTAATGCTTCTGAGTCACCCTCTCTGCCACATTCTCAAGAATACCTGCCTACCTTTCCTTTGATACTTTCTAGTCTAGAAACATCTAAGTTCAAGTTTCCTGTCCGGGGCTCACCAACTCATTTTCTTCTAAGATCTCAGCCACTTTCACTTAACCTATCAATGCTGTAATTTTGGGAAGTATTTTGGATTAAAGTAACAGTTCTCCCAGCTGTTTCCTCTCTACTCTCTAAGAGATGCTGAAGGTTGCCAACCAATGACAACACTTGTTTGATTTTCTATTTTGATAGTTGGAAGCCTAGCAGATGTGAGCTCAGAGTGAACATACCACTCCTGTGCACTGTGCCTCTGTACCAGTTTTATGGCCAGCATGAGAGACTTGGCATTAAAAAAAAAAAAAAAAGTAAACATTTCAATAATAATCTTTAAGCATTGATTACAGGTTGAAATGATAATTTAGATACACTGGGTTAAAGAATGTATATATTATTAAATGAATTATACCTATTTGTCTTTTTAAACATGGCTACCAAAAACTTTATATTATGTGGTTTGTGCTATATTTCTACGAGACAGTGCTGCTCCTAGGCCATCAGCATTGTTTCTAATTTCCTTTCCAAAGGGAAAGGACTCTATGATTCATGGGAAATCTACTCTGCTTATTTTGTTTTCCAACCTGCTGCCCTCCAAAATAAACAGCCATTGTCTGAGCCTTCCTTTCTTCCCACTTCTCTGCTCAGTTTTAAAAGCTCTACTGAACAAATCAGCTAGTCTCTTGATCAACCCATTTCTCTTCAGTCTTGAGAATGTATGCCATTCTTTGCCAAGAGCCCATGCGTCCCACCACCTCCAATATTCCTATCCCTTGAAATTAGCTAAAGAAACCACCATTCAAAGTAAAACATGCGTATGATCCAGCAGCACCCTAGGAAACAAATTCATCCTGGGCGACAAGTATAGGAATATTTATAGCAGCACTGCTCATAATAGCAGCAATCTGGAAACTACCCAAATGTCTATTGGTAGTGGAAGAGGTAAGTAACCGATGTATACTCACATAACAGAGCACTGTATGAACCACAACTGCCCAAATCAACACGGGGAAATCTTAAAAACACTATCAAGTGAAAAAAGTCAGAGAAGGCTACGTACTGCACGTTTCTGTAAAGTTCAAAAAAAGCCAAAATCAAACTATACTGTTTAAAGATAGACAGATATGGAAAGACTATAAAGAAATGCTAACACAAGGTGTTTTATTCTTTAAATTTAATTTGAATGCCAGCATCTCATATGTGCCATAAATTGACAGTCATAAAGACTAAAAAGGTTACCTTCAAGGACTTCCTGTCTAGCCTTGCCCAACGTTTCACTTGCCCAGACTACACACGCACTGTCCTTCTCCAATGAATACAGAAGGACCAGAGAGAAGCACCATGAGGCTCCTGGCAAATGGCTATTCGTGCCTGGGTTGGAGAGTAATTAAAGTGCAGGTCTGCACATTCCCGTAGCAGGGAGTTAATTATTCTGGCTTAAAAGCCCTTCAATCTCCAGCTGGGCTAGAGAAAGGGAAGATCTACTTGGAGTCAACATGGCATTTAACGAAGCACTGCAGGTGCAAAATGACAGCAATTTAAAGCAAGACAAAAGCCTGGTAGAGTATGTTACTTTCTGAATATTTGAGTAACAGGAGGAAAAAGGCAAGGCAGACACCTAAGACCTGGAACATCTGTAGCAAATCTTAAAGACGAGTTTCAATGTCTTCTTCCTATGTTCACATTAAATACTGACTGCCCTTATAAGGCAGTTAAAATGGATATAAAATTTGATATTACTTATTAAAAAATTTAAGTGTTCATGTTCTTTGACCCATAAATTTCATTCTGGGCAACTAAGTTTGGAAATAATGTGGGCACAGATCAATGTCTAAGACTGCATATAAAATCTACGGATGGGGAGCCTGGTGGTTCAGCTGGTTAAGCATCTGCCTTCAGCTCAGGTCATGATCTTAAGAGTTCTGGGATCGAGCGCCAACTCAGGCTCCCTGATCAGCAGAGAGTCTGCTTCTCCCTCTCCCTCGGTCCCTCCCCCCTGCTTGTATGTATGCTCTCTCTCTCTCTTCAAATAAATAAATATTTTAAAAAAGAGATCTATGGATAATAGTTTCTCTATTGCATTATTTATAACAGTGAAAAATCAGAAACAATTTAATATCCAATAATGGCGAAGAGAATGTTTCAGGAAATCAAAGTAAATCTACCTGATGGAACATTATGCCTTCTTCATTAAGGATGATCAACAGGAAGACTAAATATAGGTATGACCCAAAGTTAACAAAAACAGCAGGATATAGTGACCACGAATGTCATTATGTGAAAAGCATGCCTGTACATGAACAGTCTGAATAGGGGATTTTGTAAAAATAATCCCTGTCATTGCATCTGAATCAGGGTTTCCTGGAAGAATTTTTTCCCCATTATCCAAGCTTTCAGTGTGGTTATTATATTGCCTTTACTTAAAAAAAAAAAAAAAAAATAGAGCTACCCAACTTCATTTTTTAAAATATAGAAATGTGAAGAAAAAAACTGAAGTTTCCATTATTTAATATTCTGCCCCCATTATGCATCAAATAAACGTTAACCACGTTTTGCTAAAGAAACAAATCTCAGGGGCGCCTGGGTGGCACAGCGGTTAAGCGTCTGCCTTCGGCTCAGGGTGTGATCCCGGCGTTCTGGGATCGAGCCCCACATCAGGCTCCTCTGCTATGAGCCTGCTTCTTCCTCTCCCACTCCCCCTGCTTGTGTTCCCTCTCTCGCTGGCTGTCTCTATCTCTGTCGAATAAATAAATAAAATCTTTAAAAATAAAAAAAAAAGAAAGAAACAAATCTCAGAAATGTGGAACACAAATACTTCTCTTTTCCACACAGAGCAGATACTTTGGTCATAAGGAGACTGGCAGCCCCTATGTCTCTTAGACTACGTTAACTGTGCTTTTCCTAACAATTCCACTTTCTAAATCATTCTGAAATGCATCTTCCCATGACTCGACATGTATTTACTCTAAATACGTGCCCTGCACAGTTGTAGATGTTCAGGAGGCAGCAGTGAACGAAGCAGACACAGCCTTGGCCACTGTGAAGCTTAGGACACACCGGGGGTGGGGGGCAGCGACGGTGGTGGTGCTGCTGTACTGTACACAGCCCGGCCTGAGAGAGCCTCTCTGAGAAGGGGCCACAGCAGCAGAGATCTGAAGGAAGTACAGATGGAGCCCTGTGGCAGTCTGAAAGAAGAGCCTTCCAGAACACGCTTGGTGCCCTAGGGCGAGCTGACTGGAGAGGCCAGAACTAACAGGAGGGAGAGTGGCAGGTGTCTGGGGTGGGGAGGTCACCAAGAGCATCAAAGCCCACAGTAAAGAGCTGGCTCTGTATTCTCAGTGAGAGAGGGAGCCCTGAGAGGATAAAGTGGTAACATGACTTACCCTTAACTTTCTGTGATGCTAGAAAAGCTTCCCATCTACAGTATCTGTTCAGCAGCCACCAACGAGGTGTGGCAATTTAAGTCAATTAACATTAAAATTTCAGTTCTTCCACCCCACCGGTCACATTTCAAATGCTCAGGTGGCTAAGGGCCACCCTGCACCGTGTGGTTTTAGAGGATCGTCAGAACGCTGGGTGGAGAAGGCACTGGAGGCAGGCAGGTGCTGAAGAAAGCAGGGAGGGACCAGTCAGGAGGGTACTTCTGGGAGAGAAACAGTGGTCGCCTGCCATGAGTCACGTTATCGGAGGTGACAGGAAATAGATCCGGGACAGGGTTCCGAAGGGGGATTTGTTGATGGACTGAATGTGAGCTGACAGGACTCCCCGCTAACTCTGAGGTCTGTGGCCTGAGCGCCTGCAGGATGGGAGTGCCATTTACTTGGAGGAAGAGGATGTTTTCGAAGAATAGTATGGGATGAAATCACAAGCTCTGTTTTGGACATGTTGACTTGAAGAGCCTGAAAGGCATCCTCACAGAGATGCCCAGAAGTCTGTGGAATTGAGAAGAGAGATCTGGGCTGAAGACACACTCTTGGAACTGTCAGTATTTAGAGACACTGATTGGGCGACATCACCCAGCAGTGACTGCAGATGGTGAGAAGAGGGTAGAGGACTCAGACTGGGGCCCTCTGAGGTTTAATATTGGGGAGATAAGGAGGAGCTTGCAAAGGAGATGGACAAGGAAAGGCAGGTGGAGAACCACTATACAAGGTGTCCAAAGCCAAATGAATGAAGCTTCTGAAGGGAGGGCGTGATCAACTACGTCAGATGCTGCTGATACGCCAAGTAAGAAGAGACTGGAAAACAGACCAGGGTATTCCACAACACAAACGTCATCTGGGACCTTCACACCGTCTGAATTCTCACTGCCACCGCCTTACCTGGACTCCTCTGCTCTAGTATGTGTGCCATTCAAACATGTACTCTACATCTCTGTCAATGTTATTTTTCTAAAACATAAGTTTTCCTGCATTACCACTCAGCTGAAAAATCTTGCCCAATACTACATTATCTATGGCAGCAGCAGCTAAATTTTAGGGTGCAGATAAAAATCACCAGGGGGTGACTAGGCCCTAACTCCCAAAATTCTGTCTCAGTAGACTGGGGGAGACCCGGGAACCGTATTTTTTTTTTTTTTAAAGATTTTATTTACTTATTTGACAGAGATAGAGACAGCCAGCGAGAGAGGGAACACAAGCAGGGGGAGTGGGAGAGGAAGAAGCAGGCTCATAGTGGAGGAGCCTGATGCGGGGCTCGATCCCAGAACGCCGGGATCACGCCCTGAGCCGAAGGCAGACGCTTAACCGCTGTGCCACCCAGGCGCCCCCGGGAACCGTATTTTTAAGTAGCAACCCAGATAACGGTTACAAGGGACAAAGTCCAAACTCCTTCGCAAGGCAAACAAAGCTTTTCCAAAACTGGTGCCAAACTTCCTGACTGGTTTTTTCCTATTCCACTCTAGACAACATCTATATGCTTCAACAAGCTCAAACTAATTATTTAAATCAACTGCATTTTCCCAAACATACCACGTTCTTCCAGATATTACTGCTCCTTGTCCAAGCTGCTCGTGCTGCTTAGAAGGCACCTTTAACCCGGAGGTGCTCAGCAAACTCTGACTCATTCTTCAAGACCCAGCTTAAATGTCACTCCTAGTGCGAGGCCTTGCCTAGTTCCTAAACTGTGTTAAACATTCCTATGTAACATTTATCACGCTGCCTATTTGCTGACTGTTCTGCCATCATCCCCACCAACTCCAGGAGGGTATGACAGGAGATGGCAGTTCCTTGGTGTTGGCAAGGCCAACACCCCCACCAGGTACACTGCAGACGTTTGATAACCACAGGACCGTGGCCTGACACCAGGCGTGCTGGAGGGTGCTCCGGGAGTTAGGAAGACACAGCCACTGTGGTGCGCTGGGGGAGTCGGGAGCAGCTCTGTCTAGAGGACAGACCGCTACCTGGGGTCTGGAGGATGATTGGAGTTTTAGAGAGAGGGGCAAGGAAGGAGAGACAACAAGAGGACTCCCAGACCCCTGGTGCAGGACCACGGAGATGAGAGGGCAGGGCGATGAACATTTCCTCCCCTACTAAGATAGTTACAGACTCAGTGCCAAACACAGAATTTGAAATCTATAGGATATGGTTTCAAATGAATATTTTAAGCCCATGTCTAACAAGATACTTCAAAAAACAAAACAGCAACAAAATCTTTACAACCTATTCGTTGTCCCTAACAGGTGTCCACCCCCTTTTATAGGATAGGACAGACTCATAGCTCTTTATCTTAGTTCACTGAAGTAACATTCTAAGGAGATTAAGTCACGCACACTGAATCCTTAAACGGGCTCATCAGCTTTTCTACTGTTCCTCAGACCCATTTTCTCACAAAGAGGTATGAGTGACAGTTGGTGGCACAAATCTCTCCCCTATACCTTGCAAACAACTCACTACACATCTCCTACTAAGAAATGGACCCAAAAGGTTTCCCAGAAGACTATACCCCACAACACAGAGCTGCTCCAAGTGTAAGCCTCTGCCACTTCATTTGTTCTAAACCCCCCTCCCAGAGCACCTAGTCAGTATTTCAGCACCCATCTCTTCAAAACTTCTCAGAGTAACCCAGAACCTGGTTATTCTCCCGTTTATCTGCAGGTGAATCCTCAAGGGCAACCAACTTCAGAATGCTGACACACCAGGATTTATAAAGTAGTTTCATTTACATGCAATTAAAACAATCAGTGCACTATTAGAAAAATATAGAGACATCTAAAAGGAATATAATCATAATGCTTTTCATGTAAAAACTGTATGTTGATACAATAAAGAAATGAGTGTAACATTTTGTTCTGAAAATCTTGATCTGGGGGCACCTGGGTGGCTCAGTCAGCTAAGTACCTGACTTGAGCTCAGGTCATGATCTCAGGGTCCTGGGATGGAGGCTCACATCGGGCTCCCAACTCAGCGGGGAGTCTGCTTCTCCTCCTGCCCCCCCCCCCGCTTGTGCTCTCTCTCTCTCTCTCTCTCTCTCTCCTCACGTAAATAAGTAAAATCTTATCAATCAATCAATCTTGATCTGGATTTTTTACATTTTAGACGGTCAGGTAACTATTATTCCTTTTATGCCAGACCTGTCAGCTGGCGACTGGTAACCACCTGGATAGGCTTTACTGCTGAATTGTGGAAACAAAATTGCTTACCTGGGGGGAAATAAACTGGGGAGGCACTTGCGCCCGGAGATTAGGAGAAGAATTTAGTGGCTGCACTGGCGTGTGCATACCTCTCGATTGTGCTGTGCTATTTCCAAACAAACCATGATTGCCACCCTGCAAACATAACGGCAACAGTAAGGGTTTTTGTTAATGTAAGAAAATGCAAAAAGAAACAGTTCTGGTTTTCTATCCCTCAGAAGAATCATATCCTGTGTTCCATGGAATCACAGAATTTTATAACTGAAAAGTTCCTGGTCTTGGAATGCTTGGGAAAATTATTCAAACCAAATCATGCACATAGCACCACCACCCCTGCAGTCAGATGCACTCTATAACCAAAAGGGTTAAATTCGGTCAAATGTTAAAAAAAATGCACTAATTTTTTTTTTTTTGTAATTGAAAGGTATAGGCAATATAATGTTTATTTCAACTACTCTTTTTTCTTTTCTTTTCTTTTTTTTTTAAAGATTGGTTTACCAAATTTATTCTCAAGTCAATAATCTGAGCTCCATCTTGAAAGGCACCTGAGTATAAATGCAGGCTTCTAAATAACATCAACTGTCAAACAACACTAGGACATTAATGCCTCTGAACCGATTAGTTCAGTCATAGAATCAGTGCCACCAAACCGTAGCCCAGCTCCATGAGAACCCTCCTCCAGATCTGAACACCCTTTCCTGTCTTGGGTCTGCTTGATCCCTTCTTTGCTAGATGAGAAAATCTAAATCAAGAGTGAGATTAAAAAAGAAAAAAAAAAAAAAAAAGAAAAGGGAAAAAGTGAAAAACCATTACAGGGACACCAAAAAACCATTACTCACCTGTAACTTCTCATTCCAATGTATGAACATTAGTCTGGTTAAAAATAAGCTTAATTTCCTGATTTCTGGAGGGAAATCTCCAGTTGGAATTCTCATTCCAACTCACTGGAGCTATTCCAATCAAAGAGCTACAGGAAACTGGGCTATATGATGGTCCTTCTGTTCTGACTTGTTCTAAGCCGAGAAAAGCCCTTCAGTAAAGAACTTGATACTGTTCCCTCCATCTGAGGAAAGCCTCTACACCATCTGCACGTGGACTCTTTGAGGCCCAGCTCAGAGGTCATCCACATAAAGGAAGTCTTCCCCAAACCTTCCGCCTCATTTCACATTCAAATTAACTAAGCCCGCCTCTATGTTCTCAAAACACTTTAAACACTCTTTGATAGCACCCATCAGCCAGTCATATTAATTTTCCATTCTGTCTCTCCACCACCATCTTAATACTTCCCTTTTGTATTCCCAGAACTCAGTAAAGTCCTAGTCTGTAGGCTGCAAACATCATGACCCACCAATTCCATTTACTTGACAACATCCCACTGAATATCTTTAATGAAGACAGCTGTACCACTGCTTATACCAAGTATGTGTGTTCTGAACTGAAGTCATCATCTTCTCCCTGGCACAGTGGGGATTAAGGTAATTTTAAAGAAGAATTTTGTAACAGCACCATTAAGTTCTAGAACACTAAAGATATTTCAATGGCTTAATGATTCAAAATAGATTAAGGGACTGCTACTGGGAAATTAATGAACTTAAAAGCACTGAAAATAAAAATGGCTATGAACGTAACATAGAAAAGGCAATCGAAATCTATGTATATCTCATAAAAGAAAATCAAAGATCCACCATGAATTTTAAATCTCCCAAAAGACTGTTTAAACATGAAAAGACCTTTAATTCTATAAGCTGTAACATCTCCACTTCCCCTGTCTTACCAAACTGATACTCTGAGGTGACACGGTTTGGCTCTAATTCTTCCAAGATCGTGGTAGTTGGTAGCTTACCTACTGATCATTCTCAACAACACAGGAAACACCTGTTTCACTGAGAATATTCTGCTAAGATCATTCTCACACTTTACCATAAAAGTAATGACCTTGTTATTAGATGCTAATTATTCATGGTTGGGTCCTTGCACGGTGGGGTTTCTGGTAGCTGAAGTCCTTGCCAGAATCCATGTTCTAAAAAGTTCAAAACTGCTTTAAATTCCAACCTCTCTTCTGGTAAGAAATATTAGAAGGAATTTGCCTTTTCTCGTTTTTTGTAAAATCAGGCCCTATTTGCACATTCCCAGGGGACAGATGCCACCCTGGCCCACCACCCAGAGGTTTTAGGTTTGCTTTATCAAGTGTCTCTAAAGCCGTATCAAGCCCTGTGACACATCTGATATGGATCATGGTATAGAAGAGTCAACGGGAGTCTATCGAAAAACACCTTCCCTCTTGTTAAATATGGAAACTTGGCATTGCTGCTCATTTTCTTGGCTCAGAAGTAGCTATTTTGCAGAGTCCTATCTTTAGTGGCAATCATACATAGTTTTAAGACTGTATTTAGAAATTAGGAAAATGGTCATCAAATGCTTATATGTATGTTAATGGCGATTTATCTGGTTATTTCTAGAGCTTCACTGTTGAATATTGTTGAATATAAGGCTTTTAATGATGACCGGAGTCCTAGTATTTACTGGTGACAGCTGCCTCAACTACAGTGTTTAACTGAGAAAGGCATATAAATTAAAAACAAAGTTACCAAGCTGACTGAAATCTGTGATTTGAAAATAAAAATCTTACATTTTAATTTTTAATTATGAACAATACTAAATCTACATGAAAATGGTATAAAAGAACCATGACCATATTTAGATAAAACGTGTATCTACCAGATTCACAATGGACTCTGTGGCATTCCATTTTTAGGATTAAAAAAACCCAAAGAGGAATGACTTTTTCTTAGAGTCCAGTGCCAGCTACTTCGGCTGGTCTATTATACTAAAAATTATATACTAATGGCTCTTGATAAACGTGCAATCCTGTAGGCATGTTTGTAATCATCATTAATCAAGACTGTTAGGACTATTTTGTATTTTCTATACCTCAGTCCAAAACAAAAGAGCTGCCCCAAACCACTGATATAATTATTTCTTCTTTGTTTATATAAGCAATACATGTCTATGTCCTCTGTGGAAACATTAAGAAAAACAGTGAAATATAAAAAAAGAAAACAAGAAATTGCCCATAACTCCCAAACCAGAGATAACCAACTGAACACATGGATATCATACGATCCATTTTATAAAACGTGCTAAAGCAATAATTAGAAAGCCTATGAAAGACTTGTGTGCAACTGGAGGACTATGGTGTGAGAGGTGTTTTATAACATCCTTTCATTTGTATGTGAAAGTCAGCATGTGGAAACAGAATGAGTACAATTAATAATTAAATGTCGTTCCATGACATCCTGAGGTGAGAGTCACAGTGACAGGTAAGTGGTCACAGAACTGTGGCTAGGAAAATACCATCACTGGAGTCACTGTCAGAGGGGAATTGTCTCCAAATTCCTGGTTTTCTCCCCTAGAACTACCCTGGAGGTGCTGTGGGGTGACAGAGGCCCGCCTCGCTGTGTCAGGCCTGCGGAGGTGAGGGGGCCTCAGGGGCCAGCCCTGCCAGTCTCACTCCCGGTGCACAGCTCCTCCTGGGAGGACTGAGACCCGCCCCTAGGAAATGGGCTGTCACATCTGAGCAACATCCAGCCTTCCCAAAACTTCATTCTCTCCTATCAAATTACCTCTCTCTGGGTAATTACTATATTTTACACTTAAAGACACTAGATTTTAAGATGTTGTAATGCGCAAGTATTTACTCTTACCAGTTTTGCTATTTTCTAATTAGAAGTTTCACTAAATCGAAAGGACTTCAAAAGTATCACTTGCCATTCAATCCAAGGGTAAGAACGGCAAATTCGTTGCTAAGTTAGATGACATAAGGTACTTATGTAGCCTCCGTAACATTTTCCTAAGCTAGTTCTTAGGAACTCAGCTTAACTTAGAACTTAGTTAACTTCTTAAATGTGAACTTATGACCAAAAATGAGAATACGAAAGAAACAGATTTAAAATAAAATCCACGTTGAGAAAATATGGAGAGATGGGTTCTATGGGCTGAGAGATCTAAAGCCTATACTTAGTATCATTCTGTGCATTCAGTAATCAACAAATTTCCCAAGACAGACAAATGATGCAATGAACTGCAGACCAGGGCCAAGGCGAGGCCACAGCCAAGCAGTTGTAAATTTGAGAGGCCTCCTTACTTGTCTAGCAGCGAAGTTTTGGGGGTTGAGCCCTGTGCCGATTGCTCCAAGGCTGACGTTGGGTAGTGTGGAACCAGAGGGAGACAGCTTGTAGCTGGGAGAAGGGGAGAAGGGAGAGCAGGGAGCCTCATCCCCAAGGCACCCATCTTGATTGGAGAAAGGCAAAGTCAGCTGAAAAGTAGTAGGAGTTAGCCAATCACAATGAGTGTTGGTTAGTGAAGCAACAGAATGCAAGAAGGGACAAGAGAGAAACACTAGGAACAAACAGAGTTAGAGTGTATTAGCAATAAACGAGGATGGAATTTGGATCTGATAAGAGTCATCACACTTGGCCCAACAGATACCATCTGTCATCTCTGCTACGGATTTTTTCTTATCCTCTAAGTCAGTAACACATTCTGTCCACTGCACTAGGATAAAAATTGCCAGACACTTTATTTTTATGCATCTAATATCGATTACTCTATGTCGCTGCTGAAATAGAAGCCAGAGTAATCTCGTTAATCTGCTGCTTCCTCCAACAGCATCATGAGTGGTGTCAAAAATGTGCCAGATCTAACACTTTTGGTTTTAACCGCTTTCTGAAGATCCAGGGCCATGGCAAATCAGTATTCTGAATCAAGAATTATTTCCTCCATTAGGAATGCAAAAATCAAAACAAATCGGTATAAACGACTTGTTTAAATCAGGTAGTTGAGAATTTGGACAGTATACCATTGTAACTAAAAATAGGTCACTAGGGAAATGGAGAAAGAACAAAGGAACTCTCTTAGAAATAACACAAGAGAAAGTTCTGGGCCATCTTGACAAAGCTAGAAGGCAAGGCCTTGGGAGATATGGATTATTTGCACAAGAATCCCAAATTTAATTTCTCATTGTATAGCAGCAGAACAAAGAATTCAGAATAACTCTGTCTCTAAAATTTCTTCTACGTTTCGAGTGTGCATTTCCCCTACTGTAAAAAGTCAGACCATTCATTTCCCCCTTCTAAACTTTATAAAATTTCTAAGAACTCAGACCTTCACAATAGTCACAATATTCACATACTAAGGTTCTAGCTTCTGCCTAATCACCTGTTGACATCAAATGTTTTTATGTCGCCACTTAAACGCAGGTGATGTTTGCGTTTGGCTCATTAATTAATTCAGTAATTCTATGCTTCCTCCTGGAATTGATTATTGAAAGAACAAATGGGAACCAAAGTGGTTCACATGAATTATTACCTTAAACAAAGGATTTGACTCACCTTCTCGAAATAAGGCCCACTATCTGTGGTTCCCATGTCTTTGGAATTAGGTGGACGGAACCCAGATCGATCCTTCCTCATGATATCATTAAAATCCCCGAGATTCATCGCTCGCTTGTCCACGTCAAATTTTTTATCTGGAAGGCTCCCTGAAAAGAAGAACAGAAGAAGTGAACATTTTAAGGACCAATGTCTCCCTCATGACGAGGAGTACTAGCCCCACTCTCCTCCCTGAGGTGTTGAGTATAGACCACAAGGGATCTCATTGGTTCAGGCTGCTGGGGACCCTCCCTGGAGCACACGTGGATCCTTTTGTTCCTTTTTTAAAAACTCGTACCAGTTGTAGCTTGTTTTCAGTGAAGACTGAGAGAGAGACTTAGGGCCAACCTGGTAAAAATCTGACTAAAAAAGTATTTCCACTGGTTATTGATGTTTGATGACTATCACTTGCTCATAAATTCAAACGTGCTCAGGGAGAACATTTGTCTCTTGCTCTTTTAGCACCTGCTAGATAAATGGGTGGGGCTGTGACACAGTTATTGGGAATAAAAAGGCCTAAGAGGCACAGCTGTTCCCTTGAATTTAGAACTTAAGAGTCGAACACATTAAGTGAACGACGTGATTTCCCAGGTACCATGATTATTCCTCCTTTATTCGCTCTGGAAATTGCTATTATACACTAACATGATCGGTGCCCCCGGAAGCTTACTTTTTCATTATTCTTAGATTTTAAAATATCATAGATCAAAGACTATTTCCCTTATGACCCAGGATTGTTTTCCTTTCTTCTTGGTTTGATTCTTTTTAAGTTCCTCAAGGTAAGCAACAGCGTCACGGGGACGACCCCACAGGCTAAGGGCTGACACCGCACCCGCCCCACTCGCAGGGGGAGAGCTCATCAATAATGCAACAACCCCAGTACGGACAGGACTAGCAACCTGAGAGCAGAGGATGACAGGGCCACAGACATACTTTGTTCGGCCACACACCCCAGTTTATAAAATCTGAAGTAGTTCCCAATATTGAAATATCAAGTTGTCAATATATGTCTAAATTTCTGGCCTTGCTTGAAAACTGGAAGCTCTGACAAAGCTGAACCTTTACCCTCCAGAGCAACAACTGTAAGGGCCGAGTGAGGCTGAGTCCTTTATCCCTTACATGGTACACGTGACCCCCACAGCTAACCAGTGGCCTCCAACTCCCACTTTCTTACACCTGGCACACACCACTCCTTTACGTGACTTTCCTGGATCCTGCAGCCGTTTGAGTTTTCAACCCCTACCTAGTGCCTAGGATGGTCCTTCGCGTCTGCTGAACAGCACCCATCCCAACTCAAACTGAGCAGGGATCCAACATGGCATCATTAACAACAATATATTCCATTCATATTAATGGAGTGATACACACCTACAGACAAATCCATTTTGCTGCCTGGATTATCTTCAGTTTGACTCTGAAAAAGAAGCAACAGGAAGGGAGGATTAAAGGTTTGAATTCAATGTCTGGATCAGAGAAAAAACTGGCATGATTTACATGAGAGCTGCGGTGTCCTACGGGCACTATTCAAAGTTCTTTGACGTGAACCTTATACTGGGATGAAGACAAGCTCACTTAGAATATGACTAATTTGATTGCTGTTGGTGTATATACTCCTAAATTCAATTTTCCACACAGAATTAGTTAGCTTCAGTAATTCTATGCACAGAGCAATAGCTAAATAGCTGCTTAGAGAAATAAAACCCTGTCCTCAAGTTCCAGTCGGCTCAGGATCAAATTCCACGAGTGTCAGCCAAATGATGACAACTTCTTCTCGTGACTCGTCAAGTCATCAAATCTGGAAATGTGCAGCCAAGTCAAGCTATTTGTCTTTTGGCAACCAGGGACGGGGTGTCCCCACGATGTTCCCAAGGGATAAGAAAAAAAAGAGAAATCCTACAAGAATTCCCTATATAATTAATTACAAATACTTCCTCTAGTTATTTTGCTGTTGCAGCCGTTTTCAAAATTGTAACATTAAAACTGGTATAGTAGTAGTCAGGGAAAATTATGTAAGTTTTAAGGCCTGGCTCTTTCTTCCTCTAATCGCCTAAGGGAAAGGATACAAGGACTACAAATTCAAAAACCGTAACCTTAAAATATTGGAGTGTTTCTTTAAGAATAAAAGAATAGAGGACAAATATTGCTTAATCCAAATCAGAAACACTGTTCAACAACCAGTTTCTAACTCTGTAATGTTGTACTCTATGTGGTAGCGGTCTTAGCATTTGTACTAAAAGTAAAAGCTGGCCTGTATTACACATATAAGAAAATGAAACTTACCAGCAATCCCATATTTGAAAACTGTTTGGCAAGAGGATTCATCCATGAATCATTGTTTCCTCCTTTCAGTGAGCACTACAGAAAGGAAATATGCAACCTCAGAACCAAATTATTTTATCTCACTTCATATCTGAGTTGCATTTAAGTACTGACTGAAAATTCAGAACCAACAGTTTACCTTTTTGAGCCCAAATTTCCCTCTTTAACTATGGTTATTTTGATATTTTATCCGTTAGTCTGAAAGATCAATAAGCTGTAGTTCTACCTGTGTTTTCATTCTTATTTTTTTCATCACAATGAATTAGAAGTAACTGGGAAAATATATGGTCAGCTGCCCCCCCCCCAAGATTTTACTTAATTATTTGAGAGAGAGAGTGCACAAGCAGGGGGAATGGCAGAGGGAGAGGGAGACTCCACACTGAGCAGGGAGCCTGATGTGGGGCTCGATCCCAGGACCCCGGGATCATGACCTGAGCCGAAGGCAGATGCTTAACCAACTGAGCCACCCAGGCGCCCAGGTCAGCTGGTGTTTTTACCTTACAAAGAGAAGAAGGTCAATATCGGATCTTCTAAAATACAATGTTTGCATGCTAGTACTTTCCCTTTTACTATCTCCTTGTAACCCGGTTTGTATTAGAAGAAAAGAATGAGTTCGATGCTAGTGCCTGTTATTTGGAAAATAAATATATTATAATAGGCTATTTAAACTGGTCATTAGTCTGTGGACTAATGGGGACTCATCCAAGTACCCTTCATCTGCCTGTTTCACAGAATAAACGACAGGGGTCCCCAGTGGGAAAGAGTCCTAGCAGAAGACATCACTGATCATACTGCAAAGTAAGGCTGACGCTGAGTTTTTGTTTCTTCTTTTTTTTTTTAAGATTTTATTTATTTATTTGAGATAAAGCGAGGATGAGCATGAGCACAAGCAGGGGGGAGGGGCAGAGGAAGAAGCAGCAGACTCCCCACTGAGCAGGGACCTGATGTGGGGCTCAATCCCAGGACCCTGAGATCATGACCTGAAGCAAAGGCAGGTGCCTAGTCAACTGAGCCACCCAGGCGCCCCTGAGTTTTTGTTTCTTAAGGGACTTAGTTTCTTTCCTAAACAGGACACCCAACATCAGCTCCCCTTGTATGTCTACAGAGAAGGCAGGTGGAACTGTGATGAGGACTTGGTGGGGGCAGCGAGTGATGGGGCTTTGTGCACTTGTACATTCTACAAATAAAAACTCTGTTTTGATGACATTTGTTACGTTGATTTTTTTTATTCTTGAAAGTGAGTAAGTTCACTTAAGTTCAGTTATAGGTTTTAAGGTCAAGAAAGCCCTCCCTGGAGGGAGGAGAGAATTGGTAGTTTTTGTTTAACGTAAACAGTTTCAGTTTTGCAGATGAGAGTTTTGTGGCGAGATGTGGTGACGGCTGCACAACAGTGTGAATGCACTCAACGCTACTGAACTGTCTGTGCACTTAAAAATGGTTAAAATGGTAAATCTTACGTTATCTGTCTTTGGTCACAATCAGTAAAAAAAGGCCCGTGGATACAAAAGGTCAGAATTGTCAGTCATGGGGCAGAAACACTGAATTCCCACTGAGCTGGATCAACTGCGTCTCAGGGCCGCCTGAGTGGGCCAGCACCTTTCCCTCACTCGCTTCCGGTCAGTCAGCAGTCTCCCTCGATTGCCTTTTCATTCTGTCTCATTGGGAATTTGTAAATGACAAAAACAAAGCCACAACAAGCCAGACAACGTGAGAGTACAAAGATGCTGAGAAGTTTGCTGAACAATTCCTTTGTGACTAGGGTGAGGAAACAGAAGTCCTTAGAAGGGAAACTGTAACTGGCTGCTTAAACAGGATGCCTCCAATAGGAACTACTTGTGTTCTTAGGCTCCTGAGTTACCGTATTCAGAACAAAATTAATATCCTACAGCAAAGGGGATGAAGGCACAGCCCCCTTAGCCAACTGAAGACCTTCCAGGAGGGTACTTGGTATTTGAAACCAGGACAATATTCACTGTGAAGTGTTTCACAGGGCAGCAAGGCTCCTACACTGAAATTAAATATATGATGCCCATTTCTTATTTCCATCAATTTATCTGCAGAAGGGAAAGAATGCCTCTGCTGAGAGAGTGGTTCAAGTTCAAAGATTTGTTCTAGGATGAAACCAAAGTCCTCATCAAGTTATGCAAATCAAAGTAGAAACTGAGTTGCTCTAAGACAAGGAAAGTGACAACTTTATTCTTTTTTTTTCTCATTAAGGAGGCTCCATGACCAGAATTGAGCCCAATGTGGGGCTTGAACTCACGACCCTGAGCTGAAATCAAGAGTCGGATGCTTAACCAACTGAACCACTCAGGTGCTCCGGAAACCAACAACTTTAGAACACAACCCAGTATGGGATATAGATAAACCATCTGGTTGCTACAGCAGGGTTTCGCACTGGCACTTCACTTTGTTGGAAGACTGGTTTTCAGTTTTGGAATTTCCCGAATCGGATAAAAACCAGTCATGTGTGTCACCACTGGAGAAGGTATCTTTCTTTGGTTTCTCTTCTATATATCATGGGGATTCACCCTAAGGACTTCCTTGGCTTTAGAATGCAAAAGCATAAAACATTTATAAAGTGTGCCTTGAAAGCTTCCAAAGAATTATTATCATATGGAAACTAAAAGTGAAAAAAATCTCCTGTCTTTGAAAATTCCACTACTCACAGTAACAGCTCTGTAGTTCAAGGTTTCAAGATCATGGGGAAGGAAGATGAGGAGTAAAGAGGAAGTAATTATTTGCTCTTAAGAAAATATTTTCCCCCTTACTTAGGACCTCAGGGACTCCTTCCATTAGAAAATTCTCAGTTCTGCCTTCTAAGAATGAAGAAAAAAGCTCGAACGAACATTTCTAAAGCGGGCTACCTTCATTTGCTTCTTTCCTCCTTGTCCCCAGCTTGCTGAGTTGTGGGAGGAAGCACTTCCCTGAGAGCCGGCGGTGTTCCAGACTCCTCCATCATCCTCCTCTTCCCAGCTGGGATGGCGAGTTCCCGTCACTGGACCATCACTCTCCCCCCAGCCGTCTTGCATAGATTTGGAATCTTTAAGAAAAGAATGGACCAACCGTATGCAATAGCTATATATGACAATAACCACAATGATCAGTCCTCATGAACGTAGCATTTTAGGGTATTTGTCATCTTATCTAATCCATGGTGAGGCAAACGTTCTAGCCCCTTCCACATTCGTCTTACCCAGACAAAGGGTAGGTATAACTATAGCTTTAACTGTAGACAATCCTGAAGAAGAGAAGACATTTTTAAACTGTGAAGGTTTTGTGATGGAAGAAGGGTGATTCTAAGGTTGGGAAAGACATGGAAAATTCCTGACAGTAATGCTGAGTATTTCCTTGTGCCAAGGGTCTGGTTAATGTCTTCCAACAGCCATTCTGGAACTATTTCAAGTTTACAGTGTGGTATTTCCCATGATGATACAACCAATTTTACAGTGAAAATCATGATGAAATCATGGTTTTTATAAAGCTATTTATATGAAGTGAAGGAGAGTCATAATTTTTAAGATGCAAATTATAGACATAAGAATGAATTTCTAGAATATAGCTAAGATTGTACTTCTTCATGTGGCACTACAAGAGTCATAAATATCATACAATAAAGTTGACAACAGAATTTATTATTCTCGTTCAAATTCTGAGCATTCGGTATGACCACATTTTTAAATCAAAAGATAATTCCTTAAGTCTGCAATATGGCAGAAAAGAGATGTTGGAATACTTTTTAAGAAAACGACAAACAAGTGAAAATGGGCACTTGAAATTGAATTTTGCAACTGAGGAACATCCAACAAGACATTCCATAGCATCAGTTTACAAAGTTGTGCAAATTACTGTGACTACACATTGCCAGCTGGATCAAGGATAGCTTAGACTCTCAACGATTATGAATAAGTGTGACGTGCTTTGTATAAAAAACTCAAACGAAGAAATCTTTGTTGGTTCAAGAAACCTTAAATGTTCCTATGTGGGTGGAAGTATGAGAGGAGAGACAAAGGGATGAGGAAGAAACAGAAGGATGAAGTCACTGAGCGGCAGAGACTGTGTTCCACAGTAAAAGCCAGGAAAGTCTTTTTAAATTATACTAACAAAGGGGCAGAAATGCAAAATAGAGATGGTGAGCAATATTTAAGTTACTGGCAAAAAAAAGTACCACGTCAACATTTCAATTCTGGCCAGATACGAAACCTAACTTAAAATAAAATCAACAAAATTAACTTATGACTTCTAGTTAACTGTAAACACGTTAACATATGCAAAGCTAAGTCACTGCCATTTGGTACTAATCATTTATTAAAGGTGCACGGTCCTGAATCTCATTGAAAGAACAGTTTAAACATCAGAACAGCCCTCACCAAAATGTCTGGCCCCCAAACTAACGGAGACTCCCTCACAAATAATGCTGTACACTTACTAGGTTTCATGGCATTTGGAGCATTGGAGGGTGCGTTCCCCCAGCCCGTGGTCGATGCTCCTGTGTCATCCATTTCGCCCCACCCAGGACTGCTTTCGTTTGGCTCACCCCAAGCTGAAGTACCATTATCTGGAGCAGGTGGTGTGCTTTTGCTCCAGACTGCAAAGAAAGAAAATGGGTCTCTAAGAATGATCTGTTAAAGGAAACATCCTCATATCCAGGGAGCGGGAGTGGGGGGTGGGAAGGTGGGAGAAACAGGCACTCCTGTGTTCTGTTGGCAGAAATACGAACGGGTTCCACCCTCATGGAGGCAACTGGCATCCCGTCACTTTAACTTCTGGCCCAGTAATTCCACTGCAGGAAATTATACCATAGATATACTTGTAAAGTACATAAAATTACATGTACAACAAGGCTCACTGTATCACTGTTGGAAACCATTTGGAAGTGACGTAAATATCTATCAAAACGGGACTGGTTAGGCCAACTGTGTCACCCATGAAATAAATGCTGTACACGAAGCAAATACAAGACAAAAGTGTAGGTGCTAACATGGAAAGTTTTAAAGTATGATGAAAAAAGCAAGGTGAAGACCAGTGTATATAGTACAGTCCCTTCTGTGTAAAATCTGTAAAGGATAGATAGATAGATTTTGCTATAGGTATGAACAAAATTTTTGAATGAGACACAAAACTCTAAGAGATTACCTGTGGGAAGAGACCCTAGGGGCTAAGATTCTTTTATTTATTATATTTTGCTTTTCTGTACAGTTTGAAGCTCTTTCCTATATGGATAATAATTTTTTTCACGTTAGCAGGTTTTATGATGGACAGGGAATTAATGAGCAATCTTTATTTCCTTCCTCAAGCTTTTCAATATTTGAGGGGAAAAAAAAGAACTAGTTAAAAGCAATCATTTTCTAAGTGGCCATAACTGCATTCATAACTACGCTTACTTAAGGAGTGGAAAACTAAATATTAATTCTACCTAAAAAACAAAAACAAAATCCCCACCTCAACAGTGCATCCCCTTAACCTGTTGAATTATATGCTTTATGGGAGCATTCAAGTTGACAATGCCAAAGATGGTATTACTAGCACAACTTTTAATTTACCAGGTATGGGGTTTCTATTCAAATAGAGGAAGAAGAAAGTTTAATTCTGGGCAACTGATTATCACACAAAAACAATTTCTTATATGAAATACTCCACTTCCAGAGGTGATCATTAAAAGTCATCTGGAAAGTGACTGAAAGCTTGCAGATCCCAGCTGTGCTAAGCATTCCGATGGCCCCTTCGAGAATAACATAAAATACTTCCCTTCGCTGGGAAAGGAGAAACACAAGAGGATATGTCCACGGGTAGAAACTGAATGGAAATCAGGTCTATTTCTGCTACTATTTTAATTCTTCGTTTTTAAATGTGGAGCATAGTTTGTTTAGCAAGATACATTTTTTGGATTCTGCAAGACCAATACAATTACAAAAAAAAAATAACAACAACTCTGGGAGACTAACATAGGGATGGCATCTTTTTCCTTTTGCCAAGAAAGAACATTAAAATGTACCACCAGCATCTGTTATCACTATCATTTTATAAAAAGAGAGCTGCTGTTAACAGTAGAGTAGGGTTAATGTAGAAAGATTTCCAGAACAAAGCCAAGCTGAATAAATGCAGCTTAATAAAAATGTCCTGGTTTAGATTTTTCTTTATCAAACCTGTAAGAAGCAGCCATTGCCTACCTGATGCTGATTTACTGGTCATCGGGGTAGGCAGGTTTGGTTCTCGAGGTGCTGGGCCCCCTTGGGAATTCTTATCCCACAGATTCACATTCTTGTAGTTGTAACTGTTAGGGTCTCCCCATGCCGAAGTGCCATCATCGATGTCCATTTTCCGACTAATTGACTGCGGGGATGGCTCTTCCCAACCACTGGGTTCCTCATCCTTGGGGGTTACTGGCTGTGGCCCGCTGCTCCAGTTGGAATTGGAAGGTCGTCCGTTGCCTGGAGGTGGTGGGGGTGGGCCTCCCCATGAACCAGAAGCCTCTGGTTGTGGTGGCGGTGGCTGCTGTGGCTGCTGCTGCTGTTGGTGCTGTTTATTCCAGGAATTGGGCTGTCTGCCAGTCTCAGTCCATGCTGGAGACCTTTTGCAATCTTCCCACCCGCCTTTGGAAGCTAGGCTTGCATTCCCACTGTTCCCCCAAGTTCCAATTTCATTCTGCCCTCCTTCACCCCACCCAGACACAGGTTTACTTGCAGAACTTTCCCAACTGCTGTTTTTCGCTTGATCAACTTCCTCTCCCCAACCATTCTTCCCAGAAGTCCATCCTTGATTGGGCTGGCGTCCCCCTCCCCACCCCTGATCCTTGCTGGAGTTCTCATTCCAAGAGGAAGATGTCTTTTCATCTGGTCGACCGCCTCCCCAGTTGGAAGAGTTGTTGTTCTTGTAGTCATTCCAGCCTCCTGTGTTCTTGGGGTCTTTCCACTCTGTAGAGGCTGAGAGCTCCCCCCATCCAGACTTCATTTGATTGCTTTGGCTGGGTGCGTCTCCCCAGCCCCCTGAGTTCTTGGTCTGTGTGGCAGCGCTCTCCCACCCCTCAGTTCCTTTGTCAGATTTCCCCTCAGGCCTTGGCACCTCTTCAATATCCCACACTGTGTCCTGCTTAATTTGAGTTTGGCCCCAGCCAGTGTTTGAGAGCACCCTGGGGTCCAAATCAGTTCGGCTCAAAAGAGTCTGTAAGACAGCCTGACAATCAGGATGTGTGGGCCGGTATGACCGACGGCCAGAATTATGACTGTCACTACTTCCTGCTTTGTGGTTGCTTCCAGTGCTTTGACCTCCAACTTCACTTCCTGTGGAGCTGGAAGATCTTCCCCAACAGGGAGCCTGGGCATTGCCTTGGTTTTCAGGGAGGGGGTGGCCCTTTTGATTGTCCCATGCTCCAGTGCTAGAATTTGGTTGGTTTGGACCACTCCATTCTCCAATTTTCAACTCATCAGACCCAGTCGGCTGTTTCCATTCTCCCTGAGAGACCCCAGATGTCATTTTGTTCCCTTCACCCCATTTGTTGTCATTAGAGTCCTGAGGGCCAAAGTTCCAGGACCCACCCGTAGACCTGTTATTGTTGTCCCAAGAGTCGTTTTTTGACCCAGATGATTTCTGAACAGAAGCTCCTTTCCAGGAGTCCTCTCTATCCTTTCCATTGTTCCCATTGTTTCCAGAATTGCTTTGTCCAGAGGCTGTGTCAGTTCCAGAAGGCCCCCTAGCTGCACCCCAAGATCCAACACTCCCAGTCTTTCGATCTCCAGTGCTTTGTGAAGGGGCATCAGTGCTCCTGGAGGCGTTCCCCAAGCCCATTCCAAAGGGCATTCCCTTATTCTCCATGGGGTTTGGTGAACTTAAGTTCAAGGAGTTAGTGTTTCCATTTTTTGGTCCATCAGTGTTATGAATTTGAGCCTGTTCTCTGCCAGAGACAACAAAATTAACACCCGCATTTTCCATCTTTGACTGCTGTTCCCTGGATGCCTGACCTACTGTGCTAACCTGTGCACTGGAATTACTAGTATCCGTTTCCAATGCCCCTTTCCTAGAATTTCCTTCTTGGACCAGCGCTGGCCAGGCAGATGGGTTGCTATTTGGGTTAAAGTTGCTGAAGCCAGAGCCAGGTCCAATTCTATCCTGACCACTCACATTCCTCCAATTTCCTAGTCCATTGTTGCTCTCTGTAGTAGAGTTGGAAGATTGAACAGCTTTAGTCTTAGGGTCAGATTTCCAGACCCCAAGATTACATTCGTTCCCAGAACTTGCAGACTGGCACTGGCTCCCTTTTCCTTTGTTACTAGTGGTGCTTCCTGGCAGAGTGCTCTTCTCAGAGCCAGGGTTCGAGGCACTGTTGTTATCGGTGGTGTTTTCGGAAGAAGACTCAGTGTCTTTGCTGGCAATACAAGGCCACTCTTCCGTGTCAGACCCGTCTACAATCACCTTGTCCCAGATGTGAATTGGGTTGGGGGAGGCGCCGTTGTTGGAGGAGGCTCCCGGGCCCCAAGTGGAATTTGCATAATTTGAAGCAGCAGCACCTCCAAGGGTTGACTCTGGGAAAGAGAATATCTTATCAATCACAGCTGTGCATGCATGCTCTATTAACACCCAAAGCTCAAACTGCCCCTAAGGGAGATCAACACATTTCCCCACAAACTAGCTTCTCTACCCAGTTGCTTGTCTTGGTTAACTGTGCCACCTGTGCTAGTCATCTCTTCTCTTTCATTCTGCGGGGTGGTGTATTGCTACTCCACAACATTTCTCAAAGCTGTCCGCTTGTCATTCCTATTGACAGAGAAGGGCCTCCTTATATCTTGAGATAATGCAGTAACACGCTGAACCTGCTTTCTATTTCCAATCTACTCTAAACACTCCCGGCTAGAGTAATTGTTCTGAAGCACACCTTCAATTAGATCATTGCTGTATGGGAAGCTTCCAACAGTTTCTTCGTGAACAAGAACAAAGCTAAACTCTTTGGCCTGGAGTTTGATCAAGATGCTTCACAACCTGGGACCAATGGACTTTTCTAGTCTTATCTTGTACTACTTTCTATGTAGATGCCTATATTCCACACTACTCGATAGTCCGCAACTTGTGCCTTCTCACCCTGGCACGATTCCACATTGGCAGCTACTGGCTTCCCCTCCTGGATTCATATACTGAAATTTATCCATCTTTCTGGACCTAGTTCAGGTGCCATTTCTTCTATGAGGGTATCTGGTGTTTTTTTTTTTGTTGTTCGTCACCTGAAAATCACCATTCCCTGTCTAGAGCCACTTTGCTCAGTGCTGTAGTACTGTGTTCACGTCTACCTTCCCCCGCATTAGCACAGAGACTCCCCCAAAGAGCTCCCCCTCTTAGGCAGAGGCCCTATCTTGCTAACGTTTGAATTCCTCATAGTGGCCAGTGCACTGCTGCTCAGTAAGCATCTGATGAATGATGAATGCCCACCTAGCTAGATGCTGGGGCAGACGAGCATGAATGAGTCAGTATGCCCAAGGAACTTAGTCTGATAAATTAGTCTGGCTCAGCACATATTTGGTGGAATTTATCATATTTGGTGGGGAGAAAAATGACATGTTTTTAACCCAGTAATTTCTTCTAAACTTATCTTAGCTATTTTAACCAAAGCTTTAAATCAATATAAGGTTGAAAAAATATTACATAGAGCCATATAAAAGTAGGAAAGCAGAGATCTCAAACTCTTAAGATTTAGGGGTCTCCTTAGTTTTAAGAATGTAAATGAGAGAGTACTCACGCTCACACATGTCTACATCCAGGCCTGGCTAGATTTGGCTGCAGAAACACCCGATGCAACCGCCCCTCACATACTTCCTTTTGCAACTGCTTATGAGGGGCCAGGAAGGAAGGGCCAATAGGCTTTTCCCTGCCTGCTTTGGGCCTGGCCTGACAGCCACCACAGAAAAGTCTGCATAAAGCCTGTGAAACTGTGAGGTTTCTTTCCATCTTTCTTCTGCACAGGAGACGGTGATAGAATTTTCTAAGGCAATTCTATGCTCAAACTCGGAACAAGAATAAAGCATGCTATAGTTAACAACAACCGATTCGTTGTTCTTGCCAAGGCTTGACGAGGTTCAAGCTCTGAATTTCAGTATAGCCTCAAAAAACATTTTAAGAGCTAAGCAGAAATTTATTAATAAGCTTTAAGGGGGGAGAAGATGATGTTTGGAGGTTCTTAGTTGTTAGCTGATTTAATATTCATCTATTAAAAACTCTCAAAACTTGTAGAGCCCTCCTGCTAAAGATCCCTTCTATCTACATCCAGTTTGGTTTTGTTTTTAAAGTAGTCCCTATACCCAATGTGGGGCTCAAACGTACGACCCCAAGATCAAGAGTTGACACTCTACTGACTGAGCCAACCAAGAGCCCCTACGTGCAGTTTTTAACAAAGCTCAAAATCCTCTTAAGGAACAATGATTTTAAAAATCTAATTAAAAACTACAGAATGATATTATTTGATATCTCCCCCCACAATAATCTAACAGATGATTCTCTCTAGACCCCCAGCATTCTGAGAACATACACACAGGCAAGTAAGATTCAGAACAAGCCGCTGCACTAGCCCCACCCCCAATCAAACCCGGAGCACACACTTGTGGTGACAGCTGGGACTACGGAGGCTCGGATTTATAATGTGCTTTTCTGAAAAGGAAAAAAAGGTCCCAAATGGTAATGACGAACAGCAGCCACATTAGCCTCTCATGCCAAGACCACACACTGGACGCTAAAACCCAGTTTCAGAAGAGAAGTGCTGGTACGTATTTCATCCTGGGATCCTCTCCTGTCTTTTGAGTAACCCCAAGACTCTATCTAATTCAGGGTTTTGTGGACTCTATACCAGGCAATACAGAAGTGCTCGCTCTCCTTAAAGCTGCCATGGAATCCATTCCCAACACTGATCCCTCACCTGGTGCAGTCCCACTGTCACTCTGCAGCGGCGTTCCTGTCACTTGTGCGTTGTTTGAGTTTGCTCCAGGTGCTGTGGAGGGAGGAGGCCCTGCCCCACCCCCGAGGAGCATGCAGGACGGTGGAGGGGGCTGCCCACGTTTTAGTAACACTTTGTGGTCCTGCTGGCAACGGAATCGCGGCGGCACCTCCCGAGGCATGTAGCGGGCGGCGCTTGGCGGTTGTCCGTTCGGCACTGCCACCCTTTTGGCATTGTTGCCACCATTGACTGGTGGCGATGGAGAGCTGCCAATTGGGCTGGCGGCCGTTGGTTGGCTTAAACTTGGTTTCGTCACTTCGGGCACTGAAAGAGAGATATTGGGAAACAGTCTTTGAAATCAAATACATTTTTCTAAAGATTGTTTTTAAGAAGGTTTACATGAGACCAATTCCAATAAGACAACTCTTCTTCCATCGTACTGTGGATGGACATGGTCTTTCTAAATTTCCCTGCATCTTCGGTTTACTGGAGGTACAGAAGAGGTGGGGAGTGATGGGAAGAGGACCCAAAGACAGCAAAACCACAGAATTCCATTCCATTAATTAAGGGGGAGGGGGAAGCACTCACCATCCGCTCCCCAGCAAGTCTGAGGATACATATGGGCCCCAGGGAAAGCCCTTGGTAAAGGTTCAAGGCTCTCAACTGGAATGCCCTTGCCCTTTATCCACCTTTTTAAAGACCTACCTCAGAGAAACTTTTCTTGAAGTCCCTGGACTAGGTAGGCAAAGCACTTTCATTTGTGCTCTTGGAACACACTGTCCATCTTTCTTTACCATGAACTTACCATATTATATTGAAATGCTCATTTACAAGCTCCTTGCCCTCACCAGGCCAAGAGTCCCTCGAGGCTAAGGACTCACCTTTCATCTTTTTTTCTTAGGGCCCGGCACAGAGTGGACCCCCACAGGAAATCTCAGCCCTGGAGAATCACAAAATCAACTGGGTTTTGGTATCTATAGCTACCTGAACTCAAACACTTGCTTCGTACTCTATGTAAATAATTGGAAACGTTATAAATTCTTTTGCTCGTGTCAAAAAAATGTTTAACGGTACCTTGTGTATCTATTTCAACTCTTTATTTAAAATAAAAATTTCAGGGGTGCCTGGTGGCTCAGTCGGTTAAGCGTCCGACTCTTGATTTCAGCTCAGGTCATGATCTCAGGGTGGTGAGATCAAGCCTCGCATCAGGCTCTGCACTGGGCATGGTGCCTAAGATTACTTTCTCTTTCTCCCTCTCTAAAAAAGAAAAAAAAAGTAAAATAAAATAGAATTTTCAAATAAAATAAAATAAAAATTCCAAAATGTAGGTATTTTTCCTACTTATTTTTAAGAATTTACTGTTTCGGGGCGCCTGGGTGGCACAGTGGTTAAGCGTCTGCCTTCGGCTCAGGGCGTGATCCCGGCGTTATGGGATCGAGCCCCACATCAGGCTCCTCTGCTATGAGCCTGCTTCTTCCTCTCCCACTCCCCCTGCTTGTGTTCCCTCTCTCACTGGCTCTATCTCTGTCAAATAAATAAATAAATAAATCTTAAAAAAAACAAAAAGAATGTACTGTTTCACCTTACTTTTAAAAATGGCAAATAGGAAGTCTAGAATGTGCAGGATGACCATGAAGATATACTCTGCAGGACCTTTTGGTTATCCCCTCAACCCTACAGAGAATGTTCTTCTGTACCTCCTTTGCTTCATCCTACCAAAAGACTGCCACCCTTTCCAAGAAAATCTACCTGGCAGATAGCGGCTGGCAATGTTACAGAAACAACCATTGAGCCTGATAATTCGGATGATTCTGAGGCCCAAATCCCTGACATCCAGAGGAATGTTTGGGCCAACTCTGGTGGCAGTACTGCTCGGACTGCTGAAATGATGCTGGGCCAGCATATTGCTCGTTGAACTGGCTCCTTTATGGAGAGAGAGGCATCATCAGAAATCAGGGGGCCCCGTCTATTCCCACTGGACATTGGTGAGCAATGTTGAGTAACAAGAACAAAGAGCAGGAGCCTGAAGTCACTTTAAGGCAACCCCTGGTCTAATCTAAGCCAATCATGAGGCAGTCCTGGGCCTCCCAGTAAGAAGGGAGGTCAGAGGATCCACAACCTATGAGCAGATTAAACCTATTTCTTGAGAAAGTAAGTTGGTCACTGCCTGATATTATCAATATAGTAGGCTCTGCATGACCTATAACAGCCGATAGATAAAAATAACTGACAAATGAAGATGAATTATTCTAGTGATACATTTTCTATCTGTGCCCACAAGATTCCCATAGAAGATGGCATCCGTTCCCAATCCCCTTTCCTCTTATTATGAGGATAAAAGCTGGCAAGGGCTGGGAGGAGTCTTCCCAACTGGTTTTTAGGATGGAAGGAGCTATGCTTCTGAGAGGCTGCCCTTCTATAAAAGGGCTAGAATCTTCACTCTAAGTTAACTATGTCTGTTACATGCCTTGACTCATTTCCCTAAAATGAGATAAGACACAGTAAGAGCAGCCTACAGCACTGAGGTCTGAACATCAGTTTGACTAACTTTACAATATTCACAGCACAACCAAAGAAACTTGGTGGGTACCCTATATTGTTCAAGATTCCTTACAAAAGTGCCTCAGGCATTTTCCCACCACATCCGAGATAGAGGGGATCATAAACAATAAAGTCATTTGAAATCGGACCACCTTTCAACCACTTTCCTTCCAGTATGGTGCTCTGTTCTGAGAGTCGTTCAAAACTCTGGGACGCAGAAAAAGACTGAGGTGCATGTTTGGAGAGACTATGTGTCAAAACTGGAATGAAATCTTATTTGATTTTTTCCTCACACCTTTCTGTGATTTCAAGAATTTTAAGCATTTAAAGGCAAATCAGAACTCTAGACACTGGGCGCCTGGGTGGCTCAGCTGGTTGAGCACACGCCTTCAGCTTGGGTCATGATCCCAGGGTCCTGGTATTGAGTTCCACATTGTGCTCCTTGCTCCACAGGGAGCCTGCTTCTCCCTCCCCCTCTGCCTCTCCCCACTGCTGTGCGCTCGCTCGCTCTCTCAAATAAATAAATAAAATCTTAAAAAAAAAAAAAAAAAAAAAAAAAAGAACTCTAGACACTAACTGGAGAGCAATGTGGCTGTTAGGCAGGATGCCTGATCCAACCTGCTTTCCGAAGTCCAAACTTGAGACATCCCAGAGTCAGTGTGTGCCTCACAGCATGCTCCAGGACGTCAGGTGCTAACAGAGGAGACGGAAATTAAGATACAGTAGGAATTACTTTTCAGACCCTTTCATTTCTCTTCTGTACCTTAATGATTTGTAGGTTTTAGGGCAAATCTTTCTAAAAATGAGCTGCTCAAAATGCGGGCATACTTTATTTTCCACAGAAAAGGTCTGTGGCTTAAACATGACCTCTGCATCAAAGGAAAATAAAGACATTGTGAAAAATGCTGGGTATCCTATTTTCTAATTTCTTTTCATTGGCTTCCAGGAACTGAATCTTTTTCCTTTCCCTATCACCGTTATTCTCATCTTATAGTCTGAAATTCTGAATTGCCTCTATTTCTGAAAAACTTCAATAAAATGCTACTTTTGCAGATGAAAGTATTTTTTAAAAGATTTTATTTATTTGTGTGTGTGTGTGAGAGAGAGAGAGAGAAAGAGAGAGGGCAAGCACGCATGAGTTGGAGGTGGGAGGGGCAGAGGGAGAGAGAAAAGCAGGCTCCCCGCTGAGCAGGGAACCTGACTCTGGGCTCCATCCCAGGACCCTGAGATCACGACCTGAGCTGAAGGCAAATACTTAATGGACTGAGCCACCCAGGCGCCCCTCAGATGAAAGTATTCTTTAAGAAAATCCTAAACAGGCAGGACCAATACAAACTACTATTTTCTCTAAATACCTTGATAGCACAAACATAAAAAAGCTTCTAGAAATGTTTTTAAGTAATTAAAATACAACAAAAAAGACATTTTCAACTGAAAAATCTCTTGGCGAGTAATCATCAGTTACAATGCAATAATACCAAGAACTCTCAAAGACTGGGGACACAAAGACAGTGGTCACCATGCACTGAAGAACTCTCAGTACCCTCTAAGCACTGTCTCCATTTCTTTACCTTCTACTCATTCCTCAAACTCAGTGCGCCCTGGCTTCTGCCCTGAACATCTATCTCCCTGGAAATCCCTCTCCTCACCCAACTAGTGATCTTCACTGCCAGTCTAACGGACACCCGCTGGACCTTTTCTTTGACTTTCCTGCAACTTTTAACACTACTGGCCATTTCTTCCCTCTGTTTTTGTGAGAGCTTCTGAGACCCACACCAGCCAGCTCTTCAGCTCTTCCTTTCTCTCTTCCTTTATGGGTTCTCATACTCTTGGTCAGGGGTCAGCAAACTTTTTCTGTAATGGGACAGACAGTGAATATTTTAGGCTTTGCTGGCCATACAGTCTTCGTTGTGATGACTCAACTGTTCATGTGTAGGTAAAAGCAGCTACAGACAATGTGTAAATGAATGAGTGGGGCTATGTTCCATACAACTTCACTTACTGCACTAAAATGTAAATTCCATATCACTTTCAACGTCAGAAAATATTTTTCTTTTATATTTTTTCTAACCATTGAAAAAATGTAAACAAACATTCCTAGCTCATGGGAAGTATAAAAACAGGAGGGGAGTCAGATTTGCCCAGAGGGTCATAGCTGGCAACCCACTAATCAGAGCTGTAAGATGGCAGTTGAATTTGGTCATAAGTTGTGTCTTTTTTTATTTTTATTAAATTTATTTATTTATTTGAGAGAGCGAGCGCGCATGAGCAGGGGGAGTGGCAGGCAGAGAGAGAAGCAGATTCCCCACTGAGCAGGGAGCCCGATGTGGGACTCGATCCCAGGACCCTGGGATCACAACCTGAGCAGATGCTTAACCGACTGAGTCACCCAGGTGCCCACGAGTTGTGTCTTCTTAAAAAACCTGAACATGAAGGTGGGACCTACACGCTTCCCACATTTAAGTTACTTGAGTACAAGTTCCCCCATTCTCAGACTTCAACATTTATGCATGCTTCTCACATCACTACCTCCAACTCAGATCTCTTCCACCCTTCTTCCCTTTAACCCTCCAACTTGTTCCTCAGCTCCCCATTATCTCTTAGCTCAAGGAACAGAGTCATCACCCAACCAGCCTGAGCTTTCCTCAGTAGGAAACCTGGAAGGTGTCTTAGACTTCGCTCTTTTCCTGTGCATCATTATCCGATCGTCATTATATTCCAATGAACCAAAGCATCTCTCCGATAGCCTTCCTTCCTCCACCACACTGTTCCTAACCAGGTTCAAGTCCTCATTACTTCCCACCTGGACTATTCTATGCCCATCTATCTGAACCATACTATATCTCACATTCATTCACTCTCTAGAGGCAGTCAGTTCCATCTCTGAATAAATGGCTCCCACCAGTGTTAGAATACACAGGTGTTTCTACAAGGTGTGACACATACTGAAAACAGTTTAGTTTGTAAATTACTTATTTGGGGGGAAAAATGCACCTCAAATATTAATAAATTAGAGTAGACTCAGGTTATCCCAACCATCAACATGCATTTACTAAATATGCTTTCTGGGGTAGACTCAGAAGGCAGCATTGTGGCCAGTGTACCACAGTGGTCCATCACCCCAGGTATGCTGATGGGAAGGTGCTGTCCTTTAGCTGTGTCCCAGGTTGGGTAAAGGTCATGAATTGCTGCTGTGAATGATAGTATATAAAGATTTCAACTTCTATTGAGCTGGAAGCTTTTCCCTGTTGCTTTGACTCTCACCATCAGTACTTTTGCTATCAGAATAAGTTTCACTGAACAAAACACCTAACAGACATTTGCCAAGGGACTGCTAAGTGTCAGGCACCAGAACCCTTCAAATCTTTGAAGACTGTTACCTGAGCTTCCCCAGGTGGTAAGCCTTCCACTGGGGGTTAAGCAGCATCTCCACATGTTTAACCCCTCCAAAGGCGATGCAGGCTCAAATTCATTGACCAATTTGGCCAAAACGCCACAGGCTCCACAGAAGTTGATCTCTGTCTCTTTACAAAGTGTGGTGCCTACTGCAGGAACTGCAAATCCCTTCCCAGATACTGTATTTCTACTAATGGTGCTTAAGGTCATGTCAGTCATTTTTTCCCCAGGATTTTATTTATTTATTTGAGAGAGAAAGCACGTGCACAAGTGGGGCTGGGGCAGAAGAAGAGGGAGAGAGAGAATCTCAAGCAGACTCTGCCCTAAGCATGGAGCCCTACATGGGGCTAGATCCTATGACCCTAAGATCATGACCTGAGCCAAACCAAGAGACAGAGGCCACCCAGATGCCCCAGGTCATGTTAGTTTTTATAAATCAGTCATTTCATACTGATAACTACACCATTAAGCCAACCATGACCCTAACATCTTTTTAATAAGGCAAAATTGCTATGTCCAAATTCCTCCATTGCAGTTTATCTTTTTAGCCCTAATCATTTTTTTTTAAAGTAGGCTCCAGGCCCAGTGTGGAGCCCAGTGCAGGGCTTGAAGTCACAACCCTGAGATCCAGACCCGAGCTGAGATCAAGAGTCAGACGCTTAACCAACTGAGCCACCCAGGTGCCCCTTTTTAGTCCTAACACCTTATCCTTCATCCCTGTTATATATGGTCTATTACATCAATCCCACAGACTCTTCCGATTCTAAGTCCAATATCCAACAAAGGGGGACATCAGCTTCTACCTTAAGTGCTTTGTATTGTCTACCTACTGGACAGCAGGCCCCACCTCTAGGCCATGTCTTCACAGAATCTCCACTTGAAATCTTATCCTATTCTCCAGAATTCTCTCTTTTTTTAAATAATGGAAGATAAAGACAGAACACATAATGAATCTATTTTTTTTTTCTGAAATATGGACAAATCTTACTTCAGTCCTCTGTACAACCAGAGACCTGGCACCAACAGTCTTTTTTCTTATAGGGCCTACTGGGAAAAGAGGGGCAGATTCAGAGTTACGGGGAGACTAAGGAAGGCACCATCTTTGGGAACAGGAACAGGACCCAGAAACATCAGCTGAGAGAAGAAAAGAATGGGATTTAGAGTGCCCAGACAGGCTCCTGGGAACAAAGATAAAAATGTGGCTGTAAAGTAGGGCAAAAACCCAGAAAGATCAGGCCCAGTGCTAGGCCCTGTCTTCATAGAACCTCCACTTGAAATCCTGTTGTACTCTCTCCAGAATTCTCATTTTCCCCCCTCTCTCTACTTATGGTCTAACATACTCCAGAGATAATTTTTATTTTTACTTCTATTTTCTCCCTGGTTCTACTAAGTAACTTCCTTAGGAGACCTGAAACAGGCTTTCAGCTCACTTTAGGATTATTTTACTTTAATTTTTGATGGGGGGTGGGATGGGACGAGTATGGAACTGTGAGGCTGTATTCCATTTCATGGTAGGTGAGAAAAAAATCCTAATTGGAAAGAAAATTCAGTAGTAAGTAGAAAACTAAGTTTGATTTTTAAGATTTTGGCAGAGGGAAGAGGAATGTGTTTCTGAGAACAGACCTTAGCACACACACACAAAAAATCTAAGAAAGAATGTCTTAATGGATTTTCAATTTTCCAATAGGAACACCACTTACCATACAGAGCAGCTTGTTTCCATAGCTCAGTTGGTACTTGGCTTCATGAGCATTAGAGCTGTGGCCAGGCCCAGGAACCTAACCACCATGTTTCAACAACCACAGAGCCTGGATTTTCCAGGAAAATGCCAATTTTCTCATCTGTTGTCCCGATAAATCATCAGAAAGTCCTATAAATATAAATACTATGTGCCTAAATCCTTTCCTAGATAGTATGTTGGTTTAGAAAATATGGACACTGTACTACTATCAACAACTCTATTTTTATGGTAAGTATAACTTCTATTTCAAACATATAATTATAAAGATACTTCCAAATAAAGCCCACTTCTGGGTTGGTACTGGCTGAAAGTACAAGGGGAGAATACTATTCTAACTAATTAAGATAATTATAACTTATAATGGTTCTTATCAGTTTATTTTATAAATCACTACAAGGTCCCAGACTACATCCTCCCTTGAAATGCATTTTGATTAGAAATATATTACAGTAATGTCTAGTCATCTGAGAATTTGTTTTCCAGAACTACGTTCCCTTAAAAACTAGCACTGTCTTTATTAGTTTTCCATCACTGTATGACATGCTTTGGCCTGGTGGTCCAAAGAGGGCCTCCCATCACATCTTGGCCTATCCATTCATTCACTGGGACCTTCCTCCAAGTTATCACAGTCCTATGCGATTCCTTTCATCTGGGGCAGTGGTTCTCAACCTGGGACATGTACTGGGATCACCTATAGGGCTTCTCAAAATACATCTGCTAGGGCTGTGGCCTGAGACCATGAAGGTTTGGGAGGAGGTCCATGCTTGTGTATTTCGACAAGTCTATGCAAATGATTTTAATACATACCCTAGCTGAGAACCACATATTTAAGTGGGCAAGGATAGGACTTAGAACACTGGTCTCAAGGAATGAAGTCTACCATTCTAAAAGGGAACCGACCAAAAGTGTGGCCATCACTAGACTGCATAATAAAAATCGCTCAAGATTATGCACAAGACTGCATAATCAAAATTAACAGATGAGAGATCTGAAAGTACATAGACCATAAGGTTGGGGATGACCTGAAGGACATCTGCTTCTGTTTATAACACATCACTATTTTGTACAGAGTTAAAATGTATTATTTTTTGAAAAAGCAGATTCCAGGCTCTAGCCCAGAGGACCACGTGACCATCCTAGACATAACACTCCCTTTCAGACACAATGCATGTCATGGATCAAGATGGTCAACAATCCTCTGCAGTTCCCATCTATAAATTAGGGGCTAGAGTTTTGTTTTTGTTACTGTTGAAAAAGATTCAGTTAAAATCATGACCCATATACTTTCAAAACAAGATATCACTTTTTCTAATCTCTTTTGCCTCCTAAAAATTTTAAGGCCATCTAGAAACACTACTACAAGTACTTTTAATTTGTCATTACTGCTCTTCAGTGGCTGCAAACAACCAACTTAATTACCTCGCACCCACTCTCACTAATCAAGTGGATTGGAGGCTGAGTCAGTAAGGGTATAAAATCTAAGCACAGAAGGTTCCAACGACTGAAAAAAGAAAAAAAAAATCTTACCTTTGGTTTTTTGTTCCGTGACCTGAAAAACAATGAACAGACATAAATGAATGAGTTTGCTTTCTAGTTCGGTATTTTAAGAGTACTGTAATTCTAATGACTTAAGTAACTTAAGCTATCAGACATGCAGACATAGTTCAGACCCAGAAAAAAAGCTTGAGAGCTCAGACATCCTTCTGTAAAGACAATGGCCATATGTCCAGTTATAACTTACATGGCCACTATTATGGACACTAAAAATTAAAACAAAAAGCATCCCATTACTATTAAATGATGAAACACCTGTACCGAGAATGCTGTTTGTCATTTTGACGCTATGACTAGAGAAAAGCAAATGGGTGGAGCCTAGAAACTAAATCAGCCATAGACACAAAAAGATCACCCTATGATATGGACTCACACACTCGATCTCAATCTAGAAAGCAAAAAGTCCAGGGGCCCATCATCAGAGGTATCAGAGGCCATGGCAGAAAGGCAGGATTTAAAACCAAGCCATGCCACTTCCTGCTGTGGGATCTTAATTTTCTGTTTATCTGTTGCATGGAGATTAGTAATAATAGTATCTCGGTAAAAAGCATTGTTACAAGGATTAAATCGGATATCCTCTGCCAATGCTCAATAAATGTTTGTTATTTTTAATCAAGTTCATGTAAAACAGTATGAAATACAGCAATGACTGAAACGTGTAAATTCTGGACAAATAAAGATAACTTTGTTGAAAGTACTTCTTTATATAGTAACTAATACATCTATGGAAGTGATTAACCTAAAAGGTTGGACAGGCTGAATGTAATAATGGGTTTTTAGAGAGTTTGGAAACGATGATTAGGAGCTACATGGAAAACTGCTTCTGCTATGAAGAGAGGAAAACAAAGGAGGGCACCTAATTATACATGCCCTCTAATATTAAAAAACCACAAAATGCCATGCATAAGAAAAACATCCAAAAGGAAATATGCCAGAATTCTAATAGGCTTATATTATTATTATTATTATTATTATTATTATTATTGAGATCATGCATGATTTTGACTCCCTTTTCCCAAATGTTTATCTTCTAAAGCATTTTTAATGGTTCTCTGACTTTATAATAGAAATGAAGATGTCTGGTTATTTGTGGCTGATAATCATACCAAGCTACCACTGTGGGTGCTCATGAAAACATGCTCACCTTTGGGGTGTATGTCCTATAGTTAACCAACCCGCTTCACAGTGGACTCCAGCACACTAATGCCAGAGACCGCATCTGAATTAAATGCCCTAGTTGTATGACCTCCCGGAGTGTTCCTTACTTTCTTACATTAAAAGACAAGCTAATTCTACTCTATTGAATTCGTACTAGACAGCACTTGAAAATTGCGTTTCCCTGTACTAACTGTTACAGAGCTCAAGTCTTCTGTGCAATTTTTCTAAAACTCCATTTCACCAAGAATGAACTGACCTGTATACATACCAATTCCTTAAAGCAATTTAAATTTATAACATTATAAATATTTCTTAGAATGCCATTTTGAAGATCAGTTATACAGGAAGTCAATGCCTTCCCCTGCTGTAAGCAACAAACCCAAATAATGTCACATGTGTCTTACAACGTGAGTTCTGTTAAAAGAGCTGTCCTCCAGACGGTGAAAAGCTGGATGATCAAAGCATGTGTTCTGCCAACACTAAACAATGATCCTTCAGCAGCAACAGTTAAACGAATGTGAACGGAATCCTTCCTTGACACCTTTCTCATGAATGGAAATCTAACAGTTTACTCAGTGATGGCTCTAGAAAGAGCAAACTGCTCATGAGAAAAGCTCAAGTTTAATGTCTGTGTGGAAATCATTTAGCTTTAAGTAAAAGCACATTCTTCAAGAAAATTACATTGCCAGCACTTATTCTTAACCAATGATCTATTAAACCATTTCTGAGTGACTCTTATGTACCGGGCACTGCCCTAACCTCCCGGAAATACAAATATGAGTAAAACCTTGAGAAACTTAACAGTCAGTCTAAAGGGAAGACAGACACGAAGAGATGATTGTAAACAACAGGGTAAGCAGCGAGAAGGATGTGGAAACACCGTAAACAGTGCTAAATGAATGAATGAATGACCACATAATAGAACCTCTGGCACATTCTCTACAATTCTTTGCATCATGGCACATTTTATGCCACCTCGCTGAGGCGCTGTCTCTACAATAAGGTTGGAAGCCACTAAGACAATCACATGGTAAGCTTTGTGTTCTTCCTTAAAACTGCTAAATCAGAATTCTGGAATTACACAACGGTTCGGTATGATACAACAATATCCAAGGCCATGTGCTGACCTGGATCCTGCGTCAGCCAATCTAGAAGATTTTTGAACAAAAATGACTGAATTTTATTGTTCATAATTAACCATTTGAAATTTTATTTATGGTGATTTTCTTCTTTGCCATAACTTCTGAACTGGTTCTTAATGCAGATGCGATTGTCCAGCTGTATAAACGACATTCTCTGCATAAATCCCAAATTCGCTCTTGAATAAACCCACACCACCCTGTATTTTAAATCATTTTTTTATTAGTGGGATCCACAATGAAAGTTTACAGATGCATATTTTATCAATCACTTCCAGATACTGATATTTTCCAGTTGAGAAACACTGTTACGTATGTGAAGAATGAAGACAGACCATCTATTGCCTAAAATAATCACTCGATTTGCTATCTTATTACCAGCCTTTGCTCAAGTTCACCAGTGTCCAGCCTATTAACCATTCATTCCCACAGACTGCAAATCCAATTTTTATACCAATTTAGTTGATGAAATGTGAATGCCCTAAAGGAAAGAAAGCCTTCATTGCAGTTTATTCTCTATCACTCCAGCTGGAAGGTCAGTATGCAGAGGGGCAATGCCCTGACACCCTCTCGCTGGTGGACCTGCTTATCACAACCTCAACATGTGGAATGCGACTGCGCCTCCAAAGGCAAGTATGAAAAAAACCTCTGGGTTGTTATCTGACATCTTTATTCAGACTCTTTACTGACATTTTAGACAATTCTAACGAGCTCAGATTAGAAGCAGGTTGATAGCATGAGGATGTGTGGTGAGCACACCACTATCAACAGAAACAGAAACACAATTAAGGCAGACAAACCTTAATGAGCACGCACAGCAGTCTATTATAATATAGTACCAACAATAACGAATATTCCTTTTAATTAAGTCATGAAGAAAAGATAAAACTGTACTTTATATGTTTAATGTGGCAGGGTCATATGCAATCCAATTCAGAAAATATTTCCAGTATCGTTTTTTTCTCCTGGCACTCATAAATGATCTATTTCAAAAATTCAGACTGACTCATGGGAATATACATTATATACAGTAATGCGGGGAAAATTTGTGGTGTTCCGTTATACCCTGCACTGGTTTGTGTCTGACTGCCTTGAGTCTGTTCTAAAGCTAGAGTTCCCTCTGAACCTTGTAACAGTTTCTACCTCTCTAAACTTAGCTTCAATAACCTGGCCCTATAGCAGGACCCTCAAACCTGCCTCACAGTGAGGTCCTGCTTCCCAAGTGCACTAGGCAGTAGCAACAAGAACTGGAGGCAAAACTCTTTACCTCCCCAAAAGGCACCAAAACACCCCTGCTGAACCAGAGCCCAAGTAGGCAATGCTGAAGAATGGCGAGGTGGGGGAAACAGTATCAGACCAGGGAAGGGGCAGAGGGGCACACACTGAAGGAGAGGGGGTGGGGCCCACTGGTCTCTGCTCAGACAGCGCTGAGGTCAAGCACATCAATTAAGACTTGTCAGTTAACAGAGGTGAGGCCTGTGTCTCTTTTGTTTTAGCATCTCTTCCTCCCCAAGCAAGTGCCTCAAAGCCATGCAATATTATCTCCCCCAAAGCTCTAAGCAGACTCTTACAAATGACAGTGCTGTAGAGGGACCAAAAGAAGAACACTGGGGTGAACTTAACAAGCCTTTAAAAGTTACTTTATAAGCCGACCTAAGAAAATGGAGATTAATTATGGTATGAATAAGGAAATTCAGTAAGAATTTAAGTGTTGGGGACTCCCTTGCCTTTCTCAATATTGTTTGCTGAGGTTCTCATTAAATCAGTTGCAACCTTCCTGAATATCTACTTTACGGAAACAAATGTAGGTCTTCAACTTTCTCCCACTTTCAGATCTTCAAACTTTCAAGTAAACTAAGTAAGCAGCATTATTGAGCTGTCAGGTATCCAACCCAAAGCAGTTACTTCTTCTAGATGCTTGGTGGATGTCAAGACAGACTTGAGTGATTAAACCCACCTTCTGAGTGGCTTCTTTTTTCTTTTTATCCTCTTTCTTCCTTTTCTTGTCTTCCATTAACTGTTCTTCCCTTTCTTGCTCCTTCTCTCTGTTAAAGTAATGTCACACCAAAAGGTTAACATCTATATTCAGTCTATTTGTGTAGCAAATGAAATGCTTGTAGATGGTGTGCAAACATTCCATCTCTGTGACTGAGCAGAACATGGTATTTTACTTAAACTAAGAGGATGCATAAAACTCACCACATTTAGTTATCCCCATATTTTGGTTTGTTACTCCTTCTACAAAATATGACAGTCTGGTTTCAAAGAAGCCCATTAAAGTGAGCTTTAAAATATCTTCCTAAAACACACACACACACATACACACACTCAGCAAAAACCCTGATTTGAATATATGACAACGTTTGGTCAGCTTCTGGGGATATTCCTGGAATCCGTGGGGCTATAGAACACTCAGTACCTGGTCTTAAAAGCACAAGTAGAAAGCACATAAAACATACAGGATTAATAATGTCGAAGAAAAAATTTTTGATAGGCAATATTCCTCACAAATAATACAGAATATATTAATTTAATTATGATACACAGATATTTATCACAATTTAGGTATATTTCCATGACATCTCCAGCACGGTTAACATAAAACTCTATGTTCTACATTTCATATTTTTTCTTCTACATTATTAATACTGTAGGTTTTACATGTTTTCTACTCGTGTTTTTAAGGCAGGTATCAAGAGTCCTATAAATCCACGTATTCCTTACTAAATGAGTTCCCAGTTGCATCTTCCTGTACACCTGAATTAACCAGGCTTTGCTCCCCTCAATGACAGCAAAAACGATACACAATACTAAACATTCTAGTTGAAGAAATGGCTGAATCCTAAGAAATTAAGATAATGTAATTGATGCCTCACATCTGAAAAGAACATAGTACTTATTCTATTATGTAACATATTCTAATATATATTCTAATATGATGTATATAGAAAGCTGCCAACTTTTACTCTCTGTATCAAATGGGAAGAATGCATTGCGAAACTACTGCTGTTGCTTCAAAGCTCAAGCAAGGCAGGAAACCCAGACGCCACGCCGCCTGAATGGCAGAGCTAGGAGACTTAGAGATCTAGTGCCCAGCTCCCCCAGAGTACTGAGCAGATTACTTGTGATTTTAGGTGATCCAACACATTAAACTCATGGCTTCACAGATACCATCTAGAAAAATGCGAAGTTAAAAGACAGACAAATTAAAGACAAACGTGAAGTAAATAAATCTTTGCTGACATGGCAAAAATCACAAAGACAGCTCCTGAAGGACTCAAGTCTGGGGAGTGGTAACCACTGAACCTGTACAAAGAACTGAGGATCAACACTGGAGCCGGCTCTCATGACTAGGTAAGTAATGCTTCATTTATAGACAATGGTCACTGATTTAAAAAAAAAAAAAAAAAAGGTGTTTTTTACCTACATGCCAAGCTTTCTGTGGTTCTGTCCCTATTCACAAATATTGGCCTTTCTCCTTCGGTGCTTCTGGCATAAATATACGAAAGCCTAAGGTGCACAATTCACACCCCAAAAGTAACTTCAATGAAAGCTTTACAAATACCATCAAGGAAGAGATTTTATTGTAATTCCCTTAGGCTGAACGCTGGAATTCTTTGGAGTCAGATTATGCGCACCTCAGTCCCAGTTTGAAGCTCTTGGTGAAAATCCACCTGCAGCTGTGCACGACTCTAAGATCATGGCTTCATGAAAACTGGCAGGATGGATGTTGACCATCCATCTGGCCAGAGAGCCTGTTGTATTTGGCTCCCAGAGCCTCTTGCTTCCTCTGGCTGCAAGTGGGAGAAGATGGAATTCCTCATGACCCAGTTACTGTAACTTGGTTCCTGCATTTTAAAGCGCAACGGACTACTGAGGAAGCAACACAGTCTGAAAATCTGTTTAAATATTCAATGCTTTAAAGAGCAGTGAGTTGCAATTTCTCTTTATATCTATTCTAAAAAGTTTATTTTAAAAACGCAATGTAAAAAAAAAAAGCAAAGTAAGTCTTTAATGAACCACATTCTTAAAAACAACTAACCTTTTCAAGTATTTTTTCCTATAAACAGGTAATTCAGGGAAAGGGAGTGAAATTCATGTTCACTACAAGCAGATTTATTTCCAAAATAAACATTTTTCAAAGCTTTCCAGGAGACAGGCTGTGCTTTCACCCTGATCTTTTACTGCTTATATTGGTAGAATTGAGTTTTCTCTTTAGATTTCACTTCCTTAGGAAGAATTTATTTTCCCCACACCAAACCTGACTTAAAAACCTGCCATTTACTTAATAATGAATCAAAAAGTACAGAGTTCACCTTTCTTCTCATTCAGTTGTGCTCTATCCTGGCTGCACATCAGTATCATTGGGGAGCTTTAAAATATCCCCACGCTGAGCCAGAACCCAAGAGGGCAAAGAGGGCATCCACGCAGGGAAGGTGGTTACATACAGGGGGACTGATCAATCAGTAAGTATGTTAATGACGATGACAACCAGGTTTCTCACTGTTGAAAAAGGAGTTACCGAAATGGAAAGGGAAAAAGCTCAAGAGAGTCCTGTGGAGTTGGATCAGAATTAGTTACTGGCATCTACTCATGGTTTTTAACATATAGAGACAGACAAAACAATAAACATAGATGTGATTTTTGTTAGCCCACACATGCATATATTCCTTCATGTATGCAAACACACACACACACACACACACACATACACACACACACTCACTCACTCACCTAGCTCTATTACTGAAAGGACTTGGGAACAAGCAACACCCAAACAGCAATGAACATACCTAGTACCCAGACTGTGGCTTCTACCTACCATTTTTAAGAAGAACTGAAAAGGGCTAACTTGGGGCTAGGGCAAAGAACGTACAAAATGAGTGTGGAATGCTTGTGGCCAAGAAGCAAGGAAATGTTCAACAAATGATGAGGCGTGTCCAATGGTTACAGAGACCAATCTGAAGGGGTTCCTAGTTACTAGCTAAATCTGGGACAGTGTGCACATAAAAATAATGATGGTAAGAAATCATAAGCCATTGTATAAAACAGGAAAACATGAGTCCATACAGATAGAAATAAGTAAATGAGTAAGTTAAAAGTGAAAGAAATAGAATATTCACATAGTTTTAGGGTATGTTCTCATAAAAATACTTATTAATCAGAAAGGAGGAAAGAGTAGTAAGTACACAGAGGAGAAGCCTGGCAGACACCACCTTAATCAAGTAAAACGCATGAACATCATCATAACGGGAAAAACTGAAATTGTGAGTTGATCAGATGCTCTGAGAACACAGAATCTCTTCTATGATATTCCTCTCCAATATGTATAACCTGAATATCATCATAAGGAAATGTCAGAGAACCCCAAATTGAGAGGCATTTTACCAAATAGTGGGTCTGCAATCCTCAAAAGTTTCAGGATCACTGAACCTCACGGAAACAGGAGGAGATTAAAGAGACAAAATAACCAAATGCAAAGTGTGATTCTTTGCTGTGAAGGCCATTACTGGGCTAAGTGTCAAACCCTGAGTAGCGGCTGAAGATTAAATGGTAGCAATGTATCACTGTTTTTTTTTCATTCTGATAGTTGTTTTGTGGTTAAATAGGAGAACGTTCTTGATTTTTAGAAATATACTAAAGTACAGGGGAAAGGGATGCAGGTGATGGGACACTGGGACGGCAATTTATTCTTAAGTGATTCAGGAAAAGTGCTGTTGCTGTTTTCATCATACTGCAACTTTTCTGTAAGTTCAAGATTGTTTCAAAATAAAACAAAATTTTTAAAAATCAACAAAAACCATTATCGGGGTAGCACCCCAAATCAAGTACATAGGAATCTCTGGGGAGAGAACCACTACTCTAAATTCTTCTGTTTAAGCCTACACTTTAAAAGGCATTTATACCTCAAAAATCAAACCTTTCATCCAGCAACCAAATACAAGTGCCAGGCGACTAGCTGGGTCCCACTTAACCATCAACTGCTTCTTAGTCTGAAAGCAAAAGAAATCATTCACATTCTCCCCCATCTCTAACTACACTGCCAGACGTAAGTGTACACACTAATCTAGAATAAACCTAGAATAGTAAAAGCCAAAACTACTTTTAAGAATGTCTAAGGTGGAAAAAAATACAACAGCGTTTTGTTTCTTTATTTTAATAACCATTAACTGAAAGAAGTAGAAGTAACTATTTTTTGAGAAAGGCAGTACTTGAATAAAGGGGAAAATATCTGATATTCACCTGAGCTGAGGCAGAGCAGGACTCCTGCTCTGCTCACAAGTTCAAAACACTGAAGAGCGATTGTGCTAACATTCCTAAAAACCCACCACATCACACATTCAAAGGCTCCACGTGGCTAAGACCACACAGGGCAAGTTAAGAGCTGTGCCATCTGGACACCTCCCTAGAGCTCACATTCAAGATCATTCACAGTACAGTTCTTTTTTTTTTTTTTTTAAAGATTTTATTTATTTATTCGACAGAGATAGAGACAGCCAGCGAGAGAGGGAACACAAGCAGGGGGAGTGGGAGAGGAAGAAGCAGGCTCATAGCAGAGGAGCCTGATGTGGGGCTCGATCCCATAACGCCAGGATCACGCCCTGAGCCGAAGGCAGACGCTTAACCGCTGTGCCACCCAGGCGCCCCCACAGTACAGCTCTAACTTCCATATTTTTCCTCATTCATTCTACATTATCTGACAACCTTCCTCCTTTTTGTGGCCCAGTCACACCTTACCCTGTGGTCAAGTCTTGGCTCAACATCCATCTACTTCAACTCCAATTCACAGAAAACGTGCCTTCCTCTGGACACCCCACCACCCCTGCCCTGGCTTGTCGTCTGGCCCCCGAGGTGCTGGTGGCTATCCGTCACAGGCAGCATCAGAGCACATGAAACGGCTTCTCTACAGCATGGCACCTTTGAACAGGGAGGGCCCTGGCAACAGAGATTGGTTTGGGGCTCATCTGTGTTTCACCTCTCCTCTACCGGGATGCCCAGGAATGGATCCATTCCTTTAAAAGACACTTACGGGTGCCTAACACGAGCTGGCACTTTCCTAAGCACTGGGCATAAAGCAGAAATAAAACCAAACCCCAGCTCTCAGGGGGCTTACATTCCAGTGGGGGAGAGAGGCAACAAACGAAAAAGATATACAATAAAACTCTACGTATAAAACACGTACTTCGGGTGGCAACAAGTGGCCTGGACAGGACAGGGTGGGGTAATCTGATGGAGATGGCAGGCAGGGAAGACAGCATCTTACATATATATGATGGTTAGAAAAGGCCTCTCTGATCAGGTGGCCTAAGAATCCCACTGAAGGGAGGGATTACATGGCTATCTGGGAGACAGCATTATGAGATGGTGTGTCTGAGGAACAACAAACAAGGAGGCTGGAGCAGAGGGAGGAAGGAGAAAGTGGTGGGTGAGGTAGGACAGGTAGCAGGGGCTCTTCTTAGAATGACTGCATTTTTCAAATTAACTGGGACCTATCTTCTCACAACTGAATAACGACCACCACTTCCAAAATCTCTTTTTCTCACCTTCAATCAAAAAGCCCACCTCTCCTCTCAGGTGTCAACATTTGGAGAGCTGAGGCTTCCGGCCTCAGAGGTGGCTGGCATCCCTCCCTCAAAGTGCCCATCACACTGCAGAAAGGTTAGCTGAATACGTTTGCATTTGCTACCTATGAAGTCTCTGAATGCAGGGTAATGACCTTACTCTTCTTATGCACCCAGCAAAAAAAATACCAGGGACACATCAGGCCCACCATGCAAACGTTACCAAAATCCATGATTACAAAGTGAGGGAAATTTTTCTATCCCTTGGAGGAACATGTGTTAAAAAAAAAAAAAAAATCCTCCAAACAACTAATGAAATCATTTACCATACACTGAATTACTATTATGTGCCAGGCACTGGGGGTACAATAGCGGGTGAAAGAGAGACAGGCCCTACCCTCAGAAAGCTGACAATCCAGATGGGAGACAGACAGACAAACAAGGCCAGGAAGAAAATAAATCAAGAAAGGGACTATAGAGGTCCAAGGGAGAAAGGATGAGTGGGCTACTTTATACAAAATGTTCACAGAAGGCCCCTCTGAGGCAGTGAGAGGCCTAAAGGAAGAAAATTATCTGGAGGGGAGTGACCAACCAGGCAGAGTAAGTAGAAGGGCCCTGAGATGGGAAAGTGCATAGTTTGGGGCTTTATTCATTTTGGGGGGTGGGGGCGAATCCCCCTCCTCCTCCTCCTCTATCCTCCCCTTACAGCAAACACCCCCACACACCCATCAGAGTCTTCTGGGCTTAGATGTAACAGCCCTCACTCACACCAAAAGAACAGGACGCCTACTTCTTTAAAGCTTCCCTTCTACCTCATTCATTCCTTCTCTTTCTCTCTTTCAGTGCCTGCTTGATGCCAAGCACTGGGCTAGAGGCCGAGAATTCAGCAGCAAACAAAATGCAGTGCTGCTTGCCTTCCCTGGCCTCTCAGTTTAACTTTTTCAAACAGCTGTATCTTCCTCCCCTTACAACCCAGACAACATTGTTAGGGCAGGAACCTGTGCTCTTCATGCTCTGCCCTCCATGTCTGAAAACAGCTCACAGCTTCTCTGGTGTTTTGAAAGTACCAGAACTTTGGGCATGTGAATTCATGGCCTCTGATAATCCAGGTAAGAGACCAACTTCTTCCCACCAACGAGAATCTCCTACTTCATCATCTTTTTTCCACAACTAGAATCATGACCAATGGTTCCTGAACTCATGTGCCCAAGCCCATCACGCTTCAAACATCAAGTAGAGGCAGGGCTGACAATTTCATACTTGAAAGCAGTAACCACCAAGATGCTGCTGCAGTGAAAAGATTTTAAGAACCTCGATTCACATAAACAGCCAGGGTTCATCTTGACAGGAAAACACCTCTAAAATAAGGAGCATTTTCTTTTTCATTACGGTCTGGACACCTGCCCATCAAACAGCATCAAAACCTATTCCTGGGGTGCTTGGGTGGTTCAATTGGGTAAGCGTCCATCGCTTGATTTCAGCTCAGGTCATCTCTCCCTCTCCTTCTGCCTCTCCCCTCTGCATGTGCGTGCGTGCGTGCTCTCTCTCAAATAAATCTAAAACACACACACACACACACCTATCCCTGATGCTCTGTGGTAAGTGTGGTAGCAGTTCATTACCAACTCCACAGAACCGAGGCAGACAGATGTGAACGGATACAACGCATCCACCCAACATGTGAAACATGCCAGAAGCAAACCAATACTGTAAAAAACAAAACAAAATAAAAACAACTCTTAATACATCAACAACTTGGATGAGTCTCCAGGGAATTATGCTATGCGACAAAAGACAACCCCAATGGTTACATACTGTATGATTCCATTTATATAATGTTTCTGGAATGACCGTGGTTGTCAGGGGCTGCAAGGGGGTGCGGCAGAGTAAGACGGGTGTGGTTACACTAGTGATCCCTGTGGTAATGGAACTGCTCTGTATCTTCACAATGGTGGTGAATACGTGACCCTACATGTGGTAAAATTATAGACAACTACACACAATATACACAAATAGGTACAAGTAAAACCGGAAAATCTCAGTAAGACTGGTGAGTTCTATCAATGTTAATACTTCGGTTGTGATACTGTAGTACAGATCTGCAAGAAACTACTGATCAGGGGGAGCTGGGCAGACGGCACACGGAATCTCTTTCTTACAACTGCATGTGAGCCTACAATTATCTCAATTAAAATTTTAATTTAAAAAAACCTTCAACATTGACTCATCCATTTAAAATTTTTTCCAAGGACTTCTATTTTAAACCATTTTTAAGTAGTTCTTTTTGAAAGTCATGTAAGAATCAAAAAGAATTATAGAAATTATTTAGTCCTGGTATTCCCAGAAATGCATTCCCAAAAATATTCTAGAATTTACAATTCACTCTAATATGTTCAAATTGTTGTAAAAATGAAGGTTCTTGGTCTTGAGTACATTAGATACATGATAAATATGATACCACAGGTGTCTTTAAAAATCTTCCTCTACCATGTAATTCATCATACGATTCTTTTACTGAGAATTTTAGTAATAACGTAGTAATATATGCTATTGTTCGACTCTGTGTGGATATGTGCAACAGCTCAGTCAACTCCAATTCCAAGCTCCCTTGGGCCTATTTCCCTCAGAACTAGAGACCGAGATGTGATTTATGTTCTGCCAATAAGGTGTGCCTGTGTACGACTTTAGAAGGGAACTGATGGGGTTCGGGGCACAGATCTTCTCAGGGAGCAGAGCCCACACCTGTAATAACGGTTTCCTGAATGTGCAGGAAGAGGAAAATGCCCCCATGGGGCCCTCCCCAGTTCCGACGTGTGGTTCCCAAGAATCCGTGAGATAGTGTCACCAGTAAATAAACCCCCTGGCACCTGTGAGAGTGAATTCTGCGGTCTGCACACACAGACTTATATGGAGTTTTTCCAAAGCACATCTCATATATGTGGCTTGTATATTTATTTCCTTAAAAGACAAATGGTTATCTTAGCAATTTATAAAACATTAAGAAAATAACTAGATCCCAAATCATTAACAACCATAACCAATTAAGAATTAATGATACCACATGTGTATCTGGGGTAAAAAAAAAATTAACAAAAGAAGTGCCATGAAAGAGTCAAGCAAAGTGCTCAAAGTATCCATTTAGAGTGTTTTAATTAAAAATGCACACAAAAAGCAAGCATGTTGGAATATATCCATTCAGGCAGAGGAAATTACATACTAGGGTACTCCAAATATCTTTATTGGATCTATTCTTAACATTTTTTTCATTTGTTAGTTCTGACTGAGAGAATTTAATGGGATGCTAATGTAATTTGCACATGATATTAAATTAGTAGACAAAACCAAACAGTACTGAGGCATAAAAATCATTCTAACACTGAGTGGCTCATGCGAAGAAAATGGTAACATTAAACCTAGAAAAATTAAGGTAAATGCATTTTTCATTTAGAGGGATATAGAAATGTCTCCTGCCTTCAAATGCATCATGTGACATGTGATTGGCAATTCTTTTGTATCTCAGGAACAAAATTTAACAGAGCTCCTTCTTCATATGGGTTATCTTCTTACATGAAGTTATACAAAGCAATGCTTCTCCAATTTTAATGGGAATCTCATTAAAGTGCAGATTCTTATTTAGTAGATATGGGTTGTAAACTACAACTCTTCATTTCTAACAAGCTGCTGGTCCCTGGACTTGCCTTTGAATAGCACAAGTACAATGCACTTGGTTATTTCTTTCCAAGAAAATATGGAATTGTAGTCATTTCTCCAAGAATAAATACTAACCTCATTACTATCAAACTTATGCCTTGTTATTCCCATCTGTGTTTCAGTGCCAAATTACAGCATAATCTTTACAAAGTTATATTGAAATGCAATTAACCTCATGGAGTACTAAATATGTATGGAACTCCACCGAAATGACATTAGGAATTGCTAGGGCCAAAACTGTACATGCAAAAAAAAAAAAAAAAAAATCTGGATGAGCGCAAATCTGCGCCATCAGTAGTTGAAGAGTGCCATCACCTGCACGTAGATTTCGGAGATGTCAAGCATGGAAAGAATGCCAGTTTCAGAATCAGTGAAACACGGCAAGAAGATTTTTGTACACCTAGGCTCTGACTCTAAGCTTCTCACAGATTTCCCACTTTCTGTATTTTGAGACACATACAAGGAATAGGCTTATTTAGAATTAGGCAAACTAAATAAAGATAAAATATTTAAAAGAACTTGTTTTCACTTTCAGAAATTCCACGTGGAAAAAGTTGTAAAACCAACAAGCCTAAAAAACATCTAATTTGAAACCACTCTTAGTATACCTTACATATACTCTTGCTAGGCAGGCCAGCAATATTGAATAAAGGGAACTCCTAGCCTTCTGTTTTTGTTATTTTAAAGATTTTATCAGGCAGAGAGAGAGAGAGAGAGCACACGCGCACCGGTGGGGGAAGGCGAGAGGGAGAAGCAGACTTCCCACTGAGTGCAGAGCCCGACGACGCAGGGCTCAGTCCCAGGAGCCTGAGATCATGACCTGAGCTGAAGTCAGACGCTTAACCGAATGAGCCACCCAGGCACCCCTTCTCCTGACCTTCTATTCGATCTTAGTCCAGCTGTGCAAGAAATGCTTTACATTGCTTTGGAAACAGTCTCCTTGCAGCTTCTGCCCACTGGTCCTAAGCCTTCCTTTCCAGGCTGCACAGAGCAAGTCCTCTAGACATTGTGGTCACCCATCATGCATCCCCAAGGCATTCCCAGTTCCTTCCAACACTGCCTGTGTGGTCTGGCTCTCTATCCCCTCACACTGGGGTCATTATCCCCAGAACATGTTCGAGTTTGTCTATACTCATCCAATTATTGGGCAAGGCAGCACGAGAGCAGGCCTTGCCACTTCCTCGTCCCAGAAAATATACCACTGCCAGGACGGTCAAAGAGCCTGTGTGCCTTCTCGGAAATCACATCTTACTGAATTACAACCATCTAACACCCCTATTTTTCACAGTACTGCAAAGTCACTTCACAACTGAGTGCAGCATCTTACATGTATCTCTATTAATGCGCTCTGTGCCAGACTGTCGGCCTAGCATTGATGCCCCCTAGTCTTCCCTGCATTGCAGGAAAAGGTCTGAAACTACATTTCTCAGAAGCCCATTCTCCATTTATTCTAGGTTAGATGGGCTGAAGTGAGGCACACCCATGTGAGATTTGGAAGACAGAAGTCAATATGCTCTGAAAACAGCTGCAAGCAGGCACACAGGCAGCAGGAGACCGGACTTTCCACTTTCACAGCAGCTTCCAGATGAGTTAAAGCCATACAGGAGCAGGAGGCAGCTGAGATCACTACTTTCCTGGGAACCTGGCACTCTAATTTCATCAACAATAACAGCGCCCCCATGCTCTGAATTCCCCCCCCTCCCGACTTTCTAAATGGTTGTGAAAGTCTTTAATTCCCTAAAGTCTTTCCTTCGTGGAATATACAGTGGATTCTAGCAAAAAAAAAAAGGGGGGGGGTGGTATTAGAATTAATAAATTACCTTAGCAAGGTTTTAGGATACAGAATCTATATATAAAATAAATGGTATTTCTATATACTAGCAACAAACAATCAGAAATTGAAATTTTAACAAACCCTATTTACAGTAGCATCAAAACTTACGAACACTTAGGGATAAATCTGACAAAAAGTGTGCAATCCCCACACACTGAAAACTATAAAACATTGCTCAGAGAAAAATTTAAAAACCTAAGTAGGTGAAGAGGTGTACCATATTCATGGATTAGAAGACTCAATACTGTTAAGATGTTGATTCTCCCAAAATTAATTTATGGATTTGACACAATCCCTATCAAAATCCCAGCAGATATTTTTTTTTTAAATAGAAATTACAAGCTCCTTTTAAAATTTCAAAAGGACCCAGAATTGCCAACAACTTTTAAAAGGGCAAAGCTGGAGGACTTACATAACCTGACACCAAGACCTGTTCTAAAGATAAAGCAATCGGGGTACCTGGGTGGCACTACTGGTGGGACATGCAACTCTTGATCTTGGGGTTAAGTTTGACCCCCACGCTAGGTGGAGAGATTACTTGAAAATAAAATCTTAAAAAAAAAAAAAGAGTAATCAAGACGGTGGTGTACTGGCATCAAGATAGACAAAAAATTCACTAGGATGTGATGGATTCCAAAAATAAATGGACAGAGATACAGAAGAATGATTTTCAAAAAAAAGGTGCAAAAGCAATTCAGTGTAGAAAGGACAGGCTTTCTAACAAATCAAGGTGGAACAACTGAACATATTTAAAAAAAAAAAAACAAATGAACTTCAACCCATATCTTGCACTATATATAAAAATTAACTCAAAATGAATAACAGACCTAAATATAGAACCTTCAACTACAAGAAAACGTAGGAAAGAAAATTTTTGTGATGACCTTGGGTTAGGCAAATAATTTCTTAGGTACAACACTGAAAGCAAAATCCTTAAAGAAAAAAATTGATAAATGTGACTCAAAATTAAGAACTTCTTTCTCTTCAGAAGATGCTGTTAAGAAAATGAAAAGAACTGCAGACTGGGAGAGAATATCTGCAAATCATTCATCTGATAAAGAACTGATGTCCATATATATTCCACATATATAAAGAACTCTCAAAACTCAGTAATAAGAAACAACCCAATTTTTAAAACAGGCAAAAGATTTGAACACTTTATCAACGAAAATATACAGATGGCAAATAAGCACATGAGAAGATGTTCAACATCATCAGTCACTAAGAAAAAACAAACTAAAGCCACGATGAGATGCTACCACATGCGTACTTATTAGAATGTCCAAAATTAAAAAGACTGACCTTACCAAGTTTTGGTAACTGGAACTCTCTCATGGTGAGAATGTAAAATGGTACAATCACTTTGGAAAACGGTTTGGCAGTTTTCCACAATGTTAAACATAAACCTACCATATGACCCAGCCATTCCACACCTGCGTATTTACCCTGGAGAAAAGGAAGCATACATCCAACACAAAGACTTTGCAAATGAATATTTTGTAATAGCTGAAAAGTATAAACTACTCAACTGTGCCATCAGTAGATGAATGGATAACTATGGCAGAGCATGCCATGAATGACTACTTAGCAGTAAGAAGAATAAACTACTGATACACATGACATGGACAAACCTCAAAATTACAATGAGTGAAAGAAGCCAAATAAGTACTACATGTTCCATTTGTATAAAATTCTAAAAAAACAGAACAAAGCAAAAAACTGAAAACTAATCTATAGTGACACAAAGCATATCAGTGGCTACTTAGGGCTTGGGGAAGGACAGAAAAGGATAGGAAGGAGTACTGACAAATGGTCACAAAGGGACTCTGGGAAATAAAGGATACATTTATTATCTTTTGTGTACATAAGTCAAAATTTAACGTATATTGAACACTTCAAATATAAGCAGTTTATTGTATGTCAATTATACCTCAGTAAGGGGATATAAAGAAAATTAAAAAGAGGGGTGCCTGGGTGGCACAGTTGGCTGAGTGTCCAACTCTCGATTTTGGCTTCAGTCATGATCTCAGGGTCGTGGGATGGAGCCCCACATCGGGCTCCTCGTCCAACTCCTCGCACAGCAGGGAGTCTGCTGGAGATTCTCTCTCCCTCTGCTCCTCCCCCTGCTTTCTCAGATAAGTACGTAAAATCTTTAAAAAAAAAATTTTTTTTTAAAGAAATAAAAAAGGAAAAAAGAAAAGAAACGGGAGAAAAGATCTTTCCTGCATGGAATACCCTGAATGGCCCCCATTTTCCTGACAGATCCCTGACTGATACACCCATCTGAGATCTCTTCAGCATTGAAATTTCACCCAGGCTGTGCACACTATTCCCTAAAACAGTAAATCTTTAAATTGGGAGCTTCTGTATGGATAACATTCCTACGATGGGTATAAAGTTTCATTTTTAAATGCAATGAAACCTCCTATGAAAGAAATCTTAGTAAGTCAACGTCTGAATTTCTAGATCTTTATCTTTACATTTCATTTAATATTCTGGATCACTGCAAACTACCAGCACCTTCACTGTATTTTCTCCTGAAGTTTCACTGGTAACACCCGATGGTGTGCTCACGCTGTAACTCTGGGTCAAATCGGCTAATTTTTCAGCCATTCTTGTGGTTTTGTTTGCCTTTAAACTTAGCTTCCTCAAGCTCAAAGCACCCCTTAGGTTTTAATGTGCTAATTTGGTGAATAAATCTTTATTAACAACATTTTACTCCTGAAAGTACTTTCCCATACACTCCAATTAGTATGCCAGGCTCCTAAAGACAGCCTGAAATTAGCAGTTGTTTTACAAAAATCCCAACAGGCGAAGGGGCAACACCATGATGAGGGCTATACCACATACTCTAATATTTATATCCTGGAACCACTAAAAACCATGTTTAAAACCTTAAGGGCCAGACAAACCCACAAAAGCCAGACAGGCACTCTACCCTTGGCATTCAATAACAAAGAAAGCAAAAAGAAATGAAGAGTCTACGCCAGGGCTTTGCAAAGAACTATTCACTACAGAATAGTGATGATAAAGGGTTCCTTAGCAGAGAAGAAAAGGAGTTTCTCAATCAGAATCCACAGCTTTGAGGCACATGTTTTTAGAACTGACAACTTATTAGCAGTACAGTGGGGGCTGTGTTCACAAACATTTAGGTGATCTTGTTTTTATGTTGTTTTTTCCCCTTCTCTGCCTGCCTCCATGCCTGGTCCAACACAATTATTATATTAAAAGAATAATAACTGACCTTTGAAATCAGTAAGATTGTTAGCAATTCAACCAAAATTATAGTACGCTGACACTCTATTAAAAGGCAGTTTTAAAGGAATTAGAGTGTGACATATGACTGTAAGAGTAGGTGGTATCCAGACACATCAAGGACTAACTCAGAATGTCTGACGTGCTCTACCAGTGTCCATCCACACCAGGGCCTCATCTTTGAAGATGCTGATGTGGAAGCCTCAGTCTGAGGATCAGATCCCTGTGGAGACGGTATAGCAGATTCTGGAAGGTGCTGGGAGGTTTGTTGCCCACCAAAACAGGGGAAGGGAGTTGGGTAGTGTGTGCCCTCAACTGGGAGCCATTATCCTCAGGCTTTGGACACTCCTTTCTCACTGACCAAGCTACTTCTTCCCTCGAGGCTATACCATACACGTAAGAAACGTGGCTAAACGAAAAATCTTTAAAAGCATTCCTCAAATTTAAGGAATAAAGAGAGAATCCAAACGATAAGACAACTGGCTCTCCTCTGACCATGTCTAGGGCTGATGTATACACAGTATCGTGTTCACAAGGTCAGAGGGGCAGGAGGGGTGTTGTCATAATGCAGGCCCTACAAGGAAAGTGATTGTTGCACACATTTTTAGACTCTGCCTTAGAAAAAAACCAGCATTTTATGTCAGGAATTAAATGGAAGAGGTATGGACTTTCCTAAGAGATCACACAGTATCTACCGCAAACAGTGAGGGAGACAGGCAGTGTGTAAGCTTCCTGATTATTCTGCATTACTACCATTTTATTAAGTTTGTGCCTGTTACTCTAATTCTGGAAATCCTCTGAGAAAGGGTGCTATTTGTGACACTTATCTTGGTATTGAAAAAATTAGCAGAGAAGGAAATCAGCTCTGAATTCAGGATTCCACAGGTGACAGTCGTACCCTACTTCTCAATGCTCTTAATTTGTGCTCTATTTTCAGAATAGTAAAAATGGAAAGTCGTGTTCTTGGGTGCCAGCAGTTGTCATTTAAATTTAGCAAGCTGAAAGACAATAATTGAATTACCTTGAGGAAAATGTATATTTCTGAAAGATAAGCACGTTTAATGTTAATAAGTAACCAACTACAGAGTAAAGCTAACTCATGAACTTACATGACCCAATTCTTTAAAATTATACACCTGTGCAAAAATGATTCAAAATTTAAAATATGATTTATAAATAGCCTTTTGATAACAAATAACCCACCACTGACCTGTATTTAACTTTTCAGGATCAAATATCGGATGCCTAACTCCACTTAAGATGATATTCAAGTGTCTGTATACAGTTTTGTACCTAATTTCTACTTAAGCAGCCTGAGGGAAATCTTTAGAGAATGCTCTATCTACATTGCAATCTCTAATAGATAATCTCAGTAATTGCTATGTGTAACTATTATGTTTTTCTGAGAGAATACTTAAATTTCTCTTAAGGTTTCAAGATCTTTTGTAGCTAAGAACTATACTTTATATAATTTGAGTCTAGAGATTCTCTGAATTCATGCAGTATTTCTGTATTCCTCTGTATTCCTTTGTTTTAACGCCTTCAGTTTCCAACAAGTTCTTCAAAGTTCTTTTGATTCCACCTCCCACAATTCCATATCAAGCACGGTAAATTCCAACAAGCAGAGCCTTCTACCAAGTTTGCCCAGTAGAGAGAAAAAAAGCACAGACTTGGAAGTCTGGCAGTTTTAAGATCAACTGTATGTATCCTCGACCTCAGACACTAATGGCAGGAACTGGGGCAAGTTATCTGGCCTCTAAGTCAGTTTTCGTATCTATAAAATGGGGGTATACTACCCATCTTGAAGAGCAGCTGTGCTGATTAGAGAACATGGATGGAAAGCACCTAACAATACCCAGCCTATGGGCTGCTGTTGTTGCTGTTGCTTCTGCACCGGTGTCCTCCTCTTTCTCCTGCACATCAAGCGGGTATGATGCATAAAGCACCAGAGAAGGGCTATGGGTAATACAAAGAGGTATGAGACACACATCATTTCCGAGAAGAGGCTCAGGAACCACCATGAGTCTCTATAAAATTAGATCCATGTCTCACACCTTAAATGAAAATAAAGTCCAGATGGAGAAAAGATTTAAATGTGAAGGAAGGAAGGAAGGAAGGAAGGAAGGAAGGAAACAACTAAAGCACTTGAAGAAACTGTGGCTAATTGTTTTTTTCATAATTAAAGTGAACAAAGATTTTTTTTTTTTTTAAGCAATCTCCATACCCAACATGGGGCTCAAACTCACAACTCAAGAATCACATGCTTTACTGACTGAGCCAACCAGGTGCCCCCAAAGACTTTCTAAATCCATAAACAGTTGCTGTATTTGTATAAAATGCAGATTGTAAAAGTAATTGGCTATATCTGTATAAGATAGAGCTATATAAAAACTTCAAAACAATTATTATGATAAACCTACCAGTAACAAATCAGTATTTGCTGAGGAAAGATTAGCAACTTATATCACAAAAGCTAGGTTTCCCATAATATATAAAGAGCGTCTACAAATCAGTAAGGAAAAGACCAACAATCCAATTGAAAAGTGGGTGAAGGAAATGAACAGTTCACAGGGGAGGAGATAAAAAGTTCTAAACATATGAAAAGATGACCTACTGCATTCCCTACAAGGGAATAGCATATTAAAACTATACTGAGATACCATTTTTCACTTACCAAACTGTCAAAGACAAAATTTGGTAAAAACACAGTGCCATCAAAGGGGTCAGGGAAAAGGCATTCACATATATGGCTGGTGAGAATATAAACTGGTACAATCTTCATAGAGAACCATTGGACAGCAACCTACCAAAATTAAAGTGCACATAGTTTTTGACCCAGCTATCTTACTTCTAGGAACATATCACAAGAAAATAATTACACATGAGGAAAATTATCTATGTAAAGGATATTCGTTGCAACATGTTTGTAATGGCAAAAGATTGGAAATGGTCCGTCAATTAGGAGATTGGTTAAATAAATTACAGCTTATCCACACAAGCGCATATAATTGCATATATAAAAGGAAGTTTTTTATGTACTAATGAAAATAGATCTTCAAGATATATCATTAAATTTAAAAAGCAAGATGCAAAGACGTGTACTTTATGTTGCCATATGTGTAAGAAAAAGGGGGGCTTATATGCAATTCTTAATATATTAATAGAGACTCCCTGGAAAGACACACAAAAAATGAATAATACTGCTGTGTCTGAGGAGGAAAAGCTGGGTGGCTGTAAGACAATCGTATACTTTTTTGGCCAGATAAATTCGGTTTAAAAAAAAGATAATACAGCAAGATGTTACCAGCAAGGGAAACAGTAAAGGATACACACGCTTATTTCTTACAACCCTTTTTTAAGTTTTTATTTAAATTCCATTTAGTTAACATACAGTTTGGTATTAGTTTCAGGCTTACAACACAGTGATGCAACACTTGCATAGATCACCTGGTGTCCATCATGACAAGTGCACTCCTTAATCCCCATCATCTATTTCACCCACCCCCTCCACCCGCCTCCCCTCTGGTGACCATCAGTTTGTTCTCTATAGTTAAAAGTCTGTTTCTTGGTTTGCCTTTTTCCTTTTTTTTTTTTTTTTTTTGAGATTTATTTATTTGAGAGAGAGAGAGAGAGCAAGCGAGGGCAGATGCACAGGGAGAGGGAGAGAAATCCTCAAGCAGATTCCCTGCTGAGTGAGAGCCCTACAAAGGGCTCTATCCCAGGACCCTGCGATCATGACCTGAGCTGAAACCATGAGTGGGACGCTTAACTGACTGAGTCACCCAGGCTCCCCTTTTCCCTTTTTTTAGCATGTTATTTTTACAACTGCACGTGAATGTACAATTACTTCAAAATAAGAAGGTTAAGTTAAAAAACCCCAATAATTGGGGCACCTGGCTGGCTCGGCCGGTGGAGCATGTGACTCTTGATCTCTGGGTTGTGAGTTTGAGCCCCACATTAGGTGCAGAGATTGCTTAAAAATAAAATCTTAAAAAAAAAAAAAAACCAATAACCTATTTTATTTGAATAAACTAATGTGAAATGGATCTGGAAGCCAAATGCGTGGTCAAGGCAGTGATGCTATCCTGAGCCCAGAAGATCACACTGTTAGGCGTCACCACAGGAGCTCTGACTGCTCCGTGAGATCCCCCATTCCCCAGACAAGCCCCATTCCTCTCTGCTCCTCTGGTCCATATGCTCCCACACCTGGAATGCAAATCCTCTCTCTTTCTTTTGGTTCTAATCAGGCCTTCAAATAGCCAAGAAATTTCCCCTGGGTCAGCTCCCCATTCCCTCTAAACCTCTTTCTTATCACTGACACTTCCGTGTTTTGTGTGATGGCACAGAGGGAACCACACATGAAGATGCAAGCTGCCCCGATCGGCCATAAGAGTAGAACAAAATCCTCAGAAACGAGCTACAAATGGACAACTACGAGGTTTCAGGGACTCCCTAATTTTACCTCTGCGAGGGGGCTATGAGATGGTGTGAAGACAGAATGTAAGAGAGGTGGTCAGGGGAGACTCCAAAGAGTAAGAACTGTTTTCTCCACTTCCCCTGGGGCTGAAAGTGCCTGGATTATTAGATATGAGTCATCCTGCCTCCTGGCTACACCTTAAAATGGGAAAAGAAATGGATGGGCCAGGACACCTTAACTTCAGGACGCTAGCCATTGAAATCCTTCCACTAAATCACCCCTTATATGGACTCCACGCTCACCAAGCAACACACAGGACACCTAGAGGAAGGACAATTTTGGGCAGAATGTCCAGTGGGAACCTTAGAGCAAGGGGCAGCAGGAAAGTAGACAGGAGGAGTCAGTAAACAAGGTAAGAAGTTGGCCAAAATCTTCACTTAACTGTACTATCTCCAAGAGAAAACTAGCAACTAAAACAAGTTTGCATTTATAGATTTTCTGAGCACTCAACTGGTATAGGAATATGGCTCCTGAGACATCCAGCTGAACTCTGGAGACCTAACTTGGAATACAGGTAAGAACTATTGTCAAATAATTCATACACCTGAGAGAAGGAAACAACTACATGCTGTGGTGTGTCACAGGGAATGGAAGACTTAGAATCTTCTGGAACACAAGACAGAACGCTACAGGTGTCAACAGAACCGGGGGGGGGGGGCGGGGAGGGAAGGGCAGGAAATGGGACACTTTAGAGGGATGCCACCATTGTCGGGAAACCTAAAGGTTCCCAGAAACAGCCAGGCCTTTTTGCTAAAAGCACATTACGCGGGGCTTTTGAGTTAAAATTTACAGTTCACGTTCCCCTACATGCCCGCCTTAGCTTTACCTTTTTCATTCATTTTATATGACATGCTCCAGGCCTTTACCAAATTAGACCAACAAGTCCAGTCTTGAAAAGCTAACAACTGCTCTCCAAACACACCAATTTCCTTTTCCTAAAACAAAGCCTTTAAAAGGGAAGGGAAAGTGAAGAAAGAGAGCGTGTTCACAATGCCTGCCAGTTCTTTTAGCCAACTTGGGTTTTCCGCAATTAAGCTTTGCACTGTTGTATGTGCATCTTTTGTTAAAAAAAAAAATAAGATGAAAGGAGAAGGGACATGAAACGCTGAGCACCACAACTAAGCCTTAAAGGTGCTATAAGCAAAAGGTAAAAAAAATTTCCAGGAAGATGAAATGATTTAAGCGAACACTTGAACAATAAGTTGTGTGCACACATACTCAAAACCATTCACTGCCTCCAGCAGGGTAGCTTCAAAGAGTCTCTCTCTCCCTCTTCTAAGTCGCTCTAAAGCTGACAGGGTGACAAAGGCTCCCCAGTAGGTGGGGGTGATGAGAGAAGGGGGCTCAAACCTCACCCCTCCCTGCAAGGGAGAGAAACCGCATATGAACACATACCCGCTGGCATACTCTAAATCTTCGCTCCTGCTCACACTCAGGACGCTGGCTTCGGCTCCAGGACCCCTGTGGCCTGTCCACAGCTATCAAGAGTTTGGGCATTCTTCAAAAAGGATTCCCTACTACACATTCCATCACCCACAAGTAGCCGGTATAGAGCGGCAGAGGTCAGGAGGTCAGCGCATTCAAGCTAGATGCCCTACCGTGGCAGCTTCTCAATGCCATCGTTGTAAGCTGTATCACAACTGGTTGCTAATCGAGTTCCTAAGTTTACCGCTAATTTTTTAAAAATAAAGGGTCTCCCTCTGTAATAAACTGTATCTTTTCCCCTGCATTCACACAGCATCCCCCAAAGGACATCCCTTCTTCTGGGGACTCAGCATACAGGAGAAAAAGACAGAAATGGTGTTTATACGCCAGTAAGGGAAACAACCAGTAAACCAGCAGACCAACAAGTAGCGTGATTATAGTCATGATCAGTACTGTGAAGAACATTAAGCAGACAGGGTAATGGGACAGGGCAGAGAATGGGTTCTTTTAGAAAAGGAGAAGGAGGCTTCTGAGGAGGTGACATTTGAGGCCTGAATGGTGGAAAAAAAGCCATTGAGGGTGTGGGGTGGGGGAGGAGCAATCTAGGGAGGAGGAAGAACCAGTCTGAAAGGCACAGTGAGAAGGTCTGTGTGGCCACTCTTGACACCAACGTACTCAGCCCAAGTCTACGAGGTGAATGGCAGTTACCAGAGGAGGTGCTACTGGGGGTGAGGGAGCTCGTGGAGAATGCCTGAGCGACAAAAACCTGCCACCACGCCCGGGGCTCTTCCTGTCCTCCTACCACAAAGCACCTCCGGCCTTCCGTCCACATTCCCAAGCCTGGTCCTCTGCTTAGTTATCCCCACCTCCAGAAATGCCCTTCTTGCTCCTTCGCATCCCCTCCTCTCCGGCTGCAGTTTCCCAGTTCAAGTCTCACCTCCTCTTCCCCCTTCCCGTTAGATCCAATGGAAGGACTCCCGAAGGCCCAGAGCACTTGGTCATTTTTCTAAGCAAATACTGACTGTCCTACTAAGTGCCAGGCATTATCCTTGCCCTGGGGATATGGAGGTGATCTAGGCACAGGCTCTGCCTTCAAGGGGTTTGGCCTGGTCTTCCAGGGAGAGGAAGTGGTAAACACACACTTTCTACACAGTGGGATAATTGTAACAACAAAGTTCATTTGACTTTTAATCAGATAACTGCCTCTGACAGCAACTTAACTCTTCTGTGGGTGCAGAGGATGTCACCTGCCCAGATCAGCCGGAAAACTCAAGAGCCAGGTAAACCTGTTTCCTGGAAGTCCCGGGTCGAGTTTAAGCCTGTTGTTCCTTAAAAGTGTCCCAGTTTGGACAATGAGCTTGCCTTACCCATCAGGATCAAGCCTCCACTCCTGAGCCTGGTTCCTAAAGCCTGCTGTTCATGTGGCCTCAGCTTACATCCGTCTCCTCTACTACAGCTCCCTGTACAAACCTCTTCATTCCAGTTACCAGAACCCACTGCCACCTCGGACACCTCATGCCTTTTCTCCAGCCCCCCTGCGCCCCCCACGCTCCGTCCAGGAATGGCGTTCAAGCAGAAATAAAGGGGGTGCACATCCACCTGCACGTGCGGGGAACTTGAGTCTCCTGCCTGCAGAAGCTTCCCTGGCAGCACCTCCCCTCCTGCTCAGCATTCTAGTCCTCACCCTCCCTTAGTAATCAGTAAGGCACTATGTGGTAGGATTTTTTAAAAAGATTTTTTTATTTGAGAGAAAGAGAGAGACAGGGAGAACGCATGAGTGAGGGGAGGGGTAGAGGGAGGTGGAAAGAATCTTCGAGCAGTCTCCCCAATGAGCACCATCCCCCGACCCAGAGATCATGATCTGAGCCTAAATCAAGAATTGGATGGTTAACCGACTGAGCCACCCAGGCTCCCGGCTGCAGTCTGCTTTCTTAAAGCAACAGTGATTTGGATGGGTACGTTCCAGAGGACAGGCTTAGAAAGAAACAATGCAGTCACACTGTGCGCTCTTTCCTGGCACCTGTCTTCTGCACAGTAGGTTCTCAGTCGTCACTGGCACTGACACAGAAGGCAGGGTGTCTAGAGCCCTCGGCAGGCCACTCACCTGGCTCCGGATCACACCTCTGAGAGAGGGAACTGGGCTAGATGATGTCACGTTCCCTTCAGCCCTAACATTTTATGGTGAGTTTAGAGCATTAGTAAAATCCAATTTCAATAAAAGAATAATTTGGAAAATACTATGTGGGACAAGTATAAGAAACAGGTTCTACTTTTTATTGTTAACTATAAAAAGGTAGATGCCAATAACGCAGTGACGGGAGACAAGAAGCAGTAAAGAAAATGCTTCCATAGTCAGAAGGAATTTTCACAGTATGCTAATGGACTCCCAGAAAGGACACGTGTGGGGTTTACCTAGCTAAGGCAGAAAGATTCACCCATGTGACAGAGAGCTTGAGACGATCGAGCAGAAAGGCAGGCAAAGGCACTGTAGTGAATTAAGTAAGAGGAAGTTTTAGAATGTTCATGCTGTAGCAAAATCTCCAATTTGAGACTAATGGCAACTCAAAGAAAGAAAGTGAAATAACTTCATGTTTGTCTTTTAAGGAAGGGGTGGTAAGACAGAAACCATAATAGGAATTAGGCTTCAAAGGGGTTTTCACATACTTTTCATCCAAGCAATACAGAAGGGAACAATCTAACGTACCATGCCTTTCGGTTTAATAAGTGAACCTTGGGGCACCTGGGTGGCTCAGTTGGTTGAGTGTCCGACTCTTCATTTCAGCTCAGGTCATGATCTCAAGCCCAGGGTCAGGCTCCACACTCAGCGGGAAGTCTGTTTAAGACTCTCTCTCCCTCTGCCCCACACCCTGCCCTGCTTTCTCTCAAATACATAAATCATTAAAAAAAAAAAAAAAAAAAGACTCTCTCTCCAAAAAAAAAAAAAAAAAAAAAAGTGGATCTTTTCTCATGGTTTGGCTCCTTGTCAGTATTTTTACTCAAGTGACCTAACTCACTTTCTCAAAATTTTTTACCTTGTAATAAAAATCGACTCACTATTAAGATATCAACAAGTGGTCCCTTCCTACGCTCAACAAATATTTATTTTACAATACCCCTGTTCATTCAGCAACTATTTACTGAGCATATACAATGTGCCAGGCACTGAGGACACAGCACTAAGAAAAGAAAGAAGGAAAAAACCCAACATGGGCTTAGTTCCGCCCTCGTGAAGCTAGGCGAAATTGGGGAAAGAGACATTCATGAGAGGGAAACTCATGGAAACATCCCCGAGGCTGCAGCAGGTGATGTAAGGGGCATGAACTACTGTGTGTGCATGTGCAGGGAATGCAGACCTGTCAGGGAGGGAGAGGGGTGCTCCTGAGGAAGTTATAATTAAACTGAGACTAAAGGAGTGAGGTGCTAGGGATGCAGGGGGTGGGAGAAGGAAGGGCTCTAAGCAGAGGGAAGAGCATCGGAAAAGGCTATGAAGCAGGAGAAACCTGGTTGTTGGGAAACTGAAATGAGACCAGTGTGACAGGGGAAGTGGAGTGTGAGAGGAGACGGAGTAGCAGATGAGCCCGCCCAGCCACTACCCTGCAGGCCCTGTGCACAGGTTTCTTCTTTTTCTGCAGAGCGTGGGAATTGCTGCTGGGTTTAAGTGTGAATAGGAGATTTCTATTTCAAAAAGGTCACTGGAAGCAGAGAACGGTGCGTGTATGAGCAGAGCTCAGATGCAGTCCATGCACACGCTGCTGGGTCTGTTACCTTTACTAGTACAGTCAAGGTCCTTGCAGGAAACAGGCCACACATCATTTTAACAGAAGAGGTTTTAATAAAGAACGGTTAACTAGGTATAAAATTATTGAGTAGTCACTGCAAAATCAAAAAGAAAGAGAGAAAGAGAGCTCACATTAATGCCCTGCAGAGAGAGCAGCTGCCCCAGGCTGGGGAACAAAGGGAAGAAGTTCCGCCATGGACCTCTGAGTAGGGGGCTTTGGTGGGGTGCCCGCGCCTCAGCGGGTGCAGGAAAGCCGGTCCTGTATGTATCGGAAAAACTGGGAAATAGATTCAGCTGCTGCTACAGGAAGGAACTGCTGCCACTGGAGCAAAGCGGGATTGCTCAAGGGACCCTCTTCGGAAGAGGAAGCAGACAGGAAGAAGCCAGTTCCTTCTTCCTCCTCTGGCCTTGCAATGGCCCTTGCACACCCCTGTTGACAATGCCTAACAGAGCCAGAAGCGGGCGGCACAATCTCAGCTTTAACAACACCAAGAGTAGAGAGGGGTGAGCTTGGAGCTGAGAAACAAACACTTAATAACTGACAGACCACAAAGAAGGTGCCTAACACAACCTGCACCAGCCACTGGTCTTCTCCAACACAGCTGGATGACTCACAGACCAAAGGTATTAAATCTCGGACACTAGTGATCATTAAGACACACCAATATTTTAGGTGCTGCTAAGAAAAACTGCCTCTCATTAGACACACTCAATGCTAAGTCTCCATGAATTTTAAGATGCACCCATATTTCAAAGATGTTAGAGGGTGAAGAAAAAAATGTATATCTCAGAATTAGACAAAACAACTAAGTATTCTTCAGCAATATGCCAAATTTAATCAAAACAAGTCATTTTTGTAGAAAATTATTACTGAACAAACCAGATAAAAGGGAAATATGGAAAACCAGGAGCTCTAAGAGGGATTTGCTTTACTTCATTTGTTTGTTTGAACTTTTTATTTTGAGGTCTACAGATTCACAGGCAGAGATCCTGTATACCATTCACTCAGTTCCTTCCAGGGGCAAATCTTACATGATCGCAGTAGAACATCACACACAGGAAACCGGCATTGATGTGATCCACCAAACGTGCCCGGATTTTACCAGTCTTTATGTACTCGTTTGTGTGCGCGTGTTTAGTTCTCTGCCATTTGCTGGATGTGGGCTCCTACAACCATCACACCACAGCCAAGGTACACAACAGCTCCACCACGACAGTCCCCATGCTACCCTATCACAGCCACGGCCACCTCTCTCCCTTACCAATACCTCTCTGCGTTATTTTTAAGACAAAGAGCTTATATATTACTCTATCATTATTTGTCATATGAATTGAATTTTCTTCCGTATTTGAAGAGCAATTAAAGAATGTGGTACCTCAGTTGGCTTTGGGTTAGCAATTCCTATACAGTAATCCACTGCCAAGTGGGTAAAGACCTCTCCAGAAAAGGAAATCTCATTTTTCAAGGAAGAGATGGCATTACAACCCCACCATATACTAGTCGTATGATCCCTACACTCCCAGGTTCTCCCCTTCTCCTCCTGAATCACTGCAACATGGAATGTTAGCTGCTATTATTATTATCCTTGCAATTGGTATTATTAGCCTGATGATGTCTCCCATGATCTGGTTTTGCCCCCCCTTTGACACTTTTTTCACAGAGCAGCCAGAGTGATTTTTATAAAGATAAAATCCAAACATGCCTTTGCTTGCTTAAAATCGCTCCGACTTTCCAGACCAAGCCTCATTTCTGGAGCCTGCCATTCGGAGCTCTTCCAGGCCCGGCACCGGCGGCTCTCCTGCCTCTCCACCTCCAGGGCAGGAAGCTACTGACCACCTCCTTCCCCTGGACCACTCCTCATACTTTAGACTCAGGGTGCAGCCTCCTCAGCAAAACCTCCGTGATGTCCTTCATTGCAGGCTTCGCGTCCCTTCACCATGTAGGCACTCTCTGTTTTTTACTGTGAAAAATAATTTGTGACATAAAATTCACCGTTGTAACTATTTTTTTAAAGATTTATTTATTTATCTGAGAGAGAGAGAGGGAGGGAGACAACACAAGCAGGGGGAGTGGGAGAGGGAGAAGCAGACCCCCCTCTAGGCAGGGAGCCTGATGTGGGGCTGATCCCAGGCCCCTGGGACCACAAGCTGAAGGCAGATGCATAACCGACTGAGCCACCCAGGCGCCCCCATTGTAACGATTTCTTTTTTTTAAAGATTTTATTTATTTATTTGACAGACAGAAAGACAGCCAGCGAGAGAGGGAACACAAGCAGGGGAGTGGGAGAGGAAGAAGCAGGCTCCCAGTGGAGGAGCCCGATGTGGGGCTCGATCCCAGGACCCTGAGATCATGCCCTGAGCCGAAGGCAGACGCTTAACGAATGAGCCACCCAGGCGTCCCCATTGTAACGATTTTTAAGCATACAGTTCAGTGGCATTAAGTACTTTATTCAGTTTTAACACAAGTTTATTACTCGAGATGCAGCAGGCATTGAAATATACAGCAGTTTTCCATAGAGCTGGAGAAGGAAATATCAGAAGTTATAAATGAGAGAAGACGTAGTCTCATTTAATAGGAAGGATTAAGCTATTAACAGTTAAGACCTGAGCTGCCCAATATGGTGGCCACTGGCCACGCGTGGCCATTTACATTGACTAAAATTAAATAAAATGTGAAAATTAGTTTCCCAGTTGCACCAGTCACATTTCAAATGTTCAACAGCCACATGTGGCTACAGGGCACCACACGGGACAGCACAGATACTGAGTATTTCTATCACTGCAGAAAGTTCTACTGGACAGCCCTGCTAAAGACTATTTTTAAAAGAAATGAGAAATATCCAGCTGGTGAAAGGCAAGGCACATAGGCAGGAGCAAAGCCACAGCCACAAGGGAAGCTGATGCATGCTGGAAGCATGTAGAAACCCAGCAGACAGAGACCACAACCTTGGCCTGTGTCCATACCCAAAGGCCATAAAAACCCCAAGTTAATCTGTACCCAAAGGTATGCTTTTAAAAAAATCATAAATGCTGGCAATGACGACACTAATGAAAGTGCCAACAGCAGTATGTGCAGAGGCTAGGAATGGAATGGTTAAGACAGGGAAGACATTAAGAAGCCAATAAGGCCTCTCCAGCAAGGACATGTTCAGAGTCTTAAGGAACGGACTTCAGTCAGGGGGACAAGGTGAGTGGGGCATTCCAGGCACAGTTCAAGGTCACGGAGCTAGTAGGTGGGAGAGCCAAGATTCAAACACAGGTCTATTTCCCAGTGATCTTGACCACGAGACTGAGGAAACTGCAAAAGCACGACAATCTGAGGCAGTGAGTGGCTGGAGTCTTAAGTACAATGAGGGAAATGACAGGCGATAAGTCTAAGATAAGCAGGGGCTAGTACAAAGGGCTTTGTCTCTCTGGCTAAATTTGAACTTTATCTTAGTGAGGAACTGCTGAAGCAATCTAGTAAGCAAAGTAATGAAACAACCACGTTTCCATGTCAGAAAGCAAGCTTTCCATGTGGAGGAAGGCTACCTGGCAGGAGAAGAGACAGACAGAAGGACAGGTGAGTCAGAAGGCAGCACACAGTAAGGGAAGACTTCAGGCTCAGAGCCCAGCCAGCTCCACCCAGCACACGACCTTGGACACGGGTCCTGGTCTCTGTTTCCTTCACATAAAGGGGTATCTCCCTACACATTTTGTTGGGGGCGAGGGACTGGCCTCTTCGGAGGACAGCTGCCAGAGCTTTCCTGACAACATCCCCCTGCTGTCCTCTCTGGGACGGAGGGCTGCAAGGACAAGGCAGGGCTGGAGTTGCCAGGGCCTCCGGTGGCTCTGCACGGAGAGCCTGTCAGACTGAAGCAAAAGCACAGCCTAGGGAGACAGAAAAGGGTGGGGCCCCAGGCTTCCCAGTAACACAGGCCAGTCAGTTCCTCTATCGGTTTAAAGGTTTGCGCAGGGTTGAGGTTCCCTGCAAAAAGTCTGTGGTCAGGATTACAGAGGACACATGTGAAGCGCGGAACACGTTGTCTTACTCATGTCAGGTACTCAATACAGGGGGTGTTCTCAGTACTACTCAAATAGTTCAGTCAAGAGAAAAGCACCTGAACTAAGGCAGGCACAATGAGAATGAAGAGGAAAGATGAAATCTTAGAAAGATATTCAGGGAGCAATCATCAAAAAGGCTTAATGGGGCGCCTGGGTGGCACAGCGGTTGGGCGTCTGCCTTCGGCTCAGGGCGTGATCCCGGCGTTATGGGATCGAGCCCCACGTCAGGCTCCTCCGCTATGAGCCTGCTTCTTCCTCTCCCACTCCCCCTGCTTGTGTTACCTCTCTCGCTGGCTGTCTCTATCTCTGTCGAATAAATAAAATCTTTAAAAAAAAAAAAAAAGGCTTAATGATTGACTAAACAGGAAAAAAGAAAAAGAAAGGTATAAAATGGTCACTTTCAAAGGAGGTGTTTTTGCCAGCCAGAGGACATCTGCTGATGTGTGGAAACGCATTTGATTGTCATGGGGACAGGGTGCTACTGGCATCTAGTGGGTGGGGACCAGCTGCTCAACACCGTACAACGCACGGGGCTGGCCCCTCAAAGTATTATCCGGCCTCAAGTGTCAGTTCTGAGGTTTAGAAACTGTGGTCTAGGATGGCTTCCAGGTTCCCAGACTAGGGTGACTGGGTAAGACTAGGCCATCAATCAAGAGAGAGCACACAGGAGGAAGGACAGAGGTCTGGGGCTGGGGGAGGTGCAAAGGAGAGCCCGAGTTCAGACTGGGATGTGGTAAAACTTGTGTGCCCATGGGGTGCCCAGACTGACCTGTTGAGTAAGAGCTTGGAAACGCATCAGAGGAGAGGTCGAGATGTAACAGGAGTCAGGAGCCCCAAAGTGCCAAGGTGAAAACCCAGGTCCCACGAGTAATAAGTTTATCCAGGGAGCATGAAGAGAGGATGGCAAAGGACAAAGCCGAGGATGATATAAATCTTAGCAAACCACAGCATTTAAAACTATTACATCTTCCTTGTAATTAACTGCGTTAAGGTCGAGGAAAGGTGCGTATGAAAGGACATTTGTTACCAACAGTAGGTTAACGGTTCCCAATCCTCACCTTGATTTACAACTTGAACTACTGCAGCAAAGAGGAACATTTAGGGAGTGTCCGACTCATCTACTCGTTTTAACCACTGAAAGCAATGCCTGACAAATGCTAGAGAAAATAATTTTGACCAAAATGCTATTAGCTCTCAATAAATCTGGAAGCAGAAATGGATCCACAAACTCCCTTACCAATTTTAAGCAAAGACTGTTTCAAAGCTATTTTATAAAGACCAAACTCTGTGTGTTCAACAGACAACATTCACAGGCTTGCTGGGGGTGGGGGACGGGGAACAGTGCTGGGTGCTAGGTAGGGAGAACATTTCTCAGCGCCTATGTCCCTGAGTATGTCAGTGAGGACATGGCATCTTCATGCCTGCTGTCTCATCTCACTTGACTGATCCGCATAGCGAAATTGTCATACGGATATTGCCATCTCTGTGTTAGGGTTGAAGAAACCATTTCAAAGATTTTCTGTGATTTGCCATGCTCACATAACTACTTAAACGGCAGGAAAAGAGACATGCCCTGTGAAACCTGAGGGGCAGCCAGGAAGGCGGGAGGAATAGCTGGTCCCTAATGAAAATTAGGGCCAGTCCTAGAACAAGAGTGTCCGTCCGGGTGCTTTACATGTGTTAGTCCTTCAGTCCTTTACGCCCTGGGGACTATGATTATTCCCATTTTAAAGTGAGATATTTGCGTTTCAGAGACTTTAAGTAAATTACAAAGTTTTACACATAGTAAATGGCAGCGCTGAGGCTTAAACCTACGTCTGCCTAATGCCCAAGCCCACGTTCTTCATTTATTCTTTTTCTTTTGCTTAACACTGAATTTTCTCTACTGTTTTGGTAAGATGAGGGTTTGGGCTTTTTCTCTCACCAGCCAGATGACTACACGTCCAAACACGGCTGGAAGAAAGGAAAAGTTAGTTTCATTTATTTTCTTCTTACTTTCTATTAAGTACATGATTTGGATAGAAAGGACCAGAGTAAGCTGTCATTACAGCTTCTGTGCTGGAGAACTTAGGGGGAAAGTGAACGTTCTAAAGGAAGGCTGCGATCAGCTTTGACTAGAATAAACTAGGGCTCTCTTAGCTACTCACATTTTGAAGTTTTATCAACAGGAGATTAGGGACAGTAAAATTTAATGGCTGACGCGCTGAAAGAGAACCTAAAGTGGGAAAGAAATATTTTTCCATCTGGTTCAATTACTTAGATGCCAAGAAAAAAGAAAATGAAAAGGAGATGGGCATATTGTTGCTTTGCTAAACGTGTGAGTATGCTTTCACATGCTACCAAAACCCCCTTCCACCAGCTCTTGGGACACAATGTCACGTCTGCAGCAGCACAAGCTTTCCCAATGACAAAGTCATGGGACAAACAAAGATCGCTGGGCCTGCCTTTCCCTTCTCCCTGTTTCAAGCATCTCTCATCTACAAAGAATTCAAAACACATGTAAAATTAAGTATTCAGCACTTGAATTACTTTTTGGATGAAGACTTGACATTTCTGTTATTTTTCCACTCTTAAAAACAATAAAACTTCTGGGGGTAATTTTTTAAAAGTTTCTATTGTTAAATATTTAGAGCATACAAAAGAACACCCGTGCACCCACCACTCAGTTAAAGCACAGAACATTCCCAGTACTCAGAGACCCCTGTATGGCTCTATGATCTCACCCCTTCCTACCCTGTGAGTTAACCACCCCTTAACTATGCTTTGTAGCCTGAACAACATATTTTTCGTTTTATATGTGTGTGTGTGTATATATATATATATATATATATATATTTTTTTTTTTTTAAGATTTTATTTATTTATTTGACAGAGAGACAGCCAGTGAGAGAGGGAACACAAGCAGGGGGAGTGGGAGAGGAAGAAGCAGGCTCATAGCAGAGGAGCCTGATGTGGGGCTCGATCCCACAACGCCGGGATCACGCCCTGAGCCGAAGGCAGACGGTTAACCGCTGTGCCACCCAGGCGCCCCTCGTTTTATATATTTTTATAAAAGGATTTGTACTATTTTATTCTTCTGTGACTTGCTTTTTCTCACTCAATACTATGTTCCTGAAATTAATTTATGTCGTGTACGGTTCATTCATGTAAATGCTGTACAGAATTCCGTCATTAACGTACCACAACATATTTATCCATCCTCCTTTTGATGGACATTTAGGTTTCCAATTGGTGCTGCTACACACAGTGTAAACATCCAGATACTCGCCTCCTATACAAGCATATATACAAGAGTTCTTCAGTGAGGCAGGTTAATTGCAGATACCTCAAGCTGCTGGGTCACCCGTTGTCCATTTTCCAACTTCACTGCATACTGTTATTGTTTTCCAAAGTGATTACTACAATTTACTCTCCCATCAGAAGAGTGTAACAATTCCTGTTGCCCCATATCCTCACCAATCCTTGGTACAGTATTTTCCAATCTTTTAAGTTTTTGCTAATTTGAGGAATACAAAATGCTATCTCATTGTGGTTTAATTTGCATTTCCTTGATTACCAATTAAGTTGAATTTTTTCCCCCTACATTTATTGGCCATTTAGGTTTTTTTCTACCATGAAATTTATTTCTTTATTTTTCTACTAGATCTTTTTCTTATCAATTTGTAAGAGTACTTTATGAATTTGGATACAAATCCTTTTCTGATAATATGTGCTGAAAATATTTTCCCTTAGATACTTTCAATACAGTGTCATTTAATGAATGCAAGTTAATTACAAAAAATATGAATGAAACAACTTTTTTCATTCCTGATTTGTGCTTTTGCACTGTGTTTAAACATCCCCATCCCAAGATCACAAATATTCTTCTATATTTGTTTCTGTAAATATTAAATCTTTTCATATTTATATGAAACCATTTGATATTTATTTTTGTATACACTGTGTCTGATTTGATCCTTATACATGGGGAAATGATCATGAAAATGGAGGCAGAAATTATAGTGTTATAGTGACAAGCCAAGAAAGCCCAAGTATTGCCAGCAAACACCAGAAGCTAGGAAGAGACAAGGAAAGATTCTTCCCCGTGCCTTCCAGAGAGAGCCCCACTCAGCCAGCACCTTGATTTTGGACTCCCAGCCTTGAGAACAGTGACAGTATACATTTCTGATGTTATGAGTCACCCAGTTTGTGATTTTGTTAGGGCAGCTGCCAGAGACAATCACATGGAGGATCCCAGCACCTCTTGTCGAAGAGCCCATCCTCTCTGCTAATCTGAGTGTCAGTTGTCACTTTTCCCCACTGATTGGTAAGGCCATTTCTATCACAGACTCCATACACATGTGGTAGTCTGAATTTAGGCTTTTCACTCTCGATGCACTGGTCCATCTCTAACCGTACAGTTATACTACACTGCCTTAATTCTCCAGCTCTGTGTTAAGTGATGTGTAGGGCAAGTCCTCTTGTTATTTCTGTTCTCTCTTCCATATAAATTTTAAAATCAGTTTATCAAGTTTCAGAAAAAAATTATTGGGCTTTTTATTGGAATTGCTTTGAATTTAAATGCCAATCTGAGGAGAAATGACACCTTTAAATTACTGAGCCTTCTTACCACGATCATGACAAAGCCCTGTGCTTATTTAGATCTTATTTTAATGTCTCCTAATATTTTTTTTCCATGGAGGCCTTACTAGGTTTAGTCCCAAAATTCTTTTATTTTCTCTTGCTACTCTAATGATACTTTAAAAAACTATATTCTTAAACAGGGACTCATTTAAATAAAAAAGATGAAACACTGATCTTTAGAAACAGTTCCTCATCGTATACTCATGTCAGGAACCTCTTGACTGAGAATCTCCTCCAGAACTCAGACATTTTAATAACCATATTAATACCTACTATTTCAGTGCTCATTATGTGTTAAACACTGCCCTAAATATGTAATCTTCAAACCTCCACTAAATTCTGTTAGCCTCATTCTACAGGTGAGGAAACTGGTTTAAAGAGATAAGGACCCAATGAGGTAGCTCTGGAAATAAAAACCAGTATTTGATTCCACTGCGTAATTTCTTAAAAACCATTGTATTGTCTCCTGTATTGTGGTAGATGAGAATAAAATCCACCTTAACCTCAGAATCCAAGAAGAATTATTATTTCCTAATAATCAAAATCCCCTCAGGCTGCCCAAATTCACTTGATGGGTTTTCCAAATCAAAATAGCATCGATACTGCATTCAGGGTTTCAAAACTACTGTTCTGATTAATTTAGAAGAAAATATTCTATAGACATAAACATTCAACACTTTCAACAATTACATTTAAAAAACAACTAAAAAATATAGTAAACCAAGAACGTCACAAAAGTCAATGTTATTTCTGTTTGTTACAAGGGCAATTTTCAGATAATTACTCAATTACTTAAAAGAGAGATTCTCAATGTTTAAATGTCAATTTTCAAATTAACTGACTCTCTTTCAAGATTCAGTAATGGACCTCACTCAGACCCTAGAGCTTCTAGGCTGATGATTATTACTACTTCTGTGGGCAAGCCAACATCTGACTAATCTCGTGATTTCGGTGATTACATTACTGTTTTATGCGTAAATTCTTTCTTAATATATTAGTCACAGAATCAGCATATCGGAGTGCCAGTAATCTTTTGACCTCCAGTCCATACCAAAGAATCCTCAGTTTTTAACGCATAAAAACATGATCTCACCTTATGTTAACAAATAATCCGTGAATGACATCTACTTATTTAATTACATCTGTTTGTGTTCTGTGATGCTACAAATATTTATTAAACTTCTTCCAAGCACTTGGGGCACATCATTGAACAAAACAAACAAAACACATTGACAATTTTCCCTATGAGAACAAGCCAACCAATTGGGGAAAAAACAAAAAACAAAAAACAAAAACACAGGCCCAGCACCCTCCAGGTGTGGTTCGGGAGTGCTTGGGAACAGCTAACCAGCCTACTTAAATCACATGTGTGCAGTACACCTGATATTAACACCGTCATCAAAATTAATGTATGCTAGGCAAAGTACCCTTTGCTACATATGCCTGCACATTGTTTTCAAAATGGATAAATTGGACAGTGCTGTTTGGTAAGATAAAAATGCATCAGTATTTTCAATATAACAGCTCCTAGAGTCTTCTTAATATCAATAATTTCACTGGATGAGAGAAAATAAAGATTAAAAAGCAATGGCATTTTTCCTATGCCCATTTCAGTGAACTATTGGTATCCCTACAAAACCCCAGTAATTGGCAACTTATTAAAAATAAAAAGCACAGCAGCGGCGGCGGCAGAGAGAGAACAATAGCAGGTTGGTGTAAGTAGAGCAGAGCTTCGAGATAGCTGCAGGCAGCTCTGCAGTTGCTCTGCAGTCAATTACTCTCACAAAAGAGCATCAATGAGGCCAGGTAGCCCCTGGGGTCGGTTACACATGTTATCATTCAGAGAGACATCATGCTTACAAACAGTGGTGCAAGCATTAAGATCCAAGTTCCACAAACTGCTTTGCAACACATAACATTTACTCCAGCTCATCACTTGAAGGCTTTTTCTTTTCTTTTCTTTTTTAAGATTTTATTTATTTATTCGACAGAGATAGAGACAGCCAGCGAGAGAGGGAACACAAGCAGGGGGAGTGGGAGAGGAAGAAGCAGGCTCATAGCAGAGGAGCCTGATGTGGGGCTCGATCCCAGGACTCTGGGATCACGCCCTGAGCCAAACGCAGACGCTTAACCACTGTGCCACCCAGGCGCCCCTGGAGGCTTTTTCTGAATATGGTGGAACAGAGGAAGCAGAAGGGCAGGTCACCAGTGGGGAAGATGTACGCCGCCTGGGTTCCACCAGTCCCTGGGAACCAAAGTGGCAGCAGGTGATTCTGGAATGACTGGCCCTGGACACCAACCACAGCATCCTCAACCAGAAGGAAAAGAATTGGACCTGTGCTCCCACTTTACCCTAATGGTCTGTGAATAAATAGTAGACTCTCAGGTTTCACAGGACTGACCAAAATTTGCATTAAAAGATCCTGTCCCATACCTCCTTCTCTTATAATTAAACAACCAAGAACCCAGAGACTAAGAACAGTACCAGTGGTTTATGAAAAACAAAAGAGTATTCATATTCTCTAAAAACTTAAGAGACGTGGCAACACATAAAGACACAGAGTTAAGGATTTTGCCCAACGTTCTGTATTAGAATGTTCTCTTTTCCGTTCCTTCCCTTTCGTTTAGGGTAACGGTGAGATGCAGAGGGCTGAAGAAGGCAGTACTATGTGTGTGGGAAGAGGGCAAGAAGGCAAACTGAGGAAGGAAAGGAAAGTGGAGAGAGGTACATCATAATAGGCAACAGAGACAAGACAGGAGTCCAAGTTGAGGCTAGCCACTAGCTTCCCAACCCGCGACTAACAGCCCTTCTGGATTCCAGATCACTCCCTGCAGAAAGATGGGACCAGAATTTTCAGCCGTTTCTGGAGGTACTTCTGAGCTGCACCTGCCATGTGGCAGGAAACGAAAACAAAACATAAAATCGCAGAAGCAGAAGGCCTCACCACATGAGAATATTCTGATGGCTGAACCTAAGGCTATATAAAGAAAGAAGATACCGGATCTCAAAATTTTATCTCAAATACAGAACTTATTGTAACTATAAAGATTTTCCATAGTGGCACTGATTAAAGTAATCATTAAAGAGTTTACTGGGCTATCTTCCCAATTTTGTCTATTTCATTGCATACTTGTATATTTTTGCATTCTTATGACATACCTGGAAGAGATGAAAGTAGAAGCAAACAGTATTCTCATGAAGCTGATTTCTGTTATGGAAGGGCAAATGGTGGGACACGAACTGATGGAAAGAGGAAGGTGGGTCATACAGCCAGAAGCAATCCTGATGGGAATCCATTAAGAGGGTGAGGCAGACCTGGGCAGTGGGGAAAACCTGGCATGTTGTGACATGTGAAGTCTTTGTGATGCACGAGACTGCCCTGACAGCTGGCTGGGAAGCACCAACAGTTCAGGACTAAAAACGTGCTTTGTTTTAGCTACTGGTGAAGTTTGTTAAACAACATTGTCAACACCAATAATCAGTTCTACTATACTTAACAAGACAGGTTGATAATCAGTGGCCAACATTTTTTGAAACCTGCTAGAAAGCTAATGCCAACCTGCAAAACTGAAGCTCATTCAACACAGACCTTGGCCTCATCACAGTCTAAGGCAATGAACAAACGGGCCTGATATCCTCCTCATTAAATTCAAAAGTTTGTTAAAGGAAAAGGGTAGTGAAAATCTGGCCAAGAAAGGCAAGCAAGAGGGGCACCTGGGTGGCTCAGCCTTTAAGCGTCTGCCTTCGGCTCAGGTCATGATCACAGGGTCCTGGGATCGAGCCCCACATTGGGCTCCCTGCTCAGCAGGAAGCCTGCTTCTCCCCTCTCACACTCCCCTTGCTTGTGTTCCCTCTCTCACTATTTCTCTGTCAAATAAATACATACAATCTTAAAAAAAAAAAAAAGGGCAAGCAAGAAAAGACATCAGGAATGGGGAAGAAAGACAGGATGGAAGCAAGGTTGATGGGCTATAACTTTGGAGATATGCAGCAGTACCAACTCCCGGATGAATAATCAGAAGACCAGAGGCCCCCCAACTCAGTCTACTCCTGTTCCTATTCCAGCAGGCATTCTACGTATGGGCCCCTTCAATACATGTGTAAGAACCTGAGATCCATATGGGCCAGGGACATGGAGGAAACATTTTTTTTTTAAGATTTTATTTATTTATTTGAGAGAGAGAGCACAAGCAGGCAGAGGGGCAGAGGGAGAGGGATAAACATACTCGCTGCTGAGCAGGGAGCACGATAGGGGCTCTATCCCAGGACCCTGGGATCCTGACCTGAGCTGAAGGCAGACGCTTAACCAACTGAGCCACCCAGGCACAACCGACTGAGCCACCCAGGCGCCCCCGTCTTCACAAAGCCATGAGGGTGACTATCCAACAGTGTGGCTACTATCCCCAAATTGAGAAACAAGTCATTCATAACCTTGAAGCAATACATAAATCAGACTAATCTTTTAAAAAATGATTTTCCTTTTGAAAGATAGACTCCCTCCACTTCACAGTCCTTAAGCATATTTCTCCTCCTACACGAATTTATACATACTCAAAGGTAGCAATGGTTCACTCACATTCCTTCACTGAGTGCAGGAAAATCACAATCCATTTACAATTATAATGCCCTAAAAATAAGTTATTTCTTTCAAATGTGAAGGTAACAAATAAGTGGAAATATTCTCATTAAAACTCCTAATAGAAAGTTGGTCATTTGTAAAATAAGTCTGCCAGAGGCAAAAAAAAGAAAAAAAAGTCATTTGGAGGATTTAAAAGCCTATTTTGGTTGTTAAAGCAGCATTTGCAGCAGGGTATATAGGACTATAAACATCAAATTAAGTGACTTTAGCTAAACTAAAACAAGTATGAATTTTCTGACTTTCAAAATCCACTAGGAAAACTTTTCAAAACCTGGCATACAATATTTTCTTGGCTTATACTACTTGAGACAAAAGTAACAACACTTCTTAGGGATTCGCATTAAATGATCGTTTCAAATTTGGGCAAAACTCATCTAACTATTCTAAAATTATTTGAACACTGGGAAATTTCTATATAAAAACAATGTTAGGGTTGCCTGGGTGGCTCAGTCGGTTTAAGTGTCTGCCTTCGACTCAGGTCATGATCCCTGGGATTGAATCCCTGCTCAGTGGGGAGCCTACTTCTCTGTCAAATAAATAAATAAAATCTTTTTAAAAAACCCCAAAGCAACAATGTTAGTAGAGACACTTGAGCAGAGAGAAATCTGGAATTAAGCCAATATTTCATATTCCATGTTGCTCAAGGTCCAGATGCATGTGGCAGAGAACTGCAGGCAAGTGTCACCCACACTCTATCTCGTTTTTTACAGCACTCTAACAAATCCATTAAAAGCAAAACTTCACGGTAGAAAGGTAATCAAAGGTTTTCAAAAGTTACCAAAGCTAAGTATGCAAAAATATATTTAAAGCAATTGTAAGACTGCAGTATTTATAAAAGTAAAAAACCAATAACCTAAATATTCAGAACAGCTAACGTTTACTGAGTGCTTCCTACGTGCCGCACATAAGTGTGGGTAACTGCATGTTTCAAGTCATTTTCAAAATGAGAATTCTCTTAGATGGGGACTAGTAACATCTCCAATCTACAGATAAGAAACTGGGGCACAGTGAAGATGAGTAAGATTTCTCAGTTGCCAGAGGGCTGGGATCCCAATTTGGAGCAGAAGCCCCCACCACAACACCGCACTGACTCTCAGGACAGGGAGCTTAAAGAAACAATAGCACCCATACAGCTACTATGGTGGGGGAGGCGGTGCAGGGCAGGGGGCAAGGACCGTGCCTTCTGATTGCTGACCATTGTAACTCCTAGGAATGCAGCATGCCTGGCACATCATACTCAATATAATCTACAATATATATTATACACACAGCTCTATATACATAAATAAAATGCCTAGAAGAATATGCATCAGTTGTTAACAGGGAGTAGAACTGAGGGGGAGTGGGGAGGGATTTTAAAATGAGAAATGGGGGAATTATAATTTTATATACTTCTCATGATCTGACTGTTAGGCAAGAATATTACTTTCTAAATTCTGAAATGATTTCAAACTTTCAGAAAAGTTGCAAATGTGGTACAAAGAAAGAACTCTTTCTCCCAGAACCATTGAGAGTAAGTTGTCAGTCTCATGCTTCATCATCCCAAATACTTTAATATGTTTTTCTTTTAAAAATTCTTCTGTGTTAACTACAACACAACTATCAAAATCGGAATATTAATACTGATATGTTCCTCCCATTTAATCTTCAGGCCCCTGCACCTGTCCCAGCAGTGGTCTTTATAGCAAAGGATCAGTTAAGAAACATGTGGCATTTAGCTGACTTGTCTCTTCGGTGCCTTTCAGTTTGAAATGGTTCCTCAGTTTTGCTTGGACTCGACAATTTTGAAGATGATTGCAGGCCACTTAATTCGTAGAACATTCCCCAAATTGGGTATGTCTGATATTTCTCATGATTAGATTCAGGTCATGTACCTTGGCACGAATATCACTGAAGCGATGCTGTCTTCTCACTGCATCCTATCATGTGACACAATTTCAATTTGTCCCATTCTATGAGATTGACTCAGATCACTCGCTTACGGTGGTGTCTGCCAGATTTCTCCACTGTCGTCTTTTTCCTCTTTGTATTCAATAGGTATTTTGTGGGAAGGTACTTTGAAATTTAAATAACCCATTCCTTGAACTCTGAATTTATTTAGATCTCCATACACAGGTTTTATTGCAAAGTAGGTGAAACTGTGTGAGAACCCTTACTTTTATTCAACAGGTTTTAATCAATGACTTTGACATCTTAAATTTTGATAATCAAATTACCCCAGATTTGGCCCAGTGGGAGCCCCTTCAAACTGGCTTCTGGGTCCTTCTGAAGTGTCTCCATCATTCTATGAAAACATCTAGCGCGAGATATTCCAGGTTCATTTAAAACTTTCCTGCTTTAATCCTATAATCAGCCATTCTTCCAGAAGCTGGGATTCCTTTTAGTAGAAAATGGTATTTAGAAGCCAAGCTCTGGGCCTGTGATGTGCTCACTGCTGGGGTATTGCTGCTCCCAGGTACTCTCTTCCTCTCTATGGGAAGAGCTAAGAAATGTATGTATGCATGTATGTATAAATACACATGTAAAGGGGCACTTGGGTGGCTCAGTCAGTTAAGTGTCTGACTCTTGATTTTGGCTCAGGTCATGATCTCAGAGTTGTGAGATCAAGGCCTGCATCGGGCTCAGTGGGGAGTCATTGGGGAGTCTGCTTGGGATTCTCTATCTCCCACTCCCTCTGCCCCCACCCCCATGCTCACTTGCTTTCTCTAAAAATAAAAAAAATAAATCTTAAAAAAATACGCATTTTACATCTATAGTATTTTTATATTTATCAATACTTATTAAAACCCATGAGTCCACACCAACATTCTGATTCCAATCTAATATCACAGGGTCTATTCTAGTTTTTTCCTTTTCAACATCTGACACTCTCTTCTCTGACACTGAGAATTGCTGGCTCCTATTATCCTTAACATACTTATCCGATCAATCCTTCTGATTGATACATACAATCTGACCAATCTACCAGTGAGGCTGCCACTTCAGCCCTATGTGGGTACTCTTCTCATCTCTCTTTGGCTCCGCTACAACACACCAGTCCCTCTCTGTGTGTGAAGGCCTGCTCTTCCTACTTGGGCTTGGGCACTGACCTTCTCGGTCTACCTACTGGCCTCACGACTGAATTGTTCAGGAAGGAAAAGAGGAAAAGAAAAATATTTTTAAAAATTAAATGTTAAAAAATATAATTTTAAAAAATACTATCCATTAAAATGGAACTTGCTGTAAATCAGATAGCCAAGCTGAAGTTCACTTTTGCATCACCTATGAAGAACAGGTTTGTTAAGTAAATTAATAGTGTAAACAAGCTTGTAACCCAGATGTTTAACCTACTTAAGAAAACTAATTGTTTTCAAGCACTTTAAAATCACTGGGCATGTACTTGCCTTTAATTATTATCTAATTACAAATGATTTCTATTTTCTTCATTATGGCTTTGATAACTCCTCTACTTGATTACACTTTAAGAAGTACTACTTAAACTTGATAAAGTTAAACTGCTTTTTAAAATGTCTCTTTATTAATTTGGCTTTTAAATTAATCATCTGAAATCAGGTTTTTAATCATTCAGTGATTTCTCTTTTTTTAGTTAACCTATCATGCTGCTCGAAAAGAAAATGCCGGGGAGCCTGGGTGGCACAGCGGTTAAGCGTCTGCCTTCGGCTCAGGGCGTGATCCCGGTGTTCTGGGATCGAGCCCCACATCAGGCTCTTCTGCTATGAGCCTGCTTCTTCCTCTCCCACTCCCCCTGCTTGTGTTCCCTCTCTCGCTGGCTGTCTCTATCTCTGTCAAATAAATAAAATCTTAAAAAAAAAAAAAGAAAAGAAAAGAAAATGCCTTTCACTGACCACCCAGGACTGCCCCCTAAATCTCCTGCTCTGCGTGCCATCAGTCCTTGCCTTGCTGTCCCCCATTATCTATTATGGATGCAGTGCTGAGGACCCCCATCCTCTGAGTCCATAGGACATTGCACTTTACAAAACAGGAATTCATCCAGTTAACAAATTAGTCTGTACTGCATTCCCACAGGCTTAGGAAGAGAACATGTTCTTTTTTTTTTTTTTAAAGATTTTATTTATTTGATGGAGAGAGACACAGCGAGAGAGGGAACACAAGCAGGTGGAGTGGGAGAGGGAGAAGCAGGCTTCCCGCTGAGCAGGGAGCCCGATGTGGGGCTCGATCCCAGGACTCTGGAATCATGACCTGAGCCGAAGGCAGACACTTAATGACTGAGCCACCCAGGCGCCCCTAGGAAGAGAACATGTTCTGAGGTTACAGCACCTCGTTCCTCCACGTCCTTGTTTATGTGGCCCCAGACCAGTTACCAAGCTTTGGGCATGCCATCTTTCTTAAAAGCAAACCATTCTCCACATCAGGATGTCATGAGGACTAAATAAGGTAATGGAAAGTACTTGCTATATAACAGGCACTCAATGAATACGAGTTCATGACCCCCACCCACAACCCACCCGAAGCCTCACAGAAAACCTTGGTATCATTCAGAGCAGCGTTTTCCAGTTTGGTCACACAGAACCTTAGAGAGAACCTATAGAAGAACATGGGTCATAACTGCCTTCCTTTTTTTTTTTTTCTTTAAAGATTTTATTGATTTATTTGAGAGAGAGAGAATGAGTGCGGGGGGGGGCGGTGGGCAGAAGGAGAGGGAGAAACAGACTTCCCGCTGAGCAGGGAGCCCGACATGCGGCTCAATCCCAGAACTCTGAGACTATGACTTGTGCTGAAGGCAGACGTTTAACCAACTGAGCCACCCAGGTGCCCCCATAACTGCCTTCTTAAATTGTGTCTGCCCCTGACCAAAACAAGGGAAACATGAAAAAATACCAACAAGAGTTCTATGACCTAAAAATGAGCAGCCAACTTATCCCTTACCCAGGAGAATAGTACTGGTATTCATGGGGAAATAAATGAGAAATAAATAGGCTGTATTTTCGATTTTGATTTCCAAATAAAGATGCCAACTAGTCTAGAGACCCCAATTGATCCTGGCCTGAGGGTTATCTCTGGTTTTTGCCTAACCATCTCTGTCAGGTACCAGTGACTAAATATTAGGATTTAAAAGAAGATCTTATTAATAAAAATCCATTAGAGGTAAGCAATTTTTAAAAACCATAGGTCCTGGGGCACCTGGGTGGTTCAGTCAGTTAAGCATCTAATTCTTGATTTCGGCTCAGGTCATGATCTCAGGGTCCTGGGATCATGTCTGTGTCAGGCTCCCCACTCAGCGGGGAATCTGCTTGTCCCTCTCCCTCTGCCCCTCTACCCACTGGTGCTCTCTCCCTCTCAAATAAATAAATAAAATCTTAAAAACAACAACCACCTACAGGTGTCAATAATGTGATGCACTATGGGATAGCCTAGTGATGTGTTTTTCAAAGAAACCAAAAAGACAAAGACAAAAAAAAAAAAAAAAAAAAAAAAAGCTGGTCCCCAGAAGCAAACCGAGCAGAACTGCAAAGATCCCAGTATGTTAAACATTTCAAACACATGGCCTCAACATAAAACACTAGAATCAGGAGTGATTCTAAAAATTGCTAGCAAATAATGCCACATGATCTATTTCTCTATATGTTCAATATTTGAAATATCTAAGCTTTTGGTATGTAAAATTATGTGGTTTTGCTGTGTCATTTCTTTTAAAATCATGAAAATTTGTTTGCATGGAAGACATGGAAGATATAAGGGCCTTCCTTCCAAACTGCCTCCAGAGCAAAGCCAGATATTAAAAGAATGCAAACCAAAAGCTGAGGTACCATGAATATGCACTGTTGCTTCCACAAGTAATTCCTTCTTCATAGAGAAGGATAAAGTGGTCTACATGTTTCATTTGCAAAGCCTCTGTGCTGCTAACAGCCTCCAAGCAAGGGTCAAAGAGCATCACCCTTGGATCTGCAAAGGGCCCAGGCTCTGAGTGATACGTCACAGACCTCAGACACAGGTGGAAGGCTCAGGGCCAGGGACTAAACTCCTCATCCAACGTAAGTCCAACTAGTTACCCAGAAAAGCCAATGTACCCTAAAACACAAGGGGACTCTCCCTCAGAAGAACACAGTCTTGTTTGTCAGACTGGGAACTACAAACTCCTCACCCCACGCCAAACCACTGCTGACACTACCACTATTTCGGCAAGAGGCAAATGGCCAGATTCCCCTCCCTTTAAGCACTGCGCATCAGCCAAGCTTTTCTTCAGTCTCTGCATCCCTCAATCTGGTCTGGCTCTCCTCAGTTTAATGGGGGGAAGAGTACAGATGCATAAAGGTGCTGCAGCTCGGAGAAGTCATGGACTGACAGGCATTTAGTCTTCTCTAATTGTGAAATCATCTTTGTTTCCTATTAAAAGATATTTGGGCACAAGCAAGGCAGGTGGAAAAAACTGAGAGTTCTACACATAAAATACACTGTTGCCTAAAATACAGAAACTTATTTTTAAAAAGGGAGGCAAGAGTCAACTGCACCCTTCCATGCCACCCCAAATATTTCTCCTAGAAGGAAGGGTGGCGCAGCAACTTCAGGAAGCTATTGCAAAGCTACGTGGCCTGGGAGAAGCTTTCACACCTGGCTTCCCCCTAAGGCAGCGGAACATACTGCTTAAGCACACAGACGCAGCAGCCAAGGCTGTCTGGGCCACTCGTCCTACCTGTGCAACCTTGGGCAAGACACTCAACCTCTCTGTAGTTAGTTTGAAGAGTCCTGATGAAGATTCACTCAGTGAACATATGGAAGGCTAGACAGTGTGCCTGGCATTCCTTAGAGGAAGCACACAGCAAGTAATTTTATCTTTCCACTTAAAAAAAAAAAATCTCTTAATCTCTATACTCAATGTGGCGCTCAAACTTATAAGCCTGATATAGAGAATCATGTGCTCCCCTGACTGAGCCAGCCAGGCGCTCCTCTTTCCCTTCCAGTATGGAAGTTCTCACCTCCTCCCATCCAGACCCTCTCTTTGCCTATTCTGCCAGATCATTTGCTGCATTCTGGTTTCATCTTACTCCCAACGGAGCCTGGACTCTTGAACATTCACCAACAGTCACCAGCATTCCCCCAAAGACTTCACCCCTGGTTATCCCACACTACCTTTCTAGGCCAGTCCTCACTCAGCCTCAAATGAACCCTAACCAACTGCATTCTTCACCATGACTGGCTGGAAAAAACCTGCAAGGCCAAAGATCGCTGCAATCATAAATGAAGGGTTTCTCTCTCAGCAAAGTCCTAAGAGCTGGTAGATGTTTCATGGTTTTCTTCCTTTTCTTTGGTGGTGGGGGTGGGAAGGCTGTTCCAAATGTTTTATCTCTTTATGCTCCCCTTTATCTGCTCAGACTTCATCTTCTGTTTTACAGAGAGGAGTGACTCCCATTCAGAGGTGAATGTCTCTCAAGGGAACTCCCTCAAATATTCTTCCTTCTATTTCCAAATTTACTCTTCCCTCTCCAAGGCTAACCTGTCATATACGCAGCAAATCTCCTCCCACATCTCAGTTCTCTTCTTAGACCCTCCCTCCCATGTTCAAGTCAACTAACTGTACCAAAGGCCTACTCGGTGCCAAGTTCAGTCTGTGGATGATAAGGATACAGAGCTCATCTTACACTTTCAATCATTACCTCTCCACTTGCTCCTTCTCCTTAGCCTTCTGAATCATGCTTTAGGATGTAAGTCCTACAAGGGGAGGGATTTTTATCCATTTTGCTCACTGCTTTATCCATAGAGACTAGCATAGCTATTAAAATACATCAGGCACTCACACTCAATAGGTATTTATTGAGTTAATCCAAGTCATTCTTTTTTTTTTAAATAAGATTTTATTTATTTATCTGACAGAGAGATTGACAGCAAGAGAGGGAACACAAGCAGGGGCAGAGGGAGAGGGAGAAGCAGGCTTCCCGCTAAGCAGGGAGCCCGATGCGGGACTCGATCCCAGGACCCTGGGATCATGATCTGAGCCAAATGCAGATGCTTAACGACTGAGCCACCCAGGCGCCCCAATCCAAGTCATTCTTGATTCATTTCTTCATTCAACAAATGCTCAGGGAAAAGCAAAAGACCAAATGATCTGATCAAAAATGGGCAGAGGACCTGAATAGACATTTTTTCAAAGACCTACAGATGGCCAACAGACTCGTGAAAAGACATATCTCATTATCAGGGAAATGCAAATCAAAACCACAATGAGGTATTACCTCACATAAGTCAGAATGGCTAGTATTAAAAAGACAAGAAATAACAAGTGTTGGCGAGGATGTGGAGAAAAGGGAACCCTGGGGCACTGCTGGGAATATAAACTGGTGCAACCATTGTGGAAAACAGTATTAGGTTCCTCAAGAAAATAAAAATAGAAATACACTACAATCCAGTAATTCCACTACTTTGTATGTTACCAAAGAAAACAAAAACACTAATTTGAAATTACATTATCTACATATCTGCGAAGATATGGAAGCAACCTAAGTGTCCACTGACAGACGAGTGGATAAAGATGTGGCATATACACAAATGTGGAATACTGCTCAGCTTCTAAGAAAGAATGGGTCTTGGGCACCCGGCTGGCTCAGTTGGTAGAGCATGTGACTCTTGATCTCGGGGTTGTAAGTTTGAGTCCCATATTGGGTACAGAGTTTACTTAAAATTAAATCTTAAAAAAAAAAAAAAAGGAATGAGTTCTTGCCATTTGTGACAACATGGATGGACCTAGAGGGTATTATGCTAAGTGAAATAAGACAGAGAAAGACAAACACCACATGATTTTACTTATACGTAGAATTTCAAAACAAAACAAAAAAACGAGAATCATAAATATAGCAAACTGGTGGTTGCCAGAGGGGAGGAGGCTAGGAGGATGGTGAAATCGGTGAAGGGGATTAAGAGGTACAAACTTCCAGCTTGAAATAAGTAAGTCATGGGGATGTAATGTATAGCACGGGGAACACAGTCAATAACATTTATAATAATGCTGCATGGTGACAGATGGTAGCGACACATATCATGGTGAGTACAGCATCACGCATAGACTTGTCACATCATTACGTTGTACCTAAAACTAACACAACATTGTGGGTCAACTATATTTCAATTAAAAAAAAAGTGCACTGACCACTTGCTGCATGTCACAGTGTTGGGGTTTTAGAAGGGAGCACAACTAGTTTCTGGCCCACAGCTGCTCACTGTACTGACAGAAAAAGACCCCCAAACACATGGGGGAGACTCCTCAATGTGACAACAGGGGCAAACAGGATGACAATGTGCTGGGGCTGCTGGGCTCAACGGAGCCCTGAACCTGATGCACTGAGCTCCTCCAGGCCAATCTAGCTACCCAGATTCAGGGCTTATCTCGACTGACCTCCTGATGACTATCCTTCAGTTCCCTAACTCTTTCCTGTCTGGGTTTCTCTTGCAGCACCCTTTTTTCCTATCTTCATCCCACTCTTCTGACCTTCTGCTAAGGGAACACTCACTCTCATGGCTTAGATGACCATCTCTAGATGTCAGCTGATGTCTGGGAAACTCTCTCATGCTCCAGACCCTTATTTCTACCTGCCCAGCTATATTAACTGTCCAGTAAACTCCTAAACTATGTCCAAATCAAAACCACAACCTCTCAGACCCCATCCTCACCCTACTACATACTAAAAACCCCTCCTCTATCCACTGAACACCCACGCCAACTGATGGCATCACTCATTCTCCCAGCGTGGGCCTTACCTACAACTCCTCCGTTTCTGATCATATTCAATGGATTATAATTCAGAAGTGTCTCCAAAATCTGGTCTTTCCACTTTTACTATCACTGCCTTAACTTTACTTTCCGATTGCTCCTCTTGCTTTGACTGGCCACAATCTCTTCCCCCTCTATCACATACTCAACCTGGAGATCAAGTGAGGCACAGCTGATTTTTTTAACTGCTTTCTACAAGATGAAATCCAAATTTCTTAGAATACTCAAAGGCCAACCAAGCCTTCCACTCTCACCCAGACAGCCTGCCCTTGTGTCCTGCTAGTGTCTCACCATCTCCCACCCTCGCCCAGTCCCTAACTCCTTGTCTTTGCTGACGCTCTTTCCTCTGCCTAAAATGCTGACAATAAAACTAATGAAAACGGTAGCTAACACTGACTCCAAGCAATATGCTGAACACTTCAAATGTGTTCTCATTTAATCCTCATAACTATTCTTTGAGGTAGGTGCTATTATTACTCCTCATTTTACCGGTGAGAAAAGCTGAGACATACAGATAATACTTGCCCAACACTGGGCTGACCTAACCACACGGCTGTCCGGACTTTAGAACCTGAGTTCTTAACCACTACACTACAGTGCCCCTGATTTATTGACCATCCTTTCCACCAAGTGGTTCCTAATTACCTCTTAAGACACAGCTCAAATGCTCCCTCTTTGGTGGGACTTCCCCAGTGCCCAAGGCCTCTCCTCCCATCCTCCAGGGTCCCCAGGCATCATGCTTTTATCTTTATTACAGGCAGCTTCCCTGGTTGAGTCCCAAAGATAAGTCAGGTTGTTTTTATCTTTGTATTCCCAGCACTATACAGTGCCTGACACATAAACACTGAGGTAATAAACTCTTGCATGTGCATAGAACCTGCAGTATATCCTGCTCAAACTCAAGTCCGCCCTCCACGTTACTGCTCCCAAACACCCTCCACTGTTAACAGCAGCCTCTCCCCTTATCCTCGCCCACCCCAGGCCTCCTCCATGCTGAAGAGGCAAAGCCCTTGCTGGGGCTGCCACTCCCACAACCAGCTGATAGCATTATCACTGCCAAGCAGGGCCAGTGAGCTGCTGGCCATGCACCCCTTGATTAGAGAGTAAAGTGCACCTAAGAAGCACTTTCTCTGGCTGAAGAAAAGACAGAGGGGACATTTGATGTGGGGCTGCCAGATTTAAGGTCTTGGTCATTTAAAATGTACAAGTGGGATGGTGAACATAAAAATGTACATAATAGGGCAAAATGTGTCATGGCCATTATTCATAACTGATAAAGAGCCAACAGGCTGACAAAAATGTACATAAGTAATATTATTTAGTTCTGTGATCTACCTGCCGCTTTTACATAATCACCATCATTGTATATTTCATTAAATCAGATAAACTTTGCTACAGGTTTTGATTACTTTAGATTCTACAACTGCTCAACACCTAATAGAATTGGCTTGGTTTCTTTTCTTAAAGTAGAATGGTTACTTGCTTACAGTATATGCCGAGGGAACAAAGTAATTTTTTAAAAAGTGGGAGTCAATGAAATCATCACCACTGTAGCCAGTAAATAAGAATGAAGGAAGGCAGTCCCAGAACTTGAAGTAAGGTTTACTCCTGTGAGTGAGGCTAATAAAAACCAGGAAGTACACAGTTAATTGTAACACATGTTAAGAGATGGTCTATAATTAGGATGTGGTTCCCAAACGCTGAACTTTAGTACCTGTGCTGATATATATTTCCTATGTAATGGTTTTCATAAAGCTATATTCAACTTAATGAGATGTCTCTTATTCTGAGACCTTCCATTCAACTGTTTGTTAAAATGTTTTTTTCTTTGAAACAATGGTAATAAATGGTGAGTTTAAAAAAAAATGCCTTTACCTGGCAAATTTAAAACTGGTAAACATGTTGGCTCCCACTACTGCTTTTATGTTACAGTTCCCTGCAACCCAAGTCTGGGAACCACCATGAGAGAGGGCCTGAAAGGACTTGGGCCAAATACAGCTTGTGTGACTAGGCCATAGTTTTAGAAAGGAATAACTAAAACGGAAAGCTAATGATGCATTTGCTCAAACTGTGTCTAAAAAAACCAAAAACCAAAAACCTGGTACTTTAAGATTTTATATATACACATTACTTAAGATTCCCCAATGTACATTAGCATTTTAAAGACTCCAAGTCCTATAGTGAGCAAAAACCAGTTTAATTCAGAATCAGGAAAGAACTTTTTATTTTTTCTTGCAAGCAAAGCTACTAGTACCCCAACAAACAGTGGGAAATCCTGAACTTATAAAATGTATTAACCCGTGTGTGAAAACAGAATGTGTTAATAGCGGAAATACATCTTTATGAAACCTGGAGAGGGGGCAGGGAAGTGTCCCCTGCCCCCTCCAAAGATGAGTATGGCAGTGTTTTCTGTGGGGCTTTTCCAAGAGAGAATATATAATCTGGTAAAAGGGTGTTTTCTATTTAAGCTTCTCTAAAATCTAGAGGAAAATCATATCTCCATTCTTCAGTATGGATGGTCAACTCCTTTTTGATCTGAATGGAATGCTCTGGGCAGGGAGGCCAACATTCTGGTCATCAAAAAAATCCACCTCCCACACATTTGTTACTTCAAGTAACAAATTCAAGTAACAAATTAACATTTTAAAAAATCGCTTATGAATATGGTTGGTATGATAACTGAGTGAACTGATGTTTGATTCTCAAAATCAGCAAAACTGGAATACGATGTCTCACATGTGGTTCCCTAAAACCTCTCCCAACCTCAGTGAGACAACCCTTAGTGGATCATTAAATCAAATTAGTGGGTTGGGATCAGCTTTTTTGGCTTGGGGTGTTTCTCTCTCTCTCTTTTTTTAAATGATTTATTTATTTATTTGAGAGAGAAAATGCACAAGCAGAGGGAGGGGCAGAGGGAGAGGGAAAGAATCTCAAGCAGACTCCCTGCTGCTGGATCTCAGGACTCTGAGATCATGACCTGAGCCAAAATCAAGAGTCAGACACTTAACCCACTGCCAACCAGGCACCCCTGGGTTGTTTGTTCGTTTGTTTTTAACAAAACAGACTTGAATAGAATACATCAGAATCCATTACACATAGTAACAGGAACTCAATACTTTTGCTTCTGTGTATACATTCACGTATGTACAGAGCCTCAACGCAAATGGTGCTTCTTACTGCAGAGCCAAACAAAAAGTTTGAAAGCCACTGTTTCAAGATACCTAATTATCTATCTAACTTCAACTTATAAATAGGAACTTCTTGGCATAAAAAGAACAGCAATTATTTTCTGTAAGCAAAGGAGTAAAAGAAACAATGGCACCGAGAGGTACAAGATGCTGCTCTGGGCTCCTGGGAGGGAGCGGGGAAGGATCTTCAGCTCGGTCTCTGGCCTTATTACAGCAGTCTAAGGCATTACTTAAACCCACCACTGTTCAGTCTGGTTTTCACAAAGGCATAAACGGATAACTGAAATGCACTTCTAAAGGAAAACAAAAATGTAAGGGATTAATTTCCATATGGATTAAAAACAAAACAAAACAAAACACAGGGCTTCACAGAATAGCTGACATCTCAAACTCTTACACGGCACTTCACAGAAAAATAAGCTCCCTTATGTCTGCTGAAATGAAACTGCAGCAACCAAAAACCACTGCTTACTCTCCAGTGTGAGCAAGGTTTGTCTGGTTCCAACCGCAATTCAAGATAATTTCTATCTTTACTGGTTATTACTTAAAAGGTCTAATTAGTAACTACAAAGCAATCTAAATCAATGAGATGATTAAATAAAAATCGTTGAACCTGCTTTTTACAAACCACTCATATTTAGTAAATATTACACTAGCCCAGGATGGCAAGAAATACAAAATGAGTCTAAGAGGATTAAGGCCTAACAGCCTGCCTATCACCGAAGTGAGATACACGCACAAAATATTAGCCCTTTGGCTCTCCTTTCCCCCCTCAAACACCTCTACCTACGCTAGATGGCTGGGACCAATGACTGAAAGCTTCCAAGAACACTCAAATTCTGATTTCATACCGCCCTGCCTGGAGCCACCACCAACCCACTAACTCCAAAATTCGACAAGGTCAAAAAGGGGGCAGGAGGACTCCCATCTCTTCAACTGAATGAATCTGCTTTTCAATGTAAGTCTCTGCACCTAGCAATTCTGAAATATGACACAAATTGGCGTGTTTAAGAACTTCTACCAATATACCATCCTGTTGACCTTAGCCAAAACAATTTTGTAAAATTTGTTTTAAATTTTGGAACCTGTGCACTCGCATAAAAATAAAAAGTTCATCTCCTCACATGCAAAGATAGCATTTGACCCTTCCAAATCTAAAAATTCTACTAGCAGAATCCACCATGTGTTCTAAGAAACACCGGTCCTATGAAATGCTTTGTGATGGTAAGAATGCTTTATGATGCTTTGGCTATTTTCAAAATGCCCATTAGCTGCAAGGTAACCCATTTACTTTGCAATAACCCAGCGCTGTCCAATACGGTAGCCACACATGGCCAGTGTGCACCTGCAGTAAGACTGGTGTGACTTAGAAATGGAATTGTCAATTGTCTATTAGTTCAAGTATTTAAAATTTGAAGTTTATACTCATTTCCATTCCTGGAAAATTTTTTGTATGTTTGGAAAAACTTGGGTATGTAGGTGTACTTCAACTGTACAATTTCAACTGTAAATTTTATGAAATCTAAATACAGATCAAGTATTTCCAATGAAAATTTCATGTTCAACCTGAAATGTGTTGTAAGTATAAAATACGTACCAGATTTCAAAGACTTAATGTCAAACATCTAATTTTAAGTATTTAAATATTTAAATACTTTAAAATTGATTTCATGTTAAATTGATAATATTTTGCATATATTAGGTTAAATAAAGTATACATTATTGAAATTATTTTCACCTGTTGCTTTTACTTTTTTAATGTGACTCCTGGAAAATGTAAACTAACACATGACTTACATTCCATTTCTTTCTTTCTAAGTTTATTTTATTTAAGCAATCTCTATATCCAACATGGGGCTGGATCTCAGAACTCCAAGATCAAGAGCCACATGCTCTACTGGCTGAGCCAGCCAGGTGCCTTTCACGTTCCACTTCTACTGGATGCTGCCTGCTGGAGTAACCTATTGATTCCCAAACCTTTCCCACTGGAACACCTCCCAACACTAGGTTTGGGAATGCTGCCGTAACCACATACTGTTCTTCCTGCTGACCACATCTGAGATTGAGAAGTCCTTCCGTCCTCTTCAGCAACGATTCCAAACTGTCCTACATAATCACCTTCCTTTTAATCCTTTCCCAGGTCCTCTTTCTCTTCCTGTCCCCAAGGACCTATTCTCAGTTCTCTTTTCCATTCTCTGCACTTCCATGGTGAGCTCATCCACTCCCTCAGCATCAGCTATCATGTCTATGTGGATGTCTTCCAATCTTTTATCTCCACTTCTGACCTCTTTCTCAAGCTTCAGCTTCACACTGTCTGCTAAACAGCTGCCTCTGGGAGTCCCACTGCCTTCTTAAATTCAGGACGTCTGACCTGGAGTACATCTTCACTCCTCCTGAAGATTCCCACCATTCACCTTGAAATCCCAGAGTCCCTGGTCCCTCTTCTAGCCACACCACAGCAGTCTTACAGCAGACCCTTTCTTAGTCCCTTTTTACCAAAACTGGCCCGCCTGACTCTAAATTAGCCCCCAGTCCTCTGCCCGTTACCATTTAGCATTCTCAAAAACCACTCTGATCACACTGTTATCATATTTTCAACAAGTCCTCTGTCTGCCATCCAAACTACTAGGAATCCAAACTACTGGGCAGGTGTCCCAGCTCCCCTATACATCTCTGAGCTCCCATCAATCCTCCTTGGACATAACTAATCCTCTAGCTAGACTGCTCTACGCTCTACACAATTCTGACCACCCTTTTAGGCTTAGCTTAAATACACGTCCTCATAAAGGCTTCAATGATCAATCTGACCAAAATTAGTCCTTCTCTTCCCTCAAACTCGTTTGGTATTTCTAATGGCAACCATCATGGTAATGGGAGTATGCAGTCTTATCCTTTTTATAAAACAGTGTCCCCTTAACATCATCCAACAGCACCTTGCACTGCACGTTGCCATCTCTGGACATCTTACCGAAGAAATCAACTTAAAAAGGAAAATGCTGGAGGACTTGGGACTAATGACGATTCTCAAATATTTATCTTCAGACAGATATCTAACTGCTCCAGACTTACACTTGGATGTCTCAAAACTCAATTAACTCCAAAACTGAACTCATAATTTCAACCCCACACCTGTCTCCCGAAGGGCACCCCTACTCAGTGAATGATACCACCATCCATCAGTAGCCCAGACCAGAGACGGAGGCATCACCTTTAATTTCCCCATACTCTGTGCTCAGGTCCTATGAAATCTTCTTCCTGTATGTCTCTGGATTTACCTACTTCATCTCAACTCTGCTGCCAGTTCAGGCCACCATTACCTACGATGCCTGCAATACTATCTGGTCTTATACTCAACTCTCCAGCCATTTCCTACAGTGCAACCAGAGTCATCTTTCAAAAATCCAATATGAACAGGTGACATTCCTACTGAAGACCCCTTTAATTGTTCTTAAGATCAAGACTTCCAAACATGGCTTACAGACCTTCTGCATCTGGCCAATGTATATCTTACAGCTTTGCTTCTCATTTCCTGATCATCTCTTTCCTTATGTACATCATGCTCCAACGATGTCCAAGCACTCTATATGTAGTTCTCCAAGTACACCAATGTCCTCCCTTGCCGCAGGGCCGTTGCACAAGCTGGTCCCTCTACTTGGGCTGGATGTCCCTCCCTTGTAATCATCCAAAACTCTGAGCGCTGGCCAGCCTCCTTGCATTTCTATTCTTTCTAACTTCAGCAATGGTACCTGGAGAAAATCTTCACACTACTACACTAGCACTTATCCCAATATCCAGCATGTAATAGGTACTCAATAATTATTTGCTGAATGAGTAAACAGATAAAAGTTCTCTGAGTTAAAAAAAAAAAAAAATTCCAGGGGTGCCTGGGTGGCTCAGCTGGTTAAGTGCCTGCCTTCAGCTGAGTTCATGATCTCAGGGTCCTGGGATCAAGCCCTGCTCTGGTGCTCCCTGCTCACGGGGAAGCCTGCTTCTCCCTCTCCCACTGTAGCTCCCCCTGCTCGGGCTCTTTCTCTCTGTCAAATAAATAAATAAAATCTTAAAAAAAAAAAAGTTTTTTGGGGGCGCCTGGGTGGCTCAGTCGTTAAGCGGCTGCCTTTGGCTCAGGGTGTGAGCCCAGCATTCTGGGATCGAACCCCACATCGGGCTCCTCCACTGGGAGCCTGCTTCTTCCTCTCCCACTCCCCCTGCTCGTGTTTCCTCTCTCGCTGGCTGTCTCTCTCTCCATCAAATAAATAAATAAAATCTTAAAAAAAAAAAAAAAGTTTTTTAAATTCCCAAGTCAATGAATGAAAGCCATTTCTAGGACATCCATATTTGACAGCATTGTATAAAGTGGGCAACTGACCTAAGTTTTTATTTTATCTGTCTTTTGGATCAAACCTATTAATAGTTTCATTAAATAAACAGAATTTACAGGTACAGGCTCAGAATAATACAATGAAGGAAAAAACACTGTATTTTATGTATTTTATGTTCTCTCTTGTCTTGTAAACTTGGGACGAACTCATCTGAAACTGTTGAGAACCTTTTGATGCAAAACACAGAATATATGAAAAGCGGCCAAGCAAATGTGGATACATCACAGAGGCAGAGCCTGCAGGAAACTGGAGAGCACGAAGAGACGACATCAGACCCTAGGAATGTAGGTAGGGACTTTTTAATAAAAAGAAAAGGCTCAGCACTACTCCTGTCCTTATCCAGGCTGCAGCTCAGTGCAATCAGTGCACACATTTCATGATCTGGGGGGCCATAAAAGTCTCTCTGGTTTATTTAACAAAGGGAGATAGAGCAAAGGGGAAGGAAATACTTACTAAGCAAGACACCTAGGTGCCAGCTCTTACATACATTTCCTTTATGGTTCACAACAGTGTATTATCCCCATTTTACCGATGAAGAAACAGGGACTTACGGTCACATAGCTGGTCCTGGTGACCTTATAGTCCGGTCTAACTCAAACACGGTTTTACTGAACATTTACTCCTGTTAAGTGCAGTCCTAGATGCAGGGGATTGAGCAACAAGCAAAACAAAATCTGCTCTCAGGAAAGCGGATGCTTTTGAGGGGAGTGATGCATCATATACAAATAATGTAATTTCAGACAGTGACACAATTAAGGGATATTAAAATAGTAAAAGTGAGGTAGAGTAACCAGGGAGGCAACTTAGGTTGCGAGGTTTGTAAGGATCATTTAAAAGACAATTTTGAGGAGATATTTTTGCATGGCTAAAGAAAATGGAGAATAAAGTGACTATCTTCTCCAACTTTAAATGGAAATCTCTGGAGCTACCAGAATTACCATTCATTTCGTGATTCTCAGCAAAGAGACTATGAGGTGAAAGCAGCTATAGTGCTATCCTAGTCCTAACCCAAAGCAATTGGTTAGATAGCTACCAGATGGTGCATATTTCCACATGAAGCATGGGTTGACCAAATTAATTCTTAGATCCCCCAGCACTTACAACAGCACCCAACACACGCCAGGGCATAATAAATGACTGCTGAATGAATATATGAAGGAAGGAAGGAAGAAAAGAAAATGTTAAAATGTCACTGTTGTGGGTTAAATCCCTTTTCAGGCCAACTGGTTTCAATATACCCCAGCCCACTCCACGACCAGCCTCAACCACGAGAACAGGGTGAGAGAAGGTGACTGGCGTAAATCCACGAACAATACTGTACTAGGAAACAATCAGCATATGCTGCCCCCTCCCCAACCAAAGATGGTCGGAAACCCCATCTTTAAATCACAAGTTACACTTAATGAAAATCTAACATCCAAAGATGACTAAAAGTGAGTTATTACTTAGCTGCTTTAAATAGGGCTCTCCTAACGCAGGTTCTCAGGATACTTCTGTATCAGGTACCTCTTCTAAGGACGGCACCCACAGCACCAAGCTGTGATGGCCTCTTTACCTGAGTATCTTCCTTGCTAGATTGGTACTTCTTGAGGGCAGAAACAAAGGACATTCATCTGTATTGCCTCAGGGCCTTGTCCAGTTTAAAATGAAGAACCATGATTATGCTAAGTTAGAAAAATTAAATTTCTCCAAAACGTTTCCGGCACGGGGCATATGGGTAACGTGAGGCCCACCCACTACTACTGCTATCTACCGGGCCTGCTCTGTAGGACCTGAAGGCCTCATCATCACACATCACTCTTTCAGTGTCTCTTGCACAGGTGAAGAACTGGAAAAGCCTTAGAAGTCTCTGCTTCAATTTTTAGAAGTTTATTTTTAAACGATGGCCCTAGTGGTGACAAAGAACAAACGGCCATTCAAAGCTGAACAAGAGCTGAGCTTGCCACTAAATATCAAAGATGCCGATGCTTCCTTTCTGGCACCCAGATGGAAGGACAGAAACAGTTTAAAAATAAGATACCACTTCTGATAGATTAGCGCTACCAATTTTTGTGCTGTTTCAGTAAAATCTTAATAATGAATCTGTGACATTTCTTTCCGAGACAGAGCAGCACTGTAAATAATGACATTACTATAGTATCACAAGTAGACCCAGCATAAGGAAACATGGATGGCGGGGGGCGTCTTAAGTCAGAATCATACTCGTTTTCTCCAGCAAGAAACTTCCTCTGCATACGCCGTCTCATTTTTAAAAACCATAACATGCATGTTCTAATATCCCTGGGTTCTGCTCTTCGTAACATCAGCCACATCTCTAAAGTTTTTAAAGCTTCGTTTCACACTATCAACAGAAAGAAAACTTCAACAAAAGGCACAAATTAAATACTACCCGTCTGCACACTTGACTTACTACTCATTTTTATTTGCTTCCGAATTACCATAGTTTTGGTGTGCCATCAGGATTGGCTCTGCAGGAACTAGATCCAAAATGGCAGCTGAGCTTCTGAAACTCACCAGAGCCATAACGCTTAACATACGTGAAACCAGGTCTTATTTATCTCACTTTTCAACCTGTCTAGGAGAAAAGAATATTTATAAACACATTTCAAAGACTCAGATGGCATTCTGTTCACGTTCATTAGATCACCCTCCTTCTTGCGGGAGAACAGGCACCCTGCTTTGGCTCCTCCGCTCCACAAACTGAATTAACCTGCTATTCACATGTTTACACAGTCCACAAAAACAAGCTAATGGCAAAATATGGAAAGCTTAGGTTTTTCTCACTCTTCTCCTATAAGGCCAACTTAGGAAATGGGTGTAAAATGAATCATCTAACAAGTAAAGCCCCAAATAAGCGCTTTCATTTTCAGAAAAAACAACAATAATGAGAGCTTTAGTTTTCCTGAGGGCCACCACAAAGCAACACTCCGTATCACTATGGTAATTTCTATGTCTTTTCCTTTAAATTCAAGCTGTAAAAAAATTTTTAAAAGAGACAAATTTGTTCCAGACTACCTCTTTAATATGTTTCCAATCCCCCTTACACAAAAGCTGAACTTGTATCACCAAAAGATGTACATGGAATTTAAACTGTCACTTCTCTGCTTATTTCCATTAGTAATATAACATTAATTTTAGAAAAATAATAAAATACTTGCTCTTTAGAGGTGGAGAACTTTAATTATCTTTATGTATTCAAATGTAGAGTCTTTTTGTTAAATTAGCGTGAAAGTCCCTTCATCTACACACAATTGGCCCAAAGAAACAGGCCATTTTCAGCACAAGGGGCCAATCCATTTGAACAGTGAATAAAGCTTTTGAAAGCACTACACACCCTCTTCCAGACTGTCAAATTTTCAAAACGGGCCAGCATCTCTTCCATTTTTTTTTAACACTTGCAGGCCCAGCAAGCATCTTATAATTAGATTAATTAAAAAGGAAACAAAAACACAGCTCCCTTCTGATCAAAATTATTCCATTTATGCTTAATTAGCTTTAATCCAAGTCTACATATTTAATGATGGGGATATGACAATTCCACCCATTTGCATATCTTAAATGCCTTTCTAAACTATACTTTGTAACAGATTTAGAAGAACAGTCGCTTTCTCATGCCAGTATGCCACGCATAAATCAGGAGGATACAAATTAGGAAAAAAAAAGAAAAAAGAAAAGAAAACAAGGTCTCTCAGAGCCAGGGATGTGCTGAGGGGGTGGGGTAATTTACTCAGGGGTGGGGGCAATTTCCCCGCCACATCACAAACTACGATCCTTTCAGCCCACCAGACGAGAAGCATTACATCACACTCTTACAATGATAGGGGGAGGTGGCTCTGAGAAAGCAAGTTTTCAGCTTTCTTCCCTCCCTGCTCCCAAGCTTTCTAGAATCCCGGACTGGGAGTAATGGAATTTAACTTGAGGGCACCGCACGGTTTCGGGGGTAACTAACATACACATACATACGTACGGCTACCTATTTATATGACCCTAAATGACCACTTCAACAATGGATACATGGCCTAAAGAGGCAACCACACACACACACACACACACACACACACACACACACACAAAGATGCTGAATTTGTGCTGAAAAGCCCCGTTCGTCTGTATAAAATTAAACAAAAATTGTAACCCGTGAGAAATGGAGAAGGCCAGTCTACAGGGAGAAGCTGATAAAGAATTCATTCCTAATGGGCTGAATAGCTGTTTAGATCTTTAAAACACCATGTTTACAAGACAGTCCTACCATTTGGTTCAAACCACGATCAAAATAAAAGCGCATCTGGCTGCACATTTGAGAACACACACAGAGACCCAGTGCAAATGAGCGCGCGCAGAGAAGAGAGGGGTGATCCACACATTGCTTGGGAGGTTTTCAAGCAGGGGAATCTACAAACCCCAAGCCTCCTGGTGTTCACTCGCCCCCAGCCTGATGTTTAAAATGTATCAGGTCTTATTTTAGGTTCTACATCTCTCTAGGAAGGATGGCCTAGCTTTAAGGGAGGAAAAAAAAAAAAAAAAGGAAAAAAAAAGGCTTTCCCGTGGTAGTGCTTGCCCTCCCAGATCCTTTGTCGGCCTTAGCAGCCGAAAGAATGCAAACCCATTTATATTTATGCAAATTTTTGCAGCAGATTTAAGGGGGCAGGGAGAGGTCTGTGTTTTTTAAAAACCTCTTTCTAAATATCAAATTTCCAGTTACTCGCAGTTTCATTTATTTGCAAGACAGAAATGATGATGAAAATCTGTATATAAATTAAAAGTGCAATTAAATCACTTCAAAATTTAAATATTCTACCAAGGCTTTTCCATTTCTAAAATGCCGAACCAAAAGTACATCACGGGTCTGATTTACACAGATTCACGAAATGTCTGAAGCCAGTCTCCATGCTAGACAAATGTCCATTTGCAACACCACTAGTGAAAACGGTTAGACAAGATCCATATAAATCAATTGGTTTAAAAAAATTGAAAATATTTACCAACCTCATAAAGTGCAGCAGTGCTTAAATCCAGCAAATTGAGGCATACAAGGTAGAAATGGAAATGAAAAAAGGTCCAAAAAATGATTTCTTTTTGTCTATCTGTTTTTTTTGTATTTTAAATATTCAGAAACCAGCAGAGACTCTGTCGGCCATTTTGGCTTGAACTAACTCTCTCTCACTCACTCTCCCTCTTGCTCTCTCTCTCCCCCTCTGTCTCTAAAGGAAGCAGCTTTTTGTGACCTTCAAATAGAGGCGGATCATGTGACTTCGGGTAGGTTTGTCAATCAGGAAAGGGGAGGGAGCTGGGGTTGAAACTGCCTTAAAGGGAAAGCAGCCCTTTTCCACTCACTTTCATTTGTGAAAGGCTGTTATCTCATACTCTCCGCCTACACACACTGAATGTGAAAGTGGCAACAGCATAAGGGTAACAGATGAACAAAATATAAAAACCTTTATTGGTTTATAGAAATATGCTCAGTTGCTAACGATTCTTGCAGATCCTGGAGCTTGGCTTGCTTGCTATAGTTATTCTCTAGTTGTTTGGGCAAGCATGGGCTGGCAAACTGCTCTTTAAAAGGGGGCTTAAACAATGCTTTAGCCAAACAAGAGACTAGTTTTTAAAGATTAAGGTGAAATACAGGGCACAACTGATCTCTGACAAGCTCCAAAAATGCATAGGAGAAGACTAAAAGGAAATATACCCAAGTATAAACTGAAACTGGCAATTCAGAGAGGTTAAGTGACTTATTTCAAATCACACAGCTAAAGATAATACCTCACTAAATGGCTTTTTCATACAAACAAAAGAGAAAGATTATTTGACAACTAACTGTGGCAAATAGCATATATTCATTTGAGAGAGTGTTTCAGGGAAATCTTTTGCCTACAGAATACTGAATCGAGTGTTTGTATATATGTACATATTTATATATAAATATAATATACATATATATAGAAATTGCTTTTTCTCTGTGCCTCTGGAAATCATTAAACATTTTCTCCAATGAAAAACAAAGCAAAAGAAAACAAAACAAAAACAAAAAACAAATCACACAGCTAGACAGAAGCAGAACAGGGACTGGTTCCCCAACTGAAGTCCACATGTATTGTTTTGGGTTTATGTATGTTTGATACCTCCTCCCCCAAACCCAAATAAAAATGATGCTACAGCGTTAGCAAGCTGACTTCCTCTAGGATAGGGCAGATTCCAGCCCCCTGTAATCCCCTCTCCCACCTGAGAAAGTAGCTCTACAGCTGACAAGAGTAAGCATGAAATTTAAAACCTACCTGCTTTCCCCATCCCTAGGTCCCTTCTTCCGGCTGTAGGCATTCGCAGTTTATACCCACCTAAGAAACCCAGGCTGGGTTTGCGTCTCTAGCCCTGGGGCAAACAGGCTGTGCAAGCTTAGTTAGGCAAATCCCTTTACCTCCCAAGGCTCAGATTTTGACTGGGATGTAAAGACTTGACAATACTAGATAGTATCTTTGGTTCCTTTCCGCCTGGAAACTCTACACTTGGCTTCTTTCTTTTAGCAGTTCTGTTCATCTTATCCTTGCCATCTCAAAAGTCAGTCATTACCCCAGGAAGGCCTTCTTGACCCTTCCAGTCCAGACCAGGCCTTCCTATTCAACATTCCCATAACCTCCTTTACTACTTCTTTATAACATTGGTCAGAATCGCAATTTATAGTTTGCGTAAGAATTTGCCTATTGCTGATCTTGTCAGTGTGTATAAGGACAAACGCCTCATCTTCCTTCACTGCCCTGAGGCCCCACATAGTAGGTGAATAAATGAATGAATGAATTACTTGGACTTCCATTCAGAAGTGCTGGGCAGGAGATCTGCCACGCAAATGTAAAGAACGGAAATCACATCATTCCCAGAAACTCACCTCCATCTATTTGTTCTAAGGACTGCTTTGGAAATAAAGTAACTAAAATGATAGAGAGCAGGCAAAAGTGCCCTGTGACTGTCAAGATTCCATCTATCTCTATAAAACAAAAAAAGTGGGATCCACAGTATGAGTCTCCCAAATGAATGAGGCTGACCAAGCGTACTCTGACATGCCACCCAGCAGAGAACCCATGGATTCCGTAAGCCCGGCATTCCTCGAAAAGGAACCTATGAACCCTTCTGGGGAGTCCTGGGTGGCTCAGTTGGTTAAGCGACTGCCTTCAACTCCGGTCATGATCCCAGGGTCCTGGGATCGGGCTCCTTGCTCAGCGGGGAACCTGCTTCTCCCTCTCCCTCTGCTACTCCCCTTGCTTGTGCTCTCTGTCAAATAAATAAATAAAATCTTAAAAAAAAAAAAAAAAAAGGAACCTATGAACCCTTCCTAAATCCCACACATTTGTCATCCTGGCTTCTGGGTCTTCATACAGCCTTCCTCCCTTGCTTCTTCCACTCCGACAGAACAGGAAAGGAGCTGTTTCAGGGCAGGCGGAGCCAATGCCTCAATGATCGGGCGGCTTGAATATTTATGGTGTAAAAGGCTTCCACTGTCTTCTCGCAGCCCCCGAGTGGAGCAGGCCAGGACTCAGACTGACAATTGAGATGTAGGCAAAAGCAGGAAACTCCTTGGATGGAAATTTTGAATATTTAGTCTATTTTTATCCTTCCAATACCTTCCAGATGAGTTACGGAAAGCTTACTTATGCGGAGCAAGCTCCACATGTTAAAATTCATGGAGATTGTACAGCTGCCTTGTTTTAATTTGTGATGGACATGGTTTCTTCATAGTTTTGCTAAGTCTCCATTCCCCAATGCAGAATATTATTGTACAAATATATATATTTGTGTGTGTTACCTTGTGTTAAACAAGTTGCATGAAAAGCCAGAAAACACACACACATTTGAAGCAAAATATTAATTCTATTTTCAAATAATATGATCAATATTTTTCTTCAACCTCTAGACAGCTTTGTTTCGTGAGATACTCCCAACCTTAAAGCTATTAGTCCACTTGCTCCTCTGAAGAAATAGCTGAAATAAACACATTTTCACTGTATTTCCAGACATTTTGGACTTTGTGATTTATTTGTTGTACTTTTTCATATTAACCATTAAACAGTGTTTTTAAACTGTACCATTACAAGATGAGGATACAAAGTAACAAAAAAGTTTTTTTTCTAAGATTTTATTCATTTATTCATGAGAGACAGAGAGAGAGGCAGAGGGAGAGGGAGGTTTCCCGCGGAGAAGGGAGACCGATGGGGGACCTGACCCCCGGAGCCTAAGGCAGATGCTCAACCAATTCAGCCACCCAGGTGCCTCAAAAGTTTACTTTTTTAAACAAAACAGAACTCATACACTCAAATGTGTGTTATCTTTCAAAGTTGGCACCTTGGTGACAATATACTAAAATATTTTTATTAGGAAGCAAGATTAAACAATAATGAACTGGGGCGCCTGGGTGGCTCAGTTGGTTAAGAGACTGACTCTTGGTCTCAGCTCAGGTCATGATCTCAGGGTCATGAGATCAAGCAGGAGCCTGCTTAAGATCCTCTCTCTCCCTTTGCCCCTCCCCCCGCCTCTCTCTCTGTCTCTTAAAAACAAAATAAATAGGGATGCCTGGATGGCTCAGTTGGTTAAGCGTCTGCCTTCGGCTCAGGTCATGATCCTGAGGTCCTGGGATTGAATCCTGCATCGAGCTCCTTGCTCAGTGGGGAGCCTGCTTCTCCCTCTGCCTGCCGTCCCCCCACCCTGCTTGTGTGCTCTCTCTCTCTCTGACAAATAAATAAATAAAACCTCTAATAAGAGCAAAGAAAGAAGGAAAGAAAGAAAGAACTGAACATTTAACTCAACAATCTAGAAAACAAGTAACCAAAAAGAAATTTATAATGATAAAAGCATATACATAAAGCAATAGTCAACGAAGAGTAGGCTGAATCAAAGCAACACCTTTTTTTGCTCTAAAAAATATAGGTAGAGGATCCTTTGGAAAATCTGATCAAATTTTAAAAAAGAGAGAGAGAGAAGTCATAAATTAACATTAGGGCTCAGAAAAAGGGCATTGTAACTACAGATTTGGGGAGTATTTTTCTTTTTAAGATTTATTCATTTTAGAGAGGGGAGCATGTATGTGAGCAGGGGGAGGGGCAGAGAGGGAGAGAAAGCAGCAGACTCCCTGCTGAGTGTGAAGCCTGACATGGGGCGAGATCTCATGACCCCAAGATCATGACCTGAGCTGAAATCAAGAGTCAGCCACTTAACCAACTGAGCCACCCAGGTGCCCCACAGAGTATTTTTTAAATTGTAAGAGAATTACACAGAACTTCACATCAGTAAACTTGAAGATTAAACAAAATGGACGATAGTCAATGAAAATAAAAATTACTAAAATCAACTCAAGAAAAATTATGAAAATAACAAAAACCGACAGCAGAAATCTGTAAGATATTCGAAGAAGTAGCCACTAAAACTACATCAGGCATAAATGGTTTTCTGGGTGAATTCCACAAACTTCTATCAAACAGATAATTTTCATGTCATCCCTACTGTTCCCAAACTTATGGAGACAAAAGGGAAAGCTTCCTAATTTCTTCCATGTGACTAACATATTCCTGATATCCATCTGGACAGAGATGGTACAAAAAATAAAACTATAGATCAACCTTCACTTGTGAAGACAAATATAAAAATCCTAAGTAAAATATCAACAAAAATAATTCAGCAGTTTTAAGAGAATAGTTCACTGTGACGATGGAGAGTTTATACGAACAATGTAAGGATGGTTACATCACAAAATCTATTAACATAACTTCGTTTTTCAACAAGCACGGGCTACACGCTTTCTGTGTGCCTGACTCTGCATTAGTTGAGCTAGTACGCCATACCAGAAGGGTTCTTGTCCATATGGAGCCAACATCCTCACGGGAGAAGGAAATCACCGATAAGGAAATAGTGTTCTGATGGCACACGGAATAACTGTGCGAGGCTCACTTTAGATAAGGTGGTTAGGGAAGGCTTATCTCAGGCGGGACGTTTAAGTTGAGTTGAAAAGCAACCCGCTTGAGTTTTTAAAAGAAGAGGGAAGATCAGGAGGGTAGGACTTGTGAGCAGGGGAGAAGGTGTGAGATGAACCTGAGGTGGCAGGAGGAGCAGATCATACTGGGTCTTGCAGGCCACAGTAAAGATTTTCTTTTAAGAACAGTGGAAAGTCACAGAAGAATTTTAAAGCAGGAGACTGAATGGCACTATTTTATCCATTACTCATTTTCCACTTAATGACTAGAGTCTAACCAGCTTGTCAGGGGCAGAGGAAAATATTTCGGATCTGAAAAAATATATTTACAAGTCAAAAATACAAAAAGAAAATTATAACCATAAAAATTAATAAATGCTTAAATGTCCTCAAAATATAACAACTCGGGATTATTTTTTTCTTTTTCTTTTTAAGAAGGTTGCACACCCAGCATGGAGCCTAACCAGGGGCCAGATCTCATGACCCTGAGATCAAGACCTGAGCCGGGATCAAGAGTCAGCTGCTTAACTGATTGAGCCACCCAGGTGCCCCAAACCCAGGAATTTCATTCATCGTTAAATTTAGGATTTATGAAATTTTTGTTACATTTGAAAACAATTCTCACTTTACAAAAATTCCTGAAAAATGCTAACTGTTAAAAAATCTTAGGTAATTATAAATTCAGTTATTTGTAGCCAAAGAATTTCAGTAGCAAAATTATTAATATTCTTTAAACATGTGATAGCAAAAATAAATAAAAGCACGTTTAATATGGACGTGGGTGCCTTTTAATAGATTTCCTATAAAGTGGGGCAAAGTCTTCAAACCCTCCCCAAGTATGCATTATAAGGACCCACGGAACTCTTACCACCACTTTAGCAGAGATGGGATCAGATTTATGTGTTCAAGTTCATCCTGGCTCATACATGGAGAACACACTATAGAGGACCAAGACCAGAAGCAGAGAGACAAATTGGAAGGCAACTGTGGCCATTTAGGTGAGGGAGGGACCAGGTGGAGGTGGGAGCAGTGGAGAAAAGTACAGAATATATTTAGAAGATACAAGTGTTTCTATCATAAGATAAATGGTTGTTGTTATGAATAAAATCTGTGACCATGAAATATAGTAAGGCCGATCAACTCTTTCAAAAACAGGACTCCAAATTCTGGACTCACCATTCATTCATACAGTCAAGAACCTTTTTGGTTTTTGTATGAATTTTAAAGCATCCACCATATATTATATACTGTGCTAGAATAAGGCACTGGGGGATGCAAAGATGCTTTTTAACCCCCTCAAGGACAGAGGCATGCAAATCCATAATTAAAATATAGTATGGTAGGGGTGCCTGGATGGCTCAGGTGGTTAAGTGTCCAGCTCACGATTTTTCATGATCTCAGGGTCGTGAGATTGAGCCCCATGTTGGGCTCCGCACTGGGAGTGAAGCCTGCTTAAGATTCTCTCTCCCTCTGCACCCACCCTTTAAAAAAATAGCATGGTAAGCGTCATAATTTTTTTATTTTTTTAAATACATTTTTTAAAGACTTTATTTATTTGACAGAGAGATAGAGAGCCAGCACAAGCAGGGGGAGAGGCAGAGGGAGAGGGAGAAGCAGGCTCCCCGCTGAGCAGGGAGCCCAATGTGGGGCTGGATCCCAGGACCCTGAGATCATGATCTGAGCCAAAGGCAGACACTTAACCAACTGAGCCACCCAGGCTCCTGTCCCTAGTGCCATAATTAAAGAACAGAGACAGACGATAGTCATGCCATAGAAACACAAAGAACTGACATAGGGAGAGTCACAAAAGATTTCACAGGGGATATGAGATTTTGAACAGAGTTTTTAGAATGAGTAGGAGTTTGCCATGGAGAGAACATGAAAAAGGTCACAATTTTCTAAGTTTATTAACTTCCAGTACTATCAAATGTTGGCAAACATGAAGGCTGACGAGAAACAATATAAACCTAAGAGTTAAGTTTTTCAGGATTCTTAATCCCAACAAAATGAGAAGGTGGAAATAGTAGCCAAAGCTACATTGGAGTCTCCAACGCAACTAGAATCCCAATATTTGGATTCTAGCTGGAAAACAGACTGTTAGCATTTATACTCTTACTACATTTAGAAATTAGAATGCTAGCAGACCTAATTTTAGGGAACATTAAAAAAATTCTCAACTTCTTTAGAACCAACCTTCAAAAATCAAATTTGCATTTAGAGGAAGAATTCCTTGATACTCCAGGTTGAGCCTGGTGTCCTCCTCTGTGCTTCCTGGCTCCCCATAAACACCTCTTGGGTGGCACCTTCATGCCCTGTTGCTGTTGTCACCCATTTACTTCGTACTTCCCCTTCTCAACTCTGAGCTTCTTAATGGCAGACTATGTGGCTTTTACTTCTGGATCTAGTACATATAAGGAATTCGATTAATGTTTGCTGGATGAAGGACCAAACGAATAAGCAAAGGAGTAAATGGATGAACAGTATGAACCTAAATACTTAAGTATTTACAGGGTGCAAAAGAAGACAACACTTAAAAACCTCTAACTGGAAGAAGATAAAACATGTACACAGGATAGTCAACAAGGAAGGGTAAGATAACCTGTTAACTGCAAGGTTCTAGCCTAAGAGACACAGGAGTTAGAAAACAGAGGCACTACAGATCCGCAGAAATGGACTTCAAAGGAAGGACAGAACCAGAACGGTCACCACAGATGCTCAGTAGGAGGCCAGGGAAGCTGAAGCTGCAGGACCCGTCACTTTCACGCGGCTCTCCCACAGCCCTGGGAGGGGTCCCGGCACTGCGCCCAAATGATCTTTCTCTCTCCTTTTTCCTGTTACAAATTGTTTTTTCTTTTTCTCCTTTTTTTAAATTGTGGTAAAATACACCGTATCATAAAATTTACCATCTTAACCAGCTGTGCAGTTCAGTGGTGTTAAGTATATTCATGTTGTTGTGAAACAGATCTCTAGAGCTATTTTATCTTGCAAATCCGAAATTCTTTTTTTTAATAAAATATTTCTTTATTTTTTATTATATTATGTTAGTCACCATGCAGTGCATCCTAGTTTTTGATGTAAAGTTCCATGATTCATTACTTGCATATAACACCCAGTGCACCATGCAATACATGCCCTCCTTAATACCCATCACCAGCCTATCCGAAATTCTATACCCATTAAACAACTTCCCTTTTTCCTCTCCCCCGGTCCCTGGTAACCACCATTCTATTTTCTATTTATATAAATCTATTTTAGATACCTCATTTAAGTAGAATCATCCAGTATTTGTCTTTTTGTGACTGGCTTATTTCACTTCACATAATATTCTCAAGGTTCATCCACATTGTAGCATGTAACAGGATTTCCTTCTTTTTCACGGCTAATACTCCACGGTATGTATGTATACACCACCTTTCGTTTATCCACGCATCCGCCGGTGGACATTCGGGTTGCTTCTGCCTCTAGCTACTGTGATGAGTGCTTCTATGAAGATGTGTATGCAAACATTTCAATTCTTTTGGCTACGTACCCAGAAGGGGGATTGCTGGATCATGTGGTACTTCTATTTTTAATTTTTTGAGGAATCTCCACACTGTCTTCCATAGCAGTTACGTTATTTTATGATCCCACCAATGACATGCAAAGGTTTCAGTTTCTCCAAATCTCTGCCAACACTTGTTATTTTCTGATTTTGGTGTTTTTGTTTTGGGGTTTTGGTTTTTTGGGGTTTTGTTTTTGTTTTGATAGTAGTTATCCTAATGTATGTGAAGTAGTATCTCATTATGGTTTTGATTTGCATTTCTTTGATGATTAGCGATGATGAGTGTCTTTTCATACGCTTACTGGCCATTTATATATCCTTGGAGAAATGTCTATTCAAGCCTTTTGCCCATTTTTTAGTCAGGTTATTTGATATTTTTGTTGTTGTTGAGTTGTAGTTCTCTACATATTCTGGATATTAACTCCTTACCAGGTACAAGACTTGCAGATATTTTCTCCCATTCTGTAGGTTGCCTTTTCACTCTATGGATTGTGTCTTCCGATGCACAAAATTTTAAAAATTTGATGTAGTCTCATTTGTCTATTTTTGCCTGTACTTTTGGTGTCACATCCAAGAAATCCCTGCCCAGTCCAATGTCATGAAGCTTTCCTCCTGTGTTTTTTCAAAGAGTTTTATAGTTTTAGATCTTAAAGCTTACGTCTTTAGTCCATTTTGAGTTAATTTTTGTATATGGTATGAGACAAGGGTCCATTTTCATTCTTTTGCAAGTGAGTAGCCAGTGTTCCCAAAACCATTTGTTGAAAAGACTCTCTCCTTCATTCCCTGTTGAATGGTCTTGGCACCCTTGTCAAAGATCACTTGACCTTATACGTGAGTGTTTATTTCTGGCTTTCTATTCTATTCTATTGGTCTATTTGCCTATCATTATGCCAGTATCACACCGTTTTGATTACTGTAGTTGTGTAATATATTTTGAAATTAGGAAGTGTGACTACTCTGACTTTGTTCTAAATGACCAATTATTTTTAAAAAGTGTGCAAAGACAAGATATTTTCATCACTCTTAACCCATACTGTTAAAACCACAGCCTCTTTCCATCTCAACTTTCCCTCATCATGATTCCCCCCTGTCAGTAGAGTTAGAGTGGCTGTGGGCATTTTAGGGATCTGTAAAAAGAAAGCTTTTTGGTGATATATTCATTTTGGGATTAGTGGAATATATTCATGTGGTTCTCAGTCACTTCTGTGTATGGTTGAGTTATTGTTAACCATCCTTGTATACAAATATGTTACTGGGCCAACTTACTCTGCAGCATGACAGAAGTGTGCAGGGCAAGACCATATCATGATGTAAATGTGTCAATTCAAAGAATATTTCAAAGTAGCCAATGTACAAGAAAAAAATGAAGCCTTGCAATATAAAGGATACTTGATAGAGATTTCCCCAAAGTGGATAACAATCTTAAAAATTTATATAATGTTATTCATAACAAGTTGTGAGGCTGAAAGGAACTTTGCTAATCTGGCAATATGAAAAATCATATTCTGGTCAACCATGTTATAATAAACAATGATTTACCTTTCTATTCTCTTTTTAGAAAATATCACAGAATTGCTATAATATGAAAGGGCAACAAAGACTATACAGCCAAAATAGGCAGAGAAAAAAGTTTCACAGTGATATGTTAAGCAGTGAATACAAATATTATTGCTATTTTTCTGAATTTTCTATTTGTCAACTTCTTAAAAGTTGCCATTTTTGTGATTTCTTTCCTCACTGTAAATAAATGTTCACTTTGTACAACTTGTATTTGAAATTAATGCTCTTAAAGAGCATTCCCACAAAACCTTGATTTACTCCTGGTCAGAAAGAAGGGTCTCTTTGCCTGAACAAAGGCATATAGTGGGGAAGGAAATGAGACTGCATGGAAGGCCTTATGGAGAGCCACTGGATGGGTGCAGAAAGATCCTTTAATTAATCAGCTAATTGATTAATTAGGTTTTTGTTTTTTTTTTAAAGTAAGCTCTATGCCCAACATGGGGCTTGAACTCATGACCCCGAGATCAAGAGTCACATGCTCTAACCAACTGAACCAGCCAGGCACACCAAGATCCTTTAAATAGAAAAAAATATGCATAGGTAGGCTAAAGGCCACTTAATGGAGGCCCTCAGAAGCAAAGAAAAAGCTCAGACTTGGATAGAAAGGCATCTTATGCTAAACGAACAATAATCAACAATGGGCTTATAGGTAGAGATGCTTAAAGAATAGTGACAAAATCAGGTCTGTTGGAATATACTTAAGAAAGGATTGAATATAAAGTCAAACATGGTATGTTATCAATTCACTTCCCTTCTCCTAATAAAAAATAAAATATTCTGAAGGTAGGATTTTTAATCACTCCACCTCAGGTTTTCAAAGTGAGTGTACAGAACAGGTATTCTTAGCACTCAGGCATCTTCATTCATTCAATATAGTATATTTATTGACATTTTCTATGTGTCATTGGCAGTGACCAAGCTGATAAGGGTCTCTGTCCTTGCAGAGCTGAAGATCTAGCAAAAAGCCTCAGCCTGTCTGCCATCGTGTGCCTCCTCTTTACCACACTCTTCACCTTTTCTTCAGCCCGAACTTCAGGGCACGGACATTCCCAGCAGGAATGGAAACCCAGGCCTAGTGTTCAGGGCAGAGATTGTCTCCACACCCTCTAGTGATCATAACATTTTGGGGAAACAAACACTAGCTTTTCTTCATGACACCCATGGAGATTCTTGCAGCAGAACTTGTAGTTCTTTACTGTAATCGCTACTTAAAACATTTCAAACCATTTTACAACTACAGGATAATAATAACATCTCCAAAAAAGAAGCCTTAAAACACCAATTACAAGGAGCCAGACAAATACATCTTGCCTTTTGAGTAATGTTTTTCCATAAAGGCAGTTATTTTGTCCACCAGCAAAATATAAGCTAAATAATTAAGACTATTATAAAATTAACTTCAGTTTTCTAAGAACTGCATGATCTACCCTATTAATTGTTGGTTAAAGTCACCACTCAAACCTATAAGTAGTGGCAACCCAAGCAGTTTCTATCATTTTCAACTATGAAACACCCAGCTCCTGAAGTTACTTTTACTATAATTAATCCATGGCCCAAACATCCAAGAAAAACCTCATGAAATAGAATTCAGAACTTATTATGTATGATTCTGAGACTTGGGGGGGAAAAGATGTTTTCAGAGAATTAAATTTTTTTCAATCACTTCAATTCAAATTACAAAATTTATTAGCAACTGACAGTTTCCCAAAGACTTAATACGAAATGTTTATGGTTGTACTAAAATTCCCAGCAGCCAAATTCCATGAGCATAACTATCATCTACTGAACCACTTTGTGGCATTTTCAAAATATCAATTAACTTGAAAATAAAACTCATTTCCTTTCTCTTAAAAACAATCTAAGAAGATTATATAGAAATCCAACTATTCTTCTAATGTCCAGTTTACTGCCGTGTAATAATGATTGAGTTTACACAGAGTTCAGTTTGGTACTTCTTAGTAAGTTTATTTCAACATGTACATATTTCAATGGTTTAAAGAAGAAAAAACTGGTGAAAAACTGATGGTAGAACACAGAAAATGTTAAAATAAAAACACCTCTTTCCTATGGCCGAATACCAAGGTTAGTGTTATGAAGACAATTACGTATAAAATAAGTGACTTGGAAATACTTTCTTTCCCTCTCTCTCTCTCTCTCTCCCCACCGCCCCACCCTGCCGTGTGTGTGTGTGTGTGTGTGTGTGTGTGTCCACGAGCGTGTGTGTGCATTTAGGAAGTACTATAGGAGCTGCTCCTATTTTTTTAAACAAGCACCCAAAACAATGGTTGCGAAAGAACTTAGTGTTAAATTTGGTGGTTAAATATGAAACAAGGAATATCCAAATAAAAGGAATCCTTAGTATAGAGACTGGGGAAGAATAAACTTTTAAAAGTTGCACTGCAGTGTAAGATGAACCTGAGGAAGACAGAGCTGTAAGTTAATGAGTCAGAGGAGGAGCAGAAATAAAGATAAGGTAAGGACAAGCTGTTAGAATTAATGAAAGGTCTGTATAATTAATAATTCAGAAAAATTAAAAGGGCATTTTATAACTAGACATTTAAGTTGGGAAGAATGTAATTAGTAAGAAGAGAATTTAATCAAGACACCGGAGTTAAGACATTTAAAAAATAGCCCCTCAAGTGCAAAGCCATATTACCCCACACTAGAGTAAAAGAGCAATGCTGACTCCATAAATTACATTCTTCTCTCCAAACCAGTATAAAACTATCTTCAACACTTTGATTTCCATAGAGGTCTCCCATGCAAGCTCTAAACAGATTCTCCCTTAAAAAGGGAAATCAAGAAAGACAGCACCCCAAAGGTGTTGAAATACAGGAATTGATAAAATTAATTCTACCAACAATCCTAAAAAGGGGATTCTGTCTATGTAACACATTATAAAATGAGATTTTTAAAAATTTAAATATGTATGCTTTATTTAATATAACATATATAAAAGATTATCATTTCGACATAAAATCAATGTAAGTTATTAATTTTACGTTCTTTTTTTTGGGTACTTTTTTTACGTTCTTGTTTTTTTGGGTACTAAGTCTTTGAAATCCAGGCTGCATTTTGCATTTAAAGTACATTTAAATTTGGTTGCTAATTTTTTTATTGTGGTAAAAACACACAAAATTAAACTGATCATCTTAACCATTTTTAAGAGTGTTCAGTATTGTTAAGTACATTCTCATTGTTTTGCAACAGATCTCTAGAACTTTTTCATCTTGTAAAACTGAAACTCTATACCCATTGAACACTGATTCCCTCTCCTCCCTCCCCAGAGCCCTTGGCAATCTTCACTTTTTCACTTTCTGCTTTTATGATTTTTCACATCACATACTTGATGTGAGTGGAATCATACCGTATTTGTCCTTTTGTGATTGGCTTATTTTGCTTAGCATAATGCCCTTCAGGTTCATCTATATTGTAGCATGTGACAGGATTTCCTTCTTTTTTTAAGGCTTCGTAATATCCCATCGTGGGTATATACCACATTTTTTCCCCCACTCATCTGTCAATGGACATTTAGGTTGCCCCACCGTTTGGCTGTTATGAATAATGCTGCAATGAACATGGGTGTGCAAATATGTCTTTGAGATCCCACTTTGAGAGATTTGTTTTTAATGCTGAATTTTCATAAAATGAACCAAAAGACTCAAGAAAATTCAATCAACAAAGATTTACTAGAAAAACTGAGTAACTGTAGTATGTTAAAGGCAATATCTTTTGAGAATGTGAGTCAATTTAAGCATGGAGATTTAAAGCTTAGACTTGTTTGTAAACTAGATTTTAAAAAAAGAACTTAAAATGAAGCCAAACTAACTAATACAGATGACCCCTGAAAACACAGGTTTGAACTGTGTAGAGCCACTTAAATGCAGATTTTTTTCAGTAAGTACAATACAGTGCTGTAAATGTACTTTCTCTTCCTTATGATTTTAAAACATTTTTCCTCTAACTTATTTTATTATAAGAATATAGCACAGAATATATATAACATATAAAATAGCTGTCAATTGATTATGTTATCAGTAAGGCTTCCATCAACAGTAGGCTATTAGTAGTTAAGTTTGGGGGAATAGAGAGTTATATGTGGATTTTTGACTGTGTGGGTGTCAGTACCCCCAACTCTTGTGTTGTTCAAAGGTCAACTGTACACCAACACTGATATTTGGCTGCAAATAATTTACAACAAATAATCTGCCTACGAACATCTAGACCATCATTTGTCTCATAAATAAAATCAAATCAAGAGCCTGTCTTGGGTGGAAACATTTTATATAAAATGAGCTTTCAATAAGCATAGTCAAACACAATCTATGAGCAACTATCTGCTTATGCTGCTTTTTGAAAAGCTGTTATAGTCTTATATTTACCCTGTGTTAAACACATTATGTGATTAATGCCGTGTGAGTTTAATGTAGTAATTATATGGCAATAAACTTAGCTTGTCAGATTTGTTACAGTAGCTCGTAAAGTAAATATCCTCAGAAAAATGATTATATTAGATATACTAATAGTTCATAAACCTCATTAAAAAGCAACAATACTGAAACAATATATATACACAATGTGTTTAAAGCTATATACTCTACTAAACCTTATTCACACATACATCAGAATTTAGTACAACTGATCTAAATATTAACAGATATTTCTCAATATCAAAAGTCAATTATTTTTTAAGAGGGTTTTCCACATGCATAGCTACCCTAATCTGCCTGTTAACAGAACTTAGTTCCATTGAAATAAACATCACGGAAACAAAATAATTTTTTCAAAACTTCTAGCACCTATGGTAAAAATGTTAAATGATGAAGCAAAGAAAGTGGCATAGATCAGCTAATAAAAATAATTTTAGTCTTAATCCTTACAAGAATTTGCTCTATGACCTTGACATTCTATTATCCCTGTGTTCCATCTTCCTCCATAAATGAAACAGGCTATTCATACAAACTGAGACCAATGAATGAGAGCCATTTTGGAAATCAATTTGGAAAAAAATTAAGTTAGATCTCTGCCTCACATCATACACAAAAATGAGTACCAGTTCAATTAAGATATAAAGGTAAAGGGGTGCCTGGTGTCTCAGTTGGTTAAGTGTCTGCCTCCGGCTCAGGTCATGATCCTGGGGTCCTGGGACTGAGCCCTGCACTGGGCTCTCTACTCAATGGGGAGTCTGCTTCTCCCTCTGCCTCTGCCCCTCCCCTCACCCCACCCCCACTCACGCATGTGCTCTCTCTCTCTCCTTCTCTGAAATAAATAAATAAAATCTTAAAAAAAAATTTTTTTTAAGCTGTAAAGGTAAAAAATAAAGCGGGAAAACTAAGGTATTTTATTACATTAGGGTAGGGACAACTTCTCTCAGCAAGCACAAAATATAGAAGCTATAAAGGCTGATTGATTTTACCACATAAAAATGTTTTAAGTTTATTGGTATGAAAAATACCCCAATGCTAAAAGATAAAGACTGGGAGAAAATATTGAAAACATCTCAAAAGACAAAGGTTAATATATACATTTTATAAAAGGCTCCTACAAAGCTATCAAAACAATCCAATAGAAAAATGGGACTAATATGCAAATAAGTGATACATAAAATTTAAAATCTATGGCCAATAAACTAACAAAAGATATTTCATCTCAGTAAGCAGGAAAGTGCAAATTAAAACAATAAAATATTAAGGGTGCCTGGCGAGCTCAGTCGGTGGAACACATGACTTTTGATCTTGTTGGTTTTAAGTTCAAGCTCCATGTTGGGTGTAGAGATTACTTTAATAAAACAACAACGACAACAACACACACAAAATATTAGAATGACAAAAATTTAAGGATAAACAATTTTATTGTCATCCAAGGTGAGGAGAAACGGGCATTCTCATACACGGCTGATGGAAGGCATCATGGGCAAAGCTTCTTTAGAAGGCAACTTGCTAGCAGCTACCTCCATGTAAAAAAAAAAAAAAAATCCCATGAACCCACAGCACCATCTCTAGAAATTTATTCTACAGAAATACACCTGTGAATGAAGATATAAGAATAAGGATGTTCAATAAAATATTATTTGTAATAATCAAAGAAGTAGAGAGCTCCAAAATATCTACTGGAGAAGAAATGATGATAGTCCATCCATTCAACAGAATGTTCTGCAGATGCTCAAGAGAATGAAATAGGCTGTGAAAGATGCCAAAGTAAAAAAGCAAGTCACAGAAGAATTATGTTGGGGGAAAAAACCCTATTTAGTTATTTTAAGATATACAGAAAATGGGGTTCCTGGCTGGCTCAGATGGTACAGCATGCAACTCTTGATCTCAGGGTTGTGAGTTCCAGCCCCACGTTGGGTGTGGAGCTTACTTAATTAAAAAAAAAAATATATATATATATATATACACACACACACACACACACACACACACAAAAAAAAAAAATAAAATATGTTTACAGTGTTTACAAAGATTAGGAGGGGAAGAAGCGTAAAAGAAGAGTCTCACTTTTATTTCTATATCTACAGTTACCATTTGAATGTTTTATGACAAGCACGTAGTTGCCCCTTGAACAACATGGGGGTTGGAGCGCCGACTCCCCCGTACAGTTGAAAATCTGTGAATTATTTCTGACTCCCCCAAAACTTAACTATGAAGAGCCTACTGTTGATTGGAAACCTTACTGATAACATAAACAGTCAATTAACACCTATTTTGTATGTTATATGAATTCTATACTGTATTCTTACAATAAAGTATGCTAAAGAAAATGTTTTATTTATTTTTAAAGATTTCATTTATTTATTTGACAGAGAGTGAGAGAGCACAAGCAGGGAGAGTGGCAGAGGGAGAGGGAGAAGCAGGCTCCTCGCTGAGCAGGGAGCCCAATGTGGGGCTTGATCCCAGGACCTGGGGATCATGACCTGAGCCGAAAGCAGACACTTAACCAACTGAGCCACCCAGGCACCCCAAAAATGTTTTATTTTATTTTTTGTTTTGTTTCAAGTTTTTATTTAAATTTTAGTTAGTTAACATATATAGCGTAGGGGCACTTGGGTGGCTCAATCAGTTAAGTTTCCATTTCCTGATCTCAGGGTTGTGAGTTCAAGCCCCGCATTGAGCTCCATGCTGGGTATGGAGCCTACTTAAAAACAACAAAAACAAACAAAAACCATAGTGTGATATTGGTTTCAAGAGTAGAATTTAGTAAAGATAATATTTTAAAATCATAAGGAAAAGAAAGTACATTTACAGCACTGTCCCATATTTGTCTGGCTCAGTCAGAAAAGCATGCAACTCTTGATCTTGGGGTTGTGAGTTTGAGCCCCATGTTGGGTGTAGAGATTACTAAAAATAAACAAACTTAACAAAATTCCATGTATAAACGGACTTGCACATTTCAAACCTGTGTTGTTCAAGAACCAACTGCATTATTTTTATAATTAAAAAATTAAAAGAGTAAGTGGAAAGTAAGAGTAAGTCATTTGGCAATGTGTACACTTCTAGGATCTAGAATGTGGTATTCAGTTCCTAGATCCTACTATCCAGGATTCAACCATCCTCTGCCAACCGCAGTTCTGAGATACCAAAATCATCATCGTCATCATCATCTTTTTATTTTTGTTGCGTCAACCAAAAGAACACATCGCCTTTGCTCCCCACTGCCACAGAAGAGCTAGACAGGTCTATGGGAGGAGCATCTAGTGACAAGAGTCATTTCTGCTTTATCATTTCACTATATGACAGCAGACCAGGCTCAGGAAGTAAAACAAACCCAAACCAGAAATAAAACAAAACAGGATTCATCTGTGAAAAGGCAGTTTGAGATTCATGAAAACAAAACAAGTTAAGGACACAAAACACAAGTCCACGCGGCTGTCTGAGGCTCTTTAAAAGAAGCACCATTTGTATAACATAAAACTTGTGGGAGAATCTGCCCCAGCGATGCCTTCTGAATACCTAAAGAGGCTGATACAGGATAGGGGTTACTGGAGCAGGTTTTTAAAGATAAAGACTGGTTTGTTTGGGAAATGGATACCCTCTGGAGAACAGAACTTTCATCTGTGCTTTAAAATAGGCTTAATGCCATTTTCATTGCTTCCCCCAACTCCCTCTTACCCATGAGACTTTGATCTTAACACTGGCATGGTTTTGTTAACCACAGTACTTCTGGGGGAACTCAGCTAAGGCTGGCAAAGGATTTGGGTTCAGGAGATATTATAAAACACTTTAATGTCAGAAAGATCCAGGTTCAAATCCTAACTTCCATTTCAAGTTGCATTCCCACGGACGAGTTACCTACCACGATCTCTGAGTAAAATGGTACACTGTCATGAATGGAGAGAACATACACAGCATCTAAGCAAAGTACCTTGTGCACAGAAAACCCTCAACAAATGGGAGCTATAATTTTTATATTATAAGACCTTTGACCAGAGTGTGGGGTTGGGGGAAGTGGGCAAGAGGATGGAGAGAAATACCTGAACTGTTCTATAATTCCACCGGGACTAGATGTTTGGCATTCTACTTTGCTAAAGATGAAATGATTCCATGAGCCCAGGTAGAATATAAGCGCATCTGACAGAATACAGCAAAGTTAGGATTTATATTGTAAGCTATTTTTAAAACTGCCTGGTTAGCAAATTAAACCAGCTGTGAAAATAGCCTGGTTTCCATTCACAACAAATACAAGACAAACATTCTCCGTTAATGAACCTGGCCTTGTGGCAGCACAGCATATTCTGCATAATTCATTCCTAAGGGTTTTGAAGACATCATTTTCATAAGACAGACCAAAATTAAACTATTTTCTAGGGGAAAAAAAAGATGAGAGAGAGGAGTTTCTTTCTACAGATTTTCAGTAAATTCCACGAATTGCTGTCCCATTTAGCTTAGGAGACTACTGTCTGAATAAAAGAAGTTATGTCCATACTTCAGGCCAGCCTTAACTGTGTTTCCTTTAAAAGGGCATATGAAACACCAGTCTTCTCTGCAACACAATTTTTCAAGTTCTATGGCAAAGGGAGGAGAAAAATCCGCTCACTGTCACCAAAAAGCTATTCCGAGGACTCCCAATTTCAGATTTAAAACTGATCACTCTTTAGGAAGTCAGGGGAGAGACCCTGAATTATTTAGAATGTTGGCTAAGTTATATTATTTATGATTCCCGTTCCTTTAGGGAAACAATTTGTTATTTAAACAGAGAACAGAAGTATAAATAACTAATAGAATTTCAGGAAGTACTATTCAAATAAATTCACACTTGGAATGCAGGGTAACAGTCTATTCATTTAGTGCACTTCATAAAGACATAGCTAAGAAAAGAATATACCATTTTAAACCTTCTCTGGAAATCAACCAGACTGAATTAGTTCAATTTGGAACATCCTGAGCCTTAAAGCCTTTGCTAAAGTGCAACATAAATTTTGATTAGCCAAGTGTGAAAAACTACAAAGCCAACTTTCTTGTCCCTCCAGTTAGTCTGTCTATAAATAGCAGCAATGCATTAACAGCCACCAAAGCAACTGGTGAGTTCCACAATGTGCCCAACGTATACATGCTCTGCAAACACGCTCTCCGCATGTTTAACCAAAGTACTTCTGAAGATCTGTAATAGGACCCTTTTTAAATAAACTGTGACTCACTGTTTGCTTTCTTCACCAGGAGGTGGAGTCTTGCCATGCCCTTCCATTACAAAATCCTCCTGTTCCACCTGCAAAGGCAAGCACCACAGGTCAGCAGTAGTCAGTAATGAAGATGCAACTCACTCAAAGTTCCAAAGCCTGCCCTGTGCAGAACCACATGGCCACTGCACTCTATTGCCTGGTACAGAAGCCTGGGCCAGCGACTTTCAATCTCCAGGTTTGCTCAAGGCATCTCTCTTTGCGTGACTAGATTTGTGGAACAGAAAAGGAAGCATGTTGACTTGCAACTCACACAACTGTAACAAAAAATTAACATCCAGAATATAATAAAGAATTGCTATGAATCAAGAAGAAAAAGACAATGTACCAGAAAATTTTACAAAATAACCAAGTAGGAATTTTACTGAAGGGGATGCACAAATGAAAAGATATTCAATCTCATGTCAACCAGGAAAATACAAATTAAAACCACAAAGAGATACCATTTCACAACTACCAGGTTGGCTAAAATTTAAAAGTTTGGCAATACCAAGTGTTAGCAAGGGCACAAAGCAATAGCAATATTCATCTATTCCTGGGGGGAAGAAAAAATTGGTACAACCATTTTTCAAAGTTTGCCACTATCTGGTACATTGACTATGTATTTACTTGAACAAAATAGTGGTTGCACTTCTAGATAAATACTCTAGAGAAATTTTTACACATATATAAAAATACTTTTTGTAGAATTATTTTTAACAGAAAAGAAACAACAGAACAAACATCCACCAACTGTAAAATAAATAAATATACTATGGTGTTTTCAGATAACAGAATACTATACTATATGAAAATGAATGAACTATAGCTACACACCGCAGCCTAGATGAGTTACAAAAACACGATATTGGGTGAAAATGCAAATCACAAAAGAATACACACACAGTATAATTCCATTATATAATGTTCAAATATACACATTTTAAAACTGTATATATGCATGTGTATATAGATGTATATGTGTGCATACATAGTTTTAAAAAACTATTTTATTTTATTATTTTTAAAAGATTTTATTTATTTATTTGACAGAGCGAGAGAGCACAAGCAAGGGGAGCAGTAGAGGGAGAGGGAGAAGCGGGCTCCCTGCTGAGCAGGGAACCCAATGCAGGGCTTGATCCTAGGACCCTGAGATCATGACTCAAGCTGAAGACAGACGCTTAACCATCTGAGCCACCCAGGTACCCCTAAAAACTATTTTTAAAAAATGAATGACATACAGAATTTAGGCTAGTGATATGCAGCGTCCTGTGGTATGCCTGCGGTCTATTTCTTGGCCTCTGTAGTAGGTATATGGGTGTCTGTTTCATTATTATTTTTTAACAATGTATTTCTTTCTTTTATATATGTATAGTTTATTTCTCAGTACAAATTTCAAGGGGGAAAAAAAGCATTTTACTATTCCAAACAGCTGATCTGGAAGGTCAATGACAGAGACAGAGCTACCTCCACAAATGGTGATTGTCTGTCAGTCCTACGAAAATTCTCCCAAAAGGCATAAGCTTAAAAAAATCAAACAGATGTATTCAAGGAAGTAGATAGGACTATTCCCAACCTACAAAAATAGTTATACGACCTAGTAATCTGGAAGACAGACAACAGTAACATAGACACATACACCACAATGAAACCCAAAGAAAACAAAAGGCTTTCCAATTCTGTCATCTTCTCCAGTCTTCATTTCTCAAGAATGCTAGAGAAGGTGGGACAATATTAAGAAGCTAAGTTTCAAAACAGACAGAAGTTAAGAAGTGTTCATAATTTCTATTAAAGAAATTGGAGGAAGCATACACAAGAATAATAAAGACACATACTACGCATACTGTAAAATTCAAACCAGGTTTTGACTTTATTCCTAGGAACTTCCCGACTCTGCAGCCTACGGGACTTAGCCAAGGAGAGGATGTAAAAACTCTAGAAGAAAAAAACAGGATTGCAGAGGGAACCTTATGAGGAGCTAGAGATGACCTGGTTGTGTTACAAGAGTGTCTACGGAGGTTTTTAAAAATCACTGTGTTGTGCATTTTATGCACTTAACTAAATAAATGTTATGCCTTAATTAGGAAAAACAGGTGACAAACTGTTTAAGTTTGTTAAGCTTCTTGCAAGTGCAAGCATTGATCATTTTTTTAAAGAATGACTATTCTCTCATTTATATGTATTACAGAAATTTCTTGATCCTTCACCTTTAAAAATTCTCTCCAATTAAAGAGCTCTAAAAAAAAAAAAAAAGCTCTAAATTGTGCACCTTAGCCTCTGCTTAGTTTTTTTTTGAAAAAGGCTTATCTATAATCAATTTCTAGTTAAGTACAATAATGAGAAGATCGAAGAACCCACAGCTTTGACAATCTCTTCTATGTGGGCTCCCAACCTTTAACTCCAGCCGCCAGGTTATGCATACTAGTCTTCACCACTTGGATGGCCCAGTAAGTTCCAAAATGAAACATCATCTTTGTCCTCAAATTTCCTCTCCTTTTTATATCCCCTATCTCTGCAAATGGTACCATCATTCACTAAGATTGGCAAAGAGGAAACCTATACAGGTATGTTGCACTTTTCAAAAGTCTGTTATACCACTTCACTTTTACAAAAGGTCTATGTTAATACCTATTTTTGCAAATAAATAAATAAATAAATCTGAAGAGTATTTTCACTTTTTTACAAAAAAAGGCAAAAAACAAAGAAGCGTTCAGCATTGGTTTTGCAGCCAGCCGTTATAGAGGCAGTGCACCCTGAGCAGCGAGAGGGGCACCACCAATCTCCTTCCCTACTACACTCAGCATCTCAGCATCCAGCTGCCAGAGCTCTGAACTTCGTGAGCATCTGTGCTTTATCTCAGGTTATTTTGTGCAACCATTAGCAAAATGTGTCCTAAAGTATCAGAAAAGCTAGGAGAGGTTATTTTCTGGGGTTGGGAATGATCCAACTCTTCCCATATAAAGAAATGGTCATTGTTTCTTGGTTTCATGCAACATTTGGACTTATGAAAGATCTCACAGGAACGCTCTACCTTCAGATAGCAGGGGAAGCCTGTCATCACACAAGAATCTAAGGTTCCCTCCTTAACCCCACATTCTATTAATCACCAAGTATTGTGGCTTTTACCTCTTAAATAGCTCTCACATCCATCACCCCTTCTTTATTCTCTTTAACTGCCATAGTTAAAAGCCAGCTTCTCTAAATCTCACGACTACACAAGCCTTCTCATTGGTCTTTGTGCTTCTGGGTCCCATCTCATTTTAATACATCCTCCAAACCACTTCCATCAAGTGGGCTTTGTAAATGCAAATCTGATTGCATTGCTCTCCTTGAAATTCTTCAGCGGGTGCTCCGTTACTTACTCTGAGGGATAAAAGTTCAGTTCCTTTCTCTAAACAATCTTTTCATCTGCCCCTGCCTCACCCACTCTGGACCCCTGGAGGAGCACACATCTCCTTAACCTCCTGAGAATTTACATGTACTGTTCGCTCTTGCCTAGAAGCCCTGGCCTTCTGCCCACATACAGTCCAAATTCCTACTCATTCCTTTAAGTGCCAATTCAAATGCCTTTCCCCAGAAGACACCATCTCCTGCAGCAGTGTTCACAACTTTTCTCAGTCTCCGTCATCTCAGAAGGCAATAAAAATGGTCTAGAAAGATCACTGCTCCTTATCGCCACTTCCTGTTTTTCTCACGTCCACTTCCAGTCCCTTCACATCCTTGTTTCTTTTTTTTTCCTACAAATTTTATGAACACTTTTGGACTTAATTTGATGATCTCTACCCCTCCTCCCCCTTGACTTCATTTTCAGGAGTTTCAAGATTTTTTTCTTTTTTTAAGGTAGGCTCCATGCCCAGCATGGAGCTCCATGCAGGGCTTGAACTCACAACCCTGAGATCAAGACCTGAGTGAGATCAAGAGTTGAAAGCTTAACCGACTGAGCTAACCAGGTGCCCTTCAAGATTTTTAGACATGAAATTTATACCACGTCTTCACCTTTTTCACTCCCATTCATCCATTCATTCAACAAACATTTACTCAGCACATATTACACGCTAGGTGCTGGGTGGAGATAAAGATGAAGAAGATAGTCTCTGCCCTCAAAAAGCTTGCAGATCAGTGAGAAAGACAAACAAAAACCAGTCAATTATTAGCATTGTATGGTGACAGATGGTAACTACACTTGTGGTGAGCATAGTAGCATAACAGTGCAGACCTGTGGAATCACTTGAAACTAACATTGTGTGTCAACTACACTCCAATTAAATAAAAAAAAAAAAAAAACACGACCATAGTGGGAGAAAGCAATGCAATGATACAGGAAGGGCGCTTGACACAGCCTAAAGGAGTCAGACACACTAAACCAACCGTAGGCAGGAGACTTTCCTCCTTCCTAATTCAGCTAGGGAACGGGCAGGACCCCAAGTGCTCCACATCAAGGTCCCTCAATTCTGAAATACAACTCAGGCCACAAACTTCCTTTTGCACTCCCTCGCTCCATCTGAACCTGGGAAGAGTCACTCTAACTTCTAGTTCTGCTTTTTGTCCTCAGCGTCCATTTAGAGGCTCCCCTAACAGGCATTTCAGTAATTTTTCTCCTCAGTGCCCTAGATTTGCTCAACACCAACTTGTTTTTAGGATATTTCTGTCCTACCAATCCCTTAACTTTTTCTCTTCTGCTCCGGGAATACAGAGCATAGCTGGAGAAAGTTACAAAACTGATTCCTTTTCAACTGTATGCCAATTAACTTCCACTCAGTGCTCACATGTCAGCACCTGGCCGGGAAGGGCCTTCTTCATCCTGTCTTTCTGATGAACTGCTACTCAGTCTTCGAAGACTGGTTCAATCATTACTTTCTCTAGGAGGCATTTTTGACAACTAGCGCTTCCTCCTTGGAGCCTCCCAAGGTGCTCCTTCCCACTTACCCTGCAAGGCCCAGCAAGCACCTGTGATCCTTTGTTCACCCATTTCCCCTCTGCTGGTGAGCCTTGGAGAGAAACAATGCAATCTTTGTGCATCCCAGAATCTAACACAACCCTTCTTGTTGCTCATTCATTCAACATACCTTCTGAATGCCTTCTGTGTGCTATGCACTGGGCTGAATAACTGAATGAATGTCTGACCTACACCACATTCTTCACTCATTCATTCTGTAACTTTTCCACTCTACAAGATTCCAAACCCATCCATCAGGCATCTTCCCTACCTGGCATTTCTGAAGATTATCCTGAAAGCCTGTCTCACACAAATCTGCATCTTCACCCATTTTCCTCCACTCTACTCTTCTGCCTGACTCCCCCCACCATCTGCATTCTAAATGCATGACCTACAGCACACCACCTCCTCTGGGTCCTTACTATCTAAGGAAATCTTTCGTCCTTTCCAGTAAATCCATCCCCTCAACTGACAAATACTTTATAATCTCTTCTATTCTGAAAAATTATTTTTGGCCTTGTGATACTCTCCAAATACCCTCCTGTTTTTACCTTTCCCTTTACTATCCAAATTATTAAGAGAATAAATTAAACTCCATTACTTCCATGTTCTCATCAATGATCTGATAAAACACTGATTGATTAAATTTGAAGATTTTATTTATTTATCAGAGAGAGAGAAAGCATGCGCATGAGGTGGGGAAGGGCAGAGGGAGACAGAGAAGCAGACGCTCTGCTGGGCAGGGAGCCCGACTCAGGGCACCATCCCAGGACCCAGAGATCACGACCCGAGCCGAAGGGAGACACTTAACTGACAGAGCCACCCAGGTACCCCTATAGGATTTTAAAAGTCAAATAATGCCACCAGGCTTATAAACAAAAACAGCACTCTCCTCTGAGCCCCCCTCCCCCCCACAGACCTCTTCTTCCCCATCCTCCCAATATAAGTCCCATATTTGTTCAAATCGATATTCAGGGCTAATAGTGCTATTACTAAGTAAATAACAGATACAGCTGAATCATACGGAATAGTATAATTAAATTTGCTTTTCTTGTACAATTTTTTGTTTTCCCTGGAACTAACAATAACTACTTTTTCCTTTTCTCAATTTGGCGGGGGGTGGGGGGGGCTTAGTATTTATTATGTATTTTTCACTAATTCATCCTCAAACTCTTCAACAGAGCTGTAAATCTCCTCTTAATAAATTCAAACACTTCAGGTAATCTATCAATTTCATTTCAGTCTTAGAGACATTCCTCAGGGGTTTTCTCCTGTTTCAGTCTAGATTGTTTGCTCTCTAGGCCACTAAAGAGCTGACACTTTGCCAGGGATGTCTTTTCCCCTTCATCTCTGAAATTCCTGGCTCTCTCTCCTACCCTGGAGCATCTGTTCCCCAGATCCTTGGCCTTCTTCTTTTACGGTTTACTCCCTGAGTTAGGTGAAGCATATATTCCAGTCATTTCCTGATGAAAGGTATATGGGACGTAAATTGTTTGAGATCTTGAATGACTAAAATGTCCTTATTTTATCCATGTATATAACTGACATACAGAATTTTTTTCTTACCCACATACATAACTGAATTAGAAGTTCAAGTCAGTAAACCTTTTTCCCTCAACAATTTTGAAGTGATGCTGCAGTGTCTTCTAGTTCCCAGAGTTGCAATACAGAAATCTGACAGTATTCCAAATCCTAATGTTTTAGATAGAACCTGTTTCTTCTACAGAAACTTTTAGGGTCTTTTATTTCTCCTCTGTGTTCCACAAATGCAAACCACTAAGCATGGTTCTTTTTAAATTTATTGAGCTTCTGAGTAGGTCTTGCAATCTAGAAACTCAGGTTCTTCAGGTTTAGGACATTTTCTCTACTTATTTGATAATTTTATCCCCTCCAGGAATTCCTTATTCAGTGTTGAATTTTCGGCATTGATCCATGAATTTTCTTCTTTTGTCTCCATTTGTATCTTTCTGATTTTTTTCTTTTACTTTCTGGAGATTCTCTTAACTTTACCTTCCAATACTTCAGATTTTTTAAAGAATTTCTGTTACACAGACCTGGAAGCTAGAAGTGAGATATGAAGAAGGGCATTGGTTCCTTCAGAGGGCTGTGAGGGAAAGATTTGTTCCAGGCCTCTCCCCTCGGCCATCTTCATGTTCACATGGCATTCTCCCTCTGTTTGTGTCTCTATGTCTAAATTTCCCTTTTTATTTTATTTTTTTAAAGATTTTCCCATTTATTTGAGAGAGATAGAGAGAGAAATCACAAGTGAGGGTGAGGAGCAGAGGGAGATGGAAAAGGAGACTCCCAGCTGAGCAGGGAGCCCAATGTGGGGCTCATTCCCAGGACCCTGAGATCATGACCTGAGCCGAAGACAGACGTTTAACCGACTGAGACACCCAGGCGCCCCTAAATTTCCTCCTTTAAAAAAGACACTAGTCACACTGGATTATGGCCCACCCTAATGACTTATTTTAATTTGATTACCTCTGCAAAGACCCTAATTCCAAACAAGGTCATGGAGGTTAAGACTTCCAACAGACGAATTTGGGGGCAGGGGCTGGACAGGGAAAACGATTCAGCCTCTAACAGTGGAACAGTTGGATCATATGGAGCTGTATGTTTTAACTTTTTAAGAAACAGTCTCTGACTGTTTTCCAAAGTGGCTGCAGCATTTTATCTCCCCACCAGCAGTGTATGAGAGTTCCAGTTCCTCATATCCCACCAACACTTGGTATGGTAAGTCTTTTTTTTTCCTTTTAAGACTTTATTTATTTATTTGACAGAAAGAGAGACAGCTAGAGAGGGAACACAAGCAGGGGGAGTGGGAGAGGGAGAAGCACACTCCCCGCTCAGCAGGGAGCCTGACGCGGGGTTCGATCCCAGGACCCTGGGATCATGACCTGAGCCAAACTCGGACACTTAACGACTGAGCCACCCAGGTACCCTGTTATGGTTAAGTCTTTTTAACTTTACCCATTCTAATTGTGGCTTTAATTACATTGACATTGAACATCTTTTCACGAGCTCCTTTGCCATCGTTCTCTGGTAAAGTGCTGTTCAAATTTTTGACCATTCTTTTAAGCAGCTTTATTTCTCTCTCTTTTTTTAAAGTAAGCTCTACGCTGAACATGGGACTTCAACTAACAACCCCAAGATCAAGAGTTGCATGCTCTACCAACTGAGACAGACAGGCATCCCCAACTACCTTTACTGAGCTATAATTTACATACCATAAAGTTCACCTGTTTAAAGTATACGATTCAACGGCTTTTAATATATTTACGGAATTGTGCGATTATCACCACAATCCAATTTCAGAACATTCCTATCCTCTCAGAAAGGGAATTTGTACTTACTGGCAGTCACTCCCCAGTCTGCCCTCCCTTCATCCTCCTTTTCAGCACCAGATAGCAGCCAACCTACTTCTGTCTCTACAGATTTGCCTATTCTGAACATTTCGTGTATAAATGAAGTCATACATTATGTGCTGTTTTGTGTTTGTCTGCTTTCCCTAAGCACAATGTTTTCAAGTTTCATCCTTATTGTAGCATGTATCAGTGCTTCATTCTCTTTTACTGCTGAATGCCCCCCCGTTATACGGGTGTACCATATTGTTTATCTACAGTATCGGCTGATGGACATTTGGATTATTTCCACTTTTTTGCTATTATGAATAATGCTGTTATAAACACTTGTGTACAAATTTCTGTGTGGACGCATGCTTTCATTTCCCTCGGGTGAATACCCAGGAGTGGAATTGCTGGGTCATATGATAACTCTATGTCCAACTTTTTGAAGGACTACCAAACTGTTTCTCAAAGTGGCTGCACCATTTTCCATTTCCACTAGGAGTGTCCAAGGGTTCTAATTTTTCCACATCTTCACCCACACTTGCTATTGTCTGTCCCTTTGATAGCAGCCATCCCAGCAGGTGTGAAGTGGCATGTCACTGTGGTTTTGGTGTGTAGTTCCCTAATGTAATGATGGTGAGCATTTCTTCATGGGCTCATTGGCCATCTGGTTATCTTTTTTGGATAAATGTCTTCCAATTCTTTGCTCATTTTCTAAATTTGGTTTTTTGCCAGTTACAGAGCTTTGAGAGTTTTTAATAGATTCTAGATACAAGTCCTTATTCAGGTAGATGTTTTTCATGTATTTTCTTCCAGTCTGTGGTTTATCTTTTCATTCTCATTAACAGCATCTTTCAAAGATCAGAAGTTCTTAATTTTGATGTAGTACAATTTACCAATTTTTATTTAGTTTAAAAAGATTTTATTTATTCTTTTAAAGATTTACTTATCTTAGAGAGAGAGCGAGCAGGGAGGGGCAGAGAGAGAGAAAGAAACTTCAGCAGACTCCATGCTGACTGTGGAGCCTGACATGGGGCTGGATCCCATGGGGAGAGAGAGAGAAACTTCAGCAGACTTCACGCTGACTGTGGAGCCGGACACAGGGCTGGATCCCATGATCCTGAAAGCATGACCTGAGCCGACCAAGAGTCAGATGCTTAACCGACTATGCTACCCAGGGGCCCCCCAAATATTTTATTTTTAAGTTATCTCTACACCCAATGTGGGGCTCAAACCTACAACCCTGAGATCAAGAGTCACACACTCTATGACTTAGTCAGTCAGGAGCCCCAGACAATTTATCAATTTTTAAAATTTAATGGTTGTGCTTTTGCTGTGGTATCTAAGAAATCTTTGCCCTAGCCACAGATTTTCTCTTATATTTTCTACTAGAAGCATTACAGTTCTAAGCTTTACATTTAGATCTAAGATCCATTTTCAGTTAATTTTTATATATGCTATGAGGTCTAGATCTATGTTCATTTTTTTTTTTTGCATATGGATATCCAATTGCTCTAACACCATTTGTTGAAAAAATATCCTTTCTCCACTGAATTGCCTCCGCAAAATGGCCTTTTTCAAAGATCATTTGTCCATATATGTGTGGGTCAGTGTCAGAATCTCTCTTCTTTTCCACTGGTCTAATCTTTTTCCCAGTACTACAGGGTCTTGACTATTGCAGCTTTATAAAAAGTTCTGAAATCAGGTAGTATTAGCACTCAAACTCTGTTCTACTCAAAAGTTGTTTTGATTATTGTTACAAGTTGAATAGTGTCCCCCCACCCCTCTAAAAAAGATGCTGGAGTCCTAACCTCCAATACTTCAGAATGTGACCTTATTTAAAGATGGGGTCTTTACAGAGGTAATCATAAAGTTATTGGAGCAGGCTCTAATCCAATATGACTGGTGTCCTTTTATTAAAAGGGGAAAATCTGGACACAGAGACAATGCCACATGAAGACTGGGTTATGCTGAGATAAGCCAAGAAGCTAGAAGCAAGACGCTAGAAGAGAGGCCTAGAAAAGACCCTCCCCTAGTCCCTTCACATGGAACAAGGCCCCACCAACACCCTGGTCTTGGACTTCTGGTCTCCAGAACCGTGAGACAATACATTTCTGCTGTTTACGCCACTCGGTTTGTGGTACTTGTCAGAGCTGCCCTAGCAAACTAATACAGCTGTTCAATGTCCTGTGCATTTCCATATGGATTTATAAGTCAACTTTTTCACTGCTACAAAAAAAAAAGGCTGCTAAGATTTTGACAGGGATTGACTCTATAGATCAATTTGGGGAGAAGCAACATCTAAACAGTATTCAATCTTCTGACCTATAAAGAGGTACATCTTGGGGCACCCGCATCCGGCTCCCTGCTCAGCAGGAAGTCTGCTTCTCCCTCTCCCACTCCCCCTGCTTGTGTTCCCTCTCTTGCTGCCTCTTTGTCAAATAAATAAATAAAATCTTAAAAAAAAAACACACACACAAACATGTATATCTCTCTATTTATTTAGGCTGACTTTATTTTCTCTCAGCAATGTTTTGTGGTTTTCAGCGTATGTACAATGCTGAATAGAAGGGGGAACAGCAGACATCAGTTGTTCTTCATCTTAGAAGCAAATCATTCAGTCTTTCACCATTAAGTTTAACCGTAGGATCTTCATAAAAGCCCTTTAACGGGTCAAATAGTTCCTTTCTATTCCTAGTTTGCTGACAGTTTTTATCAGGAATGGATGTGACATTTGTCAAATGCTTTTTCTCCATCTGTTGAGTTGATCATATGGTTTTTCTTTTTTAATTTGTTAATGTGATGAATTACATACTGATCGATTTCTGAATGCTCAACCAACGCTGCATTCCTGGGAAAAATCCCACCTGGTCATGTATTATCATATGCTCAAAGTTTGTTTAGAATTGTTGCACCTACTTCATGAGAGAGCCTATTCTGTAATTTTCTTTTCTGTCAATGTCTTTGGTTTTGATATCAAATTAATGCTGACCTCACAGAAGGAGTTGGGAAGTATCCCCTTCTCTTCAAGTGAAACTATACTAATTTACATATAACATAGGAACCTTACGATAGTATTCTTCCATCTTCCCCCTCTTGGCCTTTAAGGGGATATTAGTGTACATTACACAGACATAAACCCACAATGCATTTGTATAACTTTTATTCAAACAATCAATTCTCTTTTAAAGAGATTTAAGTAATAGGTCTTCCGTATCTACCCATGTCGTTTCCATTTCCTGCTCTTCATTTCTTTGCATAGATTCGTATTTCCATCTGGCATCCCCTTCCTTCTCCCTTCCACATTTCCTATAGTAAGGAAGGGTATGTTGATGATGAATTATTTCAGCTTTTGTGTGTTGGAAACAGACTTTAGCCTTCATTCCTGAAAGAAATTTTGCTGATTACAAAATTCAAGGTTAAATTTTTCTTTCAGTACTTTATAGACCACTGTCTTCTTTTTTGCATTGTTTCCAAAGACAAATCCTTATCTTTGTTCCTCTGTTAACAGTGTCTTTTGTCCTCTGGTTTTAAGATTTTTCTCTATCACTGGTTTTGAGTAATTTGATTATGATATGCCTTAGTGCAGTTTTCTTCATGTTTCAGGAACATTTAACTTCTTGGATCTGTGGACTTACAGTTTTTATCAAATTTGGGGCTGTTATTTCTTAGATTTTTTTTTCTGCTCCCTTCCCTCTTCTTCAGAGACTAAAATTACATGTATATGAGGTTCCCTGAAGTTGTCTATAGCACACTGATCATCTTTCCATATTTTGCTCTTTATTCTTTTTTCTATGTTTTGTGATGGATATTTTCTATTAGTATGACTTTAAATTCTCTAATCTTTTATTCTGCAATGTCTAATCTGCCACTAATCTCATCCACTATATTTTTCATCTCAGACATTATAGTTTTCAACTCTAGAAATTTGAGTCTTCTTAAAAATATCTTTCATTTTTCTACGTGATTTTTTGAGTATCTGAAATATAGTTATAATAAGTATTTTGATATTCCTTTCTAATTTTAATCTGTGTCAGTTGTGGGTTGACTTCAATTAATTGACTTTTTTTCCCTTCACTATGGTCTGTGTTTTCCTGGTTTTTACATGTCCGATAATCTTTGCTTAGATACCAGACATTGTGAATTTCACTTTGCTGAGTACTGAATATTCTGGATTCCTATAAATATTTTTAAGCTTTGTTCTGGGGCACAGTTAGATTACTTTGAAACAGTCTGTTCCTTTTGTATCTTGCTTTTAGGATATGCTAGGCTGGACCAAAGTAGTGTTTAGTTCAGGACTAATTATTCTCTACCAATAAGGCGAGGACCCTGTTAGTACCACTACTGAGGGCTCTATCTAATGTTCCATGAATTATAAGGTTTCCCAGGGTGTAGAAAGAGGCAATATTATGGACACTGTTTCTTTTAATCCTCTTGGATGGGTCCCCCCACCTGCCGCAGCCATGAATAGTCTCCTCACATGCATGTGCCCAAAAGTATTCTGCTGAATACTCAGGATGAACCCTAGACAGATCTCCAGAGTTCTCTCTGTGTGTAACTCTTCCCTTTCCAGTATGCTGGCCAGATCTCTAGGTGCTGTAGTCTCTCCAGACCCTCAGAAGGGCTGCCTCAACTGAGAGGGTCCATTGGGCTTTGCCTGGGCTCCTCTTCCCTGCTCTGCAGCCTGTAAGCTCTTGCAAGCCAGTATGCTGGCGTAGTCAGAGGACTCACCTTACTTGTTTTCCATTTCTCAGTGATCACTGCCCTTCACGACTTATTGTCCAATGTTTTTATTTATTTATTTATTTATTTATTTATTTATTTATTTTTTAAAGATTTTATTTATTTATTCAACAGAGATAGAGACAGCCATCGAGAGAGGGAACACAAGCAGGGGGAGTGGGAGAGGAAGAAGCAGGCTCATAGTGGAGGAGCCCGATGTGGAGCTCGATCCCATAACACCGGGATCACGCCCTGAGCCGAAGGCAGACGCTCAACCGCTGTGCCACCCAGGCGCCCCCAATGTTTTTAAATTGTTGTTTCAGATACATAGATTCTTTTTTTTGGTCTATTTTTAAGTGATTTATTTCCAGTGGGAAGGTGAATTCTGTCTCTGATACTCCATCTTGCTCAGCAGCAGAAGTCCCAATAACTTTTAAAAATTGTGTTATTTTAGGAGCACCTGGCTGGCTCAGTTGGTTAAGCATCTGCCTTCGGCTCAGGTCATGATCTTGGGGTCCTGGGATTGAGCCCTGCATGGGGCTCCTTGCTCAGCGGGGAGGCTGCTTCTCCCTGTCCTGCCCCCCCTTGCTTGTGCTCTGTCAAATAAATAAATAAATAAATAAATTTTTAAAAAAGAGTCTAATTTTTAAACTTAGTACTACTTCATTGAACAAACATACTATAATTTATTTATTCATTCACCTGTTGATGGAGAGTTAAGCTATATCTGGTTTGGGGCTGTTACAAAAAAGATACCATGAATGTTCTCACTTAAGTCTTTTTGTGAACGTATGCAGTCATGTACTGGGTATACACCTAGAAGTGGAATGTCTGGGTTATAGGTTAGGTATATGCTTAACTTTTTTTTTTTTTTTAAGATTTTATTTATTCATTTATTTTAGAGAGAGAGAGAGCATGGGGGGAGAGGGACAAGTAGATTCCATGCTTAGTGCAGAACCTGAGGCAGGGCTCCATCCCACAACATGAGCTCACGACCTGAGCCAAAATCAAGAGTCCAACACTCAACTGACTGAGCCACCCAAGCGCCCCACACATTTAACATTAAAGATTTATTTATTTAAATTAGAGAGAGAGAGTGTGTGCAAGCAGGGGAAGGGGCAGAGAGAGAGAGAGAAAATCTTCAAGCAGACTCCCCACTGATCATGGAGCCCAATGTGGGGCTCAGTCACAGGACCCTGAGATCATGACCTGAGCCAAAATCAAGAGTTAGATGCTCAACTCACTGAGCCAACCAGGTGCTCCTGTTTAACTTTACTAGAGATCTGAGAAACAGTTTCTAAAGTAGTTGTACCATTTTATACTCTTTCTAACAATGTATGAGAGTTCCAGTTGCTCCACATTCTTGCCACACTTGGTATGTTCAGTCTTTCAAACTTTGGTGAGTATGTAATATCACATTAGGTTTTTTTTTTAGGATTTGTTTATTTTAGGTGGGGGAGGGGCAGAGGGAGAGGAATAGTGAGTCCCAAAAAGACTCCATGTTGAGGGCAGAGCCCGACATTGGGCTTCATCTCATGACACTGAGATCACGACCTGAGCCGAAACCAAGAGTTGGACACTTAATTAACTGTGCCACCCAAGCACCGTAATATCATATTAGTTTTAATTTGCATTTCCCTCATGAATAATGTTGAAAACCTATTTTATGGCCTTATTTTGTGAAATAACTATTTATATCTTTTGTACATATTTTTCAGTTGTTTAATCTTACTGATTTTTAGGAATTGTATATATATTCTAGATATGACACAAAGCTTTATTAAATAAATGTATTACAAGTAGCTTTTCCACATTCTTAATGCTGTCAGCATATCAGCAGATGTTTAAAGTTTTTGAGATGAAATTCAACTGAACAACTGTTCTTATTTATGGTTCGTGCTTTTTTGCAATCTACCTAAGGTCATAGAGATATATCTCTCTCTCTCTCTTTTTTCATAGAGACATCTCTAATGTTGTTTTCCAAAAGCTTCACAGTTTTAGCCCTCAGATTTAGGTCTTTGATCTATCTGCAATTAGGTTTTATGTATGGTGTGTGGCATAGCAATCATGGCTCATGTATTTCCATATGGCTATCTGGTTGCTCTAGCACGATTTATTGAAAGATTTTCCTTTCCCTCATTGAATTATGTTAGTCTCTTGAAAAACCCTTTTTAAAATTCCGGGTTTAAAAGAATCAATTGTACATCTATAGGATGGGCAAGACCAGTATAATAGCAGCAGCGTACTGGATAATGTGGTTGACTTTGAGACATAGAAGCACTTCCCCCTTAGCAACAGAATCTGTAAATTTTAGCTAACACATATTCTAACATCATTTGAAGTTTATTGTGGTCATGTTATTAAATTCTGATCAAAGAAATATAAAAGCACAGTTGAATGTGCAACTTTCATAAAGTCTTTCAAGGTAAGAAACAAGTTCTTTTTTGCTAGATGGAATACAAACGTGATGGTCCAGGCTGGAGAGAAAATAGAATTTTCTATTTTTATAAATTAGGGACATTTTTTAAGATATAGAAAAAAGTACAGAGAATAAAATAACAAACACACCCCTGTAACCACTCAGATTTAACGTATTTGCTTTATCATACTTGTTTCAGATTTCCCCCTCTTTTTTAAAGAAATACAAATACAGATACAGTGAAGAGTTGAGGCCCCCTGTGTAGCCAGCCCTTTCCAAACCCAATCTTTTTGCTCCCTCCCCAGATGCACCCCTACTCTGAAGTTTATGTATGTCTTACTTTCAGAGACTTAAGAATTCACTGGTTTTGCCTCCTCTGAGTGCTCCTTAGTTCAGCTGTGGTCTGTGCACTACTGGCTTAGGGATCACCTGGGGCACTTGTAAAATAGATATAGAGATCCCAGGTTCCCAACTCTTGAGATTCTATTTCAGTAAGTCCAGAGTGGGGCCTGGTCACCTTCATCTTATTATTACTTTCCTATAATTTTTTCCTTACATTTAAAAAAGCATGCCATGGGGACAAATCAAAACCACAATGAGATAGTATTTCATATCCACTAGAATAAAAAATACATACAATAACAAATGGTGAGGATATGGACAAATTAGACCCTCATACACTTCTGGTGGGAATATAAAATGGTGCAGCCACTTGGAAAACAGTTTGGCAGTTCCTCAAAAAATAAAACACAAAGTTACCATATGACCCGGCAATTCCACTCCTGGTTATTCACTCAAGAGAAATGAAGGCATGTGTCTGCACCAAACCATATAAGGAATGATGTTCATAGCAGCATTATTCATATGCATGAAGCACCCACTCTCCTTGTATGCATTCTTCTATACCAGGCAACCTTTCTAAGAAGTTACTCTGATACAAGTAAACAGAATCGATTACTCTGTGGAGGACTGAACTTACCATGGACTTTGGAAGTCAGACTTGGAATCCAATCCAATTTATGTTGTTTGCCAGCTATGAAAACAAATGGGAAAAATACCTATCCTGCATAGTTTCTTCCCCAGTCTATTCTTAAAATACCAAAGTCATAAAATCTTGTAATTTGCTAAATCAGATTCAGCCTCAGATAGAGATATCCTAAACTTAAGCAAAAGACTTGGGAAGCCTGGGTGGGTCAGTCGGTTTATCATCTGACTCTTGATTTCAGCTCAGGTTATGATCTCAGGGTCATGAGATCGAGCCCCACATCAGGCTCCATGATGGACTTGGAGCCTGCTTAAGATTCTCTCTCCCTCTCCCTGTATCCCTCCCCCTCCACTGGCCCCCTTTCTAAAAAAAAGCAAAAGACTTAGTCCAAATCATCTCATTTAACTCTTTGATGTAAAGTCAATCAATAGATCACCTTATTCTTTGCAAAGACTATGGTTATTCATTTATTACCTCCGATAATAATACAGAGAACACTATAGCTAAAATGCTTGCTTCCTGATTCATTAAGCGTTTTTTATTATGGTAATTAATAAAGACACATGGGCACTTAAATCCATAGCTATGATTCTTAAGCTCTAGAGCTTATTTGTTTTTATTGTTTTATTATAAAATGCTTAACTATACAAAGAAGTACAGAGAATGAGATCACAAACACTCAACTGCTCAGTTTTATGATAATTTTTACTATGCTTGCCAGATTTCACTTAAAAAATAAACATTCCAAGCCTATAGCTGCAGAATCTCTACAACTAGTAAGCCAACACCAACTCGTTTAGAATATCAACCTAAATTATACTAAATGTAAAGTGAGAAATAGCTGTGGAGTTGAAATTAAAAATTCTGATCCATCCTTGGTAAAAAAATATAGTGGAAGATTATATCAGCATTGACTGGAGACTGTCCCAGGAGTGCTGGCTGCTGCTTCCTGCTTCATATGTCCTTTCATGGGATCTACTTCCTTGTCTGTGGTCTCTGCTACCCAACTTGAGAACTCAGGACCTAATGGAAATCAGGCCACAGGCTGGGTTAGGCCAATCAGACTCTCTTTCTTGTGACTTTGAGTGTTGAGATGCAGACATTCTAGTGTATCCTCTACATTAACACTAGTTGTTATGAAAGCAAATCATAAAGTAAAATGCACATCTCACCTCCATGCTTTAGAAATCTGTTGCCTGTTCTTAAAACTCCTTAGCCAGAGATAATCTTAGGTAATGGTCTCCATCACTCCCTCCTCTTCAGCCGGCACCCAACACTCTAATCACTATTACAAGATGACCTCAAATTTTCTCCTCGTCCTCCTGCTGAGAGGTGTAATCTGTTTCTCCCTCCCTTGAATCTGGGGTAGTCCTGGGACTGGCTCTAATTCACCAGAAGGTGGGGAAAGGAAAGCTGTTTGACTTCCAAGGCTGCAGCTTCTGCATGGTTGCAGTACTCCCTCTTGGATCCCAGTCGCCATGCTGTGAGAAACCCAAGCCATGTGCAGAGGTCATATGGAGGAGATCCTTGATGCTCAGGTCAACAGCCTCAAGCTGAATGGCCAGCTGCCAGCCATGTGAGTGAGCCATTCTGGATGTTTCTGGCCAGTTGGGCCTCCAGATGACTGCGGCCCCTCCCAATAACACTTTGGAGCGGAAGTGCCCTATAGAGCTCAGTGAATCACAGATCATGAGAGATAATCAAAAGTTGTGGTGGTGATCTTATATATATATTTTTTTCTCTATTATTAATATCTTATCTTAGTACCTTTGTCACCATTAATGAACCAATATTGACACATTATTAGCTAAAATCCATACTTTATTCAGATTTTCTTAGTTCTTACCTAACATTCTTATTCTATTTCAGGATCTCATCCAGGATATTGAATTACATTTAGTCATGATGTCACCTTAGGCTCCTTTTGGCTGTGACAGTTTCTCAGATGTATCTTGTTTTCCCTTGACAGTTTCGAGGGTAGTCTTGGTCAGGTGTTTTATAGGACATCCCTCTCTCAGGATCTGTCTGATGTTTTTCTCATGATCAGAGTGGGACAACGGGTTTTGGGGAAGAAGACCACTGAGGTAAGGTACCATTTCAGCCCATCACATCAAGGGTACATATTATAAACATGACTTTTCCCATTGATGTAGACCTTGACCATCTGGTCGAGATGCTCTTTGCCCGGTTTCCCCACTGGGTGAAGCCACACTTAAGGAATGGGGAGTTAGGCTCCACATCCTTGAGGGTGAAGTATCTACATAAATTATTTGGACTTCTTCTGCCCAAGAGATTGTGATAGTAATTTTAAACCATTAATTTTTGGCATGGTTTAATACACAGCACAATATCTGAAATACACTCAAATCTTTTCACCATCTCCTGTTAGACTTCACCATTTATATATGGGACATATGCTTCATTCTGCTTATAATCCCCTTTCCACCTCCACCCACCCACTCACCAATCAACCAATTAAAACAAACAAAAACACCTATTGTTCCAACAAAACTCAAGTGTTACCTCCTCTATCATGAAGCTTCCATCCAGAAGGAATTCTTTGCTTTGACCTAGCTCTCAATACCACACAGTTAATACCACTATCATTGCCCTTATGGTATGGTTACCTCCCTCAACTAGACTACAAGTTCCCAACATGCAGAGACCCTGCCTTATGTAACTCTGCACGCCATACTTGGGACCATCAACACATACCAGGTGCCCCATGTGTTTGTGAATTAAATAATTAATTGAATGACTATAAAAGTATATTTTTCTATAATACCACAATTTAAAAGAATAAAAGAGACAGCATAAATAATCAGCGATAGTCCAAGATGCGTCAGTAAATCCACACTAGAACTGGAGCCCCCCTCGTAATGCACAGTTCCACTGTGTAATAGCTAGCTAGACCAGGCACTAAGAAAACTGATCACTGCATTCAATAAGTCAAAGCCACATATAACAGACAAAATAGTATCTGTTTTCAGATCAGCATGACAACATAGGCACATAAATACTAAATAAATTAGATCACACGAGTCTCTTTCTAAGGGAACCAGGCCAATGAAGTCCATATCCTCGCCTTTGGATTTCCTGATATGTCATCAAAGACTTTTTACAGCACATAATTTTCATATTTAACTTCTAAAGTGTGGAACAATGAGGCAGATTCATGGGTAACTGTGTTAGTGCTATTCAATTTTCTCTTTTACGTACACAGCAGGAAAATTAAATAAGCCCTGAAGTGGTCCCTGGGAAAAATATAAGGAATAGTCACTGTGTCTCCAAAGGATTCAAGGGCTTCTGAAGTTTTACATTAATACTAACTCCGTCAACTTGTCTTCCTTCAGTATTTACAATAGCGGCTTCGACTAAAACAGGAGAATGCTCTGCGAGAAAGTGATTAGGTCATACAAAACTGCATTCTAGTGACCAGGGGACCAAAGCCCTCCCACAGAGAGCACCAGTAGCACTGGTAGCAGCAAAAAGACTCCCCTCAGGAAGGTCCAGGGCAGCAGACTGGGCACTGTCCAGGACACAGTGTGAGATATCCTTAGAGAGCCCAGGAAGGACTAGAACAACTTTGAAAGGAGAGAGAGACATGAAGGTGATACTGAGGGTCCCATATGACCAGGCAGAGAAAGAGCCGAGCAGAGTCAGGACATAGGAGCCAGATACAGAGATATACATAAACACACAGATAACAACTTATATACAGGATTGACAATGGTTAACATTCATTCAAGCCTTAGCTTGAAAACCCAAACCAAACAAATTACCACTTAAAATTTTTTAATAAAAAGTGTCTAAAAATTATTGATAATGTCTTTGTGCAGCAGGAATAAAGGACAGGATTTTTACTTTTTACCTTATACACTTCTGACTCATTTTAATTTCTTAAAATAAGAATACAGAACTTGCACAATAAAACATTGCACAAATGAAGCATAAAGTTCTCTATGAGTTCAGTAAAATTTGTTTTAAATCGGTCGTGGAGCATAACAAAAATGACTATCAAGAAGAAAAAAAATCTTCTCAACCTTAGGTTAGGTTTTCATTTAAATCAAGCTAGTTTCTAAATTCACCTAAAACAAAACACCCACTCTACTCATCCACTGCCTGTTTTTAATTTCCACCCAAAGTGTTTGCATCTTTAGTAATTCACTGACCTTGGAACTGCTTTCTTCCGACACTTCTCCCTCATTGGTTTGCATGGGAACAGACTCTGTGCAAAACTCTGCAGAAACACACAAATATTGCCTAAAAGAGGTAAGAAGAGAGAGAAAAAAAAAACGAATTCAGTGCAAAAATCAGTTTTTCAAAGATTGGATTGAAACTGGATCACCAAGGCGATGACCTTAAGTAACGTGTGTGTGTGTGTGTGTGTGTGTGTGTGTGTGTGTGTACACGCATCTTCAGTAGGAAAGGAAGGAGGAGGTAAGAGGGAATTTTCCCTACCTAAAGGGAGGAGAGTTAGGAAAGGTTGAAGACATCAGGGTATTAAACAGTTCTAGATTTCTTTCCTTTTTTATCTTGATTTTTGGCACAGGTGACAGCGAAAATCTTTAGCAATGCATACGGTACAAACGGTGATCCGTCAGAAAGGACACCCACCTATGGAAGCAGTGGGCCAGTTGTTACGCTGCAGCAGGTCATACTGCCTGCATATTACAATAGGCTATTGAAACCAGCTGGGTTTCCTGGGTTTATCATTTATGTTCAATATTTGTGGTCTATTTTATAACTGAAATTACAGTACACGCTCATGGCGGATCCCACTTTTTCAAGAGGATTTGCTTAGTAAACTATCAGTTAATTCATTTTTACATGAGAACAGGCTGTCCTAGGGCAAAACAATAAAAAGTAGTAATTTTCCCCCCAAGAATAAAATGAGTTAAGTTAGTTAAAATTTTATGAATTAAAATGTACCAAAAGGAAACTACTAAAAGTATATGTAACATTCAAATTTTCATTTGATATGTCATTATTGAGGAATAATTACTCAAACTGACACAAAACGGATCTCCATTATATTACAGGTAACCAATGTTTTAAAACCTTTCTAATACTTTAAAAGGTTCATACCTACAAAATACAAAAGCTAAAAAAGATGCTTGCCAGGATGTGTGTGTGCAGAGAATCTCTTTATAAACGCAGCAGCCTGGAGGTCTAGTGTGGGAATCTGTTTCCTCATCTGCTGGGCGGGAAAGGAGTATCAAAATATGTACTGTGCTCACCTAATGGAGGTTTTTTGGGAACCAGTGTGTATTTATGTGACATGAAATGTAAAACTGGTACACTGGAAGCTCTGTTAATCAAGCCCCATTCACTCGCTCCAGATGAAGTGACACTGCCCATTCTTGCTGAAGCAGATGCTCACAGCAAGGAAAACAGGCTTTCTCTAGCTGGTTTTGCTCCTCATTCGTTTATGACAGTTGTGCAAAAATAAACTTGCTCTTTCTATGAAAATTAAGTTGATAGCACTAGAAAAAGTAAGCTACCTAGAAGGATGTCATATGCAAGCTGCTTCACCAATATCCTCAAGTTCTCATTCTACTTTACAGAAATAGAGACCGTATTTCATAAATGACGCACTATATGGACAGTGGACAAAGAAAGTCACCCCAATGATCTCTGTGCCATTTCCATTTGAATGTGCTAGGAAAGAGGAACCGTCTTTCACCTCTCCAGAGGCTTCCCTCCTGGCTCTTCTCTATATGCACAAGCTCCACCCTGGAGGATCCTTTCCGAATGGGGAGATCAGAAGGAGAAACAAGGCATGTGAGCACAGCCCTTTCCTCTGCTCTAAATGCAGGTCCCTCACAGTTACCTGGGACTAGGTAAGCCCGGTGAATATTGAGGTCAGTGCTAGGAAGTTCACTTGTCTACAGATGTAAGCCATATTCTCCAATATAGCTTAATTAACGACAGATGATATTTTGGTCTCTCAAATGCCCTACTCCTTTATTTCTCAATTGGTGTAGAACTCAGTCAAGGGACAAAGAGTGCTATTTATTGAGTATCCCAAAGACCCTAATATCTGGTACATGAGACTACCATTTTAATAAATATACATGAAGGAAAATTTGGGGGGTAAAATGCATGTGCACTTTATAAGGCTTCTGTTGGGGCAGGACTTTGGGCTTTGGTCTTTAGCGAGGGAGCAACACGTTTCAATCTTGCAGAGATTTACATGAGGCCGCATGAGTTTTTACGGTCATACACCAGCTTTACACTATTGAGGCCGAATTAGAAGTTTATAAACCATAGGCCACACTGTATTTTGACATTAGTGATGACTGTAGTTATGGTAACTTTGTCTTCAGGTAAGTGGCTGTTTCTATAGAAACAAGACTGAATACACCAGGCACACAAGGCTTAGCACAGGCTTGGGGGCTTTGCGGGCGACAGCAAGGGAAGAAGCAACAGTCGGTGGTGGTGGTGGTGGCAGCCGTGGTGGTGGTGGTGGTACTGAAGGCTCATCTAAATGTCAGCTGTGCAAGTGGCCTCAGCATACATCGGCCACTCTGGCCTAGCAAGCAAATGTCAGCTGTGCTGGCCTCAGCAAACGGAATAGGGCATTAGCAGGCTTGGTTGGCTTCAAAGTACAGAAGGCTGCTGCCTGACCTTGAATTCTGCAGGCACAGCTTTTCCTAAGCAGCCATGGCTGAGGCAAAGATTAGACTTTAGGGAAAAGAGACTTTCTTCATACAGGCCTTTTAGATATTAATGAGTGAAACAATTATTTGCTGCACATAAGCTACAAGGCAGCTGAATTTCAAACAGCACGCTTGCTACAGAACCAGTGAAGTTCTATGTTTAAATTGTTTGTGCTCGGCTTACACAGGCAATCCAAATGGGAAATGGAAATTAAAGAGGTGTCTCACTATGCTCACAGAAGGCAGGGAGGCAGGGAACTTACAGAGGAAGGGAAGGAACTTGGTAACTGAGGCTGCCACTAGTATAAATCCCTAAATATTGCAAAAAGAAAGTGATACTTCAAGTATTAATCTTTAAAGCAGAAGACAGTGTACATTGGTTGGGTTTTTTCGAGATACGGTAAAGGCCCAGTTCCAAATTTGACCTCCTGCTGGCAGATTTTTCCAAATTGGGTGGAAGTGTCCAAGTCGTGAATTCTGTACACTGGCATGGGCTAACTAGTATTCTGGAGAGGCTCAAACCAAGAGGACCTCACCCATCTTCCCTCCGTCAGATACCAACGTGGCAAGACTGAGTACAATGTTGTGAGAACATACTTTTATCAGAAATTACTGCTCATGGGGGGCGCCTGGGTGGCACAGTGGTTAAGCGTCTGCCTTCGGCTCAGGGCGTGATCCCGGCGTTCTGGGATCGAGCCCCACATCAGGCTCCTCTGCTATGAGCCTGCTTCTTCCTCTCCCACTCCCCCTGCTTGTGTTCCCTCTCTCGCTGGCTGTCTCTGTCTCTGTCGAATAAATAAATAAATAAATAAATAAATAAATAAATAAATAAATAAAATATTAAAAAAAAAAAGAAATTACTGCTCATGGGCAGGAGGTAGGCTTACTTTCTGAATCTGGTAGGCTATGGGGACAGTGCTGAAACAGTTTTGTTTAGCCTTGGAGTTCATATAATTTATATACTGTTCTGATCCATTTTAGGATCAATTTTGCCAAAGAAAATACCCAAGAGAAGAGTGGGTGGTAGTGGGGGTTCGTCCTCTTCAAAGTGGGAGCAGGACTGTCCTGAGACGCCCTCTGCCCTAGAGGGGAGGGACACACCCAATGTGACCTGGATTACTACTTAAGACCAATGTGCTAGGAGACAAGAGCCCTTGCGTGTTAGGGGAGGAAAACTTGCCCACTCTGGATGCTTCCTTCCATGTGAGGCAATATCCCTTCACTACTATTGGCCTTATATTCCTGACACATGCTGTCAAGGTGCAGTGACTTGTCCGGTCAGTGAGTCTGGAAGGGGAAACTGGACTTGCATAGTCCAGTACCCCCCAACTCCTTTCCTGTGGGGCACTTATCCTGCTCTGCTGGTTCCTTCTTCCAGGAGGCGGGTCTGTCCCTGGCTAGTACTGCTGGGCGAGGAAACCTGTTAAGTTTCAGAACTGAATATCAGAAAGATGACCTGCTGTTAGACACAAGCCAGTTCTATGTTAACTTAGTAATAAAAGTGAAAATCTGTTCTCCACCTGCCTTGCTCCTTTATCCTATATGGATATATAGGATATATATGTGGTTCAGAACTTGCTCAGGGGAGAAAATGTTTTTTATCAGGTCCTCTTCAATTCCAGGTTATATCTGGAACGTCTCCTCTTCAGAATTAAGTTTTCTGCATCAGTCTTATCTTCCCAATTACCCCATTACCATAATACGAATAGCAGACTTTTACTTTATAATCTTTTCAACTCTATTTCTAGCTATTCCCCATGCACACACTATCCCCCACTTCACTCAGGCAAATCTTCTCTCTATTCTCTCCACACAATTTGCTAATTTAATTTCTTTTTTAAAAATTTTTTATTTAAATTCAATTTAATTAACATATACTGTATTATTAGTTTCAAATTTAATTTCTATCTATGCAATTCATACCCATTTGAAAGCGCTTCCCCTCACCACCAATTCATGTCTCTATCCTTGTAATATCCAATTTTTATTTCTAAAAATCTTTCCTGATTAATACCATATAGTTTGCCTACTTACTACATGTCATATCATACCTATTTTTCTATCTGTCCTTTCTTTAATTTGCCCTTATTTGTGTGAGTGTGTGTGTGTGTGTGTGTGTGTGTGGTTTTGGAACTGTTCTTAATATTTTTTAAGGTGTTTCTTGAAAAAGCCTTGATGACATTCTTGTGAAGCCATAGCTTATACTTGTCTAAGGGTCTAAGTGAATTTTACTGTGCTTCTGACAAAACAGAAGGAGGATAAAGTAGGCCATGCAAAAGTATATGGTTGAGCTAGGGGTTCCACTTGGGAAGTGACAAAGGGGCCGGCGTATCAGTGCTAAGAGAGTGATGAAAAAATCAAGGCAAAGTCCACTTATGTGAAAATTCACTGGAGGGGGCGAACAAGTGATAGTAAAGCTGTCACAGATGATGTGACAACACAAGCATCTGATTTCTGCTCCGGCACATGATTCCACCTCAGAGCTATCACCAGCTTGCCGTACGTGGTAAGTGGCCTGCAGTCTTGACCTGGCAGAGCTTCAGCACACACGGAACAGGACTCAACAAATGTTAACGACAAACATGAGTAAAACCGTACATCATACTGTGCTTGGTCTTCCGTAAAAGTTGGCAAATATATTCGCATCTTCAAAGCTCTCCAGGATCTAGCCCTCACCTGTCTCTCCGGTGTCACTGACCAGACCCCTTTTTCTTTGCTCCAGTCACAACGAACTACTTACAGTTTCACAAATATGCCAGATTATTTCTGGTTTCCATGTTTTTGTTCATACTACTCCTTCTGCCTTTCCCTCCCCTGGTACCACCAGAGAACACCCTATTCTTATCATTCAAGACTCAGCTTTTGCACAGTATCTCCTGATCCATCCCTCGGCAGAACTGGCGATTCCTTCCTCAGTGTCCCCAGTGGATCCTGTCTGAATTCTATCATATGATCTGTAACCCTCTACTGGCTTCACTTGCTTACATAGATGCGTCCCTTATGACACTGTCAACTCTTTGACACCAGACACTGTATCTCGTTAATGTCTACATTCACAGCTTACTTAGAACTGTATACCTGGAATTTAATAGTCAATAAATTTCTATGTAGGAATGACTGAATTAATCAACTAAAGTCCTTTTTATTTAAATTACAATAGATAATCAATTCAATAGCTATTTCCTGGGTTCCTACCACACACCAGATGGTGCTCGGCTAGAATGCTGTAGTAGAACAAGCTTTGGCTTTGAAGGAACGGAGTCATTCATTCCTAATTCTTTGTCAGTTATTAGCTGTGTAATCTTGGGCACTTAGCATTCTAATCTTCATTATTTTCATCCATAAAACTGGTCAGGAGGAGGTGTTATAAGGATTAAATGAAATAATATATGCACAGCACTCAGCAAGGTGTCCAGGAGCAGCCAACGGGCACTAAAAAACCTGTGAGTTCCTTCCCAAGAAGTCTCAAAGGGTTTACAGACTAGTAAAGGAGACAGAGACAAGTAACTCTAATGTAAAATACTGAATGCCTTATTATGGTCATAGTAACGGGGGCACCTAGAATACAGATGAGAAAGAAATTCTGCCAAGGTGGCCTAGAGGAGGGGACAACAGGTAAGATTCGAGAAAGAGCAGTGATAGCTGCATTCTTCTCCCCTCTTCCAAACCTCAGGTGAAGAGAAAAGCATCAACCAAGGCACAAAGGTACGAAAAAGAACTGTATGTTTGGGAAACAGAAAATGGTCTGGTATGGCGTACAACAGGTAGGGGCGCACTAGAAAAGCAGCCAGAAACACTGACTGGAATGAGGCTCTCAAGCAGTTTGTAGAATGGCATCTGCAGAACTGAGAGCCATGAGAGCTGTTGGAGTAAAGGAGTGACAGGAGTAAATACATCATCTTGAAAGCTCGTCCTGGCAGTAATGTGGACGACAGCCTGGAGTCAGGACAGACCAGAGGCAGAGAAGCTAGGAATACACTCACAGAAAACTGTGGAATTGCTAAACCCTAATAACAAATTCTAGCTTTATAAAAGGATGAGGCGCCACATGTCACTTCAATCATTTGGACTGATGTGCTTTTTAAAGGGACCTACTGAAGTAGAAATGCAAAGAGCTGATGTGATGGCCACTTTAAACACCCTCGTGGAACAACTTGGGAAAGGGGCAATAACGTCAAAATGTACTTTTCTTCTTTTTAAGATGAAGACTCTCCCATTTCACTGCCAATACACAGTGAATTGAAATTTTAAAAACTTACCTCTGACAGTATCCTGGGGCAACACAAGCCCGTGATGATGAGTCTAGACTACATTCAGTGCAAAAAACCAAAACCCTGAAAAGAGAGAAAAATCACAATGAGCTGGGCACTCATAGCAAGATGCCACGGGAAGCGGTGGGGCACAGTTCTGCGTCGGGTAGCCTAGTAAATACCAGGCTCTTCCGTCTAGAAGCTGTTGACTGTTGGGCCAGTGGCCTAACCTCTCCGGGAGCCTCAGCTTCCTCACTCAACACCTAAAACAACAGCAGCACCTTCCTCATAGGGTTCTTTGGAAGTTTACATGGAATATGTATAAAACAGTATAGGGCAGGGCACCAACCACATGCTCAATAAAGGTGAGTGGTTATTAAGAGTGTGAACTGAGAGGTGCCTGGATGGCTCAGTCGGTCGAACGTCCGACTCTTGATTTTGGCTCAGGTCATGATCTCAGGGTTGTGAGGCTCCATGAGCAGTGCTGAGTCAGCTTGAGATTCTCTCTCTCCCTCTCCCTCCCCATGCTCAAGCTCTAAACAAATTAATTAATTAATTAATTAAATCTTAAAAAAAAAAACCCAAACAATGTGAACTGAAATACCTTCTGAAGAAACACTAAAACCTATATTAAACTTCTATTATTGATTTTACCTTATCTGTTCTACCAGAAAAATGCCAAGTTGCCTTTTCAGCTTCTCCATTTGACATGAGGATGTCTCATAATCACTTTAGATTCAATAAATCCCAAATGGTACTCTTCATCCCCTGCCAGGACCTCATTCTCCCGTCCGCCCTGCCTTATCAAGGACACCATCCCTGCCCAGTTGCCTGGGTCAGAACCTTGGGTTTATCCTGGATTTCTCACCCTATCCCAGGCCTCTCACAGCCCCACCAGCAATCCTGTCATTTCTGATTCACAGCATATGAATTCTTTCACTTCCATTGCCATTATCATTCCTTGCTAGTGGAGGCCTCTTAGCTAGTCTCCTGCCCCTACTCTTGCTCCTCCCCAGTCTGTTCTCAAATAATGGCTGGAATGGCGTTTTCAAAATCAAATCGGATCAGAGCAAGCTGCTAATAGATGCAGTGAAAACTGTATTTGTTTCATGATGGAATGTCTCTCTCTTTATATATATGAAATACGTACTTACATATGTGAACATACAGATACACGAATATATATGAAATGAAAGGCACTTAATATTAGACATCTAGAGGTCCCAAGCCAGTCCTTTCATTTTACAATGGCAGAAACAAATGCCAGAAGGAGATCCTGCCCAAGGCTGGACCTCGGTGTGTGTGCAGAAGTGGTCAAAACAATGCTGGACAAGCCCTACAGAAACTCATCTATGATCAGCGTCCGTACTGCTGTCAGAAAGCCTGTCACTATTTGGAAGTTGGGCCCTTAGTTTCACAATCAATTTAATGTTTCTGTCCAAGAAAGCACATTCCATTCCCCACAGCTGCAGATTATGAGTTACAGCTTTAGTTCCACATCATGTCTTAGTGTTTGAGGGGGTGCTTCAGGGAAATCCTGAAAGCATCTTGTTGCCCTCTTATCTGTCATCACCTCTCCCTCTGCTTATTTTTTAACAGTGTTTGGATAAATAAATCTCAGATGGTTGGACTGTGATAAGTATTAGTGATATTTTAATTATTATCCCTATCCTCCTACTATACACACCGTTGTCCCAGCCATCTTCCTTTCTAAAAAGCAAACGTGACCTCTGAGTAGATTGCTGCCAAGATTCAGTCAATAATTACCCATTACCTTCAGGGTAAAATTCAAGATCTCTCTAGCCCCATCATCACTTCATATCCTTCTCATGGGGATTATGCGTGGTTTCCTTGCCTGAAATACACGCACTGATGTCTGCTGAGGGCCCTTGGCTTAATTCCCATCTACTCCTCTTGTAAGATCGGCCTCAGGAATTATCTCCTGAAAGTTTTCTGTACCCTCCTTGGCTGCACTAAGTATCCCTCCTCTAAGATATACCACATAATACTGGTAGTGTCTGAGGGTCTGCTTTCTACACTCAACAGGGGCTTCTTGACAACAAGGGCTCTCTGTGTCTTACCCATCTTAGAATTTGGTATCCATCAGGAGTTCAATAAACAAGCTGAACTGAATCCTGACATGCTCCTGATAACTCAGTAATTCAGTGTGGAGCCTTCCCCATTAAATGGCACCAGGGAAAGCTGAAGATGCTCAAACTTTGCAGATGGGTCTGGCCCTTGTGGAGAATGTGAGCTACGTGGTTACGTGTGACTCTCAGTACCTCTGAGAAAGATTCAATTCTTTCATTTTTTGTCACCTGCAGATTATCAAGAGCACGACCCTAATTTTCAGTTCTCTATTCTGATTAGTTTCTGCCCTGGCTAAACATGACTTCTGTGGACTTACCAGTTGTCTAAATTCTGTATCAACTTCATAAAGTAGCCCATCATTATATATCTTGTTAATAGACAAGCTTAGAAGGACACAGTGGCCAGCTCAGTCCTTTGCCTGCTTGGCAAGTGGGCTCAGACACTTGCCTGTGTTCAGTGAGGGGAAAAGGAGTTGAAGCAGAGGAGGGGCAGGCGAAGGAAACTGGGCAATTTCCAAGCACTCTGGAAACCAGTTTTTACAGAACAGCTTCCCTAGTTTCTCTGCAGGGCTGTGAACCTCTGTTATCAGATGCACTTGTACTCAAGATAAACATAACATTTGATTTTAAAATCAACATTTGGAATTATCTAGTTGAAGTTATCTACAGCACTATTTTCCTTCTAAGGTATGAGTAATGACAAATTCCTTCAAAACGTCATTTTGAAATGTTCCAAACTACACTGTAATCCTACCATCTGATCGTATATAGCCATAGCAGTAAACTATTTAAAGCATTCCAGTTTTCTCCGTTCTCTTGCAGAGTAACCAGACCGGCCTTGGGGTTCATAGCGGTTGGGAAGTTTCGTGGGTCTCGGACTAAATCACTACTAGGCCCTGCTAAACTGCAAGCAGACCTCAAGAGCTCCTCCAAGCGCACTACCTGATCTAACTCATGGGATGGAATCAAACCTACATCTTTCCTAGGAAATATGGCAAGTTGAAAGAAGGACATTTCCAATAAATTATATTCATTTTACTACTCTAATATGGCATTGTTTTAATTCTGAAACTTGATTATTCAGCCTGATTCTTTAAGGCTTAATTTTAATTCTCATTTTAAAAAATTCAAGTAATACGGATAAGGCCCTTGATCACGGTCCCTTCTCCCCCATCCTCACCCAGGACTCACCATTGTTATCAGTTTAATCTCCAGGCATAATTCTGGGATGCAGACTATTAAGAATATACAGTTCAGGGGCGCCTGGGTGGCTTAGTTGGTTGAGTGTCTGACTCTTGGTTTCAACTCAGGTCGTCATCTTGGGCTCGTGGATCAAGCCTTTCGTCAGGCTCCATACTCAGTGGGGAATCTGCTTGGGATTCTCTCTCTCTCTTTCCCCCTCTGCCCCATCCCCCACCTTGCTCACGCATGCTGTCTCTCTAAAATAATAAAATAAATATTAAAAAAAAAAAGAGGGATGCCTAGGTGGCTCAGTCAGTTAAGCATCTGCCTTCAGCTCAGCTCATGATCCTGGGATCAAGTCCTGCCTTGGGCTCCTTGCTCAGGGGGGAGCCCGTTTCTCCCTCTGCCTGACACTCCCCCTGCTTGTGCTCTCTCTCTGACAAATAAATAAATAAAATATTAAAAAAAAAAGAATACACAGCTCATCCTTGAACAACATGGGTTTGAACTGTGTGGGCTCATTTCTATGCAGATTTTTTACAGGACAGTTCTATAAATGTGTTTTTTTCCTTACGATTTTCTTAAAAACATTTTCTTTTCTCCAGTTTACTTTATTGTAAGAATGCAGTAAGTAATACGTATAAAATACAAAATATGTGTTAATCGACTGCTTATATTATTGGTAAGGCTTTCAGTCAACAATAGACTATTTGTTAAGTTTTGGGGGAGTCCAAACTTACACACAGATTTTCAGCTGCACAGGGCGTCAGGCACCCCTAATCCCTGTGTTGCTCAGGGGTCAAGCAGACTATAAACTTTTAACTGAGTCACAAGTAACACTGAAAGCCATGACTGCTTACGTCATTGGCAACTGGCCTGACTTCAAGCAAGATGTCAGGAAGAGGCATCTTAAGTGAAGCAGCAGATGTGAGGGTGGAGCAAAACACCAGCAAGGGAGCTGGGAAGGCCTTTCCAGGAGGCGAGCATGGATGCCAGGAGAACTGGGGCAAGCAGGAGGGTACCACACGTCCAGCTCTATAAGCAGGGCACCCAGCCCAAGTGGGCAAGAAGGAACCTATTTAATTAACACAAATAATACTACTGAAAGCCCAAGCAGCACAGGTGGAGATACCCTCACTACAGGCAGATGGGCCTATTTAGCTGCCAATACACAAGTATTATGATTGTTCCAAGATCTGGAAACGTTACCTGTGCAGTTTCAGGGCACCTCTACTTAAGCTCAACACTTTGCAAGTTCTATAAAATGTTCCAGTCTGCACTTTCCAAAAACCATCTCCTTTAATCCCAAAATCTCCTCTAGCTTTTGTGCCCTCCCTCCCCTTTCCTGTCCTAATCAAGTTTAAGTTTATATTTGTGGTCACAATGCCCTTACCTCTCATTCACTTACTAATCATTGCAATATGATATCTTTCCCTATCAATCCCGGTACCAAATACAATGGCTATTATTCAATTGTTTTGTTTTAACCTCTTTTTCACATTTAAAAATCAGAATGACCTGAAAGTCTTATCCTTTGGTTGCTCCTTTCCTATCTTGGTATCAAGGATACTGTAGATCCAGGGGCACCTGGCTGGCTCAGTCAATGGAGCATGAGACTCTTGACCTCAGAGTTGTGAGTTTGAGCCCTGAGTTGGATGTAGAGATTACTTAAAAGGTAAAATTTTTAAAAATAAAAATTAAAAAAGACACTGCAGATCCAGTCACTGAGCCAGGGGCACCTTGCTTTAGTTGCTGGTCTCTTAGCTGTGTCTGGGTCCTCCTGTCTCCCTGGGTTTGCAGCCAACCTAAGGCCTCTGTCAACGCTGTTGATTTCCAGATTCACAAATGAGCCAAGTGGTGCTGGGTGAGGATCTGCTGCCTCTGTACACGGGGAACGGGGGGACATGGGTTGTGGTGAGGGAACCAAACTCAACTCCTGGCTTCAAGGGCTGAGCCTAGTTCTGATGCCCAAACTGTCATGGATCATGTCTAGCCCCTTTACCCTACAGAAGGAGCCAAATTCATTCCTTGTGCCACCTCTCAGACCATTTCTTTGCAGACTCTTACTCGAGAATCTTTCCCTGCTTGTCCTTTCATTACTGGTGTGTTCCTTGGGAGTTACACCCTTCCTATTCTCTTTCAATTATATACACTGTCCTTATCTTCCCCCATAGATTCAACTACCATCTATGCCTTGGTGACTCCCAAATCTCTCCAGTACTGGCCTTTCTTACAATCTTCAAAGCTTTCTATAAACTGCCTAATGTCAACGCACTTCACCTCATGTTCCACAGGTTCCTAAAATGCAACACATCTAAAACCAACTAATCTTCCCTCAAACTGTGTTCTTCCCCTTCTGCCTCACTTGGGAATACGACCATCCCACTCAAATAAAAAATCCGGCACCATCACCAGCATCTTCCTCTCACCAAACTCTGTCAGTTCTAATCCCCAAATATTTCAGTAGGTACTTTCTTCTCTATTCCTACTGCCACTGCTTTAGTTCTGGCAGTTTCTCGCTCAAGTTATTCTATTTTTTTTCCACTGGTTTTCTTACCCTCAAGACCCTCCCACCCCCACTCCCGTCAGAATTGCCTTTATAACGTGCAATCCCACACAGCCTTTGCAATGTCTCCGTCCATCTTCAAGATAAAATCTAATTCTCACTACATGGTATACAAAGCCCGGTACCTATTCACCTCTCAGCTTCATCTCACAAAATCACATTGCTTTCAGTTTTCATTAAACACCACATGGCTTCATGTGCCAGTGACTTTGTAGATGCTGTTTCTACTTGGACTGTCTTCCTACTCACAGGGCAAATTTCTTCCCCACCTTCAAAATGCAGGTGTAGGGAAACCTTTTCTGTGAAGCCCTTCTTAATGCCTCTCTCTTTCCCACACACGGTCTGGATGGGTCCTTCCTCTGAGTTAGCGACTATACTTGGTATATATTTCCACCAGGCTTGTTTATGTTGTACATAGACTACTGAAGGCAGGGTCTAAGTCTTACTACTGTATCATCATTTAAAACAGTGCTAGTGCAAAGGACATTCTGATAAACTCTGATGGAATAAACACAGACATTTTTGGGAAAAAAATAAGGTCTACTCAGCACAACATTCTTAGTTTACTCCAGTAAGGATGCTGTTTATCAGTTATAATAGTATATCCAAGGCCACAGTATAGACTCCATGCATGCATGCATTCATTCAGCAATGAGCCACCTGCCAGGTATCATGCTGCTCTAAGGAACACCATGGTAAAGTAATGCTGGCCTCTCAGGGCAGAGTGCTACCTGAGTGGGACCCCCGGACTGCCAGAGAGAAGCTGTGAAGGAAACTTTGGGACTGAGAGCAGGCCCCTGGCACAAAGATATTACATTTATTCATGTAGGTAGAGGTTGGTTGCCTAAGGAAAACAAACTCAGTCTGAAGCAGGGATAAAGAAAAGGGTATGTACTCACTTTCAGCTACTTATTCAGTTTGGTCAACTAATGCCTTCTACCCTAGTCCAGGATGACCTGTCAATTCTGTAACAGAAATGGCTTCAGAAAGTACCTTCTAAAGACCAAAACACAAGGGCAAACCACTTGGGGGTGGGGGTGGGGATGGTAGGGAATGATGACTGCTGGCTACAGGAACAGCAGAGGCAGCTCCTGAAACAGCAGAGTCAACGCAGCCAGCTTTACTGAATGCTTACTAAGCGCCCAGCGCGATGCTTGTGTTTTCAGAGCAAGGGCCTATGGCCAGGTTTTACTGCCATTGTTGATCACATAAGAATTAAACAGATTAACATGTTTAGCTTTTGTACCCAATTTATTGATGACCCATGATCAAAAAGCCTTTATTCTTTTTCCATATTGTATATTAATTTTCTGTAGGTTTTTTTAAATCAAATACCTATTTCTATTAAAGTTCACAAAATTTTAAATGCATATTGGCTCACCAATAAAAACAGTGAGTTAGGGAAGTTTTAATATTTATATTGAAGATGATAACAATATGAATAACCATTAACCAATAACCACCATTTTTGCTGCACTCAGCAATTTACATCATGGACACCTCAAAAAACTCTCATTTAACAGATAATCCCTGTCCTCAGAGGTCTTACACTATTGATAAGGAGAAGAAAATCAGCACAGCAAGCAATTCCACAAGAACTGAAAGTACTAAGCTGTGTGGCACAGAAGCTTGGATAGTGCAGAGAGAACAGTGGGCTAGACAATCAGGACAGCCTTCAGAGAAAAACTAGGATTCCAACAGAATTGACAGGATGTAAAGCAGTGACTTTCAAACGTTTTATAGTCTCAGGATCTCTTTACAATTCTTAAAAATTATTAAAGACCCCAAAGAGCTCTTGCTTATGTGGGTTATAAATATCAATATTTACCCATACTAAAAATTAAAGCTATGAAAAATTTAAGATATTTATTCATAAATATCCATTTAAAAATTTTAATACAGGGGTGTCTGGATGGTTCAGTCGCTAAGCGTCTGCCTTTGGCTCGGGTCATGATCTCAGGGTCCTGGGATCAAGCCCCACGTCAGGCTCCCTGGTCAGCGGGAAGCCTACTTCTCCCTCTCCCACTCCCCCTGCTTGTGTTCCCTCTCTTGCTGTATCTGTGTCAAATAAATAAATAAAATATTTTTAAAAAATATTAATATACTATTATTACATGTTAACATTTTTAAATTAAAAATAATATTTAGAGGATAAAAAATCTGAGAAAAATACCATTGTTTTACATTTTTGCAAATATCTTTAATGTCTGGCTTATGAGACGGCAGCTGTATCCTCCTATCTGCTTCTGCATTCAGTCTTTTGCAGTATCGTATGTCATGAAGCCTCTGGAAAACTCCACTGTACACTTGTGAGAGAATGAGTTTGAAGGCATGTACATGTCAGTATTATTAAAATGGTTGTGACCTCATGGACTCCCTGAAAGGATCTGGATGGGGAGTGAGGCGGATCCTCGGAGTACACTTTGAGCAGCTATTAATTTTAAAAGAGAAAGAAAATGGTATAAGGGTATAAGCAGGAAGGAAGTGTGTGGCTCAGGAGCCATAACTTCCACATACGCAATGCTTATTCCTAACATCTTGGCTACAACCAAGCTCACCTCCTCCACTGTGAACCTCAGAGACAGAATCAGGAGGGCCAGGTGGGGTGCTACGTGACAGCAGGACAAGGAGCTTCTCCCTCACTATCCGGGTGTGTGTGTGTGTGTGTGTGTGTGTGTGTGTGAGCGCGCACGCGGGAGTGCACGCGGGAGAGGCTCTACTTCCCCCGGCAACATTCCCTGGAGGCCACGTCAGGTTTTCCTCTCTAGCGCCCACACTCTCCTCTCCTCCTAGAAGCTGTAAATGGCTCATAAGAAACTGCCTTGCCATGGCTTCCCGAGGCTGTGTTTACTAACTGCAAAATCATCTCACTGCTACAGTCTCAAATCCTTCAGACATTTCTTGATCTGGCTGTCTTAAAAAGCAAATTTAACATCAGCCACGTAGCCAGTTTTTTCCTTGCCAATAATCATGTGAGTTTGCGATTCTGTTCCCGTGCATCTTGTGCACTGTAAAAACAGTTCCTGGAGCGTCATATGTCATGGATCTAGTTGCCATAAACTGAAAACATTTTCTTCATATTTTGTGGCACAAACTAAAAGCATTCTGGATGCGGTTTGCATACAGTCCATCTCTGGCCAAAAAAGAGGTTTAAATATATGGACAGACAGAGAAAGGGGGGTGGCCATTACCACGGTTAAACTGTTTTATCATCAAAGTCAATGTTTGATTGTATATATATTTTTAATGCAAAATTTTGCTATGATTAACGTTCTAAAACTATCCTGCAGTGGGTATAATTGTTCACGTTGTACAGCAAGCTTTAAGTTATCTACAAGTATTTTATAACTGAGAGAAGCACACATGAAACAGAAGCTTCTTTTTGATCTCTCAAAAAAAATATGAAAACAACAATGAATCTATATAATTTTTCAGTCTTTATTTTTTTTTTTAGTAAACATATTTCTTAAGGCCCCTTTACCGACCAGAAGAGATCTTTTTTAAGTCAAAGTGAAACTAAAACTTTAAAAGATTTTTGCTTCTGGGAATGGCAAACTAGGTAATTCAGACCAATCGTCCTGCTGAGGATAGCCAGAAAATCTGAACAAAATGTAAAAAATATATTGAAGGCAGAGGCATTAACAAGTTAATTAAGAATTACTAGTCACAAAAATCAAATCCAGGACAGCTCTATAACTCAATATGAAAAATAAGTAATAAAGCTTTTAGAAGATAATATGGGATAATGTTTTCATGACCTAAGGGTAGGGAAGGATTTCTTAAGCAGCACACAAAAAAGCACCTATTATTAAAAAACAGATGAATTTGACATGAAAATTCAGAATTTTTGTTCATCAAAAGACACCCTCAAGAAAATGAAAAAGCTTTATATATAAAACCAACAAAGGGCTCGTATTCAAAATAACAAAGAATTCTAACACAGAGAAAAAGAACAAGATAACTCATAGGAAAATGGATAGAAGACTAGATGAGGCATGTCACCAAACAAACAAAAACAAAAAACTACATTATCTAAATGGCCAACGAAACATATGAAAAGGTGTCTAGCTTCAATAGGAAGTAAAAAAAATACAAAATAAAACCATAATGAAAAATACAAAGGAAAACCACAATAATATACCATTATATACCAGAATGGCTAAAAATTTACTTGATTATTTATTATTTTTTTTAAAGATTTTATTTTTAACTCTACTCCCAAGGTGGGGCTCGAACTCACAACCCTGAGATCAAGAGCCACCTGCTCCACTGACTGAGCCAGCCAGACACCCCATGAATGGCTAAAAATTTAAAAGTCTGATAATAACAAGTGTTGCCAAGGATATAGAATAATAGGAACTGCCTTACACTGACTGTGTGAATGTAAATTGTTATATCCACTTTGGAATACAATTCACCATTATTCTTCTCTGTGATCCAGTAATTCTACTCCCAGGTATATACACCCAGCGGAATTCATGCTCACGTGCACCCAAAAGACACAAAAATCTTCAGACCAGCACAATTCATAATAGCTATCCACTGGAACAACCCAAATACCCTGGGTAGTAGAATAGATAAATACCTTCTAGCATATTCATTCAATGGAATACCATACAGCAATGAAAATGAAGGAACAACAGCCACACGCAACAGCATGGATGAATCTTGCAAACATAATGACCAGATACAAAAGAACATATAGCATGTGACTCTGTGTTCAAAATCAGCCAAAACTATAATGTTTAGAGGTACACAGGTGGTAAAGGAAAAAGAAAGGAAAGAAATCAGGAGAGCAGTTACCTGTAAGTAGGAAGGGAGGACTGTGATTAGCAAAGGTCACTATGATGGGGCTGCTGCATCCCTGTAATGTCCTACTTCTTGACCTCAGAATGAATTATTATTTAAAAATAAATAGTTCATTAAGTTTTACATCTGTATTCTATGCAGTTTTCTGGCTGTGTAATGTATTTCACAATAAGCAAGAATGAATGCAAACAGAACTAATACAAAGGGAAAAGTGGTATCTTTTGTATAAATTTAAAAATTAGATCACAGAACCCAAGTTCCTTAGAAGGCATCCCGGCCCTTCATTACCAAGTCCTCTCTTCCTAGCCTCATCTCTTGCCACTCACTCTCAACCAGGTGTGTCCTTTACATGTACTCATGATGTTTCTCTGTCCAGAAAACCAGGCAGGCACACCCCAATCACCCTTCTGCCAGACTAAGTACAAACTGTCAATCAAGACACAGCCTGGGTATCATCTCCTGTGAGAAATCTTTTTAGCAGACACACACTCTACAGACACACCGCCTGGTTCAAATTCTAGATCTGCCATTTTCTAGTTCTGTGACCTTGGTCAAGTTACCAAACTTCAGTTTTATAGTTTCCACATCTGTAAAATAGGATAAAAATATTACCTGCCTTACTGGGTAGCTTGAGGATTAAATAAGTAAATATATGCAGAGTAAGATAGAGTAAGCACTAAGTACTAGATCCTATTATTACCTAATATTAACTAGGTATTAGCTACTATGAGATTTTTATCAACACACTCAGATAACCTCCTGCCTATACCCTGAACCCCCTCCACATTAGATACTCTTCTTTGGGCTCCCATGGCTCAGTATTACAGTTTATTTTCCTCTATACAGCCCCTTATGGACAATTAATTCCTTGAAAGCAGGGGCTAAAAATCTTTTACCCCTCAATCCCTAACATCTAGCACAGCATAGTGCCTGGCATGTAGTAGATACTCAGTGAGTATCTGTGGAATGAATAAGCCACCAAGACTCCAAACAGGTATCTATATCACATATAAAAGTAGTCCTTTGGTGCTGAAAGGTGCCCTACCCTTGTATATGCCACAAACCGGAAGCATAATCTTGACAGATTCCTACAGCAATTACCTGAGAATATGGGTGTAGACACCCCCTGGTAGCAATAAATGAGGGACAAGCAGTCATACTTGTCCTATCTACCTCTTGTGAGTCTCAAATGATAATGACTATGAAAAAATATATTTTTAAGTGTGACGCTCTATTATATGAGGTTTTATTGCCTTAATAAAATAACAGGATTATTGTTGAGTTGCAAGTCTGGAAAGGGCTTTAGGGAGTAATAAGGAATTAATATAATGTAAAATGCAATCTCATATGGTCTGAGATAAGATCTTTATTTTAAAAATAAACATTAAATATTTATTTTTAATTATAATTTGCATATATTGCAGTAATGATTAAAATATTTTGCAATAAAATTCCCCCAATTTTCTCAATTGGTTATTAATGATTTAGGTAATAAAACAAACATTTGCCCATGTGAATGTGCACAGCAGCATTATTCATAATAGCCAAAAAGTGGAAACAACCCAATGCCCATCAGCTGGAAAATGGATCAACACTGTGGTACATCCACCCAGTGGAAAACTACTCAGCAGCAAAAAGGAACAAGCTACTGATACGAACTACAGTGGGGTGAGCCTCGAAATCGTGGCGCTCAGTGCGAGAAGCCACTCACTAAAGATCTCACGTTCTATGACTCCACGCACATGAAATGTCCAGAAAAGGCAAATTTCCAGAGACAGAGAGTAAATTAGTGGTTGCCTGGGGCTGAGTGGGAACAAAAGACAGCAAATGGGTATGAAGGGTCTCTTTGGGCTGACGGAAATGTCTAAAATGATGTCATGGTGATGATTACACAACGGTGTAAATTTACTAAAAACGTTTTAATTGTACACTTAAAATAGGTGAATTTTGTGGTGCGTAAATCATACCCCAACAAAGATATTTTTTAAAAAGAGAGATATCTGTTCAGCACTCTTGTACAGCTAGCTATAATTCTCACATCTTTAAAATCTCACCCCCACATGGGACCAAAGAACACAAGCATAAAGCATAACAAAAAAGTTAGCTTTTAAAAACAAAAAAATTTTAAATGTCCTGTCTAAATATCTTAAAAAACCCAAAGTGCCACCTCCTTACTTATTTTCCAATCCAGCAGCAACAAAACAATGATCTTGATAAACAGGCTTTCACTGTTGTTTGTTTATTTCACCCCACCTGTATAAACACACATTCTGGCCTCATCTGCATTTATAATTGCAAACAGGAATATTTGGCACGATGCCCCACACCCCTTACAGCCAAATGGCAAACATAAGAAAAAGGTAAATTCAGAAAGCATAGCGTATAATGAGATTAAAAAAATAATGTTATACATACGATAAACAGGATTTCTAAATAGAGTTTAAATTAACCCTCAGAAATAGGCAGTTCTTTATACAAATGTACTTCAGAGTAAATTCTACAAGAAGTCCTAAAATCCTATCCAAAGTATTTTGCTGAACTGGAATTGCTAAATTGGATATTGCTTAAAGTAGGTCACTGGCTCGGGCTTGAAAGTATTTGGTAATGCAGAGATCTATTTGCAACGTCATTTGTCATAATGAGATTTGACTTAGACAAAGCAGGAGAAACCACACTGGTTGGGTGTCAATTGTCAGCTGTATTTTATTCAGATAACTCTCATTTTAGATTTATCTCACTGCAGATTCTTGAACAGGAAAATAACAAGATGAAAGAAGTGGTTTTGAAAGAGTAAATCTGGTGGTAGTGTTTAGAAAGTGCCTCTTTTGCTTCCTGTTCCTTTGTCCCTCACATGTGTTCAGTCTCCAAAGACCATTAACCTTTCTTTTGGAATGTCTTTCAGGTTTATTTCTTTCTCTCCACTTCTACTCTCACCACTACAATCCTAATTGGTGTCAGGAAGCGGTAAGGGACAAGAAAACTAGGATAAGCAGTCAAACTAGAGACCGTTAGAATATCTAAGATGGAAGTGAAGGGGGACCTGGTCTTGAGCAGTGGTGCTCGAAGTGTGGTCCCCAGACCAGCTAGCTTCGGCATCACCTGGGAACTAGATGCAAATGTCAATTCTCAGGCTTTACCCAGATGTATCGAAGCAGAAACTCTGGATGCAGAACCAGCAACTTGTTTTTAATGAGCCCTCCAGGTGATTCTGATGTCGGCTAAAGTTTGATTGTTAGTGGTATAGAAAGAGCAGAAGACGAAGGAATGGACCAAGATGAGAGAATTTCAGAATGGCTGAGAACTTCCACCACAATGTCCCTCCAATCTCCAACCCAAAGTATCCAAAAAGAACTGTTCTCCAAACTGCTCTTTCAAGTGCTATTCACTTCTGCTATCACAACCCTCTACACTGCTTACATTCAATTTCCCTTCTACCAATCCTCATCCAATATACTAATCTGGTTGATTCCACAGTTGGGGCTCTAGGCAGTCAGGAAGAGAGGAAATGCACCATATATGGCAAATTATGATAAAAAAGAAGGGGGGGCCTTGAAATTGGTGGAGAAAAGATAAGGGGCACCTGGGTGGCTCATTTGGTTAACTGTCTGTCTTCAGCTCAGGTCATGATCCTGGGGTCCTGGGATTGAGCCTCAGTCGGGCTCCCTGCCCAGCGGGGAGTCTGCTTCTCCCTATCCCTCAGCCCTTCCCCCTGCTCGTGCTCTCTCGTGTGCACACTGTTTCTCTCTCAAATAAATAAAATCTTAAAAAAAAAAAAGAAAAGATGAATTATTATTCAATAAATGATTTTGGAGGAACTGGCTAGTTGTGGGAATGGAGGGTAGAAAACCATTTGTGCATCTTACTCCATGCACCAAAATAAAATTCCAGGTAAATCAAACACTTTAATTAAAAAACCAAAAGGAATATGAAAGTAGCAGATGAAATAATCATAAAAATATTTTTATCATCTTCAATAGAAGGTCTTCCTAAAAGCATAATTTCACCCAGAAGACTTAAAAGAAATTTCTAATAAATTTTACTATATAAAACTTTTCTATGGCTAAAAAAAGATCATAAAATAAAAAGATATACTAAGAAAACATTTGTAGTGCACAACAGGTAAAGAGTTCTCTCATATTCTTAAGAAAAAAATGAACATGGGGCGCCTGGCTGGCTCAGTCAATGGAGCATATGACTCTTGATTTTGGAGTCATGAGTTCAAGCCCCATGATGGGTATAAAGATTACTTAAATTAATAAAACTTAAAGAAAAAAAGAACAAACCTAATTAGATAGTTGTTCAAAGGAAAAGAAACACAATTCACAAAAGAAAAAATACAAAGGATATAAAAGACATAAATCTAATACTTTTTTTAAAAGTTGGGTGTTGTGGGGTTTTTTTGTTATTTTTTTTTTTATTTTTTCCACTTAGCAAATTGGCAAAGATTAAGAAGATTTACAAGGCCAGGTGTGGGGATAGCAGCATTATCACATATTGATCGTAGTATATAAACTGCAACATCTACCAAAATGTAAAATATGCATTTCTTTCATACAGCAATTCCACTTCTAGGAATGAATTCTCAAAAATGTACAAATATATTTGTATAAAGATGTTCATTGCTCCTTCTGCTGTACTATTGGCAATCCTGAACTGTAATCCTGAACAACCTTAATGTCTTAATGTCAACCACTTGGAGACTAGTAATAAAAGGAAAAGAACATTCTGCAGCCATTACAAAGAAGGAGGCAATGTAACATGGAAGATGTTCACAACATCTTGTCATATTAAAAGAAGAGCCATCATAAAACATCATGTATAGTTTAATTCCTTATTGGAATTAAATATATATAAATAAATATATAAATTATAAATTATATTTAATTCATATATAAATATATAAATTAAATTACTATAAATATATAAATTAAATATATATAAAAATATATAACATATATATAAAATAAATTTATATATTTGGAGAGGTCAAAAGTTATACATGGACATCTGACTGCATGGAGGATTGGTGTCCCTAACCCTTGTGTTGTTCAAGGGCCAACTGTATACATATAACATAAATATATACTACACATACTATATGTGTATATGTAATGTATATACATTATAAACCAGCATGAAAGTATAGGGGAAAATTCTGGCAAGATATACAACGACCTTTAAAGACAGGCACGTTGACGAGTGAGATGGGGGACTTTTCCATTTTCAACTTCATAAACTTCAACTTCCTTTCAAGGAACATGAATTGCTCTTATAATAAAAAGTAAATCTGATGTCACTCCTTTGTCCGAAAGTTCTAAAGCCTCCCAGCCCATAGAGAATATGGGTCCAAACTTCTCAGTCAGATGTCAGGATGGTCCAGCTATGTCACCTGACACCTTTATCCGTCACCTGACACCTTTATCCGTCACCAGGATGAACTCCCCTAATGGGGCAGGTTAGGCAGGGTGTCTGTTCTCCCTCCTTCACTGTATCCCTGATGAAGTCTGGTGCCGCCTCTGATAACCTTTCCTGCCATTATCAAAGCTTTTCTTGTGATAGGTACACTGGAATGGCATTCTAATTTGTTCCTTTTAGAACAATGATGACAGAGCTGTTCAAATAAATTAATAGATTCCTTCAGCTGCTTTTGTAGGAAAATAAGTTCACGAGCTAATGTATGGGCTGACCAATACAACCCCACCACTGAAAACCAAATGTAACATGTTTTTTGGCTAACAAATATTAAGAAATAATATTAGGGTTTTTAAAAAAATATATTTTATTTACTTACTTATTTGAGAGAGAGAGATAATGACAGAGATAGCAAGAGAGCAGGAGAGGGAGAGGGAGAAGCAGGCTCCCCACTGACCAGGGAGCCTGACTTGGGGCTGGACCCCAGGATCCCAGGATCATGACCTGAGCCGAAGGCAGAGGCTTCACCGACTGAGCCACATAGGCACCCCAATGTTTGGTTTTCATAGCCATTTGTTGGCATATATCCCCCATCCTATGTAACACATGGATACGACAGTTATAATGGTTCTGGAGCAGAATATTGAGACAAAATTTCTTAGAAGACACAAGCGGTAGAGTCAGTTTTGTGATCTCTTTGGCTGGGATGCAATGTGGAAGGACCACCGAGTACTCAGACAACACCCTGACCCAGTCCCACTGTTCATCTTGCAAGCCCAACTCACGCCACTGTCGAGGTATGGTGATATCACACGACCCACATGCCAGCCTAAGTTTGAGTCAGGGTTCATTAACAGAAAAATCAAGTCTTTGCAGGAAATCTGGATGCCTCTCAAAAATACAACGCTATGACTAACAGAGCCTCTTCTCGGCTCATCCATAACAACAAGGGTTTCCTAGACTTCCTAGCTGGGTAACATCAGCTTTATTCTAACCCACACCTTCTGGCTAACAAGTGTACTTGCAGGCCTCCTGAAAAAGAACTGACCATTTTCAGTAGTACCCTGTGTCTAAAGATCTGGAATATGAAGTCTTATAAAATTTTGGGCCATGATGAGGGCACTTAGTGGTTGACTATCTATTATGGATACTAATGTGTTCAATACAACAGACAGTACTTTCTGAAGTCAGTATGGTAGTCATGTTTGTGTTTCTAAGACAATCAGCTTGATAAAATACAAATACTTGGGGTTAGGGATGAGAGGGGTGTAAAGGAGCTAGAATACATGGAAGGCCTAAGCTAAAGTCTCTAGGTCAGTAAGCTGGTAATGGCATGGATAAGCCACTGTAACTGTCAATGACATCTGCCATGAACATGAAGGTTACAGGTTATAGAGCTTGTACAGGTACAGTGCTTGTTTAGATGTCTATCTCCCCTACCAACCGTGGGAAGAATGGGGTACTTTACTTATATTTGCATTCATAGTACTTGGCACACTGAGTACTGAGCAGTACTCAGTAAATGTTTGCTAAATTAGTGAAGCATATGCTTTAAGAAAATATACATCACACAATAAAGGGGCACATGGCAAAAGCTGGTAGTTGCCTACATTTCCTATTGCCATCCAGATTTGGTTGGGTGTAACTCCGTACTCAGATTTCTCAAAATTTCTTATGAATAGAGGTGGCCGAGTGTCACAGCTCTGGTCAATGAGATACACCTCATTAGATGAGGCAGACGTTTTGTACTTCACCCTTCCTCCTTCTTCTAGGGGCTGGAGGAGGGTAGGAAAGCAGAGAAGTGAACTCGCCGTTATCAAGAGAGACACATCTAAGAATGGGTAGAAGGAGTTCGAGACGTTAACACTACTGTGGCGTGACTGTAACAGCCTTGGACTACTTACTTCTCAATTTTATGTTGTTTAAGAGAAAATAAATCTCTATTTGGTTCAAGCAAACTTGGATTTTCCGTTACATGTAGTCTAATTTGTCCCTAAATTGATAAAAGTAGCCATTGGAGGAAGAATTACTACTACTGTAGTAATCCAAAGAACAACAATTTTATTCAAATAACTGAATAAGTATAGTCTTCTTTTTCTTTGTGATAATATAATTGTAAATAATTCTAGGGTGTATGATATCACTAAACGACAGCACTCTAGCTAGCAGCTCAACAGTGATTTGAGATTATCTAACCAAATCAAAATGTTTGGAAAGAATGGTGATGCTTATACAGCACTGACACACATTGCAGTGTTATCAGCACTAAGACCAACTAAAACAGATTAACTCCAAGATCACATGAAATTAGCAATAATCTCCTCTCAACTACATGGAAGTGGTAATCAAAACCCAGAGTGGAAAAGAAAATTGAAAACATTTCAAAAACACCTGCAGAAGAATGCTAGTATTCCAGCTGCATGTTAAACCTCCTTTATCAGATATGTTCTACACTCAACATCTGGCCTTTCCAAGCTAGTGCCAACCAATCCAATGCTAAAGAATACTTCTCGTTTAAGTAATCACCATGTGGGAAATTTTAATCCCTCTCAAGGGCAGTTCAGTTGTAGTTCACATTCACTTCTGAAGAAATGAAAGTAAAATATGTTGTTCTGTCCTCTGTAATTCTTATAAATTAGTACCCCATCTAGAAACCAGATCAATTTGTATTGGAAAAGGAAGGCACATGCTTAATGTAGCACTAGCTAATGGCAACCAATAAGCTTTTGTTTTTTAAACAAAAAGTTTTTGAAAGTATCATTATGAACTCATAAACTTTTCAGTTAATGTTTTTATTGGTATTCTAACTGTCTCATCATTGGCCAAAGGGAATCTCTTCGTGTGTGTGCTCTTGCGTCCTTTTGATGTGACCCTTGTTATAGTCTTTGATGACTTCTTTGCTATCCACTATAACAAGAAATTCTATGTTTATCTTGTATAATTCCTGCTGCGGGTCTGGAACAGCTAACCAAGGAATACTGCTTTCTTTCAGTGAGAACTGGTATTTCAAGATAAAAATTTGGGCATTAGGGTTACATACTGCTAACTGGGTTGGTTATTGTTTCTAGGTCTAGTGTAATATGTTAGGCAGTTTTTTAAAGATAAAATCTATCAAGAGTTCACACTAAAACTTCCAATCCAAAATCCAGTTAATCAAGAGAATGAGAAGACAAGCCACAAAACAAGAAAAAAAAATTACAAAAGATTTATCTGATAAAGGACTATTATCCAAAATATATGAAGAACTCTTTTTTTTTTTTTAAAGATTTTATTTATTTATTTGACAGAGATAGAGACAGCCAGCGAGAGAGGGAACACAAGCAGGGGGAGTGGGAGAGGAAGAAGCAGGCTCCTAGCGGAGGAGCCTGATGTGGGACTCGATCCCGGAACACCGGGATCACGCCCTGAACCGAAGGCAGACGCTTAACCACTGTGCCACCCAGGCGCCCCTAAAATATATGAAGAACTCTTAAAACTCAACAATAAGAAAACAAAAAACTCAGTTAAAAAATGAACAAAAGGGGGCGCCTGGGTGGCTCAGTCCTGTTAAGTGACTTACTCTTGATTTCAGCTCAAGTCATGATCTCAGGGTCTTGAGATCAAGCCCTGCATTGGGCTCCCCAGGTGTGGAGTCTGCTTGGGATTCTCTCTCTTTCTGTCACTACCCTCCCCCTGTTCTCTATCTCCAACAATAAATAAAAGCTTAAAAAAAAAAAACGGTGGGGTCGCCTGGGTGGCTCAGTCGGTTAGGCCTTCCGCTTGGGTCATGATTTCAGGGTCCTGGGATCAAGCCCAGGGTCAGGATCCCTGCTCAGCAGGGAATCTGCTTCTTTCTCTCCCTCTGCTCCTCCCCCTGCTTATGCTTTCTCCCTCTCTCTCAAAAAAGAAAAAAAGAAAAAAAAGAAAAAAAGACCCAAATGAGACATCTCACCAAAGAAGACATACAGATGGAAAGTAAGTATATGAAAAGACATACAACAACTTTGCATGTCATTAGGGAATCACAAATTAAACAGCAAGATACCACTAGCCACCTATTAGAACGGCCAAAAACTAAAACACTGACAATATCAAATGCTGGAGAGTATGTGGAGCAACAGGAATGCTCACTCATGGCTGGAAGGAATGTAATATGGAATATCTTCCACTTTGGAAGATGGTTTGTGGCTTCTTACAAAACTAAACAGTCTTACAATCCAGCAATCACACTCCTTGATATTTACCCAAAGGAACTATATATCCACACAAAAACCTGCACACTGATACTTAAGCAGGTTTTCTCATAACTGCCTACACTTGGAAGCAACCAAGATGTCCTCCAGAAGGTGAATGGATACATGAACTGTGGTATGGCCAGACAATGGAATATTATTCAGTACTAAAAAGAAATGAGCTATCAAGTGATGAAAAGATATGAAAGAAACTTAAAGGCATATTACTAGGTCAAAGAAGCCTATCTAAGAAGGCTACGTGCTATATGATTCCAACTATATGACATCTGGAAAAGGCAAAACTAGAAGGTAGTACAAAGATTAGAGGTCATCAGGGGCTCTGGAAGAGGGAAGGACGAATAAGGGGAACACAGCGGATTTTTAGGGCAATGAAACTATTCTCTATACTATAGTGGTGAATATACATCATTACACATTTGTCAAAACACACAGATTGTACCACACCGAGAGTGAACCCTAATGTAAACCATGGACTTTGTATGATAGTGAAATGTCAATGTAGGATCATCAATTAGAACAAATGAACCATTCTGATGCAGAATGCTGACCACTGGAGCAGCTGGGGAAGGTGGGGCAGGAGGTATATGGGAACACTCTGTACTTTCTGCTTAATTTTACTGTGAACCTAAAACTGTTCTAAAAAATAGTCTATTAAAAAAATCAAGTTAACAGGGTTTTAATTAACCTCTTTTATTTTGTATCTGTAACTCCTTTCACCCATGTTGAGATTCTGGGTCTCAACAACACAGGAAATGATAAAATGTCACACAATTACTCACACATATTATCTGACAATACACACACAGCAATCCTGGACTAAAGAATAATAATACCCGACACCATCACCAATAATATATGGGTTTTGTTTTTGTTCCTGTCATTTTTTGCAGTTCTTTTTTTTTTTTTTATCCTTACAGTATATACCACTAAGGATATAAAGCTCAAATTACTGAGTTTTAAAATTTTAGGTTCTTTGTTTCTTATTATTTTCAATTTTTAAAGATTGATTTTTTTAAAAAATTAAATTAACTTTGCCTTGTAATCATTTAAATCATTGCATGAAGTCGAATCTACAAATAAGCTATATTTAAAGCAGTCTAGTTCCTATCTTTGCCCCTCCACCCTATTTCCCTTCTGTCATCTCCTATCAAAATATGCTAGAAACTCTTGCATTCAAAGCGAATGGAGGAACGGAGCAGAAAGACCACTGGTTTGTAGTTAGAAGACGTAGTGTCCAATTGCCATCTCACTACTTATTAGTGGACCTTGGGGAATTATCTAATTTTTCAGAGCTTCATGTCCTTTTCTGTATCATGAGGGAAGCAATAAATATCTACCTTATATAGTTGCTATGAGGATCAGATAAAATATCAAAATCTTTTAAAGGTACAATTATATATGAATACATTCTTGGAGTAACGGCTTCTGAAGATTAGCCAAAAATAATTCTGTTTATAATAAAAATCTCTTTTAGGTACAAAATAAGCAGGTATAGGGGTGCCTGGGTGGCTCAGTCGTTAAGCATCTGCCTTTGGCTGGGGGTGTGGTCCCGGCGTTCTGGGATCGGCCCGCGTCGGGCTCCTCCGCTGGGAGCCTGCTTCTTCCTCTCCCACTCCCCCTGCTTGTGTTCCCTCTCTCGCTGGCTGTCTAATAAATAAATAAAATCTTTAAAAAAAATAAGCAGGTATAATGTATTCCTTTGTTAAGAAAGAACCTTCAAGAAGTAGGGGGAGAGAAGCTGAAGTCAAAGAGTTCCTGGCAGGTTAAGCTTTCCCCAGGAGAAGGACCAAGGGGTCCTGTCCTTGGAGTCTGGGGCACCAACAGTTAAGTGGCCATACCTCTGAATTCTAAGGGAAATTGAGGCTGATGGTGCCCCGTAAGACCCAGCCCCGCCGGCATCTGTAGCTTTTCTCTCATCCCCCTGCCTTCTTCTTCTGTCTCCAGTAAACCAGCTTTTCTCAGTTCCTCCAAGGTTTCAAGCTCTTTCCTCCCTCAGCACCTCTACAATTAGTCCCTTTGCCAGAACGATCCTGCTCCACATGATCATCTGGTCAACTCCTACTTTTCCTTCCCATCTTTGCTTAAATGTTACTTTCTCAGACAGGCCTTTCCTCACCTCCCAGACTAAATCAAATCCCCTAATCATTTACTCTTACAGCTCCTTGTATTTTTCCTCAAAGGCATTTATCAGGGTTTGGCATTACATATGCAGTAATATAACTGTTTGACTGACTTCATTCCGGTAGGTAGAAAGTTCTGTGGAGGTCAGCACGTGTTTTGCTTATTTCTTTACCCCCAGTTCCTAGTACCCTGTCTAGTGTAGAGCAGGTGCTCAATAAGTATTTGTTGGGTGAATGAAAAACTTACACATCATATATAAAACTGTTGAACTAGATCCTGAATACCGGAAAGAGGGAAGGATCAAGTTGTTAAACATGGGGGAAAAAATCTACATTCCAGAGTCTTCTTATAAGGGGCCATTATTCCATTCCCCTCTAACTTGATTTATAATTTAAATATACAAACATTCAAATTGTATAATGTATTTCCCCCTCTCTATGTAACAAAGTGAGTTTTAGCAATCAAAATGTCCAAAAACAACACTTCCTTATGCCTGTCACAAAAAGCTAAGGTTTTTTACATATGATGTAGCATAAGCTGAGGGTATTATGATGAAGCAAAAATCTTCAAAATAAAATAATACAGCCTCCTAAAAATGCCAAGAAGAAGGCCCACAGGGAGGTAGAATCTAGATATAAAAGAGACTTAAGAAATATATCAACCAAATGCTATAATGATAATCTTTAAACACTACCTGGTTTTTATACAGCCAGAAATACGAAAAGCTTATTGGTATTTCTCTTCAGTGGACATAATGAATAAAGTATGGCAGACAGAGGGCACATAATTTAAAAGGGAAGTTAAAACTTCATTTAATTTTTTTTCTATCTAAAGCCTTCATTTTCAGGGCGCCTGGGTGGCTCAGTCAGTTAAGTGTCTGCCTTCGGCTCAGGTCATGATCCCAGAGTTCTGGGATCGAGCCCCGCATCGGGTTGCCTGCTCGCGGGGATCCTGCTTCTCCATCTCCCTCTGCTCCTCTCTGCCTTGCTTGTGTTCTCTCTCTCAAATAAATAAATAAATAAAACCTTAAAAAAACCTAAAGCCTTCATTTTCCTATTTCCTTGCAAACAAATGAACAAAAACACTGTTCCTTTTCATACATTAAGAAAAAGAATAAAATTTCTACCCATTAGAACACCTTTTTTGAACTCTATATAGATTCTGATAAGCAACTACTTAGTCGGCTGTATATGACCACAAGCACCCAGAATTCACATACAGCCTTTCCCACTGAAAGGAACCAGAGCTCCTTGAAGAAACAGCCGATGCAGGACTGGGACAGAAAATGTACAAGATAAGTCTAAACATCGTGCCATATCAAAAAGCAAGGATGGTATAAAAAATCTTCAGAAGTCAACTTGAAGAGACTCCTCCCACTAGTCAAGAACAGGACAATGTGAAGCACCAATAAAAAAAAAAAATCACTGCCACAGACTCACATCTGTTAAATATCTTAAAAATGCTTAAGTCCATAATGATATGTTTTTTAAAAAATACCATTGTTCTCCTTTGGACCATCAATGCTAGGAATCATGTTAGTATTATGAAAACTGGTAAGTAAAGGGAAAGAATCAAGCATTTAACCTGCCTTTCCTGAATGAAGTATACCTCAGATTAACTACAGAACTGATATAGGAAAGTTTCTCTAGCTAATTAAGAGAGAGAAATAACAAAATTAGAACACCACCATTTTGCAACATAAATTAACAGAGCTAGGCATTGATCTTTAATACCTGTTAACATCACAGTAAAATGAGGCAATTGCTCTTACGTGCCTCCCGCCGGAAGTAAACACCACTTCCTATGAAGTATTCTTGCCAAACAAAAGGAACCTGAACTAGATCAAGCCTCTAGATACAACTATCGGTTTACACGAAATACAAGATAGAAGAACATGTTAAATTGCATACCACGGGGATGCAATTAGCAAAATCTAGAAGGTGAGAAACTACAAGACAGATGGCCAAGTTTATTTTTAAGATAACTTGAGAAGCAAATGAAGAGACGGGACCCTACAGATAAAAAGAGACTTGGGAAACATACTAACCAAACAGTAAGTTGGTACTTGTTTGGACCCTGATACAAACAAATCAACTTTATAAAATAAGGGGAAATTTGAATATTGATTTTTTGGTGTGATATTAAAGAATTATTAAGCTTTTAGATGTGATAACTGTACTATATTTGTTTTTTAAGAGTCCTTATCTTTTATTTTTAGTGATTCAAATTTATTTTTTTTAATTATAATAATTTTTTATTATGTTATGTTAGTCACCATACAGTATATCCTTAGTTTTTGATGTAATGTTCCATGATTCATTATTTGCGTATAACACCCAGTGCACCATGCAATATGTGCCCTCCTTAATACTCATCACAGGCCTATCCCAATCCTCCACCCCATCCCCTCTGAAGCCTTCAGTTTGTTTCCCAGAGTCCACAGTCTCTCATGGTTCATTCCCCCTTCTGTTTACCCCCCCTTCATTCTTCCCTTCCTTCCCCTACAGATCTTCCTATTTCTTATGTTCCATAAATGAGTGAAACCATATGATAATTGTCTTTCTCTGCTTGACTTATTTCACTTAGCATAATCTCCTCCAATCCCATCCATGTTGCTGCAAATTTTGTGTAATCGTTCTTTCTGATGGCTGAATAATATTCCATTGTATATATGGACCACATCTTCTTAATCCAGTCATCTGTTGAAAGGCATCTCGGCTCCTTCCACAATTTAGCTATTGTGGACAATGCTGCTATGAACATTGGGGTGCATATGGCCCTTCTCTTCACTACGTCTGTATCTTTGGGTAAATACCCAGTAGTGCAATTGCACAATGAGACTAAAGAAAAATTAGGGAATCCATTCCATTTACAATAGCACCAAAAATCATACATTATCTCGGAATTAACCAGAGAGGTAAAGGATCTATATTCTAGAAACTACTGATCACAAAGGACATTGAAGAAGACACAAAGAGATGGAAAAATATTCCATGCTCATGGATCGGAAGAATAAACATAGTTAAAATGTCTATGCTACCCAGAGCAATCTACACTTTCAATGCCATCCCGATCAAAATACCAATGACATTTTTCAAAGAGCTGGAACAAACAGCCCTTAAATCTGTGTGGAACCAGAAAAGGCACTGAATCGCCAAGGAATTGCTGAAAAGGAAAAACAAAGCAGGGGGCATCACATTGCCAGATTTCAAGCTATACTACAAAGCTGTGATCACAAAGACAGCATGGTACTGGCACAAAAACAGACACATAGACCAATGGAACAGAATAGAGAACCCAGAAATGGACCCTCGGCTCTCTGGGCAACTAATCTTTGACAAAGCAGGAGAAAACATCCAATGGAAAAAAAGACAGTCTCTTCAATAAATGGTGCTGGGAAAATTGGACAGCTATACGCAAAAGAATGAAACTTGACCACTCTCTCACACCATACACAAAGATAAACTCCAAATGGATGAAAGACCTCGATGTGAGACAGGAATCCATCAAAATCATAGAGGAGAACATAGGCTGCAACCTCTTTGACATCGGCCACAGCAACTTTTTTCATGACACATCTCCAAAGGCAAAAGAAACAAAAGAAAAAATGAACTTGTGGGACTTCATCAAGATAAAAAGCTTCTGCACAGCCAAGGAAACAGTCAAAAAAACTAAGAGGCAGCCCACGGAATGGGAGAAGACATTTGCAAATGACACTACAGATGAAAGACTGGTGTCCAAGCTCTACAAAGAACTTCTCAAAGTCAATACATGAGAAACAAATAATCAAATCAAAAAATGGGCAGAAGATATGAACAGACACTTTTCCAATGAAGACATACAAATGGCTAACAGACACATGAAAAAATGTTCAAAATTATTAGCCATCAGGGAAATTCAAATCAAAACCACATTGAGATACCACCTTACACCAGTTAGAATGGCAAAAATTGACAAGGAAAGAAACAACAAATGTTGGAGAGGATGTGGAGAAAGGGGATCCCTCTTACACTGTTGGTGGGAATGCAAGTTGGTACAGCCATTTTGGAAAACAGTGTGGAGGTCCCTTGAAAAGTTAAAAATTGAGCTACTCTGTGATTCAGCAATTGCACTACTGGGTATTTACCCCAAAGATACAAGAGTCTTTATCTTTTAGAGATACACACCATAATATTTATGAATGAAGTACACGTGAGAGGCTGCAGTCGTCTACAGGTCTGTCTAGGGCTGAATGATCTCCTTCCACAGGGCTCCCTCCCATACTGGGTGTTAGCTGGAGGCCTCAGTTCCTCTCCACACGAACCTTCCCACAGGCTACTTCAATATCCTCACAGTACAACAGGCTGCCTTCTCACAGTGAGTGGCCTAAAAGAGCAAGGCAGAAGCTGCACACTCACACCGGAAATCATGTATCATTGCCACCTCAATATCCCATTGGTTATACAGGTCAACCCTATTCACAAGAGAGAGGATCACACGAAGGCATGAATAGGAGGTGAGGATCATCAGGGCCATCTTGGAGGCTGCCTACCACATCATGGCACTTAAGCTCCTGATAGTGACTTTCAAAACCCTTCCTCATCTGGCTCCTACTGCACTCCAACCTCATTTCATTTTCTTCTTTCTTGGTCCAATAAGCTCTACTTCACAGGCCTCCTTTCTGTTTCTCAAAGGTGAGGGGTTTGTCTGTATTAGCTGCTCCCTCAGCCTGGATTATTCCCTCCACTCACCATCTTATCATTCAGATCTAACCATAATATCACCTCCTCAGAGAGGCCTGTCCTGGCCACCCAGTCTGAAGGAGCTGTCTATCCCTTTTCTGTCCCAGAACCCAATTTTAGTTCTTTGCACAACACTTCTCACTATCTGATATTTTAGAACATCTGGCTCAGTGATAAACTCTTCAGCACAATGAGTCATCACACTCAACATAACTTCAACATCCAAACGGGTGACCTACCAGCCACGCTGGCCTCTCTGTTCTGTACACTGCTCCACTCCAAGGACCTTTTCCTTCACTCTGCTTCAACCACACACTCCCACTGTCACACCAAACTCAAGCCGTCTTGCATCTCCTCCAAACTCAATCCATGTTTGATCCTTCTAGTTCACTTGCTCAAGTGCCCCATGAAAACAACTTTTCATTTGCCATGAGACCTTCAATCCCTTGACCCCATCCTCCCTCTCCAGATTCCACTTTTCTTTTTATCTAGCTTAGATTTCATACTTAAAGTTATAATCACTTCCTTGCTAGAACCCTCAACTTTCTTCCAAGGTCTCTTTCTTTCAAACTCCATAGTGCCAGAACTCAAGAAACTGCCCTCTCCATACCAAAAATACTTTCCCCATAAATTCAAGGTCACTAAATGCACACTCAGTCTTAACTAGTAATCCCACTAGATTTCACTGGTAAACTGGCTTTCGAATTCTTCCCCTCCTCGAGAAGGCTCTCTCTTACTCATTTTTCCCTCCTCTACAACACTTATGTCCCTTTTAGCTAGTGTATTTGATTCTTCATTAAAAACTACAAAACCTAAAATTAAACCTAGAAATCTGTCTTTTCATGACCAGCTGTACAAAACTACCTGAATCCACGCCCGTTCTCCCTTCTTTCCCTTGTTTCAACAGAAGTGACTGCCTCCTCTTGAAGAACAATCCCTCCACTTATGTGCCAATCCCATCCCTTCTTCCCTACTTATAAACTCCAATCTTGTAATTATCCCCTCTTTTTTCTCCATCAACCATTACACACTTTTTCCTGAATCATTCCCATCTGTGTATATTTAAACTCTCTTAAGAAACAAACAAAAATTCTCTTTTGACCCCTCTATCCCCCTTTGGGTATTACTCCATTTCTCTGCTCCCTTCACAGCCAAATTTTGTTAAAGTGGTTTAAAAAAAAATGCTATCTGCACTTCTTACCTCCCGCGCATGCACTTTCTTACCTCCCGTGCATGCTCTATTCAATCCATTCCAGTATGACTTCTGCCTCCATCACCGCAACATCCATTCTGCCAACCCAATAACTAGTTTATGCCCTCATCCTACTGGGCCTCCCAGCAGCGTTCCCTCCTTCTTTGGAATAATCTCTAGATTTCATTCAGCCAGTGATTACTGAACTCTAGCCTCAGCCAGGTACGGTTTTAGGCACAGGCTGCAGATACAGGCTTCTGTGAACCCTCACTTTGCTGGTTTCATTTCTATGTTTTTCACTCTTCTTACCTCTCATCTTCATCCTCCTCTGACCTAGTCTCTAAATGTTAAGTAATTCAGAACTTAATACCAACCAAGTCTCCTTTTCTTTATTCTCTCCTTAAATGACATCATCCATTTCCATGGTTTTAATTATTATCCTTATAGTGAAAACATCCAACTTTTAATCTGTGGCCTGGAACTGTCCTCAGAACTCTGGTTCTCCTGTGTTCAATGACTTAACTGACATTTCCACTTGGACGCCTCAAAGCATTTCAAACTTAATGTAATCAAATTTTTACTTTTGACTTTCCTTCCAAAACATTCTTGCCATAGTAAATCTCAGTAAATAACAGAAGATACAGCTCTCAAGCCAATAATCTGGTTTCCTCTCTCTCCCTTCTCTCTCACTTCTAATCCACCAGCAAGCTCCCAAGCCTGTCTCAAAAATATATCTCAAACGTGTTTGTTTTCCTCCACTTCTCTTGCTATTATCATTTCTTGCCTAAACTACTAAATAGTTTCCCAGCTGGCCTCTCTGCTCCCATCTTTGTCTCCCTTTGATCTTTCTGATATGCACCTTTAAAAAACAGAAAACGAAATCAGCCTATTCCCTGCTTGTAAGTCTTCAACAGCACTGCACTGTAAGAGGAATAAAATCTGGACTCCTCTCGGTCTTCAAGATCGTTAAGTGATATGTTCTCTGCTTATCTGCCCTCCAACGTCTCTCTCCAATCTTCCTCACTCGAATACAGCCACATTGACCTTTCGGTGACTATGCTAAGACTTGTTCTCCTGTGGCATGCTCCACGCTACTCCCTCCCTTGGGAACTCCCTCTACTTTGGCTGGCTCCGTCTCCATTTCCAGTCTCAGCTTAAATGTAAACTCCCCAGACCATCTACGATTGTCCTTCCTGAAACGCAGCCTTTATTCATTTTCTTCACAGCACGTAACATTTTATAATTACTTATTCATTTAATTAAAAACATATTTTGAAAATGTACAAACATAAACAAAAGTAGAGCAAACAGTAATGAGCCCATAGATTCTAGTATTTTTATTTTATTTAGCTACTTCCCTTGCTATACTATAAGTTCCAACAGTTACTGTATCTTTTTCTCTTTTTCATCCAGAGCCTTGCAGAGTGCCTAGCTCATGATAAACACCAAACACATTTTTTTTGTTTGTTTTGAATGAGAGGGAAGTTGAAGATGACACTAAAGACACTGATGACACCACTGAGAAAAGCAAAACAAGGAGGGGAGAGTTTTGAGGACAGCTGGTAATTTATTTATCAGTCTACTCCCTGCCAGGCTCTGGGCTAGGTGTTGGGTTTCGGAGATAAATAAGAGAAAGTCTTATACAAAGTCTAGCAGGGACAGATATAATAACAAGTAGTATTTATTCAGGGCCACCCATGTTCTGGATACAAACTGAAGCATTTCAGACTGTCTCATTTAGTCCTACGACAACCCCACGAGGAAGGGATTATTATTATCCCATCTTGTACCTAAGGAAACAGGCTTATAAAGGTTAAATCACTGGTAGCAGGATACGAGCTGGGAAAGCTGTAAAGTCAGGTTTAGAACTTAGGCTATTCAGGGGCGCTTGGGTGGCTCAGTCGTTAAGCGTCTGCCTTCGGCTCAGGGCGTGATGCTGGCATTCTGGGATCGAGCCCCACATCAGGCCCCTCTGCCGGAAGACTGCTTCTTCCTCTCCCACTCCCCCTGCTTGTGTCTCTCTCTTGCTGGCTGTCTCTCTCTCTGTCAAATAAATAAATAAATAAAATCTTTAAAAAAAAAAAAAAAAAGAACTTAGGCTATTCAGTCGTAAAGCCAAGCCACGAAATAGCACTGCACTTCCAGATGTGCACGATCCTCAACAGCACCAGGAAAAACATTCCAACACAGGCATGCACAAGGTGCAATGGGAGGAAGCAGAGAACTCTGAGGACTAGAAAGGGCCAAAAGGCTCCTTCAGAGGTGACATGAAACAGAGTCTGAAAGTTTAAGCAGGAAATTGCTAGGCAATGCAGTCTGAGGAAAGAGTATGTGCAAAAAAAGCATGCAGGCGCTTGAAGGTGCACTGTGTACCTAGGATGCTTCCAAGGGTTCCTTTGTTTTATTTTTTTACAACTGAGCGTAATGAGTACCATTGTGCTAGGAGCTGTGATGTGAAACAAAAGAAGAAATACTACGAGAGAGTTATGCATAAAGCACTATAAAAGCATAAAGGAGGAAGGCTTCTTGCAGCCTAGGGGGAATCTGGGAAGGATTCACAGAAAAGGAACCAACACTGGGGACATTAGGAGAAGAGGGCAGGCAAAGAGAGGGACTTGCACAAGGCATGGCCATTTGATGAGGCAAGGAACACTGGAGGAACCGTGAGAACTGGATATGGCCAGATGTGGAGGGAGTGGATTACGGGTCGACAGCAAGAGACGAGGCTGGCAGCTAGGCACAGATGTGATCTTCAACATCATTGCTGATTGTAAGATTAGAAAACAAAAATGCCTCGAAGCCACAGTTATTTAAAGAGCATGGTCTTATATAACCCAGAAACAGATCTATGCATATGAACATTGGGATCCAGTGCAGAATAAAGGTAGCATTTCAGATCAGTAAAGAAAGGACATATGATTTAATAAATGCCACGGGGACAACTGGTTATCCAGTTGGAAAATAAAATCAAGTTGGACCCCCTCTTTCATACCACGTAAGGAAATAAAATTCATTTAGATTTGGGATTAAATATATAAATAACAGAACCATAAAAATCTTTTTATAACAAAACAGTATTTTAAGAAATAGAATATAAATTCTATAAGAATTTTTTGGTTAAAACAGGAGACTTCAAAGGAATGTTGTTGTTTTTGTTTTTAAAGGAATTTTGTTCTAACGGCAGACTAATGTGACTTGCTTACCAACATTAAAGTTACCAAGTTCACTTTGTTGGAAAAGATTTTTTTCCTTTTTTTTTTTAAGATTTATTTATTTATTTTAGAGAGAGAGAGAGAGAGAGAGAGGGCACAAGCAGGAAGGGCAGGGAGAGGGAGAGAGAATCCCAAGCAGACTCCACACGAATGTGGAGCTTGATCCCATGACCCCGAGACCACGACGAGAGCCAAAACCAAGAGTTGGGCGCTTAACCGAATGCACCAGCAGGCACCCCCTGCACCTTTCTGCTAGTCAGAACTACGTGGGGAGCTTTGTAAAACCTCCAGAAGCATACCACAGCTTCTAGGCTAAGGGAAAGGCTTAAAAGAGAGAACTTTCTTTAATGAAAGTTTTCACTTAAAAAAAAAATACCCATTGATTTTCAATAGCAATTAATTATTGGAAAGGAATTTCCTTGGTCTAACCTCTTGATTGGGTTCAATAAGGCCAAGAATTGGGGGCACCTGGGTGGCTCAGCCGTTAAGCGTCTGCCTTCAGCTCAGGTCATGATCCCAGAGTCCTGGGATCAAGCCCCACATCGGGCTCCCTGCTCAGCGGGAAGCCTGCTTCTCCCTCTCACACTCCCCTTGCTTGTGTTCCCTCTCTCGCTGTCTCTCTCTGTTAAATAAATAAATAAATAAATAAATAAATAAATAAAATCTTTAAAAAAAAAATAAGGCCAAGAATTGAAACTGTTTAATATTTCACTTTGCACTCAAAGACATACATGCTCAGCACAATATCTGAGCAACTACTAGGCAGACTGGGAAGAGCACTTAATTTGGAGGCAGAAAACAGAGGTTCCAGAAATTACCACATAGCAGCTAGCTATGGGTGCTAAACTACTCACTTGGCTACTTAACTCCTCTGATATGCAACCTGATCACCTGTAGACTGAAAATGATGATAATCCTAGACTCCCCTCCCACAGGGAGGCTGCAGTGGGATTTGAATGAGATCATCTTCCTCTATAAACCATTCAATAATATTTGTAGGATGACTGAATGAATACACCATATACAGTAAGTGTTTCACACATCTATAAATATATATGAACACTACAAAAAATCCCACCAACTCTTAGTTATAATAACCACTGGAACTACAGGATACAGATTTGTCTCTAAATGCCTGTAGTCCACACTCTGTAGGCTTCTAAAATACATATCAGGATGCAATCGAGTCCCAGGGAAAGGTTGTCCCTCTCCTTCTACTTTCCTCCTCTCCTCCTTTCCACCTCTTTCCTCACCTTGTCCTTGCCTTCAGGAACAAACAGAAAACAAAGGGCTGGTTTTCTCTGCATGACTCAAGTCATTGAAAGGGTCTCCTCTTTCCAAATATCTCAATTAAAGGCCACATTTCATTTTAAAGTTTATTGATTGATTAAGTAATCTCTACATCCAACGTGGGGCTCAACTCATGACCCCCAACATCAAGAATCGCACACTCCTCCAACTGAGCCAGACAGGCTCCCCAAAGGCCACATTTTAAATATAAAGGTACTTACCTTTCTTCTTAAAACATGGTGGTAGAATTTTACCATAAATTCAAAATTCCCCTTATTTGAATAAGCATTCCTTTGGTAAACCACTTTAATCTCCCAAGTGGGTATGCTCATTGTAGACTCTTCACCTCCATAATATTTTGTGGAGCACTTAACACAGTCACCCTATGTTATAAATGCCTATATATGTCTTGGCTCCTCATGACCTCACAAGTGCCAGCGGACTGTCTTTGAGTGCTTGTGGGGCTGAGGACAACGTGATAAATACTCAACAAAAATTCAGCTTGAAGGGGTTCCTGGGCGGCTCAGTCAGGCGTCTGACTCTTGCGTTAAGCTCAGGACATGATCTTAGGGTCATGAGATCAAGCCCCACATGGGGGCTTTGTGATCAGCGGGGAGTCTGCTTCCCTCCCTCTCACTCTGTCCCTCCCCCAATCTCTTTCTCTCTCTCTCTCAAATAAATAAATCTTAAAAAAAAAATTCAGCATATGAATGGATGATGACACACTAGAAATTCAGTATCACCTTAGGAGGTTGAAGCCTAAGTCAAAATAATTGGGATGGCAGAGATGGAGAAAATATATAATTTCACCTCAACACATGCATATTTTATAAGCATCTACTATATGCCTGATACAACCCAAGGTGTGCCATGATGAAAAAGACCCAGTCTCTATCCTTAAGGAGTTTAGAATCCTATTAACAATCATATTTTTTATTTTGATATAATTTCAGACTTACAGAAGAGTTACAAAGATAGCATAGAGAGTTCTCATATCACCTTCCCCCAGCTTTCCCTAATATTAACACCTTATGTAACCAAGGTACAATCAGTGAAACTACGAAATTAATATTGCTACACTACACTAACTACAGGCTTTACTCTGACTTTGCCGCTTTTTCCAAGTTTTGTCCTTTTTCTGTTCCATAACCACTCGTTACACTTAGTTGTCACATCTCTGTCTCCTCTAATTACATTTTTAATAACTATTTTTTTCCTGTTTATAGTAACATGTTTTCTGCAAGTGGAAAAAAAAAAGAGGAAGAAAAAGAAATCTCTGATAATCCCCTATGAAAAAATAAGCACTCTTGGGCGCCTGGGTGGCACAGCGGTTAGGCGTCTGCCTTCGGCTCAGGGCGTGATCCTGGCGTTCCGGGATCGAGTCCCACATCAGGCTCCTCCGCTATGAGCCTGCTTCTTCCTCTCCCACTCCCCCTGCTTGTGTGTTCCCTCTCTCGCTGGCTGTCTCTATCTCTGTCGAATAAATAAATAAAATCTTTAAAAAAAAATTTAAAAAAAAAAAAAAAAGAAAAAGAAAAAATAAGCACTCTTAACATGTATGATCAACTGGTCTTCTTCCATGTATATACGTATATATACATTTTACTTTTCTTAAAACCAGGAATCTAAATATAGTCTTTTGTGTCCTTTTTTTCTCTTATTACTGCTTTTAAAACATTTTTCCACATCTTTAAAAATTATTTAAAAATATGATTTTAATGATAGCTTAGATTCCACTGTTAAAATGAATCATAACTTAACCATTTCCCTGTTATTAGATTAGGTAAGTTGCTTCCCATTTTATAGTACTATAAATAGCAGTGCAGTGAATATCCTTGAATATGAAAACACTGTAACATATAATGTGATGGATAAGTACAGAATATTGGTGATGCAGCCAGCAGAAACACCTAACCTAGCTTTGAGGAGCAGAAAATCAGAAACACTTGTTGGAAGACACATATCTGAGATGAAGAATAAATGTATTCCCTCATTCATTAGCATTCAACCAAACAACATTTACTGAGTGCCGGTTACACCCAATTATTATACTGGGATCCAGGGATACAAAAGGGACTAAGGCTCTGCAGGGGAAGTTCACTGTCTAATCAGAGAGGCAGACACTTGAATAGAAAAACCACAACAAGATAAATGCTATTATCACAGTGCTGTGTATGATCAAAGTGCCCTGGGAGCACAGAGAACACATTTAAAGAATCAACTGTAAGAAGTAGAAGAAGGAGTTGTATCAAGGTTGATCATAACACATACGACAGAGGTTTTAGTGAAGTATGATTTTAGTACATATCAACAATATGAAGGAGTTCCTTAAGACAGGTAAATTATTATTATTATTTAAAGATTTTATTTATTTATCAGAGAGAAAGAGAGAGAGAGCGAGCAAGTGAGCACACAAGCAGGGGGGAGTAGTAGGGAGAGGGAGAAGCAGGCTCCTTGTTGAGCAGGGAGCCCAATGCCAGGCTCGATCCCAGGACCCCGGGACCATGACTGGAGCCAAAGGCAGATGCTTAACCAACTGAGACACCCAGGCACCCCAAGACAGGTAAATTAATAAAAGGGAATGCAAAGTATTCAGATGGAAATAAGTAATAGTTCTATTATATTCTATACTGGTAAAACCAGGGCTTGAACACCATTTTTCACGTATTTTTACATTTTTTTAAAAAGATTTTATTTATTTACCTGACAAGAGAGAGATAGCCAGTGAGAGAGGGAACACAAGCAGAGGGAGTGGGAGAGGAAGAAGCAGGCTCCCATCAGAGCAGAGAGCCCGATGCGGGGCTCGATCCCAGAACTCTGGGATCACTCCCTGAGCCGAAGGCAGATGCTTAACGACTGAGCCACCCAGTCACCCCCATATTTTTACATTTTTAAATCAATTTTATTGTTATGTGTCCACAATGAAATGTACCCACTGAAGTGTACGGTATGATAAAATCTGATGAATTTATATACCCATGTAACCATTACCACCATCAAAATACAGAACACTTCCAATCATCCCCCAAATTTCCTTGTGCTTCATACCAGTCAATCCCCTTCACTCCACATCTAGCCCCCAAAGCAACCACTGATTTGCCTTCTGTCACTATAGACTTGTCTTTTTTAGAGTTTCATATAAATGGAATAATACAGGCTGTACTTTCTTGGCTTCTGGCTTCTTTCAACCCAGCAAGGTTTTGAGATTCAGCCACGTTGGTATGTGTATAAGTAGTCTGTTCCTTTCTATTGTCTGAGTGTTGTATTAATAAGACCATGGATAAACTGAGATAAAGAGAAAAGAGACTAGGCCATGAGGTGAACAGAAGCCAGGTTCTATGAGAAATCATTGAAAAAATCTGGTTAACAATGAAAGGGAGAGCATTTGAAGAACTTTAATGTGGAGAACTGGCTTGACCAAAACTAATGGCTGCTCACAGCGGCAGTCGAGGTATTTAAATGAAGTAGCATGGCTGACAAAGATGCTGTTGAAGGGATTCCAGTTTCAGCAAGAGTCTGAACTTGATATATTTAGTGTTTCTTCCAACCCTGAAGGGCTATGATTCTGTAATTCTCATGAATGAGAAAAATGTTATGCCATTATTAACCACTAAAATCTCAGCATGAACTTTTTTTAAACCTAATTAGCTATTCTGTCAGTCCCAGAGCTAGTATAGCATATAGCTTCAAATGTTTTGGGATGGTGAGGGGAGAAAGTCTTTAAAATCAGACAGATGTAAGTCTAAATTAAAAGTCTCCATTCTGCCACTTACTGTGTGTCCAGGACTTAACCTCTCTATGCCAAAGTTTCTTCATTTGAAAACTGACATAATGCTGGATATGCTTGTCTGAAACCAAAAGGTGAATAAATCTTGTTGTTAGCAAGACCCTAGAGAATAAGATAGGGAATATATGAGTTTTGAACAAGTGGGGACCTAGGAAAGTGCAAGATCCTAAGGTGCTGTCTAGAACAGGGTGGTAAACTATGACCCACAGGCCAAATCTGGCCATGGCCTTGTTTTGTGTGGCCATTAGCCAAGGATGGTTTTCACATATTTAAAAGGTTGTAAAAGAAAACAAAGAATAATTTGTGACATAGACCTTATGTAACCCAAAAAGCCTAAAATACTAACTATCTGGACCTTTGCAAAAAGAAAAGTTAGCTAAATTCAAGTCTAGAGCAGATAAGGCTCAATATGGCTGGTAGCGAGTTATATGGCTCTAAAGAGACAAACATAAAGACTGTCCATCTGGTGAAAGGAGTATAGGAGGAAGAATTCCTTAATCATCTGTAGCCTTGAGTTTCTTACCTATAAATTGAAGATAAAAACAGTACCTCTCAATTTCTGCTCAGGCCATGATTAAGCAATTAGTAACAAACTTGTCCTCCCATTATAAACAACTAGAAAATTGTGCAAAATAGGGACACATTGGTGGCTGAGTTAGTTAAGCATCTGCCTTCGGCTCAGGTCATGATCCCAGGGTCCTGGGATCAAGTCCCACATTAGGCTCTCGTGTGTGCGCGTGCACGCTCTCTCTCTCACACACACACACAAATAAATAAATAAAATCTTTAAAAATAAAAGACAAGAAAATTGTGCAAAATATATGAAACAACTCTTTTAAGCATTGAACAACAGTTAGCACTGTGATACCTGAAAGAAGGGAGCCAAAGGTAAGTCCTATGAAGGCTCTGGCTCTCTGCTTGGAGGTACTCTCTATACTGTGGCACTAGGAAAAAGACCATAAGCAGAGCCCAGTGAGCTCAACAGGTTGAGGTGACAGAATTCAGGGTTTAGGGAGCCTGAGAAGGCTGGAATCTGCCAGGGCAGAGTACATATAGAAACAGCTCCAGGGGCGCCTGGGTGGCGCAGTCGTTAAGCGTCTGCCTTCGGCTCAGGGCGTGATCCCGGCGTTGTGGGATCGAGCCCCACATCAGGCTCCCCCGCTAGGAGCCTGCTTCTCCCTCTCCCACTCCCCCTGCTGTGTTCCCTCTCTCGCTGGCTGTCTCTGTCAAATAAATAAATAAAATCTTAAAAAAGGAAGAAAGAAAGAAAGAAAGAAAGAAAGAAAGAAAGAAAGAAAGAAAGAAAGAAAGAAAGAAAGAAGGAAAGAAAGGGCTCCAAAATTCTGTGTAGGGGTCTCCTTGAGTCTTTTGCTATACCAGCGTGTCAGGCAGAATTCTACAAGGGTACGCAAAGCTAAACTGTTGGGGAAAAAAAACAACTGGGGGGCTTGAAACCAAACAATTTCAGAGTCAATAACCAGATGGGAGACATTTGAGCTCCTACCAGCCCACATGGAGACTTCAATGAATACTCCATGCAGTCAGCAGAGACCCTACATGGGTCATGTCTTATTAGAGGGCTAACTGCAGAAGCTTGAAATAAAGGCAATTCGGGATCCACCCTAAGAGTTTAAAAACTAGCCTAGAAAAAAATCAATCTAACCCACAAGTGACTTAACTGCTTGCCAAAACAAAACTCAACCCTCTTTAAAGACAGACAACATGATCAAGATACCTAATGATGCAACATTCACAATATACAGCAAACAACAAAAAATTACTATATATGCAAAGAGGCAGGAAAATGTAACCCACAATTAAAAGAAAATATATTAGTCAATAGAAACAGACTCAAAAATGGTGAAAATTGGGGTGCCTGGGTGGCTCAGTCAGTTAGGCATCTGCCTTCAGCTCAGGTCGTGATCTCGGGGTCCTGGGATTGAGCCCCGCGTCGGGCTCTCTGCTTGGTGGGGAGTCTGCCTCTCTCTCTCTCAAATAAATAAATAAAATCTTTTCAAAAATGGTGAAAATTATAGATTCAGCAGATAATGATTTTAAAACATTATAAATATGTTTAAAATTTAAAGAAAAGCAACAAAATAAAAAAAAATGAAAGCTATGAAAAATAATCAAACACGCGTTCTAGAGAAGAAAAACACAATAACTGAAATGAAAACTTTGCTGGCTAAACTTAACAGCACAACAGATGCTACAGGAAAAAAGACCTATTAACTTATTAATTAAAAAAAAAAAAAAGCAAAGTCTCAGTGACCTATAAGATAATATCAAATAATCTAACTTATGTGTAATTTCAGACCCCAAAAGTGTATGGGGTGTGTATATGTGTGTGTGTGTGTGTGTGTGTGTGTGTTTGGGGGGGGATACGTAAGAAATAATGGCTAAAAATTTCCCAAATTTGTTGAAACATCTAAGCCCACAGACCCAAGAACTCCAAGAAAACTACCCAAGGCACACAGTCATCATCAAATTGCTGAAAACCAGTGAGAGAAAATCATATAAAGCAGCCAGAGGAAAAAAGGCAAACTAGACACAGGTGAACAATGTTAAGAAGAACATCTGACTTTCCATTAGAAACAACACAAGATAGATGACAATAAATAAGTGTCTTAAAATGCAGAAAAATAGAAACTGTCCATCTAAAATTTGATAGCCAGCAAAAATATCCTTCAAAAATGAAGGAGAAATTGAGACTTTTCAACAAACAAAATATGAGAGAATTCATTGCCAATGGACCTTTTTACAAGAAATGTTGAGGCTTTTAGGCTAAACTAAAAATGATACATATAGGAACTTAGACCTAAACAAAGGAATTAATAAGGGCAGAAGTGGCAAATATGTGGGTAAATGCAAAAGACTTTTTTCATTAAAAGCAAAAATAGTAACATGAACTATGGGGTTTATTATATATGCATAAGTAAAAGGTATGACAACAACAGCCTGAAGAGTGAGGAAAATGAAAGTATACTCCATAAAGTTTTTACACTGTAAATAAAGCAGCATATTCTTTTAAGGCAATAGTATTAAAGATGCATATTTTTTTAACTTTTTTTTTTTTTAAAGATTTTATTTGTCAGAGAGCACAAGCAGGGGGAGCAGCAGGCAGAGGGAGAAGCAGGAGGAAATAGACAAATCCACAATTATAGTTGGAAATGTCAACACTCTTCTCAGAAATTAGCAAGTAGAAATAAAATCAGTAAAGACATGTTAAGACTTTTAAATGACACTATCAACCAACTTTACTTAATTGACATTAATAGCACACTATATCCAAGGACAAGAGAACACACATTTCTTTCGAATACACATAGAACAATCATAACAAGTCTCAATAGATCTCAAAATACTGAAACCACATAATATGTGTCCTATGAACACAAGAGAATTTTTAAGCAGAAATTAGTAACAAAAAAATCTGGAAAATCCAGAAATATTTGGACATTAATTAAGAAATAAATTTATATGTAACACATGGTTCAAAGAAGATATCACAAACCAAATTAGAAAATATTTTGAAAATGATATATTAAAATGAGTGAAACATAGACGGAAATTTATAGAATTAAATGCTTCTGTTATAAAACAAAAAAGGTTTGTGGCACCCGAGTGGCATAGTTGGTTAAGCGGCCATCTCTTGGTTTCGGGTCAGATCGTGATCTCAGGGTCCTGGGATCCAGGATCCAACCCAACGTTGGGTTCTGCACTCAGCACGGAGTCTGCTTCAGATTCTCTCTCCCTCTCCCTCTGTCCCTCCCACTTGCGTGTGTGTGTGTGTGTGTGTGTGTGTGTGTGTGCTCTCTAAAATAAATAAATCTTTTTTAAAAAGTGGTGGGGACCTGGATGGCTCAGTAGATTAAGTGTCTGCCTTCGGGTCAGGTCATGATCCCGGAGTCCTGGAATCCAGCCCCAAGTCGGGCTCCCTGCTCAGTGGGGATTCTTCTTCTCCCTCTCCCCTTCTCCCCGCTCGTGTTCTCTCTCTAGCTCTCTCTCTCTCTCAATAAAATCTTAAAAAAAAAAAAAAAGGAAAAAAGAAAGGTTTGAAATCAATGACCTAAGTTTCCATCTCCAAGAAGTTAGAAAAAGAACGAATTAAATCTAAAGCAAATAATATGAAACAATAAAGAAAAAACTGGAAATCAACAACAGAAAACAAACAGCAAGACAACAGAGAAAACCTATGAAACTCAAAGCTGGTTCTTTGAGAAGATCAATAAAATTGATAAACTTGTAGCCAAAGAATAAAAGAAAGAAAATAAGTTACCAATATCAGAAATGAAGGAAAGGACATTCCACTCCAAATCCTATGGGCATTAATATAATAAAAAAATGTTATAAAGAGCTTTATGGCAATAAACTACACAACTCTGACAAAATAGGAAAATTCCTTGAAAGATATAAATTCTAAAATTAATACAAAACAGAAAATCTGAATAGCTTAATGATACACATAAAATTTAGAATCTACATTAGCTACAAAGCATATTTTTAATATACTAACATCGTTTTTGAAATTCATAACAAATATTCCACCATCTTTAAATATACTGGTTTCAAATATTCTAAAGTTTCTCCATATTTAAATCTTTTATTTACTCTTAAATTATTAAATTGACTTATTTACCATTTCCTATCATAGGAGAATTTATTTTTTTTTATTTTTATTTTTTTAAAGATTTTATTTATTTATTTGACAGAGATAGAGACAGCCAGCGAGAGAGGGAACACAAGCAGGGGGAGTGGGAGAGGAAGAAGCAGGCTCATAGCAGAGGAGCCTGATGTGGGGCTCGATCCCATAACTCCAGGATCACGCCCTGAGCCGAAGGCAGACGCTTAACCGCTGTGCCACCCAGGCGCCCCCATAGGAGAATTTATATTACTCTTCTAAGTTCTACCTTACTGCCTAAAATAATCAGCTGTATTTTTAAATTTGATAGTTTTTATTCTTCAACTTGCTAATTGGCTTTTTATGACTTGAGATTATTTTCTTTGCCTGACTTGGTCCCACTTAATAGTTTTATTTCTACTACATTTTATAGTCAAGTTTCCTTTCATCAACAGGCATTTTTAACTTCATTTAATGACTAGAGGCTCTTTGTAATGTTAAAGGCCTGTGTGCGTTTCCAGCGCCTCCAAAATACCGCTAAAAGGAAAGAGGCCCTAGATTCTTACATTCTATCAGCCAAAACTTCGCCATAAAGTCCTTAGAAATCTCTAGCTCCCACAATTCCCAGCCACGTCAGAGAAGCTCCTGTTCAATGCAGTGCTGAATCTTAATAAGGCTTCAGGAGGAGAGGACAAAGACGGTGTCCCTGACCTTCACTTAACAACAACAAAAAAGTCTATACGCACACTGCAAAAACAAGAAATCTGAAAGTTCTAAGCTGGCAAACAGGCAACCTGGAACACTGATGACTACTTATTTCTACTGTTCCACATACATGGTGCCAGGTACAAGGACTGGAAAAAAAAACCCAGGCCCTATGTGTGTGGGGCCAACAGGGGTGAGACAGGGTACTGTGGGGGAAGTGCTAGTTAGGGAATCGGGACCAAGCAATTTGAGACTGAATGTCCTTCAGCTGAATGCATTTCAGCCAATACTTATTAGGCACACCCTCATTTAAAAAGGTACATCTGAAAAAAAAAAAAAGCCTCATTATGACTTAGGAAAAGTGGTTCTCAGCTTTTTTTTCTAGCAATCTCTGGACAGTCCCCTGGAATGTCCCAACATTCTCTCTTTACTAAGCCAATTCTTCACATAGTTAGCATTAGTAGTCAATCAATATTTGTTGAACTAAAGAATAAAAAAATCTGGATTCCAGGGGTGCCTGGATGCTTGGCCGGTGGAGTGTGCAACTCTTGATCTTGGAGTTGTGACTCTGGGCCCCATGTTGGGTATAGAGATTACTTAATAAAATCGTTTAAAAAAACAAACAAACCTGGATTCTATATAAAACAAAAATTTACACTTTCCCCAGGAGGACATATATGTTTAGATGCATTATGCTTATATTTACCCTGGCTTTAAAAACATACACAATTTTGGGGCACCTGGGTGGCTCAGTCTGGGTTGTGAGATCAGGCCAAGCGTGGAGCCTGTTTAAGATTCTCTCTCTTCCTCTCCGTCTCTCTCTCTCTCCCTCTCACACAAAACAAAACAACAAAAAACAAAACAAAACCCATAAACAATTTCAATAATATTCTTGGGAATAATCACTGGGACCACATCTGCATCCCACTGCTCATATGCTTACCTTGAGAACCACCAACTTGGCAAATGAGCTAACATGCCACTTCTTAAAAGTGCTCCTTAAAATTAAGTGTGCATTGTCAAATATAACGTATGATTTTTGACTTTTAAAAAATCATTTTTTGCTAAGTAAATCAATAAGTCATTATTTCTACTTCTGCATATAGGTCATACTCAGATACTCTCAATTTGAAACAATATTAAGAAATGTATTTAATTAACATTTCATAACGATGCAGTTTGAAAAAACAGCTCTATATTTTAAAAGATTGTATTTATTTGACAGAGAGAGAGAGAGCACAAGCAGGGGGAGCGGCAGGCAGAGGGAGAGGAAGAAGTAGGCTCCCCGCTGAGCAGGGAGCCTGATGTGGGGCTCGATCCCAGGATCCTGAGATCATGACTGGAGCTGAAGGCAGAGGCTTAACTGACTGAGCCACCCAGGAGCCCTGAACAAACAGCTCTAGAAATAAAATTTATACATGCCAGCTAGAACAGAAAAGGCCATCTCCACGGTTTAACACATAATGAACACAAACTCAGTCCAAGTGGGCTTATAATGCCTAATCGGAATTTCCCGAACTGTCCTCTGGAATGTCTGAACAAAAACAAAATAAAACAAACAAACCAAAAAGGATCCAAACCCCTAGAAAAGCTATAAAACAAGTGGTCAAAAACTGGCTGGGTGAGGAATGCCACAGGACAGGAGAAAGCTTCTACTTTTTACTTACACTTTTGTTAACATTGGATTTTTGTTTTACCATAAGCATGGATTCCTTCTAGATTTATTTTTAAAGCTACCACATTAGCTGATAGTAGGAAAGGTCGGTTCAGAGAAAGCCTGTCTGAAACCTTATTACACGAGATAGGATATATTTTATGTGAAGTACAGCACATTTTAAATCCTTTTACTTTACTATTTATTACCACAAAGCACTTATGAAAGGAGAATGGGGAAAGGAACTAGGAGATTCTTAACATAAAGCCAGAGAAGTGTACAAGTGCCACGTGACCGTGACAGCCGCCTAAGGGATCAAGCTTTGTGAAGAGGTGTCCTAATTTCTATTAACTGGCCTGTAGAAAACAGATTTAATCTCATATCCTGTAGGAGAAAAAAAAGGAAAGCAGGTTTCATTTTCTTTTTTTTTTTAAGACTTTACTTATTTATGTGACAGAGAGACAGCCAGTGAGAGAGGGAACAAGCAGGGGGAGTGGGAGAGGAAGAAGCAGGCTCCTACCAGAGGAGCCCAATGTGGGACTCGATCCCTCAACGCCGGGATCACGCCCTGAGCCAAAGGCAGACGCTTAAGGACTGCGCTACCCAGGCGCCCAGCAGGTTTCATTTTCTGAAGGTAACAAAAGTAACCAAACATTAGAGCTAGGAAAGTAAATACTCATAATCCCTTAGCCACAATTACCAAATCCAAAAACTTCTCAAAACCACCAGTTTTTTGTAATTCATCTGGAAGAAAAACTTGATCTGAACTTAATTGGCAGCAATATCTGACCTGAACTGACATGAGACTATTTATAGTCTACCCACTAAAGTCAGAACAGTCATAGCTTTGGCTGCCGAAATATTAATGTATTTGACTATGAAGTGCTGCCCCTAACTCTGCAGGGCCATTACATAATTACGGTAAAGCATCTTATTAGCGTTCTAAAAATTAAAAAAAAAAATCTGAATTCTAAAATACTGATGGCCCTTACAGTTTCCAATAAAGGACTACAAACCCAAAAATGGCTTTTTATTAAAATGGTCCTGTCAGCCTCCACTGAAATACACAATTTTTCCTGAAAATAGTCTTATAATTTGAACTAATTTCTCTTTTCTAAAAACTTACCACTATTAAAAATATTCTACTTCAAATATCTGTAAACCTATAACTGCATTATTAGAACATTTTAAAAAATTTATTTATTTGAGAAAGAGAGAACGACCACACAAGCAATGAGGGGGCAGGTGCAGAGAGAGAGAGGGAGAGAGAATCTCAGGCAGACTCCTGCCGAGCGTGGAGCCCAAGACAGGCTCCATCTCACAACCTGAGCCGGAACCAAGAATTGGATACTCAACGGACTGTGTCACCCAACCACCCCAGTGAGAACATTTTATACCACTCCAACATTACTTTAAACCAACCTCTCTCTGAAGGCAGCATTAAAATCAGAAGGGTGGTATCATCTCTGGCAGGAGGGTGGTATCAGAATGGGTTAAAGACAGTAAAATTAAAAAAGCAGACCTCTGTCAATATGCTTTTTCTATGTTTAAAAAAAAAAGACAAACGGCATAAGATTTTTTTAATGTATCAAAGAGGAACACAGATTTTAAAAGTGAACAAGTAACCAATTCAAATCATTAAAAGAATCAAAATCAAAATGAAGTCGCATAGTCCAAGTAGTTATCAAGGAATAGAACACAAAATAAAAGTCAAGAAATAGAACATCCACAACTAAGGAAAATTATATATTTTTGCCCAGTTACGTATCATTTCTATTATAATATATGACTAAATGACAAATGATAACAAAGCCTACAAAACTCAAAGGTCTCTATTATGGAAAGAAAACTGAAAAACCAGATTAAAGCAAGAACTAAGACATAAGACTACTAAAAACCTATAATTAATTACAATGCAGGGTAATTTAGAAGATTTTATATGAAAAATAGGGACAGAATCAACATTTTAATAAACATAAATACAGTACTATATTTTAAACCATTGTATCTACATAAAACAAAATCGGTAAAATTTTTTTTTTAACTCTACACCAATCCTCCCTCCCTCCCCCACTCTCACACAACTAACAAATGCTAGAAACAATGCAACCAAACAGGAACCTTATTTCACAACCAGGAGACATGAAAGCAGTGAAAACCTCTTTTAATAAATGTGTGGGATACAGAAGAACCCCAAATTATTTCTGTCTAAAGGAAGCTCTCACAAAGTTATACTCAAAAAAAAAAAAAAAAAAAAAAGACCAAAAAATAAAACACTCCTTAAAGCAACATTAGTAGCAAAACTGGGTGTTGCTATATCCTAGAGAAGAAGGATGAGGCTCTCTTTACCACTATTATTTACTAAATTGAGTTTTTACTATCCATGAAACACATACAGCCCTCAGAAATAGTATATATGAGAACATCACTGATACGTAGAATTCTACATTAATTAAAACTAAAAATTAAAAACTTCAGGGTAAATTAGGATATAAAAAGTCCATGTCATATATAAGAATTTAAATATGAGAATATCAAGGATAAAGAGCAAGCCAGGAGGACACCAAGTAAGTAAGAATAACCAACTCTCTACTACGAGATTTACTAAAAAAGAACTGTAAAGCTATAAAGTCAGTTAACTAAAAATAGGAAATTAAAGAAAGTCAATGTTGAAAATTAAAAAATCTAAGAATTTAATCCATTAAGAATACTTTTTAAAAGCCCTTATTTTTTAATGGGAGCTGGGAGTGGGACTAACAGGACCTTCAGGTGCTAGAAAACAAAGACTGTGGGAAAAGAATTCTACTCAGTGATGAAGACTGCACAAAATGCAGCATATATGCCAGTCAGTAGGTTTTAAGGATAGTCCTCGGTTAATTACGTAACAGATCCAGATTCAAGGCATCGCTTTGAACTAGGTCATTCACATAATTCCTACCGCTTAAGACAGATAGAGGTATGTGTTCATGCTACTGGAATTCAGTATCTTATAGGGATAACTTCAAATTTAAATTATGAAAGTATTAATAATGCTACACAGGTATCAAAACCCAATTTTACATCCTTTATACCATGCAATGTATTCTGACAGGGTGATCTTAGTTTCCTTACAGATTAGTTAACTATCCTGATTTAAGGAGCTTCCACAGTTGAGTACAGCATAGTCAGACAATGTTCGTAAGTATCCAGAGGTCTCTGAGTTTATAATCAAGTGGGAGAGAGAGTATCACATAAGAACAATTTAAGAAAGCTTACTAAGAAGCAATTAAGTCCAAGTTGTAAATATAAACTGATATTAAATATATACCAATCAATATACAGAAACATTCAAAAGGAAGTTATTTTTCAAGATACATACTTCTTTTTTTTTTTTAAGATTTTATTTATTTATTTGACAGAGACAGACAGCCAGCGACAGAGGGAACACAAGCAGGGGGAGTGGGAGAGGAAGAGGCAGGCTCCTAGCAGAGGAGCCTGATGTGGGGCTCGATCCCAGGACTCCGGGATCACGCCCTGAGCCGAAGGCAGACACTTAACGACTGAGCCACCCAGGTGCCCCTCAAGATACATACTTCTAAGAAGTTTTATAGGTATTTATCTCAATCAGGTTGCCATCACTGAAAATACTTTGCAACTCCTATTTTGCTTCCAAACCAGTTTACAAACCACACACAAGGAAATCTGCTTCATTACTTTGAACTCATTTTGGACCCCAACTAGTACTGCCCAGACAAATCATTTAACCAGACCTGCAAAATAGTTCTTGGTTGCTCCCCAAAATCAAATCCACCCTAAAAGAATGAAGATTTTCCCCTACGGAAATTCCAAAGAGTATCTCACACTCTGGAAGCAACTCCTAAATAATTCTTCAGATGTTTTAAAAAGAGGAAGGACACTTCCACTTTCAGAAAAGGTGGAGTAACAGTGGTAAGATGTACCTTTGCAACTAAAAAACTGGATGAAATATATAAACAACAGGGGCGCCTGGGTGGCTCAGTCGTTAAGCGTCTGACTTCAGCTCAGGGCGTGATCCTGGCGTTCTGGGATCGAGCCCCACATCAGGCTCCTACACTGGGAGCCTGCTTCTTCTTCTCCCCTCCCCCTGCTTGTGTTCCCTCTCTCGCTGGCTGTCTCTCTCTGTGTCAAATAAACAAATAAAATCTTAAAAAAAAAAAATATATAAACAACAGTTTTCAAAACACGACATCAGGCGAGGAAGTACAGTGATCCCTAAGAGATGGTCAACAAACAAGGTGAGCCCTTGCAATTGCCCTAGCTTGCTGCCTAGGGAAAGATTCCAGGGCACCAAGCAGGGAGGAGAAACCCAGGTAGAACTTAGAGACCTCCCTTAATTGAGGAGATGCAGCTGAGATTCTGGGAAAGACAAGGCAGTGAGGGTTTGCAGCGTACAGTACTGGAGAGGAAAGAGCTACACAGAGGAAGGACTCCAGAGAGGCGGACCTCCCTAGTATTCAGCTGAGTAGTAACTAAGTAATTAGGGAAAACACAGCTAACATCATACTTAATGGTATAATGCTTTCCCACTAAGACTGGGAAAAAAAGCAAGGAAGCCCATTCATACTTCTATTCAGCCTGGTACTTGAGGTCCCAGCCAGCACAATAAGGCAAGAATTAGAACTCGAAGGTTAGAAAGTAAAACTGACTTTCTTTGTAAACGATATAGTTGTACAGGTAAAAACAACAACAACAACAGAACCAACAAAAATGCCACTAAAAATGATGAAATTAGCAAAGTTTATTTGTTCAGTTCATTCAATCATATTGATGAAAACAAACTGTGTCCAAACGAAAGAGAGCTTTAATGAAGAAAGGCTTTCAGGAAGAAAAGCTTAGAGAACGCTTTCTGAGAGTTAAGAAGCAATATGGTTTGGAAGCCCAAAACTGGGAGAATATTTTACATAAGGAATAGCCTTTCATAAAGTATGAGGACAAAAGGGAGAAAATCATACAGAAAACAGAGAAAAGACTGTATGGGAGAAGGCAAAGATTCAAAAGTAGAGAGTGACAGTTGACGGATGAAAGCAGTAAAGGAGGTGGGCTCAGACACGGGTGTCTGGATTTCATAGAACAAGAACGCACAGGTTGATAAGAAAATAACACGTAGGAAATGTTTTCTGGGGAGAAACTAGGAACAGAACAACTGACAGGAAGCTATTTTAATAATCTGGCCATAGCCTGAGGATGACTTAGAATCAGGATGGTGGCATGGAAACAAAAAGGGAGAGACTCAAGGTCCAAAGCCACAGAGAAAGGAGCTAAAGAATATGACAACAGTCCAAGATTCAATGTTTCAGGATTTTGAGATTCAGGAATTGGGAGGGTGGGTTACCAGTGATGCACCCAATAGGGTCAACAACTTTTAAGGGAGGGGAAGCAGAGGCCCCTCTCCAGAGTGACCTGCCTTAAAAGCACCCTGAATGACAATTCCCAAGTCTTCGGGAGGTTAAAGGAACACAAGAGAAAATGACATTAAATACGCATTTTTAAGTACAGTAAATAGAAGTCTAGCAAGCATCCGCTTCCAAAGCAAACACAAAACATCAGTGTTGAGCCGGGGCTCTGGCAGGTTCAGGAAGCGTAGGGCGGTGTCACAATGTGCTGAGGCCGACTCACAAGCTGTGTGTGGGGCACAGGGTCCCCTTTTTAAAGTTTTCAAACCAGCTCTTACTGGCTTGAAATGTGATGCGTTTTGCATTTTCACTCTATTGTTTTGTTTTTGTTATTTCTACAAAGAGCCTTTTCACTAATTCTCTTGGAGTTTTAAAAGTAATGTTTTCCCCTCTGGGTCTGTGTTTCAGGAACGGTAATGTGAGGGCATAGAAAGACCTCCTCCACAGACCCACCTGCGTGGCTTAGGTGAGAATCAGTAGTGTGTCCACTTGTTTAAGGGGCTAGAGCCAAACTGCAAAATACAAACATCATACATTTTTAAATACTCTGGTATAAAAATATAGAACTTTTATAGTGAAAAGGTTGACAAAAGAGTAGTTAGGAAGAGATTTATTTTAAAATCTGTTGGTACATCTAAGGGTAGAGATTCTTTACTCAGAAGTTCCACAGAGAGAGAGAGATACACATCGGGGTAAAAGATCTCCTCATGAAGAGGATACCACTGAGCATGATACACCGTCTACAAGACTTTCACAGGAGGAAAAATATCTAGCTCCTTGGAGGGCCTCAGTTTTCATCTTTTTACTTTCTATCTCCTTCCTCCCACATCAGAACCCAGCAGATGCTCGAAACATTTCTCTTGATATACTGACCTGGGCCTAAAATTGGAAGATTGATCCACTTCCACTTTTTGAGGTTCTCAGTATTGTTTTTAAAATAAGGACATGCTAAAACAGCATTATAAAAATTGTGGTATATTTTAAATATACACATTTAATAAATTAACACTTTTAGGGAAAGAATACAATATAACCTGTCCTATTCAATAGGTAAAGGATTAATAAGCATGTTATTAATAAACATGTTCATTTGTCATAAACTACACAGTGTGATCAGGTAATTAGAACAAGTTCAAAGTTATAATCAATATTTTCTTTCCATTCTGTGAATTTATCTCTTAGAATGTCTACACCTATTATGTGCAAATCATTCTGTTGGGTGCCAGTGCAGCATAAACTTGTTTTGAGCTCAAGGTACCAAGAAAGAACCCCGACTTCTCCCTTTTCTCTAGTTGAGGAACTACAAGGAACTTCTAAGGATTATCACTCCACCCATGCCCTTGAGAGGAATCTGGTGGCCTTGCCCTATGGATTACCTGCGACCTTCATTCAAGCAGTTTCAATTTTTCTTTCTCTCCTGGGTCCTTGCTACACACCTTTAAGCAGATCTTCTATCACAGCTTAACTTGCTGTCTTCTCCACCTTGCCCTGCTTTCATTGTCTCCTTCTCTTCTTTTCCAAACGTCTTTTTAAAAAGGATTTATTTTTTTTATTATTTTAGAGAGAAAAGGAGAGCAGGGTGAAGGGCAGAGGGAGAGGGAGAGAGAGAGAGAATCTCAAGCAGACATCCCACTGAGCCCAACACAGGGCTGGATCCCACGACCCTGAGATCATGACCTGAGCCAAAATCAAGAGTTGGACGCTCAACCAACTGAGCCACCCAGGTGCCCCTTTCCAAACATCTTGAAATAAACTACACTCACTGCTATAATTCTCCCTACCATCCATTGTCTCTTTCACCCCTTGCGATCTAGGTTCATAAATGAACGCACAGAATTTATAGCAACTGACAGTGCAATGGGTCAGTTAACATCTTCTGAGTGTCACGAGCACTACCAGAGCTTAGCAGTTCTTTTCATTCTGAAAGTATCAAGCTCTGAACACACAAAGCTGAGAAACACTGGTTAGCCAACAAAGTACAGGCATCCCAAAACTCCAAGTGAAAACAGCTTAGTGATAATGGAAAGAAAGATGGCAAGAGATGAGGGGGGTGGTTGAGGGAAAGGAGGTGCTACTCAAGAGTAACCGGGCTGAGAAAGAGGTATGGAAGTGACAAGAAAGCAAAGAACTGATGAACTAAAGAGGAGTAAAATGAAGGAAAATATGCTAGTTTTCCAGTCAACAACTTTCCTTTCTTCAACTTGGGTCGAGAATCAAATTAAACTAATGCTAGTTCAGTGAACCAACTGGAGATTTATAGATACATAACCACCTTCAAGCTGTAGAAATGTACACGCACCCAGGGGCTCTTCTGGGTGCTCCTTTCCCTGGTTCAACATCTGGAGATGCCTGGAGAGATGGATCTACACTCACCTCAGGGAGTCAAGCAAGAGGTCACTTCCTTTACTCTCTGGGCTCCTACAGATAAGCTCAGTGAGTCACCACTTTCTAGCTCCATCTGATGTCATTTGCATAGCTATAGGTACAGTGACAAGCACCATTCTGGTTTACGACTAATCTTTGAATGCTACTGTTTTTGTTTTTGTTTTTTTAGCATAGTTGACACTGAATGGCACATTATAATGCCTTTATGAATGCAAATATACAGAATCACATCATTATTTCTAAGATCATTTCCAGTACTGAAATGCAACATAATCTAAGAGTCTGAGTCTGACATGTCACAGCCTATAAGTCAGCCGTTGGCCCTGTACCCCCAGACCAGCTTTATGAAGCATATCACTGTGCTAGCCATCCTCTCCCTACGTTACACGTGCTCCTTTGTGACTCTGCACAGGCTGGTCCTGCTGCCTGAAGTGCTCTTTTCTTACTGGGAGTGTTTCCTATGCTGGAAAGGCTTTCTTGACCTCCACTTGTATTGATGATTTTCCTTCCCCCCCGCCCCCCCCCCCCCCCCCCGTCCCAGTCCTTGCAATGTCTATCACAGCTTTGATTACACCAAATGGCACTCATGTGTGTCCAAGTCTGCCTCACCCACATGGCTGTGCAATCCTTGGGAACAAAGATCTCTTCTCATCCCATTCTTGTCCTAGCTTCTTTTTCTTTCCTTTCCTTTTCCTTTCTCTTCTTTCTTTCAAAATCTATTTATTTTGAGAGAGAGAGAGAGAGAGAGAGAGGGAGAGAGGGCACACCCAAGCAGGGGGCCAGGCAGAGGGAGAGGGAGAGAAGCAGACTCCCCCCTGAGCACAGAGGTGCACCCCTCCCCGCTCCCCGAAGGACTCAATCCCACATCCCTGAGACCATGACCTGAGCAGAAATCAAGAGCTGGACACCCAATCGACTGAGCCACCCAGGTGCCCCATCTTGTAGTCCAAGCTTCTAATAACATTCAGCACATAGTACACACACAAATGTTCAGTGAAATTGTAGTCATCCTAGTCCCAAACATATAAAAAAGATTTTATTTTTATTTCTTTATTTTTTTGAAAGATTTTTTTTTTTTTAAGTCATCTCTACACCCAACGTGGGACTCAAACTCACCACCCGGAGAGCAACAGTCACATGTTCCACCAACTGAGCTAGGCAGGTGCCCCATAAGATTTAAAAAGGAATAACCACTCTGATCATTTCTACTAATAAGGATTAAAAGGATACTCACTAAACTCTAAAATAAGTAAGATTTTCAGACAAATTAAAAAGTTTAAGAACAATATTCTTTCTGTAATCTTCAAATGTTTACCAATTTCAACTAGAAATTAAAAAAAAAAGAACTTGGAGACAATTTAAAAAGGAAAGCACCTCCCTGTCCCCATATATTTATTTAAACTGTTAGAATGACTACTTTTTTTTTAATGGCTACTTTTTTTAAATTCAATTTTTAGTTCTCTTTCCTAACCTCATTTGAAAATATTTATGAGGACCTACTATGCACAACTTATAGTGCTAGATACTGGTTATACCAACATGAACAAATCAGACAAGGTATTTTTATTCACGTAGCTATGTTCTAGCAAAGAAACTACACAAATTAAATTATTACTTAATTACAATTCTGTTAAGTGTTCTGAGTGTTTAAAAGGAGCACATCTAAGAGCGCCTGGCTATCTCAGTTGGTTAAGCATGTGACTCTTGATTTCAGGATTGTGAGTTTGAGCCCCATGTTGGGTATAGAAGTTACTTAAAAATAAACCTTAAAAAAATAAAAAAGAAGTACATCTAATCTGGGGTGGGGATGATTAGGAAGTCACTAAAGAAGTGACATATAAACTGAGCTTGGGGGATTGAAGAGGCATCAACTAAGGTCAGGTAGGTGGACTTCCAGAACTTGAGTGAAGAGAAATATGCATTTCAGGAACCAGAAGAGGGTCAGTGTGGTGAGAGTTCAGGCAGCAAATGGGAGAGTGACAGGAAATGAGGCAGGGCCTTCACTGGGTAGTCAGTGAACATGAGAGACCAGTTATTTCTTTTTGTGAAGTTTATATTCCGAAAGGCAGATCCAAGGCTTTTGGGACTCATTAACAGTTTTAAATAGGGGACAAATATGATCAGATTTACACTTATTTTTTGAGTAATTACATTTCGGGTATAACATATACAGAACAGATACATAGTTTTAAAAGATTATTCTTGTTGCAGCTTCAACAATTCTCTGAGGCACAGAATTCCCTACTTACAAAAGAGAAAACTGAGGTTCTGCAAAGCTAAGTAACTTATTTGAGGTTATTTATTCAGTAAACATTTGAGTGCGTACAATACGGCAAGCACAGTACAGTGTGTGCTTAGGGAAGCAGAGATGAATCCAAGAGTCTTCTGCTAAAGAAAAGTTCGATCTAGTGAGACAGACCTAGAAACATGATATAGTGTAGTCCATGCTAGAAATGAGTAAGATATAATGGAGCAGAGAAAAATTTTAATCTTCCTAGGAAGAATTAATCATTTTGTCTCCATGTTAAAGGGGCATTTTTTTTCATACTACTATAGTTTTGAATTCTCATTCATTCCTGTGCTTGGAATATGATACGTACACAAGCAAATGTCTGCACCACAAAGCAACCCAGGACTTTTAACTCCTGGTGCAGAGCCTTTCCAAAACCAGCTGCACTCCTAACTTTGGAAAAGTATGCATTAATTCCAAGGAGCTCTTTTGAAGCTGCTCTCTGAGCCAGTTTAAAAACCACAAAAGAAAATAAGTCTCATTAAATTAAAGCCAAACCTCATTTCTGACCCAGCCTGAAAACCTATAATAATATCTAAACAGTTTTTATTTCTTAAATCTTCATTCAACTTTTTAACCATCACCAATGGGCACTAACAAACTTTAAGTAACCCCTAAGCCCCCAACATGGGGCTCAACATCAGGACCCCAAGATCAAGAGTCACATGCTCTACAGATTGAACCAGCCAGGTGCCCTTTAACAGTTATTTTAATTTTTTTTAAAGATTTTATTTTTTAAGTACTCTCTACACTCAAAATGGGGCTTGAATTTACAACCCTGAGATCAAGAGTCGCATGCTCCACTGACTGAGCCAGCCAGGCACCCAACAGTTATTTTCTTGATATCTTTTTTTTTTTTTTTTAACTCGGGGCTTGAACTCATGAATCTGAGATCAAGACTCGAATGCTTAACCAACTGAGCCAGCCAACCAGGCACCCCCCAACAGTTATTTTTTTAAAGCAAATCTTCATTCAGAAAAAATGTTCCTACGAAGACAATCAAGAAAACATCCCATATACTCTTTCATAAGCCATGATCTCTGTCCTGAGAGGACTTCTATTTTAGTTTCTATTTGGAAAGATAAAATATTGAGCATAGAATAAAACAAGATATAAGGTAGCATTTGTTCATTTATTTAAAATATTGATAGACTGCCCACTACAGGCCAGGACAGGAGCTGTAAGGGATGCAAAGATGAGGAGGACAAAAGCCTGCCTTCGAGGAACTCACAGTCTTATGAGGAGCCAACCATACACAACTCAGGACAATAAGAGCTGTAATTCAGCAGATTCACACAGATGAGAACACAGAGGCTGTGCAGAGCTGCCATCAGTTCTAATTCATCAGGCACTTATTTCCATCGGTCAGTGCCCATGCCTTGTTAAATATCAGTTATTAAAATACTTTAACTCTACCCCAGAGAATAATGCAAACTGGTAAATATTCTAAGTAATTACTATATGGAAAAACACCCACACACACAAAAATTAGGTTAAAGGGTCAGAGGAAATGGTGAGAAGTGAAGTTTAGGGATACCTTGGGATTCCCAAGTAAGGAAGGTTAGCATATTTGGATGAGGAGCTGGTTGTAGATAAGGGGAATACAGTTATCAAAAGGCTAGTTGCTGGAATTACCTAGGTATACCTAGGTACAGCTCTCCAACTATGTTGAGGACGTGGTTTAGAGCTCTGTTGTCCAACATGGTAGCCATTAGCCAGAGGTGGCTACTGAGCACTTAAAAAATGGTTAGTCTGAATTGAGATGAAGTGAAAAATACATGCCAGATTTCAAAGACCTAAGATGGAAAAAAATGTAAAACTTCTCAATAATTTTTTTACAGATTACACGTTTACATAAAATATTTTGGATATATTGAAGTAAATAAGATTTTATGAAAATCTATTTCACCCTTTCTACTTTTTAAATGTGGGTACTAGAGTATTTACGATTACATATGTGGCTCACATTTGTGGCTTGCCTTCTAATTCTATTGGACAGTGCTAGCCCAAAGTGCCTGAAATAACAAGCTAACAGAAGTTAAGCCCTCTAGGCAATGAAACACCACCGAAGGTTTTCAACCTTAAGTGTCTGTGGTAGATTTGGGGAGGGGGCAGGAAACATAAACAAGCACTGTTTCAGGAAGATTAGTGCGGGGGCAATCTGTAGGGTCAAGACACTGGAGGCAGTTGTCAATGTCAAAAGGCTGGCAAATGTCAAAGGGTAAGCAGGCTCAGCCGGAAAGTAGACAAGGTCTTTAGACGCTGCAGGCTGGGTGGAGAGAGGAAGAAGAAATCAAGAGCAGGGGTTGGTGAACGAAGAGTAACAGCTGCAAGCGCTGGCCCCAGCACGGATAACCAAGGTGCACAGCTCAGTGGACTTAGCAAGCTCTGCCAGTCTAGGTTAGATCTAGTATGGCTCAGTGGTAAGGGCTCCCAGGCAGAGGTACAATTCAGAAGAACACGATCAGTGTCTCTTCGGCAATTTCAGATCTCTGTGTGGCAGGACTTCCAGCAGTGAGATCAAGTCCCAGAGAAGGTAGGATGTAGAAGGCAAGGCTACCAGAAATGACAAGAAAGTAATAAATTATAAAGCAAAATCCGGACTCACAACACAGCCAACAAATATTTACTGGGAGTTTATTGTACGCCTGATACTTGGCTCGGCTCTGGAGACATGGGAAACAAAACAGACATGGTCCTGAATCACAAATTGTGGTGAGAGCTATGAAAAAGGAACAGGAGCTCTGAAAGACCTGACTGAGGGTGGATGGGGGGTGGTGGGAGGTCATAAAGGAAAGAGTCTCTGAAGAAGTGACAATTTAATCTGAACCCTGAAGTCAGGTGGGTTAAGATTAGGGGGGAAGCAGGGGAAGAACAGTCCGAACCAGGAGAGTGGTATGTACAAAAACCTTAAGCCTACAAAAGGCTTGGGTAATTCAAGGCATTGAAAGAAGGACTGATGGGCACCTGGGTGGCTAGGTCGGTTAAGCGTCTGCCTTTGGCTCAGGTCATGATCCCAGGGTCCTAGGATTGAGCCCCACATCCCCACATTGGGCTCTCTGCTTAGCAGGGAGCCTGCTTCTCCCTCCCCCTCTGCCTGCTGCCCCCCCCCTCTATTTATGCTCTCTGTCAAATAAATAAATGAAATCTTAAAAAGGAGGGGAAAAAAAAAAGAAAGAAAGAAAGACTGAATAATTGGGACATCCGAAAGGGGGGTGGACCAAAAAAGAAATGAGGGAAGGTTGGAGAGCAGGCAGAGGCCAGATCTTACAGAGCCTCAAAGGATGAAAAACAAAAACCCAAGAGCCTCAGCGCAATGGGAAGCCATAAGGGGTTTTGACCAGAGAAGTCGTCCAATCCCGATGGCGTTCTAAGTACTCCAATTACCTATGCTTTGCTCAGACTACTGAATGGGAGCCAGCTCGGCAGCAAAGGGGCAGGAGCCAATATTTGTAGCTGAGTAGCAGGATTCCAGGTCTGGGATAAGAGAGTTTATTATAAGGCCCTCCAAGTGTTCCAGGGTTGCAAGCAGGGAGGAGGATGGCAACACCAAAACGTAGAGAAAAATCTGATGGAAGAGCTGGTTTAGGAGGCAAAGTTAAACAAAACTTTAAACATACTGAGTATGCCAGCAGGTAAATATTGACGTTGTTCTGGAGTATAGAAGAGAGGTCAGACATGGATATGTTAGGCTAGCAGATACAAACGTGATAGTTTTAAGTGCCAAAAGTAAATAACACTTTCCAGGAGGAGACAGAGAAAAATAAAACAACAACAACAAAAGGAGCGTAAGTCTGACCCTTGGTGTTTGTTTATCTCTGGGATAGAAGTCGGGAGGAAAGGGAATCAAAAGGAATATAGTATGAGGAAGTTTTTGGGGGGGGGGGATGATGGAACCACTCTGTATCCTGATAGTGGTGGTGGTTACATGAATCTATACACGTGTTAACATTCGTAGAACTGTACACTAAAAGCTAATGTAACTGTTATTTTTAAAGGGGTGGAAGTAGTCAGAAGGACTGACTGTTGCAGGGAGACATAACAGGATAAATCCTGAAAAGATGCTTTGGGAATTTTCACCATTAGGTAACTGGCAACCTTGGAAAAAGCCTCAGTGAGTGGTAAGGTCGGAAGCCAAGCTGCAAAGGTTCAAAGAATAACTAGAGCAGTGAAGGAAAGCAGTCAGTACAGCCTCCTCTTTTAGAACTCCGGAGGTGAAAGGAAGAACAGAATGGCACATAGCTCAAACAGATAAGGGGAACTGGGAGATCTAGCAAACTGGCAGAGCCAACCTTCCACACCACGAGTGGTTCCATTCCAGTATTCTTTTAGAGCATGCATTTTGCACATGCACTACTGACTTTCTTATTGTCCCATTAAACTAAAACTGCTAAAACAAACCTGAAGTCATTACATTTTTAACTCTGCTCCTTAGCTAACATTCACTGTGTTCCTATTATGTGCCAAGCACTGTCCTAGATACAAAAGTGAGTAATGCCTGATCCCTGGAAGAGCACACAGGATTTACCACAGCAACAAGGTACTGAAGTAGAGATTTGCACAAAGGGCTCTGAAAGTCTTGACCCCCTGAATTAAATGCATTTTTATTTATCTTTATAAAAATCAAACAGGTAAGAAGTGAAAACAAAGCTGGAATTTAATTTTGTAAAAATGTTCTTAATTCCTAAAAACTAAGAATGAGTTTAATATTAACTTCCTAAGTTAGGTATGGGCAGCCTCATCGTCAGTGGCACTTCTCATTTCTTTTCCTGTCTACTTTTCAATGTCCTTTCTGCCTTTCTTCCTCTGGGTAAGTTAGGAGGCAAAATGGGATAAGCACAGGCTTTGAAACCAGGCTGACTTGAGACTAAATCTATCCCTTCAAGTTGCTAGCTGTGCGGCTCTTGGAGGGTCTTTTTTCCTAGCCACAAAACAGTAATGACACCTACATGACAGGCTTGAGGTAAGGACTAGAAAAAAAATACGGAGAGTCTGGCATATTAGAAGAATGCAATAAATGTTAGTTAACATTTTTACTATCATTTGAACAAATGGTAATGTTCTGACTTAAAATACTTTTAAGTGCTTCTATTTGAATGAAGAAACAAATTATTTTTTCAAGGGCATGGCATTTATATACCACCTTAGAAATGCAGCTTGATCTTTTCTTCTTAAGTCCTATCAGAAACTATTCTGCTCAAATAATGATGTTTGGGACAAGCACCTAAAAACGGCCAGGAACGAAGCAAATATAAAGGCAGCGATATTATCGTTGCTATGCCACAAGTAGGACAAGCCAGTCTGATCTGTGTTCTGGATCCCTTAGCGTAGGGACCTACTACATTCATATCCCTCCCACGACCTACCTACAGTGATACTGCACGCCGTAGAGGTGCAAGACAACGTGCTAAAAGTTCTGCTTTTAAAGAGGCATTTACATAACACTACTAAAACAATAAATACAGTTTCAAAGCCAAGATCACTGATGCCTCTCCAAATCAACAGGAAGCTACCGTCCACTGAAATTCCCCACAACAATGAAGAAAATAGCCTCTATTCTTAAACTTTCACAAAATGCTAGGACGCAAGATTTTTATACACTTTATTTCTGTACGCTTAACTCCTGGGAGTGGGGAGGAAGGCGACCAATAACGTTTTATTCACTATGGGGAAACATCTCTGGCCAATTTTATTGCATAATTTTGCTTATATTGTAATAGAAATGACCACTTTGAAATTCGTCTTACTCCTCGCACAATTTCTAGCATAGACGCTAAAGAGTAATAAAACAGCCAAAAGATACATGAGAAAGCAAGGAACCTCAAAAGACTGAGACCGGTACACTGTGCCTAAAGAATTGAGGATGGGCTGGTCCTTACTTAAGACACCTAACAAGAAGCTACGGTTACTGGGTGTCCTCAGCCACTGTAGAGTATTTAGTCCCCCGAGGATTAACAAACCCGCTAGTTTGAACCTAAGGGGCGCCGGCTCAGAGGGAGACAGAAAACACTCCTCGTGCCGTGTCGTGCCATTTCCTCGCGGAAAGCCTGAATCGCCTCTCGACGGCGGCCACGCCGCAGGGCTCTGGGGTGAGGGGTGCGACACTCCCCCACACCCCCCCTCCCGGCCTGGATTAAGCAGGGGTACGCGTTCACGCTGTCACGCAGGTCCCGCGCAGGCAGGGACCGGGAGGCTCGGAGGCCTGACACCTCCTCTGTTCCACCCCTCCCCCGCCCCGCCAGGCAGGGGGCCCGACGCGCCTCCGCGGGCCCCCGCTCTCCGCAGCAACAGGGAGCGCCTCCCCACCCCGGAGGCCCCCAGAGACGGGAAGCGAACCCGACTCGACCAGCCCACCCGGAAGCCCTCCCCCAGCTCACACCTGCTGGCGCGTGACGCCCGGAGCTGCGCGCGCCCGCCCGCCTGCCCCGGCCCTGCCATTCGGGGCGCCCCTTCCCTGCGCGCGGGACGTCACCCGCGTCCCTCCCCGCCCGGGGGTCAAACCCACCACACGCCCGCCCCCACGGAGCGCGAGCTCAACGCCGCCGCCCCCGCCGGGGCCCGCGCGCTCCCGCCCCCCCTCCGGCCCTGTCCCAGCCGCGCGCGCTCACTCGCGAGGACACGCACACGCTGCGCCTCAGCTTGACAGGCCGGCCCGCGCCGCGCGCTCCCGCGGGCGTCCTCGCCCACCCGGCTGCCCAGCTCTGACTGGGCGGTGCGCGGGGGAGGGGAAGGGCGGCAGTGGCCGTCGGTCCTCACTCACCGCCGAGCCGCGCCGGCTCCGAGTGCGCGGCGTTCCGCTGTGAGGCGATGCGCTGCGATGTGCGCGGTCCCCGCTTCTCCGCAGGCTATGGAGGCGACGTAGTAGGGGGACTGAAGGGGCGCGGGGGGTCACTCCCTCCCGCTTCACCTCCCAGAAACACGGGGACCCCAGAAACTAAAAACAAAATAAACAAACTTTCCCCTCCGCCTCCCTCCCCCAAAACCACAACACAAACACTCGGGGGCCCGCCCAGAGCCCCACTCCATTGGCCGCAGGGAGGATGCTTCCGGCTCTCACTGGCTGACTTTTGTGCCCATCAAGCTGCGGTTCCGCCCCTCCAATTCCTCGCCGCTGCTGTCGCCCCTCATTGGTCAAGTGCTTCCCGTTTGACGAGCTAGGATTGGCTGAGCTGCCTGCGCCAATCATTCGGGGACACACCCCCTCAGCATCCCAGAGGCCGCTTCCTTGGTCGCGGACACGGAGAGGCGAAGGGGAAACTAGAGCATGATGGCGGCCGAGCTCACTTGGCGCAACCATCGTCTTTTTTCTTTTTTTAGCTCATTGATGTCTGGCCCTCGCGCTGTTTCCCCTGAGCTCTTCTCTCCATCCAGTGTTGCCTAATAACGGACTCTATACGCGCCGGCTCCTTGATTTATCCCCTTCAAAGTGCTGAGTGTGGGCTGGCTGTGCGTCATTGGACTGTCAGAATGTCACTCCCTAGTCAAATCTTCAAGCTATTGGTGCAACGTCCAGAAAACCCGTCCAACAACAAGGACTAGTGCCATTGGTTTGACTCCACAGAGTTCTTTCCTGGTACCTTATTGGGTAAATAGGCGCGTCAGTCAGGTCTTGAGTCTCTTTGCTAGGGTTAATTGTTTGCTTGGAGTTTGGATGGCTCTGGTCGTTTGGCCCGTTGAAGATAATAATGACTGTCGTTTATTTTGTGCCTACGTTGTGCCAACTACTGTTCTGAGTTCTTTGCAGGGATTTTTCTGGTTCAACCTGTGAGTTTCACATTCTCTAAATTTTACAGATAGAAACGAAGGCTCTAAAGAGATTAGGACACTTGCCCAAGGTCACCCAGATAGAAAGAAATTGGTGAACCCAGCATTGGTTCTAGGACTGTCTGACTTCTGAGCCTTCGCTCTTTTTACTGGTGCCTCTCCCTTCGTCCGGAATCTTACCTGCCAGCCAATACAGCATCTTAAAAACATTTCATTCCGAATGCAAGTTCCCCCATCAGTTTCTGGAGGTGACATTGTGGGAGACTAAAGCTATGGAGAGGTTGTCATTGCCGCCACCTCATTCTCCTCTCTGGCACCCGTTCCTCCCCACCCTAAAGTAAACCATCTTGGTGTTTCCTGACCAGAAGCCCATCTACGTCTGTGTTTATTTTCTCAGCTTTATTATTTTTTTAAAAGATTTTATTTATTTATTTGACGGAGACAGCCAGCGAGAGAGGGAACACAAGCAGGGGGAGTGGGAGAGGAAGAAGCAGGCTCCCAGGGGAGGAGCCCGATGTGGGGCTCGATCCCAGGACTCCGGGATCACGCCCTCAGCCAAAGGCAGACGCCCAACGACTGCGCCACCCAGGCGGCCCTATTTTCTCAGCTTTATAAATAAACATTTCTACCATCCTTGTGTGCCAAGCTTACCTCCTCAACCCTCACTGATCTCCAGCTCACTCTTTGGAGAGAGACCTCAAGAGCCAGAAACAAGGAGAAAGAGAATCTAAAGAGAAAGAATAAATTGCTTTAGAAATAAATAATTTATTACATGCAAATGGAACAGCCCTTCAGCTCCTGGGAAGCTTCCAGAGTGGCCCCTGATACAGTGTGAGACGTGTGCTCCTGGCTCCTTGCCACTAGATTCTTTCTCTGTGGCAGCTTTCAATGAAGTGAATCCAACATTCCAGCCAGGGGAGGGCAGGATGCTTAGGACCCACTGCCAAAGAGCCAGCCCCAGCCTCTGGGACTGAAATGATCTCTAGGAGAACAGCTCTGGACTCCAGCCTGCATTCCGTCTCGGGTAATTAACATTTTACCATCCCAAATCCCCATCCCCTGTAGCTTCAGTGGGATCACCGCCCTTGTTTCACTTCCTGATCCAAGCTGTTGTGTAACCTTATTGGCACTGCTTTAGTAATAAAACAACCACTGTAACACTGTAATGCTCAACACTTAACAGACTTTCAGCGGAGGAAGACAGGGCATTTCACAAACATCCATTAAGATTAAGTGGCAGGTATTCATTCCTAGGGCAACTGCCAGCAGAAGGACAGAAGAAAGATCATGAGTCAAATTCTAATAAAGGTCCTAAGAACTCAAACCCTTATAAGAACATGCACATACCCCATCCTAGCATTCCAGTATGGGGATTCGGAATCAGAAGACACAATAAATGAGAAGTGTTCAGAGTTCAAAACCTTCCCTATCTACAGATTGGTTCTTTGTAACTCTTTTAACCCACAAACCAGTGCTTGGTTTTATAGTGAATTGTTGGACACATCTGTCTGCCCCAACTTAGTTGTAAGTTCCTTGAAAACAAATGGTTTCTTTTTCATCTGTGTATCCCTTAAATTGTTCTGATTATAAAAGGCCCCCAAACAAATAATTATTCAGTAAATGCTTATTGAGTCTGTCACCACTTTTCTAAGGAACAAGGGCTACACAGATAAATAAAACACCTCTGCCTTCAGGGACCTCAGGTCTAGTGGGGGTGGCCAAAAGGTAAAGATCATCACAGTGCAAGTGGCTTGGAAGGACACAGGAGGAACACAGGACTCAAGCTTGGCAGGACAGGGATGGCTTCCCAGAAGAAGTGACATCTACAAGGAGAGCTAAAGGATGAAATGCGGTTAGCTGGTTAAGGGGCTGATGACGTGTGGTGACCTGCAGTGTTTGCTCTCTCTGGTCAAGGATCAAGAGAGGACTATCCAGGAATGGCCAAAGCCCGTTCTTCCTATAATCTTTGTTTGGGAGGGCTTTCAGCTATCTATCCACTCCACCTCATTGTACTTTCCGTCCCCAGGAGAAAGTAGGAAGCTGGAACCCCTGTCGTGTTTGCCCACTTGAGAATAGGAAAATAATTTCCAAATAAAACTGCTGTTTTTCCAATAATAAAAGTAACACTGAGTAAAGATTTCAGACAGTACAGAGAGTTTTAAAGTAGAGAATAAAAGCTCTGTCTAATCCCTACTAGAGCCAACTCCTGTTAAAGTGAGTATCTTCCCAGACTCCTCATGAATAGACCCACACGTAGATTTTTTTCTTCCCACAAATAGTGGGGTGTGGTTTAACGTGTGCATCCTGAGAGCTCTCATTGCTCAGAACTGCAGCTTTGGGTGGAACCAGTCCTCACTTTCTATACTTATGGGAAGGAGGCCAATAAATCAACCAAATGTTTATTGTGGAGGATGATGGTTTCAAATTCCTGTTGCAGCAAATGACAAATTACCACCTGTTACAGGACTTTGGGGCTTGCTCAGGCTAGTGTAAAGTCAATGAACTGGGGGGGGGGGGTCTGCTGCCCACTACCCCAGGGCTTATGGGTTTGCTTTGGTGGTTGTGGAGTCAATCCATGCCCTGAAAAGGCAGCCCAGGTCAGAGAATAACATGCTAGGGTGCTTTCCTATGCCGTCTTTCTCATTTCTTCTCTGCGTGCTACTTGGGGAAAATATTTTTTGTTTGTTTGTTCCAACTCACCCAGCTTTGAGAGTAAAAAAACTCGTCAAGCCCTGCACAATTTTATTTAGGCCAAGTGCAGTATGTTCTTGGAGTGCTATACTATTCTTAGAGCTCTATATGTAGGGTTCTATACAGTTGGCTTTTTGCTGGAAGGGAAGGCAGATTTGATGAGTGATAGCTGCTTTGGATAGCTACCAAAAGTGCTCTAAGCCATTCCAAGCAACAGGCCTTCCTTTTTTCCCTTGAGAGATTGCTCTGTGATCCCTGAACACATTGCATTGGCCTGGACAAAATCCAATGCAACGGGAATTTCTGTGAACGATTCTGCAATGACCCACAAGCTCAGGGTGACACAGCCAGCTGGATCTGCTCCAACTCTGATTTCTGTGGCACAGAACTCCGTCCACCCTTCGCACTGGCCTCTCATTGCTGTGAGACATTTGGAAGTGTTTGTAAAGCATTCTCCAATAACCATGGGAAGATCCCTGTAAAGGAACCTAATCCAAAAGACAAGAAGCCTGCTGACAGCTGATACTGCTCACTGGGGCGGTGGGTATGGCCAGAGCCAGGGCCAAGAGCAGTGGGGGAGGGGAACTTTCTAGAGGGTGCTGATTATAGAGGACACGCTTATAAGCATTTATTACATGTCTGGTAGCATTTATTGTAGAACAAAGCCCTTGTGAAAGACGCTATGCCACTTCTAAATCATCTCTCTTCTTATGACCACACTTCCTGAAAAGCTCCCTGTGAAGCAGCAAACATTGGACTCCTCCTGTTTGCTGGCCAACGTTAGACCCACAGGAGGCTCGCAAGAGAACCAGAAGTGGCTGTTAATAATAGCTACCCTTTCACAAACACTGGCTTGCTGTGTGTCAGACACTACACTGAGGCTTTACCCAGATCGCAGCAGCTAATCTTCACAACCTTGGTTATCCCCATTTTCCAGATAGGGAAACCGAGGCACTGAGGGCTGACGAATTTGCCCCAGGTCACCACAGGTAATAACCTCACAGCTGAACCCAGACATTCTGACTCCAGTGAGTAAGCTCTCTTCTTTGCTGCTACGTCGCCCCAGACATGTGCCTTGAGAACGCCACAGTGCCGCCGGGGAGACACCTGGCCTCCAAAGGAACAGTTGCCCTCGTAGCCTTCATTAGCTCAACTCCAAGCTCCTTTCTCCCCCAGACTCAGGGAGAGAGGTGCGCCTCTTCCTGACTAGCTTACTGCCTCCGGTGGTCCTTCCTCCGCATCCCAGTTGGAAACTGGCTCTCCTCCCACCCCCTTCAAAGCAGCCTCCTTTCTTCCTGCCCTTTTCCCCTCTACTTCCTTTTCTCAGCCTCTTAAATTACGACCTGAGGCCGTCTCCACCGGTGCCCACTCCTCCTTTAAACCTGGCTTCTGGTCCTAACGCTCTTCTGACACGATTTCTCCAAGCTCATCGGTGACCTCTTGTGGCCAAGATCCAAGAGCCTGTCTCAGCTCTTGTTTCCATGGCTTCATCACTACGTTTTACTCTGAGAATCTTCTCTTGGCTTCCCAAAATAGCCAGCTTCCCTCCTACCTCTACAACTGTTCATGCTCTTTTTCATACCACCTCTTTCTCTAAGCTCCTTCAAAGGAGTCTGTCTTCTCTTCTCTCCTATGTTGCCTTCTTGAGGGCATGGGGTGGGGGCGGGGAGCTGGTCATTGTCCTGCCTTCACCCCGAAGACGGCGATTTTCATCTCACCTGTCTCCAGCCTTCATTGGGCAGCCCGCCTGCTGTTCACCTTGTGCGAGTCACATACACTGAGTGTCCGTCTCCCCCCCTCTGGAATGAATATATTGAATCAGGTTTTCTCTTCTAGACTCTAAAATAATGACAAAGTCTGAAGCTTTTAGGCACATACCATGCCCAGGCAGGACCAACTATATAATTTGCAGCCATGCAAAGTGAAAGCATGGGGCTCCTTGTTCTAAAATCATTAAGAATTTCAAGTCGGCAACAGCAGAGCATCAAACCAAGTGTGGGACCCTTCACCTTCTGAGCGTGGGGCCCTGTGGGACTGCGGAGGTGGGCTGCACATGAAGCCAGCCCTAGCGCCAGGCACTATGCTCAGAATTGTGTATGTATTAGCTTGTTCAGTCCTCATAACAACCTTAAGACGTAGAATCTGATGAGGAAACTGAGGCAAACAGAGGCTAAGTAACCGTCCAAGGTCATGTGTTTTAGTTGGTGAAACTGAGGAAAGTACCTTGGTTGGGTCTGTCATGAGATTCACGCAGTGAAGGATGGTTTCCTCCCCAGAGGCCCCTCAGGAGGACTTCTGGTGGCCCGTCAGCTGGGCCACACCCATCCCTTCCTCAGTAAGTATGTAGCCCTCCGTGCCCCTCCCTCCTTCTTCTGTACTGAGGTCTACACTTCCTTCACAGCTCAGTTCGAGCCCCCTGTCCCTTCTGGAGCAGGGAAGTCAGGCCCATAACTCTACTCCCTCAGAGTTACTCAGTACTCTGTGTAGTGTCGCTTGTCCGTTGCTTACCGTCCTGAGGCTCACTGATAACCAAGTCTACAAGGCTAGAGAGAAAACTTCTTTAAATCTCTCTCCACAACCTTATAACAGCTTATGGTAGCCTGCCTCACCCACCAGACTGGGAGGTCTTGAGGGCAAACGCTGTATCTGAATCTTTACTACATCTTTGATGCCTATAATTCTCTTGAAAGAGTTCTTTCTAGGCTCTGGACCTTTCCCTGGAATGCCTTGCCTCATTCTTCCCTCTCCCATTCACTCCTCATGTGTTAGCTTAGAGATCACCTCCTCCTCCAGGAAGCCTTCCCTGACCTCCACCTGTGGGTTAAGTGACTCCTCTGGGCTTCCGTACCCCCTGTACCTCCCCATCATAATGCCTGCCTCCCTGTGTCCATCTTTCCAACAAGGTTATGAACACCTTGAGGGGAGAGACCTGGTCTGTCTTATTACATTGCCTAGATCACACTAAGTTCTCATAAGTTAGTTTGAACAAATGAATTAATAAAAGTAAATCTTAAAATACATGTTGGTTAAAACTCCAGGCTCTTTAATGGCTCTCACCACGGGGCTAGGCCCCTGATGGATGCTTATGTAAACATCAAATGAGTGAAAACCAACAACTCCAGAATTTCTGTAAAGAAGGTGGCTTAGTGGCAGCAGTCGAGTTAGAGCAGAAATCTGGTTGGTTCCTCTTGACAGAATAATGACAAAGTAAGGATCCCCGGTGTGACAGTGGGGAGTTGGCATTGGGAGCATGGAAGAAAAGTGTGCTGGGCCAGGTGTTGGCCAACCAGGGCTTGCCAGTCACATCCAACCACTGCCTGTTGTTGCATAGCCCACAAGCTAAGAACGACTTTTACAGTTTTTACATGGTTGGGAAAATTAAGAGTAGTATTTTATGGCACATGAAAGTTAAACGAAATCCAGAACGTCTCATTGGAATACAGTCACGCCCACGCATTTGTATATCGTCTGTGGCTGCTTTAGTGTTACAGCAGACACGGATACCACGTGGCCACAAGGCCTAGAACATTCACTATCTGGCCGTTTACAGAAAAAGTTTGCCCTCCCCGGGCCTCTGCCTTCTTAACTCCTAGCCTGAGGAGGAAAGAAACGTGCTGCCAGTTGGCCACAAGGTGGCAGCATCTCACCACAGTGCTTTCAGCCGCATGGGCTCCTCCGAGGAACCACCGCCAGGAGTACAGGTTCTGGGCCCCAGGCCCTTGCCTGCCCTTGAGCAACTCCCAGTCCCACTAGGGAGCCAGCCTGGTGGTAGTTGTGGAGAGCAACAGAGCTTAAAAGCTAGAAGAGGGGCGCCTGGGTGGCTCAGTGGTTAAGCATCTGCCTCTGGCTCAGGTCATGATCCGTGGGTCCTGGGATCCAGCCCCATGTCAGGCTCCCTCCTCAGCAGGGAGTCTGCTTCTCCCTCTCCCTCCGTCTTCCAACCCATGCTCCTCTCTCTCACTCTCTCTCTCTCAAATAAATAAAATCTTAAAAAAAAAAAAAAAAAAACAAAGCTAGAAGTTAGGGAGAGAGTCTGGAGCCCACTCAAAGGGTACAGGACTGGCTTGGGAAGGCCAGTGGCTTGGGGCAGGTAGGCAGGCTTTTCTGGATATGCTGGTTTTTTGGTTTTGGTTTACTTTGTATTTTATATATGAAGAGTTTTCCAAACAAACTAAAATTGTCTATTTTACTCTAAACTATCCATGAAGAAAAGTTGCGGGACTTTTTCACAACCAGATAAGACTGTGGCCCTCTTCCATGCCTGGAACCAACCAGACCGCAGAGCTGAGGTGAGGTGGGGTGTGCACTGGGGAACATGGGGTCCTGCCAGGCAAAGTGGCCCACAAATGGAATCCCTGGCAGGTTTTCTGTACCTTTCTTTCAAAGCCTGGGCTTTGGAACTTCTTCCACGTGGATGGGCGTTTAGCCCCGTGTGCCCACTCACTGTGAAAGTGGCAAACACAGAGGGAGGGAGCAGGGAGAGAATGTCCCAAGAGGGAAATGGTGAAGCCCTCGCTCTAGCACACCAAGGAAACACAGGCTGGTAACTAAGCTTCCCCAAACGTTAGCCACTGTGCTGAGTGCTCTACTCCCCACAGCCTCTGGAAAGTGGCACCACGATTATCCCCATTTTACACAAAAGGAAACCCAAGTTCCAGGTGTGAGGCAGCTTGCTGGCTCACTTAGCTGGTATGTGGCTGAGAGGGGAATCCAGCCCCACACTGCCCATCCTGAGGACTAGCCTGGCCACCGAACGCCTCAGCTAAGGTCCTGGCATGCCCCAGCACCACCCTGCAGACCCCAGCTCCACCCAGGGCCTTCCTTGCTCACCACTCAGCCGCAGGCCTAGCTCACAGTGATTATGCATCGAAGGAACAAGTGAACAAAGCCTTCCAAATCCTGCCGTGAAGTGCCTTTCCTTGTCCAATCAGCCAACTTCCAAGACCTTCCAGAAAGAGGTGAGCCAGGGAGTCCAAGCTGCACTCAGGAAAGCAGAATCACCAGGCATGGTTCTCGGTTCTTAGCATAGGATGGCATGTGCTTCTCCCTTGCTTGTGCCCAGAGGACCGTGGCCACAGCAGGCATACCGCCTGCTCTTGCTTTTTCCTCCTTCTCTCCTCCACACGGCTCATGCTCTTGCTGCTTCTGTGACAGGTCCTAGCCGGTCTCCTATGACGCAGACTTCTGTTTCTGGAGCTGTTTTTTCGTGGCTGCAGACAATGCCTAACTTCTAGCTACTTTACTGGATGAAAACTGGTCTCCAACTGGCTGTCACTTGGAGAGGCCATGGGTAGTGCTCCAGATGGGTCCAGATAACTAGATTCTAACCCTTCCTGTGACTTGTTGGGTGACTGGAGACATTTCCTCACAGCAAGGCTCTCACCTCCTCATCCCATTTTTGTGTTAGCAATTTGAAAGGAAGCACACAAAATCATCCCTGAGCAGCCAGAGAGGCCTGGAGGCCTGGGCCCACCCAGTCCGGAGCAACTGGGAGAGGGAGACTGTTCACTAAGGACACACGCCGAAAAGAGAAGTCTCCCCTGAGGAAAGGATGGTCAGGAAGGACTTTTGATAACTCAGTTCTTAGGAAATTAAGTAGCAGAGAGCAGAGTCCTGTTTGGCCTCCACCTACGGGCTCAGAAGTCGGGAACAAGATTGAAAGGGTTGCGATCAATTCCAGAGCCTCTGACACCACCCATGCTGATTAGCCTGGCTTACCGTCTGTATCAAGTGGCTGTCAAGTTTTCAATCATTTAACAAAAAGGCATGAAGTAGACACTGTGGATACAACAGTGACCCAGACAGGTGATGGACAGAATGGGTACCCCAAGGACAGAATGCGTACCTCTCAGCCTCCGGCTGATCTAGCAATTACTCAGCCTAAGAACACAGTCCCATGTGCACCTGCCACCTTCCAGCCTTCTCGAAGGCACCCATCCTCTCAACCTTGGTCTGGCTCAGCCTGCCAAGCCCGGGGTGCCTGTTGTGCACCAGGCCTCCTGCCACTGGAGCAGCAGGGCAGACGATTACAGTGACAGCTGCTTGGCCCTCCGGGCGGGGGATAGAGGGAGACGACCGTGGCGCACAGCCCGCTGACAGACTACAGCCGCGGTGCAGGGCGCGGCTCACCTGCCGCTAAGGGGGCTTTGCCGACGTTGACTTGTGACACTCCAGCGAGCGGTTCTCACTTGGCCTGGCTTGAGGAGGGGGGAAGTTTCTCTGCTGTCAGCCCTGGCTGCCTTTTGGGGGTGAGGACGCTGTCGGGCACACACAGGTCTGTCCAAGGTGCTTTCCACGCAGGGCTCGACTCAAAGTAAAGGAAGGCGAACAGACTGGGAGGAACCGTAACAGGGCGCTCTGTGGAGAAAGGCAGATGTGTGCACATAAACACACCTGTTCCGGGGAGTACCAGGCAGTGAAGAGCTAAGCAAGGTAACTAGAACAAGACGGAAGATGCTATTATGTCAGTCACAGAAAGCAAAATCGTTGGCAAATCAGCCACCGTCTCTGGACCACAGCATTCTGTCCGAGAGCCCGGCTGCACGGGGGCTGCACAGGAAAGCGCCTCAGGGAAGCAGCCGGGGGCTCAAAGCCTGCAATGCACTGTCTTTCTCAGCTGGCGTGACTTCACCCCCCGGGGACGTTTGGCAGCATCCGGAGACATTTGTGGTTGTCTCACTGGAAGAGGTGTTGCTGGCCTTTAGTAGGTAGAAGCCCGGGTGCTGCTAAGCACCCTACGATGTTCAGGACAGCATCTCCCCCAAGAGAGACTCTGTGGCTCCCAGACGTCCCCACCAGTGTTGAAGGCAAGAAGCCCGGGCTAGAGGAGCAGGCTTAGCTCTTGGGAGAGCCGCGCACTTCCTCATCTGAAAAGTGGGGACAATAAGCCCTGAGCCGCTCATCACACAACTTTGTGAGACTCAATCCCCAAATGTCCAGGAAAGCCTTTTCTAACACTGTTAAGGGCTCTCTCCTGAGCTTTTCTTAGTTTGAAAACTGCAGGTGACTAAAGCACATAACACAGTCACTGGCATATAGTAGGCGCTCAATAAACCAAAAAGAACATCATCATAGTAAAATCCAAAAAGGCCCATTTCCCGTCTCTTGGGGAAAAGGCCACCTTTTTTTTTTTTTTTTTTTTTTGCCTGTCCATTCTATCAAGTTCTCTACAGGCAGAGGGCATTGGCGTTAGCAGAGGCTATCTCGAAACACCCTTGAATGATCAGGGACAGGACTAACCATACACCCTGAGGACAGAAGACACAGGAGACGGGGAAGTTTTGCCAAATCAAGGGAAGGCCTCCAGCCCCATGCAGGAATCTTGTACTTTCCGCTCCTCTGGGGTAAGGTCCAGGTGGCAGCCGCCCCAGGGTCTCAGCCCTCAGCTGCCTCTGCTCATCGGAGGTCAGCCCACCCGAGGAGCTGTGCCAGTGGTTGGCACTTAGCCTGCAGAAGCCGGACCCAGAGTGGGCAACTTGCTGGTGGTGATGGGTGACGAGAGCGCCGTTTCATCCTTGCTCCTCTGGGAGCCCTTCTGACGTTACCGGCCCTGTGGAAGCTGCCTGCTGCGTGGGGACCAAGGGCATCCACCCTAAACTTGCCATCCATCCGAGAATGCCAGGTGTACCCTTGAGATTTGATGAGAGAGAGGAAACTCACGGCGTGTATGCCAGCGCAGGAGCGGAGGGCGGGCGTACTAAAAACTGAGAAGCCCAGAGGCAGATGGAGCGGGCTGGAGCTTAGTGCTTCAAGATCCTCTTGTCCCAAGTGCTACTGTCTTGTCCCGAGCCTCTCAGGGCTGGAGGGGGCCAGGGGCCATCCTGTCCAAACCTCTAAAGGGGATAAGGAAACAGGCGGGCAGGGAGGTGACCTGCCTGGGCAGCCAGCACTCCTCCCACTACACAGCATTGCTCCGTCATGGTCTCCCGCCCCCTTGCTCTTATGAACAAAGTGGCAAAACCCCCATCTTGGCACCTGGGGAAACGGGCAGAAAGGCAGGCCTGGCTCAACGCTGCAGTGACTTGGCGCTTTCAGTCTGGATCCTCCTACATGTCAGGGCTGGGGAGGAACTGGGCCTGCTCTGGGTCAGAAGAGGGGAAGGGGATACAGGCGGCCAGCTTCTCTGGGAGGGGAGGCACAGGAAGCCTTTGGGAAGAACCCTGGAGCTGGTCCCTTCCCTAGGCCTCCTCCCTTGTACCCAGAGGGGTCCACTCTCCCCACCAAGGGTGATCTCTTTCCCCCACTGCCATTTGCCCACCGTGTCTCATATGGTCAAGGTGATGGCCTCGAGCGGAGGGGACACGCTCCATCACCTGGTTTTCTCCTCCCCCTTTCTTCCCTTCTAGAACAAGCACTTCCCACATTGCCAGCACTTCCCAGGAAGTGTTTAATACTCAGAGAAGCTCAACGAGGTGGGTCAGGGTCCCCTGCCCTCCCACCCCCACCCTTGAAGCTAGCCTCAGAATGAAGAGAGGAGCCCCTGGGAAGCAGGCTCACCCTTCCTTTCCTCCCCACCGCCAGAGACCAGGTTGTCCCCCCAGCAACGGCACCACACCATCCTACCTCCTGGTTCACCTCTGTGCCCCCAGTGCCCTCCCCCAGGTGCTGCTGGTGCCCCAGGGTTTTTGCAGAAGGAAAGACAAAAAGACAAATTGGGTTCAGAAGTAAGAGGCCGGAAGAGGCCGCCTGGTGGTGCTTCCACTGGGGGACGCGGCCTGTCGGCTCCCCTGCGGCTGTGACCCCCAGCCTAGGCTGGCGGAGCCTGCAATATGGCAGTTTCTCTGTTGTCCATTCAAGAAATCTCTCCTCAGACCCCTCTGATCACACAAGTGGGGAGGGGCAGCGTGAGACTTTAGGCTGCTCTCCCTGGCCTGGCGTTGTGGCAATCAGGCCAGGCCCCTTTGGGGAGGCGAAGGCTCCTAGACGCAGCCTGACTTTTAACGGGAGGCAAAGGCTGGTCTTTGGCTGAAATGCAACTAGAGAAGGCACAGAAGTGCTGGCAGGTGAAGGGGGCTGAGGGCCATCTGGTGAGGGGGGAGACAAATGCCCTTGGCTGCAGGGCTCAACCTCCCATACCACTTGAACCCCGCACCCGTGGCCAAGCTCTCTCTCCCTGCCCTGGGCTGCACATCAAGGCACTTTTTTAAAGGGAGGGAGCAGCCCCAGGCAAAGGCACCAGAACCCCCATATGTGTTTGCAGTGGGCAACAGCCAAGGAGGTCTGGACCCCTGGGGCGGAGACTAAGATGGTGGGCTGGGGGCGGGGGCGGGAAGGGGATCTCAGTACGAGGGCTCTCAGAATGGCAGGGTCAGATTCTGCCACTGGCTGAAGGGAGGCCTGCCCCCCATTTCACTCTAGGTCTAGCACAGGAGCCTGTAGGAACCGGGCCAGGAAGGCCACAGCAGCCGGTGTCCTAGCTGTCCTCACTGCACCTTCCATCTTGAGTTCAGAGCCTAGGTCAAGACTGGTTCCCTGGCCCAGAGCCCCATCCGTCCTGTTCCCTTTTATCCCACCAAACCTCTTGGGGGACCAGAAGCACCAGGAAGCCCAGGGAAGGAGAAGTCAGGGAGCTGGAGCTGCCCTGGAGACCCCATCACATTAGGCATAAAGACATGGGCTCACCCCATCTGGGGACCCGGGAGGGGGTCTGGCATAAAGGAGAGCAGACGTGAGTCAAGCTTCCACTTCATGTAAACAAGAAGGAGTGACCCCTGCTCGGCCACCGACAGTCTTGTGGGGGCGTGTGGTCGTCTTGAGACGCTACAGACTCTCACGTCTGGGACTGAGGGTCCCTGAGGCCAGGATGGGGGCTGTCGGGCAGGGAGCGAGTGAGGGTCCGAAGCACAAACTGGTGCAGGTTTGACCTGTATTCTCCACAGGACAGGGCTGGAGGCATCCAGAGGTCCTACCCACTGCTGGCTTATGGCTCAGGAAATCACACAATTGCTGGTCTTGGCAGGACTGGGACTTGTTTTACCTGCAGAGACAAGTGACACAGGCAAGGAAGACGTAAGTGAAGTGCTCGGCGGACTCGTCCCCCGCTCCTCTCCTGTGCACCGCCCATACCTCAAATTTAGGGGCTGGGGTCACTGTCTCCTTCCCACGCTGCCGAGCTGGAGTCAGTAGGGCCCCCAGGAAAGCAAAAGGAAAGGGTCTTCCTGTCTGATACTCTCAGCAAGACGGTGACCGTTTGGGATATCAAGGGATCTGCCACCTCCTGACCTCAGCAGCATTGGGGGGAAGGATCCAGAATCCCAATCTACAGCTATAATCGATGACTGAAAAAGTCTTGCCAAGAGATGGTGTACCAGTAGCTGATGCTGTATGCAGCCTCCCTCACAGCTTACAAAGCACAGCCAGTCATTCTCTCAGCTAATCCCCCTGGGCAGCCGCTGCACCATGACAAGCTGTCATTAGCCCTGCCTTAGAGCTGAGGCCAGCGGGGCCACCAGCTCCCTGAGCCAGTCAACACCAGCTCCAGCACCTGGCCTTCCAAATCCAGGCTCAGCTCCTTCTACCGTGCAGGCACCCCAGGGAAGGGGTCACCAGGGTCAGTAGGCTGATGCAGGGCCCGGCAGCGCGGCTCAGACCACATGCTTAGGGGGGTAGTTTTAAGACAGAGGATGGAGGGAGCACACTTCATTGAGGGGAAAGCTGGGGGAGAGAAAGCTGTTCTTCCCCAGGCCAAAGGAACACGCTTCTCCTCTTCCCAGGCCCTTCCATCCATTTCCACTTCCTTTCGACTCCAAGTGGAGGCCAGTGGCTTCTCTGGCCGGATTTCTGCTCCGGGAGCTGTAGAGGGGAGGGGAGGGGGAGAACTGTGAGGCAGACACTGCTGTTTCTGGCCCTCCAGGCGTCAGGCTGCTGGGCCTCCGTCCTCCTGGGCACAGGCTGCCTTTCTCCCAGGTGCAAGCTGCTGAGCTCCTTCCTGCGGTCTGTCTCTACAACCGCAAGGGGCACCTCCCTGGCACTCACACCACCTCCCCGTATCACCCCAGCTGTGAATTTAATTACTGTGGTGGCTGCCTCCTCTCTTGGGCCATTAGTAAGGGAGACACTGAACAGCTGAACAGGCTCCAGTGGAACACCCCCCCGCCCCCAAGCTCGGCTCGCCACCACCCTGTCTGGGCAGACTGAACTCGCTCCTCAGGACTTGCTACAAGAGGCCAAGCTCGACGGTGTGTAAGGCTTAGAGAAGGTGGGAGGGGAGCTGGATGACTGTGCCCCCCATCCCCAGAGGGCTCCAAGGGTCAAGGGGCCTGGGTCATCTTCCACGGTGGTGCCAGGCTGCCTCTGACGCAGCTTCTCTGGTGATGACTTCTGTTGTCCCGCAGTTCCCTCGCTGCTGCAGGGACACAGCTATCCCCGCTTCCTCTCCTTAGTGGCTTCTTCTATTTGCTCGGCCTGCCGAGCAGAGATGGAGTTCCTCCCCGGGGGCAGTAGCACTTTAGAGGCAGGTAAGCAGCTCAATTTCTGCTTCCCGAAGCCGGGATGGAGTGTAGCTCTGGGGTGGGAAGGGCGGGCCGGCTTCCTAGGCCTGCGTTCTGCCCCCGCTCCTGCCCTCCTGCCTGGGGAAGCTGGGAGAGGCGGTGCTGAGAGCCCAGGTTTGCCAGGGTGTGCCTCCCACTCGTTCCATCGGCCGTGAAAGCCTCAGGATTCCTCTCCATGCCTCTGATGAGAGATGGTTTGAGGACACATTCTTTGTGTGCCATCACTCCTTCAGCGCTCGCTGACTGAGAGCCAGCATGCGGAGGTGTTCGGCAGGACTGGGGAGAATCAGACCTGTTCAGGTTACCAGGGAAGAAGACATAAATGGCCTTTTTTTTTTTTTTTTAAACAAAGTATATGTGGCATGGGCAGCCCGAGGGAGATTTGAGGGAAGGCCGAACTTCAAAGGGAGCGAACACTGAAGTGAGACCCAACGTTGGGGTGGGAGCTGGTGGAGGCACCTGGGGCGTCAGGGCAAGGACGCTGATTGGGATGCCAGACAAGGACCATGGGGTCTACCTCCCTAGGGGTTTCAGGACTTCAGAGTCCCCTTTCCTGGAAGATTCTTCCTCTGGATGTCCAGACAGCGTTCTCCCTCCCAACATTCAAGTCTCTGTTCAAAGGCCCCTTTGTCCCTTTGTCACAGAGGCCTTCCCGATCACCCTTTATAAAAGGGTCATTGCCCTCCCCTGCCCTTCTGTTTCCAGTACGGTATTCACTCCGTAAGAGCAGGGGCTTTGCTTGTCTGGTTCGCCGTTGTACCAGGAATTTAGAACCGTGCCTGGCACAGAGCAGACATTGCAAAGATACGTATTTGTTGAGCGAAATGGAAGATCAGGCAGTGGCAAGCGACCTAAAGGTTCATACCAATACTAACAACAATAACAGCATCGACAGATCTTGGCTGGGCAACGTACATGCCCTCACTCACCCCGGATGGTGATGAAAGCCCTGGCGAGGCCCAGGGGAAACCAGAAGGGCAGAGGGATTATGACATGTGCCAATGAGAATAAGGACGCTGGCTGAACCGGGTGGGATCAGTGTCTCCAAGGGTGCTCACTCAACTCCCCTCATCTTGCTGTGTGGCTGGGACCCCGACTGGTAACAGTGCTTGGCTTTATCAAGTCAGACCTTCCAACGCCAGCTGGGGCATGACCCATGATGCTCAGACTGACACTGAATTTTGAAACTCTGTCTTGACAAGACAGCTCTTGAGTAGACTTATCCTGGACCTGGAGGCCCACAGGCCTGCTGGGAGCTCTCAACCCTAGAAGCACTTCCCCAACCTTTCATTCCAGACAGGGGCCCAGATTTCCAAGAGAGATTTGAGACTGCCAGCCCCCAGGGATGACATAGGTTGAGACTGAAGTCCCAAATCCAGGCGCCCAGTGGCCACAGCACTAGGAGCCAGACCACACTGCCAGTTAGGGTGGCCCCCCATGCACGAATCAGGGAACCCAGGAGAGTTCTGGAAATGCAACTGTCACTGCAGTCACCTCAGAGAAGTCCGGGAAGAAAAGCATGGGCCCAGGGGACCTTGGAAGGTCAAGACTCAGAGGCACTCTGGGGTGTTAATGGCCACTCTTCGCTTCCTCTCCACTAATGGGATACCAGGGGGAGAGTCCATTGGTAGGAAGCCTCTGGCCCCTCCAAACAGTCTTTGAAGATGTAAGGAAATGGCACTAACCCTAGCCTTCTGGACATAGCCACAGCACTTTGTGCAGGGCCCTGGGAGGCAGGACACCATGCTCCCTATCTCCCCGTGCGCCCATGGACACAGAGGCTTGCCTCTCTGCATCCCCTATCGGTGGTTGTGAGTTCTGTGCCTCTCTGCATCCCCTATCGGTGGTTGTGAGTTCTGTGCCTCTCTGCATCCCCAGGGTGGTTGTGAGTTCTGTGCGACAGCATTTAGCATGGGTCCACCCGGCACCTGCTCAGGGAATGTCTGTGCCTTTCTTCCTTCCCTTGACCATGGTCAAGAGTGTTGGCCATTTCCCAGTGATCTTCCTGGGGGGATGGGGAGGGGCTCCAGGATATCACCTGAAACTTCCTCCCCCCCAGCCTGGTAGCCCCGTGAGAATAGGGCCTTATCCGAGTGTCGTCATAATCCACTGCTCTGGGGACCCCCTACGTGGGAAACACTCAGGACACTTATTTAAAACGCAGATTCCCGAGCCCAGCCCAGCGGTTCAGACTCCTCACTGTGTTTTAACAAGGCTCTCCAGTGAATGCTGCTCCCTGAAATTGGGATCTCTGACCCAGAGGGCCTGTCCCAAGCTCCTGGGTGGACACAGGTGGCAGTCTTGGGAAAGATGCTAAGTGCACACAGTGCAGAAACAAGGTGTCAGTTGAAAGAAAAACCAGAAGGAAACGAGCTCAGCTTCTACCAGTAGAGGGGGCAGTGGGCCTTCAAACCACCAGGCAACCCCCCTTCCCCCCACCAACCCTGACAAGACACCCACCCCACCATCCCCAGACCTAAAGGAAGGGATTTCCGAAGGTTCTCCCAAGGGCCACACTTGGACCTGCAAAAATTTGCATGCTGCTTGACAACTATATATTTCTTATCAAGCAATTTTACAGGCTGCCAGCCTTAGCTTTTCTATTTTTCTCTTCCACCCACCCTATCCATCAGCCCAGGCTCTCCCTTGACAAGAGGGAGGCAGGCAGAGAGAGGACAGAGTCAGAATCAGGAGCTCAAAGGACCTCAGAAACCCTCTCTGGCTCAGCTCCTCCTCTTCTCAAACAGCCAGCCCTAGGGAGGGGAAAGGATGGGTCCAGGTATGGGCAGCAAAGTGCTGGAAGCTGAGATCCCGCATCATGTCTGTTCTGATGATGTTCTGAATGTTCAGTGTAGGAAAAGGACCCTTTCCCTAGATGAGGGCGCTAACGTAGTAGTTAAAGTGATTTCCTCCCAGACGACAGTTCCAAGAGTACTGGAATTACTAGCTCCAACCTTGGGGTCCCCATGCCATCAGGAACGCGACCCTCTGTCACACAGAGTCCTGGTGACTTAGCTCCTGCCTGAGATGAGGCACCAGGACAGCCCAGCTGCAGTCAGACGTTTGGGAAGCTGGAGGCCGAGAAAAGGGCCTGTGGGGAGAGGGGTCCTGCTTCTTGCCCCTGCCTCTGAGGGAAGCACACGGGAGCAGGGAGAGGAAAGGGCTCATCAGCAACCTGACCATCTGGCCCTCGGGAACAGCATGTCCAGCCCGGTGGCAGAGGCTGTGCTGAATGAGGCCTCTCTGTTTCTTCTAAGGGACGGAGAAGGAATAGAATGGAGAAGCATCCTGCTGGGCATCCCCAGGGCCCTATCCTGACTGTCTGTGCCAGTGTGCCCGGCACTCAGGAGAGAGCTTCCCCGGGGCGCAGCCCCATGCGCTTGGCTGGCTGCTGGGCACCGTCCGAAAATGCTCAGAGGGCCGCGGCAGAGGCAGCGACCAGCCAAGTCCTCCACGCAGAGGGACTTAGGAAAGGCGGCAGGAAGGGACAAGACAATGGGCCTTTCGTTTCTATGGAAACAGCACCTCAGGGTGAGGGGCTGAAGGAGCGAGAGCTCCCACTTCACCTGCAGTCAGAACTTGGGAAATGGCCCTTTTCGTGGTTGGGCTCACACCCCCCCACCCCCACCCCCGGCCTTCCCTGCCAGCTGTTCACCATGGCAACCTTTCCTCCAAACAAGAGGTGCACGGTGGCAGAGCGACTGGTGTTGGGGAGCCAGGGAGCCCAGCGGGAGTAGGACCGGGGGCCGCCACCCCTCCCTGACAGGACACAGGCCCGGGCCTGGGCTTGAGTCCTGGGACCACGGGGTGCACCTCCCCGAGCTTCTACCAGCTGCCTCTGTGGTAGTCGAGGGGAAAGTGGGAGAGAGCATCTTGTGCAGGACCTGGCACACGGACGTGCCCGAGAAATGCTTCCTGGCCAAATGGAGGTACAGCACTGGCACCCCGTGTCCCAAATCCACAGAGCCCCCCCGGCCTGTCCTAAGTCGGAGAAGCACAGACTGAGCGCGCGGCGTTCTGCGGCCGGCTGGGGAGCCCGCGGACGGGAAGATGGCCGTGACCCTTGCACTCGAGCCACTGTCGGGTCAGACAGTGGGGGCCACCGGAGACCTGGAAGCACTCAGGCTGCCCAGGGCAAGGCCCCACCGTCAGCTCCCTGGCCAGGTGGCAGGCCAGTCTCCCTGCTGCCGAGCGCCACAGCCACAGGAGAAATCCCTTCCACTCGGAGGGCTGCTGCCGGGAGGAAAGGCGCCAGCGGCGGCCCCGCTGTCACCACCAGCCTCCGGAAAGGCCCGCCCCGGAGAAAGAGACAAAGGCCCGGACCTCCAGGGGCTCCCAGAGTGACAGCCAGAAAGACACCACCGCCAGGCACAACCTCTCCTGAATGCAAACACCACTTAACAAATAAGCACAGGGAAGAACCAAGTCAAACTACAACAGAAATGAGGAAAGTGGGTCAGGGCACTGGTGGGGCACAGGTGAGGGTGGGGTGTGTTTGAGCTGGTTGGATCTTGATGACAGGTGATGTGGCAAGGAACAAGGTTTCTAGAATGAGCCCTAGACTCAGAGGCAGAGGTCAAGGCTGGGTCAGGCCACTCAGGCTGCTTTGTCTGTTTCTTCCCTGACAAAGGAGAACGTTTCCAAGCCTCCGGCAGTAGTGACGATCGCTCTGCGACTGCTCCACGTCCAGCAGTGTTCTGAGCACTTCGCATCCTCAGAGCAGCTGGGCAAGGCAGGTGCCCTTCTCCCCTTTTATTTATTTACTTTTAAAGACTCATCTATTTGTTAGCGAGGGAGAATGAGAGAGAGAGCGCGAGCAGGAGGGGGGCAGAGGGAGAGAGAGAACCCCAAGCAGGCTCCACGGCCAGCACAGAGCCCCACGCGGGAGCTCAGTCTCGAGACCCTGAGATCATGACCTGAGCTGAAATCCAAGAGCCAGACGCTTCCGCCACAACGGAGCCACCCAGGCGCCGCGTCCCTCTGCCTTTTGGAGAAGGGGAGGTGAACGGGGACCTTCCGGGACAGGCTGGGAACGGAGGACGTCGGACCGCAGGGCCCGCGCTCTCCGCATGCCAGCCAGTGGCCTTTCTGCAGACAGGAGGCGACGCTCCCGGGTGAGGACGGGGGTCTGGCGCGCACGGGGCCGCGGGCGGGGGGCTCACCTGAGATGTCGGCACTGGAGCCCTCTCCGGGCCTCCTCCCGGCCACGAACTGCACCTCCGCGAAGGTCTGGGCGGAGAGGGAGCCGCTCATGCCGTTGGGCGCGGCGGGACCCTTGGCCCCGCGACCGAACAGCCTCTTGCTGAAGCGCCTGCCCTCCTTGGCCGCGGTGGCCTCCCCGTTGGCAGCTTCGCCCTTGCCGTTTCGCACAAGCGCCTCCGGGGGTCTGGGCTTCAGGTCCACGCGCAGGTGAGAGACCACCCTGCCGTCCCTCGGAGTCAGCTCGCCGCCAGCGGGAAGGGGCTCCACGGGGGGCAGCTCCTGCTCCAGCGTGACCAGGTCGTCCAGGAAGCTCTGCAGGCGCCGGTCCGTCTCGCCGCCTCTGCCGCCCTCCCCCTGCTCCTCGGGGTCGCCGCCGGCCTCCCGCTGCTGCCGCGCCGCCCAGCGCATCATCTCCCCGGGCGGGTGGCGGCTGCCCGACACCAGGGCGTACTTGGGGTTGATGAGCTTGCGAGCCACGGTGGAGGAGTAGTGGGGGCCCAGCCTCCCGGCGCCCCCGGCCAGGTTGAGCAGCTGGTACAAGTTCACCTCCTCAGAGATGGCATACAGCTCCCGGAACTCCACATCGAAGGGCTCCACGTTCTGCCCTGTGAGGAGGAGGAGAAGGTTCCTGTCCACGTAGGAGGCGCTCCAGGTGAACCTGGGAACGTGGGGACAGAAAAGCACGACAGGTAGGCCCGGCCTGTGGCCTCGCCCTGCCGGCAGCCCCCCCAGGCCGTAGCATCTCCACACCCCGTTCCCCCCCCCCTCCCCGCCCTCCAGACCTCACCTACCACGGAGGCCGGATGCCTCGCTGCCTGGTGGATGGGGCCTCCTGGACCCACATCCTCCCTCTTTCCCGGGTCTTGGCCTCACATGAAGAAAGCAGGCAAGGGCATGAGAAGTCAGGCCTGGATTCCAACCTGGTTTCTACCCTTGTACGCCTGGTCAAGTGGGGCTCATGGGGCGTCACAAAAGTGTTGTGAGGCTCCCGTGTGACACCACACATAAAACATTTAGCTCTGGCCGTGGAGCAGACACACACTGAATATGAATAGGTAGGGATGGGGCTGCTGCTGGTGGTGGTTTTATTGATAGAGAGAGCGCACAAGCATGGGGGAGGGGCAGAGGGAGAGGGAGAAGCAGACCCCCTGCTGAGCAGGGAGCCCGATGTGGGGCTCCATCCCAGGACCCGGAGATCATGACCCAAGCTGAAGGCAGACACTCAACCAGCTGAGCCAGCAGGCGGCCCTGCTGCTGTCATTTCTGTGGCTCTTCTCTGAGTCTTGAGAGCACTCGGTGTCTGGGAACCCCCACACTTTAGCCTCGTCAGAGGACTTCTGCCACTTACTGATTGTTTCACATGCCCAGGTCTCTTGCCTCACCTAGATTTTGGTTTACTTGGAGGGAAGAGACCGCACAGATATACAGTCTCTCATGTTCCTGGTAATTGACTTCTGAATCGGAATTCGGGACACATTTCCTCCACACCACACCCTTATATTTTTTTGTTTTTTTGGCATATGAAAATTTTTTTATTGTCATGTTTTCGCCATCAAAGCTTACGATCTTGGTCTTTCCTTCTTGCCTTTGTATTAGGCGAAAAGAGAGACATTGGCTATTTTGACAACCTTAAAGCGAACTCCAGGAACGGCACCGACAGCGTGACCTTTGAGGCTAAATCCAGCAACCAGAACCTCATCGTTTTTCCTCAGTAAAACTCAAAAAACCATCATCGGGTACAAAAGCTGTGACTTTTTTGCCGTTCTTGATCAGCTGGACCCTGACACATTTCCTGATGGCAGAATGTGGCTGCTTGACTTCAACCCCTGCTTTTCCCAGCACAATTCCCTTTGCATGGGAAGTGCCTCCCAAAGGGTTGGCCCTCAGGGCTGTGCCCAAAGGGGTTTTCTTGTACTGTGTATCATGCCCCTTCTGATCTGTTGGCCATGGAGCTTCCTGGTAGTACGAAAACTGCGACACTTCCCTATCCTGCTGGCACCACAGGCCTGAGCAAAAGACACCACACCCTCACATTTCTTTCCCAGATCTGGTCCATTCTGCTTCCTGATTGTCCCACCCAATAACTAGCCTCAAAATGCAACCAGTTGCTGTGGACCACGAAAGGCAAGCCACGTTTAATGCCCAGTAGGAGTTCACCCACTTTCTGGAATAATCCAGTAGCCAGAAATTTTGAGGGCAGGGACTGGCCAGGAGGCTCTTCTTTGCCATTAGATCAGCTAATACCTCTTAAACTCATGCCTGTGGGGGCTCCGGCCCAGAGTCTTCCTGACCATGTACATTTGTTACCACAATTAAAGGCCTCTGGGGTTCTTCTCTGTCCTGGCCTAACTCACCTGTAAGATCCAGTGGCTACTTTGTCACCATCTACCATTAGGAACGTTGATGACAGGGTCCCCTTGATCTTCCCCATGGGCATGTAGAAGCCAACACCTGTCACAGAGCGGACACGGATGTTCTGTTGAGAAGAGGAGAAAGGCACTGTCACTCATGAGGCTCCGAGCCAAGTTTTGTGTGGGCAGAGGAGGAACCGTCTTGTCCGTGGAACCCTGCCTGTTCGTTCCTGTCTATACTAGACTCTGCTTCCTACAGCCGTAGAGGTGGAACCCCATTTGGAGAGCAAGAGGAAGTGAGCAAATCTTGCTTTGCTCATAGATGAGCCCAGGGTGGTTCCTGCCTGCTCCCAAAGCTCCCCAGAAGAGGACCACAGCCCTAGCTTTGATCCTGACAGTGACTCTGCAGGGTGAGCACCCCAGGACTGGGCCACAGCTGCCCCCTCAGCCTCAATAGTCTTGAGATAAAATTTAAGCTGGGCATGTCATTTAGGGTTATCAATTCACAAGGCCAGGTTTTAGACAGAAAGGTGTTGAGCTCTTGAAGTTCACCCGCGCACCTGAACTGGCAGAGGATGGGGCAGAGGCAGCCTCCATCTCATCTCCTGCCCTTCTTCCCCACCCTCCACCTCTACCCCAGGGATCCAACTTACCCGAATACGGAAGTCGGTGAGCTCTAGGCTCTGACACATTTCCAAGAAAAACTTCACACCCGCCTCATCCAAGATGATATATACTGGGACCCGGCGCTTAAAGGCAGCATCCACAATGTCTTGGAAGATATCGCCATCGGTGAAGAGGTCCATGACCACAGCAATGACCTGGATGGGGAAGGGCACTAGTGAGGCCTATGGTGACTCCATATCTACAGTGATACCCTGTGGCCCAGAGAGGACCGGCTGGGCCATGTAACTGGAGGCCAAGAGTCAAACACACCCCATCTGCACCACTCCTGGGTTCTCCATGTCCCCGCCCCCCTCTGAGCACATCTGAGCCTGGAGACGGCCTCTCTGCTCTGAGAAGTGCCTGGAGGTCCAGGCTGTGCTACTTGTACTTCATCCTTGACAAATCCCCACTACCCCACCCTGGGCATTCTCCAACAGCTCTTCAGAAGCCATATCAAGGAGATCTAGGAGGCTGAGGAAAGTTGGTCCTAGTGGCCTAGGGAAATGAGTAGGCTCAAGAAGATGAGATCACTGAGAAGCATGGGATGGACTCATTTCTACCACCTGCAAATCTGCTCAAACCCCTTTCTCTGCAGGCCCGGCTGCTTTGATCTCCCTAGAGCTGTGCAAAGTTCCATACTCCCCTTGGTGTGGATTCAGGTAGAGCTCCAGTTAGCTCAAACTCCCCCGGCCTCCAAGTGGCCATGTCAGCCCACAGCACCCTCAAGTCAAGCTTACTGCCTAGGACTCCTGATTTCCAAAAGCCCGTCCTAAAGATCTGTCCTGGAAGATGAGGCTTTCTGCAGCCTGAGGCAGATCTGTCTTTCTGACCTTAGCTTTTTCCATTTGCCTATGCAAACCTTCCTCTGCTCCAGTGGCAGGGTTTTCTTGCGGGTCCCAAGCATTGTGTGTGTGATGCAGAGGAAAGGGCACACTTTGGGGTCGACAGATCTGGGTTGTTTTTTTTTTTTTTTTAAGATTTTATTTATTTATTTGACAGAGATAGATAGAGACAGCCAGCGAGAGAGGGAACACAAGCAGGGGAAGTGGGAGAGGAAGAAGCAGGCTTCCAGCGGAGCATGGAGCCCCATGTGGGGCTCGATCCCAGGGACCTGGGATCATGCAATGAGCCGAAGGCAGACGCTTAATGACTGAGCCACCCAGGCGCCCCAACAGATCTGGTTTTAACGACTTCCTGTGTATGTGACTGTAAGCAAATCACTTAAACTTGGTGAGCCTCTGTTTCCTCATCTGTAGAGTGGGGGTCCACTTTATCCTGCACCTTTATTTTGCCATGAGGAGTCTTAAATAAATGGTAATCACTGTATGGTTGAGGGATTCTGTTAGTTGTTGCAACTGACATCCTGAACTCAGGCCAGGCCTGGTACCAGCTCCACCGCTGACACATCAGTGCCCCAGCTAACAACAGCACCTGTCGCAAAGGGTTGTTGTGAGGCTTAGGGAGAGAAACCATGAGAGCACTTAGCACAGTGCTCGGCACATGGTAAGCTCAGCAGTGGTGTCCTCCATCCCCACCACCCTCACACACGTGCTCTACCATCTCGCTGCCTCTACAGACCCCACCCTCATTCACACAATATTATTCACAACTGTTCTTGGCGCCTACATTTCATACTCAATCATCCATACAAGTTAACATTTACTGAGCCCCACAGGCAGAGGGAGGATCTAAAGATAAACTCTAATCCCTAACTTCCAGGGGTTAATCCCGTTGGAATAAGACATTTGCACAAAATAAGACGCAAGGAGGCAAAACGAGATACATGCTTTAAGAGATGTACAAATGACATGTGATGTGAGTTCCAAAGTCGGAAGGGGGGTGAGAGGAGGGGCACAGGAGGGAGGGAGACTGAATGATTACTTCTGGCCAAAGGAGAACTTCTTAAGAAAGGCTTCATCAGAGAGGCTAAAACCTGAAGAATGGGCAGCCTCAGGGACCAGAAGAGTTGGACAGGGAGGAAAACTGAGCAGGCAAGTGGGCAGGGCTGCCATGCATGGGTACGCAGGTTGTGCACTGCACATGGGCTTGGGGCTGAGGGGGTGAGTGGAAGCTGTGCCTGCCTGAGGAAGGGACAGCTTTTTCTAATCTGCACACAGCATCCCCATGGGCTAGCCGAAGCTATGCGGCGGGCGTTTCAGGCAAAGAACAAATCATAAACAAAGGCACTGAGGACAGGCACTAACATGCATGGCACACGTTCCATATGCTCCACACTGTTCCAGATGCTTTAGGTAAATTCTCTAAATTGATCCTCACAATGAGGAGGACTGTTCTCATTTTACAGATGAGGAAGTAAATGCAAAAGGGCTAAGTGATGTGTCCAAGGTCAGACAGTTAGCATGTAGCAGAGCAGGGATTTGAACTCAAGTCTCTCCGACTCTGTAAGGTATTTTAGAAACATGATATCCAAAGCTGGTTCTTTAAGAAGACCAAACAGGATAGACAAACTTCTGACAAAAACAGGAAATGCAGATAAAGTGCTGAGTAAAAACAGAAATAACTACACATATACTTACTTTTTAGGGAATCATGCTATTTAAGAAATATTAAAAATGGCGAAAAGAATATTAGAACTATTTACACATTGATGAATTTGAAAGTGAGAATTACATGGTTAAGTCATTAAAAGCAAATTAAACATAATACAGTATAATCCGGTAAGGTTTATCCTGGAAACGTAAGGATGATTCAACATCAGAAAATCTGTCCTTTTAATTTATAACATTTATGGGGTCAAGGTGGGGAAGTCATATATTATCTTAATAGGTTTTTTAAAGTATTTGATGACATGGGGTGCCTGGGTGGCCCAATGGGTTAAGCGTCTGCCTTCAGCTCAGGTCATGATCCTGGAGTCCTGGGATGGAACCCTACATCAGGCTCCCTGCTCAGTGGGGAGTCTGCTTCTCCCTCTGTTCCCCACCCCGTTCATACTCTCTCTCTCTCTCAAATAAATAAATAAATAAAATCTTGTTTAAAAAAAATATTTGATAACATGAGATCCTGTTTGTGATTAAAATTCTCAAAAAAAAAAAAAACACCAAAAAACAAAAAAACCCTAGCAATAGAAGGGACCTTCCTTAACTTGATAAAGTCTACCTACAAAAAAACCACATGAAACATACTGAACAGAAAAATGTTAGATGCATTCCCTTTAAGTCTCAAGAACATCAAAAATACTTTCACTACTGCTGTGGTGAAAAAAGTATTGGAGGTACTGACCAATGCAATATGACGAAAGAGAGAGAGAGAGAGAGAGAGAGGGGATTAGAAGAAACAAAGCTACTAGTATTTGGAGATGATTTTTTTTCAAGTAGTTTCCATGCCCAGCGTGGAGCCCAACACGGGGCTTGAACTCATGACTCTGACATCAGACCTGAGCGCAGATCAAGAGTCAGGTGCTTAACCAACACAGCCACCGAAGCACCCTTGGAGATGATATTTTTATAGAAAACCCAGTAAAACTCGGAGGAACATTATCAGAATGAACAGGAGAATTCAGCAAGATTGCCACATACAAGAAAACTAACAAAGGCCAATAGCATTCTTCTGCTACGTAGCAATTACCTAAAAAAGGGGGAAAGGGGAGAAAAAATAAGATCAACTTTGCAATTTTCAGCACATAGGATTTAAGAATTAATACTTTTATGGAGAAATTTAGAAATCTCTGTTCAAGGATATTTTAAAATATGTGACTAAATGAAGAGATAAATTGTGTTCACGGATAATATGATTCAATATTTGAAAAATTGAATTCTCCCCATATTAATAAAATTCAATGCAATTCCAATGAAAGTCCAGTAATTTTTTTTGAGGAACTCAAATGATTCTAAGATGCAAGGAAGGGTAAAGATCTATAATAGCTAAATCAATTTTGAAAAAGAAAAGCTGAGGGGCTCCTGGGAGGCTCAGACGGTTAGACATCTGCCTTCGGCTCAGGTCATGATCTCCCAGTTCTGGGAACGAACCCTGCCATCCGCGTGTGCTCTCTCTCTCTCTCAAATGAATAAATAAAATCTTAAGAAAGAAAAGAAAAAGAAAAGCTGAAGGGGACACTTTTCCTACAATGCAATAAGCATTGTGGTACTGAGGCAGAAGGAATTGGAAAACAAACCAGTGGAACAGAACAGAGACCAGAAACAACTATGTGCCATAAACATATAGAACTTTAAGTCTGACAGAGGTGGAATCACAGCTCAGTGGAGAAAGACTGTTGCTTAGCTGATGTTAGCGGGAAATTGTCATACCATAGAGAGAAGAAGTGTATCCCCGCCTTACACTATATATAAAGGTGAATTTCAGGTAGGCTAAATACCTACATGTGAAAGATAAAACTAATACAGGAATTGATAAAATAGTCTAAAAGCATAAGACGTAAGGCAAATAAAACTTAAAAAAATAATGCATTTGGGGCGCCTGGGTGGCTCAGTCGGTTAAGTGTCTGCCTTCAGCTCAGGTCATGATCCTGGAGTCCTGGGTTCAAGCCCCACATCAGGCTCCCTGCTCAGCGGGGAGTCTGCTTCTCCCTATGCCCCTCACCCGCTCATGCTCTCCCTCCCTCTCTCTCTCAAGCAAATAAATAAAACCCTTAAAAAAAAATAATGCATTTGACAAATTAGGGATTTTCTGTTCAGAGGATGCTGTGGATCAAGGCAACTGATTGGTGACAGGGAAACGATATCTGCAATGTCTACAACCAAAAGGAATTAATAATATACAAGGGATCCCTGCAAATCAGCAAGAAAAAGACAGGGAACTAATTAGAAAAATGGGCAAAGGATATGAATAGGCGATTCCTAGAGGAGATACCTGAAAGGCTAATAAGAATATAAAGAGAAGCAGACCTCATTAGTAATCAGAAGAATTCAAGTTACAGCAGAGAGATAAGAGAGAGAGAGAGATACCGCCTTACAGCTCTAAGACTCACTGAAATTGAGAAAGCTGGCTAATCCCACCCAAATGCGGGAATGTGAGGGCGGGGGAACCCGCGTGCACTGCTGGTGGGAGGGAACACTGCTGCCTCTATTCCCTTCAGCAGTGGGCAGAGCTCAGTGGATTCAAGAATGTGCATCACTCAAGTCAGCAGTGCCACCCTTGGCCGTGCACCTAGGGAACCTCTTGGATCTTTGCAACAGTCTGTGAGGGGGCAGGAACAAAGACATTCACTGCAGCTTTCTTTGGCATAGCACGGAGTTGGCCACAATTTAGATGTCCATGCCTAGAAGAACGGGTAAGGAAAATGTGAGGAACGTGCATCGCAGAGTGCTTGGTAGCCAGCAGAAGCAATGTACCACTTCCAGGGCAGAACCTGAACAGTTCTTTTGAAAATGGAGAGTTTGATTTGAAATGTCAGGGAATGAGATTTATAGCCTAATACCATTTACGTAAATAAAAACGCACAACATAAAATAACATTGCATATGTTTTTCAAGGCTACAGGCATGTGCAGGGACATATACTAAACACATTAGGGTGTCTGCCTGTGGAGGGAGAAAGGAATTGAAGGAGAAAATAAAACAAGAGGGGCCTTCTGTGGGTGAATGGGGGCAGTGGCCCATGACCGGAGGGTTACAATCAGCTCTGCACTTAAGGTCCAAAGCAAACAGACACACCCAAAGCCAGTGGCCCAGAGCAGTTCAGGGTAGTGAGGACAACAGGGTTGGGCTGGGTCATGGAGGGTTCTAGCTGGCTGCTTCGGGCTCCACTGCATCAGAGCACACACCCCTCCCCCCATCTCGCAGGGCTTCTGATACCTTCCCTCCCAAGTGCTGTCTGAGGCCAGAGGCCATTGTTTGCTCATTTCCAAACACTCTGCAGTGTCCGGGTCAGAGTCAACTCTCAGTGTATTTATTGCTGGGGAGTGCCTGGCTGGCTCTCAAGGCGCTGCTGGATTCACACTCTTGCTTTCCTTTCACAATTGCAAAAGCAAGCAGGGAGCTGGCCGCCCTCACCCCTACCCAGCCCCACCTGGCGGAGGATGTGATGTGAAAACGGATCTGGAGCCAGAGGGAGAGATGAGTCCCGAGGGCCCCGCTTTCAGGAGGCTTGGTCTGCAGCACCCCAGCGAGAGCCAGCCATCTGTGTCACTACCAATTAAACAGTGAAATATCTGTAGTCGGAAGAGAAATCAATTGCTCTCTGACTCCTGCGATCTCGTTGTGGAGGAGAAGTGATAATTACCCTCGGCTTTGGTCTCTGGAGGGCACTGCCTGACATTCAGCTCGGCAGCCTCAGCCCCAGGAAAACCAGCTCCCGCTCCCTGCGCCGCTCCCTCTGCCGTGGTGTTCACTGTGCCACGTGATCCTCCGCCCCAAACCCAACTTCGAGACTCCCGGTGCAAATGGAAAATGAGCTTTGAAAAGAAGGACGTCACAGGCTCAGAACCCGGGGAGACAGATTTTGTCAGGAGAGAAAAGTCAGCGCCCCCGCCCCCCCCCCCCCAGCAGCAGGCTCCCAGTGTCCTTTACCTGGTTACCCACTGATGTGCGGTGCCCGGGGGGCGGGGGGAAGAGGTTAATTCGAGGCGGCAGGGGTTTTTAGAAGCTGTCGCAGGCATCATGCTGCAATACCTCTCACCAGGTGTTTGGTTAGCTTAACATCTCCTCCTCTGATATCCTGCATGGGCGGAGGGGCAGAGGGGCAGCGGGGGAGGGGGGGTTAGGAAGCCTCAGAACTTCCCTCTGTCATTTACCTTTAATTACACTGCCAGCTTTTCAGGTTCTCTGTCTGGATTCCTTAATTGCCATTAGATAGAAAAATAACCGAAGGACTCCCACCTTCCCCGTGTACTCCAAGGCAGCTCTGCTCCAGACTGCCGGGGACCACCACCCCTAGCGTGTTTGGATGACCCAGACTAGACCTGGGGTGAGGATCTCACCAGTCTGCCCCACGGGCACTTCCAAAATCAACATCCTTTTGGTCATCCTGGCCAGAAGCCCAAGTCCACTGGCCTCCTCCTATGCCCCCACTGACCACATCTGATTGGTTGCCAAGTCCAGTGGGTCCTACCTGCTCCGTGCACCTTCCCTGGATCAGTTCTTTCCTGTTCCCACCATACTGCTACTCTCACTCAGGCCCCCTCATTTCTTACTAAATTCCTGGAATGGCTTCCTAACTAGTCTCTCCTACTAGTCTCTGTGCTCTGACTCATTCTCCATAGCAGCAATCCCCCCAGATAACAGCCTCATGAACCAGGAGGGTCCCAGGGCCCTCGAGAGAGAGCCAAACTCCTTAGCTTAGCATTTGAAGGGCCTTCTGACTGGCCTCTTTCTGCCTCTCCAGCTTCATCTTGGGCCCTATGCCCTCTGTCCCTTGCATTCGGCCACACAGGATGACCTACCGTTGCCCTAACATGGGGTTTCTCAGCTGTGGCTCTACTGACGTCTCGGGGCCAGTACTTCTGTGCTGTGGGGGGCTGTCCCGTGCAGGCTGTTTAACAGCATGGCAGTAGTACCAGTCCGAGCGGTGACGACCAAAAATGTCTGTAGACATGATTGATAAATGTCTCCCGGGGGCAAAATTGCACCAACCCCCCTACTCCCCTTTGAGAACCTCGAGGCACATCAGGCGGTTTTGAGTCCTTTTGTTCCCACTCCTTCCATACCCTGGTGAAACTCCCATGCAGCTTTCCAGCTCAGCCAAGAATTTCCTGAACTTCTCCCTACCCCTACCCAGCAGTGCTCGCCACTCCCTGCTTCCTGCCCACGGTGTATTCCAGGTGAGTGCGAGGTCCTTGATGCTGTATTGTAAGTAACATCTGCTGAACAGCTCTGTCCCTCACTGGGCTGTGGACTCCTGGATGGCAGGGACCATATGATTCGTCTCAGTCTCCACCCTCGGGGGACATCTCTACACATAGTCAGTTCTCTGTGTTTGGGGAATGAATGTCTACATACATTGTGGGGTGCAGTTGTAGCTTTGCAGTTTTCTCTATTATTTCGTTAATGACAAGGCACTGGGGTGGAGAGAAAAAATAATACTGAGCAAGATTCCTGGCTAGATTGTCTCGCTGGAAGGTAAGAGTTGAAGTTCCTCCTTGAGGGTACACGGAAGGGAAATGAAGTTGGTGCCTTTTAGGACTGGCGCCTGAGCCACAGCTCAAAGGTTTGGTCTCCCTGCCTCTGTTCTACCCACCCCAGATCTTAAAGGAGCAGCCAGCCTCACGTGAGGACAGTACTTAACCAAAGGCCAGGAGGCAGGGCTGCCACCAGCACTTATAGCAAGCACCTTCGAGAAAATTACAAAAGGGAGCCCGTCCTCCCTGGGAGGGGTTGCAAGGCAGTAAGTGGAGCATGGGCTGCATGTCAGCCCCACAAAGCCTCTCGGCTGTGCCCGCGTGCAGGGCACAGGCTGTACCTCAGCACTTAGCCCCTGCACCGGAGGACGTCCAGATGCACAGAATCTCAGGAGTGGGAGGAAACCTCACAGCTGGAGCCCAGCCCCAAGGTTAATTTACTTTGTTGGGCAGAGGTGGGACTAAAGCCTGGGCTTCTGACTCCCGTCCTGAGCTTCCCTAGAATACCCACCTGTCACCCTCCCCCAGGTGATGGGGACAGGGCGGCTCTGGGCCCAGATCTACTCTGGCGAGGAGCCCAGTCCACTTCTGGTCACACAAAACCAGGCTGCTTCGGTAGAGCAGGACAATACCATGTTCTCCTTCACTGGTTTCCCCAGCTCCCCGCTGACGTATGCACCGGGGCGGGTGTGGCTGCCCTTGCTGGCAGAGATCCACCCCTCCCGCGCTCTGCTCCATGGTGGGGAAAAGCAAGAGGCCGCAGGCCAAGCCCGTTTATCACAGGGTACTGGTTGACAGTCGCCTCTTTCTAGAGAGGAAGGGAAGAAAGCCCACCCAGGTACAGCAGTGGTTCCATGGCCTGCTTCCCGCTGATTGCGTATGTGACTCTGGGGCCTGACTTTCACCTCCCAGGGCTCTTGGGAGGTTCAGATGAGGTCATGCTCATGAAATCCCATGAAAAGCCTGTACGGTTATAGGGGGTCATTAAGGTGACCCCCTATATGGGTGAAGGGGGCTAACTCCCCGCACCGTGAGCCCTAAGGTTCCTGGGGGAAGGGAGGGCAGCAGCTGGCCATCTATCTGGCAGCCCAGGGAAGTCAGTTTGTCTGGGACCAGAGAGCAGTCCTTCCCTTTCCCATCAAGGGTAGTGCTGGGTCAGCCAGCCAGGAGTCTCCCCTTATCGCTGCAGAGAGGGATCAAGGTCTACAGGGCATTGGCTGTCGAACCTCAGTGTATGAAGAATCATCCGGGGTGGGTTGGGGATGAGGGTGTGCCTGCCAAATGTGCAGATTCAAGGGTCCCGTCTGCAGAGGCTCTGATCCAGCAGGCCCTTAAACAATGCATTTTAGCAGCTCCCTTCCCCCTAGGTGATCTGAATGCAGGGGGTGGATGGGTCACACTTCGAGTCCTGACTGGTGTGGGCAAGAGAATACACTCTCTAGAAGCGGACAGCCTTACTGGTTGTGTGGCCTTGAGTGAGTCATTTCCTCTAAGGCCCAGTTTCCTCAGATGGGGAGGTGATGCCTTCACAGAGCGTTCTGGGTTTTAAGTGAGGTCATGCGGGCGGTGCAGGAGCTCGGGGCTTGGCCTGGGGTGAGCAGTGGGTATAGGCTGGTGCTGTCCTCTCAGAGACTGAACGCAGAACGAAGGGGCCATCACTTCAGAGGAGGGGTGACAGAGAATGAGAGCCAGGGAGGGGGCGCCAAGCTCCCAGGGAGCCAGTGGCTGGGAGCCACCCGCAGGCTCGGACATCAAGGTGGAGATGTTGTTCCTTTGTTCAGTACCATGCCCAGCAGGCCCAGCCTGGGGTGGTGATTAAAGCCTAGACAACACGCCTTCACAGAAAGGTCAGAACTTGAACTAATTGAGGGGAAGGGCAGCTCAATTAAGTGAAGAGTCTGTACAACACACTGTTCCTCGAGCGGTGCTGGGCGTCGCTCCCTGCACGCCAAGCCGCCGCACGCAGTCAGCCCGCGGCTGCCGGAGTAGAGGAGACCTCGACGTAGACGCGGGAACCTCACCAGCACAGCCGCCACTGGAGCCCAGCACGCTGCTGCTGGAGGACGGAGACAGCTCATCTCGGGGGTGGGGGCTCTCAGCGCTCCGGGTACACCGGACTTTTTGTCATCAAGGGTCCCTCTGAGTTATCATCAATCCTGCACCGGTAGGGTGTGAGCAACTGGGTAAGAAAGCTTTCCGAGTCTGCTCCCTGGGGTGAAAGGAGAGGAGGGCCAACAGGGGAGGTCTGCACAGCCCCCTTGGGGAGGACGCCCACAGAACATCGCCTGGCCCTGCCCCCACCCCCTTCACAACATCCCACCCTGGGCTCCAGATTCATTCAGCTTAAGCCCCTGTCCAAGAGTCTACCGCGGTGGGGAAAGCAGACTTCGGAGTCAGGCCTTCCGCGCTGGTGGGAAGACCTCTGAATTCTACCTGTAAAGTGAAGCTGCCTCATGGTTCCGTGAGGAAGCCCAGAAATGAGTGGCGCCTCCACAGACCCTCGTATGGTGGCTGCCCCCGTGGCCAGGCTCTGCCCTTTCTCCTTGACAGTGCCGGGCACACAGTAGGGGCTCAGCAGTAGCTTGATGGGACACCAGCTCATGCAGTCCCAATTGTTAGGAGCTAGTTGGACAGTTAGGGAGTCAGGGCCAGGGTCCCCAACAAGAAAAGATGGAGTCAGGACAGCTAAAACAGCACTGACGTCCTGTCTGCAGCTGAGACAGGACAGCACTGACACTCTGCTCTGCAGCCTTTGCAGAAGTGACTTCTACAAAACGTCCTATAATAAAACAATTAACCACAAAGCATTTGTCACCATCATGGGCAAAGGGCAGTTAAGACATAGGCCCCCAGATGTCAGCCAAAAAAGACCATCAGCGTGTAGACATTAACCTAATCTGTAGAGGGATATGTGATCAAAGCCCCAATTGACACGACTTGGCACACGCTGATTGCTTAAGATAGCTCCGCAAGAGAGCTCATAAACCCCCTAACCTTAGAAACTCCAGGGCCAGCCCTCTCCACCCCTCTCCCTCTCCGGGAGCTTTGTACTATCGCTCAATAAACTTCGCCTTGCTGCCCACCGCTCTTCGTCTCGTCTACCTCTTCGTTCTTCGAAGCGGCGTGAGCAGGAGCTGCGGGCACTAAAGGCAGAGAAATCCTGCCACACACCCTCCCTCTTGGCAGCCGGACCCAGCAACACGACCCTAACACGTCATTCCCCGGCTCAAACACTCTGGCCCCAGGCTGCCCACAGAATCGAGCCTTTCGCCCAGTGGTAGACCCTCCATGGGCTTCCAACCCACTCTCTCCCCTGACAATAAACTCACACCACACGAGATCACTCTGTGTTCTCCAAACACATGAGCAGCAGCCCCCCCACACACACACCTTGTGTCCTAACTCATGCTGCCACCACCCTATATCCCCATGGTGATGGGAAGGCCCTTTTCTGTTGAGGGCTTATTTCACTCTTCCCAGAGGCTGTCCCAGGATCATTCTCTGTCCCCAGCCCTGAGGGCAGTGTGTGCCCTTCCCAGGATGCTTGTCTGCTCAGGCCTGTGTCTGTCCTGACCACCTGAGGGGTGGAGACAGAGACGTGTCATTCCCTCCTCTCCAGAGCGTGACGCGCAGTAAATGTTCTAAGAACACCTCGGCAGTAGGGGCTTCCCTTGGGATGCTGAGGATGCTGTTTGGACCAGAGCCTCGGCCCTCCAAGAGGGCAGAGCTAAGACCGTGGAGTCCTGTTCTCTGCCTGGAGGCCAAGTTGCCCCCATTCCACCAGCAAGACATCTGTGCTCTGTCAGCGGAGGCTTCCGGGCTGTCTGTAGCCATGTTACGTTGTTTCAAGCTCACTAATTAGACATCATTAGACACTAGGCTCCCAGGACGCACTAGCCGCGGCAGGAGCCCAATTCCGCCCAGCCAGGCTGCTTCCTCTCCCGACCGCTTGGCCTCTGGGCCAGGCTCTGCCCCTGACCCTGCAGGTCACGTCTCCCTGCCGTGCGGCACTGGGACTCATTCCCTGTTCATCTGACCCTTGACACCCACACCCCAAAGTAGGCTGATGAAGGGGACAACATAAAGGAGACCCAGGCTGGCTCTCCCGAGAAAGAGAACAGACTGTAGCCACGTGAGCAAGGTCAGCTCGTTCAGTCATGAAGAACCATATGTGACCCGCTAGGGACTAAGCATAGCAATTCTTTTTAAGATCCTAGGCCAGCTTCTCCGTGCCCCACGGCAGGCTTCTGGGATGACTTCCCTGCACTAAGTTGGTGTTGATTAGTGAAAATTATCTAATGCAAGCTCATTTTAACATTAGCTTAAAGCTACACATAATTAGGAAGATAAATCAGCTGCTGAAAAAAAAAATCCGATGAAGATACACAGATGACTTTTAGGATCGGCTGCCGGTCTGGGTTGCTGGCCTGGTGCTCTGAGCACTGGACAGTCCGTGGGCAGAGCAAGGTGGGAGTCGGAAAGTACCTGCTGTGGTATTTCTGGATTGACCCACCAGGGCAAGACAACTGGGGTTGGCAGTTGACCCGGGAGGTTCTAAGAAGCCGAAAGGACAACTTCGTGGTCACTGCCAGGTGATGCTACCTGGGAGGGCTTCCCCAGAGAGGAGAGTGTAGGGAGGGGTGCAGTTGGGGAAGGTGGTCCGGAGGGCATTGGGTTGCAAGGAATAAGGTGAATCTCTGCACTCCCTGGCCTCCGGCCTAGTACATTCTACAGCCCCACCCTCCCTTCCACACTGGCTGCTCTGGCTCTCCATTCCTGGGAGGCCTCTGCTATAGCCCTGGGGCTCCATGGGAATCAGACTCGGTTCCATCCAGCTCCACTAGTGACCAGTGGTGTGACCCTGTCCCCTATGAACCTGTTGCCTCATCTATAAAATGGGAAGTTGCTGGCTTGTTGTGAAAATTTTATGAAATAATATATTCTAAGGGCCGGCACCTGCACGTCTGGCATTGACAAGAGCAGCCATCGACCCCCTCCCCCAAATGCCCTGCTGTTTCTTTTCTTTTTACCTCCGTCAGACTTAAGGTCAGGGTCCACATTTTATTCCACTGTATATTTCTCGAACCTGGCACATAACAGGTCCCCAATAACATGTTGAATGAATGAACAAATGTGTGGGATCTCCAGGCAGTCTGGGAACCCTCAGGGGACGGGGGGATGTTAAGAACACTCATAGCCTGTCCTCAGAGACCCACCAAAAAGTAAAGAACCCTGGTCTCTGCCACCGCCCCAAGCATTTGCAGAGTCACTGCTAGAAAAGAGAACAAAAATTATGCAGAGCCTGCCACCTACCCAGGCAGTACTTCGAGGGGTCCCACAGAATGAGGACCACCATACAAGCTGTGCGGGGATGAGCTTACGGATTTTTGGAAACCTGGTCTAGGGAGACTAATAATTAGAAAAGCCATAGACTCTATTGCAGCGCTAAGATTATGGGATCATTAGCAAGTCCACAGACTCCACGAATTTCAGAGAAGGAAAAACAGAACTGGGGAAGGCAGCAGCTGCAGCTAAAGCTGACTGGTCATAGCGCCTGGGGTGGTGAGGTGCGGTGGGGGAGGGATCTAGCGGGGATAGCTAGAGTGACTCAGGGAGGTGGGGGTTGCTCAGGACAGTGCCAGGAGCACAGGCAGGCAGGCAGCCAGGACCCACCCTGGCTCAACTGTTCTCTGCCCTGCTCCCCACCTCCCCCCGCCAGGTGGAATCGTGCCCAAGAACAGGCTCTGCCTTGTACACTGTGAGGAAAGGGAGGTGGATCTCACCAGTCAAGGTGAGGCAGCATCCTAGAGACTGAAAATATGGAGGGATTAGGGGTGGTGGCTGGGAATCCCAAGGTCTCAGCTTGTCAGTGAGGTCACAAGCCCCAGGGGGGCCAGAAAATGGCCATTCAGAGGACAAGGTAGGTCCCCGGAAACTCAGTTTCCAGGTGATACCTGCCCCAACGTCTCCAAGTAGAGAGAATCTTCTTCTCACCCATTCAGCACAGATCCGAGCAGCTAGGTGCCGTGTACTTGTCCGTCTCCAAACTGTGAGCTTCCCAGAGCCTGGCTGGCAACAAATACACTTTGTTTCTGTAGATTTCAGAGGAAGAGGTGGCCCCAGAGGGCACTCCCCAAGAGTAAGGGCATTTGTAGCAGAAGCGCACAAGCCTGGACTCAAACCTGGGGGGAGCCCCAGCTAGCCTCTTACAAGCTCTGTGACCTTGTGCTTTCCCCGAGCCTCTGGGAGGAGAGCACTTCCCCCGTGAGGTGCTGAGGGTTGGATTGATTAAAGGAAATAGCGTAGCTCCCACCTTTCCACAATGTTAGCCTCTCTTCATAGAAATCCCTTTTATCTGCATACGTTACTCATCTTTTCCAAGTGCCATCTCCTAGTCTTGCGTTACAGCCTCCGAGCAGACTTGTGAAAGTAAGCAAGAGGCAAGAATTATCCCCGCTTACAGATGCAGAGATGGAGGCCTAGCAGGGTCAAATGATTTGCCCAAGGTCACCAAGTGGGCGGGGATAGAGACAACCTGAGTGAGAATGAGGACCCCAGGCTCCTGGCTCCCGACTGTGTACTTCCCTTGGCAGTGGCCTGGTCTCCTGAGACCACAGCCCAACAAACCTGGATCTGCCCCCCACAAAACCGAGAGAAGGTCAGGAAGAAGTCACCCCTTTATTAAGGCCCCCATCTTTGAACTTGAACTCCCTGGGAAACACCCATCCTCAGAGTTTCAGGGATCCAAAGTGCCAGATTTCAGAGGAACCGAGCGTAGGCCTCCTTCTCCTCCAAAGAGAGAAACACGGTCGGCCCCCCCTGCGCCCCACTGCCCACCTATGAAAGCTTTAGTTCCTGAGAAGTATTTCCAGACTGCCCTCAGGCTCTTCGGGCTGGGTTTGCAGCCAGGCAGGCCCTTCTGGATGACAGCGTGAGGGGAACACCCTCGGGGATGCCCAGTTTAGGAACGGGGCCCTCTGTGCCTTCCTGTTTTGTCTCTGCCCACGGCAGATCCTAGAGAAGACCTTTGGCTGAGGGTTCAGATGCCACAGCCCTGCCGACAGCGGAGGTGGGCAGACAGCCCCTTGGACAAACAGCTACCACCTAATCAAGGCCAACAGGTGGGGCTGGGGGGAACAGGGAGCTGGTCCTCTCTCACTCTCTCTAAGGAGGAAAAAGGAAATACACCTGCACAGAGCCCCCGGCAATGAGAAGTTGACTCCTAACTCCCCTAATTCATCTCCTGGCTGCAGCAGCCCCACTTCCTTGGAGGCAATTCCGCCACACTTCCCTCCCCTGCTCTGAGAGAGGACAGAGAAGGCAGCAGTTACTTTCCAGAACAATTGACATTTGTGGGATACTTTCTTGGTATCCTTAGCTTTCCCACGTAGTTTCCTCCTTGTTTTTCCAAACCATCCAGAAATCTAGGTATCAGCCTCCCATTTTGCAGGTCAGGAGACTCAGAGAAGGAAGTACTTTACCCAAAGGAACACAGCTAGTGAGTGGCCATTATCTGGACAGAAACCACCTTTCAATTTCAAGGTCTTTCAAGGCCTGTCCTTGACCTTGACATGAAGTGGGGTCTCCATTGCTCAGAAATTCCGGCTCCTGGGATCAGTGATTGCGCATAAAGGAGAGACACTCAGAATCCAGCAGCCAGAGAGCTCGGGGCTTGGCAGGGGTGCTGCCGGGACAGGCTGGGGCAAGATCCCGGAAGGGCTGTCAGTGCTGGGTCCCTGGAGCTGCAGCTGCACCATTACCCACAAGGCTCAATGGGACAGGGACTCTGGAGCTGCCCTGTGCCTCTGAAACAAAGTCCGTGCCAGAAGGTTACTGGTGCAGGGAAGAAGGGTAAGGTGGATCAGACTTTTTTTTGTTTCTGTATCTGCCGCAAGTCACTATCTCAATGCTCAGCATGGGGCCCGGTACAGGGACGGGGCCTGGTACAGGGACAGTGCTCGGTACTATCTGTGGGATGGCCTTGAATGAGGGGAACGCTGACTGCGACTAATAGGGGAAGACAGTGGGCTCTACTCCGTGGCAAACACTGCCACCTGCAAGGTGAGTCTCCTGGCACGGCGAGCCAGAGACTCCAAGACTTTGCCGTAGCCCCTGTGCCCGTGTTCCCAGCTCTGCACCCCCATCAACCACCCAGACCTCGAACCAAGCTGCTAATCTGGCAAACCATGCCTCCTGTTCTGGTGCTTTTCCCCAAATCCTTCTGCCCCTCCCCCAGCTCACAGCATTCTTTTCCCTGCGGCCAGTTTGTTACAATGGAGATTAAAGGAGTCCCCTGGGTAATGTGCCTTTCAACACATTGAAAGGGGACTTCTCCAGACACTTGCTTCTCTAGAGGGATGGAGAGAGCCGGATGGCCATTTGGAGACGGTCTCCAACCATTTATACAAATCACTGACTGCCTGTGGCCACCAGGGCCTTGCAAAGGAGGCTCAGAGGAGTAAGGTGGGGTCTCACTCTTCCAAAGCTGCCAGTCCCTGAGGATAAAACGGGCTCTCCCAAAGTGAGCTGTGTGCCAGGCACACAGGGGGAAGAAACAAGGAGCCACGTCTGACAATAAAAAGGTCACTTTTGTTTGTTTTAGAGAGCAGGCGCAGGGAGGGAGGGCGAGGGAGGGAGAGAATCTTAAGCAGGCTCCACGCCCAGTGCAGAGCCCCGCGTGCCGCTCGATCACACGAGCCTGAGAGCATGACCTGAGCTGAAATCAAGAGTCGGACGCTTAACTGACTAAGCCACCCAGGTGCCTCCAAAATGGTCACTTTTGAATTGAAAACTTGATAAAAGTGCCAAGGAAGAGGTAGCCCTGGGCTGGGCCCTGAAAGAAAGGAGACAAAGCCATCAGCAGGCAGAGGAGGGGTAGGGCCAGGCCTGCTACCCACACCCCACTGTCCCCCATCAACCAGGGTCTCCGCTTCAACAGGAATGAAGGCTCCTGGCTAATCAAAGCTGCCTGGTCCACCAGCCTCCCTCTCTTGGGCTGTGGGGCCTTCGTGGGGCACTGGTGATTCTGACCTGGGGAGGCTGCATAATCTCCTTGCCCTTGGTCTAAGGACAAACCATTTCACCCTTTTGGACCTCAGAGGACTCTTCGCAGAAACGAAGATAATACTCTGCCTCGCATGGTGATTGAGGCTCAAAGGACATGGGGCAGCGTGTAGTAGGCAGTGAAGTGTACGTGGGTATGGGGCCCAGAGTGCAGGGTCAAGGGTCAGCCTTTGAGGTAGGGGGCAAGTTTCCTATTCTCTAGGCAACCTCACTAAACCCACACAGGAGCCTCGAAAACAGAGGCCACTGGGCACAAGGAAGTCTGGGTGCAAAGATGGGGGGAGTCTCAGCCTTCCTGCTGCGTTCGGACCCGCGTGGAGCCAGATCCTCAGCGTCACAAGTCCTTCCCTAACCCGGGTCTGCGTTGATGCCTCTGCCCCGCGCCCTCGTCAGGCCCTCAGCATGCTGTGTGCTAAGAAGGGTTTAGCAGACCATGCTGTGGTTTATATGTCTGTCTTCTACTGAAGTGCTTAGCACACAGTAATCTCGAAACATCTGTCCAGTGACCAGATGAAGTCTCCTTCCAAATCACCAGTCCGCCCGAACTGCTGCTGTGGGCCCTCTCCCTCTGCTCTTGTATGTAAGATCCCAAAGTTTCCCAGCCCACACGTGATCTCACTTGAAGTCCACCCCTCCCCCAGCCCTCTGCGGTTACAATGATCTTAGCAGTCCCCTCCCCTGCTCATCTCTGCGTGGGAAAGGCCAGGGACTCATTTCTCGGTCCCTGAAGACACCTTTCCTGCCTGCAGTTTGTAAGCAAAGTCCGTCATTCAGTGACACTGAAATGAGGGGGAAAAGGCAGCAGGAAAAAAGCCACACCCCACAAGCAAACACGGCCGAGTGTCTGAATGCCAGGCAGCCAGCACTGCTGCACGGCCTGCTGCCACCTGCAGAGGCCGAGGTAGCAGCTGACCCGACTGCCTGCTTCCAAGGCCTTCCTCCCAGGCCACCAGCTCCCACCGCCACTTCGGCTGGGCTCTTTCCTCACTGCCCTCTGCCTCCCTCCAGCCCAGTCAGATTTTCAAAGTGTCCCCCTAGTTGGGCTCCTCTCTCTGGATCCCTGAGGTTCGAAGCCCTCGATGGTCTGCGACGGTGGGTAAGTCCCGGCCACTCCCCTGAGCCTTAGTTTCCTGTTTGTCACTCAGGAGTAAAACGACAGCTCCTCATGAGGTTCTACTGAAGATGAAATGAGGTAAAAACGAAACTCTCTGGGACACAGCTGGACGTGTGTCTGTCCTTTTGCCTCCCCACCACAGTCCCCCTCATAGTGGGATAGGACACACATGCCTCACCTGTGAAACAGGTCAATGTCTCTGTCCGACCTCCTTCTTGGGGTCCGAGAAGACGGTGCTATAGAGACGGGAGCGACTGTGAGTAAGGGTGGGGCCCAGAAGGCCTGGGAGTTGAGTGGACATAGACAGGGTCAGAGGCTGCCTCTGCGGGGGTGGGGGTGGGGGACAGAGGGAGAAGCAGACTCCCTGCTGAGTGTGAAGCCAGATGACACTGGGGCTCCATCCCAGGACCCTGAGACCATGACCTGAGCCCAAGTCAGATGCTTAACCGACTGAGCCACCCAGGTACCCCCAAAGCTGCTTGCTGTTTTGAAGGAAAAGTCTTTTGCTCCTGCTCCCAAGTCTCTTAATAGAGAAATTGTCCATTCCAGTTTCCTTCTCTTTCCCCTTTCAACCGTGCAATTCACCTCCCTCAGGAAGCCCTCCCAGATTAGGTTAAAAAAAAAAAAACGCTTTTCCTTCCAGCACATTCCCCGCACTATTTGAGTTAACTCTTGAAGGGCAAAAACCACAGCTTCTATCCTTCTATGGCTGGTGCCTGGTACACAGTGGGCACTCGGGATGTAACAACTAGTTAAATATGTACATAGTATAGACTCGTTCACAACTGTTAAAGTTTCTGTTGTTAAATATTTAAAGAACTAAAAACATTGCACTGGGAACATTGGGACTAGCAGCCCCTGTGGGCAGAGGTCCTGTCTCTCCCCTTTTGTAACAGGGGCACACAACCTGTACCCTGGGTTGGGACCAGGCTAGCTCCATTCAAGGCCCTTGGTTCAGTCCTGCTGCACTATCATCAGACAGGAGGGCAGGACAGCACAGTGATTAAGAGCAAGGACTTCGGCTTTCGAATCCTGGCGCAGCCACTTACTAGCTGTGTGACCTTTGGCGAGTAACTGTTCTGAATCAAAAAAGAAGACAAATACCCATCTCACCTAGTTGTCGTAAGAAGCAGAGGAGATGATGAAAGTAAATTTTTAGCACAGTGCCTGGCACATATGAAGTGCTAACAAATCAAGGCTTTTAGTATTGCATCGTGAGACCTGACCCCTTACCCCAGCTGCCTGGTATTGTCATCCTTGTCCTTTCTCCTCCTCTTCTCAAACTCGCCTTTCTCTTTTGCAGAATGCAATATACAAAGAAAGCTCAGGCAAATAAGGAGAAATTTCTTACAGAGGGAGGGTGGAAATAGGGACAGTGAAAAGTTAATCCTTCTGGGGCACCTGGGTGGCACAGCAGTTAAGCGTCTGCCTTCGGCTCAGGGCGTGATCCCGGCGTTATGGGATCGAGCCCCACATCAGGCTCCTCTGCTATGAGCCTGCTTCTTCCTCTCCCACTCCCCCTGCTTGTGTTCCCTCTCTCGCTGGCTGTCTCTCTCTGTCAAATAAATAAATAAAATCTTTAAAAAAAAAAAAGAAAGTTAATCCTTCCTTCTGGCAGCCAATGTAGTCAACAACCTGCATCACCCCTTCCAGGAAAGGAGCGTCACCACTGGTCTTTCTGGGTTGGTCTTCCCTCCAGGGGTAACAGGACTCAACCACATCCACTGAGCTGAATTAGAAGGGTGAACCCAAGCCACTCCTGTTGTATCTTCTGCACCAGGCACTAAAGGCTGCTGGTGTTTCTTAATAAATTTCTATGTGGGGGAGCCAGATTTAGCAAATAAAAAGACAGGGTGCCCCATTAAATTAGAATTTCAGATAAACAGCAGAGAACATCTTAGCAGCAGCATGCCCCATGCAATGTTTGAGGCACACTAACACTAAAAATTATTTGTTAAACAACAAATTTAACAGGATATCCTATGTTTTATCTGGAAACGCTATGCAAGGTGCCCCTAGCCAAGGGCATAGAGTAAAAATTAAATTCTTCCCCCCTGCCCCACAACCTACTGGTCCATCAGTATTCTGACCAGCCACTCTGGAAACATCCCCTCCTTTCAACCCCCAAGCAGAGACACACAGTAAGTGAGAGCTTCCCCGCCCCACCCCAGCTGTTGAGTCCAGTGATGTGCCTTGTCACAGAGCCAGGCACATAGTAGGTGCTCAAAATACATTTCTTCGTTTATTCCAGGCTGCTTGACTTCTAGTACTGGCCCCAAGGGGGTGTGAATGCCAGTGCAGTCTTGACTCTGGGGGGCCTCCTAAGCACAGCGTGGCTGGGGTAGGGGTGGGGAAGTCCCACCACCCAATTCCGGGGTGGGTTTTGTGAATCCCTGGGCAGTACATGGGTTGTTACCAAGACCTCTCGGTGGCCCATTTTACCACAAAGCCCCACAGCCCCCACTCTTCCCTACAGAGAGGAACTTGACAGGGAAAAAGAAGCACGAGCAGAGGAAAGCCAGCCCCTCTGGACACTGTAATAATGACAAACAACCGCCCAGCACCTTGTGACTTGCCAAACACGTTCCCATCCATCCTCTTTGGGGACCTCACCAACGGCTGGGCTTAAGGGAGGGCTCCTGGGCCCATTTTCCAGAGTGGTCAGGAAGTCCTGCCCCAGGCCCTGCCTCCGAGGTGGGGGTCCCACCGGTGTGGGGGGTGGGGCCTACCTTCTGGGCCTGTTGGATCATCTGCCTGACCACCTGCTTGAGGTGGGGCCCCCTCTCCTCTTTGGGGGGGTGGGTGAAGAGGGTGATGCGGCTCACGCCGCGGTAGACGCCCGTGTCGGTCCAGCCCAGGTCCAGCGGGGGCACCTCGGTGTCGGAGCGGTCGGGCCAGTAGGCCAGGGACTCGCAGGGCTCGGCCGGGGCCTGCGGCGGGGCTTTGGCCTTGGCCTTGCTCTTGACCCGAGCGGCGGCGGCGGCCGCGGCGGCATCCTCGTAGGGGCTCCAGGCGGCGCGGAGGGCCTGCTGCTCCCGGCTGGAGAGGAAGTCCCGCAGCTTCTCCTTCTTGACCAGCTCGCGGTAGGCCCGCTCGCCGCCGCCCAGCAGCGCCTCCAGCGCGGCCCGCCTCCGCTCGCAGTAGTAGAAGGCGGCCTGCGCCTCGGTCACCCTCTCGTTCACGTGCCCCTCGTCCAGGCAGCTCAGCTGGGACTCGGCCATGGCGCCCCGGCCGCCGGTCCCGGTCCCGGCCCCGGCCGCGGTCGCCCCGCCGCACCTGGAGCCGAGGGGCGGGGCGCCTCACCTGGCCGCGAGGTCGGCCAATCGGCGCGGGCCGGGGCGCGGGCGCGGCCGTCGGGCGGGGAGGGGCGGCCGCGCCCTCGGCCTCCCCGGGGCCGCGAGCCGAGCCGGCCGCCTGGGGGGGCTTCCCGGGGAGGGGGGGGACGCGGCGGGGCCTAGGCCTGCGGGGCCCGGCCAGGCCCGGGGGCTCCAGCGTAGGCAGGAGCTTGCGGGGCGGGGGGGGGGGGGGCGTGGGGGTGGCTGTGGGAGTAGGGGTCCTAGTTAGACGCACCGGAGGCCTCTGGCCGGCTTCTGCCTCCCGGCCCCGACCCTTCGGTGGCGATCTAACCCTTCCTGCGGCCTGCCAGGGCCGGCCTCGTACCGGCGCGCGTTCATCTTCCCCGCGGGGATGGCCCGAGCACGGGCTTTGGTCGGGGTGCCTCCGGCGTGGTGAATCTGACCACTCCCTGCGTTGAGGGTGTGGGGGCCCCTGCTGCCAGATGGGATTGTGAGGGTTGGGGGATGGGGTGGTTGTGCAAAAGCGAATATGCTAATAAAACCCTCAGTTCCCGGCCCGCACGTCCCAGTTCTGAGATCAGAGGGCTCCAGAAGCTGTCAATACAGCACCTTCACCACGATAAAATTTCTCAATAATAATAATAATAATAATAAGTAAATAAAATCCAAATACAGCAAGGACGTAAGCTGCAGTGGTATGATCCTCCCCCCCCCCATTTTAATTTGAACTGACTTGTGTGTGTGTGTGTGTGTGTGTGTGTGTGTGTGTGTGTGTTTGGGCAAGATAGGCTGCCAGAGGCCTGATTACTCTATTAGTGATTCAAAGTACATGTTTGAGCTCAAGGAAAGAAGCCACACACACACTTCACCAGCAGCGGCTGCTCTGCTGTTTCCCATTGGATTGAATACAATCTTCTTAGTCATTAACATATTATTTCGTTCATGCGCTACTGTACAAGTTGATTCTCCACATTCAAAATATTTTCGGATCATAGCAACCAAAGGTTCACATTTCTCCCATTTTATAGCACAGCATCTCAGAGCTGGAAGGAGCATTAGAAACTAGTCCAACCCCCTCATTCTACAGCTGAGGAAATTGAGGCCTTGAGACACGTGGTCTAGCCGGGCCTCCCACAAAAGGAGAGGCGGTGCATGGGGACAATTAAGTTCTCTGTGTCTCAGCGATCTTTGCCCTACATCTCAGCCACCTTTGCCCTTTCTCCTTGTGAAATGACAGAAGGTTACTGGGGAACTGAGTTTAAACCCCAGGGAATTTGAAGAGGTTGCCTACTATTTCTGGGCCTTCCTTTGACAGTGTGGAAAAAAAAATGAGGGCTAGACTGTCAAATATTTGCGACTATTGTGACAGTAGTCAGTCCTGGCACCCAGTGTCAGCCCAAAGATCAGGGGTGGTGGGCAGCGAGATCCCTATCACCATGGCACCCTTAGGACTTGCAACTCCTCACTTCTGGTGACATTTTACTCTTAATTTCATCTTGGAATGGAGACCATTTAGTTTGCTTCCTAAAGATTTTGAGGCCCTAAGAGATGCCAGACTATGCCCTGGGGGCATAGAGGAGCCAGGGAGGTTGGGGGGGGTAACACAGGTGTGACGAAAGTGCTCTGATAAACTCAAGCAGCGGTGCTTTGGGAGCAAACATTTACTCAACGCCCACTATGTGCCTGGCACACAGTATGCACTTAGGACATAGTTCTTTAAAACAGAATAAATTAGGGCCAAGAGAAAGGTATGTGCAGGGAGCCATGGGGACCGTGAAGGAAGAAACAATTAATCTTGTCCAATGGGACGTGGATAAGAGAGGCTTCACCCAGCAGGAGGGGATATTGAGTGGAGCCTAAAGGATGAGAAGATTTCAAGGGGAGAGAGGGAGTGAAGACACTCCAGGCAGAGGGAAATGGCCAGAGCATGAGGCTGGCATCAGGCACAAGAGGCTTCAGGTCAAGATCTTTAACCCTCAGAGCCTCAGTGTCCTCATCTGCAAAATGGGATAACGATGCCAATTTCCTAATGCCTCCCAGATTGTTGTAGGGATTGAACGAGATCTGGTGTTTGATTTAATTAGCTTTTGTGTCTAGCTGGTAGAAACTGGCTTGCAACATTGCTTCCAACACTTTCCTGTGCACAGAAATCACCTGGAGGGTCTTGTGAAAATGCGGATTCTGATTCAGTAGGTCTGAGGGGAGGCCTGAGATTCTGCATTTCTAGCTAGCTCCCAGGTTAGGCTGGTAGTGCTGGCCCATAGACCGCACTTTGCCTAGCAAGGATTCAGAGGCCAGGGAAGAAGAGCATCAACTTTCGTGTCAGGGAGTCCTGGAATGCATCTCACTTTCTTGGGATAAGCTGTGTGTCCCTGGGAAAGTTACTTCCCTTTTCTGGGCCTTGGTCACGAATTCAGTGAAATGTGGGCAATAAAAAATCCTACCTTACAGGGCTTTGTGAAGTGTCTGGCCTAGCAGAGAAGCCAGTAAAGGGTCGTTAGTGTTAAAGTGTGGGAAAATGGGACTAGAAAGAGGGGGACGCTGGGGCCAAATTGTGGGGACCTTGATTTTAGATCTTATCATGTAGCTAGAGGGGAGGCACTGAAGGTTGTTAAGAGACTGATATGGTCATAAAACAATAGCAGTAATTACTATGTGCCTGGCACTGTGCTGAATATTTTAGGGATCCTTCAAATGAATTCATGTAACCCTATTTTAAACATTATTATCATCCCCATTTTATAGGTAAGAAAACTGAAGCACAGCGAGGTTCAGTAGCGTGCTCGAGGTCACCCAGCTAGTGAGTACGAGAGTCAGGATTTAAACCTGGATCATCTGACTCCAGAGCTTGCCCACCCACCCATCTTGCTATGCTGCCTCCGTTGAGAATGTTAGGAAGGGGCATTAGTGAGAGGCAGTGTTCCCCTTGCTTACTAATTTATTCATTCAACAAACGTTTGCCGAATGCCTAGCATGGCGTTCCGGGTTAGAAACCATTCATTCATGTAGTTAGGGATCCTTATTGGGATTTACTACAGCACAGGGCTCCACTCGAGTGGCCGCGGTATAGCTCAGAGCCAAACCGAGTCCTGGTCCACGTGGAGCTCACACTGAAGTGCAGTATTAAGACATGGTTTTTGCTCTCAAGAAGCACACATGTTATGGGACATAAGTTGGAATTGGACAGAAGGTTAGAATCAGAGTAGAATATTTTAGTAACAGTTGACATTGGAAAAGATCTCTCCTAGATGTAACTGATAGGAAACACACACTGTGGTCTTTTTGTAATATTCCCCTTTAGGTACCATGGACTTATTTATTCAACTACCATTTCTGAGCAGGTTGATGTCTACTAGGTAACACGCTTGCCCCTGGGAATAAAGAAGAGGAATCAGACGCGGTAGCTGGCTGCCCTGGGGGCCGCCTTAGTTTAGCTGGGAGTTGGATGCCCACCGCTGTCCTTACAAAGCCGGGGATACGTGACGGCGTTGGCATTCTCCGAGAGGTTCCGGGCTATGGAGTCATTTTAACATACAGTTATCCAATTCGATCTGCCCCTAATCTGGTGAAGAAGACTCTGAAAGGGATTACAGGGAGGGGTTAAAAAGGAATAAACTGAGACTCCCGGGGAGGACCCCTTCCAGGTTAGCTGCTGGCAAGTGGAAATGCGGGGGCACCTGTCCATGCAGCCTGAACCCTCCCCCCGCCCTCCACCGCCCTGGCCTTACCCACCAGGAAATTGTTTCCTTTCAGGCACAGGCTCTATCTACTTTGCATCTGGGGACATTCCATGAGGCAGTGACACCCTAGGAGGAAGCCTCTGGCCCCACACCAGTCCCTCCAGTCCTGGGTCTGGAGTTTCCCGGAGTGAGGTGGAGTCTATCCTGCTTGCATTTCCAACTTCGGAGGCCACGTTGCCCAAGGTGACTGAGCCTTCCTGAGAAATGGGGCCTCCTCCTCAGCAGAAGCTGCCTCCTCCCACCCGGGTCCTTGGCTCCTGGTCACCTTTCTCTCCCCAGGGCATGCTGCCTGCTGTGTGTGCAATGAAGATATGACACCTTGTAGTTCATGCTAATTGTAACTGGGTTCATCTCCAAGCACGTCTATTTTCCCAGGCCCTCCTGTGTAATTCGAGTCCCAAAATAGCCCACCTCATGATATATCAGCTACGTGTCCCGGGGCTGACTTTTTCTCCTCTGTGGGAATTTGTGTCGTGAGCACCTGTTGTAAAACTTTGGGGACTCTTCGTGCCTGCTGCCTAGCCCTAGAGAGGATGAGCGCATAAGAGGGGTGGTTGGAGCTGGCACCGGGGGCAGGAGGGTGAAGACCCTAGGACTGAGCCAGATGGGCAAAGGCTGTCTCCTCTGACTGGCTCTGCTGGCCGCGAGGAGGGAATACACCCAGGTCTCTCCCCCCCCAGCCATGACTTACCGGAACTTCATCTATTTATTCATGAAGGGTCTTGGGGCCCGGATTACGTAGTAGGCAAGTTCCTGTCCTCCCAGACCTTCCAGACTCGGGGACCTTGTTGTATCTGCAACCTTGGAAGCATATAGGTTCCTCTCCCCAACCACTCTGCCACTGCTTTCTTCTCAGCTCCAGAACATTCTCCTCCACTCTATACCAGTTCATCAGGCTGCCCACTGGTCCTCTCTACTCGGATGTCCCCCAGGCAGCTCCACGGAAGGGAGGTCCCAAAAGGAAACCACACCCACCTCTCTTCTACCCCCACCCCACCACTGTTCTTCCTGGGTCTCTCCGCTCCCGAATGACACCACCATCTGCCTGGTTGCCCAAGTGGGCACGCGTCTTGACTCTTGTCCCTCCCTCATGGCTACCAGGCCAGACGAGGCTCCTTCTGTGACATTTCTCGTTAGTCCTCTTCACCCCATCCCCGCCGCCACTCCCTCCCAGCCAACCCCCCCCACAATGTTGCAAGAGCGTCCTGACTGGATCTTCTCCCCCAGTCCCTTTTAAAATGCGAATATAGCGTGTGATTTCCCTGCAGAGCACTCTTCCAGGGTCCCCATTAGCCCTACACCAACGCGCAAGCACCTCGCAGCCGTTTATGGTCCTATTCGGTTTCTTCTGTGTCCTCCCCCTTCCTCGACATGTGGCACCTTTGCTCAGGGAGCTCCCACGGCTGAAATGCTTTTCCCTCCAGTCCGCCAGCCACTCTTCTGAGTCCTTTGATCCTCCGTTTGGTCACTTCCTCCGTGGTGTCTCCTGACAGGTCTGGCCGGTGCCCTCGCTTCATGCTTAGCCCTAGTGTAACTCGAGCTCTGTGTGGTGGCGGTTGTCTCCCCCGCCGGGTGGTAGGTTCCTTGAGGGCAGGACTGTCTTGTTCATCGAGGTGTTCCCAGCTCTTGCACCTTACATGCTGGACTTTTGGCCTGGTTTCCCCTTCTCCACCACCATTTTACTTCAGACTGACTCGGAATAGCTTCTTAAAACCGGATAGGATTTTCTCATGTCCCCTGGCGAACGGTAAGAACATGACAATAAGAGCCTGGAAGGCAAAAGGCAATTCAGCCAAATGGGAGTCTTTCTTTAGCCGTGTGGTTTCACAATGTGACTGTGTGTGTGTGTGTGAGAGAGAGAGAGAGAGAGAGAGAAAGAGAGAGAAAGAAAAAGAGATAGAGAGAGAGAGCATTTGATATTTGTGGTAGGTACAGGACATGGTGGACATTTTTTTTAAAGTAAGCTCTACACCCACCGTGGGGCTCGAACCCATGACCCTGAGATCAAGAGTCATGGGCCCTACAGACGGAGCCAGCCGGGCACCCCACGGTGGATGTTTTTTATCATCTTTAAAGATAAAGAGGGATTTTGGCACCCACACCCTCCTGGGAGGCCCAGACCAAAGGGCAGATGGGGGAGGGGAACCAGGACCAGAAAGGGAACAGAGGTCAGAGTCCAACCAAAGGCCTGCCTACGAGTAGGCCCAGGGGTCCGGTGCTTCTCCTCACCTGGAGGCTCCTCCCCCAGCCCTCCTGCAGGTGCTCAGCTGCAGCGGTCTCTTGGGTCCTGTGTCAGAGTCAGCCCGTTGTGTGTTCTGGGGGTGCAGTGCCCCAGAGCAAGGGCTGGCACTGGAGAGGTGACTGTGGTAGACTAGTTAGGGTTCTGCTCTCTGCACTGGGTGCCATTGCTCTGTTTCTGCTGATTCAGTACCAGAAGACTCCTGACCATGACGGAGATGGACGGAGACAACCTCAGGTCCCAAACCTGGCCTTAATGCCTCTCCTCTCTTCCTGCCCTGGGACGTGCCCGTTGCCAGCCCGCAGGGTCCCCATTGCACGCTCCGCACACGCGGAGTCAGAGGGCAGCACTCAGCTAGCAGATGTGTTGCCTCCGCCAGTAGACTACGTTTCCAAGGTTAGGAACCAGTGTGGTTTGCCTTGTGTTTCCCATCGTATCCAGCCGGAGTCCACTCAACGAATACCTATAGCTGAATTCTGAGTAATATCCTCAGTGAAAACAATCTTTCTATCAGCAAACATACATGGAACCCTATGTTGCAGGGGATTTGAGAAAAATACCTAGACCCACTCCCAGCTCCAAAGGGGCTCAGAAAACAAAGGGGTTTCCCAAGCCCTCCTGTCTCCACTGCTGTCTACTCTCCCTTGAAGCTGCTAGGGAGGCAGGAATTTGACGTTATTTCAGGTCAACTGAACATATTCTAAAACCTTCAACCATATTGACTTGAAGCTAACAGTATGTCCAGGTTCATAATCCACAAATAATTATTTAATTTCTAGAGATAAAAATTCAGATTCAACCAATTTCCAAATCATTCCCCAGGCCCCAGGCATACGTTGGCTCATTTCATCCTCACATAAAGTATTACATTTACTTATGATAGAACTGATAAAGCGGAGGCTCAGAGAGGTTTAGCAACCTGATCCAGGTCACACAGCTAAGGATTCAAACCTAAGTCCACTTGCCACCGGATCTGTGGGACTCGAGGGCCAGGTGGGTTAACAGAACTGCTGCCCCACGAAAGTTCTCGAATCTCTGAATTCTGCGGTGAGTTTGAACTTAGCTCTGTTGGCAGCTGGGAGCCATGGAGGGTGTGTGAGTTGGGAAATAGCAGAATGTCCCTGGCAGAGGGCAGGGGATGGGCCAGAGGCAGAGAGAGCCCCTGGCATGCTCCGACAGCATTGAGTGTTCGAGAAAGCCGGCTGCTCCAGTTCTGGGGCTGGGGCGGTGTTCAGAAGGAAGTCATGGGAAGGGATGGAGTTTTCTCTCACTTCTTCCTGGTAGCAGCAGAGCACTGGAGTGGTGTGCCCTGGTCGGCGGGGCGGGCAGCGCGCGGAGGCTTGAGCAAGCTCAGCCCCGTAGGGCACAGCGCTGCTAATGAATGCCCTCCCCTTCCCAAGAGCCAGCAGTGCCGGAAACTGGGGTGTGTCTGAAACATTTTTAGACAAATTTTAAAATAGCAGGACCCCAACTAAGGGACCTGGGCTGGAATTGTGTGTTTAGTATTCTTTCATCCCTGTCTTTGGGGACTAGGCCACAGGGCACAGGCCCTTTGCCCGCCCACCCCTTCAGGGTGAGGCCAGAAGAGCAGTGTCAGGAGATGGTTCCACAGAGGGAGAATTGCTCCCTAAGTGTGGAATCAAGGAGGACTTCATGAACTAGGTGGCATTCCCCCAGTCTTGCAGGCTGGCTGGGACATGGATAGAGGGCAATAGAGAGGCACTGCCCAGTCACCAAAGGAGGAATATGCAGGATGGAGAGTGGCCCAGAGGTCCTGTCTCCCCCTCACCCCTCCCCCCCCCCCCCCGCCACTGGGATCATAGTAGGGGGAAAGTTTTTATAGAGGAAGTGCCCCATCTGGGTGGGTGATGTGTAAAGTCAGAGGAAGTAATGGCAGCTCCAGGGCCAGCCTGCCATCCTCCGCCGAGAATCACTCCTTTATTTGGCCAACACACTCAGCACTTTGTCCCTTGCAGGCCACCGTTACAGGGCAGTTGTCCCCTGGAAGAGGGTGGGAGAGGCCCAGGGAGGGGAGCTGACTACCTCCGCAGGTTATCAGCGTGGTAGGTGCGGAGACTTACCCGGAGGGGTGCTGAGTACGGGACAGGTGAATTTCCAAGGAGAGGAGGCCTTTGTGACAACACAGTCGCTGGGGGTGGGTGGGGAGCAGAAGGCTGTTTCTGCCCCAGTGGAAGGTGTAGTGGGGCTGCCCTCTGTTTGCTGGGCCCTCACCAAGCGGTTCCTGTAATTCTGTTTACTTCTCGTGACGACTTAGCGCTATTGTCTCTGGTTCTCTCCATTAGATCAGAGAGGTCAAGCAACTTGTCCAGGCTCACAGACTCAGTGGCAGAGTGCTCGCTCCACTCTTTCCACAGGGCCTGCAGGGAAAGTAGGGGATAGCTAGAAAGGAGGGGGCGCTGGGGTCCATGATTCAAGGCTGGGCTTTCTCTATAGGAGTTTCTAGACCGCCCCATATCACAGCTGGCCGCTGAGAAGCCGCCGGCCCTAACACCTGCTACTGGCTCTCACACCTTATGTACCAGGTGTGAATTCCTCCCTTGGCTCCCCGCCAGGAAGGGGGAAACTCAGCTATCGAGTAGGGGTGGAGAATGTTCCCTGATATGACTCCAGCATACTGGGCCACACTCAGACATAACCCTGTTGGCCATGGGTATATGGCGGGGGAAGGATAAGGAGCTGCGGAGACTTAGAACTGGAGGCAGGGTCCAAGCAGGAAGGGGGAAGGCAGATCAGCTATGGGAGGTTGGGTGAGTAGGGTCCAGTTTCTCTTTGGGGGCTACAGGGGCCACCGGTGACAATGGGCCTCAGGTGGTGCTGGTACCGTGAAGCCAACAGCATCGGGGGCTCCAGCATGAGGCCAAGGGAGTGTCGGGGTGTGTGTGTGTGAAGCACAGGTGGGGAAGGGAGCGGCAGCCCACAAGATTGGAAGGTTCGGGCAGGTAGACAGGCAGGATGGCAGCCAGTGCTAGCAGACCCAGCAGCAGGGGTCTGAATTCTGGAAGGGGACTGGCATGGACGAGAAGGGAGGGGAGGAGCTGGGTACTGCAGACGTCCCAGCACCGAGGCCTGGGTACTGCAGACGTTCCAGCACCGAGGTCTTACTGCAGGAATGAAGGAAGAGACTGGGGCCAAGGCTCCGATCAAGGGTAGGATCAAATAGGCAATCCTAGAGGCTGGCACAGAGCCCCACAAGTCAGGAGTTGGCCTCAGGGCGCTGGGCCTGTGCCATGGCTCCAGTGGGGACAGAAGGGCCAGCAGAGCCCAGGAAAGGGTAGACCCTTTAGCAAGCCCCGTATCCTAAGGTAACATACCCTTAAGGGGACTTTCTTAGGAAGTCTAGGTTCAGAAAAGGACTCAGAGAGCCCCAGGGACTCCTGAGTATCAATTCCAGAAGCTAAATTTCTGTCAACAGAAGGGAGACTCTCCATAACTTTTATGTGTCCTACTAGAGACACTGGCTGGCTAGTTTTTCTATTTTATTTTAAACACAACTCAATCCATTTCTTTTCTGCACCCATCCTGAGTCATTCTTACCTAAGAGGAGTCTGAGGATCAGTGTTTATTTAGTATATGCCGTCTGCATGCATCAGCGGTTTCGAGCACTTTATTTTACTAAGAAAAATGAGGCACAGAGGGGTGAAGAGATTTCCCGAAGGTCCGGCGGCCCAGAGACAGTGAGGACAGAGTCCAGGCTATGGACTCCCCAGCCAGTGCTCCATCTCCCCGGTATCCCCCACCTCATCTGGACTTGCCATGGTAACCAAGCCTCCTCCAGCGTGGGAAGCGGAGGCTGCGTGGCAGTTACCTAGCAACTCCCCATAACCAGGTCAGAGCAGGGGGAGGGAGGCACCATGCGCTGCCCACCCTGGGGAATTCGGTGCTGTCGAAATGGGATTGCCCACGTCAGAACATGGCCACGAATGACCCGGATGGAGCCATACCTGGAAGCACCCGTGTAGGGGAGTCTCCCGCCAGGCTCAGCGCGATTGCTGGGACCTGACTGGCTGGGGCCTCTGTCCCCGCAGCAGACACAGAGCCTCACTAGGTATAGTTCTGCTTTCTGTGCACAGCATGGAAGCTGTCCCCACCCAGATGCTGTCTTAATATGCGTGTGGGAATCCCCTGTGGCAGGCTGAAGGACGAGTGTGTGCGTGTGTGCGTGTGTCCACGCAGGCATTTCCACTCTGAGGGGAAAGCCAGGGAGCTATGCTGCCTCACCCTGCCTTCTTGCTCCTTAACTATCTCAAGAAATGTTTATGGAATGGCCTGGTTCCTAAAATTCGTGCACCTTCTTCTAACATTTCCTGTAGATTGGGTCTTGGTAGCCATTGCCCACTGTCGCCCTTCCCCACCCACTTCCTCCTTTAGGGCAGGGCTCTGCCTGGGTGGCCAGGTTCTGCTTCCTGTAGGGTCCCATCCACTGGTCGTGGCCAGTCATGTGGTCTCATTCTCTTAGCGGGGCTGGTTTAGGAACGGCCTGTGATCCAGTCGTGTCAGCGGGATCCGAGGGCATGGCTGCTGTATGACTTCTGGGAGAGATTTTTCTCACAAATTTATTATTTATTTATTTATTTATTTATTTATTTATTTAAAAGAGGTTATTTATTTATTTATTTATTAATTCGAGAGTGCGTACAAGTGGGGGAAGGAGCAGAGGGAGAGGGACGAGCAGACTCCCTGCTGAGAGTGAGCCCGGACTCGGGGTTCGATCCCACGACCCCTGAGATCATGACCCGAGCCGAAACCGAGTCGGACATGTAACTGGCTGAGCCACCCAGGCACCCCTCTCACAAATTTCAACTGGGAGAGAACGTGCGTCTTTTTCACTGGACACGGTCTGTCTGCACAGGATGTCTGGGACTGGAACAGCCGCTAAGAAGAGACACCCCTGATGTTTAGAGGAGGGCGTTGTTGAATCACTGACCTCAGCAAGCCAGGGACTGCCCTATCTCTGGCCTTCTCGAATGTGATACCACAAACCCCTTGTTGCTTGAAATCCTTTGGGTCAGGGTTTCATCCTCCTGGTGGATACTCTTGCTTTCATGGCCTCAGGCTCCCTCACTTTCCACTAGTCCGAGTGGGGCGCTCAGTAGATGTCTAGACAAGGCTTGGCATTAAAAGTAAAAGTCCCAAAGGAGACAAGTGTCCCTCTTCCTGAATAAGTCAAAGATATGACTCCTTGGTCCTTTGTCTCCTAGGTTGGAACTGAAATTGGACTTGCAGGACTAACTCCTTACAGGTTGAATAGACTCGCCCCCCATCCCTTCCTTCCTTCTTTCTTTCCTTCCTTCCCTCCTTCCTTCTTTCCTTCCTTCCCTCTTTCATGCATCCTGCTGAGACTGATTCCTTCCTGCTTGCGAGAGCCAATTATGCACACATCTCTTCTCCACTCCCTGTTCACTGATGTCGTGTTGGTGGCTTGAAATCAGCCATGGTGGGAGGTGGTTGTTGTTGTTTTAATAGACTTCGTTTTTTTGGGAGCACTTTTGGGTTCACAGCAAAATTGAGCAGAAGATAAGAGTTTCCTTATATTCCCTGTTCCCACACACGCGCAGCCTCCCCCGTTATCAACATCCCCCACCCGAGTGGTGCATTTCTTACACTTGGTGAACCCATATCAACACATCATTATCACCCAAAGCCCATAGTTTACCTCAGAGTCACTCTTGGTATTGCACACTCTCTGGGTTTTGACAAATGTGTAATGACATGTGGCCACCATTAGAGCATCATGGAGAATAGTTTCACCGCTTTAAAAATCTTCTGTGTTTCACTTCTTCTTTTCTCCCTCCCAACTCACCCTTGGCGACTGCTGATCTTTTTACTGTCTCAATAGTTTTTCTGTTTCCAGAATGTCATATGGTTGGAATCATACCATATGTGGCCTTTACAGACGGGCTTCCTTTGCTTAGTGACAGGCATTTAAGGTTTCTACGTGTCTTTTCATGGCTTGAGAGCTCTTTTTTTTTTTTTTTTAAGATTTTATTTATTTATTTGAGAGACAGAGCGAGCGAGAAAGAGAGAGAGAGATTACGAGCAGGAGCAGAGGGAGAGGGAGAAGCGGACTCCCCACTGAGCAGGGAGCCTGATGCGGGGCTCGATCCCTGGACCCTGGGATCATGACCTGAGGGGAAGGCAGACACTTAACTGCCTGAGCCACCCAGGCGCCCTGAGAGCGCATTTCTTTTCAACACTGAAGACTATTCCATTGTCTGGATGGACCACAGCTTATTTATCCATTCGCCTACTGAAGGACACCTCAGCCGTTTCCAAGTGTTGACAATTATGAATGGAACAGCCATAAACATTCATGTACAGGTTTTTGCGTGGACATAAGTCTTCAGCTCCTTTGGGTAAATACCAAGGAGCATGATTGCTGGATCATATGTTAAGACTATGTTTAGTTTTGTAAGAAACTGCCAAACCGTCTCCAAAGGGGCTGTACCATTTTGCATTCCCACCAGCAGTGAATGAGGATTCCTGTTACTCCACACCCTTGCCAACATTTGGTGTTGTCAGTGTTTCGGTCCTTGGATTTTCTAAGAGCTGTGTAATGGTATCTCATTGTTTTAATTTGCATTTCCCCAATGACATGCAATGTTGAGCATCTTTTCATGTGCTTACGTGTGATCTTCGATCTTCTTCAGTGAGGTGTCTGTTCAGGCCTTTTGCCCATTTTTCAGTTGGGTTGTTCATTTTCCTATCATTGGGTTTTAAGAATTCTTTGTTTATTTTGGGTAACAGTTCTTTATCAGGTAGGCTTTTTGCAAATATCTTTTCCCCTTCTGTGATTTGTCTTCTCATTCTCTCAATGCATGGCAGGAATATTTACACCACAGAACTGGCACATGTGACAATCGGGGCTTTCCTTCAGAGGGTCGTTGTTCAACGACCAGCACAGCACACCAGCAGCACACCAACGCACGTGTGCACCAACCATTTATAGGGTGAACTGTTCGTGCACTCAAAGATGTTCAGTCTTGTGGGGGAGGCAGGCTCAATGAATCAGCGACTATACAGAGTTCTGATTATCGGGATGGAGGCAGAACAAGGATGCAACAGGAACGTGAGGGAGGGACATCGACAGCAGCTATGAAGTTGGGATGGCTTCACAGTGGAGAACCTGAGCCCTGAGCTAAGTATTTCAAAGTGAGTAGTTGTATGGATCCCTACTGCCCAATAAGGTAGCCACTTGCCCCATCTCGCTGTTGAACTCACACTAGGCACACTGCAAGAGTTAGTGGCCACAAGTGGCTGGAGGCTGCCACATTGGACAGAGCAGATAGAGAACTTTCCCATCGCCATCACAGAATGTGCTATTGGGCCACACTGATCTAGATCAAAAAATGGGGGAAAGGCATTCCAGGCAGAAGGAACCCCATGGAAAGATTCAGCGCTCTGAGACAACATGACTCATTCTGGGGGGATTTGGGCATTGCGGCTGAACAAACAGGCAGGAGTCGGATCGCAAAATGGCATTAGTGCCAAGCCTGGGAGTTTAAACTCTAGCCTGAAAGCTAATGGGAGCCCCCGGAGGCTTTTGAACAGAAGCCTGATGTCATCAGCTTTGCATGTTAATAAGGTCTCTCTGGCAGTCAGTGGGCTGGATCAGAGGGGCCAGCCTGGATTGGGGAGACGGGTTCTGAGACTGTTGCAGTTGTGGGGGCGGGGGCAGGGCAGTGAGGGAGGCTTGAAATGAGGCAGCGACTGTGGCACAGATGCGGAGGGAGTAGAGAGATGTGCATGACCCACTGGTTCTTTGCGTCTGGCCTCTATGAAGTGCTTTGTGTATAGTTGTTGATTTAGTGAATGAATTACAGCTGAGCCCAGACTGTACAACAGGGAGCATATCCCCCTGGCACCGTGGGTCGTATCTTTTGCACAAAGAGGTACAAGAGCATTTCTTTTCAGCGGAAGGAGGAAGGGGCAACAGGGAGAGAGACAGACAAGAGAGATGGAGGGGAAGGGGACTTCCTCTGTCCTCGAGGGCTCCAGTGAGGAGGGAATGAGCTGTGGGGGACCACTGACCCAGGTAGTGCCTCTCTGGGGCCCAGAGACAGGGGCGACTCAGAACTGGGTACAGGCCATTCTCCACCCCTCCTCTTCCCCAACCCCCGGCCACACGGACTGCAGGGCAGAGCTGGTTTCCTGAAGGACGGGGGTATTTCATCAACATACAGATGCAACGCACAGCGGGTCAGCAGCATCAGGGAAGATGCTGTCAGCAGGGGACGTTCATGGCCAGAGTAGGAGGCATGAGTGGACTGGCTCTTAAACACACGGGAAATACAAGTCTCCCTGTCTTGGACTCCCGAAGTAACTGGAGATCTTGAGGGCACGCAGCTGAAAGCTACTGTAACTTGGGCATCGATGTTAATATCCTTGTTTGCACCTGCGGGTCCATAAAGCCTGGGACCTTTGGGTTACAGAATGAATAATAGGTGACACGAGGCAGGTTTCACTTGCTCGTTCATTAAACAAATATTTGTTGAGCCTCTGTGTGCCAAACACAGTGCTACATGCTGGGCAGACGATGGTTCACAAAACAGAGATGATCCCTGCCCCCAGGGAGCTTACAGTCGAATAGTCCAACAGACCAGCACATACGCTCTTCAGGAAAAGCACTGGAAACCAACAGACAGTCCAACGGGAAGGGTTGGATTTTAGATTAGGGTCAGGAAAGGATAATTTGAGAAAGTGACATTTAAACTGAGACCTGAAGATGCATAGGAGTTAGCCAGGTAGCCAGCCAACAACAGGTATGGAGGCTTTGGGAACCAATCTGGAGGCTGAGAGAAGGCCAGCGGGCAGGAGCGTGGCAGCAAGGAGGGGAGAGGCACAGAGGAGGCTGGAGAGGGAGGCAGGGCCAGACTTCACACGGTGACATCGGGACTCGGATTCCAATCCCAGTGCGGTGGCTGGCAGGGGATGATGTGATCAGGCTGGTGTTGTACAAGGATCGTTCTGGCCTCTGCGTGGAGGATGCACTGGGGACAGCTGGGAGAAGCATGTCCAGGCTCACTCAGTCACCAGGGAAGAGATACGGTGGCACGGTTATGGCAGTGGAGACACGCGGAGGAACCTGAGAAGGGCCTACAAGAACCGGGACAACATGTTTTCCCGTGTCCTTGTTTTGGTACAAACAGGCTGAAGCATTAACTTCAGACAAGGCAAACAGCAAGTATTTGCCCAGGCCAGTCTGTCTGGCCTGTGGCCTGTTTTGCTCTGGGTTAGCTGACCTAATGGTGCCCCAGGGACATGGGCCATTCCCTCGCCTCCAAGCAGGACCACCCCCGACTCGAGAGCTTTTTATGTTTAAAGATTTCCCGAGAAAGCTTCCACAACTTCTGCAACCTCTGCTTATCTTTAAAATAATCACCATTGGGAAATCCGGTTTGTACTTTATCGGAATGCCTCGCACCCTAAAGTTTCTTAATCTTTTTCTTTTTAAGATTTTATTTGCGAGCGAGAGAGAACACAAGATGGGGGAGGGTCAGAGGGAGAAGCAGACTGCCCGTCAAGCAGGGAGCCTGATGCGAGACTCGATCCTGGGACTCCAGGATCATGACCTGAGCCAAAGGCAGTCACTTAACCGACTGAGCCAGCCAGGTGTCCAAGTTTCTTGATTCTTGATGGAGTCCGAGACGCTGTAATCGGTCGCCCGGGCCATCAAATGTGGATGACGTCATAATGGCAGCTCTGAATCATGTCTCGTTTGTGAGCAACAGAGAAAGCGCCTGAAGACCCCTAGAAAAGGGATCTCATCTGATTTTTGTGGCTCTCTAGCTCCCTGCCAAGTTCTGTGCCCTTGCTACTCAAAGTCTGGTCCGTGGACCAACGAACATCATCCCCTCTGAGCTTGGTGGACACGTAGGATTGAATCAGAATCTGCATTTTAACACATTCCCCAGGCGCTCCATAGGCAACTGAATTTTGAGCAGCACTGCCTTCGGCCACCCTGAGGCCATCTATCTAAAAGTGGGTGAGCAGTGGCAGGGACCAGAGATTTGATACTGCAGTGAGCCTCCGCAAGGGGTTAGGAAAACAAACCGGTTCAACAGGACCTGGGCTTTCTCTGGAAGTTCCCTGCCCCCAGGTCATGCAGCTGGAGTCCAGACATCCGTGCTGTTTCCCTGACTGTGCAGCTGGGAGGAGCTCTGGGTGGAGGGCCCCTGGCGCTGAAATGCTGTCGGGTGGAAAGCGACTTCCCATGTGCTCCCCCAGAGAGCACCAGAGGCCCAGCAGAGCCACTTCCCAACACCCCCCAAGTGTGGACAGTTCCATCCCTGTCCTCTCCGCCTGGTCCCTAAGGACCCTAGGTCTCCATGGGTGGTTAGGGTGAGTCGTGTCCTCCTGAATTGAGGGGAAAGGCTGTTTTAGCACCAGACTCCCCCGACAGCCTGGGTGGAACAGAACATCCAGTTCCAGGGGTTTCAAAAGCTCTGCCCACACTGTGTGGCAGGCCTCCCCAGGCCAGTGAGCCCCGCTCCCAGACACGACACACGGCCTGGCAAAAACACGGGCGCCTGTCGTATCACTGCTTTCTTGAGAAGTGTTTCAAGGCACGAAATCCAGGCCAGAACCAAATCATTTCCCTTTCTCTTCACTGGGGCTGGTCCTCCCACATAATCAGACAAATGCATGAGGTTTGTGGGCTGTTTAAAGCATATGGTTTGTAAATACTGTAAAATCAAACATCACTTTTGGCTTTTATTTACTGTAACTGTTCCCATTACCTAGCACCAAAATAGCTCTTAGGTCTTCTTTGCCTCGCTTTCCTTTCTCCCTGTTCTTTCCTCTTCACCCCTGCCTTCCCCAGCACGCATGTCTCTGCTCTAATTCCTCCCTCCCCACCTGCTCCCTCCCTCCTTCCCCTGCTTGTCTGCCTGTGGACTCCTACTCCGATGTCTTCCTCACCTGCTCCACTTAACGTCTTGCTTCCTCTCCCTCCCTTTGTGCCTCTCACGCTGCTCCTTGATCTTTTGAAATGTCTTTGCTACCTTTCCCTTTCCGTGCTTTCACTGCTAAAGGCTGCAGCCACACGCTCCTCACTCTCGCTCCACTCCCCCCCACCTCTCAGGGCTGTTTTCTCTTCCGTCCCAAGACTCACCGCAGAGTGCCTTCTTTCCCTTCCTCTCTAAAGGCAACACAGGGATCACAGAATCATAGAATTCAGAGTCAAAGGGACACAGCCTATGTTACACTGACAGTTACTTCTGAGTCAGAAACTCTTTCTTCTTCTCCTATCACCCCCGATAATGGCTGCCCCTGTCACTCCTTAGAGCAAGAAGGGCTGGGGGAGATGATAAAGGAAGGGGCCCACCTCACCCCCATGCTCCGTTGCCAACGTGGGCACCCCGCCCTTTCATTTAGGCCTCATTACACACACACACACCCTCTTCCCAGGGCCCTCGGTGCAGGCGTGTTTGTTCCCGGGCTCCACCAAAACACTGAGTTTCCTTCTCCGGTGTCTCTTCTCCCCGGCCTGGCCAGTCCGTGCTTCACACCCACAGCCCCAGGGGAAATACAATTCTGTTTTGAGGTGGCAGGAGAGACAGTGGTATTGGGGTCCCTTGCTCCACGTGCAGGTCTTGGGGGGGTGTGTTGGGGGTGAAGGCTGCCAGCAGTGACCCAACAGCCAGATCCAACAGGAAGCTCATGGCAAAGCCGGCTCCCACCCAGGGTCATGCTCAGTCAATCAGCCCATCAACAATAGCTAGTCGATGCTCTTGTGGCGTGGGCTTCTCTCTGTGCCACTGGGCAAAGCATCCTCAAAACACAGGAAAAGAAATAGAGACCCAGTGAGACACCCCTGTAGCCAGAAAACAACGACTCAAAAATCCAGCTTTCTCAGCCGGGGGCTTCTCTAAGCATTTTACAGAATCTCCGACGCTGCTTTCTTGGTATCCGGGGAGACAGAGGTTACACCCAAGTAAGCCACTGGGCATTTGTGAAAATCCCTCCATCTCCCAGGGCCTGGCTCCTTGGGGTCTCTGTTTCTCCGGTCAGCCACAGGGAAGAGGATTCGCGGAGGAAGTTCTCTGCTGAGCGGGGAGCGGGAGGCCAGCCTTGCCCAGGCTTCAGGACGCCTGCTCTCCAGTCCTGCCCCCACGGCCCCTCCTGCTCCCAGCTCAGCCCTGTGCGGCCACACCTTTATTTCCAACCCAGCAGCGCCCACCCTTGTAGAACCGGAGGGAAGCTACGCTGCAAACCCACCCAGGCTTGGAGGTGAGCTGACACGTGCCCCGAGCAGTCCCGCCCCACCCTGTTGCTCGGCGTCCAACCCCGGGGTGTGGATCTCTGCTTCGCTACTCTCAGGGAACATTCCCAAGGCCAGGAGGAAGCAGCGCCATCTTAAAGACAGGAAGAATTTGAGTTTCATGTCCCTGCGCCCCCCTTGCCAGCTTTCCCACTGCCTTCCACACACCGCTGAAGGGGAGCAGAAAAACAAGTATGAATATAATTCTCCACCTGACTTCCTTTCATATCAACTAAGTAACCAACAAAATCGCCAATAAATTACTATTATAAAAGTGTGTACACACAGGCATAGATGTGTGTGTGTGTGTGTGTGCACGCACACATATATACGTATGTGTAGATAGTTCCAGCTTTTCTTCCTTGCCCCTCTCGTGCAGGCAGCTTCAGACAAAAGCCTCTGACCCCCCGGAAGGGCCTCATCGGATCATGGGTGCCACGTAGTTGGCAGGAAAGAGGCCCAGTTTGTTGTGCAAGCGGCCGGTCCACCAGGATGGGTTGGAGCTGTCCAGGACCTCGACCACCTCTCCACAGCGAAATCCCAGCTCGTCGTCCTCGAGGGCCTCAAAGTCGTACAGCGCCCGGGCCCACCGCACTCGCTGTTGGGGGAAGCACAGAGGGGTCCCGCTGAGCCAGGGCCGGGGGGGGGGGGGGGCTGGGCTTCGGAGCTGCTGTCACGCAGGAGGGGTCCTGCTGGCTCCCGCACCAAGACAAAGTCCTCAGTGAGCAGCCTGCCCTGAAGGCCGACCTCTGGCTCTCCAGAGACCCCCCGAACTCCACTTCGACAGAGAGCAGAGCCCGCTGCACAGCCCCGAGCGTCTGAGCTGCCCTAGAGACTCAGGACTATGACCGACAGAGATGGGATTCTCCAAGGCCCCACGAGAATCCTTGCCAGCTACTCTCCCTACAGCAATAGGTGGTCTTTTCACTCTCTCCAGGGACAGAAAGGATGGCAGCGTGCCCACACTGCCAGCCCTTGGTGCTAGGGCGGCCCAGGCAGATGCAGCACAAGGAAAAAGGCAACAGATCTCCCTCTGCCAGAGCCAGAGCCAGAGCCAAAAACTAGGAGGACAGGGCAAGTCCCGGGGGCCAGACAGATCAACAGACAGGGATCGGCTCCGCCTGGGAACTCCTCCCCCATCACGCGCGGGGCTCCCACCACCTCGGTTCTGAGCTGGGAGCAGCTCGCCTCTGTCCTGGAGGAACAACCATTTCTCTACGTGCCCCCCTGGCCGCCTTCGCTGAACCCGGGGGGAAAGCTCACGTACCCCGGCCACTTGGAGCTGCACAGGGTCTGTGTGTCTCCGGTGCATGAGGGCGGCGTTCACCTCGCTGCCCACGCCCAGGCCACAGTGCCCGTCGTTTATGTCAAGGCTGCCTCCTCGGCGTTCCTAGAGACACGCGTAACAGAGGACCTGTCACCACACCACATCCCTGTCAGGCCCCCCCAGTGCCTTGCTCAGATGCCATGGACACAGCCGGTGTTCCAAGAATACTTGCTGCTGATGACAACACGCCCCAGGTGTTAGAGAGAGGGGGGAGGATGGCAAAGGGACCTTCGATTGTGAAGACGATGCCAGATTTCCTTCATTCAAAGCATATTTATTGGGTGCCTGCCATGTGTCTAGTACTGTCCTAATCACTGGGGATAGGTAGCTGGAAAGAAAAGGTCCTTGTCTTTGTGGATCGTCACTTCAGAGTGGGAACCATACACGTTTAAGTGGTCACGAGCTGAGAGAACGTCTCAGTCCGCCAGGGTAATCAGAGAAGGCTTCCTAGAGGAGGTGATACTTGAACTCTAGGTTAGAGGAGGAGAAGGATCAGCCAGGAAAGGGCATTTTAGGCAGAGAAAATAGGGTATAAAAAGCCCCCAAGTTATGAGAGAAAACACAATAGACCCTTCTGGTAACTAAAGATAGTGCAACGTTGCTGGAATGTGTGTTTGCTCGGGGAGTGGAGAGGGTGGAGGGTGGAGGGCGGGTGGGTGGTCTAGGGAGAGGCAGCAGGAGATGAGGCCGGGGAAACAGATATGGGCAGTTCACAAAGGGCTTTGTGTGCCCTACTAAGGAATTTAGGAATGATGTTATCTGGCCGTATTGTCCATCTCAGTATGTGGTCCCAAATCCCATCTGGAACAGGGCAGGGGATAAATAAATAAATAAGCATGGCTCTGTTGCGGTGTAAATCTGTTTTTCTTGCGGCTCTCCACAGCCAGAGGGGTTAAGGGGCACGGATAGATCTGGAATTGCGCTGACAGGAAAATGAAGCAACGGTTCACTGAATCCTCAGGGTAGGAACGTGTGTGTGTGTGTGTGTGTGTGTGTGTGTGTGTGTGTGAGCGTTCAGGCAGGGAGCCAGTGAATTCACAGGGTCTTCTTTGCCAAGAGCAGTTCCCATATCATATTACCCTATTTCTGCCAGTTGGGAGGTCTGGGGTCTTCTTTACGAACTCTGAGAGCTCTCACGAGGCTGGGGGTGCCCAAGACGCTCCTCCCCGGCCCACAGTCCCAGGACCACAACAGACCCCCAAGCACTTGTTGGCTCTGGTTGCATCTGGCATCGTGAGGGATTTTCACACGCTCAGTGGCCGCGGGGACAGGGTGGCCTGAGCCCCGGGCTGGGGAGGTCCTCTTCCTGACCTCACAGTGCCCATTCATCCTGCTGGGTTACCTGATGGAAATGAGGGTGCTGCAGGTAGCGGTGCTGCTGGGCTGGGGGCGCCGGCGGGTACGGCGAGGGAGGGGGTGCCGGGTGGTCCGAAAGCTTCCGGATCATCGAAGGCCGGATTTCTTCTCCCACGGTCCCACTGAGGTGCGGGCCTCCCTGGGGCCTCCGGTCCAGGCTGTTGCCCCGGTGACCCTGGGAGAGAATGACGAAGAGGATGCTGGTCCATCCTTCTCCCACAACTCCTGCCCCCCGCTTTCTGGCAGCTTTCCAGACTTTGCCCACGACCTCTCCAAGGGACAGCCGAAAGCATGCAGGCAGCCTCAAGAGAGCCGATGGTCTGGACCCTCGTGGTTTCAAAAATGGTCTCCACGTTCTCAGATTCTCCCGGGTTGGGGACTCTGGGTCTCTGGTTCACTTTCCACGTGCTACCCATTAAGTCTCTTCCTAGTGGGCTTGTTTTACTCTCTGTAATCAAGCTTGAATATTCTATTTTGCTAACACAATGCCACTCCTCCTTATCGCCTGTTGCCACACCGCCGGACATCCTCCCCTCCCGATAAGCTCTGCCACTGACTTTGCCTGATTTTGAACTGTCATTTATGGCCCAGTGATAGAGCCCCAAACAGCAGCCCTCTTGCGGCCCCATGGAAACCAGGCCTGCCGCTGGGCAGGCTGGGAAGGAGCACAGCCTTTCTGCTTACTGGTACCACAACCTTGTGACTCGGAGGTACTTTCTTGTTATTTTAATTTCACAAACAATTACACAGGCCTGGGCTTCTTATATGCCAGGCACTGTTCGAAGTGGTTTACAAATATGAACTCGTTTAATCCAGTTTAATGCATTTTATGCTACCTCTGTTCTCTGCACGCACATCCTGGTAAATTAATACCTCTGTTTCTTGGTTAAAATAACTCACAAATTCTTAGTTAACCTTTGTTTTTCTTTCTGAACTTTTATGTGCACTTGCTGGGAAGACCCTTTTCTCCTAGGACTGTCATTTCTCAGGCTTACAATCAACAAAATTACCTGAAATGGTTTTCTCTACTTCCCCAGAGCACCTGTTGCTTTGAAAGCCTCACCTTGTTCCAGGGATTTCAACTATTTCAACTATTCCAGAGAATGCTTCTTTCTAGAATACCCATTTCTTTCTTATAACGATGTTGTTTCCTTTGAAAGATATTTTATATATATATATATATATAGTGTGTGTGTGTGTGAATTTTCTTATGGGAGGCAAGTTAGCATTTCCTTGGTGCCTACTATGTCCAGATTTTATGGCAAGTGCTATCGCTATATTATCTCATTTAATCCTTACAACAGCCCAGCGAGGGAGGTATTATATTCTCTCCATTCTCCAGATGAGAAATCTGGTACTCAGAAAGGTTTCTTAACTTGGTTATGTAATAAGGACAGTTAGTGATGAAATAAGGATTTAAAAACTAGGTTTTTCTGGGGGTGCCTGGGTGGCTCAGCTGGTTAAGTGTCTGACTCTTGGTTTCAGCTAGGGTCATGATTTCAGGGTCATGGGGTCGAGCCCTGCGTCAGGCTCTGTGCTCAGCTCAGAGTCTGTTTGAGATTCTCTCTCTCTCCCTCTTCCTCTGCTCCTTCCCCTGCCAGAGAGTGCTCTCCCTCTCTCTAAAATAAATTAAAAAATCTAAAAAAAAAAAAAAAAAAAAGCTAGGTTTGTCTGACGTATTTTCAAGTAAAATAATACTCTACATTCCACACTGTTCCAAGAGCAAGAATTCCAGGTCCAGTTTCTTCCTCCAACACCCCCAACCTCCCTTTCTGTGACGAAGCTCTATCTGCTGCCTTGGTCCTGGACTCTAGGCCGCTCTCCAACATCCCTGTGTGTGGCCCCCTGGCCTTCACCTTTGGGCAACTCTAGGCTAGTTGCAGCTAGGCTGAAACTGTGTTGTGGTACTATCCGTAATAACAAAACAAATCACCCCCGGTTAGGAGCTAATGTTTGCGGAGTGCTTGTAGCGCTGTTAAGAGTGGTGTTCGGGAAGGGGATACACTATCTTCTCTAACCTTCACCACCATCTATGAGCTAGGTATCACCATCATTCCAATATTATGGATCAGGAAACTGAGGATCAGACAACTTTCCCAAATCACATGGCTGGGAAGTGTTCAGAGATGACCGAAGCTGAGGTCTGACATTGGCCTTCTTCTGTCTTCCGGAATACTCAGAGGACGTGCCCATCAAATGCATTGTCTTGATGGGTCACATAGGACTCATGCTGCCTAAAATCTGCAGACTGGGGCTGATCGCGGCCTGAGGCATACCTGATCCTCTCGGGTTCTATCCCTCAGAAAGATCTGCTTCTGTTTGGAGATGGAAGTCGTCCTGTAGTAGTCCACCAGCTTATTTAGAGATGGAAACTTCTCTGTCCACAGGAAGTAATTACCCTTGTTGTCTCTCATGACCTTGAAGTGCTGAACATCATCCTCATGCCTAGAGATCAGGGCGAACGCAAATTGTATATTACATGGTGACAATGTCCCCACCTGCAGGGCTGACCGCATCCAGGGATGCTGGAGTTCTGTTGGGGCAGGAACGGGGATGCGAGTGCCTGCCCATCACAGGGCAGGTGGACCGGCTCAGTCAAACTCTAGGGGAGATTGGTGGGAGGGACCGCTCAGGACACAGGCAGCATTAGAAGGGATTTTTACATCAGCGGAAGATAATCTGTCTTCTGACACCGAAGCCAACCTTTCATTAAAAAAAAAATGTCCAAGCGCTTCAACGACTACCAGGTCAAGAACTTTTTCACAATGTTTGTTTGAAACATGGCAACTCCCAAGCCTGTACAATGCCTAGCACTCTGCCAAGACTCAGAAGGGAGAGGTTTTTCACCCCTGTTATCTTTCTATTCTCAGAAATACTTTGGACCAGCTCTTTTAAGCCCATAAAATAGCTCTGGACAGTAAGAGACCATCTTGAGAAATTTGTCACACTTGGCTCTCTACCTAATGGAGATCTCTTGGTCTTGGTTTATGTTTTGCATAAATAAGTTTACAAAGTACTTTGAACTTTTGGGGAGAAAGGTGTTATATAGCGATGCAGTGTTTGAATCGGAAAGGACCTCTGAGATTGTTTAGCCTCATCTCCACGTTCCCGATGAGGACGCGGAGGCTCAGAGAGGTGGAGGGGCTTGGCCAAAGTCACCGTGAGTGATTGGCAGAGCGGAGGCGTGAACCCTGGCTTTCTGACTCCAGCCCAGTGAACTGAGCCTGTCATGTCATGTACACACACCAACTGCTTCTAGATCAGCACTTTTTGACACCAGCTGAATCCCAGTGATGGGAAATATTTGTATCAGGGGTGGAGAAATTGGATTTTATTCATCTGGAAAGGGGGAGCTTGGCCTTTACTAATAGCTCCAGTCTTTCCCCATCACCAACGCATTCTCTTTTCAATGTCAAGTTTATTCGTCAAACAGACATACATTTATATCTAAAAATAAACTAATGATACCAATTGCCTGAGTCAACAGAAAGGTCAAGATTTTAAGGAGAGTTGGGGAGTGAAGATACCTCTGACAGTTAGTGCAGGTTTCTTAAGGATGAATTCAGCAGACTGTGTTGGGAGGGGATGAGAATTTTGATTGATCCTCAGTCTCATCTTACGTGCCAGGCTCTGCTCATGGCCAGGGGAACCCATACTGGGACCTCTGCTTGACTGCTCTGGGCTACGAACCGACATTCGCAATCACTGCATGGTCTTTCCCTTGGTGTTGGCCACTAACAGATGCTTTCTTCACTCTAACAACACATGGCTTAATTCATAGTCATTACTCCTCACATCTGTGTGTGGAGGAGGAAATATTCTTGTGATATAATTATTCTTAGTCAAGGACCTCAGAGTGAGAAACATTAACCCTCTCTCTCTCTCATGAGCTGAGAAGATGGATGTCAGGCTTGCAGCCGGTCCTCTGGGCCCCTGGAGAGAGAGAGTGGCTGCTCCATTGTCTCAAGCTCCAAGAAGTACAGAAAAGGATGTAACTCAGGGCTCCGGACTCTAAAATCTGGTGTTTCAGACCCTTAACGAATGCTAAGTGATAGAACTACAATGAGCTCTTAATTATCTTTGCATGACAGAAGGCAGATGTATAAATAAATAAAAATTATTTGCTTTGGAATATATTAGGCTACATTTCTGCAGAGGATGTAATAACAATTATGGTAATAACCCCAAGACACTACAACGCCCCAAGAGCAGGGAGAGACTGTGGCAGAAGTCAAGGCTGACCGTTCTGGAGAATTCACCTTCACGGAGGAAATACAAACCCTAATTCCTAGCTGAAAAGCCACAGTGCACTTGATGCAAACCAGAGGCACCAAGAGATACCCTTCGACGCAACCATTTACCTGGTCCAATCTGTAATCAGGGCCCTTAAGAAAGAGCTTTGACTGTAAGATTTATTAATAGAGCAAAATTGCATTAAGACCTAACAAATTTAGAATTTGTGATACATCGGTATTGGCCTCTGAGCTAAAATTTCCTGTTGCCTAAGCTGTGAAAATAAACAAAGTTTCAGTTAAGGACAATGTTAAGCAAGATTGCGAGGGCAGTGCTCGTGAGACCGAGCGATTTTTGAGCACTGCGGAGTGCATACAAATGGTCGACCCATTATTCGCTAAGTCCTCCCGACCTATTCCTTAAAATAGCCATTCTTCCTAAATAGTGAAGTGGCCTCAGTTCATGACCCGAGACTGGATTTACGCACTTAAAGCCCTGAAGCTACACGCCGTTCAGCGTGTATTGAATAATCCAGACCAACATTTCCTGTCAGTGAACTTGACAGTAGGCTCCACTGTACAGGTTGTCACGTCGCCTGCTGTACGGATATCAGCATTAATTTGTGCACTTTCACATGTGGTCACCGTGCCTGTTGTGTGACTTGCGATCCCAGACATGCTGACCACGTGCCCCGTGCCCAGACTTGGGGTTTCGGAGTGTGGGGCTGTGTCATGTTTAGGCCCCGACTGACTCATTTCCTCCCTGCTGCTGCACACGAGCGAGATTGTGCTGCTGCGGTCCCTCGCCCCGGCCCTCCTCGGCTCGGATCTGTCGCTGTCAGTTTGCTGCATTTCGGTGTGCTGAGCTGGCCCTTCTTCTCATGCAGCCACCTACAACAATGACTTGGCATTTTAATTTTCCTCTGAGCCTTCCTCAGACATATATCAGTAGTAGAAGAAGAGGTTCAGATTGAAACCCCAAGACAGATGGGAACAGGTGGGAATTCTCCTTTCTTCTCCTGCCCCACGTCCTTGCCCAAACACTCACTGAATGCCTGCTGGGTACAGGCACTGTTAAAGGCACAAAGGCGAAATCGATTAAGATCCTGTCCTTCCAGAAGCACTTGGGGTAGAGGGGGAGGCAGATGAACATATACGTAATTTGGCCACAAACCAGCGTCCCGAGGAGTTATATAAATGTGTCGTGGGAAGGAAATGAATGGCGTCCCAGCTGATAAGATGCTGGGGCCCCTTGGCCACCATGCTCCTGAGCGACAGGTCACATTCAAGAGGTCACCTCATGGCTTTAGCAGTCTGGGATGGGAATGGCCGGTACCTGACGGAAATGGAGAAGTCCCCTGGGGAGCTCTGGCTGGCCCGGATGATGAAGAAACCAACCTCCTTGCCCATAAGTAAGTTCTCTGCCTGGTGTCGCGAGAGACCTTCATGGAACCACCTATTGGATGAGAGAAAACCAGAGAATCTTGGTGAGATACCAGAGTGATTGGAAGGGGAAGGGGAGAAGAGATGACCCAAAGGGACGGAGGCTGGGGACTCTGGTCGGCAGAGCGCAGAAAGAGACCGAGGAGGGGCGGGGGCCTCTGAAACCAAAGGTATGCTCTCGGCAGTTTTCAGGCAAGGCAAGTGAGTGTTCGCCTGACGCGCCCCTCTTTGTTCCTTCCCTCCAGGAGAAGTCTCTCTCGCGCTCGGAAAACCTGAATCATGGAAATGTGCCACTGTACCAAAATGGGACAGTGTGGGAGTGACTCGCTGCGGGAAGCAGCCGCCTGCTGGCAGTTCTGGGAGGGATGTCGCTGGGAAAGAACTGCAGGGGACAGATGATGCGCCAGGAGGACAGGAGCCCCTTCGGGCGCTGGGGGGCCCGAGCCGGGAAGCCTTGGGCTCATGCCCAGGCTGAGAGCTCAGGGGGGCCCCTCAGAGCCCAGGGGCCCTGGAGATCTGGGTGGTGTGGAGCCAGGCTAGCAGCCTCCAGAGAGCAGCGTCTACACAGCCAGCTCCTGGGCCCTCCCCCAAATCCAGGAAAATAATCTTGACCGTGGAAATGAAGGAACGGAGGAGAACTCCTCCTTCCGGGGAGCAGCGAGGGTGGCAGGCTCTGGCAGTGCTGTGGCCGGTGGCACAGCATACACGCAAAAGGCCAAGCACTGCCAAACGGAGGCTACGGCCTCAGGGCAGGCGCCCAGAAACCTAGCGACCACAGAAGAGCAAAAATGAGTGTTTGCAATCACTCAGCAGCCCCGAGTGGGACGGGTCCCATCCCTCCAAGGTGGCTGCCCAAGTGCCGCCCCTGGAAGGTCAGCACATACGTCCCTTTAGGGTGAATGTCCGACACGCCTTGGATTCCTTGGTGAGCAATCCCCTGGGCTCTCGGCGTTTAGGAACCTGGCCTCCAGACAGGGGTGGCAGGACGGATGCCCTTATTCCGACCCGGAACGGCAGGGGAAGCACGGTTGGGCTGTGAGGGGCTCGAAGCAGAGGGGTTCCGGCGGCCAGCTGCCTGGAGATGGTGCCACAGCGTCCGCCGTACTTGGCCACGGGGCGGAACAAGCGACCACCACAGCGTGGCCTTGTGTAGGGAACGTGATGGGGCTGCGTGAGGGACCGGGGTGTGCTCCATGGCAGCCAGACGTCGAAGGAGCTGTTTCGGACGAGGCCGCGAGTGGTTAGGGGATCGTCTAGAAAATACACATTCGTCCTCACACTGGAGTTTGATATGGGACTCCAAGACTGGCAAAAATGTCCGCACACTACATATGAAACAAGCGGGCAGGGTTATGTTTTTACCTACTGTCCCAAAGCTGCTCATTCGTTCATTCAACCATCTTTTATCAAACATCTACTCTGTGCTGGCCTTCTGCTGGGCACCGGGCGTGCAGGGGTGAGCAGAGCAGAACAGGAAGCCTGCCCCCGTGAGCTTACATTCTATCATGCGGAGACACTAGACCCCCACCAGTGGGCCCGGTGGGTCCCTGCAACAGTGATAAAAAGGTTCCAAGGGGCGGAGAGGAGTTAGAGATGATGGGACAGACAATTCTCTCGACGAAGTGCAGTGGTAGCTGGAAGGGGACTTGGGATCAAGAATTTTTGTTTTGTTTTTTTGGTAAGATGGGAGAAATTGCAGTATCTTTGCTGATGGGAATGCCCCAGGAGAGAGAGAGAGAGAGAGAGAGAGAGAGAGAGAGAGAGAGAGAGAGATTGGGAACTGATGTGCGAGAGAGGGAGAGGGAGTTTCTGCTAGAAGCACAGACAGTTCCTTCCGAACAGCTGCAGGAAAGGCACCCTTGTCTGAGTGCAGTTACAGGACGTGGCTGGATGCAGTGAGTCAGCTGGGGGGGCGGGGTAGAGGGGCTTTTCTGGTGGCTTCCGTAGTCCCAGTGACCTTGGAAGCAAGGCTCTGAGCCACGAGTGCTGTGGGGGAGGGGCTGGAGGTCTGAGGAGCAAGAAGGTGTGGGGTGGTCATCTAGAAGGTTACAGGGCAGGGCCCCTGGGTGGCTCAGGGTTAAGCGTCTGCCTTCGGTTCAAGTCATGATCCCAGCGTTCTGGGATTGAGCCCTGCATCGGGCTCCCTGCTCGGTGGGGAGTCTGCTTCTCCCTTCCCCTCTCTTTCCCCCCGCTCGTGCTCTCTCTCTCTCAAATAAATAAAATCTTTTAAAAAAAAGTAGAAGAGGGGCGCCTGGGTGGCGCAGTCGTTAAGCGTCTGCCTTCGGCTCAGGGCGTGATCCCAGCATTCTAGGATCGAGTCCCACATCAGGCTCCTCCGCTAGGAGCCTGCTTCTTCCTCTCCCACTCCCCATGCTGTGTTCCCTCTCTCGCTGGCTGTCTCTATCTCTGTCAAATAAATAAATAAAATCTTAAAAAAAAAAAAGTAGAAGATCACAGGGCAGCATCAAGGGCTGAGGTGGGTGGTCATTCTGTCGGTTCAGTGGTCAGTCCTGGTTCACAGTGAGCGCACTCCTGCACCTCACCAGAGTCACCAAGACCACTTCGGGTTTCTAACAGACCTGTGCTCTTTGAGCTAGACCATGACTCTCGGAGATGAGATTTCTATCTAACCCTTGTGGTCAATTCTTGAGACAAACGAGACCCAATCTCTATTTTTCTTTTTCCTCTTGATGAAGGGAATCTCCTCTTTTCCCTCCACCGACTGTTCTCAAGCGTACGAGCACGGTTTAGGGAAAGCAGGGAGCTGTTTGGGATCCCTGGTAAGGACGGAAGACGTTGGGAGGTCATGGAGAAGTGCCCTTAAGAAGCAGCTATTGTGGGGTGGCCAACAGTGCCCCGGGTGGAATTCGTGGAAACCCTGTGATTGCGATTATGGATTAGTTGAGCTTATAAAACCTAAAATAGGTGATCCATGCACATGGTATAAAATTCGGAAGGGAACGCAGTGAAATGCAAATCTCCCTCCCACCCTGGCCTTCAGCTGGTGGTTCCCTCTCCAGAGCAACCAGTTTTGACAGTATCTTGGGTAAGCATAGATAATTTTAGTGACTGCTGAAAAAGTAAGGGGAGTGTGTGTGGGTAGGCCCATGTCAGCAGGCTGGAAATACTTACTCAGGAAACTGGATGTCTATAAAATTCTTGGGCACATATCCTTCTTGGCTCCCAAGCTCCGCCTTGAACCACTCCTCTTGGTTACTTAAGATCTACATGGAAGAGAAGGAAGGGCAGAGACTGTAGGGAGGACACCAAGAAGCAAAAGAGAGGGGCAGGACAAAGAACACCCTTTTGGATTTAGAGGGGAAAAAATGCCGAGGAAACCACACAGGTGCCCCAGTGGGGGAGCAACAGGTTTCTCTCTGGAGTTCGGCTTCTTTGGCCCTGAGCTATTTCTGGCCACTGGTCCCACCCACACGTGGGACCCCACCATGGCATGGCCTCCCCGATTCAGCATTCGGGGGATTCTCTGAAAGCCTTTCTCTTTATATTTTGGAAATTCATGTGTCCCAGATGCCAGCACCTGAAGCTCCTCGTCTGAGCAGTTGCTGGGAAGGCCAGAGTGGCCACCCCATGATTTCTTCTCTGACAGGTAACCAGGAACCTTTTAAAAATTTAATTTGTTCCTCTTTCCTTAAACAATCAAATTAAAACTTAGAACACCCAGTGGGGCCAGCTTTGAAAACAGTCACTCTTTGTGTTCACACTCCATGTGTTTCACAAACAATTTGGACGTAACTCAAGATATTTGGGATGCCTTTTCTAAACTTGCATTAGTGCCAGATCTCAAGCAAAGCCAGAAGTTCTGTCTCATGACTGTATGGTCCTTTGTGACCCCAAATGTTATCACTTCCCTTGATTATTCATATGACTCACCAGACTTGGCTCTATGTGGCTTCTGGTTATTTCAGAAAATGTTTCACTATTAAAAGACAAATGTTTGTCCCCACCCCCCACAGAGAATGTTTCTAAAGTATGTGGCATGGACTTGAACAATAATGGAGATGGCAGAGCCAAACGGCGAACAGAAGCTTGACAATGTCATGGAGCCCCTGAGTGAGCTGTGCAGGAGCCCCCCCTACTTCTGGATTTTGTGGGAGACATAATCAATCTGTATTATTGGTTGAGCCGTATTCAAGTTTCTGCTTCTTGTGGCTGATAATGCCTTGACGGTGGAAGTGCTACGCTGAAGGGAAAAGCAGAAGATGGGTAGGAAGGACTGCCTGGAGGAGAGACCCTGGTGTTGCCCAGGCAACGAAAGGAGTTACCCAGGCCAGGTCTGATGGCACAGGAGCTTCTGGGATGGGAGGAAGTGGGATGCATTCTGGGAACGAAAGGCCTTGGTCCAGTGGGAGTTTAGCCTGTGGCCCCAGGGCAGAGAGAGGAGAAGCCAGAGGCACAAGGCCATGTGGCCCATGTTGAAAAGTCTGGACTTTTATCTTGAAATGTATGGGAAGCCACTACAGGTTTCTGAGCAGGAAAGTAACACAGTAAGAATTAGAGCCAAGAAAGAGTCCTGTATCAGAGTGTGAAGACGGATTGGAGGGGGAAAGTCTAGGAAGGCAGTGTAGCTATGCCGGTGAGAGGCGAAGGGCTATTTTAGAGGAACCTGGAAGCAAAGTGTGCAGGACTGCGTGACTGTTCTCCAAACCAAAGGAGAAGAGGATTCTTGGAGGGCTCTGGAAATTGGCCTTGGGAGACTGAGTGGGTGGTGATGTCTTGGCTAAAACGGAAAGTAGAGGAGGAGGGGCAGGTCTGGGGGAGGGCTCATGGACTTCGGATTGCGTGTGGGTGAATCCAAGTTGCCCCTGGGACCGTCTGAGAAGAAAAGTTCAGTGAGCAGCTGGAGGTGTGTGTCTGGACTCAGCAGAGAAGTTGGGGCCGGCGTTCGGGATTTCAGAGTCCTCCCAAAGCAGGTGGAGTTGCAGTCTGGGTCCTACGGGTTTCTCTCTTCCAGAGATGGGAAGAGATGAAGAGAGCCGAGTAACTGATATTTCTAATATCACCCCCGAGGTGGAAGAAAGGGACCAGCACTCTGAGTTTGGAATGAGAAGACCTGGTTTCTAGCTTGGCCCTGTCATCAGCTGTATGACCTTTGGCAAGTCAATTAGCCTGAAAAATGGGGACAGTAACAACCAGCTCATCCCTCACAGAGCTGATGTGAGGATCACATGAGCCCTGGTACCTCGAAGTCCTTCAGAAAGCGTAGGCTGTTTTTAAAAATACAATTCTGCAAAGTGTGGTATTCTTAGGAGGGAGGACTTCAGCTCTGAAGGACATGGTAGGGTTTATAAGTTCTTCAAAGTATTATATGTGTATGTTTTGAATTTAATCACTTGTTCTGAAGAAATAAAAGTGTGTCCCATATTTGAGTTCTAGAATTGCTGAGGACAGAAAACTTTATAGTGTCTAACATCAAATGTGACTGCTGGTATCACTAAGGACGCGTGGGTATGTGTATGCCGAGGGGGGTGCGGTGGCAGGGGGAGCAGAAAATCTAGGTCAGAAAAAGAACTAGGAAACTCGGCACACAAAGAACACAAGGACATTTCACTCCATGCCTTCGTCCTCCACCCCCAATTTGTGGCTTTGGAATTCCTTTCTCCCATCACACGGGAGTGCGAAGTTTGGGCTGGGTACCAATGTCAAGTACGAGGTGAGCAGGGATAAGGTAATAGAGACCAACTGGAAATTGGCTCATCACGGTAAGAACCAACTTTGTACTTAGTTCTCTGACCTGAAACCAGCTGTCATTTTAGTAATTGTGGCGAACACCCATCTACCTCCTGTAGCAACTGAAAGATTATCCTGCAATGCCGGCCATTTCTCGCCACCACCTGGTGCTCCGTCTGCCTGAGATGGTGTTCCCAGAGAGGTGAATTTACAGGCTTTTTATGGTGTATAGAAGGCAAGGTTTTAAATGAATCTCATGTTCTGCAAAGAAGAGTGTTTGAGGGGAGGTGGTTTCCTCCTGCCGTTGTTGGCCCAGGGCCCCATACTTCCTGTTCTTCTCATCTCTCTGCCTATTCGGTTCCCCCTATCTCTTGTCCCCATCATGAAAACCCAAGCAAGGGGTTCAGCCCGAGCACATGAGGTTTTAGACTTCACTTAACAGTGTCTTAATTCTTATAATGTTGCCTACGAAAATAATTTTCTGGGTTACATGGCCTGAGAATAAGTTAGACGTGGGAAGAGGACAAAATGTACAGTTGGGAGAATTTTAAAATTGGATGGAATTATAGCTCTTAGAGGCAGAGCAGAAATCTGAAATATTAGAGAAGTTAATTGACATAGGATTAACTCTTAGTGCTTTCAGGTCTCTGTTTCAGTGGGAAGAGATGGGTTGAATTAGACACGTTACAGAAGCGGGTAGAAATGGATTGGGTCAAGAGACATTTTTTTAAAACCACTGGCAAATTTCAGAGGGAAATAGAAGTCTGGTGCTGTGTGTAGCTGCAGGTTGGGGGAGGGGGGCTGAGGCGCAAACATGAAACATCCGACTCCTGACATCAAATGTTTCTCTCACAGGAGAAATGGGATCAAGTCATTTGGCCAGAGTTCCCCGCCCACCATCTTGTTCATCATCCTGTCATCAGCATCTAGTGAGCACCTGTTGTTTGCACTTAGGTGCTGGGAATACAGATGTGAATAAGCTGAGGCCTTTGTCCTGGGGAAGTCACAGTCTAGAATGGGTGGGGTGGTGGTGAGCTAGTCAGACATTGTACCTTCTAGTGAGAAAGTCTGGTTAGTCTTTTAGTATGAAAAGCCCAGGATGAAAGAACACCCCAGGAGTAGAGTCTGGGGTAGTCAAGAGACGCCTTTGAAAGCACTTGCAAGATCTTGGGGCTCATGACCCGTCTCTGGAGTGGTGGAGTGGGGTTGCAGTTGTATGTAGAGACCCACGGACAGGGCACGAACCACCACGAAGCAGACATGCTGTGGGGCTCAGCCAACAGGCCCCTCTCCACTTTCCTTTCCACCGCTAAGCTGCAAGGACCAGGATTTGAAAAGAAGGAGAGGTTTGCCCTTCTAGTGAAATTCTACACGAGCCTGCAGAAACACAATTTAACAATCCAAGCCATTTGTACTGAGCACCTATTTGGGGCCAGGACTTGTGTGGGGCACTGCTGGGAAGACACAAAGATGAACCAGGCATGGCTCCGCTCTCAGGGAGCTCACAGACCAGTGGAGGAACCAACCACTCATTCATTCATCAAATAGTAGGGAGGGTCAACCCTCTGCTGGTTTGGACACTGAGGCGGACCCGGCCATCAGAATCCCACAGGGCGAGGGCAGTGATGAGATATGGGCGTACGGTGCGCGAGAGCACGGAGGCTTGGCTGCTCGGGAGTGAGCGTCATGGGAGGTGAGCTCCACAGCGCCTTGAATGAAGAGTGTGCGTGATGCTGTGGAAGAGCTGGAGAGGGAGTGATTAATTTTGCTGGGGCCATCAGGAGTGTAGACGATTCCTGAGGGTTCCCGGGCAGAGGTGGTCAAATACGTGTGTGTAGGAGAAGGACACTCGGGGTATGGGGAGAGCCTGACACAGCTCGGTGCGTATACTGCAGTGTGACCTGGCCATTGTGTACACAGAGGTGTGCACGTGTGTGCAGGCGTGTGCGTATGTGTGCATTTTCATAGACAAGAGCTTGATGAGGTTAGGGAGTGGGCTGGGACGAGGTAGCTTAAATTTCAATCAATTGGTAATGGAGAACCATTGAATACTTCTGAGTAAGCAAGTGATCTGACCTGACTTGTCTTCCAGAAAGATCCTCCTGAGACTAGTATGTAGGATGACTGAAGGAGGAAGAGACAGGAGGCGATGAAATCAGTCAAGGGGCTGTGGCAGTGGTCTGACTGGCAGCAGGAATGGGTCATACTGAAATATGGCAACTATTTATGAAGCATTCACTTTGAGCTGGGACCATTACCGTTAACCTTTTCCAGAACTCTGCAAAATGGATATGATCTCCACTTACAGGTAAAGACAGTGAAGCTCCTGGGGTGGAGAATGACCCAAGGACGCACAGCTAGTAAGCTGGGATTCAAACTCAGATTTATCTGGCTCTAAATTCCTTCTCCTTTTTACTACACCAGACTCCTCTCTTGCAAAGAAGGGGATTGCTTAAGAGACCTCAAGAGAGAAAAATAGTCAGGACAGAGTACATGTGTAGGAGTGAGGCCGAACTCCATTCAGATCCAGAAGAGGGACAGTTAACAGTGTCGGATTCCACGGACGCGTTAGTAGGGTCATTATATTCCACATTAAAGAGATCACTGGTGGACTAAAGGGAGGGTTGGGGGTAAAAGGCAGATTCCAGAATGTTCCAGTTGAATAAATGGGAAGTGAGGAAGTGGAGGCACCAGCACAGAGAACTCCTCCCAGTGTTGGTAGCAGAGGAGAGGAAAGAAATCAGGAGGTAGGTTGAGAAGCAGAGTTGAGGAAGTTTTTTTTGTTTTTTTTTCCTTTTTTCCCCTGAGGAATAGGAAACACTCAGGCCAGATATTAGGTTCTGTTTGCAATGGGAGATGAGGGGTGGGAGTTGGCCGCCGGCCTCTTTTGAGTGAGGACAGTCTATAGCGGTTGATAACCACATGGTCACAATACCCCATGGAGAAGGGAGGGGCTGCCCACCATGTGGCAGATCCCTCTGTGACCTTGGTAAGATCTCACAGAAGTGAAGGTCACCTTTTCTTGGGTCAGCGACCCAGGCAACACTTTGACCTTGAGAAGCTGCAAGATTGAAAGCACCCTCTTCGCAACTATATTCCTGGATCTTTGCAAGGTGACGACAGTTAGAAGGATGAGTCCTGGGGGTGTTCAAGTTCCAAACCAAGTTGTCCTACCTGGTCTGTGCTCCATGGACACTTTCTGAGTCACCCTGTCACGTAATGACAAGGTTCTCACTACAGCAAGCGTTCTTCTCCGTGGTGAGCCTGGGCTCAGGGCTGCCGTGCTGAGAAGGGCCATGTGGGCTGCTGAGGACCAGGGATGGGGATTTCTGAGGGTGCTCTGAGGCCAGGCAGGGGGGGGGGCATTAACGTCACAGACTCCCCGAAGGGCCTAAGGGCTTGTGCTTTTGCTCAAAACAGGGGCTAAGCCTGTAAGTGCAGTGCATGGAATGTGGAAGCCCAAGGCCTCTTCAGCCCTGCAAGCAGCCACTACAGCTCAAGTGCGGGTGTCAGGCAAGTTTCAAGGCGTCCTTGAGGGGCAGGTGTGCATGGCCTCTGTTGGCCCATGCCCCCTCCAGGGGTCTTTCTCAGGCCATCCCACCTGCTGCATCCTGCTGTTAAGTTCCTCACAATGCTCACCGAATGCCCCCACCCCCATCGCCAAGCTTGAGGTCAAAGTCCAACTCACGCTCCCTGCATTCCCTGACAACCAATGTTGCCGCTCCTTCCGGCAACCCCATCCTGCAAGCTGGGGTCACTTGTTCCCTCACCTGTGCTCCCTGAGCACTTAGACAAGAATATCCATAAGAGCCCTTTGGATGGCTTTCTTCCCCCACTCCAGACCATGAGCATCTCAGGACAAGGATGGTGGCTTCTTTCCATCACCCAGCCTGGCAACTGGCACCTGGGGCGGGAGGAGGGGACTCAGAAGGAACCCTTTTGATTGAGGTGAACTTCTCTTTTTGAAAGGAACTGTGTGTAGTTCTTAAGAAACAAAGGCATGGGTTGTTAGGTGAACTCGGGGACCAGACCAGAGTAACCCAAACTCCCCAGGGCCCCCCATGTCACCTACCTTCAGAACGTCTCCAGTGTGAAAGCTCAGTTCATCCTCACCTGAGGCGGTGAAGTCAAACTTGGCAATGGCTTCCATGTCGTGACGTGAAGCTGGAAGACAAGTAATGTGTTCATTATGCCCTTCTGTCCAGAGAACAGAGCAGAGCAGCAGGCCACGTAGCAGTCTGAGACGCCTGGTCCAAGGCCTCCAGCCCCGAGAGGGAGGCCCAGGCCCACAGGGAGGGCTTTCGTTTCCAGCGAATTGCTGTGGGAGGGAGCCTGTAGGTTGTGCTTCCCTTTCTTCCCTGAATCCCCACGTGCCAGGAGCAGGGAACCGAGGCCTTTCCCCTTCCTTTCATCTCCCTTTGCCTGCCTGGCCTGTCGCCCTTTCTGAGGGCATCCCTGTTTCCGGTTGATAAGGATGGAAGACTCGCTATCATCTCTAACTGGAGGCCCGAGGGGCTGGAAAGACTGCTCTGTAAACATCGCCCTGAGGCTGTCCCTTGGCGGCTATATTTAACCAGGCAGTGTTAATTAGACAGATGCCATTTTCTCTTTTACATCTGAATCATTTAAGAGAATTAGGCAGCATCGGCCAGTGGGGAACTCAGCGTCCTTCCACATGGCTTCAGAGTGGAAAGCATTCCGGTTCTAGAGGCAGGGGACTGGATTAGTCAGATTCCTTATTTCATTATTAGAGTGTAAGCCAAGCACCTTTTGAAAAATTTCATTCTAATATTTCTGAATCAAGTTAAAATATTATTCCCACCCCTCCCCCAGGAATGCACGAGGTCTATGTAAAATAAAAAAGCCTACAAAAGAAATATAGTTGGGTTTTTGTTTTTTGTTTTTGTTTTGTTTTGTGTTTTCAGGAGACGCTGGGGCTGTGATAGAGCAGAGTCCTGGTTTTGTTGGTGACCAGCTATATGATCTTGTGCAGTAACTAAACCTCTTGGGGTCTCAGTTTTCTCACCTGTAAAATGGGGATCATAATATTCAACTAATAATAGGGGGTTCTGGGTGGCTCAGTCAGTTGAGCCCCTGACTCCTGATTTTGGCTCACGTCATGATCTCGTGGTGGTGAGATCAAGCCCCCAGTCAGACTCCGCACTGGGCATGGAGTCAGCTTAAGATTCTCTCTCTCCCTCTCCCTCTGCCCCTCCCCCTGCATGCATGTGTGCGCTCTCTCTCTAAACAAACAAATAAATAAATAATCCTCAAAAAAATTGTATAGAATGAATTTATCCTCAGCAAAGGTAGCCTGACCAAAAGCAGCCTGAGTTTTCTTCTGATTTCTCCCATCTTTTATGAACTTTCCTCTCTGAAATTTGATGCTTATTCTCCATGACCCGCAAATCCTTTGGTTCTCTGCTAAGACGGTTTGCTGTTAGTCGTGGAAGCTGTTGTTTGGCATTTACGTTTATCAGAGTTTGGCTAAGCCTGAAACCCTTTAGGTTAGTAACCTCACACCTAATGGCTTTCAGTAACCAGTAAACCAGGACCACAATCACACTATCAGCGGGAATTTCCACCCAAGTGACAAGATTTGGGTAAATGAGGAAGGTGGCTGCCGGTGGGAGGTGCAGCAAGCTGAGATCAGAGATAAAAGCCAACTGCCCTGGTGGTAACAGCAAGGGGCTCAGTTCTCTGATTTTCCACATTTGCTTAGTCTTACAAAGGCGATTTGTAGAGATGACGATTACCCATCCCAAAGGTATAGATATTAAGCAAAAGATATTTCAGGAGCCAGAGTAAAATGTCATAGTTAATTGTTTGAGCTTTATCACTAGCCAAAATTTATTTCCAAACAAAAAAGTATATATACTTTTTGTACCCTTTCTTCAGGATCTGTCCATCTAAGGCAAATTAAAATCGTGACCTAGTACGGCCCACTCGACAGGAAGGAGTATTCTGCCCTCCTGGGTGAGTGCTAAATGCTTTTGCTCATTTGCTTCACCCCGTGGCTTTAACATGAAAAGCCTCCCCTAATTAAGGCCTTGCCTTGAGTTTGCACGAAGATGTGATGTCTGTGGGTCACCGTCATGGTATCCACAGCAGTTACTGGTCACCTCAGGAGAGCAAGTGTCAGGTGAATGGTCCTGAAAACCAAGATCCCATTTCTATGCAAATTTACCTTAATAAGCAGGATGGAGACAAGGGGAGGGCAAATGCTAAACATATTAGAAAATCACATAAATTAGGGATGAAAAAACATCCAAGGCATGCTCTAGATATGACCTTGAGCTTGGGAAGATCTTTCCTACGTTACATGTAACTTGAATGCAGCCTGGGTGCTGGGTCCAGGCTGGCGGCGCGTTACTTCAGTGAGAAGGCCGAGACAGGAGCAGCACTGCTTCCGAGAAACGGCCCTTTTCTCTGCCTTCCCCCAGGAGGCAGGTGGTATGGCAAAGCCAACTTCACGGGCACATCACAGAACTCCCCAGCTTATAATATTAATCCTGGCTCCGAAAACCCAATTAAACAGGCCCACTCTTCATGAAATCACTTTGAAAAAATGTGTGTGCGTCCCGCTTCCCATTTCCATTTGTGAAATGAATCCGCTCAGATGCTGTTTGGCAGGAGGGAGATGTCCAGGGGGGAGTGGGCTATATTCTATTTTCGTTCCAAAGCCAGGGCTTTGCAATCCTCCCCTTGAATTTACCATTCCCTGCTTCCCTAATAGCAGTGCAACCCCAGGGGTCCGTCTTCTGTTTGATCATAAAAATGCACCAAAATTTATATCCCATTTTTCTATATCCATTAGTCTTAATTTTAAGAACTTTTAAACTACCACCAGGGAAAAAGAAAATTGAACTAAAGTATTTTGTTCAGTATTTATCCATTTGTTTTATAGTCTGTACCTTCTACTATATATATATTATTATACATATTATATTAAAAACATGGTAGCAACAATTTCAAGACCGAAGAGAAAGGGGGAGGAGGGGCAGGGGAGAAAGTGCAGCCAGCTCGAGAGTTCAAGAACGCAGTGGAGCCTTCTAGCTGCCCTGCGCGGTTACAGTGTTCCTGACCTCAGGGGGAGATGAAGAGAGAGACATCTCTTTAAAGAACCTCAGGGATGGATTAAATGTGCGTTTCCGTCCAGTGATCAGTTTCAGAAATGGCTGAAATGCTGCCTGCTATGGAACGTGAATGACAAGTGACAGTGTCCAGGGGCAGTCAAGCCGCTCCTGCAGCCTCCCCCACCCACCCCGACCCCGCTGAGGATGCCATTTGTCCAGGAATCCTACTGCAGAACCATGCAGGGCTCCTGCCCTTACTGCTGGCTCTGCCTCTCCCCATCCCTCTGCGTCTCTCTGGCTTCGCCCCGGTATGAACTGCGTGCAATACCCACGAGCAGCCCCGGGGCACAGATCTGCTACGCCGCTTGGCAGCACCGCACAGGACTTCCCCAGGCACGATTTTCTCTGCCCCTGCATTTCCATTTAAGCTTCTTTTACCACCAACAAAACAAACAAAACAAAACAAAACAAAAACCCTGAAAAATATTCAGGCTTATATACCAGGAATGTTTGTCTACTTCTAAAATACAGTCACCACCGAACAAGACAGCTCTTTAAAAGAGCCGCCATGTGAAATCCAGATTAATTGGATGCGTTCAGAAACACGTAGTTACCCTCAAAAATCGCACCAGGCAAGAAACTTCTTGAAAGATTTCAGCTCCTCCTAAGTTGGCTATGAATAGCCAAGGCTTCCGTTTTATGCATCTCTTAAAAAGAGCAATTGCGTAACATCACAAAGCTGTTGGAAGATTCAGGCTCAGGACCCAAAGAAAGAAGGAGCTGGGTCCTAAATCGAATCGGCAACACCGCTTCGTATTTGGCCGCGGAGAACTCTAATTTAAATATTATGTGGCTTGCACCAGTTTACGTTATAATTCAGTTAAGCTATTTTTTTTAAAAAATAGAGAAACATTGCTCTTTGTAAATATTGCTTTAGCATATTTATCAGGACGGTAACGACAAACGTAATTTTTATAAATTTATCTTGTGTATGAAATGCAGTGACAGGACAGTGAGGAGTTTACCCGAAAGGACTTTGACTGCAGCTACCAAGAGGAGCTTGGCTAAAACTGTAAAATTCTCCAGGCAGTTTAACTTCACACAACACGGCCATTTGGAACCCACAGCCTTTCTATTTGTCAGGCGAAGCCCCTCCTGGAGTCACTGAGAAGGCGGAGTGCTTACTCCCTGCCCTGAAATGACAAGGTCAGCTCCGTTACTTTGCCGAAGCAGGAAACCTTCCCCTGCGGGGGGTGGGGGGTGGGGGGATTACAGCTAAGCCTCGCTGTACACAATGGCTATGTTTCTGAAAAGTGATTAGGAATAGAGTATTTGTAAGTGGCATCATATTAGCATTTTAGAGGCTCACTCTACAAAGGAACCCCACGGTGCATCCCTTTACAAAATGAAAAGGAAAATTTGTTATGCAAATGACTACCTTTTAATTTATCTGTTTTAAAATCTGGGTTTTCATGCATCTATGAGTCTTAAAAACAGAGCACACCTGTATATCCTTCTAGCACCTCCCACCACGGGTTAAATAAACGTTAGTTTCCTCTCTTAACTCCCAGAACGCTTTTTAAAAAACCTCTCCTATTGATAGGTAACAGTCCACCTTGGAGTATAGAATAGGAGTCATCAAACCTCTTCTGTAAGGAACAGAGAGTACATGTTTTGGGCTTTGCGGGCTGAATCCTCTCTGCCACAGCCACTCAACTGGGCGGCTGCAGCTGGGAAGGCAGCCAGAGAGAACAGTATTGAACGGGTGTAGCTGGGTTCCAATAAAACTTTATTTATGAACACTGAAGTTGGAATTTCACCTAATTTTTACATGCCACGAAGTGTTACTGTTCTGATTTTCCCCCCAACCCCACTTAAGAATATAAAAACCATCTTAGCTCATGGGCAAAAATAGGTGATGGGTGGAATTTGGCCTTCTGGCCGCAGTTTGTGGACCCCTGGTATAGATGCTTATACCCATATCTTGCTTCCCCAGTAGTCTGTAAAGTTCCTGAGGGGAAGAGCTAGAGCTTAGTGAACTGAATGTGGGCTTAGGAGTAGATGGGCCTGGATTTAAATCCAAGATGTGCCATTCCCTTTCCAAGTGTCCTGTTTCTTTATCACTAGGGGTGACCACATCTGCTTCACGGGGGTGCTGTGTGTTCATGTGCGTGAAGGCTCTGGCACACAGCAGGCATTCCATACATGGTGGCAGGGGCTGGTGTTATTGACTCTTAGATTCCCTACAATATCGAACCAGTGCTCAGTAGGCACTCAGTATATGCTGAGTGAATGAAAATGTGATCAGCGACCTGCCATCAGAGTTACAATTATAATTGATTTCCTCGGGGAAGGCAGAGGACCCATTTACAAGGATGAATTAATTTCCCACTCAAAGGTGCCCTGACTTCTCAGCAAACTCAGCCAGAGATAATAAAACACACACCCACGTGAAATGGTCTGATTTATTTAATCCAACAGAGGGCAATGGTGCACCCCAAACTGGCAGTTCCATCCTGTAACTTTTTTTTCTTTTTTTTGCATCCTGAGTCCCCACAACCTTTATCTCGACAGGTTTGGCCACTGTCCTCCTTGTCTCTTGTGTGTTTTAAGGCATGTATATTTTAACATTTCAAGGAGTCTAAAGCCCATACAATACAGAATGACTTTGCTGGGAAAGAATCGGAAGTCATTGGCTCCTACTCATATTCCGCTGCTTGAATTCCCGGAGTATCCTGGAAAGATGGTCCCGTTCATCTCAAAGTGATTAGTCCCTCACTCCTGCTTTTGATTCTAGGTTAATGATTTATGTTGAAACCCCTGCTGTGTGTTTTTCTTTTTATCTGAACCCTAGAGCTGCCGTTGGAGACTTCTGGCCTTAGTTTATTTATCACCCTTTCCTGGGCCTTAGACATAGGAACAGGACACTGAGAAAGGTCATAGGTGGCCCTTCTTGAAAATGTGTACGCTTAGGATGGACAGCTACCTATAATTCACCCGTCAGCTATTGCTTAAATATTCTTCCAGAAACCCAAATCAATCGATTCTGGAAAAGAAAGTGAAAAAAGGGGAAGAAAAAGGCTGAGCATGGCCAAGAGATCAAGGGCTGGCCTTTCTTCATTTTGGGCTTTCAAATGGCAACATTTTTGCTCTCTTCTACACCAGCGGAATCCCTGCTTACAGAATATCTCTCAATCAGATGGCCATGTTGGCAATGTTAACCTTCTTGCTGAATGTCTAACACGGTGTACTCGTTTCTTTACTGAGCCTGCTCTTGAATTACTTCTAACTCATCCCTGGAGCCTTTAAAATAGAAACCCTCAAATCCTAGTCTAGTAAGACCCTCCTTCTGGTTTCTCCGGAGACTCGGATCTGTGGCCACGTGCAGAGGGTGAAGTGGGGGTTGGATCACGGCGGCACCAAGCTTGCAGACAGCCATGGCCTTGGGAATGGCTATCAGAGGCCTCTGCTTTCCCAGATTTACAACCAGCAGCTCCTACACTTACTGGACCTCCCCAGTCAGAGATGCAGGACCATTTCTTTTAAGTTAAGGATCTCAGGGGAATAAGCAGCCTTCTCAGAAGGACCTGGCCTGTTTCCACAGGTGTTCTCTCCATGGGATGTAAACATTTCTGACTTTACTGCAACCAAAGTAAGCAAAGACAAGTGGAATATGCCCACCAAACCAAATCTGGCTAGTTGGCTGAGATTTTAGTACCCTCTAAAAGCGTCCATTTTACATGATTTTGCACATATGAGACATTCTTATCTCCCTCTTGTCCCTAGGTGACTCATTGTTTCCCCCTCCAAAGCTCCAGGAAAGCATAAATTCCCCAGGCATTACTAGCAGGGGTGAACTTGGGGAACTAGAGGGGCCCTCCGCAGCCTGGCCGAGAATAGCAATTCCTCAGCGGCTGATCTGCTGATGTGGTCTTGGGGACACAAGGAAGTGGCTTAGGAAGAAGCCTTCAGGGTACGCTCCATCTCCCCTGCAGGTGTCTTTCCCACATCACAATCATCCGCTGGCTGCCTCACTTCTGCAGAAAGCAGCACCAGAGCTGTCTCTGATGACAGGTCATGAATAGCCAGTGGGTCCCCGAGTGAGAGTTGAGACGTGGGCAGGAGAGGAGTACTGTTCTCTCCTCCCAGGCTGGGAGGGGTCTCAGGTTCAGCCCGTAACCCCCTCGCTGAGGCTGCCTTTACGCACCCTGACCTTGGGACGCTGTCTCTACCAGTGCACCTGCGGCTGACCTTCTGCCAACCGCTTAGGGTTCTGGTCCACCCTTTGGGCTTGCCCTTGAGATGTCTCCCTATTTTCTAAGTGGGAATCATCTCCTCAGCTGGAAGGCACTTGCTTTTAGGTTCGGAAGCCAAATAAATATATTTCAAAGACGTACAGGCAAACTTGACACAACTGGGGAGTCCCTCTAAATCCCTTATATCCTCATTTAATCAGATTGCTGTTCTGCAGGTCCCTGCCTGTCACTGTGGATTAGGGGGTCCACCGGTCTCAGGGATGTTTTCCTCTTTTTTAATTAGCTCCTCTTTTCCTGCTTAAGGATTTTTGTTTTGGGGTGGGGTGGGAGGGCAAGGAGAAGGGAGTAGAAGAGGGTGGGGACAAATCAGGGGACTGTGCTTGTGCAGGTCCCCTGCCCTCCCCTGCCTTCTAAATTGAGTGATGCCCAAGACAGAGGGTCATTTGCTCTTCCTTCTTCTGGTTACTTATCATCTTACTCTTCTGTAATCAACACCAGTCTAGTATATCAAATGAAACTTTCTTTTTTTAAAAAAATATATTTTTTTAAGCAATCTCTACACCCAACATGAGGCTCAAACTCACAACCCCGAGATCAAGAGTGGCATGCTCTACTAACTGAGCCCGCCAGGTGCCCTTTTTTTTTTTTCCCAAGTTCAAAGCACATCACATAAAATTTCACTTGTCCTCAAACGTTTTGTAAGAAGAATATCCTTTTCTTTCAGTGTAATGTCTACGTTCTATCAAACTCAACCAACTTCTATTCTTTTTTTCCCTAACTTGCCGTTCTCTGCAAAGTGAGGTTGCCAGCCACAGAGGAGGGGCATGGGCCTGGCTGCCAGACAGACCTGGTTTCAGGTCTCAGGTCTGCTGCTTCCTTGCTAGCTGGGGAACCTTACCTCCCCTGTGCCTCAGGTTTTGCATCAAGAATGCAGATAATAATGCTCATTCCCAGAGTGGCCGGGGGACAGGGTGTGGAACGTCCCACTAATCTCGCTGTTGGACAGTTCAGTGTCTCTCCAACCATTCCTCATCTATCTACTCTCCTTTCTCGTAGAGAAAACAGTTTCAAAACTGTTTTTCAAAAATGCACCAAGCATATATGCCCTTCCCAGGGGAACGCTAGCTTCTCTCTACTCCCTGTGGAGTCCTGGCTGCAGCGACTTCAGAAGGCAGGACAAAACGTATCCGTCATCAAGACAATCCCGTAAGTAGAGAAAAAAAGACAGCACAAACCAAGAGGCCATGGGGAGGTGGAAGGCTGAGAAACAGAAAACTGATCTGGCTTCTAAGCTTTGCTGTCTGCCTGCCTCACCCAAGTCTAGAGCCAAGAACCAGCGGAGACTAAGCTCCATGTATTGATATGATCTATCGTGGGCCACAGGCTTCACATGCACTTTGCAACATGATTACGATTATGATCGTTATTACTACGACCATGACTGCCACACCCATTTCATAGCTGGGAAACAGAGGGGCGCGATTACGGTCGGAGTCTGCTCACCCCCGAGGCCGTGCTCTTTCCTTCACCACGCCGCCTCTGCTGGCGCTAGCGGCACTGCCGGCACTGGCGAACATGAAAGTCCTGCACTAGGTCAGGATAAGCACTGACGAGCTCAGGGCCCCCTGCACCTTCCTGCGTGGCTGTCCTTCAGCCAAGAAATTGATGGGCACAATTCTCACATACCCACAGAATCCAAGCCCATTATTCCTTGGTCTAAGAGGGCAAAGTCTGCAATAAACCTGGCTGACCTCAGCCCAAGCAATCATGTGCTTTAAGCCCATTTGCCGAAATGGAAGCAATCTCAGTTAATAAACCTCCATGCGGCTGTTCTTCTCCTTGCCTTCCCCTTCTGTTCCTTTCTCACTCTCTCTTTCTGTCTTTCGAGGTCACGGGTTTCTAACCTCTCCCCGCATCAACATTCCTCACAATCTAGTCTGCTTTTGTTCGGAGCCCTTTTTCTTTCTCCTCTAAATGCCACTGACTTACCACGAATCTAGTTAGAACAAGTGCACCTCAAGTCTTTTTGTTTTTACATCTCCTACACTTTTCTTATTGACACCATGAAAACATCAATCCAAAACAACAGCGACAGAAATGACACAGGAAGAGCCCACCCAGCCCCACTCTGCCGCCGCCAGACTGAGATACCACTTGCCATTTTCTTGTGCTATCCTGATTGTTCCCTAAAGCAACGACAATTGTCGACAAAAACACCATGAATCCTGCCGGCGAAATCCAAACAAGAATGAAGCATTAAAGATACACATACCCCCCGATCAGAAATTATTCAATGAGCCCTACAAGAAGGGCAGGAGAGGGTGGCGGTGGATATGAGTGGAGGCAGGAAGGAGACAGACAGACAGACAGACATCTTACAAATCCCCAGGCTTCTTTTCTCCCCTCCTTCACTTTCTAATTTCTATTCACATCATGATTTCTCTTCAAATATATCACCAGGATTTTATGGAGCCTTCGTGTTCTTTTTTCCTTCTCTTCCCGTCTGTTCACTTCATGTTTGTGTTTATTGATTTGGGCTCTGAACGCTTGGCTCGTTTATCATACATATATATTTGAAAGCCTCCATCTTCTTGCCCTGTCACCACCAGGGCTGTAATATCACTCCCAAACGTGAGGAGTCCGCTCAGCACCCTCTCTCCCTTCCCTCCCCGTCTGCACCCTGTGCTACCTTAATTCTTATTTGGGCAGAGCACAAAAGCAGAGAGTAGATGATTCTGTGACCACGACGGCTTCAATCTTCTTGTCACTTTTCCTTATATTCCCAAGTCCCCTCTTATTATTGGAACGTGGGTCATTTTTTAGTTCACTGGTCTCAAAGCTTGCCAAAGTGGATGTTAACCCACACAACAGTTTACTCGGCTTCATTCGGTAAGTCTATCCCTCGGACATTGGAGGTAATTACATTTTTAGGTATCAAGTCACCCCATAAAGGTACTAGAAAGCTGCCGATAGAAGGGATGCTATTGCTCATTACCTCCATCAGAAGAACAGTTATGATAGTCTTATCTTTTTCAGAAATTCTGGTCATAATTGGAGTTCTCTTGAACTGAGGAACACCTGTATTTTCTTTGCTCAATGTAGTCTCTTCCTTTTTAACTGCCAGTCTTGATCCCCTAAACCTTAGGTTCTCCAAGTTGGAGGGGATCCGGGAAGTTGGACCTGTCTTTCCCGATTTATTGAGCTGATGGACGATGGCCATAGGGAAGGAGGAACTGGAAGCAGCTTGGCGAGTTGGTTCTATTGAATCAAATCTATAATTTTCAGTCTGAATTCTGCCCTAAGGAGAAAAAAAAATTGACTGTGTGATGATGACGCTCCCAAGTCCCCAATTCTTGTTTCTAAGCCTGACTATGCCCGGCTTCTCCACCACCCTCCGTGTGACGAGGCTCCAACTCCTTGCTCTTCCGGTCATTTCCTTCAGGTGACGTCACAGTTTGTCAATGTTTTTCTTAAAATGTGTTACCTAGAATTCAGCCCACCCAGTATTTGAGAAACGGTCTCAGCTGGGCTCAGCAGAAGGGCACTGTTTAATTACTTCCTCTGCACAACAGAGTTTTAATAACATGTTATTCTGTTGGCCATTCGGGGTTCGACAGCTAGCAACGGGACAAAAGCACAAATATTCCCCAGCGCGAAGAGGGGGTCACTCCAGGCCCCTCCACTTCGCTTCTGCAAGAGACTTTTGAGAGCCGAAGTATGAGGTTCAAAGTTAATCTTTTTGATTTTGATCTTGTTTTGGTCCTCCCTGTTGGCCAGTTCTTCAATTCATCACCGTTCCTCTGGGCACGGATTTGTATTCCTCCTCTCTGGTTTCTCTCCCAACTCTTTTCTCACAAGCAAGCTTAATGCCTTTTTGGTCTTTATTTCATAATAAATGGGACGTGGGCTTTGGAGTCAGGCAGAGCTGGGCCTGCGCCCTGGCTCCTTCATTCACCAGCTGTGTGATCCTAAGCGAACTGGTTCTCTCAGAACTCAGTTTCTTCTGAATGACTCCCTCCAGGTTTCCACGAACTTACTCATCAGCACCCTCTGAGCGTCAGCTCCAAACCCACCAGATGAAGCAGTTATCATTCTGCCATGTTTTTCTGCATTTTCTTTTCCAGGGTCTCATGAAAAATCAACCAAATGCCTCGCTGAGATCAAACTGGGCCATGCCTGTGGCCCTTTCCTTAAATGTCAGTCTAATAACCTTATAGGAAAAGAACATAAACCAGAACAGGGTCAGCAACTTTTTCAGGATCATGCTTGGAGAAACGCAATGTGGAAGAAATTCGTCTTTTCACTCCCTTTTCCTCTTTCGTGTCTTCTGTTCCCCACTCCTTCTCCACTTTTCCAGTCTTTTGCTGAGTTTCCTTTTATGTCCTTTAAATAGGCTGCTATCACCTTCTCTCCCGTACCCCCATTCTCCAGCCTCCATCCCACTTGCTTGTTGGAGCCAGGACTCCTGAATGCTGAAGCTTTCTGGAGCACACTTTCTGAGAGTCATTTTCCTATTTAGAATTCATCAATGCCATGTTGTCATGCTACCTCCCAGATGCACTCCTATTGCCACTTCAGGCCTTAGCAATCTCTTCCCCATTATGTCTCTCTAATTTAGACCTCAGAATACCACACACCCATGCAAACGTGCCTTAGGATGGCTTCTCAACATTCTCTAAGCATTCCCTCTGCATCCTCACCTCTGCACTGGTCCTCCCTCCGCCACCTAACCCAGGCTGCTAGGGACAGTCACGCAGGTTGTTTACTGCACAAGGGCCAGCGACTGAGGCTGCAGGGGGGGTTGCTAAAATCCAACCAGTGATCTTCCATCAAGCTTTGAGTCCTAATGTGGGGCTGCATCTGCCTAAAGTTAGGGGCACACTTTTCTAACGTAAACAAAGGCATCGGGTCTAACTTTGACTGCCCCTTCTAAGCCTTACTCGGGGTCTGCCCTTGCCATACCCTATGCTCTCATGCTCTCTTATTCTCGTGTGGGACTCGATGTATTTATCCCTTGCTTGGTGCTGCCACCACGTTAAGTGAGGCGGGCAAGCACCTGGCCTTTTGGAGTCCAGCTACCAGGGTCCAAATCCTGGCTGTACCACTAGCTATCCGGGTGACCCTGAGCAAGTTATTTCACCTCTCTGAGTCTCATTTTTCTCATCTTTAAAACAGGAATACAAATGATAGTACCTGTCTTAGCGTTCTTGTGAAGATACTTGAATGCTTGAGATATCCATCTAGAACACTTAAGTATGGTGCCTGGCACACAGCGGGCATTTCATGCTTGCTAGCTACTGCGACTTTATGCGTATTCCACGGCAGCTACCAATGACTGAGACGTGCTGTGGCTCTTAGGAAGAATGAGTGAGACAATGTACCCCTCACTCGGTAGGGTTGCTAGATAAAGTAGAGAATGCCCAGTTCAACTGAATTTCAGACAAAAGTTCTAGCATAAGTTTTCTAGCGTAAGTATATTCCATGTGTACCTTGTCCACAAAAATCTCACAGGGGTATAGATGGTGCGTTGTTGGGAATGATGGCAAGGAGTCATTTCCACCCTGTCCTCTCTGCTCTGCCCACTGCTTTTCATCTCACACAAAGGGTCCCCGACATAAAAACTGGGGGGTGGGCCAATTTGTGACATGGGACTCGAGGTCTTGGAAATGCAGGTGTTCCTGTGAAGGTTATGGTTTGCATGTGGAAGTGAATATTCTCTCATTCATATGTGCTGGGAGCCACAAAACGTCCTACTTCCCACCTTCTCTGCTTTTTGTGTGTTATTTGCCACTTTTCACATGGTGTGGGCCAAAAGGCATGCTTTTCCTGTTAAGCATTCTGGCATACTACGGGTTTTGATAAGTGGGTTTGATAGATTGGAATTCCTGTTTCTGTAAGTGAATTTTCTTGTAATCCGTATTCGTGGTAAAGCAGGAATCTTCTAAGCCTTCTTACTTATTCAGATGCTGCTCTTACGATTATTCTGGCATTTCACATCGTTATTCTCAAATTCACTATCTGCGCTCTCATATCTATAACTTGTCAAATTTTTCCATGCTTGGCATTTGCACCACAGTTAAAAACAACAACAACAACAACAACAAACAAAACAAAACAAAACTCCTGGGCACCGGCCCCAGTGAATTATTAGTAGTCCCATCACATAGTCACCAGGTTGACAGTTACTTGCATTACCTGTGTCCCTAGTCCCGATGACAAATAATCCTTGAATTGGTTGCTGATACCTCATCCTTTATTAAATTTTTAAATATGATTTGTGCTTTTCTAGAGCCTCGCCTCTTCCTGGAACTACTGTAGAGGAAGCTACTGAACCCCCAAAATACCTGATGTGGTTCTGTCCCCTTTAAGATCTTCTCTTCTTTATTCTCTCTCTCTCTTAAGATCTTTTTATTTATTTGAGAGAGAGAGAGTGCACACACACACAGAGAGAGGGAGGAGCAGACCCTCCCCCCCCCCCCCCGCTAAGCACGGAGCCCAACGTGGGGCTCGATCCCAGGACCCTGAGATCATGACCCGAGCCGAAGGCAGACACTTAATCAACTGAGCCCCCCAGGTGCCCTCTTTTATATGCTCTTTCATTTCAAATCCTTCATTACTGACTCCTTGTCCAGATTCTGTCCTCTCCCAACTCTGCCTGCATGGTCAAACGGTACTGACTTCTCCTCGGTCTGGTCCTCACATTTTCTGCTGCTTGACCTCACAGGGGTTTCATTCTCCTTATCTCTCTCAGGAATATCGCCTATGCTTTATGCATTCACTCAGCAGACATCTATCTACTGGGCCCCACTTTGTGCCAGGCATTATGCTTCACCTGGAGATCCAGAGTGGATTAGAGAAGCAGTCTTAGACCTCAGCTGGTTCCCGGTCTTGAAGGAAAAACAGACAAGTTGGCCAAACAAATGAGATCCATGTAGTAACAGAGCCAAACCTCAGTGGTTGAGGAGCCCAGAGGAGTGGTTCCTAATCCAGCCTGGGATGAGTACAGGTGCAGGAGACGCTGAGGGGAGCTTCCCAAGTGAGATGACAAAGAAACTGAGTCTTGTGGACAAGTAGAGGGCACTACATCACTGATGGAGCAAATGATATGTGTAAATAGGAGTTCCGGGGCCCATTTGGTTCATTATAACCATCATGGATTGGCAGGGGTTGGGCTTGGTGGTTTGGGTGGGGGCAAGTCATGGAGGATCTTGCACAACATGCCAAGGACATTGGACCTCATGTCGCGGGTGAGGGGGAATCACGGAAAGTGTTGATAACCTCTGCATTAGGAAATGTTTAATCTGGGAGCAGTATGAAGGGTTGGGGGGCAGGGTGAAACTGGAGAGGAAGAAACCACTGCAGCGGTCTTGGCCAGAAATGATGGGGGCCTGAAATATGACAGCGAGAGACCTTGCTTCTTCCCTTGATCTTGGGCTTTTGGCTCAATAGTAAGTGCTTTATGTTATCTGATTGAACACTTGCAAAATCCTGAGGAGTAAGACCTCTTGTTCTATCCATCTGACGTATGAGAAAACTGAGGTGCAAAGAGGTTTAAAAAATTGTCCAAGTTCACGTGTGTCAAAACGTGCTGGAGCCACAACTACAGCCTGTGCACTTAACTAATATCATGCCTTGTCTATTACTTCGGCCAACTGGCAATGGCTAAAAGGCAGAGAACAGTCTAGAGCAACGCTTTCCAACAGAAATATGCAAGTCACAAATGTGAGCCACACATGTAACTTTAAATATCTTGGTAGCATATTTAAAAAATTTATTTTTAATAATTTATTTTATTTAACATGATATATCCCCAATACTATCATTTCAACATGAAATCGATATAAAATATTACTGAAATATTTTGCATTCTTTTTTCTCAACCAAGTCTGGTGTGTATTTTACAGTTATAATACATCTCGATTTGGACCAACCATATTTGAAGAATAGTACAGGTAGCTAGCAGCTACCATATTGACCAGCACAGACCTGGAATGGCTCTCATCTTTCTGCTATGGACAATATGGTAGGTGGTGATAACATTTTCAGAGATAAGGCACTATGGGAAGAAAAGGTAATTTGGAAGTAGTTTGAAATGCTTGAAAAACATCTAGGTAGAGATTCCTAGGCAGGGGTTGGATATATAGGTGTGGACCTCAGCATAGAAATCCGATAGACATATACAGTTGGAAGCTATTCCCATAGAGATGGTTATTAAAACACAGGCTTGGAAGGAACTCACGTGGGGCGATTATGTTCAAGGACTGAGCTCTGGAAACACAAGGAAGGGATGGATGCCTTGGGTAGGTAGAGGAATTCATTTGTAGGTATCTCATCTCCCCTTGAACAGGAAGGAAAGACAAAGTGAGTGTGAGTGCAGAAGGTAAGTTTGTGTAGGTAAAGAGGGTGAAGAGAGACAGGAAGTAGGCCTTCTAACCTGATGTTGGCAGGGGTTCTCTTGGCTACCCTCCTCCTTTTTTTCTCTTCCACAGAAAACTGAGCCCTTTTATAGCTGACTGCTCACAAAATCGATATGCAAAAAGGGGAAGAAGAAGCAAACAAAATGTAAATATTTGTTCAGCCCCGGGAAGCAAAACCAAGGATGAGCACTCATTTCTCCCAATTGTCATGCCATACTCTCTCTCACATTAAACTTTCTATTTTGAAATAATTACAGACCCACAGGAAATTGCAGAAATAGTCCAGAGAGTCTCCCTGTCCTCTTCATCCTCTTTCCACGAGGGTGACACCATACATCACCACAGTACAGCATCAACACCAGGAAACTGACATCGGTACGATACTATTAACCGGACCTTTATCTTTTCTTTTATCATTTCTTACCAGGAAGCACCCTGAGTAAAAAGAATCAAAATGAGGTAAGATGTAATGTCCAACCAGGTCCAGAGCTTTATGTACGTTCAAGAGGTTTTATCCCTGTAGCTAAATGACATGCACCAAATACAACACCTAAATGCCTCCTCAATGCTCAATACCTTCTTACAGCAATCTGTAACTTGTACCAGCATTATGTGGTCAGACCAGACTCTTCACTGTCTGCTTGGCTTCTTGGTACAGAGAACAGCAAAGAACAGAACAGACGGCCCTGCTGTCCCCGTCAGGAGCTGTAATGAGGACTCTTTGACTCAGAAGAGAAAGGGAGGTGCCCTACAACCCACATCTCACTGACTACCGAACCCAGGCTCTGTTTCCGACAGGGCACTGTGTCTTGCTAGATGGCTATTTCATGCCCTCCTCTACACAGCAGAAAACCAATGGATTAGGAGGGCGTTAGCATTCAGATGTGTGACTCCGTCCCCCGTTTAATCTGGGATGATTTCAGGGGAACCCACAGCACCTAATACGACAGTCTCCTCAATAAATGCGAAGGGTTTAATTGAACCAGCTTACAAAAGAAACAGACCCAAAGGACACAGGCACATTCCTCAAAAGCAGAATCAAACAGAGAAAGAATCAAGACATCTCTTTGCTTCAAGGAAACAAAAACCAATGAAAGAAAATTAAGCCAACTTGAAGGGAACAGTGGCTGTCCACCAGCCAGGGTCTGGCCAAGGCAAATAACCCACTTATTAACAGTGAGAGTTCCTCTGTATTTTTCCTCTAAGTGGTAATTTGTTAACCAGTAAATATGGAATGACTTTTTCCTCCCTTGGAGATAAATGAGCTCTAGTTCTCAAAAAACAATATATCTGGCAAGAGGTGGGAAACAGAAAAATGAAGTGTTTCGTCCATTAAGACTTAAAAATTCAGCAAAATACTCATTTCTGGTAGCTGGGTGAAAGGAATTTGACAACTGGCCTTGACAATTTCTGAGCAGGTGAGGAAGGAACAATTTAGCAGGAACATGCTGGAGAAGGGTGGTCAGATGCCTCCAGGCTGAGTGATCTCTAGAAATTTATTTTGTGTACTACACCTTCCCTTATATTGTCACATACCATAGCTGTGCTACCGGTAATAAAATAGTTTGTGTCCAATTTGAGAAGACAGGCTGAGGGCAATTCGTCGTTGGAAAGACAAACTATAGGCTGAAGGGAACAGGACACAAGGAAGGGGGAAGGGGGCTCCTGACGCTGGTCGCCATGGGAAGGGTCTCCTGCCCCCAGGTGCTGAGACCCAGCAGCACTCACGGGATGAGGGTGGAGGAAAACAGTTGAAATCAACTCGGCTCTATCAAAGCTGTTATCAAAGAGTCAAGGGTGAGAAAACCAGTCATGTGTTTGATGGACTGGCCCTGCATTGACCAGAGTTTGAAATTCAGCCCTGAGATCCGTTCTGTCGTTGACCTCTCCCGTGACAATGTGGCTCGGCCATTTGTGTCTGACCCAGCCATTTGTTTGGGGCTGACTAGACGCAGCCTGCATTTTTAAATCTGTGCGGATGCTTACACAGACCCCGCTCTCCAGTCAGACAAGAGTGCCACCAGATGTGACTAAATGTGCCTCCTTTTTTAGCCGTTTAAATGTGAGAAATCCCTCCCATATCAGTCCGCTGCAGGAAACTATTTTTATCAGGGTCTTTCAACCCCAGCTCTGAGACACATCACAGATATTCCTGCAAAAGTTCCACAGCCGACAATGAAATCAACCCCGTGCCAGACAGACTCGAACACTCGGGCAGGCGGCGAGGGGAGTGAGTCCTGCCTGCGATCACTCGGAGCTGTAGGGAAGCTAAGGGGGGGTAGCAGGGCAGAAAGGGCAGAATTAAAATGTGATCAACGTGGCATCTGGTCTCTCTTCTCTCTTCAGCTTCCACGGAAGCAAATGTGGAAAAGGGGAGGAAGCAGCGAGGAAAAAAAAACAACAAGGAGAGACAGGGCCCCTTCTGGGAAAAACAATTCTTGTCTTGAATTCTCAACTGTGCATTCCACCTCAGAAAGCCAGTGACCACTTTTACTGAGCCCCGGGCGACAGCTATGCCCAGTCTGATCCAGGCGAGAGATAGGCAAGGGGTGGCAGCTTCTGCCTTAATCTTTCTGCTGTCTCCCTTCCCCCTTCCAGTCACAATAAATATATTTATACTCACTTGATTATGGCAGCCAGACAATGCTCCCCTAATTGGCAGTGATCAGGGCTCCAGAATTGCTTGGGTGAACCCGCTGTCTCTCTATCAGGCAAAGCCATAAGGGGCCACTAATGCAGTCCCCATTAACAATTTCCGGAGGAATAAAAAACAGTCCCCCGACTCGTGCATGGCAATGAATTTTCCTAACAGCTCCTAAGAGCCAACCCTTGAGGAACTCAGACATTCATGAACCTGCCCAGCATAGAATGATTTTATAAATCTTCCCCACCCCCAGCTCTAGTGCACAGAAAAAAAACCATAGCCACTTCCTTCTGCTGGAGGTTCTTTTGTTCTTTTACGTTTTTCTTTTTTTCTTTTACAGGCCTTATGGAGCCAACTGTCATTTTTGGTGCTTGGTTCTTTGTAAATTTCAAGGACATCTGGCACGCAGTTTACTGCATTTGTTAGATTTGGTATTTGTAGATGCGTATGCGGTCTCTGCTGCGTGTGCGTGTTACCGTTCCACGTGCATAATTTATGCACACAGAATTTGGAACTTGAGTGCCTCCGTATATTTTGACGTGTAAATGCGACTACCACAGTGCTGATCATAAGTAGTTGCTTAATAAACGTTTGCTAAATAAATGAATGCACCAAGAAGGCAAATGTCATTCATTGATTCATCAGACATGTGGATGCCTGGTATGTGCAGTATGTGGCTTAGAACGTGCTAGATGCTGGGCGTTCAGTGGTGCACACCCACAGTCCCTGCCCTCAGGAGCTCACAGTTGAAGGGTGGGAGGCAGGCACATAAACAGGCAATGATAGGACATCGTGGAGACACAGGGAGAGGGCCCTGTGCAAGGCAACACGGAGCTAAGGAGGGAGACCTTAGTCTACCTAGGGGAGGGGCTGAGGCCATGATGTGTGCAGAGGGGTCTCTGAAGGTGGTGATGCCTAAGCAGGGGCTGTAAAGCATTCCAAAGGGAGTAGCATAATCGATGGCAGGACACAAGAAACAGCAGGGTGTGTGTGGAGATCTAGAAGCCCGAGGGTGTTCGGGAAAGCACTGAGGCAAGGAGTTGACAAAATTGAAGTGAGGGCTCAGGCGGGGGACTGGCTCTGGCCAGGAGGGCCTGGGGCGAGTAAAGAAAGGAGCTTCAACTACCTTGGTTAGAACTAAAATTCTTCCGGATTGTGCTAGACTGTGTACACGCACACCGCAAAGCAGAACTTGAACCTGCTTTGGAAACGCTGCCGACGTGCTGCTAGTCACTGCACCTGTCACTGATGAACCGTGTGAACCCGAGCAAGGGCTGCCTTCTGTAAGAGTAAACTGAGGACATGGACTCTGCAGGCTCTAGGACCCTTCCTGGCTTCTCTATGGTAAGCTACCTAGAGTCTCCGAGGTTTGTGTGCAGTCCACACCTGGGCCTGTCCCCTGTGAAAACTGTGGGGCTCTGAAGGCACGAGGCCACTCCTGAGCGGCACATGGTATCACAGAGTCACCGTCTTCCAGCACAGGCCCAGGCAGGAATACTGAGTGCAGTTCAGCAGAAGCCCTTAAGAAGTCTTCACCAGAACGTGCCGCATGATGGAGATACCCTCCTGTCCTCAGCCTGGGTCAGGGTCTCCTTATCTCAATGCTGAAGAACCCCCAATTCAATTCAAAGCACGGATCGCTGCTTGATTACATTTCTCTAAAGCACCGCTGAGCTTATATCCTTTCTGCTCAAAAACTCTTACTGATTCCTCTTTACTTATAGACTCAAGCCCCGAGTTCTTAGAGTGACACTCAAGGTCATCCTCAATCTATCCCCCACCCTACCCGCCACAACTTCCACGTCAGCCAGGTGGGACCCCAGGCAATGGCGTCCATGAAGATTCCTACTGCTCTGTCTTTTCTCCCTCCAGCCCTCCACTAAAGGTCCAACTCGAATTCAAGACCATCTCTTCTAGGAAGGCTGTCCGGCTACCCCATCCTCTCCGGCATCCTGTGCGGCACTTACTGTGTTGTTCATTAGTGACTATGAATTTCACTTTGTGGTTTGTGTCTTACTTCCCCAGCTAATCTGTAAGCTCCAGAGGCTAGGAACCAAGCCTCACCCCTCTTTGTAGTCTGTGGACCTAGCTCAGTATCCTGCTCATGGTAAATAATTGCTGACGATGCCTTTCCTCCACTGTAGCCTCTAGAAGACCACGGAGTAAAATCCACAGGAAGTAGAATTATTGTTGTGTCATCATAGTGCTGTGGCCCAAAGTTCTTTTTCCGACTTCTTGGAAAATGGGAACCTCGGAGAGAGTGGTTTGCTGTAACCATTCTGGAGTAAAAAGAATGTGAAACATTTCTCCGACGATTCCTAAACAATATTTCAGAGGCCCTCCTCCAGAGCTTCCAGTTCATCCAGGATGAGCTATTGCACAGATCAAAAGGAGCATATGCACATTCCACCAGGAGGAGTAATCACTCTGCTAAATTTAAAGGGGAGGATGATTGAACACTCCAGCTCGAAAGTAGAAATGGTTTAACATCACACGACTGAAGAGGAGCATGAGTGACTTACTTAATTTTTGGCCCCCAGTGTTCAGTTTTTATTGTGTGTGTTCCGTTGAGCAGCACACGGGATTTTTCACAGAAGAGGAACTGGCACTAAATCAATACGGAAACTCACCACGTCCTGACTGATCCGAGAGCGTTTAAGGAAGCCGAGCTCTGCCAGTATGTACAACTGTGCAGGATCTGTAACTGGGCAGTTAAAGCCGCCCTCGAAGCTGGCAGCTGTGATTTTCCCAGAAGCAGAGCTTCAGGAAGAAAAATAGCTTTGAACTTCAGTTCCATTTTTGCAAATTGGATCTGTTCACGAAAAACTGTTTTAAGTCCAGGTTTCTTTCCTTCTTTTTTTTCCCCCCTCATTAGTAAGGGTATGACTGTTTCTTTTTACCCACATGGAAATTCATTCATTTACTCCACAAATATTTATTGAGTACCTGTCATGAGTCAAACACTGTTTTAGGTGCTGGGGATGCAGATTTGAACAAAAGAGGCAAAGTCCCTGATCTCATGGAGATTGTCTCCTAGGAAGGGGAGATAGATAATAAATGAGTTAACAAGGAAGTAGATATACAGGATGTCAGGCATGAATATGGAAATGATGTGAATATCTTTTTGTACTTGACAAAGTAATTTCTAGAAAATTAAAGATGAAGGGGCACCTGGGTGGCTCAGTCAGTTAAGTGTCTGCCTTTGGCTCAGGTCATGATCCTGGGGTCCTGGGATGGAGCTCTGCATCGGGCTCCCTGCGCAGCAGGGAGCCTGCTTCTCCCTCCCCGTTTGACACTACCCCCTGCTTGTGCTCTCTCTCTCTCTCTCTCTGTGTCAAATAAATAAATAAAATCTTAAAAAAAAAAAGAAGACTCGGCCATGAATATTATCTTAGTTCATATATGTCATATATAAAGGGGTATTTAAAAAATAACTAGTAAGGAATATATATATTGCTCTTTACATGTGACATTGACATTCCCTGCTGATTTTCAAAAGGATGGGCAGCCTTACGTCTCTGCATCTTTCCTAGACCCCAGGCCCCAGTCATAACAGCACCATGGAAGGTTCTCTGGCAACGTGATGTGCTGAATGTTCCTAGGTGTCCCTTCTTCCATGAAGACTCTCCTCCTCCTTCACCCCAATCCTTGCCACCCATTAATGTGGTTCCAAAGTCACCCTCTCTGTGTAACCTTCCCAGACCCACCAAGTAGAGCTGAGTTCTCCCTCCCTTCTCCCTTCTCACATCAAGGACAGCACCTCATGGAAGATTTTGGCAATGGTTTGTTTACTTCTGTGTCTTCCCTCCCAAGCTGTAAACTCCTCCAAGTAGGGAGTGTCTTGTTTGTAATTTTATCACACAGCACAGTGCCCGGCCTATAGTAGGCCCCTGATAAATACTGGATGAATGAGTGAATGACGTACGGTCTCCTCTGTTTTGGCTTGTGCTGAGCTATGCAGTCGGAAACGAGGGGACTGTGGCAGAAGAGCAGAGGAAAGCCTGCTGACCAATACAGTGAAGAACTCCGAACAATGGCTTTTAAACATTTGAGCTCATAGACTGCAGATGATAAAGAATTTCAAATTCGAAGTTTCCTAGATGATATTTCTATGTGTACTAACTCTGGATGGTTGAAAGTTCAAATAAATGATTAAAACACGTAAAGCAGAACCGTTAAGTAATCTGGATCAGCTACTGCAGGAGAGAAACTTGAAGAGACTTAATAACGGTTCTCAATGAAAGGAAAGATTGTGTTCCAAGGACGGCTAAACAGCCCCCTTCTCCATGCACACAAAAGAAGGAAAAACATGAGATCGCGCGCTACAAAATTTAAGTCAAAAACAAAAAAGAACTCAATTTCAAGTGGGTTATAGGAACTCACTTCAAGTTACTCTTACAAATAACTGGCATGTGTGGAGGGCTTACTCAGAGGCAGGCATTGTTCTAAACCTTTCCCCATTTGTTATTTCCCCCCAAGCCCCCCGACAAACCCCTGCAGGTTAGTTTCAGTTGTATTACTCCCCGTTTACCGGTGAGAAAGTGGAGGCACCATTACTGATGGTTAAGTCACTCCCGGGGCCCTGCAGCTGGAAGATGGTGGAGCTGAGATCCCAGCCAGGGCTGTCTGGCCTCTGAGCCCTTGCTCTCACCTACTCTGCTCACCTTCCTCTCAGGATGGAGACCTGAAGCTTAGCTCAGTTAAGCTCCTGCAGCTCATTTAAATTTGAACAAGAAAATCATTGAATACGTAAATGGCCCTTCATTTTCAGGGCCACTTGCTGTCTCATGGGCTTCACTACACCAGTGTGTGTGCATGCGTGTGCACACATGCGTGCATGTGTGAGTGTGTGTGTGTGTGTACATGTGGTGAAATTCGAAAACATGCTTTTCTTTTCTTTGTTCTAGTGAGTTGGCCTACCACCTCCTGTCTTTCTAATGAGATGTTGAGTTGTTTTGGTTTCAGCAGTCTACACGCACGGTTTATAAGAGCAGACATAAGTCGAGTCAAATTTAGATGTTATGATTTTAGCTCCAGAGTGAAGGAATATGCTCTCGGGGGCTGAGAAGTCAGCATCTTCTTCCCTGTTATTTTTTTCCAAGGCAACCTTGTTCAGCCTGCCCTGGGGACATAAGCAGTGGGGTCATCGTCAGCACAGAACAGGGGCAGCTGGCTGAGCAGCTCAGATGCCTAGCACCAGGAAGTCAAGGCTCATCTGGTCCTCCGAGGAGAGAGTGATCAAGCCCCGTGCTGCGCTTGCCCAGCTGCAGGAGGCCGGAGGCTGGTTCGAGGGAACCAGGGCAGCCCAGTAGGAGCCCTGTGAAAGGGTGTGAATGAGTCACTACACTTTTCAGGTTGACTGAGATGACTTCTGTTGATTTTCTTCGAATTTAGATCTGTTATCAGTGTTCACACATGGGGCCTAACGGGAAGAAGATGAGTGAACATTTTTTTGATAGTGCCTGGCCTTTGGCAGGGTTGCGATAAGATTTGGGTTAAGATGTGACTCTGCAAGAATGTGTAGGTCAGCGTGCATGTCCCGGTGTGTGCTGAGGGCCTCAAGGAGGCATGTTTTAGTGTCTTGAGCGGAAGGAGACCCAGGGAGACAATGTTTTCTGACATTATACACAAGTCGGCCTGGGTTGGTACTTACTATTTTAGGGGATCAGCAGATACTGCAAATTTGTCAGACTTTGAGTCCAGAGTCTGGGAGAAGCACTTGCTTTTTAACCGTGTGTCCCCCACAATGACTAGATAGATTATTGGTGACTCGGTTAAGTGTTTGGGTTCTAGAAGCTCACTTAACCTTTCCAGTCTCAGTTTCCTCACCTTTAAAATGGATAGGACAATGGTACCCACCCCACTGGTTAGGGTTAAATAGATGAGTATGTGTCAAGTGCTTGGAGCAGTGCCTGGTATTTGGGTAGCATGAATTTTGCGTTCATATTAATGCATACATCTTTGTTCACATGACTTCATATTTGGCAGAGGACCAATTCCAATGCTTGTGCAAAATAGGTACTTGGTTAAATTTGTTAAATGTTGAAGGAATTAAAAGAATGGATTTAGTGAAATACATGTATGGCAACCTGTTCTGACTTCTCAGTAACCTGTAATTTGGGGGCAGACCAGACATTAGATTTAATCTCCTACAGAGAAATATTTCAAAAAAGCAGAGTGTTCTGCAATCAAACATCTATCTCTGCAGAAAAGAAGGGAACGGAGACGATGGTTTTGCATGAAGATCACAATGGGAATGGCATGAAAACCTGAGTTGAGGAATTGAGGGACAGGTAGCAGGGTCTGTGATTCTCAATCAAGTAAAGAAAAATACCTAATATAATCAGACATTTTAGAGCTGCGAAGTATATGTTAAGTTTGAGTTTACAAAAATAAATATAAAAAACAGGAGTCAAATCTCTGACCTGTATTTACCTTGTACTGATTTTCTAATAATGACAGCTTCAACTTGAAATGAATAATTTGAGAAAATAGAAAGAAAATGAACAATATAATGTTTTAGGAGCTGGTGCGGTTTAAGAGTACATTGATATTAGGTTGAATTATATGAAACTGCCACTTCTTTTGGTGAGAATGGTCAGACATTGTCAATTTCATATGGTTCAATCTAATATATTTAAGCTAATTAACACTAAATAAAAATACTTATATTACCTTGCCCTTTATATTTTAGCCTTTTAACTATGACTCTAGAACTAAATGGGCCAATTATATTTGCCTCAGCCTCTTTTGCCTCTCAGAATTTGTGCACAGTAGGTACTAAACAAATGTTTTTTTAATTGAGTGCTGTTTTCTGTTATTTTCTCTCAAAAATTAGGCCTAAATTTCATTCCGCTACCTAATGCTGAGACTGCCCTTAAAATATAATTAACAAAGTGTTAGCTTCATTCCATGTTTCATGATTTAGATAAATCCTTTCTGTTCCTTGTTTGGGCAGCACCGGGAAGCTAATTAATACATTATTAATATATCGTAGAGGCAAACGAGACTCTGCTTGTGCACGCAAGCCATGACAAGAATAAATTCGGGTCAGATATAGTTTTGCAATTAAGGAAAAATGTTGTGATAATAATGAGAAATTACTGTTTACATGACATATCTCTGCACATTAAAACACATTATAGACTTATAAAGGAGGTGAATGGCAGAACAGGCAAGCTTTCTCCTGAAGGTTCCAAGCATTTAGGGATCAACTGGGGCATCCAACGTGCCCCGCAATGAACTAGAAATGATAACCTTTGGGACCCCAGGAATGAAGAGCTTCATTATTATTCATAGACGGTTTCATAACAGTTGGGATTGGTCCAAGAGTTAGGAACACATATTGAAATAAATGAGCAGGCAGCCTGAAATGGTTTTCAACTCAGAAAATGAAAGGCTTCTCCTATGGTGGAAGAGAAGGGGCATGTTCAAAAAGGAGCAGGAATAATCCATGAGTTATACATACCTGCTCGGGCCTCAGTTTCCCCATCTTGGTCCACTACCTCCTGGAGAATATTCATTCTCTATCACATCTGTTGCTCCCAGGGTAAATGGCACTGTGCCTCAAAGTGAGATGCGTTTCTTAGGGGGAAGAGCTAGAGCTCTAAACTGGATTATTTAGGTTTTGGTTGACCCGGAGCTGTGAGAACAGCCACATTACACAAGCAGAGTTCTGAGAAAAGAGTTGCTTTCATTTTTCAAACAGAAGAACCACAATCCTTGCTCAGTTTGGATCCTTAGACAAATCAAATAAACGAGCAAAAGAGGGCTCACGGAACCCCCAGTTTTAACTTTTCGCCCAGTGCCTCAGATTTTTCTTAGAGATTTTTTTCTCTGAGCGTAGAGCAGGTACAATATTCTGTTCTGTTTGTGCTGTCTAATGAGATCCCAGCCCAAGGGGATGTGCTCCCGCGATAATGTCCTAATGCTAATTACATTTTAGAATGGTTCGGGCAAGAGTAGCTCCAAACATACTTGAGGTAATAACTAGTCCTATATCCAGAAGGTCAACAGTTCAATCAAAGAGAGAAAAAAAAGTGAGCATATCTTAAGAAAGAGTTCAAGTGGTTTTGTACAAGAGCTCTCATTAAGTCTACAACAACACTTAAAACACCGGTCGGGCTAGGTAATTCTAGATTTCCCTTTTTAACTCGTCGAAAGCTCCTGATTTCAGGGAGCAGTGTCTGAGAACAAGAAGCATCTGGCAGGTGAAGGGGAGAAAGTGTGTTGTTAAGGAATTGGCTGGAGTTTTAGGTTAGGGGTCTGTGCCAAGGCTGCAGCACAGAGTTTGAGAAGGGAGGGGGTGTGGACTGCGGATGAAAAAGCAGAGGTGAGGCTGGAGCGTTGGTATCAGATGAGGGCCCCGGGCCAATCTTCTATTATGGTAACAACACGGCTTTGAACCATGATGACAATAAATCCCTCGAATAATTGTGCATCAAACCACTAAACACAAAATTACAATCTGCTCTCGTCAATGCAGTTTCCATAACAGTGTCGGAAAATTTCCCCATCTTCCCATTTTTCTATGATTTCTAATGAGCACAAAAGAGGAACAACTGGAAACTATACCCATTGCTTTCTGTTTTAAATGACTGACGTTATCTTTCACTTAAAGTGCATAGCATTTTAACCTATTTTTAAGATATTTATTGAGCACCTATTATGTACTTGGCAATGGTCATATGGCTAATCGTTTTAGAGAAGATTCCTAAAAAAGACTTTCTGCTCTGCCAAAGATAAAGTATTAAAATAACAAAACAGCTCAAGGATTTTTTTTTAATGTGCTAAAAAGTGGTGTTTTTCATCCTCCAAGAGCCCCCCACTCTGCACAAGGAGGTCCTTTCAATAAGGGTGCGATGCAATCTGGCGTTGTGTGAATCACAGTCTAAGAAGTAACCATTTCAGGGGGACCATGTTCAGGAGATAAAACACAACTAAGCTGGGAAACTGAAGGATGATTTTTATAATTTAAATTACAGGGAAATTTTAGGGCTGAAAATCAAGTGACAATAAAAGTGACTTAACTCAGTAACCTTTAAATAGAATTTTCAAATGTACAGAAAAGTACAGAGAAGAAGAAAAGGACTGTATGTATACCCACCACTCCTAGAGTTTTTATGAGTCTTTGTAACAGACCCTGTTCTATTTCAGAGGGGTCCGAAAGTTGCTCAAGTAAAAACCTTTCTGTGTCTGAGACCAGCCCCTGGGGATAAAACCTTTCGGGAGGCCATTTTTGGTGCATGGAATTCTCTTCTCTCCTCTGGGCCACTCCCCCTTGAGCCGTTACTGATGGGGCAGGGGAGGGCCTGGCAGATGCTAGCAGGGCCTCTGCCCTTCAGCACATCACACTCCCTTCGAGGGGATTGATGCCTACATAAATAATTCTAACATAAGGCTGACATGAGTGCTGGGGAGAAAGAGATTAATTCTGTCTGAGGAGGGGGTAGGTTTGGGCCTAGCCCTTCAAGGTTGGCTCGGATTTAGGAAGGTCCCTATCTGGGGGATGGGGAAGCTCGAGGAAGAGGGAAGGCCTTATTCCAGAATGTGGAGCACATGTGGTCCTTGGAACCAAGTGTATGCTCTCAATGAAATGGGTATGCTCTGGCTGTAAAAAAACGTTGAGGGCCTCTAGCTTATTGATGGAGGGGTCAGTGCCCTAAATTCTCTCATTTCCTTTTCCAACTACCGAGTTGCTAAGTCTTACTGAATTTTTATATATCATCCAGCTGCTTTTTAAACCCTCAAATCATGTAATAGAGTCATAATTTACCTTTGGAGAGCATGTTACAATTTATAAATGGCTTTTTTTTATACACATGATTACATTTGATCCATATAACAGCCCCGTGACACCACAGGCTCATCTCCGCAAGCTATTTCCTTTGAAAGTAACTACTACTTAGAGAAACTACTAGCTATAGAAATCAGAAAAATTTCCACTAGCAGCCTTATTGTGTTAGAAGTGCACACCAGGATAAAGTCAGCAATTTGGGAGAAATGAAAGAAAGGGTCCCGAGATAGCGATTGAGAGTCACAGGGGGACGACAGGATTGTGGTTTTGGAAACGACAGTGATGCAGAAGGTAGAAGATGGGGTGAGTGTAGGGTGCAGCGTGGTGGTCCACTGCAGGGGGCTGGGGGGGGATGGTGGTACTTAGCACAGTACTGAGCACTCAGCAAGCCCAGAGTTAATACCTGTTCAGCCATAAGTGGGGCTGGGTATGCATCTTAAGCAGTGCCAGCAGCACAATTCAAAATATAAAATGGTGACTTTTGGAACACGGGTACAGAATAAAATGAATATTTTTTTATAACACTGAGGAGTGAGAGAGTGGTTCAATCGGGAGGAAGGGAGGAACGCTCATCTCATTTGACACATCTACATTCTCTCTCCTGCAACATCTCCATCTATGGTAACTTTATAAACTGCTTTTCACATATCGACTCGGTGCACTTTTGCAACTACTTGATAGAAGCTAAAACAGCCAGGACACCGTGATGGTTGTAATCTAGTTGGAATAAGCCTTACTGACTTTGGATACATCAACATATCCATTTAGCCTGATGCAAATCAGTTTACTTTTCTACTTAGAGACATGATGTGAAATGAAATTAATCCAGTTGCAGCAAAGTGAGTGAATTCAGTTGAATAAATCCCTTTCCGTGGAAAAGAACTTTGTTTTGCAGCTCATTTGAAACAAAAACCCCACATGGCAGCGTAATGCCTTCTCTGGAACCGAGCAAATGCATTTATCCCACTTTTATTTACAGCTAAATTCACATAGAGCTGTTTCCTATGATAGCGTACTCTATTGTCCTTAGGTGAGGTTCACAGTGAAAGCATTTGCTTTCTGTGACAACCAGAATGTGACAATGGCACTTAGCCTAAGGACTGTCTCTTCAACTAGACTATGAACTCAGCAAAGATCAACAACCCCTTCGAGAGAGAAAAGAGAGACTAATAGAAACCAACAAAACCATGTGTACTCTTGTAGATTCTCTCTTCTCTGCCCTCCACTGTCAAAAGGGCAGCCAGCACACAGTGTATGTTTAATAAATACATTTTGGTGGTGACTATCACAAGAGGGCAGGGCCTGGAGAAGGTCCAGAGAACACCAAAGGGATGAAGAGGTTGGGGCTGTGCTAATGCAATTGAGATTCTTTGCCCCAGAAAGGGGAAGGCTGGGTGTGGCCATTCTGGAGGTCATTGGGGTTGTTCATCATCGCTGAATGTTAGAAAGCACATAGGCTCCCTGGTGGGATGAAAGAGAGTCAACTTACATCTTAGGAAGAGGATTTGGGGTCAGGAACGGGGAAGAAGGCTCAACTTAGCTGGATTATAAGGCATCGACACAATCTTTAAGAATCTTTCCCTGGAAATTTTACAGTTGAAAAGTAGATAATCTTTCTGAAATGATTTAGCTGTGGTACAGCAAGGAAATGACCCAAGAACCTCATAAGCTCTATTCCAGTTCTGACCCCATGATTTTTCACCAGCCAATGTCAGCACCTGGTTGGATTCTCGCCTACCTTTCTCCATAGCTGGAGGCATCTGACCCCTTCCTGCAAGTCAACCATACTGTAGACTTAGCACTAAGCCTTTTCTCAGTTGGGAGGGATTTAAGACGTTCACTGTGACTGAACGCTTGGCTAACATTACATCAGGTCACCCCCTGCTGCTGCCCTGGCTCAGAGGTGTCCCAGTTCCAGCGAACGGGATTTTGTCTTGCTCCTAAGTCCTTGTTTTACTGGATTTACCTGAAATCCACTGTGTACTCCCAGGCTAACACCTGAAATCCTTTCTTGTTTTCCAGGCCTAACATGATTTTGGGATCATATCTAGTATCTGTTCTAGGACTGAAGCTTTGAGTGTCTCCAGCCCATCCCTCCCCGCCCAGTTCATATCTAGGGTCTAGTCTCTGAATCCCATCCCTGTTCCCTAGAGCTGACTGTCTGTGCACAGAGCACTGGTGACCGTCTGCCCTAGATGTCTCCTCTCACCTGTGGCTGGATCCCCCACTCCCTTCCTTGCATGTCCCTACCATCCCCTTCCTCCCATGTCCTTACCATCATCACTCAGGCCACTGCCAGCCTATCTGTTCTTTGGTCATATCATGACATGCCACGAGGCTCCACCGGCCTAATGTGTTCTATAATCAGGAACGGGGTAGAGGTGCACCTCTGAACCTTTCTCTACAAGCTATATACCTCAGTAACAGGGTTTCTCAACGTTTTTACTATTGACATTAGAGGCTGGTTACGTCTTTGCTGCGGGGACCGTCCTATACATCGTAGGGTCCTTAGCAGCACCGTAGGCCTCCACCCACAAGATGCTAGTAAAACCCCCCACCCCAAATTGTGACAACTAAAAATGTCTCCAGGCTTTGCCAAATGTCCCTGGCAGGGAGGGGATGTCAAATCTCTCCCCGCTGAGGACCCCTGTTCTACAAGAACTCAGAAAGTCAAGAGTATGTTAAAGCCAGTTATATAGACTTTGAGAAATAGCTGGATGTATATAAAGTATTTAAATCTGGTAAAATTTTAACTAACAACTCTAAGCTCTTAACACCAAATGGAATTTTAGAATTGTATTATGACACAAGATGGATGCTGGGTAACGTGGGATGAAAACCTGGCACCTAAGGTCGGTTCTTCTCATATTTTAGTGTGCATAAGAATTACCAGGGGAGTCTTTTAAAAGTTTGGATTCTAATTCAGTAGGTTTGAGGCAGGGTCTGAGATCCTCATTTGTAATGGGTAGTAGCAGCTGGAGTGGTGGTTGAATAGTTGAGTAGGGAGGCCCTAGACCAAAATCACTGGGGAGGGGGAGGGGGGGGATCTTTGAGTCTTGAGGATTACAAGGTCATGAGAGCAACATTAAAATTTGCATCACAATGACAGATTAGGAAAATGTGGATGCTCCCTGAACCTTTCTATAAGAACAAAACTGCTCACAAGAATGGGTTTTGAAATGTGACATTTCTATTAGCTTGAAGTTATAAAAGTTATACAAGTTAGCTGTGAGTTTTTTGCTTTGGCCGGGAAAGAAAATCTATGAACTGCTAAGCTACTTTGGCAAGACTTTTAGGGGTTTCCAAAGATCTGACAGAAACCTAAACTTCAAGGTCTTTGTAGTCCTTATTTTACTAACGGAAGAGGCTAGGGCTGAGGATGCAGCTGGGGGAGGGGAAGGAGAGAGAAGAATCACGTTAAATGAGGCCTTGCAGTGAAACAGATATACCTGATAATGTTTACTCAAATTACAAATTGTTCATTGACATTGTATTGACATCACATGATGTTACTCTAACCCCAAATCAGATCACTCAGCTACAGGTTTAAAACAGTTGCAAAATTGAATGTTATTCACTACAGCATACAGTGGTAAGCATAATCGAATCTTCCAAAAGCTGCTGAGAGCCTGAAACAAAATTTCCTCCTCTCACATAATAGTGCCTCTGAGTAACTTTTATTGAGAGCTTTGCAGACATCTGACTCATTGTTGCATATCCTTGGGAAGGAAATGGCCATTTATACTTGTTCCTATTTTATAGCCAGAAAGATCGAGGCTCACTTGTTTGTATAAAGATGTAGATTTGTCCAGGGTTGCAGACAATTTATAGATAGGAAGGAGATAATAAAGTCCTGACCCCACAGAGACCTCTTCCGGGGGGTCCAGCATGAGACTAGCTATGCCCTCAGCCACAAATAAATAGTAACCTGCTGGGAGGGAGAACTAATTCACTAGCTTGGAAATTTTTTTTTTTTTAAAGATTTCATTTATTTATTTGACAGATAGAGAGAGAACAAGTGTGCAGAGTGGCAGGCAGAGGGAGAGGGAGAAGCAGGCTCTGCCTGAGCAGAGAGCCTGACGTGGGTCTCAATTCCAGACCCCTGGGATCATGACATGAGCCGAAGTCAGACACTTAACTAGCCTAGCCACCCAGGTGCCCTGCTTGGAAATATTTTGGTAAGTTGTTATCGATATGACTTAGTATGATAGGGATAAATTTCTCTACATTTAAACCTCTGTGCCTAGAGTTTTTTGTTTGTTTGTTTTTAAATCAATGATTAAGTACAGAATAAGGAAGATCTGGCTTAATAGTAACGCATGGGAACTCAAGGGTTTTAGCTGACCACAATTTCAGTATGAGTCAGCCTTGTGACATGAATGCCAAAAAGGCTAATGCAACCTTGGGCCATGTTAATAGAAATAAAAAGCATAGAGGAAGAGAGGCAACAACTCCATGGTATTCTGGAGAGCTCTGTCCCATTCTGGGCACCATGGTCCAGGCAGGACCTTAAACTGGAGTCCGTCAGAGGTGAGCACTTAAAATGATGACAGCATGCAAGATCCCATCTTAGGAAAGTGGTTAAAAGAACCAAGGATATTTATGCTTGAAGAAGAAGACTTAGAGGGGGACATAAATGGAAGTGAGAGAAAAGCAGGCAATCTGGGAAAAGAGCTTGAGGAGCAATTTCCAGCGGCAGAAGTTGATTTCCTCAAGGAAAAAAAAAGTCACAGAGCCTTCTCAAATCTTGGCATTTGGAAAATAAACAGATCATCAGCAAAGACGACCCTATTCCTCCTATGATTTCTGTGAAGGATGCAAATTTGTGGATGCAGTTATGTCTCTTTGTCAAGCCACCTCCCTCCCCTGCAGGGGCACCTCCTCCAGGAAGCCCTCCTTGCTCCACTTGCTCTGTTAATCTCCTTGGCATGAGCTGTGCACTGCAGTTTTCATCTGTCCTGTTTCCCTAATAGATTGTACATTCCTTAGGGGGAAAAGATCCATTTTGGTTTTGTTTTTATTACCCTAAGTGTTCTCAGTACATCTGGGTACCGTGAGTTAGGGATTGAGGGGATGTCTGCTGACGGTAGCCCAAAAATGAATTAAAGTAACAAAAATGGGTAATTTTTTATAGCATCTATATGACAGAGCATTATAGTGTGCTCTCTTGATGATAACAGCACCTAAATGACCCTTCATTTTATGAGATAATTTGAGCTGACAAAGTTGGCTGTGTACTAAATCTTGCTTTTCCCTACAACTTGCATTTTAAAATAAAAACTGTGTATCCGTGTTGGAAACAAGAACAGCAACAGCAACAACACAAAGTTTACTATGGCAGAGCTCCACCTGCCTTGTTCCAGGTCTTGGGAACCTCTCTCCAGCTAGGGGATTTTTTTTGACTTCACACTTTCTTCCTCTTTGTTTATTCGAATATTTACAGGGAACCAGTGTCCAGTCACAACATCGTACAGTATCTACTTGATAAAGTGAATTAGTAGTCTGTTTAACAATATTGGTCTAAGAGACAGAAATGCCACAAAATGAGTTTGGCTAAAAAAGAAAGCACCACGCTATGCATTTTATAAATGAGATATTGCATCCTTCTATTACATCAAAGATATAAAAGTGCTTGTAACAATGCATGTTTCTTCCCAAGTGTGCTGTGCAGCAGGTTAAAGAATGGTATTGTTCCACTCAAGGACAGAAGAGGGAATGGAGCCCACTGAGTCATCCACAAGGCTGAGGAAAGAGCACAGAACATAGGAGCTAAGTGCATGCTCTGTTGTTCTTATCAGCGGACAGTATTTCTTCCCACAGTCAACGACCTGACAAGGGACTGAGCAAATTATATGCTTCTCTAACAACTAAGAAGTTGTTATAGCTCCATTCGCCAGCCTCAAGTTCATCTGGAAAATTCACGAAACAAAAGAGCGGAGCAACCAGGGCCCCCAATTTTATATCTCTGGCTATTAACCACAAATGAAGATCTGTGGCAACCTGCCTGATTACGGAAGTAGCCAGCCTGTCCCTGCCAATAGTCTTTGGCTCAGACTAGTACAAAGGCCAAGAACAGGGTGGCTCCTGCAGTGCGGGGCAGACCTTTGGTTCTGGGGCTCTATCTGGCAGCTGACATACAGAGCATGAGAATTTTTCTGCCTGTTTTAGCTTCCCAGAGAGACTCAGAATTAAGCTGGGACTAGGTCCTGGATTTTGAGTACTTGACGGCATAAGCTATGGACACTTTTAATAAATCTGAAACAAATTCATCCTAATTATGCTGACCCAAAGATTCTCCAGATAGCTCCCAAAATGAAGGGTTTGGTCACATCGTTTTTTCTTTCAGGGTGTCTGTGCTCAGAGCTTGCAGACCCTCTTATGAGTCTCCCAATTTCCAAACACATTTCAGGGACATTAAAGGAAATAACTCTTAATAATGAAAAATCGGATAGAAGGTTTAGGTCCTTCAAAGAGGAACAATCTTTATAGAAGGATAAGATTTATCAGCCCCAAATAAGTCCATCATCTTTATTTATTTCCATATTATTCATTTATTTCCACTCTGAACTACCCAAGATGGATAATAAATAATCGTGGTATGTCTGTCTAATGCGGAGCACAGACAGCAAAATCACGGTGAGGCCGTCAGCCCTGCAGGAAAATGAAGCAACCAGCCGAACCACACACAAGCAGCCCACAAAAGCACTATTACATTTATATCTTCTAACAGGATTTGGACCTCACAAAGGAACCCATCACGAACTGGACACCAGCTTTTATGACCTACAGGGAAGGGTAAAAGGTCCTGTCCTCTATCACAGAAAAGGTCATTTCTCTCTGTTCTCAGACCCCATGGGATTAAGTAATTTGCAACATAACCAAAAAGGCTTCCGAGTACCTACGGTCTCACTTCTCACTTGACCAAGAAGGAAACTGAGGCCCAGAGAGATTACAATGTCTTATTTAGAGTTGTGCAGGGAGCTTCCAGGACAGCCAAATTCAGATTTCCAGAAGCTCATCAAGGGTTCTTGTGTGTTCAGAGCTCAGTGCCCAGACTAGTGTAGCAGGAGGAGCCCTGAGTATCAACTTCACAGCCTTGGTCTTAAGTCTGGGCGGACGTTAACAAAATGACCTCGAGAAAGTCACATAAATTCTCGAGCTTTGCTTTTCCCACACTGCAACACGAGAGGTAAAATATGTGGTGTGTCTACCTCAAAGATCAAATGAGATAATGTGTGAAAAGTCTTTTGAAAGCCTGTATAAGGTTCAGGGTGAAATAACTTCAGATAAAGGAAATTTTTCCTGTCAAGGATATACGGGTAGACTCCAGGGGATTCATGGACCACTGGAAATTTTGCATAAATGTGTGTGTGGATGAGTGCTAGCTAGCAACACTTCCCCCTTCCCCCCCCCCCCGAGGTTCTATAGCTTCTGTGAGCTTCCTAAATGGGTGGCTGACATTTTCCTCCAACCCCTACCACACGACTGCCAGTAAGAATCTATGCGCTATGGATATCAACATATTTATGATTGACTTAAAAGGCTGGTGTATTAAAATATGACTGTTTTTGTGTATTGAATGTATGGCTGAGATTTTCCTGCTGGCTTTACTGATTCAATAACCTGTGTTTTTAAAACATAAATTTATTTGGGGGAGGGGAGCTAATCTGACCTCCTGTCTTGCTCCATAAAAGACTAAAAATCTATGGCCTATAAAATATGAATAGAAATTTCAAGTTACAAAGCAACCAGGGTTTTTGTTTCCTACTTGTGTACTTCCCTAGTAATATTTCCTGGTTATCTGAAAGAGATTTCTTTGAAGTCATATTTAACAAGAGAACTATCTACTTATTATTTACTGAGTTCCTACTGAGTTCTCAGCACTTTGTTTCCAGTATTTTCCCATAAAGCACTAGACAAAAGACACAAATCATAAGCCATTTGTAGGCTGCCACATTATGCCTGTGGTTCTAGAAGGCTGAGCGGTGTGGAGAAAAACAAATGAAAAAGTATTATTCATGACCAATTGATCAATTAGGCTGCTTTTCATTAAAAAACATAAAAAGGCAGAACCAATTTAGCAATGACTGTGTTAGAAGTGCATAAAAACATTATTAATGTTGGATTTTTTTTCCTCATTTATTTTTAGTTCTGTTTAGAAAATTACACTTGAGAGCTTTCTGTAACAGCATTTGAGGGAGTGGATAAGACAGCACTGGAAACCTTTTGTAATGCTAACGAAGGGGTAGGGACGGATACTGGTTAGTAAGGCCTTTTCTGTACACAGTTACATGTTTCCGAAGCAGAGACTGACTTCTGGAATATCTGAGCGTATGAGATAACCAACCAGAGAAGTTACCTACTCAGCAGACTCATCCATCGTCCCATAAAGAAATCCAGTGGGGTCTTTTATCAATCTGACAACGGCTATACTCCTCCATTTTAGTGGTAAAATCTTAATACAGTATGGGAATGTGAAAAATGAGAGGAATTTTTTTTTTCCCTCTTGACTATATCAAAATATCACCTCCTGTCCCACGGCTCTGAGGACTCGTGATTCCCCTCTTGTTTTATTCCTTGCTGTTTGCTTCCTTCCTATTCCTTCATAGTTCTATATTTTTCAGTTCCTAGTGGTATCTTCTGTTTGAAGTTTCTCGTACAGAGCCTCAAGCTATATAAACGCAGTGAGTGCTCTCACCCATGCTTAACGTAGTGCTATCATTCCGATGAACAAAACCCAAAATCTATTTTGGTAGCAACGGTCACAGATTTTCCATAACTTAGAGTGACTTAAAACCTGGGTTGTGGTGGCCTGAGGTCCTGTTACTGCTTCCCATTCAGTTCCATTTGTGTCATTTCTCACTACAAGTGCGAGTCTTCGGAGAGAATGTTCTGGAGTCAGACTGCCTGGGTTCAAATCTGGGCTCTACCACATACTAGAAGTGACCTTGTGTTGGTTTCTTAACCTCTCTGCACCTGTGCTTCCTCATTTGCAAAAGAAGGATAACATAGCGCTTACTTCATTGGGCCCTTATGAAAAGCAAATGAGTTCACATGTATAAAGGAATAGACCAGTGCTGGGCAAATACTACAGACACAGACACCATTTTAGGGACTTTACATGTATAAATTACAGTTGCTCCTTGAATAAGGTGCGGGTCAGGGCACCACCCTCTGCCCCCAACTCCCGTTCAGTCAAAAACCTGTGTATGACTTTTGACTCCCCCCAAACTTAACTACTAGTAAACACCTGTTGACCAGAAGCCTTACCAATAACATGAACACTCAATTAACACCCATTTTGCATGTTCTATGTGTTATATACTGTCTTCTTACAATGAAGTGAGCTAGAGAAAAGAAAATGTTATTAAGAAAATCATAAGGAAAGGGGCACCTGGGTGGCTCAGTCGGTTAAGCGTCTGCCTTCAGCTCAGGTCATGATCCCAGGGTCCTGAGATTGAGCTGAGCAGGGAGCCTGCTTCTCCCTCTGCCCCTCCCTCACATTCTCTTTCTCTCTCTCTTTCAAATAAATAAATAAAATCTTTAAAAAGAGAGAGAGAAAATCATAAGGAAAATATATTTATAATACTGCACTGTATTTATAGAAAAAAATCCGAGTGTAAGTGGATTCACACAGTCAAACCCACGTTGTTCAAGGGTCAACTCTATTGAGTCTCAAAAACAATATAAGATAGATACCATTATTACCCTCGTTTTGTAGCTTGAGAAACTAAGGCACAGAAAGACTAACTTGTCCCATCTGGCCCAGTTACTAGCTGGAGGACTGGCCTCAAACCCACAGCAAGCACTCAATAAATGTTACTTATTATTGTTGTTGGAGTTATTTCCTGAATTTATACACTCAATAATATCTGCTATTGCTGCTAAAAATGATGAATTTGTATGTCTAATCCTTCTTCAAAGTGTATAAAAAATGTATATGATCCCTAATGGAACAGTCGATTTTGGCAAGGATTATCACCTAAAGCCATTAGGTGACATTTGTTGGGAAATAAGGTACTACCACAGTGCCAAAGTGTCACCCGCTCGGAGAACTTGTTAATTGCAAAAGCGGAAAAAGTACCTTCACAATGAGAGCTCCCTGGAGTGAGAACACGACTTCGAGCCATGATCAAACCCAGAGCCACAAATAGAGGGACAACCTGGCATTTTGCGCCTCCTGATGAGATGCAATATGGAGCACCTTATAAAGAACGTTCACTCGAAATCTAATCAATGCTTAGGCCAAACTTGGGAGTTTACGGGAAATACAGGGGGTAGGGGAGCAAATTAAATGACACCATGAGGCAACAACAAATCCAGAACATGGGACATCCTACAAGATAACTGGCCTAACCCTTAAAAAAAAAAATCCAATTATCGAATAAAAAGACATAAAGCCCAAATGTAAAAATGTGCTTTGCTTTATAAAATTAGATCCTACTTTTTTTTTTTAAAGGTCTAGATTCTGACTTTGGGGGGGCGGTCAGGTGGTGAAGGTTAAATATGGTCTAAACATTAGATCATATTAAGGAATTACTGTCTGTCTTCTTAGGTATAATGAAGGTGGTGTGGTTCTATAGGAGAATGCCCTTATTCTTAGATGTGTATCCAATTATTTAGGAGTGAAGTGTCACTTTGTCTGTAACTTTCAAGTAGTTCAGAAAGAAATACACAAAGAGAACAAATATGGCAGAAAGATAGCGGTCGGTGAGCCTAACAGGTGAGTATAGGGGTATTCATTGCACTAATATTTCAACTTTTTTTTGTTTGGACATTTTCTTCACAAAATGTCTTACATCTTCTTTGGAGAGCATATGAGACTTTTATCTTCAAGTACTTAGTAATTGTTTCGTTTAATTCTCTAAAATGTTTGTCCGCGAATGCACATTTAAAAAGAAATTTTTAAAAATCACTTACTGAATTTTTAGTGGCTCAACCTTATTGAAACCTAATAGTAACGTTGAAGAGTGCTCAGTGCCTAATACAGGGCCCAATACATAATGAATGCCCAATAAATGTTTATAAATGCTTATTTGTTAAATTTATTTTGTTCCTGAGAATTTAAAGGTTGCAGGAAAGAAAAAAAGAAAGAAAGAAAGAAAGAAAGAAAGGAAGAAAAGAAAAGAAAGAAGAGAGAGAGAAAGAAAAAGAAAGAAGGAAAAGAGAAGAGAAGAGAAGAGAAGAAAAGAAAAGAAAAGAAAAGAAAAAAGAAAAAAGAAAAGAAAAAAGAAGAAAGAGGAAAGAAAGAGATAGATGAGGCTGCGGTCTGCCTTTGCAGATCAAGATATGCTTTAGCAAATACTTGGGATGGACAAAATGGGGGCCAATCAACTGCATCATTTGATTCAAATAACTTAGGTCACAAAGATTCTTGACCACATTTTGAATTGCTTTAGGAGAGCCTGAAAATGAAGAATCTGGCCCTTGGACTAATCCAGCAGCAACTGTAACTTCTTTAAGAATTCCTGATGGAATCACACTTAATGACACATTTTTGGACAATGGTGGGTTTTTCCTTGGTCCAGGGAAAGAGGCAAGTTCTGCTCAAGTTTGAGCATGAGTGCCAAAAGGCACCAACACCAGCAGGTGTTATTCTCTGAGAATCAATAAACTTGGGGGAATGGGGATCATTTTCAACTCTTCCAGAAGGCGATGGTTCTAAAAGAGGTGGCTTCAGGCAGTAAGTGAATTATATTTTGTATAAAAGTGGAAAGAAAATGATCAAGATCCAAAGAAATAATTAATAATGACACAATTTTGCATTTTCATAGTGTCTTTTTCCCAAGGCACTTCATATCTGTGTGAGCTCATTTATTCTCATAGTATCCCTGTGAAGTAGACATAGAACAACTGAAATAAAAGAATAAAAGGAATTTTCATCAGGACGTAAGATGTGGAAGATATTCAAAGGGATATCATATTAGCAATAGAGATATTACTCAAATCGATATTCAGCAAATCGATAGCATCCCTTTCCTCTGCTTCAATAAGTCATTAAAAAAATAAAACCTATTACAATTTAAGGAAAATAAGCTTGCAGTTTACTCTATGGGAGACATTCCAAGTCCACTCTAAAAAGGTAGTTTTATTCAATGATGCAGGCCTTCTCTCTTTACAGAAAAACAAAGTTCTCGAAAAGAGTACAAATCATAATTTTTAAAACTTGAAATTTAAATGCGCTTAGATGGTTCTATATTTACATAGATGTAATAGTGGATCTTTCTATAAAGAGGTTTGCCTTAAAATTATATTATGAATGCGAGGTTTTATAAACAATACTGGGTTGTTCAAGCAGAGTTTACTTATAGTAAATGTTCTTTCTGAAACCAAAAATAAGGAAGAGAAAAAGGGGGACCCGACTAAGGAACTTATCTGTCTATGGTAAATGCAGCAGTATAGAACAAAAGATGCTTCAGCTTGAGGATTCCCACCCTCAGATGACATAACATGAGCCCATGCAATCTTTCCCATTGGATTTTTAGATCCTAAACATTTCCCTCTTAATTTATCTGGGGATGAGTATTTTCAGTAATGTGCAGATTAAGTTACGTATACCTTATTAACAAGGCCTTATTCCAGGTGCATAAACATGGTATTTTTAAGTTGTGAAGTCCTGAGTGGGTATACTCAACCCTCATATTCAGGAATAATTGGGGCAAAGAGCATAAAGGAGCTGTCTTCAGGCTCAATGCCTGAACTGGACACCATCTTAGGGACATGACGCTAATTATTAATAAAGAGACAAAGATAGACAATACTCTCTCAAAATCTATTTCAACAAAAAGTTCTCTTTTTGTAAAGAAATCCAAAGTGGTGTTCTTTGTAAAGGTACCCTAAATACTAAGAGAAGTAGAAATGTAAGTAAGAGAGCAATCCTGGCCCCACAGTGCCAATGTTTCATTCATTGTTTCCCAGACCTTCACACCACTCTCAACTGGGTTTCAATGCTGACTATGGAGAGGCGGGATTTCATCTCTGTAATGGGTCTAAAGTGTCTCCGTGGGATGGCTCAGGAGCCAATTAGCAGAGAATTTTGTGTGCTTGGCTGGATAAGGAACAAGTTCCTTTGCTGGACATTGAATCTCATCCCCACAAGCATTGTTACGGCAAAAGATTTATAGACCTTCACAGATGGACCAAAATATGAAAAGCAATATTTAGAGAACCATGGGATTAATTTTAATTACATTTGACTCATAGAGAACATTCTGCAAATTATAAAACTGTTCAAGATCTCTAGAGCATATGGCCCGATGTTGTATAATGACATACCTTTTTGAAGAGAAGAGGTTGAGTCTATGTCTTGGCTTTGACACCGAGTTAATAGTATCTTCTCTTCCAAGAAGGAAGACAAAGTCAAACGTCAAAATGACTGCATTTCAGAGGACAGATCCACCTTGTGCTGTCTTCCAAGGACCACACTAAAACAGGGTACAAGTTCACAGATTCATTAATAGTGCCTCCTCCTGCCTTACTTCTTACTCCCTCCTCCAAACTACCCCCAGTCAGCCCTGCAGTCTGTAGGCAAACCACACAGGAACTAGCAGAAACCGGGCTTCAGAGAGTTGGGCGTGAGCCTTAGATTGTGTGGTTTTGTTTTCTTGCTGCCGGAGTTGAACTAAAATGCAGGAGGTTCTCTGAAACACTTTTGCTTCTTTATGCTTGGTTTCAATTTTAACAATTTCCCCCCTGAATGATTCTGTTCACATAAGAAAATTTCTAATCCTCGAGATGATCCATCAACAATCTGCTGCTGCTCTGAAGGAAAACTCTCATTTTCTCTTATTACATCCAAGAACCCAGAGAAAAATTAGGACTTCTTCGGGGAACGTATTTAACACCACCCTGGGATCACCCACAAAGCCAAAATCCCAGAGACAATGCTTTCTTAGTACACTCAGTATTACTCTTAGTCCGTAACATCACCCTTAACAAAAAACAAAAGAAGAAAAGCTCTGAGCCAGGATGACTTCTAACCCCAGTTTTGCCAGCCAGGGAAGAGGGGGGACTGGTTCCTTAGATCTTGGGGATTTCCCTTTCTCCTGAGTTGCTTGGGCGAAAGGATTTCTGGGATTTAAAGATTTTTCACTGAGCTAAGATTTTGGTCACTGCCAACTTCCTCAGTTCTTACCTTCAAATTTGTGAAAACCCTCCTTCCCCTTTAGTTCCCATACCAAGTGCAACTTGTGAAGGCCTCTTCCTCTCTTTGCTTTTACTAGAAATGGATTGCCAACGATGCATCTTTTGCACAAAATAAGAGACGTTGCTACCTGCTAATGGTGCCAGTCAGAGTCTGGGCCCAAGAGGGAAATGCTGGCTCACAGGATGTTCCCAGCATTAATCCCTTAAAGGCTAAGGAGGAGGGCATCATGGAAGACTCAGTTTGGAGTTCTAAAATTTAAACTCATTCTACATTATGAATGATACCTTTTTTTTTTTTTTAAATCTTTCCACCTCCTTTATACCTAAATCTTGTTCAGAATTTCCTTTTTTTGTGGGGGGGGGGGAGGGTATTTCTCCCCGGTGACAATTGCTCAATACTTTAATTGAAATAGAAAAGAAGAATCTGGTTTGGAATCATCAGAGTACTTTGGTCACAGTAGGTGCTCAATAAATATTTATTGAATGAGTTAAAGGGAGGAATTTGCTACTCCTAACTCCTTAATCCAGGATTTTCTTTTTATTAATGCAAGTTTGTTCAATTTTCTTAAATCCGAGTTGTGTCTGAACAGGGTCCTCACTATTTCCACATGTTATGAAGATAGAATTTTAAAGGTAACAGCGTGTCCCTGACTTTAAAACAATAAACATATTAATGTGGGCCTCAGTGTCCTTCAGTCTTCATGGTCTAAGGACATTCTTGGATCCCATCATTACGCCCAGCAGCTTCATAGCCAGACACTGAAATCCTCTGGCCACAGTCCTAATTCCAAGTCAGTGGTATTGAAGTGATTGAACAGTGAGGCCCTCAACTCCCACGGCTGGAGAGTGTAAAGAAAGGAGCAAAGATAAACACTGTTCTATAGGAAGTATCATGGAGTTTTCATCTTGCACCTTAATGAGAAAGCTACTTTTCCACAGGGTACCATCCCCCCAGGGGACAGAATGGAACCACCACACCCCCCTATAAGTGTGGGACAGAATGCAGGAAAATCTCAAAGAGAAGTTATTTTGGCATCAAGTAATGATCAACAGATGTGTTATAGAGCATACTGACAGGGGAGAGAGGCCACTCCAGTGGTTTATTTCATGGATGCTCTGTACTTGAACAAGCACAAAGGCTAGAACCTAAGAATAAAGACTCAGAGGGGAGGAGGATGGGGGATGGGGCTAGACTGGCGGAGGGTATTAAGGAGGGCGCGTATTGCATGGAGCACTAGGTGTTACACACAAACAATGAATCATGGAACACTACATCAAAAACTAACGATGTACTGTATGGTGAATAACAGAACATAATAAACAATTTTTTTAAAAAAGACTGATGTGAGAATGCCATTATTCAGTCCTCACAATCATGGGACACTCAGAAAATATCAGCAAAATTGTGAGGATTCAAGAATCTGTAAAATGTGGACTTACTCATAATAGAGAAGTTTCTTTTAAAACCAAACTCATTTGCAATTTTTCAGCAAGTTCCTTTGAGGGGTCATTGTTAATATCAGAATCTCTTGTACATAATTATGTTTAATTTACCTTTATGGTAAAATGTGTACTTTTCATTCAAAGTACAGATTCAGACATTCTCTTTTCATTCATTTGGTAAATAATGTTTGAATACCTATTCTGTGTTAGGCCTGTTCTTAGTGCTGAGAATATAGCAGTGAACAAAACATAGTCCTTCCCCTCCTGGATCTTACCTTCTGGCAGAGAGAGAAATAATCACGTATGTCAGATGGTTGTACTACTACAGAGAATCATAAAATGGGGCAAGAGTTAGAGGAAGTGTAGCCCAGGTGGGGGGTTGCGATATTCTTGGGAGATCAAAGGATATTTGAGCTAAGTCCAGAACAAAGTGAGGCAGCCAGTTAGATGGCTCTCTGGGGAAATAGTTTGCAGGTAGAGGGACTAGCAAATGCAAAGCCTTATGGTGGAAGCAAGCTTGATGCAATGAATGAGGAGAGAGGAGTCATGATGGAGGTCAGAGAGGGAGCAGGGGCTGGAACACATAGCGCCTTGTTGGCCATTGGCAAGGTCTTTGATTTTATTCTGAGTTAAGATAGGAGCCAATGGAAGATTTTGAACATGATCTAATTTGGGTTTTAGGTTTTAGAAGAATAGCTTTGATTACTGTGTTGAGATTACATTGTAAGGGAGCAAGAGCAGAAGCAGGGAGGCCAGTTAGAAGGCTACTGCAATGGCCCTGGCAGGAGAAGGCAGCACCTTAGGACAGGTGGTGGAAAGTGGAGGTGGTGGGAAATGACTGAATTCTGAATATACAGGGTAACCATTAAGTCTGGAAACATAAATATTATTATTTTATCATGAATTAGAAAGTGGCATCAATAAACCATTTATCACCTATCACATATTTTACCCAGACTTTGTGGCCACCCTGCATGAAAGGCCAGCTGATTATATGATGTGAAGTCTGAGAGACAAAGAGGGGTGCCAATGATGATTCTAAGATTCATGGCCTGAGAAGCTAGAAGCAAGGATGTGTCCTTACTGAGACGGGGGAACAAGCTTGGAAGATCAGAAGTTTGGTTTGGGGCATATGAAATTTGAGATATCTATGAGAAATACCAGTGGGGATGTTAAGATAGATATGAGTCTGAAGGTCAGGAGAGGTTAGGGCTGGAGATAACTTGAGTGCTGTTGAGAGACAGAGAGAAGGTTATTTAAAGTTATGAAACTGGATAAAACCACCCAGGGAATGAATATTGATAGAGAAAAGACCCCTTCAGTGTTGAGAGGTCAGAGAAATGAGAAGAAACCAGCCAAGGAGATGAGAAGGAGCAATGGTTTCCTGGAAACCAAGTGAAGAAAACTTTGTTCACTTTTATCAAACTCTGAGTTCAGGGGAAAAACACACCAAGTTATGACTGTAAAACAATGTCTGTATTTGGTGAGTGCAACTAAATTATGGTGCCCCCAAATGGAAGAAAGCAGAGAAGAAGGACCTCTCACACAATGTTACTTTAACGAAGTTAATTCCACTAAGTAGGTAACACTTTACAGTTTTGCTGAGCCTAGTCAACATCCTTTCAGATACACCCAAAGATTCATTCTAAAAGGAGGAAATGAATGGGTTTAAAAAGGAAAAACTGGGATCTCCAATGTTTTCAAAATACAACAGGTAGATTTGTGACTGAGAATGTCAACGGAGGGGTGCCTGGCTGGCTCAGTCGGTGAAGCCTGCGGCTCTTGATCTTGTGGTTGTGAGTTTGAGCCCCACTTGGGTATAGAGATTACTTTAAAAATAAAGTCTTAAAAAAGAAAAAAAAGAATGTCAGTGGACCTCAGCATCGAGAACCAAAAATTGGTCCTTAAGGTAGAGGAAAGTGCATAGAATTGGACACTGCAAATTTGGGTCAAGTTTTAGCTAAGTTGCTTGCTAGGTGAATATTTCTGAGCAATTCACGTAACCTATTTGTTCCTTCAAACTCAGCTCAAGTTCACCTCTTCCAGGAAGACTTCTATAATTATGTAGATTTAGACAAATCCTCTTTTTACTCCCAAAGCACTTTTATCACAGCAACTTATTATAATTGCTAATTTATTTTTGTCTTTTTAATTAGACTATTACTTCTTTGTATTCCCATAGCTCAGCATAGTGTCTGGCACTTAGCAGGTGCTCAATAATGTAGAATGAATGCATGTTCCCCCAAATCAGCTTCCTCATTTGTAAAATGGAATAATTATACCTACTTTTCAGAGTTCCTTTGAAATTTACATAAGCTATAACTCAAAAAACATCTTCATAAACTATAACTCACTATATAAACAAAACACTTGTCGTTTGTTCCCCGCTATTTTATAGAATAACACCTTAGCCTGGCATTCAAGGCCCTGAACAATCCGTTTCCAGGCCACCTTTTTAATTTCCCTCTGGCTACTTTGCCCACTGTTCTATATGATAGCCAGCTAAGTAGTATTTCAAACACACCAACTTCTTTCACATCTTCCACCATTTTATATTATAATTACCTAACTACATGTCAGTACTGATCATGACATCTGTTATAATAATTATTATGATTGAAGTAGTAGGAGCTAAAAGCAAATGTCACTTTCATCTATAAAGAGTTTTTCTATTGTCTAAGTGTTTTCCCTCCACCCTGGAGGAATATTGACACAGTCCACACAGTTAGCCATGTGCTTTTAAAACATGGGTTTGATTATATTTTCAATGCCTACCAGATAAAATCACCTAGCATCACGGACAAGGTCTTTCATGATCCGGCTTTCCTCTGCCACTTCCTCTCCCTCTGCTGTTCCACTAATAGCCTTTGAGACAGCCATAGTAACTACAGTACTTGTAGTTTTACCAAGATAATAGGATCTCCCAGCTTTGAAGCCTTTACACATGATGTGTCCTTTGCCTCTAATGGCCTTCTCCACTTTGTCTATCCAGTGAGCTCCCTGTCATCCTTTAAGATACAGATGTAAAGTCTTCTCTGAAACCTGCCCTTAAATGCTCCTTGGCAGAATTAGATGCTCTCTCCTCTCTTATTACAAGATACATATCTTGTCACAATCTTCCGTGACGGTGCCTGTCACCTCCACTAGCCTGTAAACTCATGCAGCCTCAGACTCATGCTTTATCTCTGGGTCCTTACAGCTTGGTGGGGTGCCTGGCACAGAGGCGCTGCTCACCGAAGATCAGCTGAATATTTCAACGACAACCCATCAGAGTACCCGAGGCCCTCCCTGGAGGCACTCTGTCACTGCCCATCACGCACACCACTTTTTTTATCCTGCAAACTACCATTACCTTCTTTATGCTTTGAGGTGGAGATCAGCTGCGGCCGCCGTTTCCAGTCAGTTAAAATACATTAGTAACACAAATTGTAAAATTTTTCTTTGAAAGGTGCATGAGGGCAGCATCGCAGCCCTAAGGATTGTTAAACGAAGACATGTGCCTTCATTCCACTTGATATCCGCCGCCTCCCCCCGCCAAAGCTGAGTCATTTTAACGCCTCGCGTCCTTCTTGCTTGATGCCCTGGGCGCCGCGGACACCTGATCTCGGAGAGGCCGGAAGTGAGGGTCCGGAAGTGAGGAAGCGGAAGTGGGGAAGGGCGTGAGCGCTTGGGCCTGGCTGCAGGAGGCGGTCGGCCTAGGACCGAGGGACTTGAATTTGAGCGGGGAAAAGGTCCGGACGCCGTGGCTGGACTTTCCCCTCAGGTAGTAGATTCTTGTTTGGGGGTGCAGGCGGGCGTAGAGGGGTTTGCTCCCCGCCTCTTGTCCCAGGCCAGTGCCGTCGCTGACTGGGTGCGGGCGAGAAGGGGCCGAGGTTACCACGGTCTGCGTGAGGGAAGGTCCCCATTGTGTGACGCCGTCGTGTCACACTCCCTCCTTCTAGAAGCTTCTGTGTGGCCCAGCCATCCGCTCCAAGTAAACTGCGTGGTTTCCGAGGGGAGTCGGTGGTCGGGCTTATCTGTGTGGCTCCGGGCTTGGCATGGGGCCTGCCTTGTACACAGTGGTCGTTCTGAAGAAATGGATGCCAAGGAAAGACCCTGTCTACAGGAAGTCGATTCTCTCAGCCTTCACCCTTTCTGTTCAAAATTCTTTGTCAAGCATCTCATTTCTTCCTCTCAGCTGTTTTTTCTATATGGCGGTTATTCCTTATGCTGCGAATGAGGGAACTGAGGCTCGGTGAAGTTGTTAAACCTTAATTAGGAAATGGCAGAGCAAGACCTCAAGTCCATGCCTTTGGAATACTAATTAAAGTAATGAGATGAGGTAGCTGAATGCCTAGGTGTGAGCACATTGTGAGCATTCAAAAAAAGAGTAGTAGCCCTTTATTCCAGAGGATGGGGACTGTGTCTTGTGCACCTGTTTCTCCATTTCCTAGAATGGAGTCTGCCACGTGGTGAACTCTAGAGAATAGTTGAATGCATTAGTGAACACACAGGAGTGCTCCAAAAAGTTGATTTCTCAGCCCCTTGCAGTAATCTTCCCATCCAAACAGTAACACCTCCTAATGCCATGGTATTCTCTATAATCATTCTCCCACAACAATCTTGGCCAGAGCTTATTTTCTCCTGAGTAAACTTAAGTCTATAGGCAGAACCTGTACAAAGAGGAAAGCTGCTCTCTACCCTAAATGCATCTTTCCAGATGCCTCTCACACTCAGCCTCTTAAGATGCCGCTGTTATTGTCCTAGTTCTTTGGGTAAAGTCAGTTCAGCTCCCATTCCTTATTCTCAGTGCTGATATCCAAAGAATTTTGAAGACCAGTTTTCCTCCCAACTCTTTTGGCAGGAAGACCTGAATTGAAGCGAGGCAGTTGTCTTTACTTATTCCAAATATTTACAAGTTTTTGTTGCAGTCACGTTCATGTGTTTGCTTGTTTAGAGCGGCCTCACACCTTACTGTGGGTATCATGTAATATACAGTATAGGCACTGCGTTACCCTTCAAAAGTCTGAAAAAAATCTTGAGTTTGAATTCCACAATGTCACTTGATAACTTAAATGATTTCTGTTATGATTAAGGTAAAGTTGGGGGAGGAAACAGCCTTTGCCAAAGCATTGTGGAAGTGAGTAAGTCTAGAAAGGACGCCAAGAGACCTTTTCTACCTCATGTGTTTATTTTGGAATTATTTAAGGGAGAAAGCTCCTTAATCAAACACTGGTTTTTGAATGTTAGAATCATGTTTTATATTTCCTATATCATCCACAATGCGGTACAAATGGTAGATACTCAAGAAATATTTATTGATTGATTTTAAAATATTTACTCCAAACTCCAGAATTTTACTTGACAGTTACAGGGCTGGAATGTAGTTTTAAAATGTCGTGTTTATAATCCAAAGCTGTAGAATCATTGCAGGTTTATCCTAGGCAGATTCATTCAGTCATTCGGGCATTCACTCAACACTTGTTTCTTGAGTATGTGCTATGTTCTAGGCACTTATTAGGCAATAGGATTATACTGCTTTGTAAATAAGATGGTCACGGTCCCTGCTGTCATGGAATTTCTGGTCTGGTGGTGAAGAAAGCAAATGACAAATATACAGGCGCAGATCATGGTAAGTGCTGTGAAGGAAATAAATCAGGTGCACAAAGAATATGTTGGGAAGATCTAAGTAGCTAGTGTGCTAGCTGAAGGCCTCTCGGAGGAGGTGACCCAGATTGGTGACATGGAATATCTTAACTTGCCTCCGTTTCTAAATATTCTAGGGATTTGGGTAGCCAGAAAACCAAGATTCAGGTGTGAATATTTACACTCTTGGGCACCACTTTTGTCTCAGATGTCACATCACTGTAATTACAATTTCAAGTTTCTGATGATATGAGTAAACTGAACATTTGCATGTAGTCAGGTATCTAAAACACATAAAACCAACATATAATTTACAACTAACACCAACTGAACTCCTTGTTAATCTGAAAAGATAACAATAGTAGAATGGTGTTTTACGTATTCTACGGTCATGTCACAAAGTACCGTGCATTAGTAAATGGTATTAATTCACTCGTCTAGACTCTTTACTTCGTGGCTTTTCTAATGGTTGGGCATGTATTTAATTTCAGTATGATGTTAAACACATCCATTTTAAGCTACCCTATTGGATTGAAGCCTGTTATTTGATACTTCCCTGGGGCAGAAAATTCATTTAAGAAAACATTTTTTAAATACAAGATAGAGAATATAGGAAAACCTAGAAATTAGAATTTTGTCTCTCCAAAATAGATAGGTAGCTTGCCAAAAAAGAAAAAAATAGCATTTTGATGACTGTTGTTCAATTCCAGCAGGTTATGATTCTAACAGGTTGTTTTTTTTTTAATAGACGTGTGAGGAAACAGATCGATATTTGTTGCTCTAAGCCAGTGTCACAGTGCGTCTCTGCATTGCGTGAGCTTGGTAGAAGGGGAAGGAAGGACAATAGAAAAAGAAAACCCTCATGATTGAAAATTTTAATGGCTTATTGAAACACATTATAAATCTGGTTTTCGCTGCAGGAATGAGTCAGATAAAAATGCCTGTGTTTGAAGTGCAAACGAGAGAAAATCAGAGAATTGTAAAGACACACAACTTCACTTTTTCTTCCTAAGGTTGATGATAGTCTCTTTCTGAGAAATGTTAATTAAACTGATACATTTTCCATCTTGCTTATTTGAGGATGTGTTGTACTTCTACCAAAAAAAAAAAAAGGTTAATTACCCCTTCTCTTATTTTTTTGAAAAAGAAAGAATAGCTCATTTAGTTTGCTTCTGAAAATTTATGTCATCCTTAAATACACACACAGAAATTAATCAGACCTGAGCTAGGAGTTGCGAAGGTCAAGGAAGAGAAACAAAACTGAAAACAAGACAAATTTGTTATGGATTTTAATATCTTTTTTGTGCGTGCAGTTTCTCCTGTAAAATCTGATTATAGATCGTTGAGGCTTCACTGGGTCTGGATGCTTGTCAGGGCTTGAAATCAATTAGTACACTATCGTGGTGGCTGTCAGGGTGAATCACCAGGGAAATTGCAAACTAACTGACCCACCTTAATTCGAAGCAATGAAAAAGAAGGAAAGGAACGGTTTCATATGAACTGTGAATTGATCATTCATTCATAAGCATCATTATAGGTTTGGGGGCTGCAGACCTCCTTTAGGTTTTAATATATTTTGTATCAACCTAAATGGGCCTCTCTTTGTGTGCATGTGTTTTGGGATATGACAGATACATGCTGATCACTCCAGGTTTTAGGGAAATTGTTACCGGATTTGAATCATACTATTGACATTGTTTACTCCTAAATGCATACTTCCTTCTCTAAGGCCCAGTAAAGAAAGTAATTTCACCTTTTCCCCGAACTTACTAAACTTACCAGGACTAAAATACTGATCGAGGGTACCATGAGTTAGATGTGGGGTCCCCTGTGGTGCAACTACTTGTGTTAATAGTTGACAACCCTCTCTACTTTCAGATTAACAATAAAGTAGAACATATTTAGATTTGATTCTAGTGACTCGTAGTTCTAAGAAGACTACAACATCTCGATGACTCCAAGATTCAGTTGTTACCATCCTAATTACCTTCAGGACATTTTTTTTTTTAATTTTTATTTTATTTTATTTTATTTTATTTTATTTTATTTTATTTTTAAAGATTTATTTATTCGACAGAGATAGAGACAGCCAGCGAGAGAGGGAACACAAGCAGGGGGAGTGGGAGAGGAAGAAGCAGGCTCATAGCGGAAGAGCCTGATGTGGGGCTCGATCCCATAACGCTGGGATCACGCCCTGAGCTGAAGGTAGACGCTTAACCTCTGTGCCACCCAGGCGCCCCAGGACATATTATTTTTATACATGACAACAAATCTTACGCACGAGATCTCAGAGTACAAGTCCCATTTTCTTCTCCTAAGTTGCCCACTGTCCTGTAATGCTTTAAAATTATTTTTTTCCTGGCCAAAGAGGTTGAATGCTATTCTCTGCAGACATTTTTAGGACTAGAAAGGCCACCTATATTTGTTTAAGTAATATAGGCCAATCCCTTACGAATGATTTTCCCATACTTCTGCTAGGAGAATTTAGATAATGCCCTTAATTCTGGCTGATGTAAGTGAGGGGCTGATTTCTAAGTAAACCTAGATTTTTCAGACTGACTTGGTCTTCTACGGACATTTCGAAAAGTATTTAACTTACATATATTTTGTGCTTTGCTTTGCAGGAAATTGATGCCTCATCAAAATGGAGATTAATCATTTGTGTTTGGGAGCAGCAGAACTGGGGACCAATTACCTCTCAAGAGTTTTATAAACCAATTATATTAACTCCTATTCCATTTCTCTCATCCCCATCTCACCTTCAAACTTGTCTTACCTATGGCATTCAGGAGGCAAGTGAAAAACTTTGTGAAAAATTACTCAGATGCTGAAATAAAAGTCAGAGAAGCAACTTCTAATGACCCTTGGGGTCCTTCGAGTTCTCTGATGTTAGATATCAGTGACTTGACTTTCAATACAATTTCTCTGTCAGAGATTATGAATATGCTATGGCAGAGACTCAAAGATCACGGGAAGAACTGGCGCCATGTGTATAAATCCCTTACACTAATGGATTATCTCATCAAGAATGGATCAAAGAAAGTTATTCAGCATTGCAGAGAGGGGTTCTGTAACCTTCAGACACTGAAATATTTTCAACACATAGATGAAGCTGGAAAAGACCAAGGTAAATGAAATGCCTACAATGCGCCAATAAAGATTAGAGGTTTGGGAGGGGATCATTTTAAACCAGGAGCTGGGGAAAAGTTGTTCTGAAATGTATTAGCCACCTTTCTTCTGGGATAGTTATAGTTTCCCTTTGTGTTGACTCTTGAGGGTCTTCGAGAACAATTTTTTTTCCCCCAAAAAGAGGTGTAAAACTAACACACCTACGTTCCTGATAAAATGATATCTCATAGAAAATGAACAAAGTGAATAAAACAGGAGGCATGGCAGCTTGGTATGATAATGTCACTGTAATTCATAATCATAATTAGACTGGAATTCAGTCATAAATGTAAGGAAGTGTTTCCAAAGACTACAGAATCTTCAAAGACTATCTAGATGGAAGTACTTATATGAATACAAAAATTTAGGTCATAAAATAATCTTGTCGGGGGTGGAGGAGGAGGTGAAGTAGGGGAAGGGTGTGTGGAACACTGAACTGAGATGATTTGGTAGTGTCTGGGATCTACAGTGCTAAAAGAATCAGCACTTCCTCCTCGTCTAATGTAAAATTATAATTTGTACTTAAAGTGAATAGTCTCATGAATCATAAGAAGAGGATAAAATTCAGTGTAGTCTTTGTGTTAAGTATACATTTTTAGAATAGATTTTTTTAAAGAGCAGTGTTAGGTTATAGAAAAATTACACAGAAAGAACAGAGTTTCCACATCCCCTTCCCTATCCATGCGTTGTTTCTCCTATTAACGTCTGGCATTAGTGTGGTGCGTTTGCTACAGCTGATGAACCATTATTAATCCAGTAACTAAAGTCCTTTGTTTAACTTAAGGTTCACTCTTTGTGTTCTCCAGTTCGTGGGTTTTGAAAAATGCTTCTCATGTATGTACCATTCTGGAATGTGTCATACAGCATGGTTTCACTGCCTCGAGAATGCCCTGTGCTCCACCGGTTGGTTCTTTCTCCCCTGCCTAGAACCCTTGGCAACCACGGATCTTTTTATTATCCTTATCGTTTTGCCTTTTCTAGAATGTTGTATAATTAGAATCATACAATATGTAGCTTTTTCAGACTCATTTCTTTCCTTGACAGTATGCATTTAAGATTCTCCCATGTCCTTTTATAGCCCCAGAGCGCCTTTCTTTTTTTTCTTCATGTTTTAAAAATCAGCTTTATTGTGATACAATTCAACATACCATACAGTTCACCCATTTAAAGTATACGACCCTGTTGGCTTTAGGTATATTATTAGTTTTTAAAAATTGTGATAAAATGTAAGTAACAAAATTTGTCATTTTAAGTGTGCAATTCAGTGGCATTGATTCCATTCACAGTGTTGCACAACCATCACCACCATCTGTTTCCAAAACTTTTCATCACCCCAGACAGAAACTCCATAACCATTAAGCAATGACTCTCCTGCTAACCTCTAATCTACTTTCTGTCTCTATACATTTGCCTATCCTGGGTACCTCACGTAAGTGGAATCATACAGTATTTGCCCTATTCTGTCTGGCTTATTTCACATACCATAATGTCTTCCAGTTCATCTGTATTGTAGGATGTATCAAAACTTCATTTCTTTTATAGCTAAAGAATATTCCGTTGTATAAACATACTGCATTTTGTTTATCTGTTCACCAGTTGGTGGAGTCTTGGGTTGTTTTCATCTTTTGGTTATTGTGAGTATTGCTGCAACGAACGAAAGCATCCAAGTGTCACTTTGAGTCTCTGCTTTCAATTCCTTTGGGTGTATCTTTAAGAGTGGAATTGCTGGATCAAATGGCAATTCTCTGTTTAGTTTTTTGAGGAACCAGTAACCTGTTTTCCTTAGCGGCCGCCCCATTTTATATTCTTACCAATGATGTAAGAGGATTCCTGTTTTTCCACATCCTTGTCAACACTTGTTATTGTCCATCTTTTTGATTATAGCCATTCTACTGAATGTGAAAAGTAGTATCTCATTGTGGTTTCAGTTCACATTTCTCTAAGGACTAATGATGTTGAGTATCTTTATATGCCCTTGTTGTCCATTTATAGATCTTCTTTGGAGAAATGTCTGTAGAAATCCATTGTCCATTTTTAACTGTTTTTTTTTTTTTTAATTGTTGAGTTTTAAGAGTTCTTTATATATCCTGGGGGGCGCCTGGGTGGCGCAGTCATTAAGCATCTGCCTTCGGCTCAGGGCATGATCCCAGGGTACTGGGATCGAGCCCCACATCAGGCTCCTCCGCTAGGAGCCTGCCTCTTCCTCTCCCACTCCCCCTGCTTGTGTTCCCTCTCTCACTGGCTGTCTCTCTCTGTCAAATAAATAGATAAAATCTTAAAAAAAAAAAAAAAGAGTTCTTTGTATATTCTGGATATAAGACCCCTACCAGATGTGTGATTTGTAAATATTTTCTCCCATTCAATAGGTTGTCTTTTTACTTTCTTATTAAATTTTGATGAAGTCCAATTTATCAATTTTTCCTTTGGTTCTTATGCTTTAAGTACCATATGTAAGAAATCATTGCCTAATCTAAGGTCATGAAGATCATACCTATTTTTTTTTTTTCTAAGAGTTATATAGTTTTAGCTCTTCCATTCAGACCTTGGATCCATTTTGAGTTAATTTTTGTGTATCGTGTGAGGTAGAAATCCAACCTCATTCTTTTGCTCGTGGATATCCAGTTGTCCCACTACTACTTGTTGAAAAGACTATACTTTCCCTCATTGAATTATATTGGCAGCCTTATGAAAATCAGTTGACCATAGATTGTAAGAGTTTATTTCTGTACTCTCATTTCTGTGCTACTGATCTCTGTGTCTATCCTTACACCAGTGCCACACAATTTTGATTACGGTAGCTTTGTAGTAAATTTGGAAATAAAGTTGAGTGCTCCAGCTTTGTTCTTTTTCAATATTGTTGTGGCCTTTCTGGGTCTCATACATTTCCATATCAGGTTTAGCATTAACTTGTCAATTTCTATAAAAAAGGCAACTAGAATTTTGATCAAGATTGCATTGAATCTGTAGATCAATTTTGAGAATACTGCCATCTTAACATCAGTTCCTCCAATCCAAGAACACAAGATGTCTTCCCTTTTATTTAGGGTCTCCTTTCATTTTTTTTATACATGTTTATAGTTTTCAGTGCACAGGTTCATTTCTTTTAGTAAATTTATTTGTAAGTATTTTATTCTCTTTGATGCTATTGTAAGTGGAAATGTTTTCTTAATTCCATTTTCAGATTATTCATTGCTAATGTATAGAAATACAACTGACCAAGTTATTTTTGTATATTGGTCTTGTGTCCTGCTACTTGCTGAACTCATTTATTAGCTGTAATAGTTTTTTTTTTTAATTCCTTAGAATTTCTTAAACGCAAGATCATGTCATCTGCATATAGAGACAGTTTTACTTTTCCTTTCCAATCTGGATGCCTTTTATTTCTCTTTTTGCTTAATTTCCCTAGCTAAAACCTCCTGTACAATGTTGAATAGAAGTAGTGAGAGCAGAAATCCTTGTCTTGTTCCTGATCTTAAGAAGAAAGCTTTCAGTCTTTCACCATTAGGTATGATGTTAGGTGTAGGTTTTCATAGATGATTGTTATCGTAAGGTTGTTGGAGTTCTTTGCCTAGTTTGTTGAGTGTTTTTATGAGGAAAGCCTGTTGACTTTTGTCAGGTGCTTTTTCTGCATCTATCGAGATGATTATGTGTTTTCTCCCTTCATTCTTTTAATCTGGTATGTTGCATTGATTGATTTCCTTATGGGCACCAACCTTGCATCCCTAGCATAAATTTCACTTGGTCATGATATATATCCTCTTTCTTTTTGAACTGTTTACTTAAGGTCAGGTTTGAGGTTTAAAGATGTTTAGTTATTTTTTTAGAGAGAGAGAGTGTGAGAGAGCATGAGCAAGGGGGGAGGGGCAGAGGGAGAGGCAGAGAATCACAAGCAGACTCTGCACTGTCCGTGGAGCCTGACATGGGGCTCGATATCATGACCCTGAGATCATGACCAGAGCTGAAATCAAGAGTCAGATGCTTAACCGACTGAGCCACCCAGGCGCCCCAGGTTTGAGGTTTAATGATGAAATTGGAGAAAATCTTCTTGGGTTTCAATCATGCTGTGCTTCTTAATCTAGAAATTGTAAAGGCATCAACTTCCATGAGGATTAAATTTATTATTAAAAATGGAAATAAAATACTAATTAAGGTTTGCCATCCCCAAGAATTAGGTCTTTAAAAAGGCATAATATTTTAGATGATAGTGAATGGAATATAATCAATTTTTTTACTTTACAGAGCAGCTATTTTATCACTGTACTAAGCCCTTTGATGATTTTTTTTAAGTGGAAAGAGAGGATCAGCCCCTGCTCTAAAAAGTTTATGAGTTATTTTGAGATAATTTCATGTAAGCATGGGGGCGCCTGGGTGGCACAGCGGTTAAGCGTCTGCCTTCGGCTCAGGGCGTGATCCCGGCGTTGTGGGATCGAGCCCCACATCAGGCTCCTCCGTTATGAGCCTGCTTCTTCCTCTCCCACTCCCCCTGCTTGTGTTCCCTCTCTCACTGGCTGTCTCTATCTCTGTCGAATAAATAAATAAAATCTTTAAAAAAAAAAAATTTCATGTAAGCATGAAATTATAAGCAAACAAGCTTATCTATCTATTTATACCTTTTATATGTACAAAGTATGGTATATTTGGATATGTTTAAATTCACTATCATAAAGGTCTTTTAGTTTCCTAACAGTTGAGCTTAGGATCCAAGAAGTAAGCACAAGTATACTATCCTGGACTTTGTAAATACTCCTGATGATTTGATAGCACCAATATGGCAAAAATAATATTACTTATTTCGTTTTTATCTTTTACACATTTATCTTTTTGTGTTTGTTTTCTACAGAGTGTAACATATTAGAATAGTAGCTCTTGGCATAATTTAATTTATACATAAACAAATGTGTATATAGTGGGGGTGGATGCATGCACAAAAATTTGTTCCTGATTGGGTGTGCAGTCAAAATAATTTGGGAACCACTGGCTCTCAGGATAAAGTCAGGCCCCTTAGCATGCTCCCAATTCACCTTTCTACTCTTATGTCCTTAGTCTTCAATCTAATACATTGCATCTAGCATTACTAATATATTATTTGCTTCCACCTCTCTGTGCTGATACTTAAGATGTTTCGTCTTCTTGTAATAGTCATTTCTTGCTATATGTTTGTCGGCTTCCTATTTAGTCATCAAATCCTAGCTCAGAGGTCTTTTCCTCTCTTTCTCCAACTATCTCTTCTTTTTCTCACTGGGCAGCATTAATTGTTGCAGCACTTCATTACTAATGAGTGTGGTGTTTTTTACAGTATATCCATTTGACATATATGTGCATGTATATATGTGTGCATGTGTATGTATACATATATACGTACAGATATATCCCTGACTAGATTCTGAGGGTATGTGTCATATGATAATCATCTTTTTACCGTCAGACCTTGGTACATACTAGACATCAGTAAATTTTTATTGAAGTCATAAAAAAAGCAAGAGACTTGAGGTGAGAAATGTGATCATTGAAAAACTAGTTGATAAGAGTGATTTTGTTGAATCAGAAAAGAAAAAAAGAGAGTGAAGTTTATACTGAGAAATTAATGAAAGAGAAATTGCAGTGATCCAGGTAATCTATAGCTGGATCCTACCTGAGATATAGGTTATCAAGAAGAGACAAAGGAAAAAAAAAAAAAAGGAAAAAGAGACCAAGAAAAAAGATAAAAGCAGAAGAAATTGTAGGAAGAAGACCCGTTTTTGTTTGTTTCCTTGATTGGTTTTTACCCTTTGCCTGGAGTGCTCATCCCCAGATACTTGCACTGCTTTCTCCCACACTTCAGATCTCTGCTGAGCCAGTCATCTTATGAGTGAGGCCCCTTATATCTACCCTATTTATGAAAAATCAGCCCTACCCCACTCTTTGCACTGATAAACCCCTAGTCATCTTCTGTTTTATTTTTCTTCATAGCTTTTCTTTTCTGACATAGGGCATATTTTGTTTTATTATTTATTTGTTTTCTCTCTCTTCCTATTAGAACATAAGTTTCATGAAGGCAGGGTTATTTTATGTCTGCTTTGTCCATGCTCTATCTCCAACATTACGACAGTGCCTATCACACAGTGCCTGCCCGGTAATTAATAGAAGCATTACAGCAGTCTTCCTTATCTGTGGTTTCGATTTCCACAGTTTCAGTTACCTGTGGTCAACCCTGGTCCAGAAGCAGATGATCTACCTTCTGACATATTGTTCCGAAGGTTGGTAGTAGCCGAGTGCTATATCACAATGCCTATGCCATTCACTTCATGTCATCACGTCACATAGACATCATATTATCCCACATCATCATGTGAAGAAAAGTGAGTGGCGTACAATAAGATACTTTGAGAGCGAGATCCCATTCATATAATAACTTTTATTACGGTATGTTGTTATAATTGTTCTATTTTATTATTGTTAATCTGTTACTGTGCTTAATTCAAAATTAAACTTCATTGTAAGTATGCATGTGTAGAAAAAACACATATAGGGTTTGATACTATCCAGTTTCAGGCATCCACTGGGGGTCTTGGAAAGTATTCCCCACGACTAAGGGGAGGCAACTGTACTATAGAGGGGAAAGTTGAGAAAACAATTCGGAAAACTTGGGGAACAGGAGAAACTTGTTTTCAAATAGTTCGTTAGTTAACATTTCAAATAAGGTTCTCAGTATGCTTTTCTTCAACCTCCAGGCAGCTTTTCAGATGAAGTAAATTTAAAGCAATGAGTCTAATTATTAAACTGAAAAAATTTACAATAAATACATGATTTTCATTATGTTTCCAGATCTTGGGGACACTGTATTGTATTATAGTTTTGGAAATTTTTTAGGTTGACAATTGAACACATTGCTTTCAATTTAGAGGTTCCTTACCTGAAACAGTTTCTAGAATCTATAGGAAAACACTGAACATATTAATTTAAAATGTAACCAACATACTGTTTAAAAATAAGTTTATTCTGTATTCCCCAACTTTTTGGACCCCCTATATTAGCAAACAAGTTTATAGCATTTAACTACGTGACAAAGACTCTTCTAAACACTTTGCGTGTATTAACTCTTTTAATCTTCATAATAACCCTTTGAAACAGGTTGCAGTATTGGCTCCATTTTACTGATGAGGAAAGTAAGGTACAAAGAGGTTGAATAGCTAGTTCACACAGTTAGTTAGTGGCAGAACCACGATTATAATCTAGACGTTTTGACTCTAGAATCCATGTTCTTAACTACTATATTGTTGAACGAATGATTGAATGAATGAATGATGTTATCCCCATCCTGCTCATGCTGTTAGCTCTTCTACTCCATGCTGTCAACACGTGTCACGTCTCCAGACTTGACCAAGCATTTAACTAGTTACATATGGCAGGACGGTTGAACACGTAGGAAGGACCCGAGAACTGAACTAGTTGCGTTGATTAATCTGGGACAGGAACTGAGAAGCTTATCCTTTATTTCATCTGTTTCAGAGTTATTTTAGGCCAAAGATGGTACAAGAAATGTATACCTAATACTCTGTACTTGCAGCAGTCATGACTTAAAATGTCCTTCACTCAAATCTAACTAATTCTTTGGTCTTGGACAAATAGCTAGACACAGTTGGCACGGCTGGGCCCGTTTCTTTTATCTCAGTTTTAGGGCCTGTTACAAGTTAGGCTCAAACTCATCAGAAAGGGTGCCATGTTCTTGCAGGTGATTCAGGGTCTCCAACTGATAGTCCTGAATCTCCTTGACATTCTCAGGTGGGGTGTAACATTCTCCCTCTTGTGTGCATAACATCTCTATACCTCTGTCATGCCTCTGTCAGAGCACATTTATATACATGCCCATATTTCTTGCAAAACCGTGAATTTCTAAAGGGCAAGAACATCATCCCTAGCACTTACTCCATTGCCTCGGAGTGGGATCACTCAATAGATATTAGATGAATGGATGACTAATACCTTAATACTTCTATACTTTTAGCGGATTTATAACAATTGACTTTCTTGAAGGAATATAAAAAATACAAATGTCAAAGTTGACTCCTTTAACCATAAAATTTCCATCTCTTTACTATAAATTACTTTTTAAAATAGATTTTTAATGCTAACAGTGCTTTATTGAGATATAATTTATATACTATAAAATGCACAGATCTTAAGTGTACAGTTTGATGAATGTTGGTAAGTATAACCAGTCGTCCATATCAAGATAAAGAATATTTCCATCATCCCAGAAATTTCTTTTATCCCCCTTTCCAGTCAATTCTCCCTCTTTCCCAGAGGCAACTGCTATTCTGATTTCTTCTACTGCATAAATTAGTTGTGTTTGTTCTTGAAATTCATACAGATGGAAGCATATGTATTCTTTTGCCTCTGGCTCCTTTATCTCCACTAATGATTTTGAGACTCATGCATGTTGTTACATATGATCAGTAGTATCATTCCTGTTTATTGGTAGGTCCTTTTCCATTATATGAACATCTGACAGTTTGTTTGCCCATCTTCTGTTGATGGGCATTTGGTGTGTATATAGTTCTTGGCTATTAAGAATAAAGCTATTATGAACATTCTTATGTAAGTCTTTGTGGCCATACATACTCCGTTCTCTTGGGCATATGCTCAGGAGTGGTATTTCTGGGTCATAGAACAGGTGTATAGTCGACTAAAGTCTTCTAAAGGGGTTTTTACTATGCTGTACTCCCATCGGCAGTGTTCGAAAGTTTGTTGCTCCACATCCTTGTGAGTACTTAAATACTGTTATTCTTTTTTTATTTAACCAGTCTGATGGGTATATAGCGTTGTTTCAATCTCCATTTCCCTGAAAAGTTGTTGAGCACCTTTTTGTATGATTAGTGGGCATATGAACATCTTTTGCCTATTCAAGTGTTTTGCCTATTTTCAGTTTTTAATTTTTTTTGCTTATTTTTGATTTAATTTGTAGGGCTTCTTTATACATTTCGGATATCAGTCCTTTGTCAGATACATGGATTACAAGTATTTTCTCCAAGTTTGTGGCTTGCCTTTTTACTTTCTTAATGTCTTTTGATAAAGTGCAGTGTGTTTTTTCCCTTTATGGCTGATGCCTTTTGTGTCTTGTCTGAGAAACTTGCCTACCCCGAGGCCATGAAGAAATTCTCTTATGTTTTCTTCCAGACATCTTACATTTTTTTTTTTTAAGATTTTATTTATTTATTCGACAGAGATAGAGACAGCCAGCGAGAGAGGGAACACAAGCAGGGGGAGTGGGAGAGGAAGAAGCAGGCTCAGCGGAGGAGCCTGATGTAGGGCTCGATCCCATAACAACGGGATCACGCCCTGAGCCAAAGGCAGACGCCCAACCGCTGTGCCACCCAGGCGCCCCCAGACACCTTACAGTTTTATCTAGGTCTGTGATTGATCTGGAATTAACTTTTGTGTCTATTGTGAGGTAGAAGTAAAGTTCATTCTTTTCCATGAGGCATCTAGTTGTCTGAGTTATTAGATTTTAATAATAGAGCATTTTCATGTACAGTACCTCATTTGAGCCTTACAACATCTTAGAGGTATGAAGAATATGTGTTATCTCTCTTACAGAGATGAGGAGCTAACACTCAGACAGATTAAGTTATTTAGGTAAGGTTGCACAGCTAATTAATGACTGAACATGATTAAAGCTCGTACATCCTAATACTATTTAGTCCTATTCTATTATTATGCTACACAGCCTCTCCTAATTGAGTTTTTAAAAATATCCTAACGAAGTTTCACTGAACTACTAGAGTGAACTTAATTAAAATTGTCTGAAAAACACCCAATTGAATGTTTCATACGATCAGATTATTTATTTATACAAATTATGGTATTCCTTTTATAAAACCAATCCAGGTTCTTGGAAATGTGTGCATTATAAATTTATGTACTACTTTATTTTCAATTAGGTAAGTCATGAGATTGCAGTTAATTTTGTTTAAATGGGCCATTTTATATGTACGTACACTCACTTAAATTAAAGATAGATTTCTTTGAAAAGGTACATTTTAAAAAGACAAATTTTCAGTGTTGTTAAAAAGTTATGTTGGAGCACCTGAGTGACTCAGTTGGTTAAGCGTCTGCCTTTGGCTCAGGACATGATCTCAGGGTCCTGGGTTCAAGCCCCACATTGGGCTCCCTGTTCAGCGGGGAGTCTGCTTCTCCCTCCCCCTCTCCCCCCTGCTCCTGCTTTCTCTCACTCATACACTCTCTCTCTCAAACAAAATAAATAAAATTTGGGGCACCTGGGTGGCTCAGTCGGTTAAGCATCTGCCTTTGGCTCAGGTCATGATCCCAGGGTTTTGGGATCTAGTCCCGCATTGGGCTCCCTGCTCAGTGGGGAGTCTGCTTCTCTCTTTCCCTCTGCCGCTCCCCTGTGCTCTTCTCTGTCTTAAATAAATAAATACAATTAAAAAAATAATAAAATCTATTTTCAAAAAAAGGTATGTTAAGTAGTTTAAGTAGAAGTAACTTAGTGCGCAGTGGTGACATTACTGCCATTTTAGTTTTCCACCGTCATTATCAGTCATCTAATTTGGGGAATTAGGCGCTTCACACTTATATCCATGGCTGATTTTGTACAAACTGCCTCTCTGCCTCCAGGATTGGCCCTTACCAATCACCTACCCATTTGCTCACTGACATTTAATGTCTTAGAGTAGGAAGTAAGCCTCATAAGCCAGAGTTAAGAGATACAAATCAAAATGTAAAAAGCAAGGACTCTGGGGGCGCCTGGGTGGCACAGCGGTTAAGCGTCTGCCTTTGGCTCAGGGCGTGATCCTGGCGTTATGGGATCGAGCCCCACATCAGGCTCCTCCACTATGAGCCTGCTTCTTCCTCTCCCACTCCCCCTGCTTGTGTTCCCTCTCTCGCTGGCTGTCTCTATCTCTGTCGAATAAATAAATAAAATCTTAAAAAAAAAAAAAAGCAAGGACTCTGGAAGATGTGATACATTTATATTTTTACACTAGTTTAGAAGTTATTAAAATCAATTTTTTTTTTTTAGGAGTAAGAGGTTGTTTTTTGAGTTTAGGTTCTCACAGAAGGGGAGAAAACACCAGGTATTTGGGCCCTGAGAGGGTTTGGAGAAAGAGGGAACGTGGGCAAGTAGGAGAAAAAAGGAATGGTTGGAATTTCCCTTTCAAGGTGACTAGAATAAATTAAACAGAGCCAAGATATCTGGAAAGAGTGAGTTCAAGAAAAAGAAAATACTTAAAAGTGCAAAAGAATTGCTTTAGATGTTGGTTAGCTGTATTAAGACTCTAAAAGCTGAATAACTGAAATCTGAGGGTATTCCTTCTTTTACAGGAGGGACAGAACATGGGGGGCCAGGTGTGAGGCAGGCATTTCCCAGGCATGTGGGGTAGTGGCTAAGCACTGTGGGAAGAATCTAGCTTCCCAGTGCATTAGGCTTGATTTTCTCTGTATAGCTGTCAGAAAGCTGTAGTCGGAATTCTCTAACCATCAAACCCACCTGATGGAAGGTGGTGGGTGGATTCATTAGTGCAAGGTAGACGTGCTCATTTACAGAGAGGTGGATTAATTAACACAAGGCTGCTGAACAAATGTGATTTCCTGTAACAAACATTCTTATAGTTTTGATGAACAAATGAATTTCCTTTAAACAAACATACAGGCTTTGGGTCATCATAAGCCTGTTCTGTTACTGTTAACAGTTTTCTGTTATTTTAAGAGTTACTTTAAAGTTATATTACTGTGAGTTCAAAGAAAACCTCTGTACCTAAAACAGTTGAGTATTTTTGATCACCTTTTGTTCCTTTGAACAAATATAGTCATTGGTCATCATGACAGCAAGAAACAAACCATGAATCTGTTTAGACTTCAGTGTGCTAGTCCAGGCAGTCTTCCCACGTTGCTCTTTACATATTGTGGCCCGTGGACAGGAGAGCACAGTAAACAAACAAACAGGGGAGAATAACCAGTTTAGCACTTCGGTGCTGTGTCAACACAATTGTTCTCTTCTCAAGGTTCTCATCAAATAAAAAAGCTTACATTTGTATGCTAAATGCAGTCAAAGAAATTAAAGTCTATATTGTGGTCTTTCTATAGAGCCAGTCTCTACCTTCTAGCTTATTATTAACTTTATGATTTGGGGAAACTTTTTTTACTCCCCCTAAACTTACTTTTCTCATCTGTAAAATGGACTTCATGAGGATTGGAGATAATGTCTGAAAGGCAGGCACCTAGTAAGTCATCAGTCAATATTAGCTAATACTATTAATCCTTGACATATTTTTACTTTTATTACTTCTATTTCCTGCAATGTATGTTCATGTCTAAATAACGTTCAGTGCAACCATTCACTGGGAAGGGCTTTGCCACTGCTCTGTTTCCACGGTTTCTGCCCATCCGATGAACTTTGCCCACACATCTGCTGAAGCACGCTGCTGTTATGACCCAAGTACATGTCAGTCTCCTTCACTGGACTGTGGGGTTTGGAGGGTACCTCTGTTTTTTCACGCAGTTTGGTGGAGATGCCGAATAAATGTTTGCTAACTGTACAGCTGACTAGTGGGCTACTGTAGGTCCAAGAAGGGATTGGTAGCCTTTTTTTTTTTTTTTTTTTTTTTTGATTGGTAGCTTTTACGAGCTTCTCATTATCCTAAATGCTCTTCTGTTTTTCTACAGTGTTTCTGCAGACACGTTTATTTTTATTTCTCCTGCTTCATTTTTGGAGATCGTTTTTGATGTGAGGATTCATGTCTTTTCTGTAAAATTCCAGCCCCTTTTGCTCTGAATATTGCTTTTTTGTGATTACCATAATTTTCTTCTCTTGAAACTTCTTCCAAGTGAATACCGGGACTTGCAATCTGTCCTTTATGACTTTTAATTACTCTTTTTAATCTTGTTGCCTCTCTGCGCTGTATTTTGGAAGAATTCCTTAATACTATTCTTCAATTTTCTATTCAACTGTTAAATTCTGGAGTTTATCTTGGATGAGAGTTTTTTTCTTTTTAATCTCACTGACTATAGTTTTCATTTCTAGGATTTTTAATTGGCTGTTTTCATATCCATCTGTTTTTATTTCATGTCTGCCTATTTTTGTTTTGTTTCATAATCTCATATTTCTTGTTGTGGATATGATTCCTGTATTAATCTCTCTTAATCGCATTTACTTAAAAAATCTTTGTTTAGGGGGCACCTGGGTGGCTCAGGTGGTTAAGTGTCTGACTCTTGATTTCAGCTCAGGTCATGATTTCAGGGTCCTGAGATCAAGCCCCACATCGGGCTCCCACTGGGCGTGGCACCCGCTTGGGTTTTTGTCTTCTCCTTCTCCCTCTGCCCCTCCTCCCCCCACCCCTGCCTGACGTATGTGTGCTCTTTCTCTCTCTCAAATAAATAAATAATAAATAAATACATAAAAATAAAAATCTTCGTTTATGATTTTATGTCTTTAACAATATAGAATATTGATTTATGGAAGATCTTACAGAATCCTATAGAACATTGACTTCATTTGGAGTGAAGTTGTGTTTTGATTGCTGCTTTTATCAGCCATCTTTCTTAAGCATTAGATTTTTTAATAAAACTATTTTAAAATTTTAGTTTTCTGTCTTATTTTGACTGGAGGATCCTTTCTCCTCCATCTGTGTTCACCCCTTTATGTTGGTTTTCAGTTCTTGCCACCCAGGTCCTTAGATCCTCCAGTACAGCCCTTATAAAGTCACCTCAGGGCTCCTGCCCTGTGATAGAACCAGAGTGTCTTAGATGCAGTCACTGAGGTGGTGGGTGGCTCGGTGTAGTTCCCAGCCTTAAGGCTGCACGTGTGTCTTCTAGCTTCTAGACCCACAGCTACAAATATGTGACAGCCCAGGAAGCAATTAGCAGGTGGGTTTTTTTCCTCCTTTTTCTTTTCTTCTCAGCCTTTTCTCACAAACTCAGATACCCCCTAACATCACAGAGTGAGACCAGCTCTCGTTCCGTAACAGCTGCGGAGTCAAACTCGTGGCTGCCGGATCAAGAGCCCAGCAGCCCTGGGGCTTTAGCCCTGCTCATTGCCTTTTCATTTCTCATATATTTCTGGCTTGTGAAGGTTTTTATCTTGTTTTCGAGACTGGCGATGTCTGTCACTGCTATGTATTCGGAGCAGAGCAGAGGGGTACTTTGAAGCATGGACTTACCATGCCAACTTGACTGAAGGTTTTTTAGCATGAACATACTGCTCCCCTCCCTCCCCACCCCACCCTCACCCTCACCCTCACCTCCGGAGACACTGTAGAGGATAGAGGATAAGGGAGACTAGAGATAAATAAATAATTCAGAACACCACAGGCAAAAAATGAGCAGGGTCTCAACTAGGGGAAATGGAGAGGAGAGGATGGATTTTGAAGATACTTAGTTGGGGGGCGCCTGGGTGGCACAGCAGTTGGGCGTCTGCCTTCGGCTCGGGGCGTGATCCCGGCGTAATGGGATCGAGCCCCACATCAGGCTCCTCTGCAATGAGCCTGCTTCTTCCTCTCCCACTTCCCCTGCTTGTGTTCCCTCTCTCGCTGGCTGTCTCTATCTCTGTCAAATAAATAAATAAAATCTTAAAAAAAAAAAAGATACTTGGTACCATCTAAGTGTGGGGCCATGAATGTTCATATTTCAGGCTTAGAAAGGAGATAACTGGGGCGCCTGAGTGGCTCAGTCAATAAGCGTCTGCCTTCGGTTCAGGGCGTGATCCCGGCATTCTGGGTTCAAGCCCCACATCAGGCTCTTCTGCTGGAAGCCTGTTTCTTCCTCTCCCACTCCCCCTGCTTGTGTTCCCTCTCTCTCTGGCTGTCTCTATCTCTGTCAAATAAATAAACAAAATCTTAAAAAAAAAAAAAAAGAAAGAAAGAAAGGAGATAACATTCATTGAGAAAGAAATATAGGAAGAAGAGTAAATTTTGGTTGGTTAGTGGGTCAGGTATGGAGGGAGGGGTGTTAGGATATTTTATGACCACAGTTTCAAGCTGAATACATATTTTTCTAGAAGTCTGGTGTGTGTCTTTGCTGCTGGCACATCTCATTGCCCAACATCTTTGAATTTACCATATTTCCAGATCCCTTCACACGATGCTCATTTGTGCATTTACAGAGACTCCTCCCCTGCATTTGGGACATTTTTTCTCAGCATGTTCCTTCATTTATTTAACAGACATTTCTGAAGTATCTCTTAAGTGAACAAGTATAATTCTGGCCTCCATGGATGTTATACTGTAATGGAGGAAAAAGACACTTATCAAATCAATAAGCAATTACAGCCTGTGGAAGTGCTGTAAGAGACGAGTGCAGGTGCCCGCAAGTGTGGCAACCAGGCCTGACCATGCGTGTGCAGGGGGAGCTGGGAGGGGCTTGCTATCTCTCAGCGGGAGCCTTCATGAAGATGTGAAGTCCGAGCTCTTCCCTCTGCCTGAGCCGCTGGCTTCTTCTCGCTGTTCAAGATGTGTAGCACCTCACTGTTCTTTATTTTCCTCCAGAGCATTTATTTTTTATCTGAAATTATCTTGGTAGGGGTCTTGTCTTTTTTCCCCTCACTTGTGCTTCTAGAACAATTCCTGAAACTTAATTGTTCAAAAAATGATCAAATGACTGCCTAAGTGAATAAGTGAGTGTTCTTGGATATTGGTCTGGCACATAGTTGCTCTAGTGATTTGTAGGTCCTTGTCCTTTGTCTGAGTTTGGAAAGCCTCCTCAAGTTGGCTTTCTGTTCATTCATTTTTCTATCCTGTTGACTCTCCCCTCACTCTACTGGGCCTTTCTGATGGGGTTGCCAGTGGGAGCATCCCACCCTCCGGCCAAGGGGATGGGCATGTGACTTTCAAGCTGGGCCAAGCTGAGTCATTCTCCTGGATTTTTCCAATTTGCTTGAAGGAAGAGAGAGGCTTCTCAGGTCGCAGAGTGTGAGGCATGAACCTGGAGCTGTCTGTGGCCAGCCCACATTCAGATGGAGGAAGCCAATCTGCAGGAGGAGAAAATGAAGGCATTACACAGGGGGAAGAAGGGCTGGGAGAGGAAAAAGGAGTCCCAGTAGTTCTCTAGTCTCTGCCTCTTTTGTACTTGAGCCCCAGTTGCAACCTCTGGTTTTCCCATGGCCGGTTCAATATAAGTTTCTGTCACTTGTAACCCGAAGATTCCTAATTAAAGCAGAAGATAGGTTAATTTTTACTTTACCCTTCACCTCAATAACAGGCTTTGCGTCTTGATGTATCTTTGGGTATCAATCTGTTTCATAGTTTGATTTCTCATTTCAAAGAATCCATGTTCTTCTCCCTCCCTTTGTCTCTCTCTCTCTCTCTCTCCTTCCCACCGTCTTCCCCCCTTTTTATTTCTGTCTTTCAGATACAAAGCAGTTACTTCCTAACATGTGTTCTATTCCAGTACAATTCCGTTTTAGTGCTATGTCCCTCCTTTCCTTTCAGAAACATATTCCTTAGCAGTGAGGAGACGCCATCTTGTTAGTACTATTGTTATTATCTAACTCATCCTTGAAGCACGTTTATTGGGTTCTTGGATTTTTTTCACTTTCAATGGAGCGAGAAGTAAACCACTGTGGCTTGACCTTCCCCATGCTGTCAGCAGCTCCCTCAGGGAGGAGCCCTGATATTTCAGGGAGAAGTGCTTCCTCATTGTGGCTGGCTTTCTCCTTGATGTACCTGCTGGGACCTTTGAACTTTTGTAGTTGCTTTCAAGTCCCACCAGTTCATGCAGACTCCAAGTGAAATAATCCACATCTGTCCCGTAATTTCTAGTACTGACCTCTTGTAATTAAGGGTGTTGCAAGAAACTCTTTCAGGCCAGGCAACTTTCTCAGGCAGCTACATTGTAAATTGGCACTCAGTATCTTTCATCCATCTGGTTCCATTTGTATTATGTCAAGGAGAAAATGGAGACTTTTTGTAATTTGCTCCTTTATCAATTCATTTACTCAGTAAAGATTATTTCCTATGTGCCAATCATTCTTGCAGACACTGGCGATACTGGGGCAATGAGGCTCTCTGCCTTCATGGAGCTTGTATTGTAGGTAAGGAAACAAACAGTAAACAAGTAAACAAATGTATACATATTCTTATTCTTATTATATATTATTATATATACATTATGTATATATACGATTATATAGACACACAAATATATATTTATACATATATATACACACACACATACGTGTATATATATAACAATAGCAGATAGTGATAAAATAGGTAAGGGAATAGAGAGTGATGGGAATGGGGCAATTTTAGAGAGGGTGGGCAGAAGGAAGTCTTCTCTGAGGGGGTGACATTTGAGTAGAGACTTGAATGAATTAGGGACCTAGCCATGCAGAGTCCCTGGCAGAAGCAACAGCTAGCACACAGCTTGCAGGAGACAGAGAGCCTGGTGTGATTACAGAATAAGGCAGTCGGGATGGCTAGAGTAGAGGGAAAGAGAGGAAGCAGAAGGAGATAAGTTTTTGTAAAGTTAGAAATGGAAAAACAAGTTTTTCACCCCTTCCCCCAAACCAAGCTATAGCAGTTTTCCAGGGAAAAGTAGTGTCTGGCACTTTGTCCCCAAGGACTGACAGTCACAGCAGGCTTCTATCAGGCAACACCGAGTGGTAACCTAAAACACTGTGGGATTTTTTGTTTATGGACTACAAATTACTCATAGGAAATTAAGGGTGTCGAGAATGATACGGTTCACCGCAGTTATAAAAGAAGTTTGAAAGGAGGAGGTGATTAAGAAATGAAATTAAGAGTAGATAAAATAATCTTGGGAAAGATGGCAACTTGAGCAAAGGTTTCTGTCACTGTCCATAGCAGTCCTTTATGAAATGACTGGCAGAGAACATGTTGGCCTCTTTTGTCTAAAGGCGCCCTACATTTGACCATTTCTCATTACTTCCACTACTAGTAAGTTATAGTTGCATATATTCATGCTTTAATTCTTCATGCTTAAGCCCAAAATGAACATAGTAGTGGATCTTTAGAGACTTTTCATTTTACTTTTGTAAAAAGGCTTGGGAAAACATGAGATGTTATAATATGAGTTGGTCCCAAGATGTGGAGAGGGAAGTGGTTTTCCTTTACCATTTTTCGTGGGAGGGGATTGAGAATAGTAATAATACTACTATATATTTGAATGAGTACACTTTTATATCTGTGAATTACACTGAACAGTTATACTTCTACTGGTTTTCACATAAAAAACTCAAGCCCAGACAGACCACCTAACATATCAGAATGAGACAGATGGTTAAGGACAGCATTGTCATTAGGATTCTGGTCTTAGACTGTGCTCTGGCACTCTATTAATGGCATCAAGTTGTTTTGATAAGATTTAGGTCAAAGAAAATCTAATTGTCCTCCCTACTCTTGTCCCACCCCAACTGTACTCCTTTAAGGTAGCCAATATTAACAATGTTATGGGGACACAGCTGGCCATCTGCCTGCCCATCCATCATCCATCCATCCATCTACCCATGTATTTCTCTGCCCTGTGTACATATATAATGATTGATTTTTCCCTGTGCGTTACTGATTTGAATGATACCATATTACCCAAAATCTTTAGCTATATGTCATGGTCATATATCTAGATCTAATTTATTCCTCTTCTTTTATGCCTTTATTGTTTAATTTATTGCAGGATATGTATTGCTTTTAAAAGGAAACAGCATATTTAAAGTGAAAAATGTCATGTCAATATGTGATATGATTTCATCATACATTTAGTTACTTCTTAAAGTATAAGAAAAGGAGTACTTATCGACAACTCCAGTGAAACTCAGGTTTCCCTTTCACTTGCTGCAGATTTTTTCACTTCGTTACATTGCTTACATTTTTTTCCTAATTTTCTTTAGAATAAAAATTGGACCCTCAATGAATATTTCCTTCCTATGCAAATTCAATGTATTTTTCAGGTTATTATATCCGGGAAAAGTCTAAGCAAGTCATAACATTGCTGATGGATGAACAGTTGCTGCACAGAGAGAGGGAAGTAGCATGTCGGACAAGACGGCGTACCTCCTACTCTGTGACATTTCCTAAAAGATTACCTGGTACAGCTAACTCACCAACAGCATGTGCTTCTGCCCACACACCAGAAACTCCTGCTTCAGAGAGGAAACGTAAGCTTCTTAAGGTTGCAAGGCTACGTTATAAAAGTACGTATAATGAACATTGGCCTACAATGTAGTAGGTATCATTTAAGAACAATTAAAAAATAGGGGCGCCTGGGTGGCACAGCGGTTGGGCGTCTGCCTTCGGCTCAGGGCGTGATCCCGGCGTTATGGGATCGAGCCCCACATCAGGCTCCTCTGCTATGAGCCTGCTTCTTCCTCTCCCACTCCCCCTGCTTGTGTTTCCTCTCTCGCTGGCTGTCTCTATCTCTGTCAAATAAATAAATAAAATCTTTAAAAATATATATATATAAAACATTAGGTTTTGGTAGTGAAATATTAATACTATACTAGTACTCCTGTTACTTTGTTAGGCATTGTATTGTACAAAACAAAGCTGAAGAATAATAGCAGAACACTTTGACTATTTTCAGATGCAGTTTATCTGGGTTTCAAATAAAATGGGATTTTTGAGCTTAAATGGGATTAAAGTAGTGACTACTTATTTGTCATCATGATTCATTTTAATATTTTAATCATAAGTGGAATGTGAGACTCAGGGTCTGGGTATCTGTGCGTTTTGTGCTGTTTGATCCTGCCAATCAGGAAATCAACATTTTCTTAAATGTGCCTCAGAATTCTGAAAGTCTCTAAAACTCCTACAGGACGACAGTGCCTTGTATTATATAACTCTTTCCTTTGCCTGAAATTTTAAGCATGAATTGAACTTTTTCAAAAAGGGATTTGTTTATAATGTTATAGAAATCATTAGGAAAATGCAATTATCTTTTCTATTAAATTTGCTAAAATATAAAGGAATGTCATTGTGCTCTGTATTCTCTGGCACAAACCCTGTTGATAAGTTTTGTATAAAGAATGGACAGTTTGAGGAAGCAAAAAACATTAAAGAAATGTGACTGGAATCACTGTCCCTTGAAAGGAACTAAACTTTGTGCTGGAAGTGAGGGACACAGTAGGAGGAACAGAGAGTTAAAAGTATTTTCAGAGGTTTGCCTCCTAGCTTTATCATGTAACTCTATTAAGCAAGATCCTGAAAGAGCTGCAGGTATTCAGTATGAACAGATGTTCCAAATGTCAGTTCAATATGGAAATTAAGAATGTTAATAGTAATACCAACATGGAACAATCCTGCTAAAAATCACGAAAGTACTTCTTTGACTCAGTCAAGAGTTCTCAAATGTTCACTCAGCTTGTGCATCTGTGGACTAGAGAGATGGAAAGACTGTAAAAGACAGTAAATGCCATCTATATGCTTCTAAACATAACCTCTTTCTTTAGGGTTGCCATTTTATTTTGAAATAAATCTCCAGGAGTGATAAGAGACTCATTCCAAAATTTTCTCATGGAAGCCTTCAGTCCAAAGTAATACAGAAAAAGAGTTACAGAGCAAAATCACCAACTATAACTCACCCCAGAGTTTCTTCACTCCTTTTGCTACTTCTCTGTTGGCTTTCTTCTTCTCCCTCCATTGCTTTTCTCTCTTGCTTTCTCTTTCATTATAGACTTATATTTATGGAATTTATTTGAAATTTGCATATCGAGCAGAAATTTGGAGCTATAGCAGTGAGTAAAACATACTCCCTTGCATCATGGAGCAAATATTCTAATGACAGAGACAGATACTATCCACACATAAACAAAATAGATATAAAATATTATGTTAGGTACAATTCCTGTAAAGAAAAGGAAAGCAGTATTGGGGACAGAGAGTGACAAGGATGGCTTTACTTTTAGGTCAGGGAGTGAGGGAAGGCCTTTTGGAGGACGTGGGAATTTAGACAGAGACCCAAATGAAGTGAGGGACAATCCATGTATATGTGGGTTGTTCCAGGCAAAGGGAACTCCCAGTGCAAGCTGGAGCGAGCTTGGCGTACTTACCTGTAAGCTTAAGAAATGAACCTTGAAATTGCCAAAGAAGTAGCTCAGCTCTGAGCCATCTTTATGATTGATACAAGGAAATCAGGTTTATTGCTTTATAGTCACTGTTTTTTTAACTCCAAATGATATTCTCTAGCTTTATGACACATCTTATTCACCAAACTGAGCTTGGAATGACTTTTGACTGTTTTTAAAGTCAGTCTACGTTCAAATGAAGTTTTGCTACAATTAATTTTTTTTCCTATCACAAACATATATCGAGTACTTACTATATGCCAGACACTGTTCCAGGACTGGTAACCAAATTGGGTGTATTTCTGCTCTCTTGGAAGTTTTATCTAGTGATGGCTTTCAGCGTGTTTAAAAAAAAATGTTAAAAAAGGAGTTTTGGTGAATGATGGCATCATCAAAATGAATTTATAGTAAGAGTACTATTTAAAAGTGAATAGTGAATGTTTAGATGTAAAAACTTGGTAAATTTGTTAAATTATTTAAAAACTTCATTTATCCATCACTCTGTATATATACACATACATACTAGATACATAGATGTGTGTGTTTGCGTTCAAAAAAGAGTAATTGTATCAAGCTTAGCAATACTAACCATTTCCACATAGGCATTTGAATCTGAAGTTGTATTTTATTTATTTATTTTGAAAGATTTATGTATTTATTTTAGAGAGAGAGCACGAGTATGCACACGGTGGGGGGGCAGAGGAGAGAATCTTCAAGCAGACTCCCTGCTGAGCGTAGAGCCCAATGTGGGTCTGGATCCCACGACCCATGAGATCACGACCTGAGCTGAAACCAAGAGTTGGGTGCTTAGCCAACTAAGCCACCCAGGCACCCCAGAAGCTGTATTTTAAAGGAAGAAAGAAAACTGACAATTTGGTGTGTGGGGGGGTTGCTGAGGGAGATAAGAAAATAAATTGGGGGAACATTTAGGGACAGAAGTAGCAAATGAAAACTCAGAGATAGGTGGATCAATTAGAATTAGGCGTTCCCAGAAGTGATAGAAGAGGCCCCAAAAATGTTAACAGCTTAAACATAATAGGATTTTTTCTCTCTTCCAAAAATAATCCAGAACTAGATATTCTAGGACTGATACGGCTCTTCATGATATCAGGGACCCAGGGATCTGTCTGTCTTGTCGCTCCACCAAACTCATCACATAACTTCCACTTCATGATCCAAGATAGCTGTTTGAGCTCCAGCCATCACATCTCCCTTCTAGCCAGTAGGAAGGAGGAGCGCTTGAAAATATGAATATTATGGGGGCACCTGTGTGGCTTAGTTAACTGTCTGCCTTCAGCTCAGGTCATGATCCTGGGGTCCTGGGATGGAACCCTGTGTTGGGCTCCCTGCTCAGCAGGGAGTCTGCTTCTCCCTCTGCCTGCTGTTCTCCCTGCTTGTACTCTCTCTCTCTCTCAAATAAATACATAAAATTGAAAAAAAAAAAAAGAGAGAATAGGAATACTCCATCCCCTTCTTGAAGTTGCTTATAACATTTTGGCTTTCATATTATTGTTTAGCACTTAGTTATGACGCTCCTCACCGCAAGAGAGGCTGAAAAATGTGGTCTTTATCCTGGATAGCCATGTGTCCCGATTAAAGTTAGAGGATCCATTGTTAAGGAAGGAGAGAATAAATATACAGGAGAATAAATAGTCGCTACTGTAGTGGTAAAGAAAACAAGAAACAAATTAATCATGTTAATGCATGGTTGTCAGACTAAATGGAATAAAAAAACATAAATTTGAATATGTCAAAAATGTGGACAGGTCATTGAGAGTTCATAAAGGACATAATGAGCAGTTCTTGGAGATTTCACTTCAGTACCACTAGCAACTAGGAACCACTGTAGGCCTTGGAGAACAGAAGGGATGCTTAGCTTAGTCACAGAACTTAGCTTTCTTATTACTGAAAACAGCTGTTGGTGGAAGATAATTCTTACTGCTTTGTGTAGAAATGAAGGCGATACGAATTGGAGGGAAGCTCTGTAAGAGATGGTTGTTTCAATGCAGCATCCTGCTCTAGGGTCATTGAAATGAGGGAAAGGTAATGTGTAGAGATAGAATATAGAGAGGAAATGGGGTAAGTAGATGATGAATTGGAGAAGAAAGAGAAATTGAAAACAACTAACATTTCAGAGAGGCAAGTGATGGTATTACACAGGTGCATTTCCATCAGGAGGTATTTAAAGACATCTCTAAATTACTTAGTTACATTGAAATGTAAAGTTGAATGCGTTGCTAGAAATCTGATTCCCAGGCTTTAGGATCTAGAGCTGAAACAGCTGTGCCCCGCTTCTTTGTGGTAAATTAGCAAGGGGAAAAAGTACTTTGGAGAAGGTGTTATACACACATTACTACCGCTACTCCTTTGTTTCTATTCTTAGATGTTTTCCCCAAGTTTTAATTGTGGTAGATGGCTTGGAAGGTTTTTGTTTAGGTGATTCTATTGTTTGAAGTAAGAGATGTACCGAACGATAGTTGTTTGATGTACATGTGCTCTCACGACAAACATTTCCACGATGCCATCATTCACCAAAACTCTTTTTGAACATCTATTTTTTAAAACAGAGTGAAAGCTATCACTAGATATAACCTCTAAGAGAGCAGAAACACACAAAAACTATATGTGCATGGTTACAACTCTGCTTCTCTGAGCCGTAAGCATCAGCATCACACCCTTTCCTTAGAGGTGATAATTATAAAAACTATCACCAGAGACGTCGCTTACAACCCGACCAGCCAAGCATTACCTCTGTTGGTCATCTGATCTTCCATAAAGAGCTCTTTAGCGGTATTATTCTTTGCAATGGGACTTTACTTGTATTAGAGAAGGATTATTCTGGTCTATGTTAAATGTTGTAGCACTCTATATCAGGGAAATATTTCCCTAAAAATCATGTATGTTTCCTGTTGGACCAAAAGTAAAACTTCCAAGTAGTTGTCATGCTTTTATAAGCACAAACACCAGTGTTAATGTTACTTCCTACGGTGAACCTTGTACTAACAGAGTTGATGTGGAGTCATACTTGGTTGCCGTGTCACACACAGTCTAGATGGCAGGGCTTATGGTACAAGTGGAGGTTCCTACTAAAACATCTGCACTGATGAATGTCAAGCAGTGATTTTTTTCAACTTAAAATAAACAAGTGTACAATAAAGAAAATAACAGTAGCTTCAATCTCTATCACCCTATACCAAGTGCCATTAACATCTTAGAATATTCACTTCCAGTCTGGTTCTTTTCCTTCTTTTTTTTTTTTTTTGGATTTTATTTTTAAGTGATCTCTACATCAAATAGGGGGCCCAAACTCACAACCCCAAGATCAAGAGATCAAGAGTCACATGCTTTACCAACTGAGCCAGTGGAGTGCCCTTAATTTCGTTCTTTTTTTTTTGTTTCAGAAAAATTACTCTATTCTTATAAAAACAATACAGGCTCCAAAACAGTAAAGAATCAATCACTTCCAATCTCATCACTCAGAAATAGCCATAATTCATGTCAGATGAGCATAAATTCTAGGCATCTTTCTGTGCATATATACATACAGAAAACGGATAACTAGAGAGAACTTATTTTTATAAAAATGGCATTGCACTAGATGCATTTTTTCCTAAAAGATATTTTCAGTCTACTTCTAGTGATGAGACTTACTAGGGGCTCCAAGAAACTCCTTTATTGCATAGTAACCAAAGACTGTAAATGACGAACCATCATGACATTTCTGGCCTTGCTAGGGGTATGGGAAGTCTCCAAAGATCTTGCCTTCCAAAAATTTGAATTAATTAATTAACTTAATTAAATAAACAAAATAAGGACAGGACATATAAACTAGGGTCAGAGGAACGTGGAGCTGGTGCCTGTAGGACATCGCAGGTACCTGTTGGGGTTGAATTGTTTAAGGGTGCTTGTCAATAGTTAAGAAAGTGGTTTGGGTCCTGACTTGAGCATTGGGAAGGAAAGCCTGGGTTTGCTGTGCTGAACCCAGACACTCAAGGTGGGGCTGAAGTGACTCAAAGTAGTTTTCTCTGCAAGAATAAAGGTCAGTTCACAGGTTAGGCCCATAGGGTTCCCACCAATTAAAATCAGGCAGTGCGCTCACAATCCATATCACCAACCCAGGAAAAAATGAGTAGCCCCCCAGAGATTGTAGATAGTAGAAAGGTCAGATACGTGATATAGAATAGCTAGGCATTTAAATATCTAAATAAATAAAGGATTAATCACCGTGTTGATGGGGGGAGCTGATGCATGTGCCAGGGAGGGGTATATGGAAGATCTCTGTTCTTCCCTCTCAATTTTGTTATAAACCTAAAATTGCTCTGAAAAATAAAGTCTTAAATTAAAAAGACTAACACACAAGCAAAAGCGTCAAAACTGGATTTATCCTTCTCTAAATTAATCCAGTTATTCAAATGTCAGTTATATCTGTCATCGCCTGGCTCCTTGGGCCAAACCAAACTCTAAAAGTTAAAACTGTTTTACTTAAAAAAAAGAAAAGAAAAGAAAAGATTATGGGGCGCCTGGGTGGCTCAGTTGGTTAAGTGGCTGCCTTTGACTCAGGTCATGATCCTGGAGTCCTGGGATCAAGCCCCACATTGGGCTCCCCACTAAGCGGGGAGTCTGATTCTTCCTCTGCCTGCTGCTCCCCCTGCTTGTGCTCTCTCTCTCAAATAAAATCTTTTAAAAAAAAGATTATTAGGCATGCATATATGAATTTGAAAAATGGACACTTACAGAAATGAGAAAAACCACAGAAATCAAAAACTTAATTTAGTGAACCTAGGGGATCTGTCCAAAGGAAAAGGAAAACACGAAAGCAGTGTTAAGACATAGAGGACACATCTGCAGGGGAATGACAGTTACCCTGCCAGTGACCTCTCTCTTCACCTACAGCGGAGGCCAGAAGACAGTGATACAGCATTTTCAAAGTGCTGAGAGAAAATAACAGCTTGTGATTATGTACCCAGCAAAACTGTCATTCAGAGATAAGGGTGAAATAGTCACTTACAGATAAATAAAAAACCGGAGAGCTTACCACCAAGAGACCTTCGTTAAAGGATATACTTCAAAAAGAAGGAAAATTATTCTGGAAGAATGGTTGGAAATGCAAGAAGGAGTGACTAACGACTAATAAACTTGTATATAAAATAAACACTTTCTGTGTAAAATAGTAATGTCTAACTTTTGAGTGTGAAAAACAACTAAAATCATGGGTAGCCATGGTATGTACGTTGGAAGTGAGTCTACAGAACTCAGTGTTCTAAGATCCTTATATTTTTTGAGAGAAGGGTAAGGATATTATCTGACCCTCAACTTTAATTTTAATTTTTTTAAAGATTTTCTTTATTTGTCAGAGAGAGAGAGTGGGCACACACAAGCAGGGGGAGTGGCAGACAGAGGGAAAGGGAGAAGCAGGCTCCCCACTGAGCTGGGAGCCTGGGATCGTGAACTGAGCAGAAGGCAGATGCTTAACAGACTGAGCCACCCAGGTGTCCCAACCCTCAACTTTTAAAAGTAAATGTGCATGATAAACTTGAAAGGATTAACACCAAAAGAAGAGAAGTAGAGTGCATAAATTCCAAAGTAGTGAAAAAATAGGATGAGAAAATAAAAGTTTATAAAGAGCAAGAAGCATAGGGGCGCCTGGATAGCTCAGTCTGTTAAGTGTCTGCCTACGGCTCAGGTCATGATCTCAGGGTCCTGGAATCGAGGCCCACATTGGGCTCCCTGCACTACAGGGATGTTGCTTCTCCCTCTCCCTCTGCCTGCCACTCCCCCTGCTTGTGTGCACTCTCTTTCTTTCTTTCAGTCAAATAAATAAATAAAATCTTAAAAAAAAAAAAAAAGAAGCATAGATAAAGTGGGATAGATGGAAATAAGAAAGGTAAAATGTTAGAAATAAGTCCAAATATATTAATAATCATGATAAATAACAGTGGATTAAGCTCATCTTAAGGCAGGGATCATCAAATTGGGGAAAAAGAAGTCCAGATATATGTGGCACACATAAGTCCACATAAAGGTTAAAAGCAAATGGGTGGAAAAAAACCAGACATATACTAAAGAAAACTGGTGTAGCTATATTAATATCAGATAAAGTAGAATTTATTTATTTTTTTTTAAAGATTTTATTTATTTATGTGACAGAGAGACAGCAGCGAGAGAGGGAACACAAGCAGGGGGAGTGGGAGAGGAAGAAGCAGGCTCCTCCCAGCAGAGGAGCCCGATGTGGGACTCGATCCCGGAACGCCGGGATCACGCCCTGAGCCGAAGGCAGACGCTTAACGACTGAGCCACCCAGGCGCCCCAGATAAGGTAGAATTTAAAGCCAAAAGCATTATTAAGGATAATGATAATAGGCTTAAATCCCCAGGAAGACATAACATTTCTAAATGTGAGTATACTGAATAAAATAACTTCAAAGTACATAGAGCAGAAAATGGTAGAACTATAGGAAGAGATTGAAGCATATCCCATTATAGTAATGATTTTAAAGTCTCTCTCTTAATTATTGATAGGTCAAGTAAGTAAAACATCTTTTTAAAATATGGATTTTATAATTGATTATAAAGTCTTAACATTTCAAAACCTCTATATTACACAGACCACTTTTTCTAGCAAAAATGTAATTAAGTTTGAATTTTAAAAAAGTAAATTTAATTTTTCAGACACTTAAATGTGGAAGTACTCCTTTTAGAATCAGGTAGAAAAATATGTTCCCATTCTCCTTGCTTCTGTTCAGCTTTATACTGTCCCTAACCAATCACAGTAAAATAAGAGAAATTGAAAGGAAAAGTATAGAAATGGAAGAAAAATGTATTTGCAGGTGATAGGATCTACACATAGAAAACTTGAAAGGATCTACAGACATATTAGAAATAGAGTTTTAGCAAGATGGCTGACTATAATATCAAAATATGTAAATCAAATTATCTTTTTATTATCAGCACCAAGCAGTAAACATAATTTTTTAAAAATACCATTTATAATAGCAAAAAATCATTATCTACTTAAGGATAAATCTTAAAAAAAGATGTACAAGACCTGTACACTGAAAATTATAACACTTAAATGAAATACATTAAAGATGACCTATATCAATAGAATGATATTCATGTTTGTTTATAGAAATACTCAAAAATGTAAATATCAGTTCTCTCCAAATTGCACAAATTTAGTGGAGGTTTTCCTCAAGCTTGGTACTATGGCCATTTGAAGCCAGATAATTCTTTGTTGTGGGGACTGTCCTGTGCAGTGTAGGACATTTAGCATTATCCCTGGCCTCTACCCACCAGATGCTATTAATACACATCCCTTCCTGTTGTGAGAACCCAAACTGTCTGCAGACATTATCAGATGTTCCCTGAGGGCCAAAATTGCCCCCAGTTGAGAACCACTGATTCAGAGCAATTATAATCAAAGTCCAAAAAGGATCTTAAAAATTGAATTTGATGGGCTGATTCCCAAATTTATCTGGAAGAATCAAAAGGTCAAGAATATCCAAAACATTCCTGAAGAAGAAAAAGTGGAGGGCTTGCCTTTCTGGATGACATGACTAAAGCAGGAGTCATCACGACAGTGTGGTATGGACGGAGGAGGGATAGGCGCGTGCGCCAACGGAACAAACTAGATGCCAGCAAACAGACCTGTGCAGCGGGGTTATCGTCGTATATGACAGAGGTGGTGTTCCACATTGGTGGGGGGAAGATGGGCTACTTCATACATAATGCTGGGGCAATTATTTATTCATTTTGAAAAAAGTGAAATTGGGTCTCTACCTCATATGCACAAAAACAATTTCTAGAGGAATTCAAGACTTAAAGGAGAAAAAAAAAAAGACATCAAAATGTTTAGGAGAAAATAAAGGAGAATATCTTTTTTACATTGGGATAGGGAAGGATTTCTTAAACGTAACCGAAAAAGTGCCAAGTATTAAAAAAGCATTTGTAAGTTTAACTCTTGTGGTAGGGAGTATTCTGAGAATAAGCCCCAATGACTTTGTCTTTATGTAATCCCTTCCCCTTTGAGAGGTGGGCATTACAGGTTGTGAATGGGAAGCGTTCTCACTCCCATGATTATGTTACATTATATGTCAAAACAGCCATCAAAAAGAATGAAATCTTGCCATTTGCAACGACGTGGATGGAACTAGAGGGTATTTTGCTAAACGAAATAAGTCAATCAGAGAACGACAAATATATGACTTCACTCATGTGGAATTTAAGAAACAAAACAGATGAACATAGGGGAAGGGAAGGAAAAATAAAATTAGATAAAATCAGAGAGGGAGACAAACTATAAGCGACAAGTCTTAACTATAACAAACTGAGGGTTGTTGGAGGGAAGATGGGTGGGGGATGGGGTAACTGGGTGATGGGCATTAAGGAGGGCACTTGATGTAACGAGCACTGGTGTTATATGCAACTGATGAATCACTAAATTCTACCTCTGAAACGAATAATAACTATATGTTAATTAATTTATTTTAAATAAATAATAAATAAATATAAAAATAATGGATATTCTTTGTTTACTGGTGTAAAACGCTTACCATTTTATAGTCATTTTCAATTAAACTTTCTAATAAAGTCACTTAAACATTCAAAAAAAAAAAAAAGGGAATATCCAGGTGGGCTTAATCCAATCATACATGCCCTTTAAAAGCAGAGTTTTCCCCAGCTGGCGGCAGAAGACGAAGTCACAGATTTCAAGTCTGAGAAGGATTTGATGCACCCTTACTGGCTTGAAAATGGAGTAATAAGGAATGCGAGTGGCTTCTAGAAGCTGAGAGTGAGCCCTGGTTGCCAGCCAGCAAGGAAATGGAGACCTCAGTCCTACAACCACAAGGAAACCAAATTCTGCCAACAGCCTGAATGATCTTGGAAGTGGATTGCTCCTCACAGTCTTCAGAGAAGAGTCCAGCTTGGCTGACACCTTGATTTTGGCCTTGTGAGACCCAAAGCAGAGGACCCGGTCAAACCTGCCTGGACTGCCGAGCTATACAACTGTGGCATAATATAATGGGCGTTGTTTTAAGCCACTAAGTTTGTTGTAATTTTTGGCAGCAATAGAAAACTTCTAAAACTATATTAAATTTAAGAATCGTCTCTTTGTTAAAAAACACCCTATAAGAAGTGAAGAAGATAGTCCCAAACTAGGAGAAAAATTTCTAACATATGTAAGTGACAAAGGATTATCCAGAATATATAAAGAATTTCTGCAAATCAGTGAGAAAAGGACAGCCCAACGGAAAAAATAGGAAGGAGATATGGAAAGCATTTCCTAAAAAAAGAGGAGGAAACATGTAAGGCCAAGAAACATTTTTTTTAAATGCTCAACCTTGTATTGTTATATAGTAGCAACAATTCTAAAATGAAATATATGAAAATACACAATTTACAATAACTTCCAGAACCATCTAATGCCATATTGTGAGGAACATCCTTCTGTTCCTTAAAGTACATTCTCTTGTACATTTGGAGTCTATTTTTTGCATATTCCTCTCTCGCTCTCTCGCTTCCCCCTCCCTTCCTCCTCCTCTTTTCCCCCTGGACTGTGATCGTGTAGTTGCCTGTTCTCTTCCCCTCTTGCTGACGCTTAGACAGCTCTCACCAGGCACTGTGTTTTGAAGGCAGTAACGAGTAAGGGTTAATCTCTTGGGTCCTCGCACCTTGTTGACTGGACTTGAATCCTGACTCAGGCTGTGTGGACTGTGTGTCCTTGGACATGCAAGCCTTTGTGCCACAATTTCATCTTCTGTAAAATGGGGAGATACGGTTTCTATCACAGGGTTGTCGTAAGAAGTAAAAGAGGTGATGTAGGACGGCACCGTCATATTCGGCAGCTACTGGCTCAGATACACTTAGTGATTTCTTGACTCCTCCCACCATGTCTGAGACCAGTTTGTTTTCTTCACCAAGTTGCAGTTTGTGTGCTGTTTCTTATTTTATCCATTTTTCTGCGGCCATGAGGAATGGGAGCCTTGGGGGCCATATGCGATCTTGTTTGGAATACCTGGACTCTGCTCCGTCCTCTGAGCCTTTTGTACGGGGTCCTGCCCATCCTGTCCAGCTAGGAAATGTGTCCTGCTGCCCTGGGGTGGGGAGATGCTCTTGAACTTCCGATCATCCACCCCATTCAGTGTGAAACTGTAGCTTTCCCTTCCGTTAAAGCGCCAGCATCTGTATTTACGCACTCTGGTACACCTCTTTTTTCCCCTTTACCAATTTCCACCTTTTCTCAGTCATAAGGAGTGAGAAGAGGATTGTCTGCTCAGTTCCCCTTGTTCCAGACGTGTGGATAGTGATGAGAAATCTCAGAATCTTATCACCTCATCGCTATCACATTTGGGGGATAGGGGATACTTTCCTTGGCCCCCAGTCATTTTCCGTTTAAAATTTTTTAGATTTTTAAACTTAAATTTAAAATGTTAGATTGCCGTTGTAAACTTTTTTGGATTAGTTTTGACTTTTTAAAAAATTTCTTTTAAATTTCTTTTACATTTTTTAATTTCTTAGATTTTCAGTGATGGAAATGTGTGTTTTGCAGGTAGTAAAGATGTGTTGCAGTTTCCATGTACTGTCTTAACCTAGGAGCCAGCCCCTGAATACTTACTTAATCCTGCCTGTGTAGTGACTGTATGCGCCTCGTCTCCGGCTGAGCACTTAACACAGTCTGTGCGTTTTCCTGTTCCCTGTTATTCTTAAGTCAGAACTACTGGCAGTGTCTCAAATTTCCTATGCTATTGTTAGCAAAACACAGAAATAAAATTGCCTCAACTCCCTTTTTAAGATCTCCTACAACAGAGGTCTGTCCTTTCTCACCTTTTCTTTTCTTTTTTTTTTTTTTTTAAAGATTTTATTTATTCATTCGACAGAGATAGAGACAGCCAGCGAGAGAGGGAACACAAGCAGGGGCAGTGGGAGAGGAAGAAGCAGGCTCATAGCGGAAGAGCCTGATGTGGGGCTCGATCCCATAACACCGGGATCACGCCCTGAGCCGAAGGCAGACGCTTAACCGCTGTGCCACCCAGGCGCCCCCTTTCTCACCTTTTCTTATCTATTTAAAATTTAATTTTTAAAGTTGCTTAAACATCTCTACTTTCTTATTCTTTTGTTTTGTTTTGTTTTCGTTGGGGGGAGAAAGGCTTTTCTCCACTAATCTCAAAATTCATCTTTCAAAAAAGATTTACAGGGCTCACACTCTACCTCCAGGCCCTCCGCAGCATTTCTCAGAAGTAAATAGGAGCGTAAAGATGGTGTCTATGGTGAACGTTGTGGTGCCCCCCAGACCCCCCCTTCAGGATCAAGGCACTCGTTCCCTTGGCTGCTGGGAGGGTAGGCCAGTGAGGAATCTCAGCTCAGTCCTTGTCTGGGAATTCCCAACAGTTGAAGAGAACCTCTTGGCCCAATGTCACAGCCCCTTCCTGAGGGAAACAATATCCAGTGACCTGTGGTTGTGGCTGGGCTGCTCCCTTGCTTCAAGGCAGGACAACTGTGAAGAGCCAGCCCAGCTCCATAGCTCCTGGTAGCATCCGTCACGGCCTCTGCTGCAGCCATATTACAGATCAGTTTCTCCCTTGGCCCAGTCCTGCCTTCCACGCTCCTCACCGGTCTTGTTCCAGAGAGTACTGCCTAATGGATCTCCCTTATACAAAAATGAACCTTGGGATTGGTTTCCTGGGGAACCCAACCTATGACAGTGGCTTTTCCTCAAGGTTTAAAATATAGGAGTATCATAATATGTGTATGTCCGTGAAGAAAGAGAATTATATAGCAAATGGAACAAAATGTTAACAATTGGTAAACCTGGATAAAGAGTATATGGGAGTTCTGTGTACTATTCTTGCAGCAATATTTCCATAAGTTTGAAATTATTACAAAATGGAAGTTTAAAAAATTAGGACAAATTTCAATTACTTGAAGATGCTTAAGTGCATTTATGCTCTAAGACAGTGAAGTTGTTAAGGTTCCAAACTCGTGATTCTGCACAAGTTAGATATAAAGATAATCACCATGAGACTTCCATATCTTATCAGTTCATTAGCCCACAGAGTATTTTCTTTGGTGGATGCATTTTCTTTTTAAAGCTGATTTGGTTAAGTAAATGATTTAATTTATTTACACTACACCTGAAAGGACCCTATACATAGCAACAGTATCTATTAGGTACTGTATAATAAGTGGAGCAGTTTGGGAATTTACCAAATTTGTGCTGCATTTCATTCCAAAGTGTGCTCTTGCCTTGTTAATGTCTGACGGTTTGAATGTCAGTTTGGTATCTCCTCTAAGAAACAAACACAGGGTCTGTAGTTCTGCTCTGCAGTATTATCTGAGTTGTACAGGCTCCGTGAAATCTACAGCCTCTCTCTCGATGGTTTCCTCCCGGCATCTCCAGCCTTGGTATCTAACCTCTCATCTTCGAATGACCCGATAGCATCACTACCTCAGCGCCTTCACTTTTCCCTTTGGGGTTTCACATTTGCACACGAGTCCTTCTGGCTTGGGACTTCACCGTCTCAACTGATAAATAGCTTATGATACCAAAAGGACTTCATTTCCACCAAGAAACTGAACGTGTGCTCTCCCCTTCCATTTGCTTGTGAAAATCCAGAAATAAATCTTGTGTAATCGCCTAATTTAATTAAGGACACCTCACTTCCAGTGTTGTGCTGATGCTAAAAAAAAGTCTCAGATGAATTTCCATAGACTCACTTTGTGCTAACTGCCTCCTTCTTGCCCCTAGAAGATTATTTAATACAGGTTTAGAATATTTTAGCTATTCTAGCCTAAAATATGTCTCTAAATACTCAAGATATTTTTTTCTTTCACAGTTCTTGCTATCCTTCAGTTTTCCTCACACTTCACTTCAAAGTTGACTTCCTGCAATTGTTATTAATCTATCTCTGTGATGTCTAAACCTAAGTCCTTATCACTCCAAGGATAATTTTGTTGCCGAATACTCAAAGCGTGATCATAAAGGTAGTTCCTGATGAATCACATGAAAGTACATAGATGATCTAAGCCTCAAGCCACTACTGTTTGCCAGTATTCATTATAAAATCTCCAGGCCCCAAAATAAGCTCATTTTAATTATTCATTTTCATGTGACATTAGGAGAAGATGAAAAGTTAGAGCCATAATTGCGAAGTTCTTATTCTTTCTTCCGTGTCTTTGGCATATATCAGATTCGCTCCTCTTGCCCACATAGTACCTTCTACTTGGGATAATTTCTCATTCTACATTTATCAGGATCCTAGCCCTCCTTCAAAGCCTTGTTCGAATTTGACTTCCTATTTGAGGCACTTTGTGATTACTCTGGTGCGCACCGTTTTTTCCCTCCTTAGAATGTTTATTCCTAAAGTAACATAATTTAAGAAAGTTTGCATGGTCTTGTTTTCCTCTGATTGTTTCCCTTAAGTCTGTGTGTCAGTCTTATCTCCCGAGTCAGGCTGTAAACTTTCTGAAGGCGAGGACTACCAGGTCTTATACCATAGGTTTTCAAGCTATTTTCCTTGCATAGCCCCTAAAATTATTTGAAAAATTACATCCCTCCTGATGCATTTTTAGGTTGACATGTGAAATTGTATCCTAAGTCCCTGCAAAGGACATAATTCAAAATATTGACATTAAGGATAAAAGAAAACAAAATGAAACAGTTCCATGAGACTTTTAAGCACTAAGCACTGTGTGACTGCTACCTGCAGCCATTCATTTGAAAGAACACAGTCTTTAACCGTTGGAAGCTTTACATCATGTAATTCCCTTTTCTCCTTGAAGTCATATTTCCACTCCACATCCCTCACAGGATTTCATCAGAATAGAAAGTATTTTGATGCCTGAAAGTGTTCTCTACATCAAACATGTATATAAATTGAAATTGTTTTTCTACATTTTCTAGGACCAGAGGCTTTTTTTTAAGTGGTAAAATATTCTTTCTAGATTGATTTATCATTACAATTACTTTTAGCACACAATTGATCAAAACCAAAACCACATAAGTGTATTATAAATTTTTATAAACACATTAAACATAAAGAATACCATTTTATTGGAAATACATGTTTCTATGAGATACATGGACCTGCTTGTTTACCCACCTATGAATACTACTTATTGCTGGAAATAAGCAGGGTTCAGCATAAATTCTGTTTCTCTTTTACATTTTTATGGATGGAAATGCTGAGACTTATTCACGTAAAATTGTAGGTGGGAATAGAAGGTGTTTTATTATAGCAGTGTCAGTTCTATGAATTCCTTTTAAGTAATATTCCAGACTTATATAGTAATTTATTATAAAAATGGTTTCATGTCTTGTCAGCTTTTGACTTGATTAGGTCTGTCTTCAGTGTTGTTGAAAGCAAAGAATTGGAAACAACCCACTTAGAAAAAGATTTGTTGAACAGTCATTAGGAGTAATGGACTTTCTCAATTTCTGGGAATAACATCAAAAAAACCTTTACTAAAATTTATCAGATGATTATTAATTATTGCCAGTTACATTTTAACCCAATATACTCAAAGTGTGAAAAAGAAAAACATTAATTGCTTTATACCTGTCAGTATAATAATTCTCTAGATAATCATTTTATTGTTTCATATGCTTTAACTATGAACTATGTTGCAGCAACTCTTCAGAACTACAGATTTGGTTCATCCCATTTTTGGAAAATAATGACCATATTTACCTAGTTGGCAAAGCCGGCCCTTGTTGTCAAAACGGTCTGCCAAATCAGATTTCAACTTTCTTTCAGAAAACATCTTTATTCAAATAAGCATCACTGTGGTTGTGCTCACATTCCTAAGGGAGATGGCTAAGGCATGGAGCCTGGTCCTAAGTCTGTTGCATTGATGAAATAAGGTGCCCTGTCTCCCGTGTGGTGCTTTCCTTCTGTCCTCTCGCAGGACCCCTCCTCAGAAATGATGCGTTCTTAGACAACAGCTGGGGGATGAAAAGCACAGGACATTAAATGAAACTTGTCAACTGTTCTGCTCCTCCATACTGTAGTATATCTGAGTACCAAACATCCCAGTATGGACCAAAATACCCTGTTATTTATGCCATGCTTTGCCATTAAGAGAAATATGTGTAAAACAAGACAAATTTTGGAGCTTTCTTTGGATTTTTCCTGCATTGATTGAAGGAGGCTTCCCTATACCAGTGTTTTCTACTATTGTTTGGCATTTAGCGGTTCTTATGCTCACAGCATAAAGGAAGATGACCATAATAAGATGGGTAGAGGATGGGTCTTTCTTTGTCAAGTGGAGGAAATCGGTTAGGAGAGAGGAAGAGGGAAGAACAAGCCTGATGCTGCCACACAGTCGCATTCTCAGGCAGATCAGTTTTTGGAAAGAGTGTATATAAAAGCGGCAGATGTCGGCATTGATTCCTTTAAAACTATCTGTGCCCACCTAGCCCTTGGGAAGCCTACCCCAGTGGTGTGCAAACACCAGTTTGAAGATAGCTTTCTTACACTTCTTATTGTACCCAATAATATGCTGAGAGATAGTGCTATTACTTCGTTTACACAGTAACTCAGATAGAAAGGAGGGGCGCCTGGCTGGCTCAGTCGGGTAAGCATCTAACTCTTGATTTCGGCTCAGGTCATGATCTCAGGGTTCTGAGATCAAGCCTCACGATGGGCTCCACACTGGGTGTAGAGCCTGCTCGGGATTCTCTCTCTCCCTCTCCCTTTGCCCCTCCCCCCCCAGGAAAAAAAAAAGAGGAAAATGGCAACTACAAAACCATTACATTCAGTAAAAACATACAAGCAGAAATCTCTGTTTTCACTAGCATTTCTCTTATGTTTAAATTTTTTAAAATTTTGTTTAAAAGTGCATTCTCATCATACAACCTATACCTCATACATGTGAATACAGGAGATCCACACTGCCGTTATAGAGTTCTTTTAAATATTAATTAGAATAATTCTAGTTGTCATTCCTCCTTTGCTAAGGGTAATTTTCAGACTATAGTTTTCTACACTGTATTGTGCCTTATTTTTAAAAAGATGTTTCAAATAATAAAGCATACAATAAAATTGTTGATGGGAGAAAAGGCTAGAATCAAAGGTGTATTTTTAAATTGGCCTGAATTTGTCAATTATTGTAAAGGGATATATTAAAGTGACCATCAGTGGATGATGTGTATGTGGCAGACAGAATGGATCTTCAGAAGTAATTAACTCAAAAATTGTGATCTAATGTAAACACATTACTATTTTTTGCCTAAGTGAAATCTTAGCTTTATGTTGTTGACAGAAAACACTTCCAAGGCAGGATCGAAACAAGAGCAGTGCCAAGATACTCAGTTGCCTTGTGGAAATGTGTTGTCCCAGGAAACACTACCAGTCAAGATTAATGCTTGGAAATCCACAGAGGTAAGTCACTTGTGGCAGTTTTCCTGTTGCTGCTGTAACAAGTTACCACCCAGCCAGTGTCTTAAATCAGCACCAGTGCGCTGTTTTACAGTTCTGTGGGTTACAAGTCCGACGCGGCTCTCCTGGGCTAACATCAAGGTGTCTGGCTGCAGGCTGCATTCCTTTCTGGAGGCCCCGAGGGGAGAATTTGTTTCCTTGTCCTTCCCAGCTTCAGCTTCCTGTGTTCTAAGGGAAATGGTGCTTGTCTTTGAAATTTGTTTTTGTTGTCTTTTGTTACACAGTTTTAAATAAGAATAAGATTAAATTATCAAAGTTTTCCTTTATAGCTGATGCTTTTAAAAACATCTTATTTAAGAAATTCTTTTTATCCTAATATAATAAAGATCCCTTATTTTTTCTTCTAAATGAAATTTTTGTGCCCTCTAGAATTTTACTGTATAGTATGAAATAGGGGTTTTATTGGGGTGCCTGGGTGGCTCAGTCATTGGGTGGCTTGGTCATTAGGCGTCTGCCTTTGGCTCAGGTCATGGTCATGGGAAGAAGCCCTGCATCTGTTCCCCGCCACCCCTCGGCTGGGAGCCTGCTTCTCCCTCTCCCCTGCCTGCTGCTTCCCCTACTTGTGCTCTCTCTCTGTGTCAAGTAAATAAGTAAAATCTTAAAAAAAAAAAAAAAAAAGTAGGGGTTTTATTGTCTTTGTACCCCTGTGGATAAACAATATTTAATTTATTGAACAGTCCATCTTTCTCTCCTCCTCTAAAAAAACCTTTTTATTGTGAAATAAAATTACAGACTTGGAGGAAGCTGCAGAAATAGTACAGAGTCCCACGTACCGAGTATCCAGCATCCCCCCTGCTGGCATCTTCTATGACCGTTAGTACAATATCGAGACAAGGAGATGGCCGTCCGTATGTCACTGCTGACTGTCTACAGACCTTGTTCAGTTTCCAAATTTTCCAAATTTTCAATTCAGTGAATACTGAATTTTTTAACTCCCCTTTGTGTGTGTGTGTGGGGGGGGGGGCAGTTTCCTATGCAATTTTATTCCAAGTATAGATTCAGGTAACCAGCACCAAAATCAAGATACAGAAATGTTATGTCCACACAAAAGAGGTCTCTCATGCTATCCACCCCATCTCTTCCCCACCCCCAAACCACCTCATCCCCTGACAACCAGTAATCTTTTCTCCATCTCTATAGTTTTATTATTTCTAGAATGTTATGTAAATGGAGATAGACAATATGTAGCCTTTTGAGATAAGTTTTTCTTTTTTTCTTCCCACTCAGCATAATACTCTTGAGATCCATTCAGGTTGTGAAGTTTTCATATCTCTGGGATAAATGTCTAAGGGTGTGATTGCTGGGGTGTGTGGCAAGTGCATACTAAATTTGGTAAAAAAAATTGTCAAACTGTGTTCTAGAGTGGCTCTAACATTTTACATTCCCACCAGCAGTGTATGAGAGATCCAGTTTCTCTGCACCCTCACCAGCTTTTGCCATTACCGTTTTTATTTTAGCTGTTTGAATAGCTGTGTGGTGATATCTCATTGTGGTTTTAATTTGTGTTTCCCAAGTGGCTAACGATGTCGAGCCTTTTTTCATGTGCTCATTTGTACCATCATAACTTCTCTTTGGTAAAATACATGTTCAGGTCTTTTGTCCATTTTCTAATTGGACTGCTTACTACCACTGAGTTTTGAGAGTTCTTTGTATGTTCTGGATACCATTGTGTTTCTATTCATGCTCTCATCCATGAAGATACTCATCTTGTTTCTGAGCATGACCTGTGTCTTTAACTTTCACATTTGTATTTGCTCTGTCGTTGCTGTGGGGGCAGGGGGGGGAAGGATGGTATCCCCAAAGTGTGGAAATCTGTTCCACTCAAAACTATTTGCAATTATCTCATTCACTCATTTGTTTTTCTGTTTTATGTGTGCTTCTTGTTCTAAGGAAAGCTGCTTGAGCATAGAGACCATTTTAGTCTTATTCATTACTCAATCTTCATTTGCCAAATATTTGTTAATGAAGAAATGACTGAATACTAGACACTCCATATGAACCTCCTTCTCTCCCTTTCTTGTGAAAGAGGCTTGTTTGGTCTCCTGCTTGGAGAGCTTTTTTAGTGTTCCCTGCCACCGTTCCTATGAGAGTGGCTGGAATTATTTATCGACCTTCTGTTCCCAACCCTTTTCCTGAACCCAGTTAGGTACTGGATTTACCCGATTTTCTAGCAGCTCGGTAAAGTATTTAAAATTAAAATTTCACTGTTCCTTAATTGCATAGTAGCCCACAGACTGAAAATATGTAGGTTACGATGTGGGAAACAAAGGCAGGAGAAAAATTATTTAATTCTTTATTAGTTACAGCCCGTTGACAAGACCTTGAAACAGGCAGAGTGACATTCCTCTGCCTAGATGTTAATAATTGCCAAGGGCCAAAGGTAATCTTAGCCCAACCTCCAGGACCCTGTAAGTCTACTTTAAGATATAAAAATTCCTTTGGAAACTTCCTTTACCTCTACCCTCCCCCCCATACATGTTGGCAATCACCCTCCAAGCATAGGACCCACCGATATACATCTGAAGGGTGTTGTGACTGAGGGTTTACTAAACAATAATAAATGACCTTTCCCAACAATAGTTAATCCACGCAGGATCCTGGAAACCTTGCTTCCAAAATACCTGGGAGGCTTACACTATCCCTAACCCCCTCCCAACTTGAAAGTATAAAATCGGCCACTCCTCACGACCCCAGTGCAGCCCTTTCCGCCCACTGGCGATGTTCCCCATGCTTTAATAAAACCACCTTTTTGCACCAAATACATCTCAGGGTTTCCTTCTTGGCTGTTGGCTTCAAACCCTAACGTCTTTCCTGTATCAGATTAGTTTAAAAGATATGACATTAAGTCAAAATGATTTTTAAATTTGAGATCAGTTTTATTTGCTGCTGCTGGCTTTTAGGGGAGAAAACAGAGTTGAATAATCTTATATGCTTTGGACCCTAACAAAGGCATAAAATGCCACCGAGCTTTTTGTATCAGTCTTCAAATTCTCATTATTATTGTTTTTTCTTACTTGAGAGGAACCCACCGTAATTGATTTGTATCATTCAGCATCTTATATCAGTTAGCAAAAAATGGTGCCCTTCTCTCAAAAGAAGTTTAAAGCTGGATTTTCCTTTTTCGGTGCCTTACTACCGTATCATGGCATGATTCCATCATTCTGTTGACAAGCATCTCCTCTTATTACTGTCAGGAACATTTGATGCAGCCCAGTATGTCCTCTTCAGAAATCTGCTTTTGTGGCAGAAGACAACACCTACCAAGCTGAACAGTCAAATCTAATTGTTGTTGCCAAATGTACTACATCTACGTTAAAATCCTCATGTTCTTAATAAGAATGAAATAGAAATACTGTCGATTGCTTAGGCAGATGAGGGGTGCTGAAAATAGCTTTTCAAAACTTTAAATAGAAACCCCTTTATTCTCTTTCCACAAATGAAAGAATGATCTAAAAGCAGTAAACAAAATTCTTAACAGAATAGGGCTTTCAGAAGCAGAACAGTGCTTGCCTGTGGTACTTCCCAAACTAAGAAAAGCCTGCAAATGTATGACACTTAGACTCGGATATGTTTTCTCTCTGCCTATTGTCCAGAGTCTTTATTATCAAATTTGCTAATTAATAAGGTTGTATGTAGCTTTTCACCACCTCGAAAGACCTTCCTCTTTTCCTGTTTGAGGAGATTCAACAATAAGGGTTATGATTTTTTTTTTTTTGTCACAGTTGTTTCTATAGCAACAGATAGGGATGCTACGAATTGGTTCACACAAAATTAAAGCTGACCAAAGCCTTCAGTCTAGTTGTGAGTTGCTAAATTGCTAGTGATGGAAGATAAATGTTTATTTCCTATTGCCTCTGTTTATTATTTTGCTAAATGAAGAGTAAACAGTTTTTATCCTCGGGCTTATTAGCATATCGTTTATTATATTTGCAAAAATCTGAACTCATCAAAGCTGTTAGGGAAATGGAAATCATACCTATTCTAATCATGCTAATCCATCATCCCTGTACTCCTTTCTGCGTCATTACTTCATGCTTAAAAGTCCTTTTTATTTTCATGTTTGTATTTTTATTCTTTTTAAGTTGGAAGATAATTATGGGGAAAAGTTTAAACAATAAGAAAGGGTAAAGAGTGAAAAACGAAGTTTGTTCTTACTTCTCTATACATCTTCTGTTCCTTTCCTCAGAGGCATCCATTCCTAACTAGGTTCTTAGAGATTTGGGAGGGCAATTTTCTGTGTCCATACATTTCTTTTACCTAAAGGGTAAAATGTTCAGTATGTACTGCTCTGCAGCGTGGTTTGAACTAAGCAATACATATTGGACATCTTTTTATGTAATCGGTGCAGTCATTTAATGTATATTGCCTCAAATCTTTTTTCACTAAACTGTAGATTATGGATACCTTTCTCCATCAGTATGTATACCTGCTGTATTCTTGATGCATGAATGAATCTTCATTTATTTCGCCACCCCCTGTTGGTAATCATTTAGGCATATTTTTATGTTTTTGTCTATTGAAAGCAATATTGTAATAACCGCTCTGATACATATTTTTATATGATGCTGTCCCGGAAGTGGAATCACCCAAAGGTTATATTTATTTTTCTTTTGGAAAAGTCCTCCTAAATTGTCCTCCCCAAAGTTGCATCAGTTTACATCCACCAAAAATGTATCCCCTCATCTTCGCAAATCCTAAGGATTATCATCTTGTACATTTTTGTCAGCCTGAGAGGTGGGAGTTTATTTTACTTTCTTCCATGATAATTATAGGTCAGATTAGAACAACTTTGCATGCATTTATTGGGAATTTGTGTTTCTTTTTCCTTATTAACTCTATTCATGTCCTTTTCTCATTTTTTCTCTTTGGTTTCTCATCTTTTTCTTACCAGGTTCCAAGAGCTATTTGGCTTTTAAATGATTACCCCATTGTCTGCTGCTTTAACTGTCTATTCATTTTCAGTTTTTCATTTGATTTTTTACTTTATTTATGGCTTCTTTTTTTTTTCTTCTTTTTCTTTTTGGCCTTTGTGAAGGGAAAACACACTGCTCTTCCTTTGTTTCTTTTTTCCTCTCACACTGTGGTCACACTTCACTTCTGACAGCAGAGATGTGGGCTTTCCACACACCAAGCTATTCTCTGCTACACCAGCTGGGTGTCCTGCCATTCAACTCAATTCTGACACTCTCTACCTGAAGATAGCATCAGATTTCACAGGCTGAGTGCTCAGTCCCCAAAACTCCCTTTCCCCCACCTCCCATTTCAGATGCCAATTGCAAGTCCCGGGTTGTCACCTGTACTTCTGACCTACCACGAGAAATTGGGGTTCCCAATCATCAGAACTCATGGAAATATTTACTTATAGTTACTGGTTTATTATATAATAAAGGATATGAGAAAAGATGCAGGTGAATTGCCAAATGAAGAAATGCCCAGGACGAAGCCAAAAAGTTTCCCAAGTGCAAGAGTTTCTGTCCCCATGGATTTGGGCTATGTCACCCTCCTGGCATGTATGTGTATTCACCAACCCAAAAAGCTCAGTAAACCCCAGACATTTGAGATTTTTATGGTGGCTTCATCACATAGGCATGATTGATCATTTACTCCATCTCTGGTATCTCTCCCCTTCCAGGAGGATAGGATGTGGGGCTGAAAGGCCCAGGCTTCTAATCATGGCTTGCTCTTTCTGGTGACCAGTCCCCATCCTGAAGCTATCTAGGAGCCCACCAAGAGTCACCTCATAGAACAAAAGACACTCTCATCTCCCTGAAAATTCCAACGGATTTAGGAACTTTGTGTCAGAAAAGGGAGTCAAAGACCAAATATTAGAACAAAAGATGCTCCTAGTGCTTTTATCACTTAGGAAATTATAAGAGTTTAGGAGCTCTGTGCCAGGAACCATGGACAAAAACCAAATATATATTTATTATAAATCGCAATATCACAGCCTTAAAGAAGTCTTCAATTTTTATTAAAAAGTAATTAAAATTGCCTTTCCATTATGGCTTCTAGATTTTAAATCATTCTTAGACCTTCGGTAATCTAAGATTTTATTAAATATCACCCTGGCCTTTTTTTTTTTTAAGATTTATGTAAAATCATAAAGGGGGGGGGGACACAGAGAAAGAGTGAGAGAGTCCCAAGCAGGCTGTGTGCATGGCTTGATCTCATGACCCCAAGGTCAGAACCTGAGCCAAAACCAACAGTTGGACACTTAATACCAAGAGTCGAATGCTTAATTGACTGTACCACCCAGGCACCCCACCCTGGTTTTTTATCTTAAAAAGCTATTTTTTAGATCAGTTTTAGACTCACAGCAGAAGAGAGTGGAAAGCAGGAAGCTTTCCCATATACACTATGCGTACCCCCACCTGCTCTGCTCCATATGACCTCCCCCACTATTACCAACCACACCAGAGTGGTCATTTGTTATAATCAGTGAACCTAAATCAATGCTCATGACCATCCAAAGACCATAGTGTACATTAGGGTTCACTCTTGGTGTTGTGTATTCTCTGGGTTTTGACAAATGTATAATGTTACATATCTACCATTATAGTATCACAGAGAATAATTTCATTGTACTAAAAATCCTCTGTGCTCCATCTATTCGTTCCTCTTCCTGCTAACCCCTGGCAACCACTGATCCTTTTACTGTCTCCTTAGTTTTGCCTTTTCCAAAGTCATATGGTTGGAACAGTATGTAGCCTTTACAGATTGGCTTCTTTCCTTTAGTAATACACAGTTAAGATTCCTGTAGGTTGCTGTATGGCTTGATGGCTCATTTCTTTTTAACACTGAATAATAAGCCATTGTCTGGATATAAAGATTATTAACCCAGTCACCTCCTGAAAGACATCTTGATTGCTCCCAACGTTTGGCAATTATGAATAAAGCTACTGTGAACAATTGTATGTAGGTTTTTGTGTGGACGTAAGTTTTCAACTCCTTTGTGTAAATACCAAGGGGTGCCATTGCTAGGTTGTGTGATAAGCATATGTTTAGTTTTGTAAAAAACTACCCTACTTCTTTTATGCTTTGCTTTAAAAAATATATTTAAGTGTTATCCATCAAGAATTTATTTGATGAATGGAGAGTGGTCAAGATCCACCTTTTAAATTTTATTTTTACAAATGATAATCTGTTGTCTCAATGTCATTTGTTGAACAATCCATCTTTTCCCCATTGACTTGAATTGTAGTTTCTATTACATAATAAATTCCCATTTATGCTTAGGTCCATTCTTGGATTTTCCATTTGTTTATATTAAAGATGTACCATTTTAAAGATCAGCTATAACATTAAAAATAAAAAGAAGAGGTTACTCATAAAGGGAAAGAGGGGAACAAGGTGGAGAAGCTAGATTTCTTTGATTATACCATGTTTTTAGATTTGTCATTGGAATCCTGGAAATATTTTTGCATAATTATAAAACAAGATTATACTAAAGAAGGTAATCCTTTAAAATGTAAAATGAAATTAAACAAATATTCCTTGCATTCAGTTGGTGTTTATATTCTAAGATGTTGTCATTTTTGACCCGAGATTGTTGTGAGTATAATGTGAAATGAATCAAATGTGATACTCTTAATTGTATCATCTTTGGTGTCCTTGAGAATGGGGATTCTCAGCTGGGGGAAAGGAGATATGAATGTAAGATAGAAGAGATTGTCATGACCTAATAGACCTGAATTGGATTGAAAGTGTATCAGTATAAACTCATGAAGAATCATACCTGAAATTTTTTGGAAAATAAACAAACTTCTAAATTATTCATAGGTCAAAGGGGAAGTCTCAGAGAAAATGTTAAAATGCATGGAACTGAATGAGAAGGGAGCTCAACATATCAAAATATATGAGATACAGGTAAAATAGTGGTGAGAGGGAAATTTATAGCACCAAATGTTTATATTAGAAAAGAGAAAAAGTGTAAAATAAATAATCTAAGTTTCTTTAAAAAAACTAAGAAAAGCAAAATAAACCTACATGAAACAGAAGAAAGAAAATAATAAAGAACAGAAATTAGTAAAATTGAAAGCAAGAAAACTGTTAACAGAGAAAATGAATGACACAAAAAGCCAGTTCTTTGAAAAATATAAAATTGATAAGCCTCTAGCAAGACTGACAGAGAGAAGACCCAAATTACCAATATCAGGATGAAATCGGATAGTCCTGCAGTTCCTGTAGGTATGAAAGGGTAATAAAGAATTACTGCCAGCAACTTTATACTCATAAATTTGACAATTCAGAAGAACTAGAACAGCTTCTCAGCACAAACTACCAAAAGTCAAAGAAGATGAAAAAGAACCTGCATAGTTCTATAACCATTTTTTAAGTGAATTTGTAATATCAGTCTCCTGAAAAAGAAATCTCCAGGCCCAGATGGTTTTACTAGAGAATTCTATCAAACATTTAAATAAGAATTAGCACTATTTTTACACAAATGTCTTTCAAAAATAGGAGGGAATACTTCCCAGTTCATTTTATGAGCCAAGTATTAGTCTGTTACCAACACCAGAAAACGACAGTACAAAAAATCTATATATATAATATAGACTACTATCTCTCATGAAATTAGATGCAAAAATCCTCAAAAAAATTATCCAATTGAATCCAGCAATGTATTAAAAAAATTATACACCAGGTCCAAGTGGGATTAAATCCAGGTGTGGTTCAACATTTGAAAGTCAATCAATGCAATTCATCATATCAACAAATTAAAGAAGAAAAATAAGATTTTGTTAATTGATGCAGAAAAGTATTAACAAAATTCAACACCCATTTATGATAAAAACTCAGCAACTAGAAATAGGGAATTTCCTTAATTTGTAAAGATTACCTACACAAAACCTACAAAGCATCATTCTTAACGGTGAATGCTTTCCTTTCAAGATCAGGAATAAGGCCAGGACTTATTCAACATAGCACTGGAAGTTCCAGTCACTGCAATAAGAAAAAAGGTATGTAAAATGTAGAGGAAAAAATAAAATTGTCCTTATTTACAGATTGTATGCATAGAAAATCTCAAAGAGATGACAAAAACAAACCTCAGGTACCTGGGTGGCTGAGTCAATTAAGCATCTGAATAGTGGTTTCACCTCAGGTCATGATCTTGTGGTCATGGGATCGAGCCCAATGTAGGGCTCAGCACTCAGAGCAGGGTCGGCCTCAGATTCTCTCTCCCTCTCCCTCCACCCCTCCCCCCACATGCGTATGCTTTCTCTAAAATATATAAAATTTGTTTTAAAGATTTTATTTATTTATTCGACAGAGATAGAGACAGCCAGCGAGAGAGGGAACACAAGCAGGGGGAGTGGGAGAGGAAGAAGCAGGCTCATAGCAGAGGAGCCTGATGTGGGGCTCGATCCCACAACGCCGGGATCACGCCCTGAGCCGAAGGCAGACGCTTAACCGCTGTGCCACCCAAGCACCCCTAAAATATATAAATTTTAACCAACAACAACAACAACAAAACCCTCATAGAACCAGCAAGTGAATTCAGCAGGGTGGTAGGATACAAGATCAAAATACATAAATGAGTTGCATTTTTATATACTAATAGTGAACATGTGGAAAATGAAATTAAGACACATGCAATTTGCAATTAATGTTCCAAAGTGAAATCCTTAGGTATAATTGTAACAAGACATGTATAGAATCAGTATGCTGAAAATTATAAAATACATAAAATTAATTATAAAGTACTGATGAAGGAACTTAAGGATTGGTCAAACATACTATGTTCATGAATTGAAAGACTTGTCATAGTAAAGATACCCCGAATTACTCTATAAGTTTAATGCAATTCCTATCAAAATTCCAGAGGGTTGTTTTTTTTGATACAGAGACAATAGGTTATTATAAAATGTATATGGAAAGGCACAGGCCCTAGAATAGCTAAAACCATCTTGAAAAAGAAGAATAAAGTGGAACTAATCACTCTGCCTGATATTAAAGCCTCCTGCATAGCTACTATAATCAAGATAGTGTGGTATTGGTGGAGAGATAGATACCTAGGTCAGTGCAACAAGATAGAGAACCGAGAAATAGACCCACACAAATATAGCCAATCAGTTTTTAACAGGGGAACAAAAGGAATTCAATGGAAGAAAGATAACCTTTCAACAAATGATATTGGAACAATTGGACTTTCATAGGCAAAACCATGAACCTCAATTTAAACCTCACAGAAATTCAGTCCAAGTGGATGATGGACTAAAATGTAAAATGTAAAACTATAAAGCTTTTTAAAAATACTGGAGAAAAATCTTTGGGATCTAGGGCTGGCCAAAAACATGATCCCTAAAAGAAAAAAAAAAAAGACTTCATCACACAAGGGTATAAACACAAGTTACAGCCTGGGAGAAAATATTTGCAACCCACATATCCAACAAAGGACTAATATCTGGAGCATAAAAAAAAAAAAAAATACTTCGGGGTTCCTGACTGGGTCAGTCGGTAAAGCATGTGACTCTTAATCTCAGGGTTGTGAGTTTAAGCCCCACATTGGACGTGGAGCCTACTTTTTAAAAAATTAAAAATTGAAAAACCCTCAAACCCCAACAGTTAAAAACCAAACAATCCAATTAGAAAATGGGCGAATGACAAGAACAGTCACTTCAGCAAATACAGATGGCAAATAAGCATGTGAAAAGATGTTCAACATCATTACCTATTAGGAATATGTAACTTAAACACATAATGAAATATCGAAATGGCTAAAATAAAAAATGACAACACCAAATGCTGGTGGACATGTGGAGAAATTGGATCGCTCAAATATTACTAGTGGAAATGTAAAATTGTATGGCTACTTTGAAAACAGTTTGGCAATGTCTTATAAAACTAAACATGCATCTACCATACAACCCAGCAATTGCATTCTTAGGCATCTGTCCCAGCGAAATGAAAATTTATTTTCATACAAAAACCTGTACACAGTGTTCACAGCAACTTTATTTATAATAGCCAAAATCTGGAAACAATCCAGATTTCCTTTAACAGATTAAACAAACCGTGATACATCTATACCATGGATACTACAGAGCAATAAAAAGGAACGAGTTATTAATACATGAAACAACTTGGATGAATTTCTGGGAATTATGCCAGGTGAAAAAAGCCAATTCCAAAAGGTTACATCCTGTATGATTCCATTTATATAACATTCTTTAAATGTCAGAATTATAGAAATAGAGAACAGATTAGTAGTTGTGGGGGGCAGGCTATGGTAATAAAAAGTATCAGGAAGGATCTTTATGGTGATGGGAATGTTCTCTATTTTGACTGTATCAATGTCAATATCCTGGATAATATTGTACTACACTTTTTAAGATATTACCTTTAGGGAAAACTGGGTAAAGGATACACAGGATCACTCTGTACTATTTCTTACAACTGAACATGAATCTACAATGACTTTAAAATAAAAGTTGAAAATATAAAAAGTGGCAAATCACTTGGAAAATGGTTTGGTAGTTTCAATGAAGTTAAAAAATTAACTTAGCCTATCACCTACCCATTCTACTCCTGTGTAAATATTCAGGAGTAATGAGTACATTTGTCCATAAAAGGATTTGCATAAGAATGTTCATAGTAGCTTTATTCATAGTAGCTGAAATTCGGAAACAATCCAAATGTCCATATGGAGGAGAATGGATAAACAAATTGTCGTATATTCATACAATGGAATACTTCTTACAAAAAAAAAAAAAAAGGAACTGATACACACAAAATATGGATGAATTTCACAAACATGTTAAGCAATGGGAATCAGACACAGAAGAGCACATAGTATATGGTTACATTCATAGGAAGCTCAAGAACAGGCAAACTCATTGATTATGGTAGAAGGTAGAATACTGTGTACTGGTAGCGGGGGGGTGGGTAGTATCAACTGGAAAGGAGCTTGAGGGAACTTTCTGGAATGACAAAAATGTGGCTACATAGGTATACACATGATGTTAAAACTTACTGAGGTCTACACTTAAGGTTTATGCATTCTGTGTTAATTATACTTTAAAGTACTGTAGAACGAATCTCTGCTCATGGGGGAAAAAAGACATGTCAACTGATCCCACTGTGTAGACTTTATTTGAATCCTCTCTTAGACAAGCTATAGAAAAACCTATTTATGGCACTTAGGAGAAATTGGGAAGATGAGTTTATAATTGATGACATTAAGGAGTTGTGAAGTTTCTAGGTATAAAATAATAATTATTATGTTAAAGAGTTTTTGTCACTTAGATATACCGAAATAAGTGATGTATCTAGGATTTGCTTCACAATAAAACGGATGGAGTGGGAGGTTATAAATGAAACAAGACTGGTCGTGCACTGGTTTGTTTAACCTACATGACTGGATTGATTATCATCTATTTTTTTTACTCCATGCTAAAAAGTTAAAGTTTTAAAATATGAATAAAAGATATACACAGGTGGCTTTATTATTACCAGTAAAACAGAAAAATTGGCTTCTGAGCTAGTGTGCTCTAAGGGTGCTCAAGGACTGATAGGGACAGTTAATGCCTCAAACTAAATCATTGCTTGCCTACACCAGCTGGCTTCATCAAGGAGTGAGGACCTCCAAGGGTGGAAGACCACCCTGTACTCAGTGGACACCGACTGTACAGCTAACTTATATTTGAATTCTTTCAATTAAAATGTGTTTATGTTAGCACATATAGACACATTGTATCTCCATAAATTGTCCATCTACTTTAACAAATTGAAGCACTGGGATCAATTATTTTTTTCAACCTTCATGTGCTCTCCTGTTTTCTCTAAGGACCTGATGTTATTTTATGAGGATGATCCAAAGCCACTTTTGCTGACAATTCCTCCTTCCATTATCTCGTCAACTAGATGGTTATCAGAAGGGCCAGCAGACGTTTGTAACCTCTGCGATGCAGGTAAATTGGTTAAAGAATAGAAAAGTTACTCAGAAACATGAATAAGAAACATTGGGCAGGAATCAGATTTTGTTTTGTGAAATATGACAGCAGTGGTTTTAACTTCAGTACTGAGGGATGGGACCAGCGTGGATGAATTCAACCCACACGTGATCTTGTAATCTTATTTACCATTTGTTTCAGTGGGGCTTTATTCCCTCTATTTTGCTTTTTTTTTTCTTTTTCGTTGTTTCAAAAATTATTAACTGCAAACCTCAAATCTCTTATGAATGGTTTAAAATGCAGAAAAATTAGAGTTCCTTTTTTCATTTGTATTAACTTCTCTTCGATAAAGAGTTTAAATTGCTTATTATGACATTTTTCATAAGCAAGCATTAGACCAAAATGTGAAAAGCAAGATGTACGGCATCCCACAAATTGGCTAATCACCTCTTGAATAATTAGCATTAGAGAAGGTACAATATAAAATGATACACACTGGCCTCCAATAAATTACACTATCCAATTCCAACTGGGCTCCGCTGCTACTCAGGATCTGATTGATTCACAGAGGAGCCACTCCATACTGTCCCTATTCTTCAGAAACTCTCAATTTTTAGTACATTCTTCCTCTTGCTTTTCTCAAAAAATAGGACTCAGGACCCTCTGCCAAGATGAGAATGAAACATTCTCATTAGTAGCTTTCATCCCTTCATTTATCTTTGCTTTTATATCCGTCCAGGCATCCTTTCCCTCACTGCAGAGGTGGCTCCTTATGTTCTGAGTTTCATCTTCTCCCTCATCTTTGGGCCTCGCTCTGCGATTTTCTCCTTATATAGATCCCCAATATCCAAAATATAAAAACTGTAGTTGATCAGAATAGATTTATTTTACAGGTTCACATTTATGTAATTTTCTTACAAAACTAGTCGTGAGAATGATGATGAGGATATTTCAATAAACGTGGAACAAATATCCCACGAGGTTGTGGGTTATGGTGATATTTGTAGTACAAGGATGGTATTACTCACATGGATAATTAGTTATAAGTGGTTACCATTTTTAAGACAGCTTGCGCTGTATTCTTAGAATACACTTTCTGTAAACTGATCCAGATCCAGAAGCTTGAAAGAAGAATGGTAAGGAAAACGTTTTTGTGATCTGATGTCCCCTCATATTTCCCCCCCCCAACATTTTTTAAATAGACTTCATTTTTAAAGCAGTTTTAGGTTCACAGTAAAATTGAGTGGAAGGTACAGAGATTTCCCCATATACACCTGGCCCCAAACAAGCACAACTTTCCCCACTACCAACACCTCACATTTGTTGCAGTCAGCGAACCTACATTAATGCTTTATCATCCACCCAGAGACCAGTTTACATTAGGGGTCATTCTTGGTGTTGTGTATTCTGTGGGTTTGGACATGTGTATAAAGACACTATAATATCATACAGAGTATTTCACTGCCCTGCAACACTTCTGTGTCCCGCCTGCCATTCCTCCCTTCCTCCTAACCCCTGGCAACCACTGATATTTTAACTGTCTCCATAGTTTTACCTTTTCCAGAAAGTCATATAGTTGGAATCATACAGGATATAGCCTTTTCAGACTGACTTCTTTTATTCAGCAGCATGCATTTAAGGTTCCTCCACATCCTTTCATGGCTTGATAGCCCATTTCTTTATAGTGCTGAATCGGATATTCTAGGGTATTTATCCATTCACCTGCTGAAGAGCATCTTGGTTGTGTCTAAGTTTGGGCAATTATAAACAAAGCCGCTGTAAATATCCATGCGCATGTTTTTGTGTGGAAGTAAGTTTCCCCTGCCAACATTGTAATATAAGTGAAATGGAATGTTAATGAGCCTAAGAGGCAGCCCTTAAGAGGAGAAAAGTCACAGAACAGGTCGAGTGAGGGATGATTCCACCATGTTACTTGGTTGGAACTCATCTTAATTGGAGGAGCTTTTCTTATTTTTGAGTCCGTTTTTCCTTCACACCAATCTCAGAGATACCTTGCCGAAGTGCAGGTCTAAGCATTTCACTTCCCAGCTTAAAAACTGTCCACAGTTTTCCGCTGCCAATGGGATGTCTAATTTTTTTATGCTGTCATACGAGACTTTTCGTGACCTCACCACCCAATACTGCCCATATTCACAATGCTCTGTGATGTTCTGTTACTTGTTCTATTACTTATAGTTTCTTCTCCTTAGAAAGTCTTCGTTCCAGTTACTTCAGCTGTGTAACACATTGCTCTAAAACTTTGTGGCATAAAATAACCATTTATTCTGCTCATGGATTCTCTGGGTCAGGAATTAGAACAGGGCACAGTGGGGATGACTTATCTCTGCCCCCATGACGTATGTTTGGGCTTCGGCCCGGGGAACACAAAGGCTGGGAACGGGAATCATCTGAAGGCTCGTTCACTCATGTGTCTGGTAGTTGGTGCCCACTATCGGCTGGGGGCCTCAGTTTCTCTCCACATGAGCCTCTTCATGTGGTCTCTCCACATGGGCTAGTTTGGGCTTTCTCACAGCATGGTGGCTGCGTTCCAAGGGTGAGCATCCTGTAAAAGAAAAGACCAGGCAGAAGCTGAACAATCTCAAAAATCATGCTGTGGTACTTCCTTCCCATTCAGTTCATCAAAGAAATCACAAACTCCTGCCCAAGTTCAAGGGGGAGGAAATGTAGACCCCCCACCCCTCTATGGACAAGTGTCAATGTCATATTGAAAGAGAAGCATACAGGATGGTGTGTGTTAGTACAGTCATCTTTGGAAAATACAAGCTGCCACAGTCCTCCACCAAATTATGGATGCTTGACAAAATCGTATGCAAACAGTGAGGCCCAGCTCAAATGTCACTACTGCTATAAAATCTTTTCTACATAACAATATTTCCTTTCACTGTGTTCCCATGGGACTTTGCCTGTAACCTTAAATATGAATTTATAGTTGCATATCATTTTGTAAGTTTTATCTATTTTTAATTAGATAAATAATAAGTGAATATACTCTTATTTTTTAAAATTCAAGCAATATAGAGTCAAAATCCTCTTTGTCCCTTTCCTTCCCCAGTGTTAACTGTTACTATCAATTGTTGGTTACTCTCCAGGTCATTCTCTGTGCATTTGTATATGTACCTGTACCTTTAAAAGTATGGAGAACTGACTTTATTTTGACTTAGAATGTTCTGTATTTTTCTGGAACTTTTTAAAGCAGTATCACTTGGCAGTCCTTCAATGTATGTCAATATTTAGAGATTTACCATATATTTTTTTAACTCCTACATTGCCTGGATATTATAGTTTATTTCCCTCCTGATAGATAGTTGGTGTTTTATATTTTTCAGTATTACAAATGATGCTTCAGTGAATAGCTCTGTGCACATATGTGGGTGTTTCTTTAGGGTGGATTCCTAGAAATGGAATCCCTGGGTCATAATTTATGCCTATTTTCATTTTAGTTAATACTGCCAAATAGCCCCTCAAAATATCAATACCAATTTTTACACTGGCTTGCAGTTTATAAGAGTACTTATTCACTCATACCCTCACCATCACTTGATATTTTTCAAGTCTTATATTTTTATCACTTGGAAAAGGTTGCATTGCGTGGTAGGTATAATTTGCATATTTCCATGTATTTCCTCTTCTGTGCATTGCCTGCTTATATCCTTAATCTGTTTTTCTTTTAGATTGTGTGTTGTGTTCATTTAAATTAAATGACTTTGTTACATTTTTATATATGTTGTTAACCTTAAGAATAAAAACTGCCAGTTATTTTACCAGCAAAAGATGGGGTTATTTGGGAATAAAACAGTTTCAATCCAGGACAAACAAGTGGTGGCAAAATATAGGCACGTCCAAGGAACAAAGGAGAGGTACACTTTCTCAAGGACAAAAGGGGTAGTTGGGAAGGTTGTCACAAGCTACATGTGCATTGGAGTAAACTGAGAGTTCCAAGTGTAGTGGCTTCTCATTGGCTGAGCTGTTGTTGGGGGGGGGGGGGTTAGGAAAGTGTCTGCACGTGCAAGGTCAGCTCCAACTTTTCCTGTTGCACCTGCAATTGGCTAGAGTGGGAGGGCGTGAGAGCTCCCCTGGGGAAACCTCCAGACTTCGTTTTAGTGAGGGTTCCAGGTTACTATTTTCCACAGTTATTAATCCTTTCTGAAAGTTATTTATGTTGCAAATATCATCTTCCAGGCTATGAATTGTCTTTCAGATTTCTTTATAGAAGATATTTGTTTTGTTGTTTTTATAGAAGTTTTATGTTTTATGTAGTCATATGTATTATTATTTCCCTCCAGAGCTTTTGTTCTTTGTGTTTTTGTAAATTTATTTTATATTGAAGTGTAATTACCAGTGTTATGTAAGTTTCAGGTGTAGGACATAATGATCCAGCAATTCTGTACACTACTCAGTAGGGCTCACCACGATAAGTGTAGTCACCATCTGTCACCAGACAACATTATTACGTCTTATTGACTATATTTTCTGAGCTGTACTTTTCATCTCCGTGACTTATTTATTTTATAACCTAGAGGTTTGTATCTCTTTTTTTTTTTTTTAGGTTTGTACCTCTTAATCCCCTTTATCTATTCCATCCCCACACCCACCTCCCCTCTGGCAGCCACCAGTTTGTTCTCAGTGTTTAAGAGTCTGTTTTTTTCTTTGTTTGTTTGTCTCTGTTTCTTTGTTTGTTCCTTCATTTCATTTCGGAGTCCAAGGAACAGTGAGATTCCATATATGAGTTAAATCATATGGTATTTGTCTTTTTTGGTCTAACTTTTCAAAGAAGGCACACAGATGGCCAGCAGACACATGAAAAGATGCTCAACATCAGTAATCATCAGGGAAATGCAAATCAAAACCACAATGAGATATCACTTCACACCTGTCAGATGGCTAGAATAAAAAAGACAAGAAATAACAAGTGTTGGCAAGGATGTGGAGAAAAAGGAATCCGTGTGTACTGCTGGTGGGAATGTAAATTGGTGCAGCCACTGTGGAAAACAACATAGAGGTTCCTCAAAAAATTAAAAATAGAAATACCATATGATCCAGTAATTCCACTGCTTGTATTTACCCAAAGAAGACAAAAACAGTAATTCAAAAAGATGCTTGAACCCCTATGTTTACTGCAGTATTATTTACAATGTTCAAGATATGGAAGCAACCCAAGGGTGCATTGATAAATGAACAGATAAAGAAGATGTGGTGTGTGTGTGTGTGTGTGTGTGTGTGTGTGTGTGTATGAATAATATTCCTGTGTGTGGCATATTATTCAGCCATAAGAAAGAGATCTTGCCATCTGCAGCAACATGGATGGACCTACAGGGTATAATGCTAAGTAAAATAAGTAGAGAAAGACAAATCCCATACGTGTGTGTGTGTGTGTGTGTGTGTGTGTGTGTGTGTGTGTGTGTGTGTTTTGTTTTGTTTTGGCTCTTTTAGAATGAGAGAGAATGCACACGTGCCTGCATGGGGCGGAGAGGGGCAAAGGAAGGGAGAGAGACTCCTCGAGCAGACTTCCCGTTGAGCGCGGAGCCCAAAATGGGACTGAGTCCCGGGACTCTGAGATCGTGACCCAAGCTGAACTCAAGAGTCGGACTCCCAACCAACCGGGCCACCCAGGTGGCCCCCTTGTGTGTTTTAAAGAAGGCTTCCCCTACACCAAATTCATAGTACATATTCACCCATTTTTTATTTTGTTTTAGTGCTTTATTCTATCTGGATTTAAAGTATTTGTGATTGTTTCTAGATATGATCAGTGGGCAGCCAGTTGTCTCAAGAACATTTATTAACTAATTCATTTTTCTCTACTGTTTTAAAATGACTCTTGAACCTGTATTAAATAGTATCTATTTAACAACTCTATTCTGTTCTGTTGATCCATTCTTCCAGTTCTGGTCTGTTTAATTTTTTCTAACTACTGTAATAATATGCCATGGTATGAATGATTCTATTTTACTTAACCAGTATTACGTTAATGGTAACTTACTTATTTCCATATTTTTACTATTATGATGATGAAATGACATGTTTCTCCTCTCTCAAATAAAGTAGGCTTTTTATTTATTTCATCATTATTTATATTATTATTTTATTTTTTCACAATTTGATACAGAAACTTAAATACACTATTCTGAACCTCTGTTGATAAATTCTGTCCAGTTCACAACTTATGCTGTCGTCAAATGGTTCTACTTTTCATGTTATGATTTTGGCGACTTCAGCCCAAAGCAGAAATAAAGGAGGAAAGTCATTCTGTACGACAGCCTCTTCTCCCGTGCCTTCTCCCTGCTTGGGCACATAGTGCTCTGCTGTTCACACGGCCTGCAGCGTGTGGGGTACTGACACCCACACTAGCCCTCCGTCTAGTAGGGCTCCACTGATCCCGTCCCTTTTTCTCACTCCCTGAGTGGCCACTCTTTTGAATTTTGTGCTCATCATTCTTTGCTTTCTTTATAGTTTTACGATTTAACGTTTATTCTCTAAACCATATTTTACTTAGTTTTACAGGCCTTTAAACTTTACCTAGATGGAGTCATTTTGAATTTATTTTTGGTGACTTCCTTTTATCACTCAATAATATGTTCTTAAGATTCATGTATGCGTGTATATGGTTGTCATTTGTTTTCACAAATGCTGTTCAGTCCTTACTGTATATGCATATATTTGGGTGTATTTATTCTGTTCCACTATCATCAGTACCATTATTGAGAACAGTGCTGTTCATGAACATACTTTCATAAGACTCCTTCTCATGAACAAGAGTTGCTCTGGGGCACCATTTGGAAGTGAAATTGCTGATGGTTCTTCATAGAGACCTTCAGATTGAGTAGATAATGCCCAGGTGTTTTCGAGAGTTCTAGCTGTCCCGTAGCCTCACCCAGCCTTCGTATTGTCATTTTTGGAAAAAGAAAAATTGCCAGTCTACTGAGTGAAAATTGGTATAGCATTTGTTCTAAAGTGTGTGTGTTGTTTTTTTTTTAAATAACAAAATGGAGCATATTTTCATATGTGTGTGGTTCATTCATGTTTCCTCATCTGTGAAATGTCTGTTCGTGTCTTGTGGCCATTTTTCTATTTGGTTTTTTGTCCTTTTCTTAATTGATTTGTAGGAATTCTGTATCTATTCTGGAAGCCAAACATTTCATTTTGTAAAGTTTTTTCAGTTTGTGACTTGTCTTTTCACCTTGTAAGGAGTCCTTTGAATAATAGAAATTCTCAATTTTCTTCTTTATGGATTGTAATTTTTGTATCTTGTTATTTTTTTAATTCGGTCTTGTTTCAAGACTGTATAGCCTACTTCTTTCGTGGCTAAAATTTTCCTAGTTTTGCTTTCCACAATTAAAATTTAATACCACTAGAATTGGTTTTTATGTGTGGTTGAAGCAGGAGTCCAGTTTTACTGCTAAATGGATAACCAGCTGTCCCAGCATCATTAATTGAAAAGTCTGCTTTTTCTCCACTGAGCTGTGATGCTATTTATAATCCTAAAGCAAGTTTACCCGTATGTATGGATTGGTTTCTAGACTCTATTTTGTTCCAGAAGTTATGTGACTATCCCTGCACCAACAAATAGTTTTAATAACCCTACCTCTGTAATAATTCTTGATGACTTTTCCCTGATCCGGAGTGTTTTTTGTCTCTTTTTGGTCCTTTGCTTTCCCACATAAAAGCTTGTCAAGTTCTTTGGGAAAAAAACCTATTAGTTTTGATAGGCACTGCGAGTCTGTTACCAGACTGGGTTCTGGGACCCAGCAACGGTAGAAATGAGGCTGAACCCCAAATTTAAAGGCACAGGCCAGGCTTAATTGGGGCAACAGCTGCAGCTGAAGGGAAACACAGCCACGACAAAGCAGCCAGACCTGAACAATAGCCAGGGAAAGTTTAAAGGACCTAAGACCAACGAGGAGCGACATCTAATCTTGTAGGGGTGGGACAGTACAGGGAATTGGGCGCGCAGTGACAGAATAAGCTTCTTCATACATTGTATGTTTCATTTGCATGTTAAGTCTCCATCTCTGGGCGTGATTTTTAGCATTATAATGAGGGGAAAGTTGATGAAAAGTCAGATTTGGTGGCCACCATGTCTTGGACTAGTTTCAACCCGTCTAGGCTCGCTCCCTGGCTGGTGCTTTGCTAAGCAAGATAAGTGACAACAGCCAGCAGGGAGTGTCCCAGGTACAGAGGGACTTGTCCCTAAGGTCGTCCCTGCTGGCTAGCTCTGATCTTTAAATCAATTTCCAGAAGTAGCATCTTTACAACATCACATCATTCTATTCATTTAAGTCTTCTTTAATATATTTTATAGTTTTTTCCCATACAGGTCTTCTATATCTTTTGTGAGATTTAGTCCTAGGTATTTATGTATTTTTGTTGCTACTATAAATGATATTTTATAAATTGCCTTTTCTAACTGTTGATGGTGAAAAGGAGTAGAATTAATTTTTGTATATTGATTTTGTAGCCAGCAACGTTGCTTAATTAACTCACCAATTTTCCTGATTCACTTGTAGATTCTTCTGGGTTTTTTATGTTGAAAATTATATCATCTGTGAATGATGGCAAAATTGTTTCTTCGTTTATAAACTGTATCCTTCGTATTGTTTTCTTACCGCCCCATGCGAAGTAGAACCATGCGGTGTTGAATGAAAGTGTGATCGTGGGCTTCCTGTACTTGGTCTGTATCTTAAGAGAATTCTTTCAGCATTTTGCCATTAAGACGGATTTGCTGTATGTATTTTGCAGATCTCCATTCCTAATTCATTAACAGTTTTCTCATGAGTATATGTTGAATTTTCTCCATTTTTAGCATTTGTATTAATGGTTATAGGTTTTTCTCCTTTGAGCTATTAATTTGTAAAGTAGTTGATTTCCAGATATTAAAACCACCTTGAATTCCTGGAATACACTCGGTTTAGCTGTGCTGTATTATCTTATGGATATGTTGCTGGCTTTGATTCGCTGATGTTTTGTTTGGTTTTGATTCTACATCTAGGAGTGAAGTTAACTGGGATTATCTTTTCTAATATTCTCTTTGTCACGTTTCGATATTGAGATTTTGCTAGACTCATAAAAAGAGTTGGAAACATTTCCTCTTTTTTGCACACTCCAGTGTGTGTAGAATTGTTTGTGAGATGATGCCAAAATAGATAAGGTCTTGTGTAAGTTCGCTCATGGTGCCATGGAAGGGCTGCAGGCAGGGAAGGCAAGTCTGCCCCAAGAATGTGTGCGTGCCTATGAGGGCAAAGCGCTGCTCCCTTTCTAGTGGAGAGGGCCAGTATAACCCAGCCGACACCAGGTGACTGACTGTTTTCCCTGGAAAATGGTACCATGCTAGGGATGTAGCAGTCAGCTCTATCTACTCTTGACAGCTTAGGCATTCAGCAGTTGGGTAGCCAGGTCACCTTGGTCAGGAGGAGTTCATGTCAGGGAGCCCATGCATCGCCTCCATCCCCACCACGTGGTCAAAGCCTATTGGACGGCCACTAGAGTGACCAGGGGAAGAGGATGACTGGCGGCCAGCAAACAGAGTGTCTTGCCCACCTGCTTTTTGAGAACCTCTTCCATAGGGAATGTCCCATGGCAGGCATTTCTGTGGGACGTGAATATCTTCACATATTCATCCCAAGAGGTCCATCCACATATTTCTTTGTCACCAGTCTTGTCACCTCTGCATCATCCCTGGGGTCATGTTGAGCCTAGAGAAGACAGCACGACAAAGCTCTTCAGTACGTGGGTGCCCTGTCACAGTACATTCTGAAGCCTTGGTGAAGCAAGAATCCTCCAGGACAATTAGAAGATGGCTGAGTGTGTCGTACCTAATAGATCCCTCCCAGGAGTCCTGCCTTGTGGAGCCTTCAGGCTTCCTTTCCACGTGCCAGGGAAGGACCTTTTGTTCTGAAGGCCATTTCTGAGTCCTATACATGGTGTGCGCTCACTCTCTGGCACGCTCTCTCTCTCTCTCCCCCTTTTTTTCCCCGTTCTGCTGAAATGTTAGAGTCTTGGAAGGCTTTCCTGAACATTTTATTAAAAACTGACACGCCACCACCGGCCCTCCCTGTGCCTTGTCCCCACTCTGTCTTCTCAGTAACACTAATCGTCATCGTTGCTCATGAATTGGGTGCATTGTACTGGTGTCTTCCATTTTGAGGGCAGTTGCTGTATGCTTTCACATTTCTCGGAAAGAGTCTTTATATCAATCACCAGAGCATTACAAAGCATGCTTTGAATTACAGGACTATAGAGATTGGAGAAGTTATCAACATAGCAACTGTGTATTATATGGTTGGTATTAAGAAATCCAATTAAAACCTTTAACTTAATTGTTCCCTCTTTTTTTCCTTCAAAAATATAAGAAAACATGATTCACATGTGAAGAACAGACATAAATGAAACTATTAATGCTTCCATTGAAATGAATGAATAGAGCAAAATCACAATCATTTGTAGAAGTCAATCAAATAAAAGGCTGGCAGGATATAACTGCATTTAAAGATGACACCTTTTATTTGTCACACAGTGGCCAATTGTTTTCATCATTTTGATGATTAAAAGAAATATTAAGAGATACTGACTTCTGAATTATTTATGAATTTTAGGTCAAGAAACCATCCAACCTAAATCCTTTTCTCCATTACCAACGAGTGTATGTATTATAAAAATGTCACATAACCACTCCAACATTCCAAATTAGGAGAACCAAAATTAATCTAAAGTAAGGTGACGGATTCTTCATCAAAATGACCCCTCAGATATGTAAGTCCCAAGTGGACTTTATTTGAATGAAACAAATGACTGTATATGTTTTTCCAAAAATGAGTAAATTATTTGTGCTATAAAAATTGCCCAAACACCTACTATGTGCCAGCCATGGTGCTAACTGCTTTTATTCAGTGATTTACAAGATCCCTGCCTTTCTGTAGCTCCCAGCCCAGGGATCAAGTCTAGTCGGACAAGAGAGGTAGGTGTTAGCATAGGGAGAGGACAGGGAAGCACCCAGGAGGGCGCCTATCCCTGACTTCAGGTGTTAGGAGAGGCTTTCTGGAGAAAGTGATGTCGAGACTGGAACCTGAAGGATGGGTAAAATGGCCAACACTTACACTGTGTGTGCTGAGTATACTTTCAAGCATTTTAATTCATTTCATCTTCATACCAATCTTATGAGCTAGATGAGAAAAACCCTTACAGAGTTTAAATAACTTGCCCAAGGTCACAGAGCTAGAAGGGGTAGAGTCAGGATTTAGACCAAAATAATCTGACCCCAGAGACTACGCCAATGTGTTTCAAACGTTCTGACTGTGATCAAGTCAGAAATTCCTTTTATGCCATGACCCAGTACACGTGGGCTCAAACACACCTGCAACAGTAGCTTCACAAAACAATAGTTTTGGCAATGTACTTTAATCGATTCTGTTTTATTCTAGACAGTTTTGGGGTTTTTTTATAAGTAGGTTCCACATCCAGTGTAGAGTCCAGTGCAGGGCTGAAACACATGACCCTGAGCTGAGATCAAGAGTCAGATGCTTAACTGACTGAGCCCCACAGTTTTACTTTTTTAAAAAATGTTGGATGCGACCCACAATTTGATTTCACAATGAACTAATGTTTGAAAAACAGTTTACTACACTATTTTGCCCACTATGCAGAAGGAACCAGACCAAGTGAGGAGAAAAGAAAAGAATATCTTAGGCAGAATGAACACTGTGTAAGAGCCCAGGGGTGTGGGGTAAGAGGAAGCTCCGCAGGTTTGAACAACAAACAGAAATGTAGCAGGGCCGTAGGATTAAGTGGATGACAGGAGAGGTACCAGATGGAGCGAGAAAGGTAAGCAAAGTTGTCGTCGTAGTAATAAAAGTGACCATGTAATTTATGGTCCAGACCAGGACACTCTATTTTTTAAAAGATTTTATTTATTTATTAGAGAGAATGCATGAGTTGGGGGGAGGGGCAGAGGGAGACCAAGAAGCAGACTCCCCACTGAGTGGGGAGCCTGACGTGGGGCTCCAACCCAGGACCCTGGGATCATGACCCGAGCAGAAGGCAGACCCTTAACCAACTGAGCTACTCTCCCCGGACCAGGACACTTTTGATGTGAAAGGCAGCACGATGAATAATTATGCCAGGATCATAGATGTAAAGCTGAAGCCCCTAGGCAAAGTGGCATTGCTGGGATCTGGATGTTTGTGCCCCGCTCCCAAAATTCATATGCTAAAAACTTCATGCAGGAGGTGATGGTATTAAGAGATGGGGCCTTTGGGTGGTGATTAGGTCATGAGGATGGAGCCCTTGTGAATGGAATTAGTGATTTATAAGAGACCCCACAGAGCTGCCTAGCCCCTTCCACCATGTCAGTACACAGTGATGGCAGTCTGCTACTGAGAAGACAGGCTTCACCAGAACCTGACTGTGCTGGCACCCTAATCTTGGACTTCAACCTCCAGAACTGTGAGAAATAAATTTTTGTTGTTTATCAGCTGCCCAGTCTGTGGTATTCTGTTATCACAGCCATCACAGACTAAGACCGTCCTGTGTGCCCTGTCTCCTGATGACCGATGTTGAGGGCTGTCAGTTGTGTCTGAATAACAATGGGGAGCCTCTGAAGTGTTTCAAGCAAGGACGTGATACAACCTTGCTTTAAGAAGGTGGCCGTGGAGGTAGTCTAAAGAAAGGATTGGAGGAGGCAAGTTAGAAAGAGCAGTCAGGTCAAAACAGAGTTAAGAGACTTCAGACATTTCTAAAATGCAACACTAATCAGGTCACAACTCTGAGAAGCTCCCCTCGGATGAAGTCCTAACACCTTAGCATGGCAGACAAGCTCCTGGTTTTCTCTCCAGCTTTCCCCATCGCCTCCCTTCTCCCCGCCACATGGGATGATGGTCTAGCTATGGATGCTGAACTACTTGCCTTACACGCCACGTTGTCTCCAGTGCTTTGCATATGCCACTTCCTCGGCTGCGAAGCCCCGCCCCTCAGGTGCGAATTCATTTGTGTGAATCCTTAAGATTGAGCTAAGATACTGTTTCTCCCTGGAAGCCTTTCCTGACACACCGAAGGCATGGGTTATTGCTCTTCCTCTGGGCTCTCGTGGCACTCTGTGCATACTCCAGATCCAGCGCCGATGCTGCCTTGTAATTGCCTGTTATTTCTCCCTGCTGTCAAACCAACTAGACCATGATTTTTAAATTTAGATATAATTGATGTATAACATTATATTAGTTTCAGGTGTACAGCATAATGATTCAATATTTGTGTAAATTGCGAAATGATCACTACAGTAAGCCTGGTCAACAGCCATCACCAGTACATCGTCACAAACTTTTTTCTTGTGCAGAGAATACAAGATGATCCTCAAGATTTACTCTGTTAGCAACTTCCAAATATACAACACAGTGTTATTAACTAAGCCCCCATGCCATACATTACATCGCTTTGACTGACTTATTTTATAGCTAAGAGTTTGTACTTTTTAACCCCCTTCATCCATCTTGCCCACCCCTTACCCCTACCTCCGGCAACCACCAATCTGTTCTCCATATCCATGAGCTCGTTTTGTTTGTTTGGTTGGTTGGCTTTGTTTTGTTTTTTAGATTCGACATAGAAGTGAGATCATATGGAATTTGTCTTTCCCTATCTGACTTATTTCACTTAGTGTAATGCGCCCAAGTTCTATCCATGTTGCAAATGGAAAGATTTCCTTCTTTTTTACGGCTAAATAATCCTGTGTGTGTGTGTGTGTGTGTGTGTGTGTGTGTGTCCTATTTTCTGTATCCATTCATCCATCAATGGACATTTAGACTAGACTGCTTCCATATCTTAGCTATTGTAAATAATGCTGCAATGAACATGGAGGTGCAAATATCTTTTCGAGTTAGTGTTTTCATTTTCTTCAGATAAATACTTAGACGTGGAACTGCTGGATCATACAGTATTTCTGTTTTTAATTTTTTGAGAGGCCTCCACACTGTTTTCTACAGTGCGATCACCAACTTATATTCCCACCCACAGTGTACAAGATTCCTTTTTCTCCACATCTCCACCAAAGCTTGTTATTTCCTGTCTTTTGCTTTTGTTGTCTTTGCTTTTAGTGTCAAATTAAAAAAGTCCTCACCAAGACTGATGTCACAGAGCTTACCACCTATGTTTCCTTTAGGAGTGTCATGGCTTCAGGTCTTGAAATCTTTGAGCCATTTTGAGTTGATTTGTGTGTATGGTAGAAGATAGTGGTCCAGTTTCATTCTTTTGCATGTGACTGTCCAGTCTTCCCAGCACCATTTACTGAAGAGACTGTCCTTTCCCCATTGTACATTCTTGGTTGCTTTGTAGTAAATTAGTTGACCATTGTAGGAGTGGGTTTATTTCTGGGCTCTCTATTCTTTTCCGTTGATTTGACTATGATTTTTTTTGAGAGAAGGTCTGCGTCTTGTTCATCACTTTATTCTCTGCCTCTAAGCCAGGGCTTAGCACATAGTTAAGTATCCACTAAATACTTGTTGGCTAAATAAGTGTCATTTGAAGTGCCCTTAAATTGAAGACAGTCATCCTCACGGTGCTCTCTCTGTAATTTTTTGCATGTCCTTTAAAAGTGTCTTCAGAGAAGAGTTATCATAGTTTTGTAAAAGGAGAGCAGCACAAGCAGCACATGGGTGCACTCCAAGTTCACTGAGGAGTTTCACTACCAGCAGAGTCATCTTTTGAAATTTTGTAGAATTTTCCTCATCCCTGGTTGACACTTGATTGTTATATTAGTCAAAGGAGAATCTGTTTAAAAGGAGGAAGTGCTCAAAACACATACGATTTGAAATCATGTTCAAGGATATAAAGAGGGAACACACATGAGCACTGATGTTGGCCCAGCTATTATTTATTTAGCTTTTCCTTTCATAGCGCTTCATTTTTTTTTTTTTAAAGATTTTATTTATTTATTTGACAGAGATAGAGACAGCCAGCGAGAGAGGGAACACAAGCAGGGGGAGTGGGAGAGGAAGAAGCAGGCTCATAGCGGAAGAGCCTGATGTGGGGCTCGATCCCACAACGCCAGGACCACGCCCTGAGCCGAAGGCAGACGCTTAACCGCTGTGCCACCCAGGCGCCCCTCATAGCGCTTCAAGTCTGAAACCGGGATCTGTCTCTGTTGTGGCAGGAGCCCAGAGACACAGCATGGATGATTTCTTATCAGTTTCTGGATGGTGTTACTCAAGGTAGTGGGTTGTAGAGGGAGGAAAGTTGGAGGGCAGAGAGAGAGCTCAGCAGCTCTTTGTGGGGACGAGGTGGGGAGGCAAGACCAAGGGCTTTCTGGGAGATGGGAGAGCCCCCTCAAAGGCAGAGGTGGGTCTTATTCATCCTTGAGTCATCGGCATGATATTTTCAAGCTATGACCTCCAGTGCGCCAAAAGGGGTAGCTGTATTTTTCTACAATTCAGGATAGTCTTAGATTTCCTGATGGTAGAAAATATAAGCTTATTTTGTTTCCTCAGTCATTTCCGGTTTAAACTCCATTAATTCAGGATTTCCTTTTCTCTTTCCTCCTCTCGAGGACGGCATCCAAGCTCCAGGGACCAGCTTAGCATCATGACTTTGGGGATGGGCATCTCTTCACACTGACTTCTGCTGAGAGGAAATAGCCCACTGTTCTCTAATTGTCTACATCTCTTTCTGCCGGAGTCCACTGGTATCTTAATAGCACTGCTGGTGTGAGGTGGTGAGGCCATACCTTCGGCATCCTCTCTGTCCCACGAGTGAGGCCCTCTCACTTCTGCCACTGACTCTCTCAGCTCTCAGCTGATTCTTCAGCCTTGGGCCTGCTGGATGCTCTCCCACACCTCTCGCATGTTGCAGGGGCCCCTGAACGACTGCCCAAGATGCCCTCTTCCCAGACCCACCGACCTGCATTTCTGTTCGGCTGCTTCCATCCTGTGCCACTAGCTTGAGGGAAAGACAGGTGAAGGGATTCTCAGTGTCACTTTTCCAGGCTCCACCTGGGGGAACAAGCAGAAATCCTCTTCATCCTCAGAATGAAAGCAGCATGAGGGAAAGAATGTTTTTCTATTCTCTTCCCTGCTGAATGTGCAGGGCCTAGAAGGGTGGCTAGCCAACAGTAAGCGCCCAAGAAATACTTGGTAGGTAGAGGGATGACTGGCCTCTCCCTGGTCTCCTCAGCTCCCACAACTGGGCTCTGGAGAGACTCAGGGCACAAGACCTCCTGGCCAGGATCTAACTCTTGTTGCTTCTGTTTGTCTCCTCCCTCAGAGGCTCTTTAGTCTGAGGTGGGTGCTTAGAGGGGTGGGGCAGCGAGACAGGCTGAAGCGATATTCTCCCCAAACTCCCTCTGTGACAAGTTACTCTGGCTTTTGTTTCTAATCTAAGTCTTTGTCTCTGACTCGTCAAGACAGTTCTTCCTGAGCACAGGAACTTCGCATTTAGGGATCTGCTTGGTGAAGGGCCTTGGGGATTCAGTTTGTGGAGAGGGAGATGCTGCCTGTTGGTACTTCATCCATCATCTTTTTACTTTTGTGGCCCCAGTTCCTAGCATGGTGCCTGGCCCAGAGTGGGTTCTCAGTTCATCTTTACTGAATTGAATACTTGATGAGTCAGAAATTATTGAGATATTGAAGGGAGAAGAGTGGAAGCTTGGCGGCGGGGGGGTCTTCAGGGTAAAGATGGAATGAGATCTAGAAGAATGCTCAGTATCGTCAATTCTTTGCTGAAACAGAATTCAGTTCAACAAAGACACACGATTTGTTCATTTTAATACTAATGAGGAGTTTTGCTATAATTCTTACTGATTGTAATGCCAGGTGTTCCCTAGACCCCAGCTTAGTAAACTAACTCTCTAAATTTGAGCCAAACCCAGAGATTGTCCAGCTTTTTATAGGCATGAACTGAAATGGCTATCAACAACTAGGTATTGGTTGCTAAACAGGAGTAAAATTCTAGAAGGGAAGATTGAGAAATTTGGTTTTAATACAACAGGCACTTATCGAGTTTCTATCATGTGTCAGGCACTGGTGGTAGGCAGGGAGATACGGCCGTGAGCAGAGCAGGCCCTACCTGCCTCAAGGAACTTCTGTTCTGGTGAAGGTAACCAGTCATAAACCAATAACATATTACTGAGTGTAACACGTACTATTAAGGAAATGCACAGGAGCTTCAGTGAGGTGATGCAAGCTTGTACGCTTTTGTTAGGGAAGTAAGAGAAAGCTCCTACACAGAGATGGTGCCCTGTAAGATAAGGATGAAGAGGCCTGGAAGGAACATTCCAAGCAGGGGGAACAGCAAGTTCAAAGGCCCAGGGGCAGGAAGAAGAGGTTAGCTTGCTCCTAGAATTGCAGGGAAATGAGGGGACAGTGTTCTGGGCAGAGATCAGAGAACAGTAGGCAGGAGCCATGTCACGCAGGACTGTGCAGTTACAGGGAGGGGTTTCAGACTGAATTCTGAGCACACTGGGAACACTCAAAGCACAGGAATGCTATCATCTGATTTGTGTTTACCTAAATCTAAACTGGGGGAGAAGGCATTGTGGGGAGAGACAGAAGCAGAAAGATGAATGAAGAACATGGGTAGACTGTCCAAGTGACCATGACTGAGGACGGAAGCAGTGGCTATGGAGAAAGGTGTACAGATTGGAGATTCGTTTTGGATTTCAGCCCTCAGGACTCCTGATGGTTGGTGCTTGGAGTGAGGACGAGGGTGGAAACGAGGATGAGCCATAGTTTTCCACCATTGGGAAGTGTGTGTGTGTGATGGCATTACTGAGAAGGGGAAGGTGGTGGGGAGGGAGCGAGTTTGGGGATTATGTCAAGGGCTGTGGCTTCGATATGTTACGTTTGAGGTGCCTGTGAGACATCCATCTAAATTCCTGTATTCTGGAAATACTGAATATCAGTACACTAAAGTAACTAAATTGGAACTTAGATGATTGTTTTCCTACTTATTGAATCAGTTTCTCTTTCCTTGAGACACCTAATTTTTAAAAAAAATCCTAACTGTGCTTTCGGGATGCTGGTTGTATGTCTGCTCTGCATTTCAGAGATCTGAGCATTCCATTACTATATATAAAAAAAAAAAGGCACCACAAACCTCAAATGTAGGTCATCACTGGACATGCCCAATCCCTTAATACAATTCTGAGAGCAATCTAGCTGTTCGTCTCTTTGCCCTCGTTACTGATTTCAGCCCAGCGTGCCCTATGTGTTCAAACCACGGCTTCACCTTCCCTGAAGCTAGCAGTTTTCACCAAATATAAATAGTGGTACTTGATTTTTCCTCTTCCTGTTGCTGTCCTCCATACACCAGAGTATGGGTGCTTTAGAGGACTGGGCGAAGTAGACAATGAATGACCTACTTTCTGATGGGTTGATTAGACTACTGCAAATGTCCTTTTTTCCTTTTGAAAGATTTTATAGTGTGTGTGTGTGTGCACGCACGTGTGTGTGCACGCACGTGTGTGTGCATGCACGTGTGTGCATGTGTGTGTGAGAGAGAGATAGAGATGGTAGCACTACTGCACTACACAGGTATTCTGGAAGTGCTCGGAGTTTGGCCGCAGGTGTTTCTTTTATACTTCAGATCAGCGCGCAGTATGGCCTTGCCACAAGATCAGCCAAGGGCTACAGCAGTTCCAAATCTTGATAGCTTCATGTGGCTCATGCCAAGGTCAAAGACTTGGAATAAATATAGATTAAAAGGGCATTTTGCTTCCTTGAAGGTATTTGATTCATTTAACTTAGAAAAGAAAAACCCAGAAAGGAGTACTTAATGCTTTGCTAATATAGTTACCAGTCCTTTGCTACCTACAAACTTGGGAGAAGCTTAATTATTCAGAAATATTCAGTCACTCAATTGTGAGTTCTTTGACAATCATATCTTAACTGTCATCTCTGTCCCTACTTTGGGGACTCTTGTCATCTGTCACCTGCACTATTAAGATACCTTTGTCAGTGATCTCTGTGCCTGAACCTCGCTCCTATCAGCCACATAAACTCCACAGAGATCTAACACACAAATCTTCAAAACAGCCTCTAATGGCTTTTCATTATCTACAGGATAAAAACTGTACTCCTGACATTTTTCAGTAGTGTGGTGGACTAGAGGCTCTGAAGAGCCTCCTGCTATGGGAGAAAAAAAAAAACCCCAACAACCTAGATTCTGGATGAAAGATACCTTTTAATACATTGTTGGGTTCATGGGAACTAAAGGAAATCTCGAAGGGCAAAACAGAACAAAAACCGTGCAGTGTAAACCTGAGACCTGGAACCTCTTTGGAGCAGGGAGCTGTGAGTGTGAAGGAGTCTGAAGGCAGGTTTCCCTGACGGCACACACGCAGACGCCTCCCTGAGCCGGTGGGGAGGACGTGGAGCCTTAGACCTGGCCTTCAGGGGAGCACGGGAGGGGGCTGCCCTGGCTTCAGGGGTGTCGTCCCAGCTCCTGACAAAAATACAGACGCTTTCTGGAGACCCCACTGAGACCCAAGATTAACAGATTAACCTCAACCAAACATGGTGTCACAATCCGTGATTGCCAAAAGCACAGGGACACAGACAGCAGATCTAGCCTCCAAGGATTTCAGATATGAACTGTTAGCTACACAGTATTAGCTGACTATGAAATGTTTAAAGAGAAAAAAAAAAGGATGGCATCAGTAGGGGACAGATGACTAGACAAATTTGGAAAATAGCCAAATAAAACTTTTGGAAAGAGAAAAAACTGAAAGTAAAAGCTCTGTGGATGTGGATGGTTTCAACACTAGATTTGATAAAACTGAAGTGAGAATTACTGAATTGGAATGTGTATCCGAAGAAATTCCCCAGAATGTAGTAAAGAGGCCAAGAAGGTAGAAAATATTTTTTAAAAGCCGAGACAGAAATGATAAATGAGTTTAGTATGGCTGATTGGAGGCAATATTTGATGAGATAATAGAAGATCATTTTTCCAAAACTGATGAAAGGCATGCATTCAAAGATACAGGGAGCAGGGCGCCTGGGTGGCACAGCGGTTAAGCGTCTTCCTTCGGCTCAGGGCGTGACCCCGGCGTTGTGGGATCGAGCCCCACATCAGGCTCCTACACTGAGAGCCTGCTTCTTCCTCTCCCACTCCCCCTGCTTGTGTTCCCTCTCTCGCTGGCTGTCTCTATCTCTGTTGAATAAATAAATAAAATCTTTAAAAAAAAAACAACAACAAAGATACAGGGAGCATAATATATACCAAATAGGATAAATAACTACAAAAATTTGCAAACTCACATGTTATAATGAACATCTAGAACACCCGAGATAGAAAGGCAGATTATCCATTAAAGAATAACAGAGCAGACTTCTCAACAGCAACATTAGAAGCCAAGAAGACGGGGAATATCATCTGCTTTCGCAGGGAAAATATCTGCCAACCCAAAGTGGGTAGTCATTTAAGAGCAAGAGTGAAATGAAGATATTTTCCAAGAAAGAGGCTTCAAATAAACAAAAACTGAGTTTATCACCACAGATTCCCGGTAAAGGAACTCGTAGACCTTTATTTCAGGAAGAAGGAAATATTTGGGAAGGAAGGTCTGAGGTGTGAGAAGGAATAGCGAACAAAGAAATTGGTCAGGGCGCCCGGGTGGCTCAGTCGGTTGAGCATCCAACTTTCGATTTTGCTGCAGGCCATGAGCTCAGGGTTGGGAGATCAAGCCCTGCGTCGGGCTCGGCTTTGGGCATGGAGCCCGCTTGGGAGTCTCTCTTTCCCTCTTTCTCTGCCCCTCTCATCCCCCAAAAGAAATTCGTAAATATGTACATAAATCTAAACAAATGTAGTCTTTTACAATTAATTATAACATCTAATTTTGGTGCTAGAACTAAAATACTGGGTAACAATGGCGTGCAACTGAGGGAGGGTAGGTTAGAGTTACAGGTTCTAAATGTCTCCAAATAATAACTCAGGAGTTAGGTTACTATATTAACTTTAGATTCTGCCAGGCTACGTATGTGTATTAACGTTCAATGGGACTCTTCTGACTCTCTTTTGCTTCAGGTGCTAATAATAAAATAGATGCCGGATATCCAATCCTTTTGTGGAGATTTTTTAAAAAATGGATGAAAACCTGCTCTGTAACTCTTGAGCCCCGCCTTCACCACACACACACACACACATAGAGAAAGATAGAGTTTGGAAGATTTTAAGGGGACAGTGTGGCGGGACAGGAAGAATCTAGTGAGGAGATTTCTGGGGAGGAGGACTGTTGCCAGGCTTTGAGGCTATACCCAGACCCTCTTTGGGGAAGCAGGGACACTGCTGCTTACACCCAGCCCCAGTGAGAGAGGCTTTGACATATGCTCCCTGGAATTGGAGGACCAGTGCCCGACCCATGCCTGAGATCGTAGTCGGGATCTGACTCTGGCCTGGGAGAAAGACAAGCTGACCTGCAGCTTTGGAGGTCAGGCCACAAGGGCCTGGCCTGTGCCCCACAGTTGATCAGGGTTATTGCTGCGCTGATGTATGCCATATGGGAAGAAAGCCACGGTGGTCATCTTGGGTCTTGTCCAGTAGGGCTGCCTGAAGGACAGCAAGAGCTCAGCAGAAAGAGGCTGGAGGTCCGTGAGGACGGTGTCATGAACAGGCTGCTGGACAGGGGTGCTCATCCCTGCAAACCTTGGAGTCACCCCCCCAGCTTTCTCTCATAGCAGCTCTGCCTTCAGAACACACCCAGACACGGGACACCTCCACCTCTGGTCCTGGTCCTGCCTACAGTCATTGCTCACACGGGGCCTGCGGTGGTCTCCTTGCTTGGGACCTCCCCTCTCCCCTGATTCCCCCTTGGCCTTTCTTCAGAAAGAAGACAAAGTGATTTTTTTTTTTTTTTTAAAGAAGTCCTATCATCGCTTTGCTTTAAAACCCGCCAGGGACTTTTACCTCGCACAAGAGTAGCTCCGATCTGACTCCCAGTTTCCTTCCACTTCCTCTCCTGTCCCTTCTTGTCCTTGCTCATTCTGCCATGTCCATCTTAGGCCCCTGGCTGTTCTGGGGACTGCCAGGCGCCCTCGTGCCTCTGGGTCCTGCAGTGACTCTTCCCTCTGACTGGAATGCTGCCCTCCTCTACTCCACATGCCTTTGTCTCCCGTCTTCTTCAGCTTTCTGCTCAAGCACCACCTTCACAGTGAGACCTCCCGCCCACCCCCCGCTGGCCTGCTCATCCCCTGGCCCTCCCCATGCCCCCGACCACTTCATTGTCCTCCACAGAATTCATCACCGTCCGACATACTGTGTGTGAATCTTTGGTTGTTAACAATTCCCCCCTGTAATGCATGTTGTAACTGTGCTCCGGGCAGACTTGGTGATTTTGTTCACGGTTTTATTTTTAGTTCCTAGGATGGTGTGTGCCACACTGGCTGATAAATATCTTCTGAATGAGAAAGTGTATAAAATGAAGGGGTGCCGAGGGAGGAGAGGCTAATGGAGCTGAAATGACACAGAGATGTCCTATGACATAGGACTGAGAAGTGTTCATTGGAATTAGCAATGAAAAGGTCAGTGGTCCTCAGAGAGGACAGCTTCAGTCGAGGAGTAGAAATGGAAGCCAGATTGTAGTGGTCTGAGGAGGCAAACAGGAAAGACAGAAATGAATTCAGTGGGTGGGGGGACATTTGTTTTTCAGTGTGTTTGGGTGAGGGGAGCAAGAGAAACACTAACAGAGAGGCCCAGAGAAGTATTTAAAATAAAAGAGACCAGGCACCTTTGTCAGCTGAGAGGAGAAAGCTAACAAAAAGGAGCTGAAGATTAAGACGGCAGGTGACTTAGGTGGTGTTTGGGTGACACAGGTGGCAGGACAGGTCTGAACAGTCATAGGAAGGGTTTCTGACCCTCAAGACTGAAGGGAAGGGAGTGAGGAGTAGTTGTGGGTTGTAATTCAGTTGGCTGGCGGGACGATGAGAAGCTGAAACAGATCGTTGAAAAGCCTCTCTTTTCCTGAGGAATAGGGAAGATCATCTCCTAAAAAACAAGAAAGAAAAGGTGCAGTTGACAAGGGTGCTTGAGGAGGGCAGTGAAGGCTTGGAATTGTCTTTGAGAGAAATGGGAGAGCAAAGGACAAACAAAAGGGTTCATGGACAGTCCTGAGTACGCATGGGGCTTGGAGACCTTGAACTTAACAGTTGTGACTTTTCCCCAGGAGCAGTCAGTCACCTGGTGTTACAGGATTTTTTGTCCCCTTAGTGTCCATGGCTCTTGGTCACGCCGCTTCAAAGAACGAAGAGGTAGACCAGATGAAGAGTGGTGGGCAGCAAGGCGAAGTTTATTGAGTGAAAGCTCCCGGAGAGGGAGGGGGGCTGGAGAGGGTTGCCCTCAGAGTTTCTAAGGTTAGGGGGTTTATGAGCTCTCTTGCAGAACTATCTTAAGCTTTCAGGGTGTGCTGAGTCCTGCCAATCAGGGCTTTTGTCACGTATTTGTCTACCAATTAGGTTAATGTCTACGCGCTGATGGTCCTTTTTGGCTGACGTCTGGGGGCTTATGTCTTAACTCCCCCTTGCCTGTGATGGTGACAAATGCTTTGTGGTTAATTGTTTTATTATAGGACGTTTTGTAGAAGTCATTTCTGCAAAGGTTGCGAAGCAGAATGTTAGCGCTGTCCCATCTAAGCTGCAGGCAGGACGTCAGTGCTGTTTTAGCTGTCCTGACTCCACCTTTTCTTGTTGGGGACCCTGGCCCTGACTCCCTAACTGTCCAACTAGCTCCTGACACTAGGAGAGGAGAGGAAGAAGGGAGTCAAATATGTGCCAGGCCCAAGGTGCTAGATGCAAACATTGAAAGTCACTGTGGGGAGGGTACAGCAGGGAAATGGTTGGACCAGACCTGGAAGCCCCATATTAGGGATTGGTGCTGTGGTTAGGTGCTCCACAGGGTGCACTGAAGAACTCTCATATTCATTCCACAGGAGAGCCAGTGTTTGGGTGCCTGCTGTGGAGAGCCTGTGGATGGCCATATTAGCCAAAGCAGTAGTAGCAACCAAGAGATATTTGACCGGACAGTGGCCAGATGAGGAAGAGATAGACACTTGTCTCTCACTCCCCTGTCTCTGCTCTGACACTGAATAGAGCTGAGCTCAGAGGAGGGAGCTTTGTCCCCTAAGTAGGTCAAAGTCAACCTCCAGATGAGAGAAGGGAAAGAGAAGTAAAAGCAGGCCGGGGAGGGAGAGCAGCCAGCACAAAAGCCCAGAGGTATGATGGTACCAGGTGTGTGGGGACTCTTTCTAGTGATTCGGAATGGCTGACATGTGTTGGGGTGGGTCACTAGAGACCGGAAGGAATGTTGCACTCTGACTAGACATGGCGTTAGTGTGAAAACACTCCATCCGCCATATTGTCTCAACTCAATGCCTGGATTTTCTTTCACTTTGATCTCTGTGATCTCTGTACTATATTTTTAAATATTTCTTTGTACCTGTCTTCCAGTTCCCAGTTTTCTTCTTAACTGGAGTTAATCTGCCGTGTAAGTCACCAATTATATTTTTAATTTCAGTTATTTATTTTTCATTTTGAGAAGTTCTACTTGGATTTTCTACTTGGTTTTGTTTTTATAATCTCTTATTCCTCACTCATATTTTCAAGCTTGTATTTCTTTAAACATATTAAGTATATTGATGGCTATTTTATCCTCTGTGTTTTGTAACTGAAATGAATTACCATGTTGGAAGATCTTGCTGGTATAATTCTGGTGGCTTTTGCACTTTCAGGCACAGTGCATAGTACATGGTCCATCCTCGATATATTTGTTGCATAAATGATAGTGAATGAAAATATGTGGAAGGTGCTGGAATAAAGAGAGCAAATGAAACATTATTAGGTAAATTACAGTACAGTGCCGTAAGCCATATTATAAAAATATAAGCAAAGGGCTCTAAGAACGAGGACCGTACATGGACTGTGCTTGGGAAAGAGAAATGGTATATGTCCTCTTAGGTATGCAGGAAGGTGTTTTCCACAGGGACGTATATTGTACAACATAGGGAGTTGTAATAGGTGAAGTTTTTTCCTTGGCTTATTGCTGTAAATAGAGCATTCATAATTCATGAGAAGTAATACTTCATCTGAATTCACAATTTAAATGATATTCTCAGGTTTGTTGCAGTGTTGCAGACTCAGACATGACTTTTATGCCATATTGAAGTCCAGGTTAATCACTGGTCTGTACATCTAATAAGGAAAATGTTTGAGAATGATAGGTCTTCATCTCAGCGTCACCTTTCCATAGAACATCAGTTCTCTTGGTCTCAAATACTGCCTACTAAGAACAGTGGGCACAGCGGACCGCGCATCACACTTGCCATCTGTGTATCCAGGAGTTTCCAGGGGGAAGGGAGAGTACCTGGTGCGGGCCAGTGTCCGTCTGCTTCCAGTCACAGCCATCGCGGGAACGCCTCGGGAGTTCCATCCCCTCCTTCAGACTGCTCTATAATGACAATACCCAGGACCTATGTCGCGTTTACCGTGTGCCAGGTACCACTTCAAGCTTTTCCTGTGTTTAATTCATGTCAGAATTGAACCTCTGACCAATTTATCTTAATTTCTTATTCTCCTAGGGTGCCAGGTAGGCTTTTATTGGTATGCTAAGGTTTGGTCTGATGGTCACAGACGTTCGTGCCATCAGCCACCTGCTCGTCTCCTTCAGCCTGGAGGACGCTCTGTAAAGCAGGAGACCTTCATGTGCCAGAGATCAGTTTCCGTTTCAACCCCAGCCTACACAACAGGAAACATGGTGATAGGTAATGGTCACTACCTTCCCAAAGACATGCTCAGCTTCAGTTTTTATAGTGATAATCTCTTAAGGGAAATTACAATTTTTATTGTTGATGGAGCCATAACTAGGATATAAAATTTAATAATGAGTATCCGGTACCTATTTTATAATCCATTCACTGTGATCCATTTTCATGGCCTGAAAGTCTTCAACTGCCCTACTTGAAGAGATTTTTTAAGCACCTTTAAACGTGTGCATATCTCTATTTTCTTATGAGAAGTTAAACGATCATCTCAAATTTATATTGAAAGAAGTGATAAATATACTTGCCATATTTCATAGCCACATTTTCCAAAATATTTTCCTTTTTTAAAACTTGGGTGCAATATATTCTGCAGTTAAATGTAATGATATATGATGACGTGAAATTTTCAAAACCTACAGCTAGGTACACACACATACTTAACACAGATCAGAGGGCGATTATAGCTGTTCCAACATGATTATTTGGGGTTTTATGCATATACTGTAAGAAAATATATTAAGAATGTCACATCAAACATGTTTTTCAAGTTTCACCTTCAGTATCCATTTTAAATTAGCTTTCTATCTACTTTAAACCAATATATTAATGAGCAATTCAAATCATCCCTCGATATTAATAATTTATAACTGTGGCATCTTAGCAAAATGGACTTCTTATCGTCAGATCCAATTTCCTTTGATTAACATAATTGCAAAATAGAAGCTACTTGGGTTACACATTTTTAAACTACAGAAAGACATATTTTGGCACCCCTCTTTTGTCAGGCTTGCCAGCTCTGTGCTTTGTAGCTGTAATTGGTTACAATGTATCAGACCAACAGGAGAATTGATCACAGCGATAGCTCTGCTGGAATTAACACCCATTATTAGATTCACCATGTAATAGAATATAAAATAATATGCGATGATTATAGTACCTGAAATAAGGCAGTGGAATTACTGAAAAATGAAAAAGAGTTACCAGTATAGAATGTTCCTATCTGTAGGCAAAGTCTCTTAACTCAGAATTAAATCTGATGTTCCCTTTCAAAAATTATTTCATCATCGTCTCCAAAGGAGCAAAAACATTTTCAGTACCTTCAACAGCATAGCTCTTCTCTTTTGTCCTTAGGCTCAAAGCATGGAGAGGTGTTGTTTGGGTTTTTTTCTCCCCCTTACTTCAGGCATTTTAGTCTGTATTTAAATTTACAGTCTGATGTCTTACACAGGGAATAAGCTTCTTCCTAAAGGTAGCTATCAAGAGTAATCAAACCAGCTTTACAATGACCGATGTTTCAAGGTCCTGTTTTGCATTAATCAAGTATATTGGCAGGTGTAAAGCACTGTACAATAAAGAAAACTGGGTACAGTCTCATAATTTAATACTGAGCTTCTCATCCAGGAGTCTGCCAGATAGATACTTGAGAACAAAGCTCTTTGACATTCAGGTTTAAATTGAAAGAAAATGAGAAACCAGATAAAGCAAGCCAACCAAATTAATTCACTCTGTAGTCCTCTCTGCTTTTTAGTGGAATTCAGAGAAATTCTCTCCCAGAGAAAGTTGGGAAGCCCTCATGAAACAATTGCTTTAGTGTTTACCCAGTATACATTTATGTGCTTTGCGTTCAACCATATAGAAATAATATTAATTGCTGTTTTCCAGCAAATCCTCAGGAGTTCCCATGGGCTTCAGAAAATGTTCCATAAATTCTATGCATTCTTTATATGGATCCAAGAAAACATCTACCCCAAAGCCCTTCCTGGGAGGAGGCAAATAGGCACAGATACATGGGCCAATTGTGTACTTAACTCAGTCCTCCTCCACATGGTCCTGTATCTGTAAAAGTGGCACCAGGGACAACAGGAGTGACCCCAAGGTGAACTTCAGTCACTTCACAGTTAGGAACCATTAGAAGAATTGTCAGTGAAGAAGTACTCAGTACAGCTGGTTCTACCACATTTTTTATTTCTTCTTCTATGCCCCTAATAAAAACAGCATTGATTTAGAATTCAAGAATCTGAGCTTCTACCCTGCCCCCCCGATCCTGGAAGTCTCGAGTTCTCATGTATATCGCAAAGGGACTGAATTAGGATGTCCCCCATGACTTTTTCCTCGACAGTTGAGTTTATTTTAATGACTAGACCATCCATATAATGATTTGTTGACCAAACATTTATCAAATGACTGTCACATATTCTGCTGGTCACTTATGGGTTGAGCAGGTTGGGTAAGATGTGTGCCCTGAAGGAGTCTGCCTTCTACTGGAGGTAACACATCCGTAAACAAGAGATTATAATGAATGATAGACAACAAATTTGTTTGCTGCTCTTACAGAGCTTAGAATAGTGCCTGTCACGTCCTTGTACTTAATAAGTATTTGTCAAATGAGTGACTAATATTTGAAATAATGATGTAAGTGGAAAATATGAATATCCACATTGTATTATGCAAAAACAAAGAAAAGATTCATTTTAGCTTGGAGGATAAAGTTTTCACAAAAGAGGTAGTATTTCAATTGAGTTTAGACAAATGAAACCATTTTTGATAGAGGAGAAGGGTAGGGATGAAGGATATTCTAGACTGAGGGAGCAGCGTGAGCAAAAACAGAGATATGCAAATGTGTGTCTATCCAATGGACATCAGCGTGGAAACTGGAAGTCAGACATAAAGAGGGAGAAGGGCATTCAGGCACTTAAACAGCAAGGGTGAAAGCTTGGTACAAAGAGGAAACATGGTAAATTCGAAGAACTGAAAGAAATTAAGCGTAGTAGGATCAGACAGTTTTAGGAAGAATGTGTTACAAAATGAGGCAGCAAAGCAGAGGTGTGGTCTGTCGTGTCCTGTCCCCAGTGTCACAAAGCCAGGAGACAATAGCTTCGTAACCGGCCCAGCCCATCCACTGGCTACTCAGCATCCGGGCAACAAACACATCTCTCACTGTTTGTCCGAATGCAGATCCTCTCCCCAAAATAACGAGGCAGAAATCCCCAGCCTTCCAAGGTGCCTCACCCTCCCCTTCCTGAAGCCTTCTGGAGTTCTGTGGTAGGAATTGATTTTTTTCACGTTGGCTTCCCCTCACCAGGTGTCTGGGGGTGTGCTTCCTTACTCCATCAGCTGTTGTTTTTCTAACAGTTTGCCGACATCTCTCATCTTCTGTTGTCCTCTCTTCTCTCCCGTTCTATTTGCGTTTCTAGATTTATACCTCTTTGTCCCATTCGTGTCACTCCAGAGGGTTTTGGGAAAGGAAAGCTGTCTTGCAGCAACGCTGTGAATGCCCCACCCCATATTCTCTGCCTGCCTCTGCGGACCCCTGCAGTCCCAGTGACTGGTTCCCATACACCCCGAGAGTGCCTGCGTCTCCCAAGTTCTCTACCAGAGTTTCCTCTGGAGCCTGGAGACTTGCTCAGCCTAAGCGCAGGACAGCCTAGAAGTGCCACAGATGATTACTCATGGGGGCAACACTGAACCAGTGAAGGCAAGAGACTCCTTCCCGTTCCTGAAAGGACAGCTCTGCAGCGCCCAGCAGGATCGGACCTCATTTGGCCACAGTGGTCATCGGGCCATTAACACACTCTATTGACTTTATCCCTTTTTTGTTTTACTTTTCCCACTCCTTCACACATGCTCTTGGGATGGCTGGCCAGATCAGCTCTCTGCAGCCAAGTCTCTTCCTCAGAGTCTGCTTCCCGAGGAACCCAATCTGAAACATGTTCGATTTACTGTATTATACAAATGTATTCTTTATGTTCACTCACGGATTGAGAAGCTACAATCTCTTAGACATTATGAAATTGAACTGGTAACTTGTATTATAGTTATTTCTGTGTGTTTATCATACATATACTTGTATGTATATACATATGTATATGCAAGTATGTATATATATTCTACCTATCGACCTATATAAAATCCACACTTGATCTTATGTTCGACAACAGTAGAAACTATGACTTGCACTTATGTATGGCTCCAGAGTTTAATACAGTCCAGTGCAAACAGTAGGTGCTCAGCAAGTGTTCCTTGATTGATCATTCTTCCTTTTAGCCTTCACATACAGTGTATATTATTATACACAAAATCAACATATAACGTATGTTATATTAGATAATTTACAAATTATTAAACAAATACTTGCATACCTCCTACATGCAAAAGCATGGTGGAGGCTCTAAAGTCAGAGGGGGGAACTTAGTATGTTGTGTTACAGGCTCTACAGAGCACATAATTAGTGAAAAAAATGAATTTACCGAAAAATTGATTTACAGAAACTAATATTTACTGTGCAGAGAAGGGAAGGATTAGGTAGACATGATTGGAAATAGTTTCCAGAAATGGTTGAGATGGGCCCTGAGAAGTTGGTAGGGTTGAAATAGACAGAGAAGGGGAGGGTATTCCAGTGTTGGAGTGCAGGGTGAGAAATGGATGGTAGTAAAGATAAAGAACCATGGAGAATGAAGCTAACGGGACCCTAATGAACGTGGGATATGTGAGTGAGGAAGAGATGACCTGACCAGAAGTTAGTTTCCTGTCGAGTAGCAATAGAAAATAAGCAATAGAGGGCGCCTGGGTGGCACAGCGGTTGAGCGTCTGCCTTCAGCTCAGGGCGTGATCCTGGCGTTCTGGGATCGAGCCCCACATCAGGCTCCTCCGCTAGGAGCCTGCTTCTTTCTCTCCCACTCCCCCTGCTTGTGTTCCCTCTCTCGCTGGCTGTCTCTATCTCTGTCAAATAGATAAATAAAATCTTAAAAAAAAAAAAAAAGAAAAGAAAAGAAGCAATAGAGTAACAATAATGGGAAAAGAAGAAATGGGTGAAGGTGATCAAAAGGTACAAACTTGCAGTTATAAAATGAGTCCTGGGGGTGGAACGTACGACATGGTGACTGAGGTTAACCACGCTGTCTTGTGTATTTGAAAGCAGCTAAGAGAGTAGATCTTAAAAGTTTTCATCAAAAGAAAAAAAATATGTGACTGTGGTGGATGTTAGTGAGACTTACTGTGGTGATCGTCTTACGGTATAGGCACATATCCCATCCGTATGGGTACCCCTGAAACTAACACAGTGTTATCTGTCCATTGTAGCTCGATTTAAAAAAAAGAAGAAACAATAAAAAAGTGAAGTTCTTAAAAGTTGAAAGGCAGTAGAGGTTTCTAGATAATGCGTAAATAAGTGGAAATCAAGTTGAAAGGTGTTCAGGGTCCTTTGATGAAGAATTAAAGCTGTTACTCAGGGTCGTGCTCTCCAGAAACTGGAAGGATTTGCTGGGAGAGCATTTGCAAGATCTTAACTCTCCCACCTCCCACTTTGCATTTAGCGCTAGCCTGACTCTGCAGTATGGCTGACACCCCACACTTGATACCTCCAGACCATGGAGGGCCAGATGCAAGTGGCTCAGAGTTTCTTAGCTCAGTAAAGGCCTTAGCAGGTATATTAGTTTTCTAGAGTGACAGTAATCAAAAAGAAAAGAAAAGGAAAAATGAATTTAAAAAAAAGAATCAACAATGGAGGGCCTTTAAAACCCAAGGAATTTAGACTTTGTCCCTGAAACAAGAGGGAGTTTTTGAAGTATTTGTGAATATTAACTACAAATAGAGTAGTGGTTGGACTGCAGAGGGTTCGTTTGGTGTGTCACACAGGAGGGGTGGAGCAGGGAGGTGGCGGGGGCCCCCAGCACAGCTCACTCTCTAGACTCTTCAGGCCTCTTCCACCTTCTAGTTTAGTAAACATTTTCCTCTGTCGTCTACTCTGCATTTAAAATCATTATTTTTGAGTTGTCATACTTTCCTCTTTCAGATCATAGTGTTTTATTCATTAAAAAGATTACAGTTTAGGGGCGCCTGGGTGGCTCAGTCGGTTAAGCATCTGCCTTCAGCTCAGGTCGTGATCTCAGGGTCCTGGGATCAAGCCCCACATCAGGCTTCCTGCTCATCAAAGAGTCCACTTCTCCCTCTTCCTCTGCCTCTCTCCCCAGCTCATTTTCTCTCTGTCTCAAATAAATAAAATCTTAAAAAAAAAATAAAAGTTTCCAATCTAAAAAACAAAGTCTAGGGACACCTGAGGGGCTCCGTTGGTTAAGCATCTGCCTTTGGCTTAGGTCATGATCCCAGAGTCCTGGGATTGAGCCCCACATCGGGCTCTCTGTTCAGCAGGGAGCCTGCTTCTGCCTCCGCCTGCTCTGCCTGCTGCTCCCCTGCTTGTGCTTTCCCCCTCTCTGACAAATAAATAAAATCTTTAAAACAAACAAACAAACGAACAGAAAGCCTAAGCAATCAGAAGACTGTGTTCTGTTCCTCCTGGACAATTGGGAAAGAGGGTAGATAGACGTGAGTCTGGTTTGTTTCATTGAATTTTTTTTTTTTTTTTGAGAGAGAGAGAGAACTGAGCATGAGCAGCCGGTGGGGGGTTGGGGGGAGGGAAAGAGAGAATCCCAAGCAGACTCCATGCCCAACCCGACGCAGGGCTCCATCTCACAACCCTGAGATCATGAGCTTAACCTACTGAGCCACCCAGGCGCCCCTGTCTCATTGAATTTTAAGATAATGTCTTCTTTTGTAGTTTTAAGCTTTTGTACTAACATTAACATGATGACCAGGGGCACATGATTGGCTCAGTTGATAGAGCATGCAACTCTTGACCTCGGGGTCATGAGCTGGAGCCCCACGTTGGGTGTAGTGATTACTTAAAAAAATAAATAATAAAGTAAAATGATGGCTATACAGATGAGTTTATACATCCCAGTTTTGAGATTTAGATTGAGTCTTATTATGAATATTTCCATCAGAAAGTCATTGTCATTCTGAATTATTTTACTTTATATATTGCTAAATTTTAAGATGATTCTGTTACTAAAGAAAAATGCTTTTCCCCCATTTTTCTCAGATGTAAAATGGAAATCAATGGAGAAATCTTTGACTACAATTCACTTCTAAGGAATGCTTTTATGTAAATATGGTGATGTACACATGTACTTGGGAATACCGTAAATCTAGCTTATTCTACCAGGAGTAAATTAGTGTTTTTAACAGAACCTTTTACCAACTAGATATAACTCGGTCATATGCAAATTAGAAATATTTTAGAAGTTATTTTCATCTACTGATTTGCTGTTTCTCTTAATTATTATTTAGTAAACTATATTTGCTTTTTAAAAAACAAAGGCATTACTTCTTTTTATCCTTGTGCTTCAAGTTGTCCTTTTCCTCAACAAACATTTACTGAACACATCCTAGGGGCCTAGGGAAGGAAAGAGAATTATTTTAAGAGACAGAGTTGATGAAATGAGGGCATAACGAGGTAAGAGTGGGCAAAAGGAAGATTATTTTTTATTTTTATTTTTTCTTTATCCTTGTGCTTTGATTTGTCCTTTTCCTCAACAAGCATTTACTGAGCACATCCTAGGGGCCGCGCTGTTAAGGGGCACAGACAGGACCCCCACTAAGGTCTCCTCAGGGTTGTTCTCAGGTAGGGGCCAGACTGGTGAGAAACGAGATGAAGTGTAATGATGACCCACAGGGCTCCAAACAGGGTGTGGTTAAGAAAAACAAGAACAGGATAGGGCAAGGAAAGAAAAGGAAAGGATCTGGGCAGGAGAACGTGAAACTTGAATTGAGTCTGAAAAGATGAGAAAGCTCGCAGCTGAGAGGGTTGGGAAGAAGTGGGATTCCTGACAGAGACAGTGAGGTCCAATGCTGTGGCTTCCCAGCAGCCCTTTTGCCCAGCGTGGCCTCCAACGGTGGATGAAAAGGGGAAGGAAGGTTTTTAGAGTCACAGGAAATTTGTTTTTCTTTACTAACTCCGAGGCTGACAGTGACGGTGACAGCATATAAGCGTGCGTTGTAACTAGGTTATGATGTACATTGTGCTATGTCAGCCCTTGATAGCAGATTACACAGTTCCTGTATCCTCTTCTCTTCTAGGAGCTCAAATGGTTTCATCTTCCTTTTGCCCACTCTCATCTCGTTATGCCTCTCATTTCATCAACTCTATCTCTTAAAATAATTCTCTTTCCTTCCATATCCAACTTCAGGTAAAACAACTTGAGGGCAAGCCCTAGCACTGAGTGTTGATAGCAATTCACATCTAGAAATTTGGACCAGGCTCATAATTTATAGATTCAATAGATCTTCATATATCAGACCCACCTTAAATATCTGTTCCCTTCAATTCCTTCTATTTGTAATAGATATTACTTGTCTGTTACATTCCAGGTACTTTGTTATAGTCTGGGTACACTGTGGTGATAGTGATGAATGAAATGGACAAAGATTCCGACCTGATGGAACTTACGTTTTGGTAATCCTCACAGCGGCTCTGAAAGATTGTTCTCCTACACAGACAAAGGGTTTATTAAAATTAGGCTGCTACCTAAAGTAGGGTTTTCTTTCATGGGCTTTGCATAGACACTGGGACAAGAAGACTTTTTTTTATATATAGGGGGAAAAGACTTCTTTTGTAGCTGGGGGTTCTATAGGGATAGACCAATATGATGTGGCATATTTTCTCTAGTTTATCTTTAAAAGATGAATGTTTGAAGGTACTAAAAATACAGTGGTTTCAGAGACAGATAAGTGGGTGAAGAGAGAAATATTTAAAGACAAGTTATTTGAAGCTTTCCTTGCCTTGTGCTTCAGTGCAGAGAGAGAGAGAAACAGCCACCAAATGACTAATGCATCAGTAATAGCCGGGGTATACTTTATATAGGCAGAAGAGAAACATAGTAACAAAGGAGAAACAACTAAATAGAGAATCCTGTTATGGCATTAAAAAATCGGATTTATTAAAATTGTAACGGATTTGGGGGCGCCTGGCTGTCTCAGTCCGTGGAGCATGCAGCTCTTGGTCTCAGGGTCATGAGTTCGAGCCCCACGCGGGGTGTAGGGTTTACTTTAAAAAAATAAAAATAGAAAATAAATAAAATTGCAAAGGACTTGGAATAGAATATTTTCAGTTGTATTTTTTGATCATAGTTTTTATTTGTTATCTTACAGATGCCGTCCCTGCTCCCTCAGAAAAGAGCCCATCTCTGCAGACAAATGTGAGTTTGGACAAGAAATCAGACAGTACCATTACAAACACTGTAACCGAACACGCTTTGCAAATGCCTTTAGAAAAGCAGTCAGCTGCAAAAAGTTTTGAAACGTTGACAGCTTTACCATCATTTTGGTCATCGGATAAAGAAGAGTTTATCAGCCCTAATTTAAGGATGTCAAAGTCAGAGTCTACTTTCTATAACCAGGCCTCTGTAGAGACGCTCTATGTCTCTCCCTCATTTAAAACATTTAACCCAGTGAAGGAGATTGTGAGCAATAAGAACTTTCAGAAGCCAGCACCATCCAGCATTGTTCCGATGGATGAGGAAAACCTCAAGCCTGTGACCACGTGGGGTGAGTCCACACACACACACACACACACACACACACACACACCCCTCTTCTGGCGCATTCTTCTGTTACTTTTCTGTGCTTTCTGCCTCTGTTTTTGGTTCCCTACTTTCACTTTCCATCCAGTGGTATTAAAAGGTACACACCAGAGAGAGGGACTTCTCAGTTGGGAAGGGATCCCTTTTATTGAAGACCTGAGAGGCGGTTCGTCACTGGGGGCTCCAGGTGCTTGGTTGAAGCACAGGTTCTGAGCAATTGGAATGCTGAACAAATTAGAAAGAACTAGCATTAAATAAGAGCTTCCTGTTAGGCATTTAGGTTACTTATTAAGAAACTATATTAAAAAGAATTAGTTATTCGTATTGTTGTGTATACACACAATGTGTGTGTGTGTGTGTGCACGCGCGTGCTCGTGCGGCCTTTTTTTAAAGGGTTGTGTACTGACTGCAAAACAGTGGTGGAGAATCTCTGCCTTTTTCTGTCCTATAAAACATCCAAGGGGTTGCAATATTCTTGAGCCTGGGTGGTAAAGGATAAAGCCAATTGGGAATCCAGGTGGTTGGCTGTCAGTTACCAAATCCATTGTATAATTATGCTTTCTTCTTTAAAGTCAATTAGTAAAAGAATAATTTGTTTGCTCATGCATTTTGTAGTTATTGGTTTTTATGTATAATAATGCCGACTAACTCATATAAACATAAAGTGTTTCATATAAATATTTTAAACTGCCTCAAACTCAGGTCCAAAGTGCCGTATATGTACAAACAATGGAAGCCAACGTGTTGAGGCTAAAGAGATTTACCTTGGTGTTAGTAAGGTCAGTGAATGATAGCAGATTCTCCTTCCTGCCCTTCCCAGAACTTGGGGGGACAAAATAGCCTAAAAATAAACCGATTCTTAGATTAGTCACCAAATTAACTGTTCTGCAGAGACTGCCACTGCGGAAACCACACAGGACTGGTCACGGTGACTGTGACAGTTTCGGTGAATGGCTGTCCCCTGGGAAGTTGTTCCTTTGACTTCATTTCTTTCACAAATACCCCCCAAAAGATTATTGAACAGAGTTTTTGGCCGCTGCCTGTATACCAAGTACACTTAGATATAAAAATTAGCTGGAAGCCCCTCTAAAGCCCGTTAGCAAGGGAGACTTGCTTCTCTTCATAATGAAGCAGGTAGTATTACTCTAAGCCTCCCACCACAAATACTAGTGAAAGCTGGAAGTCTTGTAAAACAACCAAGGTAGAAAACACAGAATGGGTCAAGATCCTTTGGAAAAGGACTGGAATGTTGTGATATAACAAGAAATATATATTTGGTCTTCATCCCTGGCTCTTGGCACAGAGCTCCTAAAACGCTTGGAATTTCCTGCATGATAGGGGTGAGAAGAGTTCTGTTTTTGTTATTTGTAATAAGCCCCTTTCTTCCATACCTGTGTTTTCCCGAGGTGACCCTTGGAGGTTGGGGCTGGTTGCCAGAGTAACCAGTCGGGTGGTTAGAGGTTTGGAACTTTCAGCCCCACCCCTTGACCTCTCAGGATATTGAGTTAATCGCCCATGGTCAATGATTTGATCAGTCATGTCTCTATGATGGAACCTTCATGAAAAGCCCTAGACAGTGGGGTTTAGAGAGCTTCCAGGTTGGTGAGCACATGAAGTTTCTGGGAGGGTGGCATGCCCAGAGAAGGCTTGGAAGCTCTGGGCCCCTTCCCCATACCTTGCCCTGTGCATCCTTTCCATGTGGCTGTTCTGGTTGTATTCTTTATGATAAACCAGTAATAGTAAGTAAGGCACTTTCCTAAGTTCCATGAGCCATTGTAGTGAATCATCAAAACCACGGAGGGGATCATAGGATCCCTCAATTTATAGCCGGCAAGTCAGAAATACGGGAGGCCTAATTTGATTGGCATCTAAAGTGGATGGCAATCTTGAAACCTGAGTCTTGAGATTAAGGGATTGAGCCCTTAATCTCTGAGGTCTGCACTAACTCTGGGTAGTGTCAGAATGGAGTTATATTATAGGATACCCAGTTGGTGTCACATACAGAGAATGAGAGAAATCCTTGTGTGTAAAACCCACACATTTGGTATCAGAGTGATATGAATAAAGTAGGAAACTAGTTTACTTTTAGTGGGTCCCAACTAAACGTGGATCGTTTGCCTCTTAGCAGAGCAGGATGATAGAAACTGAGGGAAAGTCAGAGGCTTGGACTCTCCACGATCTCACTGAGCCTGGGTGATAGGACTGGAGTTTGGGGCTTCCCAGGTGGCAGGCACTCCAGGGGTCAATATTCCAGAGGAGAAGAAGTCACAGAGGAGAAGGCCCAAAAGTCTTTGTGTAATTTCCTACTGGAACATCTGCCTCCTGCTAAAGCTGCCCACATTCTGGGTGTGGTGCCAAGACACTCAGTGAGAAGCAGCCTCTAAGGGGCCAACACGCTAAGCAGAGATTCCGATCATGGGGCTAGGAGACAGAGGTTGGAGTTCGGGATCTGCCAGGTTGTAGCGGCTCTGGTGAGTGCTCCGGGCTCTCAGCGGGCACCTCCCACAGGCCCCACCCAGAGCACCAGGACTACCGTCTAGGGGGAAGGGTAAACCAGAACCAGAACAGCCCCCACGAATGCTGAAACCCAACTCCAGTGAGAGCAAAGTCATTGCTTCATATCCCGTCTATCTTCTGGAAGACAACGCAATCCTTTCTTAAGAGCTCCTATCGTTTTTCATGCAAAATTTTTGGCATTTAAAATTCAGGGGAAAAACAGACAGCAGAAACAGACCCACAGATAAGCTAGATACTGATGTTATAAGATAGGTACTTTAAAATAACTGTGATTAATAGGATCAAGAGCACAGAGGGAGGGGCGCCTGGGTGGCACAGCGGTTAAAGCGTCTGCCTTTGGCTCAGGGCGTGATCCCGGCATTATGGGATCGAGCCCCACATCAGGCTCCTCTGCTATGAGCCTGCTTCTTCCTCTCCCACTCCCCCTGCTTGTGTTCCCTCTCTCGCTGGCTATCTCTATCTCTGTCAAATAAATAAAATCTTTTAAAAAAAAAGAGCACAGAGGGAAAGATGGAGAATTTCATCAGAATACTAGCATGAAATGAAAGTTCCAGAGCTGAAAAGTACAGTAGCCCACATGAAGACCTGGAGGGCACACTTCAGTCAAATGAGGTATCAAAAGAGAGCCTCGGTCCTGGCAGAGGAGCTGGGCAGTTCTGCCGGAAATCCCAACAGGGAGGGAAACTTGGGAGGGGTGAACCTCACCCCACATTCCGTATATAAACTCTGCCTGAATCCTTGACTGACGAACTATACATAGAGGGGAAGACCCCAGTGCTTTAGGTGGGGGGAAAAAGTGAGCACTGGAAATTATAAATATGTGGGTAAATATAAACTTTATTTTTATTCTGATTTTTTTAAATGCATGTGATTGTTTAAGGCAAAATTTTCGTACTGTGTTTGGGTTCTAAAAGATGGAGATGGAGTATAGGTTCCAACATAGCACAGAGAATGGCTGAATTGCAGAGCTGTTAGGGGCTCAGTCTCTGGGGCCGCACCGCCAGGGCTCATGGTCTCAGCCCAGCCACTGGCCGCGCGACCCGTATGCGTCAGTGTCTTCATCTACAGAATGGGACAGGGCTGGCACTGCCACACACAGCTGCTGGAGGGGGTGCATGAATTCACAAACATGAAATAGATCCGGGCAGGATCTGGTAGCAGGCAAATGCCATAGAAAAGTTTGCTGTTACTCCAGTGTCTGTATTTTTAGTTCCACTTTTCAAGCTCTAAGCCCTCAGCCCCCTCCTAACCCTCCAGATCCATTCTGGTTATTTCCCATTAGTACCCAGGAGTTCCCTGCTTATTCTCAGGAACGAGGAAACTCCTCTGCTTCCAGAAAGGGCATTCCAGCCTGAGGAATAATGCACAGTTGTGACTGAACAAAGGGATTCTAGGGAGCTCCAGTTCATTCTCCACAGGGCAGCCAGATGACATGAGGGCTCATATTCCCCACTGAAACCCCAGACTTCTCTCTGTGTTCCTAGAGATCAAATAGCCTTCCGCACCCTGTGCGGTCTAGCTCCTGCCTCGCCCAGCAGCCTGGTGTTCTTTCTGTTTGTCAAGTAAACCAAATTGCTTCATCACCTTTGTACTGTTGTTCCCTTGGACCAGAACACTTCTGATCCCCCCTCCCCCAGTTCACTCCTACTCCTCCTTCAGGGGTCAGCTCAAACAGCACTTCTGCAATATTTCATGAGCCCCTTGATTATTTCGGATCCCCCTCCCACTATATGTTGTCTTAGTACCTATAATTATCCTTCTAGCCCATATTCTAATTCAACAGAATTATGTATGTATTGAATTGTTTAATGTCTCCCCCACTCCCCAAGTGGAATGGCATCTTCCTAAGGGAAGGAACCATGTCTGCCTGTTTTATTATTGTATCTCCAGCACCAAACACAGTGTCTTGTACATAATAGGTTCCCAATATTTAATAAGTGAATCAAAAGCAACCTAGTAAAGCAGGGATGGAAAGTGTGCATGAAGAAGTAACAGAAGAAAACACTGGAAAAATTATGCCAGGACAGATAATGAGGAGCTGTGTGTGCCAGGTTAAGAAGCTTGGACTTTCTTTATTTTGAAGAGAATGCAAGTCACTAAAGGTGTTAGGCCGGGTGAGTGGCTTTTTAAATGTGTTTTAGAAAAATTACTGTGTCAGGGAATGTGGAGGATTGTCACGGAGGGTGGGAAACTGGGGCAGGGAGCCGGGCAGAGGCTGTTGCTGGGAAGGAAACCGGGTGGGAGACGGAAGACTCAAGCAGGCAAAGGGGAGGGCGGCTAGCCTGAGATGGGGCATGGCCCGGGGCAAGTGGGCTAGAATCCAGAACAGAAAAAATACTCACCTCATCCCGAGGGCCTCTATGGAAGGAGGGGAAAGGATTAACAGATGTGAGGGAAGGGTTTTGTGGTTTTTAATAATTAAGATGTATTGAGTTTTCATGCGCCACACGTTATGTCATGGCCTCCATATCTTACTGTCTGAGGTCGCCTGCCCAGACTGAGGGGTTTGGAGTGGTGGAAGTGCGGTGAAAGGACTAGTAAGATTTAGAACGGCCACTCCAGAGAATGGAAGAAGGAGCCGTAAGACACCGATTCGTTGAAGGAGCCAGGAGTGGTAATTTATAGGAATCCTAATTTGCAGGATCCTTTTCTCCAACAGTGCTGAGCAGCCTGGGGGTAGGAATGAAAAAGGTAGATATTTGAATTGAAATGGGATTAGGACAGAAACTTGCAAACCATAGCTTTGGGGCCAAACAAGGCCCTTCCCTGGTTTTCTAAATGAAGTTTTATTGAACAACCGCAGTAACTGGTTTACATGTAAACTTTGTCTGCTTTTGTGCCACAACAGCGGAGCTGAGTAGTTGCAATAGAGACTGTATGTCCCGTAAAGCCTAAAATATTTGCAATCTGGTCCTTGACAGGAAAGGTCTGCTGACTCCTGGATTAGGAATTCGCAGCAGATAAAGCAGAGAACGTGGCAGGGAGTGATGGGGGGAGTGGAGCAAGAAAGTGGTTCAAGTGATGGATAATGGGATTCTAGACTAGACAAGAAAGGAGAGTCAGGTGGGCACTGATGGAGTGAGAGAAAATAAAAGGATCATTGGATCTACTGTCTCGATGAGGCCAAAGTGTAGATGCATTCAAAGGAATGAGAGGGCTGGATGCAATCAAGAAAAGGTAACCTTGGAAGCAGGATTTCAGAGTAGGGCAGTTCTGAGTGATGACGTGTTCTAGGAAGTACTCAGAGGAATGGCTGAAGGTGACTCTGGTTGAGGAATTCAGGAAATGATGAGGTAGGATTGATGTACCACTAGTCTCCATGGACACTGGATGATCGAAGCTAGAAAAGATAGCATCTGTTTTCTGCTTTTTCTATTTTATTGTTTTAAGAAGTATTTGTGTCTATGAAGGGTCCAGGCCTGGTGGTATAAACACTTTGGAGATAATGAGCTGGGTACATTTAATAAGATTTATACACTCACAGGATAGCAGATTCCAGCCGTCAGGGGGCTGTCCAAGGCAGCCACCAATTACACGTTAATATTCTCATTCTGATACTTTCACTGAATGACAGATTTGCTGCAGCAACCTCCTTTGACCTTTTGATGCTAAATAATTCTGTTCCTAGAACAGTCCATTCCTTCTCCTCCTCCGTTTAAATTTAAAGTTATTTATCTGGAGGTCAGACTATTCCTTTAAGTCATTAGATCGTTTGTCACACACACTGAAAAGAAGAAAGGAGCCAGTAGATGCACAGGAGCCAGACCATAATATTCATGAGCCACAGTTTGGGCGAGTGTGTTAGACTGTGCTGGACTTCACTTTCTAATTTGGAGGGAGGAAAAAAAATCTATACATTCTTATGCTGGGATGGTGGTGAGCATTCTCACTGGCTCCATCCTTTGTTTATATCTCATTGATTCCATTTTTGTGCTCTGCATTTCAGTAGTGGTTGTTCGGTAGAGCTGCTTTTCAGCTCATCCTCGCTAAGGAAAGAAACCAAACATCACACGCACACACACGCACACACATGCGTGCACGCACGTTCTTTGACTTTTTGTCTATAAAGGCTTCAGAGCCAGAATGATGAACATTTCCCAAAAAGAAATGGGGGAAATGGTAGAAAACAGCTCTGCAAACTGTCTCAGCTAACCCTGAGCTCCCGGTCAGGCTGGTTCAGAAGCAGCAGCAGAGTGGAGGGTGGCAGGGGGTCTATCATACCCGGCAGGGAGGTCAGGGCAGCACCCGGCTGCGCGGCCCCCAGACACGGCCCCAGCAACCCCTCCAGCTGTGCAGCTCCTGCCTGCCTTCTTGCAGACAAAACGACACACCGGTTTGATTTTTTTGATTCAGTAAACCACATTTATAGTTCATAGGTAAGTGAGAAAAGTCATCATTAATCCAATAATCCAATCGTCCCAATAACAATTTAGTATTAGTGATTAGGAGCAGACTCGTTAGCATTTCTCTCTAACCCTATGTTCTTCCTAAATCTTTTGCTTTCATGTAGCTTATTTATAATAATAACATTAAAGTAAATTTTCAAATATTATATTTTAAAAACTGAGATCTAATTCATGTACCAAAAAATGTACCCTATTAAAGTGTACAATTTAGTGGGTTTTAGTATATTCTCAGAGATGTGCAATCATCACCATTAATTCCAGAACATTTCATCACCCCAGAGAAGTCCTGCATCCATTAGTGGTCACTCCCATTCCTCCCTCCCCCTGGCGCTCCCCCTAACCAGTAATCTACTTTCTCCCTTTGCCTGCTCTGGACATTTCATGTTATGGAATCATACAACATGTGCCTTTTGTGTCTGGCTTCTTTCACTTCACACAGTGTTTTCAAAGTTCATCCATGTTGTTGCATGAATCAGTACTTCACTCTTTCTTCTGGCTGCATAATATTCCACTGTAGAGATAAACACGTTTTATTTATCCTAAATTCATCAGTTGGTGGTTATTTGAGTTGTTTCCACTTTTTAGCTATTGTGAATAATTTTGCTATGGACATTTATGTAAAATGTTACTTTTTACATCACAGAACAAAAATCAGACTGTTTTAATTCATGTGTATAGTTAACTCAACAGTCATTATATATCAGGAAAACTGAGAGGGAGGAATTGGACGAAGAATAAAAAGTTCCTTGGTTTTACAGTGAGCAGTTAGAAGTGTTTAGTTGACCAAGGACCTGCTGCTAACAGAAAAATTTACATTTACAACTAGAGCCGCGTATTTGCTGCGTTTCAGCTCTGGTGGGTACACTGTAGGAAGAGGATGAACGTTAATGAGATAGTCGCATACGTTCTGGAGCGAGCGGGAGCCGGAGCAGGGTAACAAAACGGGCAGGAAAGGCCCCTGAAGTACAGCTTGAAGTGTCTGCTACAGCTGTGGTGTGTTTGGAAACAAAAGTAAATTGGTGTGCGGCAATTAGAGATGGAGTGGCTTTTTATGAGCAAACGCCTGTGAATCGAAGCCACACAACTGTAAACAACGATAAGCCAGTTAGTCAGCACTTGTAGCTACAACGCGAAGGAAAGGTGGACAGAGAGGAGGACACGGTGATTCTCAGACTTTGGCGGCAGCAGAAGCACCCGGAGCCTTGCTGAACCTCGGTTTCCTGGGCACCACCCCAGTTTCTGATTTCGTTTAAGGGGATGGGGCCCAAGAACCTCATTTCTAACAAATTCCCGAGTGCTGCTGCCGCGTGTTCGGCGATTGCACTCTGAGAACCACTGGCATCAAGGGAAACCAGGTTCAAGTTAACCAGGTTATCTTCATCACATCACGCCCATGCGACGACCACAACTGTGTTATCCTTTTCCAGTGAACTGCCGGAGAACGTGCTACCCCAGAACGGGCGTACGCCAAGAAAGAGGGAGACATGGGATATAGAGAACAGGACAACCAACACAGGGGATGGTGCAGGACGTGTCAGGTGACAGCTGTGACCCAAACAGAGCACAGCCAGACCGAGCGGCGGAGTAACTCAGGATGCACACGCGTTGAGGCTCTCATCATTAGCACGCCTGTCACCATCATGCCCTCTTTTCAGTCCAAGGACAGGCGTCAGGATAAGGCTGACCTAGATTCTTCTGTGCGCTCCTCTTGCCTCGACCATGTGCCGATGAAGTTCCTGTTTTCCTTTTCGTGTCCTGCTACTGCGGCGGCTGAGAATACTCATTTCACCCCCAAAATGTCTTGTGATTGGAATTTTTCCTAAAAGCTGGAGACGGGCCTCAGAGAGCTTTGAAGCAGAAAATAGAAGCCGCCTGCCCCAGCCGTGTTTTTTTAACAGGAGATTCAATTTAGTTTAAAGGGACATGCAGATGGAAAGCAAATAAAATAATATATAAGTCACGTGTGCTAAGGGGTCAGCATTAATTTCCCTGTTCTATGACTTCAGCTTTTTCTTCTTATTATTATTATTATTATAGAGTAGCAAGTCTAGTTAGCTGCGACGACGTTGGAACCTGAGTTTGCCAGTTCATACCACCTCATACACACATGCGTGTAAAAAGCCATCCCAAGACAAGAAACAGTTCTGTGTCAAAGAAAGTTTGGAAACCACTTGAATAAATTACTGTAGATTTCTCAGAACTTTCAGTGTGCTAATGTTCATTGTTAATCTCCTAAAGAGAGGCACAATATGCAATTGCCCAGTCTTCTCTGACTTTACAATCCCGTTTTCACGAAACATCTTTACACTGTAAGGAACACAGCATTCCTCAGAACATTCCTCAGGTTGGGAAATAATGATTTAGAGTGAAGTGCAGAAGAGAGTTAGTATGATTCTGCCTGAAATGAAGTTAAAATGTTATCAAATTTTTAATTTTACAAAAAACAAGTTTAGAATGCTTTTTATCTTACTTGTTTCTTGGTGAAAAAAAAATTATATATGTGTACTCAAATGTTCCAGATCTCAGGTGGGCTGGAGTTCAGTCTCAACTGTATTTGAGCAGTTAGAGAAAGAGATTTGTTTCACAGCTTTTGGGTACTTGTAGTTGGTTGTTCATTTTGCCATAATATTCTCTGTAGAAGAAAAAAAAAAGATGAAGGAATCTAAGTTACAGCTTTCTCACACCGTCTACTTTAAATGCCAACTTAAAATGCCACCAGCCAGTAGAATAGGGTGTAATACTTTACTTTTCTGTTCTCTCTGGTAAGTGTAGTGTAAAAATATGTCGGACACAGTTCAGAGCCAAGGCGAGTATTGATACTTACATGTTAGTTTCATTTCCATGGCGGTATTGGTGTATGATACGCCTTTAGATTTTCTCCACCTCCAGCTTTGGGTTTATTTAGGCTTATTATGAATATTTAACATATAACATTATAAGTCATATGTTTATGTTGAGACCGTGCCCACAGCCTTTTACATGGTAGAATTATTTTAGCTATTATTCTCGTTTGTATGTTGCATAATCTTTCTCTCCCATTTATACCTTTTAGTCTCAACCACCTCTGAAGGAACATCCTCCTTTTCCACTTTATCCATGTCACCTCCTGATTCAGCCTCTTCAGAGAAGTCTGTTCATCTCTTACACCCGATTTTGGCTGGACCTTCCTTCTGGACTCTGTCTCATCAACAGTCTTCTGTCTCCTGTAAGGATGAAGATAAGATAGCCAGGGCTCATGACCCCTTAGCTCCTAGGGGCCTAGTGTCTTCTGATGACGAGGAAAATGACAACCTCAATCTACTGAAACGTGTTCCGGATAACTCTGAGTCGGCCAGGAAGCACCCAAGTCCTGCTTCTGGCAGTAATTGGGCAGAGTTTTCCACCGCAAAGGTAGACCACTTCACCTCTATGTCCTGTCCGAGTTTTCAGACAACTGAAGGCCTGCCAGGAGAGCCTGAAGGAAACAATTCTGTTAAAATTCTCCTCGGGGAGGTAAAAAATGCCATAGTCAAACTACATGAAGACCTGAGCATGGTGATACGGGAGCTTCATGTCATCAACAGCCGTCTGGTGAGCATGAGCGGGAATAGTCTGCAACTAAGCCAGTCTTCACAGCTTCCCCAGTCTTCTGAGGGGAATTCAGATCACATCTAATAAGCTCCATAGTCTTTTTTGGTAGAACTCATGTGGTTCCACTTCCCAAAGACTAAGTTAACCTCCTATAGATTCTCATTATTATGGCAAAAATAGGGTGGTGGTTTGATTTTTCCTTGTCAGGCTCATTAACAAATCTCTTTCAAACCAATAAACTCATTTGGTTTACTTTTTAAAGAGAAAAGGTATCGCCTTTTATAATATTATCAGTTTAGATATGAACTAATGTTCCTTTGAAACTGAAGAGAATTTCATTCTTCCACTCTCTGGACTTTACCTCAAAATATGTTAAACATTAGTGGAAGTTGTGGGAAGACCTTAAACTGCAAATGGCTGGTCTAGGGCTTTGGGATAAGCAGCAGTAAGAAGCCCTTCACAGCCTGGGGTAGAGTTTTCCTATGGTCTCATGCCAAGTTTCAGATTCCTCAGACCAAGGGCCAGCAATCTTTCCCTTCTAGTGGCTGCCACTGTTGGTTGGGGGTTACATTGAGACAAGTAGGACACGGAACAGGAAGGAGTTTTTATTGTTAATGTATATTGCAAAGTGAATTCAAATGCATACTTTTTTCTTGTATTTGGAAAAATAAATTTGATATTTTTCATCTAATATGTATCTTTTTAATTCATTAAGACAGGCTTTCAAGTAGAAATGTCTCAATTTTTACATTTATGGGAAAATGATCTAGTTTGGGGGTCATAGACCAGTGCTTCTCAACCCTACTGCACATTAGAATCACCAGAGATGCTTTTATTCTGTTCTGCATTAATTTGAAAGGACAGTGCAAGGGCTCCATGTACCCATCACTCAGTTTCGACAATTACCAACTAAAAGCTAAAATAATTCCTGATTATTTTGAAGAAATATGGGACATTTCAAAAATATTCTAATGTTGGCTGCCTTCCCAAGCCAAAACTGATTTTCACCGTGTTAACTGGTTTAAGAACTAGAGGGAACTGCTAGTGAAACTGGTAGAGGGAAGACTGTGACGTGGGAGGAGGTTTGACATATTCGAGGAGGGGCAAGGAAGCCACTGTGGCTGGTGTGAAGTGAGGAAAGGGGAAAATAGTAGGGGATTTGAGGTCATAGAGGAAAGAGCAGGAGTAGTGCCAGATGACATAGGTTCTAGAAGACCTTTGTTAGAGATTTTGGCCTTTACTCTATGAAATAAAAATTGTGACAAGGTTTTAGGGTAAAAAGATGATCTTAGGGCTCTAAATGATCATGTTGGCTTTGGGGGAGAGACGGAGGCAGGACCATGGGGTGAGGCAGGTAAGACAATTAGAAGGCTATCGCAATTATCCAGAGAAGAGCGGATAGTGAACCAAACCAGGGTAGGCATAGTGAAGGTACATGAGAAGTGATTCATTTAGGGATTTGCTGATGGTTTGGATAAAATATATGAGAGAGAAGAGTGACAGCTAAACCCAAGGTATTGGATTGAGCAATTGAAATTCAGGATGAACTTGCCATCAGCTGGAATGAGGAATGTTGCAGATAGGGAGAATTTTGAGGCATTCGGTTTTAGATAGGTTAAATCTCAGATGTGTATTCGATAACCCAAGTGGAGATATCAAGTAAACAATTGGATGTGGGAGCTGAGTCTGAGAGAGAGATCTAGACTGGAATGGAGGCTGGGGTTTAGTAATTGGCGGTTATTTAAAGCTATGAGACTGGATAAAATTGCCAAAGGAGTGAGTGTGATAGTGGAGAGAAGTTGAAGGCCTGAGCCCTGGGTCATTCTAACAGAAGAAGATCAAGAAGTTGAGGAATCAATGAATGGGGCTGAGAAGGAGCTATACTGAGGTAGGAACAAAACAGTACAGTGTGTAGTGTTTGGGAGCCTACAGTGCTTTTCTCTTTTTCGCCCTTGCCTCTTCCATATGCATTTCAAAAGCGCCTTTCCAAGTTCTTTCCAAATCCTATTAGATTTTTTTAATGTTTTTATTAAAATTCCAGTTAATTAACATGAAGTGTCATATTAGTTTCAGGTGCACCATATGGTAATTTAGGGAATTTTTTTACAAATTTAATCTTCTGATCTAGGAGCATGTCTATCTGTATGTTTCTATGGGTCTCCTCTTATAAAAGGCTTTATGTTTCGTCTGCCAATCCATGTGCATGGTATATCTTTATGTTCATTTATGTGTTCTCTTAGTTTTCTTCAGTAAACTCATTATGTCCCCCACAGAGGCTTTCTGTTTCTATTTTAAAGATTTAATCCTTTCATGCCTGATACTTTTGTGCTATTGTAAATGCTACCTTTTTGCCAGTTTTTAAATTTTGGAACCTAACAGTTGATAGAAATCTAAATCTCCATCAAGATTCACTAATAGTTAATATGTTACCATGTTCGCTGTATCTCCCTCCCTTGCTAAACATGTTTATATCTGCATACACATTATGTAGACAGGTAAATAGGTAGACACACACACGTGTTGCTGAACCATTTGAAAGGAAGGTCCAGATATCCTGACACTTCACCACAGAATACTGCACCTTACTACATGAATCAGGGTGATTATTTTCCAACCGATCTTCCAGTTAGTTCTCTCTTCAGCTGTGTCTAATCTGCTGTTAAATCTTCCCATTTGGTTTTTAATTCAGTTATTACTCATTTCATTTCTAGAATTCTCCTTGGTTCTTTAAAACTCTTTTAAAAGATTCTTTTTAAAAACTTTTTATGGTCCATGTTTCTTGAAGATATTTTCAAGCATAATTCTACTAGTAAGAGTATTAAGCAAACTAGTATAGAATTCTTACTAGTAAGAAAAATAGGTAAACTAGAGAGTATTCTTACCAGCAAACTATCAAGAATATATACATTTAAGGCTATAAATTTCCCTTTACTGCAACCCACAAAAATTTAAAATTGATATATAATTCACATACCATTAACTTTACCCTTTTAAGGTATATAGTTCACTGGTTTTAGTATATTCACAGGGCTGCACAACCATCACTGCTATCTAATTCTAAAACAGTTTCATCACCACAAAAAGACACCCCATACTCATTAGCAGCCACTCCCCATTTTCCCCTCCCTCAAACCCCTGGCAACCTCTAATCTACTTTCTGTTTCCATGAATTTGCCTAGTCTGGATATTTCATATAAATGGAATCATGTGGCTTTTTCTGTCAGGTTTCTTTTGCTTAGCATAATGGGGGGGGTCAATCATATTGTAGCATGTATGAGTTCTTCATTCCTTCTTATGTCTGAACAATATTGCATTGTATGGATATGCTAATTCCGTTTATTTGTTCATCAGTCGAGGGACGTTTGGGTTGTTCGCACTTTGGGGCTACTATGAACAATGCTGCTATGAGTATTTGTGTGAACACGTTTTCCCTTCTCTTGGATACACATCTAGGAGTAGACTTTCTGGGTCATATGGTAACTCTTATGTTTAACTTTTTGAAGAGCTGCCAAGATATTTTCTTAAGTAGCCTCACCATTTTACCACGAGGATTGGTATGTATTGTTTTTGTTGTCCTTTGGCTCAAAAAATATTCTAATTCCTGTCATGAGGAAGTATAGAAGTATATTTCTTAGCTTCCCAGCAATTTTTCTGTAATAATTCCAACATCTCAAGTTTTTATTTGTTTTTGTTATCTATTGCCCTGCAATGATTTGTGCTCGAGATGTCATGTTTCCTTGTGTACCTAATTATCTTTGACTGTGTGCTGGTCATGACACTTGAAAATTAATTTGTATGGTTAATACAAGAATTTGTTTTTGCTTCTGCCAAGTGCCTGGTGCTGTTGCACCCCCATACTGGTTAGGTAAATGAAGGTCATGGCTTGAAGTTTTCTAGAATACCCAGGTAGGTTAATCCCAGACTGAAATTCCTCATAAAGGATGGCTCATTTCTAATTCACTCTCATTGCGTAGCCGTTGGGTTCCCCTTTGTTGTAAGGAGCATGTCTTTTTAGACTTCCCACCTGTGTGAGCTCATTTCTGTTCCTATTGCTGTCGAAAGGAAAGTTGGCATTTGTTGAACTCAACGAATGCCCTTAGGGGAAAGTGGTGTCTGTGATCATTTACTTACCAGGTCTCTGGGGTTTTTTTGAGTATCTATTGCACACAAGACTCTGTTCCGAGCCCTGGGGATTCAGTGGTGAACAAAACCAGATATTCCTGTCCTCACAGAGAACTGAGTTCTAGAGTTCTGGAGAAATTTGATAGATTAATCAAATTGTTTTTTAAAAAACTGTAAAATCTAATGGTTCTGGGAAAGGAAATGTAGGTTTTGACCTAGCTGGCAAGGGGTTCGGGGAAAGCTTATCTAAGGAAGTCACTTGGGCTAAAATATGAATTCTAGGATTATTGAAGTAAGCACCACTAATGACATGTGGGGCAAGTCAACGTCTTTATGAAATAACAGAGCATAAAATAAGAATGAAATCTTAAGACATCTTCTGTTGGCTTTCTTCATACATCTGGGAGACCCACAAATGGATTCTTAAGGGATAGTAGGATACAGCATCTCCTTTTTTTACTGGCCTTAAATTTCGTAGTTGTACACTGCTAAGAGTTGAGAAGAAACAGGGGCGCCTGGGTGGCACAGCGGTTAAAGCGTCTGCCTTCGGCTCAGGGCGTGATCCCGGCGTTGCGATATCGAGCCCCACATCAGGCTCCTCTGCTGTGAGCCTGCTTCCTCCTCTCCCACTCCCCCTGCTTGTGTTCCCTCTCTCGCTGGCTGTCTCTATCTCTGTCAAATAAATAAATAAAATCTTAAAAAAAAAAAAAGAGTTGAGAAGAAACAAAGCCCCAGAGACACAGCACTCCTCCCCCGCTTCCCCCATTACCAAGAGGTGTCGCCTCAGATATCTTGAAATTCACTCAGAGAAACCCCACAAATAACCAAGGCAACAAAAGCTATCCCTTTGAGAGACTACCTTGCATGCACATAGTAACTTCAGATTTTAACTAGGTTTTACGCAGCTCATATATTTTAATTCAACCATTTTTTAATTAGTATAATTAACAAGCACTTATTTGAGTTTCTATTTAGCCAACTCCATTAAATGAATAGAACAAACTTGGCTTAAATTAAGAACGGGTACATTCTGATTGACTTTGTAATTGTCTCAGATTAAAAATACGTCATTAAATGCTATTAAGTATTTTATTTGAAACTTGATCTTATTATAAGGCAGTTATGAAAATATTGTACAGTTTACGTATTGTCAAATTACTGATGTGTTCATCCTTTAGATATTTACTAAACACTAGCTATGAGTGGGCAATTTGCTAGACACTGGGGACACAATGGTGTACAGTCCTATCCTCAGAGTTGCCGTTTCATAGGCAGAGTATGATATGTGAGTCCTATGAGTTTAGGAAGCAGGGGATAGTGTGGGAGGGCCTAGTGAAGAGGGGCAACCAGCTCTGATTTAGGGGAGGGTCAGGGAATGCTTCCTGGAGAAAATGAAGTCCAAAGTGAATCCTGAAGGATAAGCAGGAGCTCGTCAAGCAAAGAGAGGGTAGAGAGAGAATTTTCTACGGAGAGAGAACGGCGTTACAAAAGCTGGAAGCAGGAGGGAACTAGGTGAGACTGAGAATGGGACAAAGCAGGTGGGTCAGAGATTTGAGTGCCGTGGTTTCCCTTCATGCAGAGACACCATGATGGTTACGTAGTATTAACCGACTGAGTAGCAGAGAAGGACTGAATGACGAGTAAACGGATCTTCTTGGAAATGAAGTCTCCTAAAAATTTGGGAGTTTCTAAAATCCATTCACAAACTGATAAAAATAGACTTTACAGGGGTTTTTTGGAAACCTTGGTGACTCATGTTCCGCACAAATGGGACAGTTGTGACAGTGGTTTGCTCTGGATGTACAAGGAGCGATGTCCTCGTGTGCATTCCCTCTGGAGAGAAGGTGAGTCCTGAGTGCAGTCTGGGGGTCAGTTACATGCTCATGTACTGGGGACTGGTTTTCGAGGTCTCACTGTAGTTTTAATAGAGTGGATTCTGAGATGTGATAAAAGGATTTAGATATGTGGAATTGAGAGATTTTTCTTTCTTGCAGAACAAGTAATTTGAGGAGGCCAAGCATATTATTGTTATGCCAGAATATATGTGCCACTTCTTATCAGCAGGCAGGCTCAGAAAAGAGTAAATTGGCTCAGAAGAAACTAGGTTTTCAAGATGATTTTGTTTGGTACTTTCAAATTCTGTTTTCTCACTGATGGTGCAGAAAGTTCTCAAAGATATGGTAATTATTGCAGAATTATGGCTTCAGGCGTTCGCAGCCATTCAGTGAAATTCCGTTGTAAAACATCATGATCTGTGTGTTCACTTGTGCTGCAGTTGAAAACTTGTCCCCGCTACTGTGTACCGCATCATTCTTACAACTCAGTAGGAAAACGCAGAAAGCAGACGTTCTAGGACTTGCTGATATAATTAAACATAGGGCCTGAGATAGCAATGCATCAAGGATGAGCTCCAGAATTCTAGTTTGTTATTATTATTAATAGTACTATAATAACAACACTAATAATGGTTGACATTTATTGAACACTAACAATGGTCTAAGCACTTTTTAATTCTCTCAACAACCCTACCAGGAAGGTTCTAGTATTGTCACGTTGCATATGAGAAAACAGAGGCTAAGAAAAGCTAAGGAACTTGCCCAGGGTCACACAGAAAGAAGTAAGGGTCCATACCATCCCTTGAGCCCCGGTCTGCCTTGGTGTCGAGTTTGTGTGTGTCACCAGGTGGCCGCACGGCCTCGCAGTCCAAGGGAAGGGCAGCCAGGTGGGCTGTGTCAGCACTGGTTGGGACAGGAAAGTGGAAAGATGGCAGGTCCAGCCTGTCTGTCTGCAGCTTTGGGGGCAGCTGGAGCCCCTCTCTTCCGCACTTGCCCTCCCCGTTCACATCCCGTTCTCCGGCTGGTCACCCCCTAACTCCGAGGACCGCGTGGCCGCAGCTGCCACCCAGACCCTCTGGAGATTCTTTGGTTGCTTTGCCTGTTTCTGAAAAGCTATCTGCCTCCACCCCCCTCCCCAGCCGGCCCTTGACTTCTCCCACGTCTGGAGGCTGGGGCAGCTAGAACATGTTAAGAGCTGGTTTGGAGGTGAAAAGACTGTCCCGACTTCTCTTTTTCTTACTTCATTAAAGCTGGGAAACATCATGGAGCCACACACACTGATTTACACGGGGACTGTTACCCAGCAGCGGTGAGCTTCCACTTACTACCAGGGTCTCTGCCTCTGGACTACGTAATACACACTTGAAAACCACGCAGAGCTACCCAGAAACAGCCAACAACAACTAGAGGAAAATTCGGTTTTGAATTTGGTTACATGTAGCAGTAATATGTTCATACTTCTTGAAAAAAACATGTGGTGGGGGCACTTCGTCGTGTATCTTCACGATTAGTTTCATTAATCCCAGCACTAACGATGGCGGGAGGAGGGATGGGAGGTCTGCAAGGAGGGCAGGGAGGCCTGGCTGGCTGCCTTGGTGGGACCGGCGGGGCTGCAGGCGGCTACCGGCGGGCACACTGTGCCATCCTGGCGGCCGTGACAGAGGGCATGGCTCCAGAAGAGGGACTCTCACTGTCCCCCCCCCAAGCCTGAAAGCCAAGCGGCCTGCGGTCACGAGGCAAGGGGACCTTAGAGAAGGCGCACAAGCCTGGCCTGCCCCCCTCAAGATCCGCAGGTGTGCCCGCACAGAAGCAGGAGCCTGCGGAGGCCAAGGGAACCTGTGGGGAGGATGGGACAGGGCTGCAGGTGGCCCTCCAGAGCTCCGCTCCTTTCCTGAGCACAGCTTCCCAGATCTGCACCTGCTTGCTTGTCTGCCGAGAAGCACCGCTGAGCACGGCGGCCCTGCTAACGTGGCTTCTCGGTGGTCCCCGTTCTTGAAGGGGAGGGCTGCGTGACTGGCCCTGACCAGCGTGGGCCCCATCGGGGACGGTAATGGCAGGCGGCTTAGGGACACAAGGTCCGAAGCTTCTCTCACCTGCCATGTGGCCAGGGGTTGGCTGGCAAGCCTCACCCTGAGGCCTGTAGGTTACCTCTTTTAAAGTGTTTTAGGAAGCTGTGCTTCCCAGTTACCTTGAGGTTTCCATGACTCGGTCTGTTCAAACCCCCTTGGCCTCGTGTCTCCTAACGTTTGTGGAGCGCTTTACAGTCGGCCAGCCCTTGAACATGTCTGTTCACGGAGCTTCAGAGAGCGAGGCAGAGGAGAAATGGGGGGGGGGGGGCGTGGAGCGCGCGCTCAGAGACGCTGAGTCAGCGCTCAAGGTCACACAGCAGGGCTGGGACACCTCCCTCAGGTTTCTGATGCCAGACCCATCCTCTCCCGCCAGCTATGCTGCCTTTGGCCTCTTTCCTAAAACACAGGGAAGGTTCAGGATTCTAATCAGCTGCCGAAAACTCGGTATGGAGTCTCTGCCCTTAAAATTGTCTTCTGTATTCTTAATCTTATAGTTTAGCTTCATTTAAGCCATTAACATATTTCACGTCCCTAATATATGGAAACTGGTGTTTTCATGTGGCTCATTAATCCCCACTTCTTCCCCTAAAATAAGCCAAAGTTGTTGGAAACAATATTACACCAAGACCAGAACACCTCCCATTTCTGAGATGAGCTGAAGGAGGAGAGGGTGGCTCTCGCTCTGATTTTGTCTAGACACCTAAATGACAATCGTGGAAAGGGTGAATTTCAAGGACTAACGTGCTGAGGTCCAGCGCGGTCCTCTTCTGCTGTTTGACATTAGAACATAAACAGGACCCACCAGCCGCTCAGCCCATTGTCTTCACCACATGGAAAAAGTAAGCAAACGGAGATGCTTGAATGTTAATAAGCAATTGATTCATAATTAAAATTCCTAATTTTGAGATTTTAATAATAATCCAGGGGACGGGAGAGAGTTAGGAGTGAGCATGCACCTTTCTGTGGCCTCTCTCTTCTGTCCCTAAGCTAGCGGGTGCAGAGCCTAGGGCCAAGCATCGGCCCACCCCTCCCTGGGGCAGCGCAGCTCCGGGGGGGGGGGGGGGATTCCAGGGGGAATAGCTGTCACTGGTTGTCACCAAAGCCCTGTGACGAAGGTCAAGCTGTTCAAGCAGCAGGGCTCTGGTTTTGCTGAGGAAGTGGGCTAAGTGGAATGCCCCAACAAGATAGGGGAAGCTGAAGCCACTCCTGGGTCCCTATATTAGTGCCCTAGGGCCGCCAGAACAAAGTACCATGAACTTGGTGGCTTAAAATAACAGAAATGCATACTCTCACCGTTCGGGAAGCCAGAAGTCTGAGCTCAGGGTGTCCGCAGGGCTGCTCCCTTCTGAGGCTCTTCCCCCAGGCCTCTCTCCCAGCTTCTAGTGGTTTCCGACAGTCCTTGGCATTCCTTAGCTTACAGAGCCTCCCTCCAGTCCTCCCCCTCCACCTCCCTGGGTCTCTTCACATGTCTCCCCTCTTGCGTGTCTGTGTCCAGATTTCCCCTTTGTACAAGGACACGCATCATATGGGGTTAGGGCCTGCCGTAATGACCTCATTTTCATATGCTTATCTCTGCAGAGGCCCTATTTCCAAATAAGATCACATTGGGAGGTCCTGGGGGCAAACTCTCCAACATATACTTTTAGGGGATATAATTCAGCCCATAACAACTTCTCATCTATCCACATGTGAACAAACATCTCAATAAAAGCAGCCCCCCTCCCCAGGCACCCACCTGGCTCAATCCAGTCCCGTCCCAAGAGAATGACCCAGCAAAACCTGCAGCCAACCCCCTGGTATTACCATTTTACCATTGGGCGGCTGTGCAGGGTGGTGGGGAGCAGCAGCATGGGAAAGGCAGCTCCGGGGATCAGACAATGCTAATCCGAGTCCAGGCTCTGCCCCTTCTGGGCTCCGCTGCCCTTGGCCTGATACTCAGACTCCCACACCTCTGTCCCTTTCCTGTGTCGCTGCAGCACTTATTATAAATGGAGATATGCCTACAAGATCCTTGCACGTAGTAGATACTCAGTAAACAGTAGCCCATCTCCACCTTTCCCGTTCGTCGCACAGAGTCCTGGGATTGTCGGTTGACCTGACATTGCTATACAGGCAATTCTGCAACAGATATGTGCTCCTTGAGCTGAATCTGTGGTTCAATTAATTGAAAAGAAGAAGTATTTCTCAGTGCCCGGGTTTTCAGAATTCACCAAGGGGTACCAAGCCGACTGGTGGGCTGCCTTCTTTGAAAAGGAAGCAGGTCGAGCACCATGCCCGGCATTGATGGACTGTTGCAGCGTCTCTCCGGCTCCCATGTCGCGTGGGCCTTTGTGTCTGCCATACAGCGATCAATTGCCCTGTTCCTGGGAGCCTGCATCCCGAGGAACAGCATTCAGAAGAGAACAGGGGCCCTGGAGCCTGCCTCTCTCTTTTCGGGGGCTCCGGCTGCCACCCGCTCCTGTGTCCCTGCCTCGGGTGGGAGAGGCCGGAGCCTGCTGCAGAGTGATGCTGGTGGGAGGGCTGCCCCTTGCCGGGGTCACCACCGCCGCGATCTCACGGGTTCAGAGACGCTCACTTTATCAGCTTTCGCAGAGGCGCTCAACCCTGAGGAGACTGCTTTGTAATAACCCAAATCAAAAGAGACTGTTTTATAAGCCAGATCATCCTTGGGCACCAGACTGCAAGTGTTTATTTATTCATTTGTTCATTCGTTCACTCAGCCAGCAAACCTACACGGAGGGCTGGGCACTCTCCCACGTCAGCTCATTTGAGCCTTAAAATAATCCCAGCGGTCCCCTTATCCTCCCTCTTACAGACAGGGAAATCGAGGCTTGGGCAGATGAAGTGACTTTCCCAGATGCCTGCTTTCATGGTGGGCACAGGAAAACAAGACACCAGCGTCTTGGTCTTTATAAACTCCTCCCATCTCTCCCTCAGGCCATCTTTAGCTAACCAGAGATGTGCCCTGCCCCAGAAAGCTCTCCCTTCTCAAAACTTTCACAGCCGGTGCATCGATCCGCACTCGCGAAGTTATGCAGTGGTGACAGACAGCCCTGGTTTCCAGTGGCTTACAACCACCACGGGTTACTTGTCACCCGGGTTAGACATCAGCTGCCAACCGGCCAAGGCTGATTCAAGCCATCCTCTTCCTGAGATCCAGGCTGAAGAAGCAGGACAGGCTCGCTCGGTGGAGGGAAAGAACAATGGTGGAAACTCGATGACTGTTGAACCTTCTGGCAAGGGCTCCTTCCCTTGTGAGCCACCTGGCCAAGCCTGCTGTGACTGGGGCAGGGAAGGAGGAACGCTTTCAAGTGAAGGCAGCAAATAACGGGCAACAACTATACCATCTGCTATGGCAGCCTCTCTGCGCTTATGGGCTTCATCCTCTAGTTTACAATATGGAAATGGTATCAGTTTCCTCTTAATGGGGCACTTGTACAGATGACGTGAAGTCCAGTACGCCTGGCAGCACAGCAAATTGTCCATTTCCCTTCAGTTCTGAGTGCCTCGCACGCTGCGGGGCACAGAGCAGGTGCTCCAGCGACCGTGGCGGCCCTGTATTCATCAGTGAATAGTTCCTGATCGCCTGCCGTGTGCAGGAGCTCTGATGCTGGGATCGCTTTTAGGATCAAGTGGCGAACAAGACAAGCCACATTCCTATTCTCGTGGACCTTACATTCCAGTTCATGAGACACAGACAATAAACAACTAAATAAGAATTTCAGAGAGTGGTCAAGAGCTGTAAAGAAAATAAAGCAGAATAGATAAGAACAGGGTACAGAGTGAGTGAGAGTCATCAAGAAAGAGGTAACTTGAGTGGAATCGGCATCCTGGACAGGGTGGTGTGTACAAAGGCCCTGAGGCAGGGATGAGTTGGACTGTTGAAGGGACAGAAAGGCCAGTCGGGCCAGGGTGTCCTGAGCACCGTGGGCACCCACACGGAAGGAAGCTGGAGGAGAGGCAGGGGCCCCAGAACCTGGCACAGCGCCTGGGGCACAGGAGGGGTCAGGAAACATCAAGCAAGAAAGAGTAGTCATCAGGATGGGACAATGGCCACACCACAGATAGAGCTCCCCTGCCCCTGGAGGGACTGCAGAAGCTCTGCCCGTTCCTTCTTCCTGATTCTCCTTGATTCCTCATTGGCCCCTAGAAACTTCTCGCAGTGCAGTATCTCTCCGTGACTTGTTACCATTTCCAAAATTACTGCTGATTTTATATTACATTTCACGGCGGCTCCTTTCTGATGACCTAGAGACGTACTTTATTCTTATAAATAAGCTCTCCCCAAATCACGGCGTGGGACGGGCTAAAGCCATCCCATCCACTGTGCGCTGATGACCGTCAGCTCGGCCTCCAAACCATGGCCGCCGCTGACCTTGGCCTGGATTCCAGGGGGACGTTCACTTTGGGGACCTGGATCTCCCTGCCCACAAACAGTGGGGTCACGTGGGACACGTACATCTAACGCCAGCCACAAACATACTTCACCCACACCTGCTCGTGAGGAGAGGAAGAGAGGAATGTAAGTAACACAGTGAACTCGGGCCTCAGGATGAGCTGGAATAGGAGACAAGACTCGGCAGTTTCCTCAGGGTCCTGGTGCCTCTCGTGGCTCTAGCACGTTCCCTTCTAGTGATCTGCGAGATCCTAGCGTTTAAGATCTGGGGGGCCCGAAGACACATGGCCTCTGCAGTGAAACAGCACTTGGTAGGAGCAAGGAGGACGCCTGGGCTGGCCTCCTGCTGCAAGCCAGGATGTGAGTCTCAGTGAGGCCTTCCTGGGGGTCCCGGGTGGGGAGCAGGGTGGGGGCGGAGCACGGCCCCTCCTGCCCAAGGTCTCCAGGCAACGGGGTATTGGGAGCAGGCTGGGGGAGACGGGGCAGAGCAGGCCCACACCCCCAAGTCCAGATTCCCCAGTGGTTCAGAGAAGGCTGGGAGGGGGTCAGGCTCAGGAGGGAGACGTCCGAGAAAGCTGGAAGGCCCTGGAGTGAAGGTGAGCCCACTGCCCTTCTGAGCGATGGCCGTGTGGTGCTGTGTCCAAGCCATAAATGCAACGGAGAATCCAGCAGAGGGGGGACTGGGGAGAGTTCCCTCCATTCCCACAGGCGGGACCCACAGAGGACCCAGGGTCGGAGACGGGGCTGCACACAGTGGACTAAACATTAACTTGAGGATCATTCGTGGGCCCACCTGGTCAGGTGTCCGACTAGAGTCACAGGCGAGAAGCCCAATCCAAAGAGCCAAAGAAATAAAAAAGGAATTCTCATTTACCTTTATATTCTTAAAGCTGATACAATGTGTATCCTGAGCTGGACCCGTTGGATCTCCTTGGTCCCTCGTCCTGTGTGTACTGCTCCTGGGCTGCTCCTTTGCCGAAGTCCCAGCACCAACCCCCCCACGACTCCCTATGCTCCACCCCAATGCCAGGTTCTAGCTCATTCCTTCTTCCTCCTTCTTGAGGCTGGATGGAGATCCCCCACTGCCAGGGGATGCTGAAGAGGGAGACTCTGGGGAGTGAGGCCCTCCTGGTGCTGGACTGAGCAGCGCCCCGCGAGGTGAGCTACCAGGAGAGAGGACAGGGGTGTGGGCCTCAAGCCAGGGCAGCCAGCGAGAGAGGCGGAGGGAGAGGGAAGGCTGAAAGTCACACCAAGTTCTGTGAGCTAAACATTGCCTTCCCGACGCCGACGCCAGGGTGAGGAAATCAGGCTCAGAGAGGTTAAGGAATGGCCCAAAGGCAGAAGGAAGGCCAGTAAGAGTCCGAGGCAGGAATCACACCTGGGTCGGCCTGAAGCCAAGGGAGCGTGCTCGTAACTACATTACACTACACATCCTTTCAGAGCAGGGGTGCAAAGAGGAAGAACCTTGGGGGTGGGGTGCGTAGGGGAGCGCAATGAGAAAGATAAGAAGACGTCAGCTGGAAAGGTGGAGGAAGAGCTGCGGGGGAAGGGGATTGTGTGGAGGGAGAGAAAAACCACATTTGCAAACGCAAGCCTCTGGACAGACGTTTGGAAACTGTTAGGGGTTGTCAAAATCTTTCTCGATGGTTTTTTTCTAAAGCTCTGGTATCCAACCTATGGCATAACTTTGGGACAGGACCAGGGACAGCAAAACAGAGCCAATTAAACGGGCACCCCACCACAGGATGTTTTCCCAGAAACTTCTCAATCGCCCTGTGGGGCCCTGAGGTCCCGGGGAATGGTGTAAGCGCCACAGCGTTCATGTGACGAGGTACAGACCCAGCACTTTCCATCTGTAGTTGTGCATCACAGCGTTTGCTCTCAGGCTCTGGGGCCCAAGTCTATTAAAATTCTGATGCTTCTGAGGCTGTGGGATTGGATAATGATAGAAACTTCAGCAGAGGAAGAAAAAAACCTAATGACAGACAGCACAGCAGAAGTCGAATGCAGCGAGCCTGGTCCCAGCCCCCAGGGCTGCTCAGCGCCTCCTATCCTGATGGGGAGAGAACGGCCCCCACGACTTGGCGCTGGCAATCAAGGCTGATTCTTGGATGGCGTGAAAGACAAAGGATTTTAAGATCGGTAACAACAACAATTATCATACATTTGTAATTTACATTTGTATTTTAAGTGTGTAATTGGCGCTGTAGAGAACTTGACGGTTTACAAAATGCATCATATACAATTTCCTCTCTGTCCCAACAGCGACCTAGCGAAGCAAGTTTGTGATACGCACAGTAAGTCTGCTTCCCCACCTCCCCAGCAGGAAGCAAAACTGCATTTCCTACCCCCCATCTCCAGAGGTTCGGTGTGGCCAAGTCACTTAAAACATGGCCGAAGCCTTTCCGTTACAAGTGCCATATTCCCTGCCATGGACTGGCCCTGGTCCCAGAAGAAGGAGACGTGGAGCAGAGTCCCAGGCTGGCCGGCAAGACGCGTCGAACCTGGGTGTGTGTTGGTTGGCATGCGTTGAGGATGTCCCCGCAGCAGAGCCTAGCTGAACTGATATAGAAATTATCCCCGTTTTCAGAATGAGTGAACGAAGACACACACCTACCCAAGGCTCTGTAGATAGAAGCTTGAAGTGAAACCTGGATCTTCCTGCCGCTTCCCATCAGGCCATGCAAGGATGGAATCCAGCGGGGCTTGTCGGTTACAGCTGATGACTTTGGGCAGGTTCTGTGAGCCCCTGAACGCACAGTGCTGCTTGTCTGGAAAACAGAGATGGTAACAACCCACAAGGTGCTTGGGAGAACTTAAGTTGGTGACCTTGGAAAAGTCCTTGGTGCCCCACGGTGCATTTTCCCCAGCCCTGGGCTCTACCTGCTTCCCCAATGCTGTGTTTCAAAGGTGCCTGGGTAGCCTGGGGAAGTTTGAAGATGATTCAGAGTTCCCCAGACGCCCTCCCTGAATTGCTCTGCCTTCTGCCCTCAGCTAAGTAGAGTTTTTATTCCCGTTTTGGCCTCGGAATCTGGAAGGTGTCTCCTTTGTGTCCAATTAGAACATTTTTCATTTCAAAATGTATTGTTGTCTGGGAACAATGTCATGAGGCAGAGCTGAGCTGCTCCTGAGAATAGAAGCAGACAGTGAAAGCCTTCCCGAGCGGTGCGGCACCTGTGAGTGGCCCCTCTCGGCTCGGTACCGACTGAGCCATTGCCAGGTGTCAGCAGGAGAGACCCTGTAATTAATTTTTAAATTTGCTATTATCATGCATTTAGGCAGTGGGCTGACGTTCTGCTTGGTTTTGACCTTTAAAAATGTTACAAGCAATATCAGCTTTTCTCCGAAGTGAAGGACACTGACCCAGAGGCTATAAAAACCACCTCGTAAGCTGGCAACCTTCCTTCTAAAGTTTTCTCATTTCCCTTTATTTTACTTGTCATCTGTTTAAAAGAAACCCACAGACACACACCCCTTTTTCCCCCCTAGAAATAAAGTGTATGTTTCCTCCCTTCCGTTTTTACTCCCAAAGCAGCTGTCACACTTTTTTTGTGTGTGGTGAAATATACATAACATAAAACTGACCATTTTAGCCATTTGTAAGTGTATAGTTCAGTGGCATTAAGTACCTTCGTACTGATGCAGGCTGGCTGGGTCCGAGGACCCAGAGGGGTTCCCGCAGGGCCAGCCGAGATGGTCTTTGGCTTCGCACAGGATAGAAATCAAATGCGTGCCAAGAGGAAGTGAGAGCAGAGTTTACTGAAGACAGAGAGAGAGAGTAGATACAGAGTATCTGGGAGCCTCAGGAAGGAAAGAAGAGGGAGTCTCGTCTTTGCACGGGGTCTGGGGTTGGTATTGAGGACGATGGTCAAGTGCCCTGTCTTCTCAGGCATCCAGGAACGGATGTTGAGGTGTCCCCACAAGTCACTGACGCCTGGAGCCAGGGGTCTTGGTGAGTCAGCGGTCTTGGAAAACATTCGTGCTGACGCTGCCTGGTCACTGCTTGGATGTTATCTGTTGTGCTGGAAGACCCCAAGGAAATCATTAAATCCTTGACCTTTACGAGGAGGACGGACACTCCGTGCTCTGCAAGGTGTGCGTGAGGTGGGGGTAGCAGGTCCCAGCAAGAAGAGGCAGCAAAAAACGCAGTCTTTCATGGGGTCCCCTCCGTTTCCCTGTCTCAATATCGTGGTGTGACCACCGTCCACCTACAGAGCTTTTCCACCTCCCAAACTGAAAGTCGGTGCTCGTTAAACAAGAACTCTCCACCCCCTCCCCCAGCGCCTGGCCACCACCGTTCTACTTTCTGTCTCTGTGAAGTTGATTATTCTGGGGACCTCCTGTAAGTGAAATCATGCAGTGTTCGTCTTTTTCCGATGGAAAAGTGTTTTTTCCACACGTTATTTCATTTGAGCCTCCAACAACGTTTGGAAATCAGCACAAACACCTGGTGTGGCGGGTGGGACTGCCCTGGGCCAGGCTCCTGGGGGGACAAACAGGACCTAAGCCCCCCGAGCGCCGGCCTCCTCCTGCCACCGCCCCGAGACGTCCTGGTGGCCAACGCGAACCGCAGGACTTCCTCCGCTGTTCAGGCTGCTGTTCACTTTTCCACTGTATTTCGTTCCCCGCCTGTGTGCATCCAGCAGCTTCCAGCAGCGGCTCAGACAAGATCAGGGGAGTGGTATAGTCACATTTACCCACTTTGAGACAGAGGAAGGAAAAAAAGCCCCGTCTCCCCACTGTGAACCACCAAGTCTGACTCCTCCTGGCCTTTCTGTAGGAGGAGATCAGAATGTGACGGAAGGAAATTTCTTACTTACATGTGAAGCACTCAGGTGAGACAGTGTCAAAGCCGGGGCAGGAGCACATCAGGCCCGGACCAGAGAGGGCCAGCGAAGTGACAGAGGCCCTTGTTGGCCCAGCACCTAGGGTGGGCCAGGCCCTCTGATCCAGTGTCTCCACAGGAGGGGAAAGTCCGCCCCATCCTAAACGCAATCACACAGGCAGGAAGCCACACGGATGAGTATGGCTGTGAAGTTCCCTCAGCACACGGCCCCGCTGCCATCCAGTGGGACGAGGTGGGACAGAGAAAGGAAAGGAGATCGTTCTAGAAGTTCAGCTTCTACATGGGGGTCAAGTGCAGCTGGAACCCGTGACTAAGTTCCTTTTACTGCTGCCTCCGCGGGAGAGCCTGGGGACACCTTCTCGGAGACAAGATGCTGACTGGCATTCCATCCCGTGCCCTCTGCTGGACGGCTTTCAGGCAGGAACGTCCTGACGGTGGTCCTGAGCACAGGGATATGTTGTCACTGAATTGAAATAAACCAGGGACGTGTCCTGAGTGCTCCTAAGTGCCAGGCTCAAGGCTCTGCCCCAAGGACACCAAGACGAAGGTAACCTGTCTGTGACCTTGAGCGCAGACTAAAGACAGTTCCTTCCTGTTAGCACCCTGTGGACTGTTCTAGAGTCAGCCATGCCCCACTGGGGTGGGGTGACTAATTCTGCCAGGGACAGGGAGACGGCTGGCACGTCCCAGAAGACTTCACAGCAGAGCTGTTGTCTGAGCTGCGTCCTCCCGGCTGGGCTCCAGCAGGTGAGACGTAGGGCCAGCACAGGCTGGTGGAGCCCCCACAAGACAGAGGGCACGGGGCGGAGGGCGGGGGGTGCATCGATGCAGAGTGTCTGGGGGAAGGGGCCAGCTGCTGAGTGACAGGAGATGTGCTGGAAAGCAGGCACATGCACCATCTGCAAGACCCTTTAAGACAACGCATGCAGAAGTTTGGACTTCCTCTTGCAGGCACTGGGAAGCCAGGACAGTTCTGGAAGTTGGGGGGGAGTCAAGGGGCGTGTCAGCAGCTGCTGGGCAGCCACAGGGAATGGGGGAAGACGTGCAGGTAGGGGAGGTGGCTGGGAAGACACAGAGCACTCAATCAAGCCCCACCCCCACCCCCACCCCCCACCGAGGCGGAGACAGAGGGCCAGGAGATGGAAGACCATTCTGGGGAACAGATGTGTCCTCAGTGGCGGCTTCAGGTCCTCTGTGCAGCGAGTTTGTTAACAGCCTGGGCTGAAAAGTCTCTGCACACTCCAGCTGATTGAGGGCTGGCTTTTTATCGCCCGTAAAATACCATCGGGGCTGCACAGTGGGGAATCAAATGAAGCAGAAAGGCCTGGCTGGCCAGGCCCAGCCTAGCAGGAGAGCTTCGGGGTGTCATTTGAGGGGTGCAGAGCCATTCTCTGCCTGACCGGCCTGCAGGGGAGCCTGAAATGTCATCATGAGAGACTCATTCCTCTGACATTAGGTATTTCCTTCCCAAGCACCCAGCTGTAGAGGTGGCATTCAACTTGGCCCCCCTCTTGTCCTCCTTAAGCTCTCTGAGCCTCGGTTTTTATAAGGATTTTCACTTTCCTTCATAATGATAAGACCTAGATCCTCCAAGTTTGGCATCAAAAGGACTCTTCTGGGGGAGGGGAGCAGCTCTTCACCACATTTCACCTTGGGGATGTTTGGTTCCCTGATCCTGTCGCCAGAGGCACACTGACCTCAGCGCATTTCCCCATTTAACGCTCCAGGGAGAGGCGGACCCTTGCCCTTTTGCCCAAAGCATGGGCAGGTGTGACGACTGGAAAATAATGGAAGCGTACTGTGTGACATGCCTTGCATGGGCCGAGTTACGCTGCGCAGACTTGTCTCTGGATCATAGGCCTTGTGCTACTAGAACGAGTTCCTAAGGAAGAGGCTCAGTGGCATTCTTGAGCCAATTCATATGGACCCCAAAATCTGGTGGCCTGCATCTCTTTCCAATTCTGGGTGTGATGACCTCATGTGGGTAGCTTAAAATCAGCCATAAAATTATTTGCACCATGGAAATTGGCCAACACTACAAATCGTGATTTTTTTTTCTCCCCCAAGAGCTGGTGGTTAGACATTTAAAGCACGCCACTGGTTACTGTCACATGCCTACCCTATGACCCAGCGACCCCTCTCCTGGATCTATACCTAAGAGGAAAAGGTCCACATAGCAGCCATATCCGTAATCGACAAAGAGTAGAAATGGGCCAATGTCACTGATAGGAGAACTGTGCTCTACCTGGACAGCAAAGAACACGTCAGAGATGAAGAGGAGCCACCAGACGGCACACAGCAGCGTGGCTGGATCTCAGACATGAGGCTGAGTGAAAGAAGTCAGACACGAAGACTACATTGCATGATTCCATTCATAGGAAGTTCAAGAATGGGCAAAACGAGCAGCAGAACAGCAGTTCCCTGGACTGGGGGTGGCTGGGATTGGCCGGGAAGTGCGTGAGCGGCCATGTGGGGAGCTGTCCCATGTGCTGATGTAGGTGATGGTTACACACGTGTGCACATATGTAAGCTGTTTGAGACTTGTACACTTTGTACTTCACATCCCTCCCTGTATATATTACTTACCTCAATTAAAAGGTAAAGATCGTGCACACGCGCACGTGTGTGTGTGTGTGTGCACACGTGCTGGGAAGTTCTCTCCAACTTGCCAGCTCCCTGTCCATCCCAGCCCACCTCCTAGGAGCTCACACCTTCCTAAAAGCGCAGACTCGAGAAAGTCCGCCTCCTGAGTTCCGGTTTTCTGAGGATACGCGCTGCTCCCGATCATTCACCTTTAGGGACACCCTCTCCATTCCGGGGACATAGGCTCTCCCCTGCCCTTTACCCAAAAGGGATAACTTCATTCCCCAGAGCTCAGTAGGAAGAACAACCCCGTGTGGACGCAGAATGCACGTGTGAACGGGATCCTGTGTGTAGACGGGCTGTGGTCCTTGGTTGGTGCCCAATAAATGTTAAAAACCAAACAAGCAAGCAAAGCAAGCCCATACATTTGTCAAGGACTGAGGGGCGCAAGGCCCCGTGCCAGGCTGGGACAAGGGTAGGTAGGGGCAGGGCACAGGAACGAGCCAATACCAGCCCCGGTGCCAACAGGGCTCTTAGCCGTAAGCACAGAAACTGACTCTGCATTAGTAAGCGGAAATAGTCGTGTTGAAAGAGCACTGTTAGGAGGGGGGGAACTTCCAGAAGCACACCCACACTGCTCCACACGGTGCCTTTGGGCTGGTCCAACATGGAGCTTGCTCTCCGTGATCCGGAGACCCTGTAGTCACACCGAGGCCACTTTCTGCAGCAAACACGACTGACACCAGGGAGAGAGGGGCCCCCAGCTGCACGGGAGGCAGGAAAAGTGAATTTCCAGTTCTTTCAGCTCCTTTAGAGGAGATGGTCTTCTCACCCTACCCCACTGAGACTCAAGAGCGCAGAGCGTGGGGCACCTGCATGGCTCCGTTGGTCAAGTGCCTGCCTTCAGCTCAGGTCATGATCTCAGGGTCCTGGTCTCGAGCCCCATGTTGGGCTCCCTGCTGCAGGGAGTCTGCTTCTCCCTCTGCCTCTGCCATTCCCCCCACCCTTGCACTCACTCTCTCACTCACTTGCTTTCTCTCAAATAAACAAATAAAAATCTTTAAAAAGAGAGAGAGAGAGTGCAGCATCCTGTAGCCACAGGCCTGGGTTTGGGTGGCCCAAGTCAACGACAGTGTCCACCACACCAGCCCTGCCTTCCTCAGCCTTCAGGCCTGCAGGGGCGCCAAGCCCTGCACCACAGCCCCCTGGGCCAGACTGCAGGAGGCGGGCTCGTGTTCCTGCTCACTGCTCCCCTCTTCCCACCTTTGAGCACAGGATCTGGTGTGCAGAGAATATGAGCTGACTGCTGAGCAAGGGTGTTCAATCAAGAAGCTGCCAGACTGATTCTGGATCCTCAGACCCCAGAGGGGGCACCTGCCCCACGGAGAGCCAGGCCAGCCTGCAGCAGTCCCTCTCACTCATTTGTCCAAAATCCCAGGTGCAGGGCCCTGCTTCTCGAAGTCACAGCAATCAGATGGGGCCCAGAAGGAAGGTGGAATGTGGGGGAGGCAGGCGGACAGAGTGGTTGAGGGGGAACAGAAGGGGAGGACTGGGTGGTAGCCAATAAGAAATATTAGTTGAATGTGGTAAATCCAACCAAGTCCAGCCAACAAAAATAAATAAATATTACGTATCCCTGCTTAACTACGCCCGAGCATCTCAGGGCTGTGGGGCGGCCACGGGCAGGGAGAGGGGGAGACGGTCCCACGTGTTTGCACAGGTAACTCACAAGCCCTGAAGAACAGAAGTACTCATGTCTGTCCTGCTTTGCACTTACCTTTATTAAAAACCATGAATTCACCAAATTCTTCTAAATAAATCGAGTCCCGCCAGCTCGTGCTCTGACCCGGTTCCATAGCAAACACCCCGCTCAACATGCAGTCCCCAAGCCCGCCTCTGCAGTCGTGTCTGCTGGACACGGAGGCAATTGGCCACAGCCAGCCGATGGCCCAGCGTGGGGTGCAGGTAAGGCTTTCCCAGGGAGAGAATCCTACGCCTTCTCCCCAGACCCCTCCCTTGCTTCCTTTGGACCCCTCGTTTCTCAAGGGCAACCAGCAAGCAAGTTCGTTATGTTCCTTGCCTCTGCGTGGTAAAAACACATTTAGAGGAAACAGCAAATCTTTTCTGCAAAGCCACCACCTCCCAGGCCACACACAGGCAGGACATTCCCTTAGGACTCAGTCCCCCAGACGCAGATGCCACCAGGCAGGCCTTGGCGAGGAGTCACCATGACCATCCCTAACCAGAGCCGGCATCTAGCTTCGGCGCGCTCTGTGCCCCCGAGTCACAGAGCAGAGGGTAGGCTGAGGCCTCCCCTGGGTGGAAACAATACAAGCTCTCGGTCCCAGCCTCCCCCAGGCCCCATGTGGCCAGCTCTGGGGTCCAGGGCTAGCCACGGTTCAGGCAGCAGTGGGCTCCAGCCCCCATGGGTGGGTGACCGGGTATGAGACACGGCCCACACCGGCTCGTCCTAGTGTCCACTGTGTATCTGGGGCCCTCGGCATCTCCGAGAACCAGCACAGACTGGGATCAGACAGGCCTGGGTTCCAAGTCCCTTTTCTGCTGCCGCCCGTCATGTCATGTAGACCCCAGGCTCCACTCCCTCGAGCCTCTGCTTCCTTGTCTGTACAATGGGGATCCTGGCAGTGCTCGTGACCCGCTATCTTCGGAGGAGTCGGTGAGCTGGCGTGTGAAGGTGGCCGAGCACCACACCCGGGCCCGGTGCCTGCAGGACACGACCGCTGGTGGTCGTGCGATTGTTTCTACGGCCATGCTGACCCGTGTGCCTGCGCGTTCGAGGGCAGGAGCCTGTCCTTCCCTCCAGAAAGGTGCCGCACAAGCTTTGTTTTTGTTCTAGTCCATTTTTAATAACTGTTTTTTAACAGAGGCAGAAATAAAAAGAGGAAAAGCAAAAAGGTTTACAGTAAGTTAGAATGCCTTCCCAGCTTCCCAGCCTCTTCCCCGAAAACCTCTCTGCACCCGGGTGAGGTCACACCCGCCCCGCCGCCCCCGCTTTTCCTACACAAGCTGTTTGTCATTTCACAAAGCATCTGGCAGCCTCTCCCTCCCAGGCACGCAGACCCGCTCCATCCTCTCCACGGTGCCTGCCTGCGCTCCACTGTGGGAGTGCCCTGCGGTGTGCAGTGTTTCAATCCCATTGTGATGGAAATTTAGGTGACTTCCATGCTGTAGTAAACAGCTTTGTGTATCTGTGCAAGTAAGTAATTCCTTGGAGTAAAGTCCTAGAAGTAGAATTGCTGGGTCAAAGGTCATATGGGCTCTCTGCTCCCCGCTGAGTCAGCCCACAGCCTACTGGGTGTTCGAGGCTGGCCCGGCCTGGCCTGTCCACTTTCCTGTCCCCAGGAACCCCATGAAGGCCTCACCACCAAGCCCACCCATGTGCTGATTGTCATTCGTTCGTTCATTCATTCATTCATTCATTCGTGATCTCCTCCGGCTGGGCCTGGTGTTGGTGCTAGGGATTCATAGAAGGCTTGGTCCAGCTTTCAGGAACTGTGGTCTCAGGTTAAAGCTTCTGTGAAAACCCCTGGGCCACACACACACACACACACACACACACACACACACACGGGACCTTTGCTGCTCCTGGGCTCCCACAATGAACTGTCTGCATGTCTCTTTGTCTGTACTCGAGATGCACGTACACACCTTCCGAACAGATCTTGTTCTGCCCTTGGTGGTAAAGGGAGTCCTCCCTCCATTCCAGGAGATGAGGCCCTGCCCACCCCAATCCCACAGAGCTATAGGGACGCCCATCCCGGGAATCTGGAGACAGTGAGGCGGCGGGGAGACGGTGCTGGTCCTGGGGGTATAGAGCTGGAGCCGAGAATCAAAGCCAGACGCGAGGCTAAGTCACAGGAGAACAGAAACAGCACTGTCGCGTGGGTGTGGAGCTGGCGTGCAGAGAGGGGCAGGGGCTGGGGCAGATTAGAGAGAGGCCAGGAGAGATGCCCTCTCTCCTTGCAGTCAACTCCAGGTTGTCCCCCTGATCCTGACCACACACGCACTTTATTTAAACTGGGTCAAGAGAGTTTTGCTCCTTCCGATCCAACACGCTGACTCTGATGCTTCCCTCACCTGGCTGTGGGCTCCTGGGGCGCAGACCGACTGTCCCCTTCTGCTCACCCCCCAGTGCTGACAGCCACCCCTGCAGGAGCATCACCCGGACCCTGTGGGGAAGCGCCAAGCCCACGGTCCCCTGGAAATCAGGACACAGAGGCCGAGAGGTCCAATGTTTGCCAAGAAATGACAGGGTTGGGTGTCACCTTGGGTCTTGACTCTGAGTCCACTGAGGCCAACACCGATGTTACTGACTCGAATCCCACATCCCCTACACTTGTATCGAGTTACCTCGAAGCCCCAGTCCAACCCCCCGGAACGAAGTGTGCACCCTGGGCCCCTCTGGTCTCAGCAGTGGGGTGGTTTGGGGTTACACCAGCAGCATTCTGAGAAATGGAAGGAACACAGGAAGGACCAGGCTGCAGTCCCCTGCTGGGACCTCGAGGCAATGGGGTAATGAAGAAGAGGCGACAGCCCAGCCTCGCTGGGGAATGCTCGTGGTTTATTATCCTTCTGCGGCTCTGCAGTGTGGGAACAGGGAACAGCATGTCTTAGAGGGGCACATTGTGGCTGAGGCTTATATCAGTTAGAAAATAAAAAGGTTTTCTCCCAACCTGGTATTTTTCAACCTCATCCTGCCCATCACTGCGACAGGTGCCAGGACACCTCCAGGGAAGATGGGAGCATTCAAGGCACGTATGTGACCCTTGTGCTCAGGGACGCCATCTGGAGCCTTGTTTTCACCGCTCATGGGCTCTGAGAATCTGGGGGCTACTTGCCCAAGGGGGTTCCAGATGGATCTGCATCCTGGTGCCCCTGGGGCCTCTCCCAGGCCCCCCCATGAGATCATGTGATGAAAACGAAGATGATGAGACTCTCAGGCAGGTGTGCTGGGGACAGGGACTCTCGGAGCTGAGTGGTCCTCTCCAGTGGGTAAGAAGATACTGGTTGAGGGGCGCCTGGGTGGCTCAGTCAGTTGAGCGTCTGCCTTTGGCTCAGGTCATGATCCCAGGGTCCTGGGATAGAGTCCCCATCAAGCTCCTTGCTCAGCGGGGAGCCTGCTTCTCCCTCTGCCTGCCTGCCACTCCCCCTGCTTGAGCGCTCTCTCACTCTCTATCTCTCTGATAAATAAATAAAAATCTTAAAAAAAAGAAAAGATGCCAGCTGAGAGCAGCCATAACCAAGTGGGATCTGGGGGGAAGGGCTGCTAGCCAAGGTGGGCTTCAGCTCCCTTCCCTTGAGCCCAGCGCCCAGCACCACACCCTCATTCCCTCAGGACAGCTGGGCTCCAGGGAGGGAGACAGCAGAGCCCGTCCCTGGGAGCTCTCCGGGCCATCCACCCTCCTTCAGGGTCCCAGCTGGTGCTGGACAATCCTCTCACACTGGCTTGGAGGCTCCATCTGGACGGAAGTCAGGGTCTATCTGGAGCAGGGGCCCTGGGAGTGGCAGGGACAGGGAGCCTCATGGGCTGGTGTTTGGGTAGAAGTAGCTTTCCTGCAGAGATGCGACACGGGGGCGGGTCCAGAACAAGCAATCACAAAACATAGTGTGCTGAGAGCCGGTTGATTTGCAGCTTCTGGAGGGCTTCCTGGAGGAGGAAACGCCGCAGACACTTATAAAACTGGTAGGCACTCATCCAGCGAAGCCCAGGGAGTTGGGGAGGGGAGGGCGTCCAGGCCGAGGGACCAGCAGAAGGAAGGGTGGGAAGAGGAACAAAATGAGCCGTGTGGGGCACTGTAGCTAGCGTGAATTTTCGAAACAGGGAGCAGAGAGAAGGCTGGAAGAGTGAGCAGAGGGCAGCTGATGTCAGGGAGGAAGGACATCAGAGATGTTCAGGAGGCAGGAAGCAAAATTCTCAGGGCTTGAAGCTCAGTTCCCTTTGGCTCAGGGTCTGAGCACAGAGAAGTAGAGGCCAGGGCAGGTCCCAGAACAGAGGTGGGCTTCAGCCTGCAGGGGCAGCAGCGTGGAGAGCCAAGGGCAGGAGACCTGGGGAAAGCAGGCAGGCAGCCAGGCGGGCCCCACCCTCAGAGCCAGGGGGAGGGGAGGCCCCCACAGCTATTAAACCTGGTTACTATTGAAGAGCGTGTGGAACCTTCTCTAAGGATCACTACAGGCTGTCCCCAGAGGCCTTGCCTCTGGACGGTAGGGTGCCGCTACTCAGCTCCGGGTAACAGAAATGCCATTAACATAGAGCAGCAGTCCTAAGAGTCCGCTTTCATGTTCCAAAGACAAAAGATACATGGCCCTTATCATTTTTATGTAGCAGGTGTCACCGACAAAGCAGCACTGGAACCACCTGAGCAGCTTTCGTACTGCTTATTAGGCACTTCAAGACCTTTCTCCAGGAAGAAGACGGGCCTGGGCTGAGAAATGACTTCTTGTGCAACGTGGTCCGACTCCACAGGATCCAGGCAGAGATGCTCTCCGCTCCAATTAAAAGTCAGAGCACCGGGTGCCCGGGCCGGCTGGGGTGAGGGCATCCGTGCCCGGCCTGCAGGCACCAGGCCTCCCCGACTCACTCAGCCGCTCAGCAGGCAGCCAGCTGCTCTCCCGGAAGGGAAGGGGCAGGCAGGGGAGGAAGGGGTGCTGGCTGAGAGCAGCCTCCTCCCTCCAGGGGCAGGAGGCTGATCTGATGATGGCCGCTGTCCGACTGCGGGGACGCTGGACACCGAGGCCAGGAGAGAAGCCGGGCCAGCCCTGGCTGCACCCCCACTGGCAGACGGGGGGGCCCCTTCACCCAGCACCCTCCCCTCCTTTCCAGGGGCCTGATGCTGGCTGGGCGAGGCTAATGGGGGATCTTAAAGCCACCCCACACTGGGCAGAGCGACTTCGTGCTTAAGCGTGGTGTATTTGGGGACCTCTGTGAAGGTCAGGACAGGAGCTGCCGAGCTATTTCCGCGTTCCAGACAACTTAATCAGGACACAATCCATTCTCTCCATTACAGACCTAGGTCCTGGTCCATCTTTCAAACTAATGAGAAATCTTGTTTGGACGTGTTAGACTTCTCCCGCCAACCCCCCATTTTTTATTACTGTCCCCCAAAGCCTTGTCTGAATACAAATCTCCCGGGGCGGGGGCTGCTTAGCCCACCCATCAGCTACGCAGCTGAGGAATTTACCCCCAGATACGCTTAGAACTCCGTGGAGCCCAAGCTCATCCCGGGAACCCAGGGCTGAGACCTGCTCTGAGGGCAGAGTTGACGCTGGTACTTCTTTCTTACTCCCTGTCCCTTGAACACTAATTTTCATGGGCGAATAAAAATCCCACAAATGAATAGTTCACATTCCAAACGCTGCTGTCAGACAGCAAGAAAGTTCCAAAGATTGTTCTGAAGGCCAGGAAAGTTGTGGGGCAGTGGGGGAGGCGGGGGGGGGGGGGGCAGGATGGGGAGGGGACGCAGGCCCTGGCGGCTGTTCTGGGAGGAGCCTGGAGGTGGGCAGGACAGGAGGCCAGATCAGACTGTCCAGGGAGACAGCGATCAAAGCGAGTTGTGCCAGGGGCCCATAGGGACCCTCCCTGGAGCGGTTTTTGCAAGAGGAGGACCCCTGTGTTTTTCAGCCCAGCGGTCTCAGCAGGACCCAGGGAAACAGTCCGCTGGTCCTCAGAAGACAGGGGGCACATACGAGCACCTACTAAGGGCTAAACCAGACCCAGTGTTTGACATAACTTTAGCTCCCTGGACACTCGGCCCTCTCGTTGCAAAATGGGGAGAACCGGGTCCTGCCTCAGGGGCTTCATGAAGACCCAGTGAAACAGCAAAGGCCCCAGAAGCTAGCAGGTGGGAGGAGGCCCTGCACGGGGCCCTGCAGCCCCTGCTCCCCAGGCCCCCGCACCTTCCCCCGGGCGTCCCCGGCCAGCACAGCCTGTGCCCCCTCGGACTGGGCACTGAGTCAGAGCCTGACTCAAGGCCTGTTTCCTCCAGCAAGGAAGCTCTCCTCCGCACACGCCGTCCAGTTACTCAGCAAGTGACCCTGCGTGGGCCAGCAGCTGCCGCCAAGGGAGCCGAGGGACCGGGAAGCCCGGTGATTAGCTTAGGAAAGCTCAAACGGCTCACCCAGGAGAGCTGTGAGTCCTAAGGGGCAGCACACTTCCTCAGGCTCCGGGGTGCTTCTCAGAGATTTCTGGAAACGTGGCAAGGTGGCAAGGTCGGCGTGCCAGTGCTTTCCGCACGGGTCAGTCCGTTAGGGACCCTGAACAGCTGGGCTCTGGCGTCACCCTGCTCCCTGTTTGAACGCCTGCCCTGCTGGGCATCTGCTGTGGTGCCTGCGTGGCCCCCCATGGGCAAAGGACAGCAGGGGAGAGGGAGCCCCACGCTGCGCTGGAGTGGCCTAGGACAAGGACAAGTGTCGCTCATGGGGTCCCCGCCCCCTGGCTGCTCAAGGCCCCCCAGCAGCCGCTGCTGCCCCAGCATTAACCCTCCCAGCGCCGGTGGGGATTAGGAGGCCCAGAGAGAGGGGGCCAATCGCACAATTAGGACTTCAGGGAAACGGTCTGGGGCTGAATCCGATGAGCCCCCCCAGCGTGCACCTCTCCCACGTGCGCCGGCCGGATCCCCCGCATCCAAGAAAGTGGGCCCATCTCCTCCTGCCAGAGCTGGCTTCCAGCCTCGACAGATTTCACAGCCAAGGTATCAGTTCCTGAAACTCAGCTGCTTCAAGCCATTACTCCCCATGACTCCCCTGAACTGCGCTCTGCGGAGCTCCTCCT